>NW_024543071.1:42247500-43525000 GCF_018167655.1 Microtus oregoni
CTCAACCAGAGTTGGAGAAATACTAACACATGGAACTGAGTTTGAAAGATGGTAACAGTATTTATCAGTTTTATCATGTTTGACGCCTCAGAAGCGCGTTGGAACGCACAAGTGACCCTGGAAGCTTTTCTAAAGAAACGTCCCTCTCAGAAGCTCACTCTAAGACACCCACTCTGCTCTCTCATTATAAATCGGAAAGTTTCCATTTTAGAGAAGAGGAAACTGAGGCTCAAGAAGTTACAGGCACGCAGCCAGTAGGTGGCGAAACTGGCTTTCTATTAAACTATTCAGTGCCTCCCCCGCCCCCCCCCCCTAATAATTTCCCTGAGTTAGGAGGGCTGACTCCGGTCGTCTCTTCCCAGGAGGTCCCAGAATTTCAGGAATGCAAACGAGCTTCTCAGACGCCCAAGTTGGGCTGGCAGGAGCACCTGTGCCCTTGACACCTGCCTAACCTGCTCCTTCCTGGTGGTGGGAAACCTTGTGGGGAGGGATGCCCAGGAGACTGCTGAGTGGTTTGGGAAAGGTGAAAGACGCAGATTCCTAGGACGCTGCATGTGACCGTGGAATAGCCGTGCTAACCGAACACAGGTCCTCAGGCATCGGTTCAGAGTGTTCAGACACCAAATCAAAGTAGGTATCACGGCTCCAACCTTCAGCTTTGTGGAGCGCAAGACCTTTTGCAGTGTTCTTCTGACCTCTATTTCCTGAAAAGAAAATAGAGAGCAAATAAAGGAAATGATGCTTCTAGGGTCATCCTGCTTCCTGCTGGTGGCCTCAGGAGCTGCCACTGGGAGCCGCCTCCGCCGGCACTGGGGGCCGGTTTCTCCCACTTTACATCCACTCCGGATACATGGTTGGGAAAAGAATATGCCAGAGTCTCAGGGGTTAGACTGGAAGCAGCCATGATGACTCCTGGCAAGACTCCAACCAAGACTAACCCAAGTGATTTCCACGCTTCAAATGTCTGAGTAAAATAGGGTCCCATGAAAATCGAGATATGGTCTGGACCCTTTGCCTTGATCCTAAGGCTGAATGTTGCTCTAGCCCTGCCCACACTCCGCTCTCTTCATCACTCTGTGCGTGGAGGGGCTCGGCAGCCTGGAGTAATACTCTCCTAGGTCTAGGCTAAGGGAGTCTGTAAGACCCTGAGACTAGAGTCTAGGGTCGTAGAGGAGAGAGAACTGGACAAACAGCCGCTCCTGGACAGCCACATCTTTTTCTGTAGGTTTTAGGAAAAAAAAACATGCAAACAACCAGTTTATTGCAATAAAGTCTGGCTTGGAACTCCGGGTCACAGCAAAGCGTCACCAATAATTGCTTAAAGTGTAAACCAAATACGCCTGAGATAACAGACACTGACTGCGGGCATCCGGATTATTGTGTAGTTGTTTATGGGCGGTGTGGGGTGGGATGGGGGTGAGGGGTAGGGTGGAGATTACACCGGGAAACTTAAATCCAATCGTTTTGGTGCTGGTGCGGTGATGATTTTCTGAAACCGGGTTTGCAGGCAGCTGGAGAACGCACATTCCGGCCCCGGCTGCTGGGGCTACTGCAGCCGCTACAAGCTTACATAACTTGCCTGAATTAAATCAACCTGAAGAGAGACCGGGAGAGCGAACAGGCCCTACCACAACCGCCCAGGTTGTGTGGCGATGCTGGGCACCACTCTTGCAAATCCCGGAGGATTCTGTATGACGTCGGCGGCCCGCTCTCCTGGGTCCAAATCGTCCCGCGCGTGGCTCCTGGACAGCTCTCGTGGCCGCGTGGGCCAGTTGGAGCACCGGTGGTGGGCAGCATTCTCTTCCTTTGCTAAATCCACACTGAACGAGATGGCTTGTGGTCCCCGTCGCAGCGTTCCGCCTTTGCTGCTGTGTCTTGATGATCTAAGTTGCACAGAGCTGGCCGCCGTTCCGGGTTGGCTGGCCCAAGCTGGAGACATAGACCACCCGTATCGCGCCCCTTGGTGACTAACTCTAGGTGGCAGCGGCGGGTTGCCCAGCTCTAAGGAAAGTCGGCCTTGCAACTGAAAGATTCAGGGTCCACCTTGCAGGCTGGGTTTGCCCCTCTAGCCCTGAAAGAGCTCTTCCACACACTGGGTTCCCAGACGCCCCGCAGGCCATTTGCCTAGGAGAGGAAACTGGTCCCAGAAAAGAGGCGCCGCGTGTCCCGGATCCCACGGAAGAGATGTCCTAGCATCAACAAAAGACGTTGCTTGCCTGAACAGCCTTTAAGCGCCAGCCAGGCGCGTGGAGCTGCCCATAGAGGCGTCACAAGGATGGGTAGACCCCAGCCTGCACGGGTGGACAGGAGTAGGAGTGACCCGCCTCCCGCCGATTTGGCTGTCACTGTAAATGTGGACGCCCTGGGAATTCCTCCGCTGCTGAGCTCCTTAAACTGCCTCAGTTAATGAAAAGCCTCGCCGAAATTCTTTTGGCGCGAGAAAAGTTCCTCACGTGAAGTGGCAGTGAGGGCTTCTTCTTGCTTCTTAGGTCAGGCTAAAACTCTGCTGCATCCTCTCTTCCGCTGCCCTCACCGCCCCCGCTGCCTTACACATTTGATCTCACCACCTATCGGACCGGGTATGTCCTATCCTAAGAGGACAAACTGGCCAAATAGCAGGAGCTAGAGGTATCGGTGAAGGCTCAAAACGGAGAAAGGAACCCTAATCGCCTCACTCCAGCATCTCTGCCAAGAGGCCATCCAGGGACACCCCCACCCCAATTCTACCACTTACCAAACCCCAGAAGCTTCCTTTGGACGTGTAGCCAAGATTACAGGTTAGAGCCCTCCTTTCTCGCCCCTGAACCAAAGAAGTCTGCCTCTGAGTTTATGCTCAGGAGAGGAATTCAGATCTAAGGAAGCCCTCCCCATTAACTGCTCTTTTTCAAGTGAGGGAACTGGAAAGAACCCTTAAATTTTCCAACTTCAGAGACAATCCTGAGACTGAGGGAGGCCCCGAGACAGGAATAGTTAGATTGTTTGCTTCTAAATGCTGCTTTCTCTACCAACATGAGGGCAAACGTGAGCCAAGCCAGAATAAAACTCAGGTTCTTTGAAAAGGAGTAGAAATTTCCACAACGCTGAGGGGATGAATACAACAACCAAGTGGGGGGGGGGGCTTTACCCCTGATTCGGTCACTGTTCCCTTCCTGGTCACACGAAGGTTTGATGATATCTTGGCTTCCTCTGTAATCTTAATGATACTCCTCCCGCAGGTAAGGAGAATAGCTACACAGCCAGGTGATGGGACCCCTCGGCCCCCTGCCTCTGCTATTGTCAGCCCAAAGAAACCTCATGCGGTCTGTCCACGTGTTCCAGAAAGGATTGGAGCCTCCCCCTCCCACCATCGAAGCTTCTTCATCCTAGCTCCCTACCTATTGTCCTTCAGCCCTCTAAACCAAGGTTCATAGGGGAATTCGTGCCTCCCTGAACCTAGTGCGCCTACCCGGACACTGTGTAGGCCCGTGCCTAATAAAATCAGGATCGAGTTGGCATTTGAGGAAAATGCCCTACAGCTCTTCTTTCTATTGGCTTCCACCTACGACCCTCTGGGCATCTCTCTTTCTCCAAGAGAAGGGGCGTTGAAGACAATGATGCTCCAAACTGGGTGCCGAGTGGCTAGCACACAGGGAAACTAAGAGAGGGTGGTTGAAAAGACCCGGTCGGGATGAGAAAGCAGTGCCCCGCCCCCTTGCTATGGGTATGGACCTTGTGAAACACAGCCGCAGCGACTCGCCTAGACAGTGACCCCTTTTCAGTGGTCAAACGGCGCTCCCCAGCCAACCTGGGCTGGCTAGTGGATAGTAAATGCAAAGGGTCGGAGTGTCCAGTGAAAATGGACAAGGGGCAGGGATGAGACACTGTGCCTTGTCCCTTTTTCAGGAAAAGACTAGGCTGTGGAGGCGGCGAGTCCCTCAGCCTCGGTCATGTGATAGTCTCGAAGCGCAAGCTGCAGGGGTCTCGGCGTCTCGGGGACCATTACAAAACGCAGCCAGGAGAGCGCGTCGCTGCCGCTGCAGCGCTTCTTCTCAAAACCCGCGGGGCAGAGCGGCTGCAGCTGCAGCGCAGACGGCTGTGCCGACCGACCGGGCGAGCCGGGTCCTGGCCTGTCTTCGCCTACGCCCCCTGCAGCCTGAGGCTAGCTCCGGGAGCCCTGAGCACCCTCCCCTCCGTAGAGACTGCGGGAGCCTCTGCTACAGACACCACCAAACTTTTTTTCCTCGGAGCCACCACCTAGGGCTCCATCCTCAACTCTGCTGCAGATCCCCTGAGAAAGAGGGCACAGGCTGACAGAAGAGTATTCTCTCTCCCCTTATCCTGCAACCCCCTTCCTACCAAGATCTGAACTCCAGCGAGGAGGGACCCAGTACCAGGTCAGCTTCCTGGCGTTGGAAAGTCAGGTCACCAGTGGTCTCGGGACAACTAGCACGAAAGCGCTTTTAAAGACCCGGAGTCTCCACTGCCCAGTCGATTTGACCTGAGCTGCCCTTGTACCGAGAAAGGGCGAGAAGACCAAAAAGAAATTCATTCAACCGCCTTTCGCTCCAGAGCTCACGACTGGTCACCCGAGCCGGAGAACACTCAGAGAAAACCAAGGTAAAGCTGGTGAGTCTCTCTGCCTACTGTGCAGGCCTGTCTGCAACCGTCGAGACCAAAAGTTGTGAGCACCGTCGAGCTGTTACATTGGCCCGAAAACCAATCGTGGGAACCCAGGCAGCTCCCAGAAGGAGGACCCGAAGTAAACTGGTTCTGGGAGCTGAAAGGACTCGCGATCCGGGCTGCACAGGTGGAGAGTTAGAGGGGACGCTTAGGCCAGAGATCGGGCTACCGAGAGGCATTGAGGCCCGCTGTGGGCCAGTAGGAGGTGGAGGAGCCTGAGAAGATGCCACGGCCCGGGAAAAGCTCATACAGCGACCAAAAGCCGCCCTACTCATACATCTCACTGACAGCCATGGCTATCCAGCACTCGGCTGAGAAGATGCTGCCTCTGAGCGACATCTACAAGTTCATTATGGAGCGGTTCCCCTACTACCGCGAGCACACGCAGCGCTGGCAAAATAGCCTGCGCCACAACCTCTCCTTCAACGACTGCTTCATCAAGATCCCGCGGCGGCCGGACCAACCGGGTAAGGGCAGCTTCTGGGCTCTTCACCCTGACTGCGGTGACATGTTCGAGAACGGCAGCTTCCTGCGGCGCCGCAAGCGCTTCAAGGTGCTGCGCGCAGACCACGCTCACCTGCACGCAGGAAGCAGCAAGGGCGCTCCCGGGACGGGGCCCGGAGGCCATCTGCACCCCCATCATACCCACCACCCGCACCACCACCACCACCACCATCATCACCACGCGGCACACCATCACCACCACCACCACCCGCCCCAGCCGCCGCCGCCGCCGCACATGGTGCCCTATTTCCACCAGCAACCGGCTCCTGCTCCGCAGCCGCCACACCTCCCGTCGCAGCCCGCGCAGCAGCCACCGCCGCAGTCGCAGCCTCCACAGCCGTCCCATCCCGGCAAGATGCAGGAGGCGGCGGCCGTGGCGGCCGCAGCTGCGGCAGCGGCGGCAGCGGCCGTGGGCAGCGTGGGGCGTCTGTCTCAGTTTCCACCCTACGGGCTGGGCTCGGCCGCGGCCGCAGCTGCCGCCGCCGCCGCGTCCACCACGGGCTTTAAACACCCCTTCGCCATAGAGAACATCATCGGGAGGGACTACAAAGGAGTGCTGCAGGCTGGAGGGTTGCCTTTGGCATCTGTCATGCACCACTTGGGCTACCCAGTGCCAGGGCAGCTCGGCAATGTTGTCGGCTCGGTGTGGCCTCACGTTGGCGTGATGGATTCGGTGGCCGCGGCCGCCGCCGCCGCCGCCGCAGCTGGGGTCCCGGTAGGCCCGGAGTATGGGGCGTTCGGGGTACCAGTCAAGGCCCTGTGTCACTCGACAAACCAGAGCCTGCCAGCTGTACCGGTGCCCATCAAGCCCACGCCTGCGCTACCACCCGTGACCACGCTGCCGCCAGCTCTGGCAGTCCCCACGGCGTCACAACAGCTGCCCGCTCCTTCCACCGTGTGCGCGGCCGCCGCCTCACCCACAGCCCCTCTCTTGGAGCCCACCGCAGCCAGCGCGGCCGACAGCAAGGGAGGCTCGCTGCACTCGGTGTTGGTGCACTCCTAGGGGAGGAGACACCTGCCAAGAGACTGAGTCAACAGCCTCAGAGAGCATCCCAAAGAGGCAAAGTTGGCTTCGCGCAGAAAAGAAAGCATTTTAAAAAACTGATCGACAACTCAAAAGTGGACGGTCCACTGGTCTGAATAAATGTAACCTCTTGGTGTCTGTGTTTATACTATCTTGTAAATCACATTAATGAATGCCCATTTTCAGGTAAGAGTTTCTATTGTAATAAAAAAAATCGTTAAGTTATGAGGGGGAGGGAGCAAAAATGGTTAGGGAACCTATTTCAGGCAAAGAGGAACTGGAGTTAACCCCCTTCCTGGAGCAAAAGCTGGACGACCTAATCCGGGACAAGAACCACAGAGTGACGGAAATGCGGACCACAAGTTTCCGTCTACAAGGTCTCCTGCTTCCGCAGCCGCCTTCCCATCGTCTTAGATGGAAAGGGAAAGGATGCGTTCTGCCTCGTTATTTCCTTGGTCAGGAAAAGGGACCAGAAAACGGTGACACGAATAAAGTCGCTTCGATGGGGAGGGGAGTTTAGTGGGAACTTTGAAAAACGGTTACATTTCTCGGCTGTGACCCAGGGTCGAGGAGGATAGTAGCGAGAGCTAAAGTAATTAGTTCGCACAAAAGAGAATGGCGGCGGCTTAAAGAGCAAAGCTCCAGATTTAAAAAAAAAAAGTAAAGTTCGGGGAGCCCCCGGAGAGAGAGAATAAAGGCGACTTTCCACCTGCGACTCCTCTGTGTATCAATCGGGTGAGAAACCTTACGCAGTCTGAGAACCCAGTTCATTCCCACGACCATTTCCATGTAGACTTTGATGGAAGTCACTGGTATCGCAGATTTTTGCCCCTCTCATTCATCAGTATAAGGAGGTCTAGTCACCTCGGAGAGGGGCGCGCAGAGGGGAGAAGGGCTGCCGTCCGCTTCCTATCTCCCGCACAAATGAGGAGGCATCGCCTTTGCTCGCTGCGTGTCTTTTCAGGCGAATTCTTCAGTTGCTGTTTGTGAATAAACTCACCCTGTCGTTGTTGCCTTTCTTGGGTTTTGAGACCCAGGAACAGCACTTTACTGACAACAAACTTATGCCGGGGTGTTGAGCGGCCCTTGCTCCAAGTCCCCTCTGGCCTGTATGGGCGCCACCGCTTCGTTCCTATTTGCCAGTGTTGTATCAGGTGTTCATTAAAACGTCTCTCTGGATATACCCATTCCGGTGTGAGGGTGTTCTCTTCTTAGCAGATGAGGCCACCGTTGAAAGTTCTCCCCCCCCCAGTCCTTAATTTCTTAACTTCAGACTTTCAAGAGACCTGAGTTCAGTAACGGGAGTGCCATCTCTAGCGACAGTGTTCTTTGCCGCTTCCGCTGCTTGCTCCGACCACCTGTCAGCTCGCTAATTTCTACCCATCTCCATCACTCTCCTTTCCCACCTGAATTTCATTCAGTCCAAGTCAATATCAGAGTCTACAAAAAACCCGCAACAGGAAATTTTTTCTATCACCACTCATTGGCAACATTTTCCGAGGTTGGCAGGGGCAGGTCAGGGCCCCCGCTCTCAGTGCCCACGGAGCAGGTGTGGGCTGGATTCTGGCTGACCCAGACCAGCACAGCTGGAAGATGCCACTGCCACTGATGTCGTGTCGAACACTAACTACAGGTGGGTGGGAAGTGCCCCACGCTCTGGGAGACCTGTTGCTTGCCCGGCATAGGGAACAGAAGTCTGCCTGTGGGGTCTGCTGGCAGCTGGGTGACCGCTTCTTGGGCAAGAGGCACGAACCGCCTTGAAGTGCCCTAGCCCCTAGCCGGCATTCACAGTCACAACCTCGGGTGCGGGGCAGATGTGGGCGGAGGGGGGGGGGGCAGTAGGTGAGAAAGGTCTCAGCTCGCTGGGTTCCGGGAAAGCCAAGACTGGGCCTCTGTGCAGCCCTCTTTCTGTCTCCCCCCCCTCCCGACTTCCAGTAAAATTCCAATGAAAGCCAGTTTTCCTCTGCCTACCAAATCTAAGAAATTCCCCCAACCTTCCATTAGAAGAAGGTAAGGAGACAAAACGGAGAGTTAGTTACTCGGCAATATTGCTGGTGTATGTTCAGAGTAGACCCTAGAAAAACAAAAATAACAACAAAAAACAAACCAAAACCGGTGTTTTGCCCACCCCCTTTTACAAAGTTCATTACAGTGTGTCACTAAGTTTTGACACATCTTAGGGAGCTGCCTCGTTGGTACTCGGTCCATTGGAGAGTTTGTCTAACTTTCCCGTGGATTTTTCTCTCCACTAGTACTAGGCGGTAGAAAGAGAAAAGGGGGGCCAGAGACACACTGATATGGGGGCCAGGAATTATGGGAGACTTTGGAGTCTGCCTTTTCTTTGTCCACTTTCCGATTAGTTGGTGCCTGAAACCCCGCTGGGAGCCTAGTTTAGGGGTTTATAGACCTTTGAACCCGAAGAAAGAGTCCCTGTCTTCTAGCCGGTTCTTCAAGTAAGTATTGCCTCTTCTTTATGGATCAGTCAGAATGGTTCCTGGTAAATGTTTATGGTGTCGATGGTCCCAATTCTGGACCTTGCCTCCAGCCCCAAAAGGAAGCAAACAAGTAGCCAATCTCTGTCATTTCCAGGACCCTTCCTGCCACCAGCTCCTGTTAGGCACCCTTTCTATCTCAGTGGAGAAAACTGTTGGCTTTGTGGTTAGAGAAAACAGGAAGGGTTCCTGGGAAGGCAAAGCGAAGTGCACGGTGACTGTGATCAAGTTCTTGTTTCAGAAAGGACCCTGGTGTTCCACGAAGCTGTTCATGGCAGAAAGAAAGGATTTCTCAGAATAAGTAGATGCTAACGGGGAGGGCTGTCCCCAGTTAGACACCTCCTCTATCCCAAGACCTCCCAACTCAGTGGGATTGGGCTGCACTGTGAGGGAATACATCCCCGATGAACAGTGGCTGCCAGGCCTGGGACCTGGCAGACGTCGCATGGCACACCTCTGGGGATCTAGAACAGGAAGACCCAGCCCCCAGCGTCTTGCTTTACACCAGGATCAGATTATTATTATCATGTGCCAAAGCAGGCCTGCTTAAAGCCCCTGTGTGTACTTCAAGTGTGTTTTCAGGTCACTTACAAAACCTTGAGTTTATATGATCCACTGAAGCTGGTATACAGATAGTACTTAACTGCGTGTCACTTTGGTAACTCTCAGCTTAGCATTGGTCTCATCTGCGCTCACAGGCAGCTGCCCTCTACATATTAGAAAACAGAAAATTAATTTGAGGCATAGGAGAGATAAAAGAAGAAACTTATAACCTTCTTGGGTTACAGGTGTGATTAAAGGCATCATTTTCTAATGTAGACCGGGCACTGGGGACAGAACTGTCCGCTGTGCTCCTGTGTGCCATTGCTCAGCCCATGTCCCCACTTAGCTAAACTAATGGAACCCCTGAGAAAGGTGGAAAAAAGGCAGTGAGGAAGGGGAGTTTACTGTAGATGCCCTTGTCCTTACAGACAGGAAGAAAAATAACTTGAACCTATCATTTTTACTTTATTCCCCTAAAAATAAGATAAAAATGAAAATACCGAGCTACGGGCTGAGAGAGAACGAAGCCACATTTTTAGCTATGGTCTCAAGGAAAGCAGGCCCTCCTGCAAGGGCCCGTTGGCACAGTTGGCATCTGGCACTTAGGAAGTCTGTCAGCCAGGCTGGCTTGTGGTCAATTATCTCCTTAAGTAATCTGGCATTGGTCCAGCCAGGGAGGACAACTAGTTGCATTCCCAGGAATCCGAGCCAGCTAACTGAAAATGGCACTGTGAATTCCAAACATCTTTACACAGGCGGTTGGAAGGCTCCACACATTTCCTCCTGAGACTCAAAGGTGATGTCTGCCAGCTTGGCACCAGGAGTCAGAGGAGAGCATGGGAATAGGACTCCCTAGGAGAAGGAAAATGGATCATCAAAGCCACAGACTTCCTCTAAGTTCCATTCCCTACCCAAACTGCCAATCCTAAAGTACACAAGATAACAGAGAGCGTCCACACCGTTGTTCCTCGGTGGAAGGAAGAAGAGGATAGTTGGGGAGGATGCTCCCATCTTGGGTGGTAGCCTTTGTGACAAAATCGCTGTGTCTGTTGTTCTACACAGGATGCAGGGGCAGCACAGAGTTAGTGTTGAAATGGGAAACTAAAAAACAATTACAAAACCCAGGGATAACTCTCGTCAGGGGTTTAAGGACAGAGCAGGGATCCAAATGCAGATGGTAAATCCTTGAATTCTGGAGGGCAAAGCAATCTTTTCAAGTTCATCATTCCTGTGTTGCTCATTCAAAGTATTCCCATTAATATTATCTTCCTAAGTTCAAGCGCCACCTCTTGCCCTTTGTGGGAGATTGAAGGGTTTTGCTTGGGTTTTGAATTCAGCATTAAACCATTGTTTAGATGGCACAAGTTTGGCAGAACTCCAGGTATTTTCTGTCCTAAGCACATTCTCCCTTTAACTAGCCCCTGTGTGTTTTAAGAAAATTCAAGCCACATGTTGCTCTTTCCTCCTTACATCCAAATGCAATTTTACTGAATTTTAGCATGGTCCATGAAATTCAAATTCTGCATTTTAATCCGTAATATGTTCCCATGATCTACACAAGTCACGTGATATGCTCACATATCATCATACAGAAAATAAAACATGTGAAAAACTGTAGTTGTATTTTTGCAGAAATCTTTTGATAACTAAAGAAAGCCATAAAGAGAATGCCATTATCAAGGGGCATTTTATAAAATTATTAAAAAATCAAGAAAATGCAACTTAATAACTCATGGAAATATTTAAGTAATATTACAAAGAAGACATTTTACTCGTGTTTAATTTGATCCAAATAGTTCTTCCCTGTCACAAGTAACAGCTTTTTGTACACACGGGACACCCAGGCTGTGCTCATAAGTCACAGACCCCATTGTGGAGGCATCATTTTTACCACGCATTAGAATGTGTTTTCCCATCTGAGCCACCAGTCTTGTCAGCACCTTCACGGACAGCATGTTTTTGCTGTTACTGCAGATAGATGCTCAAAAGAAAGGGAACTGGAGAGAGGAGAGGCAGGCCCAGCTGAACTGCAGTCAACCCAGAAAGGGTTTATAAGTAATGAAATACAGAGATGAAAAAGGGAGGAGGGAGGGAGGAAATAGGAAAGGAAAGAAAGGCGGGAAAGGCAGACTGTGATTAGTACTAGCAAAGCAAAAACACATTTCATGAATTATTTTCTAACTTATGCCATTTCTTTGTTTCCACTTTTGAGAAATCACAGGCCAACTCTTTAATATATGTGACATTTTCTTTAGTGCCACCGATCTGACATAGTCTTGCTGTAAAAACATGATTCTATATCCTTTTAAAATGTTGCTTAGTTTGACAGAATCGTGCTTATGTCATTTTCAGTTTCACTTCCTGTCATTTAGGTGTTCATCCAACATTTTCATGACATTAAATTTACTGCAATTTGGGGCTGAAGAGATGGCTCAGTGGTTAAGAGCACCGGCTGCTCTTCCAGAGGTCCTAAGTTCAATTCCCAGCAACCATATGGTGGCTCACAGCCATCTGTAATGAGATCTGGTGCCCTCTTTGGGCGTGTGGGCATACATGCAGGCAGAATGTTGTATACATAATAAATAAATAAATAAATAAATAAATAAATAAATAAATAAATCTTTAAAAAAATTTACTGCAATTTATTTTGTAGAATAAAACTAAGCCCCTGTTGGAAAATACTTAATAAACAATGATGTTTATATACTATAGTTATCCAGGAAATTATAAGTGACGCTTTATAAAATTTTGTTTCTAATAACAAATGTTTATAAAATCCCATAGAAGGAAAAGAGGTCTCTAGTATGATCTCAACCATATAATACACATCAAAAAGTTACCTGAGAGGAGACATCAAATATGAACATCTGGTCATTTAGGGCTGATGAAATGATGCCATCTTCTTTTCATTTGTTATAGATTGGTTGGGTTGTCTACTCTCATCATGTTTAAGCCTTATAAAAAGAAAGATAATAATAAAAAAAATCTAGGCCAGCAGGTGCTGGCACGCACCTTTAATCTCAGCACTCTGGCAGCAGAAGCAGGTGTATCTCTGTGAGTTCAAGGTCAACCTTGTCTACAGGAGCTAGTTCCAGGAAAGGCTCCAAAGCTACAGAGAAACCCTGTCTCCAAAAAAAAAAACAAAACAAAAACAAAACAAAACAAAACAAAACAAAAAAACAAAACAAAAAAAACAAAACAAAACAAAAAAAAACACAACAACTGTTGAAGTTAATTCGATTTGGGAAATAGCCAGGGTAGCTAAAAGACAAAACATTTATATTTTTATTTATTGTAAGGGGAAAACTCATGAAACAGGAACGAGAAGTCCAAGCTCTTCTGTGCTGCAAGGGAACCACAGAGAGAGAGCACCTGGGCCTTGTGCCTGTTTTTCTCCCAGTCCCAAAAAGCCACACCCTAACTTGGTCCCATCTCTTAAAGATAATTGGTTAACTAAGCTTCCCCATCACCTTCCCCTTTTGTCTAAACAAGAGGATCCAAACCCAATACAAAATTATATACAATGGGAACAGATATCAAGTATAAAATTACAACCAACATAAACAATATTAAGCAAGAAACACATGACAAATGTTTTAATATACATTCTATTCCAAAGAGTCTAAGTCTTGCTCAGAAATAAGCTTGGCTAAACCATAAGAGGAAGGTAACTACAACGATCTTATCTTTAATCCCATCGAAGGCCTGAGAAGGGAGATAATATTACTTGAGAAGGCAGGAAGTACATCAAGCAGCTTCCAAAGCAAGCAGTATATGAGGGAGACAACTGGCTACCTGTGCGATCACCCAAAGTCTCATTTGCAACGTTGAAGCAACCAACTTTGGCTAAGGCCTAGTGTAACTGACAAACCATTCTTAGAGGCAGGGGATTTTTTTAGAACCGTCTTACCCTGTCTTGGCAAGGTTTGGCAGTCTTTTTCCTTGTGTCCTGCTTATCCATCAGTGGTTGAGGCATGAGCAGTTTCTTGCCCAAAGGCCAATAGTGCCAAGAAGAAAACAAACTAGGAATGGAGTGTCTTTGGTGCTCAACATTATCTCAGGAATAGATGGGTGCTGTCAGGAGCAATTGTGTGTCATGTCAACAGAATCCTAAGTTATTTAAATGCCATGTTCTACAGATCCTTGAAGTGGTTGAAGATTAACTATGTAGGCAGAATACAATCTCTATGTATCTAAAGAACCTAATTAATCTGACTATATGTATAACAAACATGAACAACTATTAATCTATAATATTTAATACCTGTATAACTTAAAAGACTAAGACTTCATGTCAGAATATTAAATAATCTACAAACAAATGTGCAGCAAATCAGGACAATGACCTCAAAATGTAAACAATGTATAAGTATCTTGACCAGAGGTAAGAATAATATATAATGCCAGGGAACCACAGAGAGAGAGAGAGCATCTGGGCCGTGGGCCCACTTTTATCCCTGTCCCAGAAAGCCACACCCTAACTTGGTCCCACCTCTTAAAGATAATTGGTTAACAAAGCTTTCCCATCAAACAACAAAAATCTAGGCTATATAATAGGTATTTCAACAAAATATCAATTATGTTATTTTGAAAAAGAATCTCATTGGGCTGCCCAGCCTTTCCTTGAATTCATGATATTCTAGCCTCAGCTTCCCACATGTTGACATCATAGCAGTGCACCACCACATCTGGGTTAATGACTTATTTTAAAGTGTATGTCTGACCTGGTAGTATAGGCCTGTAATCTTAGCTACCTAAGAGTCAGAGGCAGGAGCAGGGAACCTTTAAGGCCTGCTTGGGCCTCTTCAATAGTTTCCTGAAGCACAATTAATAAAAACTCAGAGACAGATACTGATGTTCAACCTGAAGACGAGAAAAAGCAAAGCAGCCAGCCACTGGCTCTTACTTTGACCTCCGTCCGAAAATGATGACCCTGCCTCCAGGAAACCTCAGAATGAGACTGAGACTGAGAGCTGTCTCCTCCCGTTTTACAATCCTCTCTACTTCTGGGATTAAAGGCGAGCACTACTACCACCCGGTTTCTATGGCAGGCTAGTGAGGCTCCTGGGATTAAAGGTATGTGTTATTGCTGGCTGGTCTGTAAGGCTGACCAGTGTGACTCTCAGGCAAACTTTATCTATTAAGATACATATAAAATGCTACCACAGCTTCCTGTCTAAACTGCTTCTTTCCTTATTTGAAGGGGGGGGGGGTCACAGAAGTCTTCAAAGTCTCTCATTCTCAGTTATGAGACTGTAGTCATCAATGCCACTGCAAAGAAAACTTCCCTGTCCATAGCAGCCTGGGGCATTGTGAATCATAAACATTCACATGGTTTTCATTGGCAGCCTGGATCTCAGACATCAGTACAAACCTCAGAAGTCTTCTGAGGAGACTTAACTCAAAAAATGAACCATTCTTCATCTCAGATTTTTTTTTTCTTGTTCAGAAATATTTCTTTAAAAGATGGCTCAGTCTGCTTTACTTGTTACCTAGTAGTACTTGCTCAGGGTTAACAATGCCTCCAATGGACTGGACCCTCCTCTGTCAATCCTTAACCAAGAAGACCCTCCACAGACCCCCTGACTTATAGTGGTTTGAGAGAAAATGGCCCCCAAAGGGAGTAGACTATCAGGAAGTGAGACCTTGTTGGAGGAAGTACATCACTGTGGGGTCAGGTTTTGAGGTCTCTTTATCTCAAGCTTTCCTCAGTGTGACAGATGGTAGACTTCATGTTGCCTGCAAAATGTAGTACTCTCATCGCCAGCACTGTGTCTGTCTACACACCATCATGCTCTCTTTCAAAACTGTAATGAATGAATCTCTGAAACTGTAAGTGAGCCACCCTCGATTAAATGTTCTCTTTATAAGAGTTGCCATGGTCAGGGTGTCTCTTCACAGCAAAAGTAAACCCTAACTAAGACAGAATTTGGTACCAGGGATCCGGGTATAGTTGTGATAGGCCTGCCCATGATTTTGTTTGGAAGGATTTGGACTTTGGCACTTTGGGTTATGAATGCTTACGCACTGCTTAATTGGTCATGCTAGTAGAAGCATGGAAGACAGAGGTTCTAAGAGTTATTTGAACTGTCTGGGAATCATTCAAGAGGTTTCAGAGAAGAGTTTTTGTATGTTGCCTAGAGACTGTTCTTGTGATATTTTGGTGAAGGAAGTGGCTGCATTTTGCCCTTGTCCAAAGAATCTTCTTGAGGCTAAAGTGAAGAGTTTTGGATTAATTCTGTTGGCAGGAGAAATCTCAAAGCAGTATAGACTCTGCCATGTGGATATTAGTGGTAACTCTAATGAAGATGTATAATGAAAAGGAGCAAGCTGAGCAAGGAAAAATATTTGAGGAGGAAAAGAGCACCAGAAAGCAGAATGGAGCTAAAATTGTTGTTCAAGGAGATCAACGGATTAAGAAATAAATAAAGGGAGTGGTGACCTTGGGGCAAGTTACCACCCAGAAAAGTTTCCAGTTTGTGGAAAGGACTTAAAGAAAAGTTTGGCGTCAGGTGTGATGATGCACAACTTTAATCCCAGCACTGCGAAGGCAGAAGCTGGCAGATCTGTGAGTTTGAGGCCAGTCTGGTCTAAATAAAGATCAAGTTCAAGGATAGCCAAGCTTAGGCAGTGAAGGAAAACAGAAAGCTGGTAATTAATTAAGATGTAATTAAACATGCGGGGGGGCATGTTTAAGGCCCAGTAAACAGCAGAACTTGGCAACTTTGGCCACATGGTTCTGGTTTTAGAGCTAAGGATAGAAGAAATGGATTATAGAACTTGCCTGTACGCCTAAGGACAGCCTCTGAGGCCGGGCATGTATCAGGGGTGTCCCTGAATGGAGAGCTAGTAGAGAGGCCACTGTGTGAAGCTGCGAAGTTGCAGCCTGGATTGCCTTGGAGAACCCAGGATTTTAGAGATGCCAGAGTTGTGGGATACCTGCCCAGGAGAGCTGCTAACAGGAAGTGGAATCAGCCCAAGAGAAAGAAGTGTGTTGCAGTCAGCAGAGCTGACTCCTTTTGATTAGGTTCATGGCCCCAGCTCATAGAATGGTAAGCTACATTTAGGGTGCATTTCCCACCTAGTTAACCTAATCCAGAAAATCAGATACATTCAGCCCAGAGGCTTGTTTCTTTGATATGTAGGATCCTGTCGTGTAGTGAGTATCAACAACCACAGGCGACCAGTGTGGGATGAGGTGGTAGAATTCTGCTGCTAACACCGCTGTGTGTTTGAGGACCACAGATCCATTCCTATGTATTGATGTGACAAGAAAGCTTGGGAAGGAAGAGACAGTCGAGGCATCATCTCTCTCAGCCATGAAAGGACTTTATATAGTTACAATACATGAGACAGGGGGGAATACGAGGTAATAAAGAAAAACAGCTAACTGCTACCACACAGCTCTCTTTGATGATGGAGGACACACGTTTAAAGGTTTAGAAGATCACAAACCCCCCTCTATGTCTGTCTGTCTGTCTGTCTGTCTGTCTCTGTGTGTGTGGGCGCATGCCCTTGCATTTATGTGTGCTTGTGTCTGTTTCCCTGTGTATCTTTCTGTGTGTACCTGAGTGCATATATGAGTCTTTTTGTATCTATATATTTGTTTCTGTATTTCTGTGCCCCTGAGTGTGTCTGTGTGTCTATGCCTCTATGCATATATCTGTCTGTATATGTATGTGTCTCTATGTATCTGTATGCCCGTATTTGTTTCTGTGTGTATATCTCTCTGTATGTATCTGTGTGTGCCTCTATCTCTCCCTCTCTCTCCCTCTCTCTCTTTTTGTGTGTGTCTGTTAGTGTGTCTGATATATATATCTAATATATACCCTGTATATATAGTATATATATCCTGTATATAAAGAATATATACACACATACATATATATGTGTATATATGTACATACACACACATCCTTTCTAATAATAGCAAGAGATTAGTATATTTGATTTGCCTTAATAGCTGTGTTCCTGAAATATAAATCTCATTTTTATAATTCAAATTGGATAGTGATAGTCCCTGAGCCCCCATTATGTAAAGAAATTAGTATGTGTGTTAAAAGCAGAAGATGCATAGATCATACCTCGTTTCCAATAAAAGCAAAAGTGAGTAGCAAGAGAAGGCACAGCTGGCTGAAAAGTCATCAGGCAGGCGCATGAGTGGCTGTGTGAACAGTCTGCGGTCACAGTCCGCCGTCACGGTGTTGGGAAGAGGTGCTTTGATTCTAGCCAGATCATCCAAAGTAACAACTTCCTTCCTGGGAAATTTCTTGAGTTGGCTTCTCCTGTTGTTCAGGGCTTCCCCACCCTTAGCTATCATCCGAACCCCCTTTATTTTACTATTTGATGAAGCCTCATCCTTCCCTCTGCCTGTAAGTCAGGGAAAACCATCCTGCATTTAGATGACTACTTCTTTGCTGAAGGATTAGCACTGCACTTTGGGACCTTTTAGGTGGACTCAAATCTACCTAAATAAACTGTTAATTATACTTACCAGTTTGAAGGGTTCACAGCAATCTTCACAGCTAAATGAAGATTTACAGGGATGCTGGCCTCCCTGGTGACAGAGATGGTTCCCCAAACTGAAGGCTTCTGAGCTCCCTGAGGTAGGTGCTTTGGGAGGTGCTTAGTAGGGAGGATGGGATTAACAGTAACACACAGGGCCACACCTTCTGAGACTTCCACAAAATGCAGATCCAGGGGGAAATCTTGGAAGGTAAATTGAGGACTTTCGGTTCTTGTTTTTTTTCCAGCTCTTCTTTGAAGAAATGTGTGTGTTGTTTTACATGCACAGCTGTGGGGGTCTCTCAGGGAATTTCTTGTTCTTTTTAATTTTCGCATATCAGCCAAAAGCCAAGATCTGAGCATCAAGATCAGGAACTGCTATAGCTCCAAGGTAGGATGCCAACAGCAAGGCTGTGGCTGAAGAGCCTCCTGAGGGAAATGGCAGAACAGGTGGGAAGGAGGGCTTCTGTTTGCAATTGGCTTTGTTATTTCTGTGTGTTTAATTCTCGCTGTGGCTCTGTTTGTACACTCGGCAAAGCTAGTGGACCGCCAGTCATCTCAGTGACATTGGTGAAATAAATCTTTGTTATATAAAAGAAAAATCAGAAGGCAGACCAGATTCAGTTTTGATCTTTCTAGACATATGTTCTTGGCCAAATAATTTAGTCCTTTATTTCTTTGTTAAGTTAGTCTACATAAGCTGTGTAATTTTCTATGTTTTAAATATTAATAGTGAAAGAAAGGTAGCAAAATGCTTGTTCTGAGGGTCACTGCTCTAGGCATGTCTGTGTTAAACTGCTTGAACCTCCACAAATCATTAGAAAACTGCTTGCCATGTTACGTTTAATGTGTACTAAAACGGAGGCAGGCGAGTTGGATAGCCTGTTGAGAATCACATCACTTGTGACTGAATTAGGATTTAACTAGAAAGATCTGGGAAAGAAAAACTAAAAGTCTACAACTTAATTTACACTTCACTATTCCCCTCTGGAGCTGGATTTGTTGAGTCTCAGAGGGTAAGAGAAACAGAAACAACATTAACAACATTTGCTGCCAAATCTGATTGTGTGATTCAATCACAGGGCCCCATGAGATGGAAGGAGAGTATCAAGTGCAACAAGTTATCCTCTGACCTCTAAATAAGTGCTTTAAGTACACAAGCATGCACACACACCCGCGCGCACATGCACAAGCTAAGATGCAATAAAATTAAAATTCTATGAGAAAAAATGCAGATGAGTGTATTTATATGCTGTATTGCATTTGACCTCACAAAATGTAATTTTGTGCGTGTGCAGGATTTCTGTGTGTGTGTGTGTGTGTGTGTGTGTGTGTGTGTGTGTGTGTGATATACGCATGTGTACAAGTACCCCACAGGACAGATAGGCATCAAATCCCTTGGAGCTGAAGTTACAGGCTGCTGTCAGTCACTTGATATGCATGCTGGGAAATGAATTCAGGTCCTCTAGAAGGTCAGAGGAGACTCTTCTGAACCATCTCTCTAGCCATCCCAAATGCAAGTATTTTAATTAACAAGGAATGCATAGTTCATATCTTTGAATGAATGTCACTCTTCATCCTTCATGCTTACTCCTTCCCAGACTAGTTTATTCTCTCTCTCTCTCTCTCTCTCTCTCTCTCTCTCTCTCTCTCTCTGTGTGTGTGTGTGTGTGTGTGTGTGTGTTTAATGTCTCCACCCCCTTTCCTCCTCCCACTCTCTCCCATTCTTTCCCTTTCTATCTCTCATTCTTTCCTGGAGGTTGAGGCCAAGGCTTCATGCATGTTAGATAAGTGCTCTAACATAAGCTACACCTCAACCCTATTTGTTTGTTTGTTTAGAAAATGGGATCTCACTAAATTGTCCAGTCTGACCTTGAACTTGTGATCATTCTTCAGCCTCCTGAGTACTCAGAGTGCCACTTTTCTGGTCCTTACAGCCACTGTTATTTAACTACTGTTAAAGCAACCCCACTAATCACTTAACTATTAATTCCCTGCATCTCCCAGCTAAAATCTTTTTTTTCTGCTATTGGTTAATATCGCTGTATTTATATTGCAAACATGACTAGACATGCACTCTTGTCTTGTTATTTCTGTAGCCTTCAGCAATCTTAACATTGATCTTGATTGCAGCAAACAATTATATTGGTTTTTGATTGAAGTTATGAAGTTCATTTGTTAGAGGTATATAAATTATCTAAAAGCTGACTTTTAACTGTAACACTGCATGTGATCACAGGAGGATGTGACGGCGTGAGGCTTCCTTAGCTTCTGAAATCATCACTCATAGTGTTGTCCCCAACATCATTGTGTAATGACCAGGCCATGACTCTGATGATAGGATTTACACACAAAAGATGGAGAACTATGAAAGAAGATGGGAAAGGAGAGAGAAGGAAAAACAGAGAATCTGAATAGTGAAAAGGAGAGAGAGTCATGAGTCTATTTAGGTGGTGACTTGCCCTGCAAAGACAGCCAGAACAAAGACAGCCTTCGTAATGTCTCTGGCTGATGGATTTCTGCTAGGATGACCCCAGGACATAGACCCCCTTCAGCCAATGTTTGCCGAGCTTCTACTGTGAACTACAAGGGGAAATCCCCTGAACGAACATAGTGGGGGGGGGGGGGCTCAATTTGCCTCTCAGGAAGGTTTCTCACCTACCCGAGGACTGGCAGAATCTTGCTGAGTTCTGATGGCCTCAACTCTTAGAACTGGGAAGTGATGTCAGAAAGTAGATCAAGTTCAGAGCTGCCGGGTTTTCCAAAGCTTTGCTATTTTTTCTCCTAGCACCAAATATGTTAGATTTGATAAACAGGAGTCTGTGGCGAGACACGAGACGGCGCTATCAATAATGCAGTTGTTTTTCACAGGGCACTCCATTACCCATGTCATTTGAAAATGAAAGGCACATTTTTGTGTGGCACACAGGACAAATTGCTCCAGACGACTCACGCACCTGGGTAACTGATGCCTTCAGCTGGGTGCTTTTTCAGCTGGGTGCCTTCAAGTCCTCTTTATTTTGTATGCAGTTTCTCTTCTGTTTCTCTCTCTCTCTCTCTCTCTCTCTCTCTCTCTCTTTCTCTCTCTCTCTCTCTTTAATATAAGTTTTTACATCTTAACAGAACTTACAAGGCATCTAGTTGTCAGAAGGCCCCGAGGATCATTTGCACTCCATGGCAGGCTTTATCCTCTGTAGGGTGTGAAGGGCTATGAACTTGTGTGGTATTTTCCATGGCTTACAGCTACAGAGCAGAGAACAAGAAAACCTTTCTGGGCGTTGTGAATGAATAATCCGACTTCACCCAATCCCCAGTTAGAAGGCGGCATGCTTTCTCAACATTGATCTCAGGTCTCACCCCACAGAAGTCTGGAAACGGCTGTTGACCTGAGCAACAGAAACACCTGAAGCCCCGAGGCAGAGGCTCCCTCTGAAGAAAAGGAATATTTCATGTGAAAGGCATTTTTTTTTTCAGGGTTGCTATCAGTTGCCCAAGCTCATGAGAGAGTTTGCATTTACTTGAGCTCCGATTGGAGGAAGGGTGTCAAGAAAATGGCAAACATTATAAACCTGTTTGTTTACCAGGCAGTAGGAGCACCAGTTTCTGGAGGACAATGAGATCCCCTTGGCTAGGAACTGGGCCACAGCACAATAACAACAGCTGCCAACCACAACTAGCAAGTGCTTATGCGTCTGGATTATCGAAATTTCCATCACCTCACCCTTGACCCTCACTCTGTTTTACCTAAGAGAAAATGGAGACTTCACGAAGTGTCCATCAGGGCCATACAACAGTAACTGGTAGAAGTTATGAGCACAGGCTTCTGAGTTCAGTTTTCAATAGCAGACAGTGTCGGCACAAACTTTCATGGCAAGCTTGAACAGAAGAGTGTCTCTACTCACTCAGGCAAAAAAATCCTGCACAAGAGAGACACATTCGTAATAACCAGTAAATCTGCGTCAGTAAATTATCCCTCAGAGTCCAGAGCTGTCATGGAGTTCACCCTTTGTGGTGCGTGTTCTGTGGGCTTTGATAAATGTACTATGGCATGTTGTCTACCATCATACAACCGTACTAAATAATCCCACTGACTAAAACTGTCTTCTCTTTTCCCTGTTCATCTCCCCTCCCTTTAATGTTGGGCCAGCACGGATGTGTTCACGGTCTTCTTTGTTTAGTCTTGTCCAGACATCACAGGGGAGAAGCACACTAGAGTGACTTCTTTCCCCAGATTGGATTCTTTTGCTCAGCGCTAGACCTTTAAATTGCACCCATGCTGCGTTTATGACCACATCAAGACTCCTTGATTTTTTTTAAAGAAATTAACATATCAAATGAATGTATGGTTGGTGGAGGCAATGGTATTTTATTTATTAATTTTTAAATATTTATTTATTTATTTATTTATTATGTATACAATATTCTTTCTACGTGGATGCCTGCAGGCCAGAAGAGGGCACCAGACCTCATTACAGATGGTTGTGAGCCACCATGTGGTTGCTGGGAATTGAACTCAGGACCTTTGGAAGAGCAGGCACTGCTCTTAACCTCTGAGCCATCTCTCCAGCCCGACTCCTTGATTTTTAGTGCTGAATAATGTTCAGCTCTTTGGATAGACCAGCGCTTACGTACCCCTTTACTTATTGAGTATATCTTAGTTCCAAGAGACAATATGACCATTTCTGTTCATTTTTTTTTTTAATGTGTGGCTATATATCTTCACTTCAACTGGATAAATATCAAGGAATCATATTGGGTCACATGATAAGAGGTTGGGGGCTGTGGACGGAGTCAGTAAAGTATATAGGCATAGGCATTAGGATTTAATTAGGATTTAAATTTGAATCCCCAGTACTCCACATAAAAGCTGGGCTACCCTCATTTGTAACCCCAGCAGAAAGACAGATCCTTGGAACTTGGTGACCATCAGTGAGCTCCAGGTCAGTGAATGTCCATGTCTCAAAAAATAAAGTGGAGAACAATTAAGTTAAACAGGTTACATCAGCCTATGGCTTCCATATACTATCAAACATATGCATACAAACTTGCATACACATGTGCATACACCTCTCATCTCTCTCACATGCACACACACACATGCACACTTGCACACACACATACACACACACACACACACACACACACATACACAGTCTATTTAGTTTACTAAGAAATTGCCAAAAGGTCTTCCAACACAGCATTTTCCATTCCAGTTGGTCAAATGAACACATCCTTGTTGCTTTGTATCCTCTCCAGCATTTGATTTGGGCCATTTTAATAGGGGCACAATTATATCTTAGAATTGGATTAATTAGCAATTTGTGCATATTAAGCATTTTTTCATATCTACATTTGCCATCGATGTGTCTTCTCTGTTAAAGTCTTGCTGTTCAGGATATCTAGCAGTCTTTAAATTGGGTTAGGGGTGGTTATCAAGTCAGCAAAGGGTACAAAATTCTTTTTTTTTTTTATTATGGCTGTATCATTGACTCAGGATCATTTGTTGAAAATACCTTCTTTTCTCCACTATATTGCCCTGTCCTTTGTCAGAGACCGTATTCATATAACTGACTATATTTGCATTGGTGTATTTCTTGGTTTTCTATTTTGTTCCATTGATGTATTTGTTTGATCTTCCACTGGTACCATTCTGCTCTGACAATTGTGCTGGCTCTTCTGGATTTTCACTTTTTCTATATAAACTTTAGAATAGGTTTGTCAACAATCTACAAAAGAACTTACTGGATTTTGATTGTGATTATATTAAATCTGTATATAAATCTTGTTAAAATGAACTACCATTTTGAGAATATTGGGTCTTTCTTCTCATGACCTTGGGGCGCTATATTTTCCTTCCTTGCTTCCTTCCTTTCTCCCTTCCTTCCTTCCTTCCTTCCTTCCTTCCTTCCCTCCTTCCTTCCATCCTTTCTGCATCAGAAAAACATAGCTTTAGCCGGGCAGTGGTGGCACACGCCTTTAATCCCAGCACTCTGGAGACAGAGGCAGACAGATCTCTGTGAGTTCGAGGCCAACCTGGTCTACAAGAGCTAGTTCCAGGACAGGAACCAAAAAGCTACGGAGAAACCCTGTCTCGAAAAATAAAATAAACAAACAAACAAAAAAACATAGCTTTATTAAGTCCTCGCTTTTTACGCTTCTAATATTATTTATTTATTTTACATACCAACCACAGTTTCCCCTTCCCCTCTCCTCCTATTCCCCTCCCCCACCTCCCATCTTAGCCCCCCTCCCATCTACTCCTCCTCTATTCAGAAGGGGTAAGGCCTCCCATGGGAGTCAACAAAGCATGGCAGTTCAAGTTGAGCCAGGACCAAGCTCCTCCCCCTCAAGTCAAGGCTGGAAGAGGCGTCCCACCAAAAAGAATAGGTTCCAAAGAGCCAGCTCATGCTTCAGAGGCAGGTCCTGGTCTCACTGCTAAAGACCCCACAGAAGGGAGGAAAGAAGAAAGAGAGAGAAATGGAGAGAGAGAGAAGGAGAGAGAGAGAGAAGGAGAAAGAGAGAGAGAGAGAGAGAGAGAGAGAGAGAGAAAGAAAGAGAGAAAGAAAGAGAGAAAGAAAGAGAGAGAGAGGAGAGAGAAGGCCAGAAGAGAGAAAGGAGAGAATGATTATGCAGTTGAAACTGAGGTCAGCATTACTGATTTTCTTCTTTTGACTTTCCATTACCTCCTCAAATACATTCTTGGAAGTGGTACACGTTATCAACCTTCCATTGACAACAACATGAAGGTGTATCACCAAGAAACTCAACTGTTGACATAGCTTAGTCGTCTTGCAATAATTTGCAGGATACAGTTGTAGTTGGAGAACAAAAGAAAGTGATGAAACTAACCACTCCCAAAATGCTAGGGGAGAGTTTTAGGTTTGAGTTATCAGAGTTTCTTCTCTTCTTTCCTTTTCTCTTCCTTCTTCCTTCCTTCCTTTTCTTAAATGGGTCTGAGTGTATCGCTCTGGCTGGCCTGAATCTTGTTATATAGACAGGCTGGCCTCAAACTCACAACAGCCCATCTATCTCTAGCCTTCCCAAGTGCGGATTAAAGATGGACCCCAGCACACATGGCTAGAATTTTTTAAAGTTCTTTATTTGGGGGAAGTACAGTAGAATATAGAGATCAAGATTCGCTATCCAGGTATCTTACTGCGTGACTTGGTTGTCTTCTATAAAGAAAAATCTCTCATTAGACCTAAGACTTTTACCTTGCAGTTGCTCAGATGAAGGGAAATTATCCTAGGTCATCTTTCTTGGAAACTCAAGACTTTCTAATATAGTCTGATAAAAGTTTTTATAACTCAAGATGAGCAAAACATTTTCAAAAATAAAGTTCAAAACATTTGTAGGCATTGTCTATATCTACTTTTAACCAAGTATGAATTCATAACCAGAATTTTTAGATAATAAAATCTATCCTTTTTTCATTTCTGTGATAAAAATGATTAAACCTCTTATTGCATCCATGCTTTCTAACTGTAGAGCCTTTCCCCTTAACCTTGATGTCACACGATGCCCCATTCAGCCACTAGAAAAGTAGTAATCAGCCTTGAAAGAACATCACACCAGAGCCCTGTTCATCACTCCCAGCTAAGCAACCACAGCATCTTCTACAAGAGCTTCTGAGTTTTATAAAAATGCCTCATTCTTGCCCTGGGCATAAACACCAAAGAGGGGGGTTGGTGAGGAAAGAAGGGGGCTTCACTCCACTGCAGAGCTGATTAATTACAATTAGAAAAGGCAAAAAGGTCCCTTTCTGAAACTTATGCTTGGGGCCCTACACTGAGAGCTAGTCATTGAGTTCTGTCTCTTTGAAGGGGAAAGACAATTCATCACTAGAAAAGAACATTTTCTAGAACTCAAACCTTTCCACAGCAAAACAGAGACATTCCGTGATGTGAAATTTCGATGTGAAGCCTCTGAGACTTCTTACCTATGAAAAGAATTAAACATACTGAGAAATGAGTGTTGGAAGAACAGTACAGATGGAAACTGTAGCTCCGCCACTCAGACTTCATACCCATGGTGCCTAGATATGGTACCCAGACATTATCTAACGATATTTTTTTCTTCTTGAAGTTAGTAACAAATCTCTGTGGTTATAGTAAATTATTACTAAATACACATGGTAATACAACATCTCTTTTTTTAGGGGCTTAATAATCCTTAATCCTTTCTTCTGACTCTGCCTCCCATATGTTAGAATTACAGGCCTGTGCATCACTGTTTGTTCCTAATTTAAAACTTTAGATCAAGGTAATGGAAATCAGGCAGAGTGAATCTCAGACTGCGGTTGCAGGAGCAGAAAAGTGAGGAGAGGGATAGACAATATATGAGTCTGGTTGCCCTTGGCAGATCCATCCAAAAGAGAAGCGTTTGGAGCTATAAATTGGGAATCTTGGAATAGTGAGAACCCACAGGATGGGTATGCACTGTGGCCAAGTATTTCTTAGAGACAAGATTATTTTACCAGTTTCTTTTTTTTTTTTAAGATTTATTTATTATGTATACAGCATTCCTTCCATGTATGCTTGCATGCCAGAAGAGAGCGCCAGATCTCATTATAGATGGCTGTGAGCCACCATGTGGTTGCTGGGAATTGAACTCAGGACCTCTGGAAGAGCAGTCAGTGCTCTTAACCTCTGAGCCATCTCTCCAGCCCCCACTTCACTGGTTTCTAACACATGATAGTCATGCTGAAAAACAAATTTCTCGCAGTCTGAATAACTTACTTGCATGCGTTTTTAAACACTGGATGGGCTAACTTTCTTAAATGCCTTTGAAAGCAGAAATAAGGACACTTTTGATTCAGCATAACAAATGGATGATTGGCTTTTATCACATCTAACAAAATAAGGTACGTGTATAAACAAAAGATGGAGGGATTGCGTCAAGAGGCTGTAGTCAGGTGGGTATACTTAGACTTCCACACCACTGGGTTTCTTACACCTTTTTCTTAGGTGAAAAGATGAGATCTATACTAACTACCACAAAATGAAGACTTGCCCTTTAAGTAAGGAGGAGATTTCCTTTCTCTATAAACTTGAATAAATATGAGGAGGCTAAGACTTCATCTACGAGACAGTCATTGTTCAAAATGAAACATAGTGGATGGCAAGATTACTATTGATTGGCTGCCTTCTACTTTTAAACACACACCAACAATAAGATATTGATGAGCAATAATTCAGACACCACGTGATGACAATCAAAAGCATGAACATGCATGAGGCCTCAAGAGCTCTCCATAACTGCGAAACCTAAGCAGTTAAGCCTATCAAACAAAATCTTAGTACCTGATAGCACCTCCACCATAAAGCATTTTGTTTGGCCTGACCCACAGAGTCAACTAAGCGATCTCCTAGGGGCTAAAAGAGACTGAAGCCACATCACAGAGTCTGCCTGGGTCTGAGATAGGTCCTCTGCAGTTATGTTACGGTTGTGTAGCTTGGTGTTCCAGTAGGTGTGGGAGATGTCTCTGACTCTTTTGCCTCCTTTTGGGACCCTTTTCCGTCCTATGGGTTGTCTCCAGCCTTGATATGAGTGTGTGTCTAGTCTTTTTTGCCACTTGTTATGCCATGTTTGGTTGATACCCCTAGGAAGCTTGTTCTTTTCTGAAGAGAAATGGAGGAGTGGATTTAAGGGACAGGGGAAGTGGGGGAACTGGAGGGAGTGGAGAGAAGGAAGGCCATGGTCAGGATGGAATGGATGAGAGAATTTTTAAAAAATAAAATATAAATGTTTTATTTTTCTAGCTTGAGTCTACAAAACATGAAGAAAGAAAAAGAAAAGATAGCTTTTTCCCAAAATCGCACTAGGTTTGATGCTATTGGAATTTTCTAATAGTCAAACTGTTATAATCTAGGTCCCAGCACTTCATTTTGGCCCTTGGGAGATTAAGCAGCCACTTGAATGCTGATTTAGTGCTTAAAAGCTAAAGACTTTAAAAGTCATGGGCTGGAAGCTTGCAGAGGTTTAAAAATAAATCTTCCTTACTGTGATGCCAGGAAACACAGCTGCGTATATATTCATTAAAAGGCCAAGGTTTGTGGTCATCCCAAACAACTTCCATAACCGGCAAAGAGATGATGCCTTCAAACGTGTTACAGTAGCCACCCGCTGGTCCATCCACAAAAAACATTTTCACAGATCCTTTAACGTGAACCCACATGCTCCATGTCCCTTGGGACAGAATGGATACAAGTAGTATAGTTTGTTACTAGACAGGAAGTTTGAGTCACAAATAACATAAAGGGAAAGATTTGTCAATAGTGTTGAAGTCACAGACCACTGTCACATAAACACAGGAGAATCTGTTGTAGCCCTTGTAGATGCGACCGGAAACGTCCTTAAAGTATCATTCAAGAACCATCCCACATCACGGGCCCGAAGAGGAAGGACTTAATGTTAATTTGCAGATCAAAACTAGTGCACGCCTACAATCTATGAGCACATTAGGCAAGGCAAGGCTCTCCCCCTCAGTTATTCCTACCTCAGGAAGCCAAGGCCTTCTCACAGCCTCCCTCCTGTCACCAGCCGGCCCCCAACCCCTTTGCACCTGGACCCTGTTTCTGTGTGTGTGTGTGTTATGAAGAGGGGTTATTTTGCCAGGGCGAGAAGGACTTTCATGACTTCAAACATGGACACTAGATCAAGTTTTTATCTTCCTTCATAATCCTGTCTTTGATGTCACCAGCCTGAAACCTCTCAGAAGAAAAGGGGAGCGCCGTGAAAGGAGGCCCAGTTAATTTAGCCCTGTAAGTGCTTGCTGCCCTAATTCGCCTGGGTAGCGTTTTCATTGTCTTCTGCCTTGCATCCTAAAGGCGGGCTTACACCAGGCAATTATGAATGGCCCCTCTGAACAAATAATTGAAATTCACAAGTTGCAGAGTGTGGGGAGACAATGTCTGGGCTGGAGGTGTGAGGTCAGATGTGTTCCCTTGGGCATTATTAAGGTTGCAGGCTCTTCCCACAGGAGCCTATTGGGCTTACATTAGTTTTAATGGCAACTAATCAGGTAAAGGGTTTGTGCTGGAGACAGCGATCTCAGGAAGCAAGCCTCACAAAGCGGTCGGGGAGACTGGGCTCGTTTGATACGTGAAATAGCAAATTCTCCATAAAACACTGGGTGCCAACAATGGACACCCGATTTCAGAAATAAGGGTGGAAAATGGGTTTAATTTCTGCGGGGAAGAAAGCTCTGCTGAGCTTTGTTTCTTAATTCTCAGAGTTTATTATTTTTTTTTATTTCCACCCAGAGGACAATGTTGCCCACCCAGGAGACCCCAGTGCATGTTGGAAAGCAAGCATATTTGCACATGTGCATTCATACCCACACCCCCTTTGCTGACTAATTATGAACTAATTACTCCAAGCCAAATTCTGCCCTCTGCCGCGCGGTGTGCTCTCCAAGGAAAAGATCTGAGCTGCCGTCTAGAAGACCAGACAGGATCCGTGTTAGCGCGAGTGTTGTTCTAAAGTAGAATTCAGCACATACCCAGTAAACCCGGTTCAGTGATTTTTGTGTGTGTGTGTTTGTTTGTTCGTTTGTTTGTTTTAATCTCTTCATAAGATGAGGGGATATTGATCTCTGAGGTTGTGGGATCACTTGGGGACTAAATCAATCCTTGTCAAGTCCTTGTGAATAAAGAAAATGTTTACCACCAGTCTATTTTTAAGGAAAGGAGAGAGGGAGGGAGGGAAGGAAGGAAGGAGGGAAGGAGGAGGAATGGAGGGAGGGAGGAATGGAAGGAGGGAAGGAGAAAGAAACAAAGAAAGAATCAAAGAAAGAAAGGTGAAAGGAAGGAGGGAGGGAGGGAAAAAGAGAGAAAGGAAGGAAGGAAGGAAGGAAGGAAGGAAGGAAGGAAGGCTTTAACCCCCTCCTTATTTCTGGCATCTACAGGCTTACAGTGGAAAGGAAAAGCTACCTGTATAAACTATGTGTTGACAGCATTTACTGATAACAATGCTGAGTCAGAATTTTTGGAAGATTCCAGAGCTCTCTAGCTATTCCTGTCTGGAAGTCTACCATGTTTCCCTTTCCAGATTAGCCCCGGAGACCAATTTTAGATTAATGAAAGAGATAGGTTCTTCTCTCTAGCACTAAAATTAATATTTGAGTTTCTCATATAAAATCTGGTTTCTCTTTTTTTCTTACAGAAATTGTTTGCATTGCTAAGAAAATCTCAGAAATAAACAACGGGGCTGGACTTGTAGGAATTTCTCCTCATAGATTTGCCTGTGTGCATACAGATAAGCAAAGATAAATGGGGCAGAACACGTGAGTTCTATGGCACGATTCCTTGTCCTAAACTGAGAAGAACGTAAGCTTCCCTTTACAGGACTGGTTAAGCAAGCGTGTTTGCCTGTGAGATGAAGTGGCCGCTAAGAATGGGTTAGATCCCATGCTGGTTTAAGGACTTTTAACGCAGGGACACATTGTCAGGAGAAAAGGGTTATTCCAGCTCTTGGATTTGGAGGTTCCTGTCCCCTGATCTGTTGGTGTCGCTGATTTGGCAAATTGTGACATAGCCGGGCTGCTCACGTCAAGAGCGCAAAAGGACTGGGGAAGTCATAGTCTTGCAGTGTCCTTCAAGAACACATTCCCAGTGACATAAAGGCTCCTCAGTAGCCCCCATCTCTTAAATGTTACACGTCTCTCAGTGGCAACACTGGTCGTGGAGATCATGCCTTCAACATAGGACCTTTTGAGGGACATTTACAATCTAAAGTTATGGTAGAGTTCCCCAAGAGTACTGCCAAATTTAAAATGTTAGAGAATTTAGGTTCTTTTAGCACTCAAAATATCTCGCAACATATTTGTATAAATTCATCCAACTTATATTTCTTCTTCCACCCTGCACCGCCGTTGCCAGGCTCCCTTGTCTGCTTTCCAATCAGTGCAGTGATAGATAAAAGCCTGGAGATATTTGTAGGAGATGAACGTGTGAGATACATTGTTGAATTTTGAGAAGTCATGTGTATGTGATAGTATTTACCTACAGTATGCGTTGTGTCTAAAACTACTCACAGAGCTACCTGGAAGCAATTTTGGAAATAGTCATTAACTGTCCTTTCTTATTGTTTTTGAAGTGAGCAGTCAGGCATGGCTCTAAGCCTAGCTCCTAGAAGACGAAGGCAGACAGATCTTGAATGTGAGGATACCCTGGCCTACATAGTGAAATTTAATCTCAAAAAAAAAAAAAAAAAAAAAAACCAAAAAACAAAAACAAAAAAAAAAAACAACAAGAAACGTTTTATAAAGAAGGACAGTAAAGTGCTAAAGGATTAATAAAGAGAAGCTAAGTGAGACTAGGAAGTAAAGAAAATCCTGCTGGTCTGGGTAGAGCTGTTGCTGCAGCCTTGGGGACTCTTACCCAATACAAAACACACCTGATTGTGCAAAAAAACACGAAGTGAGTTGTCTCCACAATAAAGAAGAGAACTCATTTACTGTGAGACAAAAGGTGGGGTCAAGTGTCATCTGGGTTTGATTCTGAAAGGCAAAACCTTTTAAGATCCTTAGTATCTCTGGGCCAATGGGAAGAACTCGGCTTGCAAAGAACCGGAACATGAGCTGAGCTCAGACTTTCTACTCATGCCCGGTTCAGAATTCCTGCATAGGGAGTGGTGCTAGCCGCGGCGGGCAGGTCTTCACACCTCAGTTAACCCCACAGGCATGCTCACTCCTACTTCGGCTGATTCCTTAAAATAACAGGGGACATACAGAAACACTCATGTTCCTCAGCGTGGTTATCAGGCTGCTGAAATAATGGACCTCAAAGAAAGGAGAATTTCCCCCGGAATCTCATGCTGAGAGAAGAAAAAAAAAAACCTCATCCAGAGGGAAAATTTTTGTCTCCCTGAAAGAGATTTCATACAATTCTAACATTTTTCAGACCACCTTACTGGCTGAGACAATGATGGGTAAGTAGAGGGTGGGACCACACCCAGCTGTTTAGATGTGCACACGTATCTTTGACACCCTATTTCAACTTTTATTTCACTTCAGAACCCCAGTGGACTTGGAGGAATCACTGGATTTCTTTGTCCCTCCTCCCAATGAGGCCACATTGGATAAATCTCCTTTTTTCTGTTTTCACTTTTAGTTCAGCTCTTTTAATCAGCTTACTAAGGGTTGGTGGCCCAATCTGACTTAGGGCACAGGTTGTGGCCCCCCAACTTTGATAACAATTCTATTTTGTAATGAGTTGACAATTAACACTATCACATACACTCTTATTAGGTATCAGGAAAGGTAGGACACCAGCCTTACATATGAGAAAGTGTTAGTAAGCAGATCACCTACACTCTTCCACTGAAGGCAGGCTTTGGTTCTCTCAAAATCAAATACACATAGGCCGCGAGGCTGCAGGTCCCTGGTGCATAAGCTCTGTGAAGGTCCAAGTCCTTTCGGGCATAGGAAGGATACTACTGTGCTATTTAATATGCACACAGATTGCCTTGCAAAAATTCAGATTCTCATCCAGGAATAAGAAATCCAGTTCAACCTTTGATTCCACTTTCCTATCCACCTCTCCAGCACTGATGAATATCCTAATGGTCCTTGCCTATCAAAGGCATTTGTATAGAGTATGTATCTCTGCCGTTGTAGGCTGGTTGAATATCCTAATGGAACAACATCCCAAAGGCATCCACTCTATCTCTACTACAGTTCCAGGGCCAGCTCATACAAGCTCTTAAGAGCCGGTTAAGTTTTCAGGACATTCCCAAGGCAATTGTTCCTACTATTTGTAGGTTAAAATTAGCTAGGTTGGGAATATGCACACCACAGAAATCAGAACATGCTGCAAGCAGGTGTTTGTATTGTCCTGAGAAGTGGTTCAGTGTGTCTACCTCTGCTTGTTACACTCAGCTCTCAATACAGCCTGCCAGGCATGCACTCAAAGACTAAGAAGTTCTTTGGGTCCTTTGAAGGTTTATGTACCTGGTGGGGGTAGGAGAGACTTCAGAGGATGAGGGTATAGAGATAATGACCATTGAGGAGAAATCAAGCCAGAAGACAGGAAGACATGATTAGTATTAAACGTGATTGTAATTACTTTATTGTTGAGAATTTATAGTATGAAAATATTTTAGAATGCCTTTTAAAACGTTTTTTAATTTTTATTTTATGTGCATTGGTGTTTGGCTGTATTAACATCTGTGTGAGGGTGTTGGATCATCTGGAACTCTTGACAGTTGGTGAGCCTGCACTTTTTTTTACATTTTTATTGCTCACTTGTGTTTCATCTTTTCAGAACTAGCAATCCATTTCTGTGACTCCGTTTCATTAGCTATTTTTTTGTTGGTGGTGTTATTTTTGTTTTTGTTTTATTTGTTTTGTTTTATTGAGATAAGGTCTCATTATGTAGCCCTGGCTGATGAGGAACCCTGTCTGTGAACCAGGCTGGCCTTGAACTTTCAGAGATTCACCAGTCTCTGTTTCCCAAGCGCTGGGATTAAAAGCAAACCCACCCAGCTCTCTAGATTCCGTACATTAATTCTTTGTCAGGTAGTAAAGATTTTCTCCCATCCCTGTCTTATTTCACTCAGTTAATTGTTCCCTTTGCTGTGTAGAACCATTTTTTTTTTTTTTTTTTTTTTTGCTTTTTTCGAGACAGGGTCTCTCTGTGGTTTTGGAGCCTGTCCTGGAACTAGCTCTTGTAGACCAGGCTGGTCTCGAACTCACAGAGATCCGCCTGCCTCTGCCTCCCAAATGCTGGGATTAAAGGCGTGCGCCACCACCGCCCGGCTGTGTAGAACCTTTTTAAGTCCCACTTGTCAGCTGCTGAGCTTGTTTCCTGAGGAGTCAGTCCTATTCAGGAAGTCCTCGCCCGTTGTGTATCTCTGAAAATGTTTCTCTCCTTTTTTTCCTCAGACAATTGCAAAGCTCGAGCTTCCACGTCTTAAACCAATGTCTTCAATCCATTTGGACCTGATCTTTGTGCAGGGTGGGAATTTTTCTCTCCATAGTTTTCCAAGCGCTGTTTGTTGAAGAAGTGATCTTTTCTCCAGTGTTTCTTTCTTTGGAAACTTTATCAAAAATCAGGTGTCTGCAACTGTGTAGGTTTGTATCTGGGTCATCTATACTGTCCCATGTGTCTGTTTTTGTTCCACTATCAAGCTGCCTTTGTCACTATTGCTCTAAAGTATAACATGATGTCATCAACATAATCTTTTTTCTCAAGATGGCTTTGGTTCTCTGGTATCTTTTTATAGGTTTACTTCATTCATTCATTGATGGACCATGTGGCTGATTTCATATCCTGGCTACTACTGTGAATAACACAAGAATGTCATTGCAAACATCTCTTTGGGTTTGTTGGTTGGTAATCCTATTTGTTCCTATTTTCTTTGTTGCCTATGCTTTCAGGCTCATAGAAAAAGCAATCTTTGTCCAGGTCAACATGTTAAAATGTTTCACTTTTTTTCTTCTAATGTTTTCAATTTCTGGCCTTACATGTAAGTTTTAAACTGGCCTTCAGTTGATTTCTGTAACTAGCGGAAGGTTTCATTCTGCATGTAGATAGCTTTCCTAGTCACATCATTTGTTGAAGAGACTCTCCATCCAATTGGATGAAATGTTTAGGGTCATTTCTGGGGTTTTCATTTTATGTCATTGGGTTATAAGTCTATTGTATGCTAGTAATGTGCTGCTTTTGTTATTGTAGCTTTTGTAGTGTATTTTGACTTCAAATCAGAAAATGTGATTGCTTCAGCCAGCTTTGTTCTACTTCGTTGAGACCACTTTGGCTGTTGGAAATCTTATGTGGTTTCATGTAAAGTTTATCTATTTATGTGAAGAATGACAGACATTCTCATGTTGATAGAAGTTATCTGAATATCCGAACAACATTATTTATTCTCATCCATAAACACAAGATATCTTTCCATTTGTATCATCTTTATTTCTTTCATCATTTTTCTGTATATTTATTATAGAGAATTTTCATTTAATTAAATTTAGTCCTACATCGGTGTGTGTGTGTGTGTGTGTGTGTGTGCGTGCGTGCATGTGTGTATGTGCTTAAAATGGGATAGTTCTTTTGGTTTCTTTTTCAGAAATCTGGCTATTAACACATAGCAGCTCTACTGAAGTTTTTGTGCATTGATTTCACGGCCTGTAACCTTCCATATGGGTCCCATCAGTGTTCTGATGAAATCTTTAAGGTGTTCCGTACGTAAGACCATGTTGTCTATAAACAAAGCAGTTTGACGTTCTCCTTTCCAGTAGAGATGCCCTCCCTTTCTTTCTATCTTGTGACTGCTCTGCCCATGAATTCCAGTGCTATGCTGAATAAAAGTGATGAAAATTTCAGTCTTAAAGGATGTAGCATGAGAAAACACCTTTGAATGAATGCAATGCTGTTTGTTGTATTATGAGTTGGAAAACATTATGATTAAATTACTTATATTTTAAAATAAGAGGAGTTTTCCCTTTAGGGTCAATCTTATTTTTATATCTCTTAGAATCTCTTACTTATGGGATTATTTAGTTTTGTTTACAGTGTTTTATTTATTCTTTGAGAATTTCATTATATATATATATATATATATATATATATATATATATATATATGTTTGGATTTTTGAGACAGGGTTTCTCTGTAGCTTTTTTTTTTTTTTTGGTTCCTGTCCTGGAACTAGCTCTTCTAGACCAGGCTGGCCTCGTACTCACAGAGATCCACCTGCTTCTGCCTCCCGAGTGCTGGGATTAAAGGCGTGCGCCACCACCGCCCAGCTCATACAATATATTTTGATCATATTCTTTACCCTCCTCCAATCCTTCCCAGATCTTTCCCACTTCCTTATACCTTCCCAACTTTGTTCTTTTTCTCTCTTAGAATGAAATAAAACACACACACACACACACACACACACACACACAAAATCAAATTTGTGTTGACTCCTCAGCATGGAACCTGTCCCGAAGTCTAGTTGACATATTTGGATATGTCATTCCATTGGCAAAAACTAGAGGTTATTCCTCTCCCATAAGATACCAATTGCAAATAGCTTCTTGGGTAAGGGTGGGACTCCATGCCCACTTCCCTTCCTCTATGCTGGGATTTCTTCTGGTATGAGCTTATGTGGGTCTCGTGCATGTTGTCAGTCTCTGTGAGTTCATCTGTGCATCTGCCCTTTTAGGTCTGGAAAACAATGTTTTCCTGGAGTCATCCATCACCTCTTACCATCTTCCACCCAGATCTCTGAGCCTTGAGGGGAGGTATAAAGGAGACATCCCATTTAGGGCTGAGTACTCCAGGCCTTCACTCTCCGCATGCTATCCGGTTATGGGTCTCTGTGTTCATTACTGTCTACTGAAAGAAGAAACTTCTCTGACAAGGGTTGAGCAATACAGCGATCCAAAGTTCTGGTTGGAACTCCGGTTTAGACTCCAGTGCTTTTGAGACAGAGTTTTATCATATATTCCAGGCTGGCTTGGAACTCAAAGATCCTCCTTCCTCAATAATCCAATTGCTGTTACCACAGGCTCGCAACCACCATGCCATCAAAGGAACTTCTTCAGATATGTATGACAATATATCCCATGACATATAATAATACTCCAGTTATTCAAAAATAAGAAAGTGTGAGAAGCAAATTGGTTGTTGTATTCCTAAAGCATCTTGACGTTTAGAACTCAACATCTCTGAATCACTCTTTATCAAAGAGTCAATATTTGATTCCACTAAACAGGCTGCGATATTGTTCCAGTAAAACTTCTCCAAAGCATTATAGAATAAAGCGCATTTACAATGGTCTGAATGCATTTCACCATGACATGACCTAGAAATTCAAGTTAAGTACTTTTAATTTCAAAAGAAAGTTTACCCGATTCAAGGCCTTTTTTTTTTTTTTGTAAACAAGGCTTTTTCATCTAAAAACCATAAAATGGAATGGACCATCTTTGTAACTCTCCAACCTCAATGTGCCAATAAATGACCCCTTAGGTGCCCCTGTATATTGTTACAAAACCTACATCCTTTTCACCTCCTTTATCGTCCCCTTTTATGGCTATTAATTTTTAATTCTAGAGACATAGTCACTAGACACAGTCACTATTTCGTGTTCTCTGGTGGGATATAAATGTGATTTAGATGCTGTTTTATGTATGCTTAGGGCTGACGGCTCTGATTGTGTCTATTCCCCAAGAGAAAAATTGCCGGTTCCCACAATCCTTCCTTTACTGGCCATAAAGCAAATATTAAACAATGGCAATAAGCTATGAACCTCCTAGAGTGCTCCAATTTTTAATTAAATGATTGCTGATAAAATATGACCCAATACAGTTTGTACAGAGAGCTCACATGATAAACCCTTGTGCTGACCATAGGTACCACTTAGCCCCTTGGGACCTCGGGCACATACAGAATCCTAGCTCTTACGTCTTGAGCATCTTACAACTTGTAGACTTCTGATATGAGAGCACAGTGGCTTCCCAGGTTCAGTTCCCTATAAACTGAATTTCAGATATTAATCCACACACCTATGAACAGTTGATTTTTGACAAAGAAGCTAAAATACAATATAAAAAAGAAAGCATCTTCAACAGATGGTGCTGGCATAACTGGATGTCAACATGTAGAAGAATACAAATAGGTCCATATATATCCCGATGCACAAAACTCCAGTTCCAAAACAATCAAAGAGTTCAACATTAATCTAGTCACACTGAACCTCATAGAAGAGAAAGTGGGAAGTGGCCTTGAATGCATGGGCACAGGAGACCACTTCCTAAATATAACACCAGTAGCACAGACACTGAAAGCAACAATTAATAAATTGGACCTCCTGCAACTGAGAAGTTTCGGTAAGGCAAAGGCCACAGTCAATAAGCAGCCAACTGAACGGGAAAAGATCTTCACCAACCCCACATTGGACAGAGGACTGATCTCCAAAATATATAAAGAACTCAAGAACTCAAGACATCAAAATTCCAAATAATCCAATTTAAAAATGGGGTACAGAACTAAACAGAAAATTCTCAACAGAAGAATCTCAAATGGCTGAAAGACACCTAAGGAATTGCTCAACATCCTTAGCCATCAGGGAAATGCAAATCAAAACGACTCTGAGATACCATCTTATACCAGTCAGAATGGTTAAAATCAGAAACAGTTTTAAAGTGCATGTCTCTAGGATGAGCTAGAACTGCTAGAAGCAACCTCCTCTTAATCACTCGTTGTTTAAAGAAAGGTGATCCACTCAGTGTTGCCTGGTCCATCCTCCACAGGCTGCCAGGGTTCTAGGGAAGGGGTTGAGAATCCTCTTAGTTAATGTCTACTTTTTTGTGCATGCTTTTTAGAATTTTTTTAAAGGAGAATAATTTGATTTTTTTTTTTTAGAGAATTCTCTTTTCAAATCCTCACAACTTGTTAGTCCTTCAAAAAATGAATTTTTTTCTTTGTTCAGCATGTTCAAGGAAAAATGTCCAGGCACATTAGTGCCCAGTTAAGAAGTAAGTCACAGCTGGGGGTTGGCCACCTAACTGTGCTCCTGACTGCGACAGTGCAAACACACTCTCCATTTCTGCCTTGTCTAGTGTTTACCAGGTTGAGCGAGAGCTTGCATCAGATGCAGAGTTTCCCAAAGACTGGCTAAAATTAATATTTTGCAAAAACTCATCAAAATTGACTTTGTAAATCATTAGTTTGTTGACTTCAAGTATTCTCAGTGACAGCACACTTTTTCACCCCAGCACTCAGGAACAGAAGCAGGTGGATCTCTATGCGTTCAACGTCAGCGTGGTCTACACAACAAGCTCCAGGCTAACCCAGGCCACACAGTAAGACCCTGTCGCAAAACCAAAAGGGTCATTCCTGGCATTACTCGCATCTTCTGGAGACCTGTGCTTTTCAAATTTCAGTGTCCACCCAAACTACGAAAAACCCCATGCTTGTTAAAAGTACATGCCGGATGTGAGGTTCAAGATTCTGCATGCTGCCTAGTTCCCAGGTAAGGGCAGGGCTGGAAAACCCTGCTGGCTCTTGGTAGCACTGGGAGAGGTTCTGAGGCTCCCATGCATTGAACACACATTATTTATTGGATCACAGCACAGAGTTGTAAATGCTGCCGCTGATGTCATTCCAGCTTTTCCTTTGGTGATGAATATATCCTCTGGGAATGCTTGTAGCCAACAAAGAGGACTGTAAATTGAATGACAGGATGAAACAAGCAGAGGGGAGAGTGATCCTAGAAGGATCTGCTGCGCCCCCTCTCTTGGCTGTCACTCTTGATAAATGGCTCTATGCAGAAAGGTTGGACTCGATGGCAGCAATGACTTGCAATTAAACCCTCTATGCATCCTCAGCCCTGCTCCTCATTAGCATACCGTTTATAACATATACCATAGGTACATAATACATGGCATATCAGGGTGGGGCCAAATCTTCATTTTGGTAGATGGTACAAACATTGGAGTCTAGCTCTCTAGACAGGGAATTTAATTTTATATCTTAAAACTTACCTTTTGGCTTCATAACATCCACTTGAAACAAAACAGGAGACATATATCACAAATTAAAATGAAAAGTGTAGAAACAAAGTCATCTTCACAGAAGCTATCTGCACATTGTGTTCCCCATTCCTTTATTCATCTATTCCTTCGACAGCATTTACTGAGTCTCTACAATACGTCAGGTATTGATTTGGGTTGTAGGATAAAACAGTGAACAAAACATAACTCCCATCCTGCCCTGGTTTATATAAACAGACTAGAACTCAGCAGGCAGAGAATGTGGTGATAAAACGCCATGACATAAAGCCGTGTGGGGAGGAGAGGGTTTATTTCGTCTTATATCTCTCAGATCCTGCTCCATCACTGAAGAAAGTCAGAACAGGAACTCACGAAGGGTAGAAATCTGGAGGAAGGAACTGAAGCAGAGGCCTTTGGAAGAATGTTGCTTACTGGCTTGCTCACTCAAGGCTTTCTTTAGCACCTAGGACCAGCATCTCAGGGGACAGCAGCACCCAGTAAGCTGAACTCACATATCAATTATCAGTCAAGAAAATGATCCCGCAGGCTTTCCTACAGGCCAATCTGTTGGGGTACATTTTCTCAGTTGATATTCCCTTTTCTCAAGTGACTCTAGCCTATATAAATTTAACATAAAACAAGCCAGCACAAATAGTAATTCTTTATTTTTTTTAAATATTTATTTATTTATTATGTATACAATATTCTGTCTGCGTGTATGCCTGCAGGCCAGAAGAGGGCACCAGACCTCATTACAGATGGTTGTGAGCCACCATGTGGTTGCTGGGAATTGAACTCAGGACCTTTGGAAGAGCAGGCAATGCTCTTAACCTCTGAGCCATCTCTCCAGCCCCACAAATAGTAATTCTTATTTTATTTTTTTATTTGAGACAGGGTCTCTCCATCTAGCCCAGACTGTCCTCAGACTACGGATCCTTCTGCTTAAGATTCCAAAATGCTAGGATTAAGTCCTGTGTCACTATAACCTAGCCAACACCTAACAATTTTGAGTGCCTTTGCATGCCAAGTAAGAGTGACCAGATGAATTAAAAGGTATCAGTTAAATTTTAGTCTTATATAGGTAACAAATAATGTTTAGGAAAGAAATACACTGGTATTTGTCTAAATGGGGAGCTATTGGACAAAGGCTGCAAATTTTTATTTATAAGCTGAACAAGATCGAATGTACACCATGGGTGGAGATGAACACAACAATTTAATTGTGATGACCATAATATAATGTCTACCTATACCAAGTTATCATGTATATTGTCACAGAGATGTAGTACATGCCCACCAGAGTCATTGTGTACCTTGATCCAATGTTGTATTGAAAGATGGTGAGACTGTTCAGAGGTGTGGCTTAATGGGAAGTGATTGTGTCGTGACTGCCTTGCGCAGGGACTGATGCTGGTTAAGCAGAATGGGTTAGGTCTTTTCGGAGTGGATCACTTCCCGTAAGAGTGGAGCTGAGAAACAGAATCTGTTCTTTCCTGGTACTGCTTCCTTGCTCTCACAAATATCTCTGCTGCAGGAGCTCCGTCCACTCCTTCAGCCAATAGCCTTTAAGATACCAGCCCACTGGGGCGTGGTCTCATATACTTTAAAAAACAGCCACGCACGCTCTTTCTCTTGCTTCCGGGCCCCCTTTCCGCGACTAGACTCTCTGTTTCCTGTTTGTTAGGAGAGGACTGTTGTTTGGTACTGTGATCTGTAAGTTTTTCCCCTCAAATAAATAACCCTTTTTATTATCCCTAATTCTTAGCTGGCGTGGGATTGTTTCGTGGCTTCATATCTCTTTTTCAAATGACCAATCTCACCCATTTGTTTCTCCATTATGTTGTGACATAGCCTGAAGTCCCTTATCAGATGTGCCGTCTGGACTTGCCAGCCACCAGAATCTTGGCCAAATAAACCCCTTTTCTTTGTATATTAGCCAGTATGGGTGTTGTTAAGCAACAAAAGATGAGCATATGCTTTTAAGACTTGTAAATTAGAAATTTTAAAGAAAGCAAACTCTGGTTAGTGGTCCTGTGTAATTTTAGCAGTTAGAGATTGAGGCAGGAGAACTGAGTTTGAGGACAACCTGAACTCCAGAAAGCAGAGAGAGAGCAAGAGACTTCCAAGCAGAGTAGAGTTTCCATAATAAAATTTCAAAGACAGTGGTTCAATCTGACTGTCTTTTTTTCTAGTGGTATTTCTTTTTTGAATTCTGAAGAAGACTCCTTCCCAAAATGAAGCTATTTTCCCACTCTTTGAGGATTTTTGTTGTTGGTGTTATTGTTAGAAGCTATATACAATATCACTTCGGTGATCACATTTATCAGTTCATCCTTTTCTAGAATCTTTGTGATTTCAAAGTTCATCAAGCCTGTTTGGGAAGAGATAGCTAATAACGCTTTTGCTTCTCTGTGGTCCCTTACTCAGTGTCCTTCCTCAACATAGTTCCAAACTAGAGATAACCCTTCTTATCTTATACTTTGAGAAGTAGGTTGGGAACCTGGCTTCATGGCAGGCTAATATCTGAACATCTTTTCTGTGTGTAGCCTTGGTGATCTCCATTTCATAACATTAAATAGTATATAAAGACTCCTGCATATTTTAAGGAAAATAATAATGAACCCAAACCTTCCATTAGAAAAGCCTCATCTGAAGCAAGCAGTCAAAACCCTTGTAACAGCAGACAGCCATTTCGTGTATTTATGCTTTCATGGCAAGCTAGGGACTGAAAGGAATTTGCATATGTGCTATATATATTATATGTGTTGTATATTATTATATGTTACATATAATTATAATATACAGCATATATTGTACATAATTATATATATAGTGGTTTATATACAATGATTCTCAACCTGGGGTTGTGACCCCCTTGGGAGTCGCATATCAGTTATCCTGCATATCATATATTTACATTACAATGTATAACAGGAGCAAAATTATAGTTGTGAAGTAGCAACAAAATAATTTTATGTTTGGGGTCACCAAAATATGAGGAGCTATATGAAAGGGTCTCAGTATCAGGAAGGTTGAGGACCACGGGTTTAGAGGAAAGATGGGCTGTTTTAGAGTTAAAAATGACGGACTGGTGAGGAACTCTGACATGACTCCAGCTTTTGGTTTTCTATTTTTTCCTTGTTTTGTGTGATTATGGGAATATCTACATTCCTTCTGCGAAATGTAGCGACAGCAAAAACCTGAAATTAAAACATCAAATGTATTTCCAAAGCTACCAGGCAATATGGTGAGACAGCCATGGGTGTGTTGGCTCAAGTGATGTAATTGTCACTCTCATCAAAGGAATTGCCTCTCATTAGATTTAGCTCCATTCTCGATAAGACATCATCATAAATATGATATAGGATTCATTTCAAAAGATCAGACCTATTAAATCAGTACTGGAGACTGCTAGAAGATATAATTTTAAAGTACATTAAACAGTCTTAAACACACGACCTTTCTTCCCCCCAGATACCTCTGAGAAAATGTAATTAAAATGTGATCTATTTTTTCTAAGGAAAAACTCATCAGATCTTTACAACATTAGAATATTGCATACCACAAGTGTTTGACTTTATTCCATCAGATTCAGCATTAAGTGCATAGTACTTATGTCTGCTTATAATGGAGACCCTGAAATGTGTGGAGACATGCTTCAAATGATGAAGAAATTGTAAATGCATCTGGTTTGAGGGGAAATAGACTATCTGCTAATTGCTTCAAGAATTGAGTGATTTGGAAGACCTCAGGAGAGGCATCATTTCTCTGATTTGCATACACTTGGCTCCAGCTACCTGGCTTACTGTAAATGCTTTGAGGATGTTGTGTGTGGAGTGTTCCTCATCAGAACCAGAGATTGAGAAGGAGTCTATGGCTCAGGGGACCAGAGGAATTCTTCCTTCTAAAGAAGCTGCCCCTTGTTGATATCCAGCCCTTAGGAGAGCTGACTTCACATTATGACAAATGATCTGGTTTTCTGAGTCCATTGTTTTATTGTTATTATTGCCAATAATTAATTGGCTTAATTTTCATGATAAGGCCCGCTAATATAGCACTTCAGCTCTTGTGGAGATTTTGTCTTGAGCAGGCTAATATAAAAGGATAGGAAAAGAACTAACACTATTATTTTTGTTTCCTTTCGGAGATTTTAACACCCAACAATGTTGATAACCGAGGACTCTTCTGGCTGCACAATGAAGGTGGAAGGAAAGGTGGCTTGTAGCCTGCCTTTCACACAAGCTGGAAATGCAAACTTGTAGCCTGCCTTTCACACAAGCTGAAAATACAAACTCTTTGGAAAGGGATGAATGGTGGCAGAACAAATAAGAAAGAAAGAAAGAAAGAAAGAAAGAAAGAAAGAAGAGAAGGAAGAGGGGAAGCGGCAGAGGACAATAGAAAAGGTGAAACCGTGTTCCCAGACAATGGAAACAAAGGGGAGCTCCAGAAGACAATAAAATCCAAAGGGAAAGGAAGAATCAAATTGGGGAGGAAGAAATAAAGACAGAGACATTGAAGAGGGAGAAGCAAGCATGAAAGGTGGAGCACAGATAAAAAGAAAAAGAGCTCCAATCACACATTGTGTGATACACATGGCACATTATACTACTTTACAAAATAAGCCCAATGACCAAGTCTTTGGGTTTGCCATGGTTTCCCTATGGACTGCGATGAAAACCTGACTCCATGTTCTTCTAATGCATGAATTCTCCACTTCATAAGCCTGCGTCTTCCATATTGAGGCCATTAATGGGATTTTAGAGATTAACTGCCTCTGTCCATAGCATATTAAACATAATCTTTACAATTTAAAAATCACTCTCCAGCTAGAGTCTCTGGGCATATATGAGGATAATCAAAATGTTAGGGTTTCTCATTTGTCTTGAGTACACAGCTATGATTTTAAACCACACAAAGGGTTACTATGCATGTCAATGATAAGAGGCAATTTAAAAATTACAGGATTCATAAGGTTAACTTTCATTTCAGAGAAATCTGTTCAATATGAGTGCAAAATGAATACGATATAAGGTCATTGGAAAAATCATCCTGTTTTCATGAACCTTGATCATATAATAGACGTTACATTTGTAACTGAAATGTGAATGAAAATAGAATTCTAGATAAGTTATTAATCATAATTAGAATGACTATGACAGGTCTGCCGTGGCAAATACTTAACAAGTAGTAAGAATGCTTATTCATAACAAACCTCTTAATTCATTCCCTTCTTCATTAAAAGGGCAACCTCTTAATAAGTTCAACATAAAGTTGGTATAACACGCTATTTGCATTTCTCTCTTTTTATTTCCATTTTAGGAATGTATTATTAACAAATTGAGATAAATCACTTAAAACATATAATTACTTGGATATGGTGGCATAGTAATTCCCTAAGCGATTGCACGGTTATAAGTTGTCAGTGTGCATATTAATCCATCATCCCACCAGCCTCATCTTCACTGATTTGCGACTCGCTGTTAGGAAAACAGATTAAGAAGCACATGCTGCCCTTCTCTGAAAGTTTCATTGAGGCACAAGTAGGGCAAACAGTGCTTTCCAATTAGGATCCTGCTGTTTGCCAGGACTTGACAATGACTAATTACAGTCCTAAATGACTTATTATGTCTGAATGCATGATTATTTATAAATACGTTTTAAGAGCTGTGTGAAGTAATTGTGCCTGGTTTAAATATGAAAAGGCTACTTTTATGCAAAGGGCGAAGACCTGTTGAGTACCTTGAGGTCAAAGGGAAGAAGGCATTTTACTGTTAATGTTAGCGTTTACTGAGGCTGCCAATATCTCGTGATAGAGGGAGAAAGTAAGTAGTTTCTGATCATGAAGGTTTTAGAGATCCAGAGCTCAGCCCCGCTGACTGCCAGACTTAACAGCTTTTTGGGAGGCATTCGCTGTTCTTAAATATGACATTGCCTTAAGACTTTCTTGAAAAATAAAACTGTAACATTTTATTTATTTACTCTGTGTGTGTATGTGTGTGTGTGTGTGTGTAAGATGCATGCATACGTGCCTTGGCCTGTGAGTGGAAATCAGAGGATGGCTTTCAGAAGTGAATTCTTACCTTCTAGCACGTGGGGCCGAGGAAAGCGAACTTGGGTCTTCAGGCTTGCTCCACAGGGCCTTCACCTGCTGAGCCACGTCACCTACACCTTCTTAGGGCTATGAGAACTAAAAGGTTTTAATGTACAGCACTCAGGCTGGTTGCCTTGGACAGTGTGAACACTGAATGAAGGTTACTTTTCATTGCTCATCTTGCACCTCACTGACAGTATGGAGAACGAGCTGTGTGGGAGGTTCTGAAGGGTGGTGGGCGGGAGGACAACTGAGATATAATTTTACCATATATAACAGTAGAGTTTCTGCACCTCACTGATAGTATCAAGAACGAGCTATGTGGGAGGTTTAGAAGGGGGTGGGGGGGAGAGGACAACTGAGATATAATTTTACCATATATGAGAGTAGAGTTCTGAAATGCCCGGAGAAGGCATTTGGTCGTTGGTTATTCACTGTCTGGGTAGGCACTGCAAATACAGCGAAGACCAGGCGCAGCTGCTGAAAGGGACTCCGCAGCACAGTCAGCAAAAGCAGGTAAACACTGAGCCAAATGGGGAGGGGGGGAAGGGAAGGGAGAAGGGAGGGAGCAGAGACATGGCTCCAGGGAATCTCAAACGCTCTTTCTGCTTCCTCAGGAAACCCCCCCCCCGCACATACATACACATAAATTAACACTATAAATCTTTGAAAAATGGAGCAAAGTGGGACTATGAGCTGTTCAGTCAAAAACTACTGTTGAATTTTTAAAAAATATTCTAAACACGTGCACATAAAAATCTACCAGGTGAAATGCCATGCCTATACAACATAAGCTATCAAGTCCCATCTGTTAAACTATTTTTACACACCCATATGGCACAGCAGGAGCCCCTACTTGTTTCCACCTCTGTGTCCCTGCTCTTGTACCACCCTCTGCAATGCCAGGGAGGCGAACTTTGTGACTGGAACACGGCAAAGATAATGAACCCCACCTTCTGTACCATGACTTTATGTTATACAGGACTCCATCATGGCATGTCAAAGTAGATAATGAGGCAAACCATCATATTTGAAGAAACCCAATTGCAAGAATCTAGAAAGTGAAGCCGGGCGATGGTGGCACACGCCTTTAATCCCAGCACTCGGGAGGCAGAGGCTGGCGGATCTCTGTGAGTTCAAGACCAGCCTGGTCTACAGAGCTAGTTCCAGGACAGGCTCCAAAGCCACAGAGAAACCCTGTCTCGAAAAACCAAAAAAAAAAAAAGAACCTAGAAAGTGAGGGTCACTTCAAGAGATCAGCTAGCAAATTCTGGGGCCCTCAGTCACACGGCAACAAGCAAATAAATTCTACCAACACCTGCATGAGATTGAAATCAAGTTGAAGCTATAGGTTAAAATATATTCCAACTGATATTCTTGATGACAATCTTGCGAGTCTCTGAACGGAGAAGCCAGTAGGTTATGGCCAACTCCCAACTCTCTAGAACTGTCACCCAAGCCACTGTGTGACAATTTCTTCATAAACATAGACAACTACTAATTATAATGGTATTAAAAATGCCTAAAGAAACAATATGTGGGTGGGGAGAAGACACAGTGGGCAAACTCCTTGCTGCACAAGCCTGAGGACCCAAGTTCAAATCCCCAGCATCCACTGCCTAGCATGGCAGTTCATGCCTGTAGTTCCAGCACTGTGAGGCTGAGACAGGCATGTCCTGGAGGGACTGTGGGCTCACTATGCAGCCAACCAAGCTAAACTGGAGAGCTTCCGGTTCATAACAGATCCTCTTTCAAAAAGCCAGGTGGCGAGAACTAGGGGAAGACAACGATGCTAACCTCTGGTCTCCGTACATGCGTGAGTGCCTGCAGCGCACACATCTCAAAGGACGATACGGTTCTTAGCTTGGCTGAAAATTGAACAGTTACTATAAACAAGTTATTTAGTGTGTTCCCCATGCATTTGAGGGAGAAAAGATGCAAATCAGCTCACAGAAATGTGTCAATAACATGCAAAATAGTTAAAAAAAAAAAACCTTCCCAAAGAAATGAATATTTAAGTATTGAGTGTGTACTGACAGCAAATAGATTGGCATGCTGTGTAATCTACAAATTAAAAGTTATTTCATTTTAGTCTGGGATATCTTTCGTTATAGTTGTTTATTTCTCCCCCCTGAGTGTGTCTGTGTGTATGTGTGTGTGCTTGTGTAAACATGTAGTGTGTGCTTGTGTAAACATGTAGTGTGTGTGCTTGTGTAAGCATGTAGTGTGTGTGCTTGTGTAAGCATGTAGTGTGTGCTTGTGTAAACATGTAGTGTGTGCTTGTGTAAACATGTAGTGTGTGCTTGTGTAAGCATGTAGTGTGTGTGCTTGTGTAAACTTGTAGTGTGTGCTTGTGTAAACATGTAGTGTGTGTGCTTGTGTAAACATGTAGTGTGTGCTTGTGTAAACATGTAGTGTGTGTGCTTGTGTAAGCATGTAGTGTGTGTGCTTGTGTAAGCATGTAGTGTGTGCTTGTGTAAACATGTAGTGTGTGTGCTTGTGTAAACATGTAGTGCGTGTGCTTGTGTAAACATGTAGTGTGTGTGCTTGTGTAAGCATGTAGTGTGTGTGCTTGTGTAAGCATGTAGTGTGTGCTTGTGTAAACATGTAGTGTGTGTGCTTGTGTAAACATGTAGTGTGTGCTTGTGTAAACATGTAGTGTGTGTGCTTGTGTAAGCATGTAGTGTGTGCTTGTGCAAGCATGTAGTGTGTGCTTGTGTAAACATGTAGTATGTGTGCTTGTGTAAACATGTAGTGTGTGTGCTTGTGTAAACATGTAGTGTGTGCTTGTGTAAGCATGTAGTGTGTGTGCTTGTGTAAGCATGTAGTGTGTGCTTGTGTAAACATGTAGTGTGTGTGCTTGTGTAAACATGTAGTGTGTGCTTGTGTAAGCATGTAGTGTGTGCTTGTGTAAACATGAAGTGTGTGCTTGTGTAAACATGTAGTGTGTGTGCTTGTGTAAACATGTAGTGTGTGTGCTTGTGCAAGCATGTAGTGTGTGCTTGTGTAAACATGTAGTGTGTGTGCTTGTGTAAACATGTAGTGTGTGCTTGTGTAAACATGTAGTGTGTGTGCTTGTGTAAGCATGTAGTGTGTGTGCTTGTGTAAACTTGTAGTGTGTGCTTGTGTAAACATGTAGTGTGTGTGCTTGTGTAAACATGTAGTGTGTGCTTGTGTAAACATGTAGTGTGTGTGCTTGTGTAAGCATGTAGTGTGTGCTTGTGTAAGCATGTAGTGTGTGTGCTTGTGTAAGCATGTAGTGTGTGCTTGTGTAAACCTGTAGTGTGTGTGCTTGTGTAAGCATGTAGTGTGTGCTTGTGTAAGCATGTAGTGTGTGTGCTTGTGTAAGCATGTAGTGTGTGCTTGTGTAAACATGTAGTGTGTGTGCTTGTGTAAACATGTAGTGTGTGTGCTTGTGTAAACATGTAGTGTGTGCTTGTGTAAGCATGTAGTGTGTGCTTGTGTAAACATGTAGTGTGTGTGCTTGTGTAAGCATGTAGTGTGTGTGCTTGTGTAAACATGTAGTGTGTGCTTATGTAAGCATGTAGTGTGTGCTTGTGTAAACATGTAGTGTGTGTGCTTGTGTAAACATGTAGTGTGTGCTTGTGTAAACATGTAGTGTGTGCTTGTGTAAACATGTAGTGTGTGTGCTTGTGTAAACATGTAGTGCGTGTGCTTGTGTAAGCATGTAGTGCATGTGCTTGTGTAAGCATGTAGTGTGTGCTTGTGTAAACATGTAGTGTGTGTGCTTGTGTAAGCATGTAGTGTGTGTGCTTGTGTAAACTTGTAGTGTGTGTGCTTGTGTAAACATGTAGTGTGTGCTTGTGTAAGCATGTAGTGTGTGCTTGTGTAAACATGAAGTGTGTGCTTATGTAAACATGTAGTGTGTGCTTGTGTAAACATGTAGTGTGTGTGCTTGTGTAAACATGTAGTGTGTGTGCTTGTGTAAACATGTAGTGTGTGTGCTTGTGTAAACATGTAGTGTGTGTGCTTGTGTAAACATGTAGTGTGTGTGCTTGTGTAAACATGTAGTGTGTGCTTGTGTAAACATGTAGTGTGTGCTTGTGTAAGCATGTAGTGTGTGTGCCTGTGTAAACATGTAGTGTGTGCTTGTGTAAACATGTAGTGTGTGTGCTTGTATAAGCATGTAGTGTGTGTGCTTGTGTAAACATGTAGTGTGTGTGCTTGTGTAAACATGTAGCACTTGTGCTCAGGAGTCACATGTGGCTGATGACTGTAATGGGCAAATTTTAACAGAGTGAAATAAAATAAAAACTTGTAGCAGAAAAGAAGATCAAATTTATGTACCTTTGAGATACAGAAAGATATCAGTAATCTACAGAAAGAACCAACCCCCCAAATGTATACATAAATTAGTCCACAACAGTATCAAAATGCTCTTCTACTTTTCAAAAGATTCAGTTAAGAAAATGAAAAGACAGATCTTCCTCTAGGAGAACATATTGGTGACCCCTGTCCTCTACCAAGGCCTTGTTTCCACAACATACAAAAAGCATGTAGAAATCAACAAGAAGGAAAACTAACAGTAGCCTTGAAGGGTCTGCTCTCAAGGCTACAGCCAGGGTTCAAGGAAGAAGTCCACGAGGAAGTGAAACTGAGCTTCTCTTTTTCTGTCTGAAGGGTAAAGACTCAGATACACCATCTGAGGGTCACGCTATATATTGTTTTATTAGCTCTGATTCTACCTCTCTAGCTTCTAGTTTTCCTTTATTTCAGTTCTGTAATTCTAAATCTCTTTTCTAATTCTCTGTTTCAATTCTCCTTGCTTCTTTTTTTCATCTAGTTTCAAAAAAAGAAACGTTTTATAGGAGGTTGAAGGCAATAAAAATATTATAAGGGTCACATCTCCTTGGTCTTAGCACATTCCTTGGGTAAGCAATATCAACAGCATCATTAACCATGGCAACACAAAGTTTCAAGGTTTCTGGTGTAAGACTGTGACCAGAAGCTGGGGACACGGTGCCTGTGAGACAAGCTGCAAGACATACATAGTGTGAACTTACAGACAGGAGCAACAGTTTCCGGAGTTGGCAGTCCTGCAGGCCCTGCCTGTATGGCATTCTCCTCCATCAGAGAATCATTCCTCTGGTGGGTTGACATCTGAGCACTGGTGATCATCTGCTGTATACTTCCATAGTTGACCCTTGACAGAAAACAGTCCAGTAAAAGGAGGCTGTGTGTTTGTAATAGTAAACATAGTGTGTTGGTTTGAATGAGAATGGCCCTCACCGGCTCATTTTTATGAATGCTTGGAACCTAGCTGGTGACTGTTTAGAAAGGAATAGGAGGTGTGCCTTTGTTGGAGGAGGTGTGTCACTAAGTGTGGGCTTTGCAGTTTCAAAAGCCCACGACAGAACCAGTCTCACTCCCTTAATGCCTCCAACTTTTAGATCAGATGTAAACTCTCAGCTACTGCTCCAGCATCATGACTGCCTGCCACTCTTCTCCCCACCTTGAAGACCGAGGACTCACTCATTCAAACTGCAAGTGAGCCCCCCCCCTCTTAAATGCTCCCTTTTATAAGTTGTATCGGTCAGCGGTGACTGAGATACCAACAGTTCCAGTCATATCCAGAGTTCTCTACTGGGTTTGCTTGTAGATGGATCAGGCCCTAGTCTTTTCTCCTATGCTAAGTTACGCTGGGTTTCTATCCTCTTTTTAATTTGAAGCTGTTTTATCAGTTCTTCTCCTACCTTCTCTTTGCTCTGATTTCAGGCATTCTTTGTTCCTTTTAAGAGAGAGTAGAGATAAACGCACATGTGTTTAAGTAGCTTGTGAGGGCGCTGGACAAAGTATCTAATGCCTTATCTACCTACCTGTCTGCCCAAATAGGATGAGCTCTTCATTATCAGTAGAGACTTTTCATTGTCCTGTCTCCACTGCTCCACATACTCTGGCAATGTGATGCTTATTTGTTAACTGAAGGAACAGATGTCTATTTGAGGCATGCATGTATAATGTCCTCTCCACACTACAAGTTTGGCAAGAGCTGGGGTCTTGTAGGCAGTGCTTACCAAAGCATCCTTGTTTTGGGGGGTGAAACTCAGTGATAGAGATTTACCTAGCATGTGTAACACCCCAGCTTCAGTGGCAGTACCACAAACTAAAAATTAAACAAAGCATGGGGAACATTTGGCTAAAATCAGGTATAGATTTCTTATTGTTTAAAATAACATCTAGTTATAGTAAGCATAATAAATTATATAAAGATGAATGAACAGATTAATGTTTATAAGCCTCAGTGTACATATCATATTTTCTTTCATATTTACTAATTATGCAATTAGCAGGAGCATATACATTATATGTAAAAGCATTGTAGAAACTTATCCATATCTATCAATTAAAGTTCCATTCACTGCTTCTCAATTTCTGAGACTGTATTTGTATGCATTATCATGCTAAGTATTTGGACACTACCAGAGTCCTGAATGATAAGAACTAATGTAGTCAGTTATTTTAGTTTGATTCAAATAATTAGACATCAAGTAGTCTAAAGCAACAATTCAAAAAATGAAAGATAAAAAGAAAGAGCAAATAACTCGTCATTTAGATACAGTCATAGGTATCTGTAGAATTCCCCTCTGTATGCTATGAATATGTTTTATTACCATTGGTTAGTTATTAAAGAAGCTGTTTTGGCCAGTGGCTTAGTAGAGTAAAGCCAGGCAGGAAATCCAAAGAGAGCTATAGAGAGAAAGTAGGCAGAGTCAGGGAGACACCATGTAGCTGCTGAAGGAGACAGATGAGCAGGAACCTCACCAGTAAACCATAAGCCCTTTGGTAAAATACAAAATAATAGGAATGGGCTAATTTAAGATGTAAGAGTTAGCTAATAAAAAGTCTGAGCTAATAGGCCAGTGTTTTAATTAATATAGTTTCTGTGTGATTATTTTGGGTCTGGGCAGCCGGGAAACGAATGAGCAGCCTCTGCTTACAGGTATCTTTGGCTTGGTTGAGCATTTGAAGTCCTTACCTAAGTCAGGCAAAGGTAATTTCAGCATCTACTGCAAGTTGACAGAACAAATCATCTCAGCTACTCTAAATCCCATTGTCTGGTTACTGCTAAGATTCCTACCCCTTTGCCAACTTTCTGCAAGCCTCCTCTGTGAATTTCTCAGAAAAATGGAGGAACAGCTTGCAAGCACCTTGAGTCTGTATTAAATCTCATCCAATCAGACTCCTCTTAGAAACTAATGCATTAAATTCCACTTCACTATTCACACATATACATCCTCAAAGGATAGCAAATGAGCATTTAGAGAAGGATCTGTTGAGAAACAAAGACTGTAAGTTACCACACTGGCACACTTAACAGACAGCTCAGCTCTGCTCAGTCGGGTGAATTAGCAGCAAGGTCATAGTAACTGAGCATTAAAGTCGGGATTCCGTTGGTTTTGTTTTACTAAAGAATGGAGCAATGTGCAGTTTAAAAAGTAAATGAATCAGATCATGTTATAAGTAAGTGAGATGGTCTAGAATTCTAAACTTATTACTCATGAATTTGGAAACTTTTCTTCCTTTAGGGAATAGTTTCTTTAATCCCAAAGTAAACTTCTTACTGAATTTGACCGTGACATTATATAGAATTTTAATTAGTTACAAAGAATTTTTTTGTCAAAAACTGTCAGACACGATGACTTACACATGTAATCTCAATGCTTGGGAAGCTAAAGGCAGAAGCTTGCAATCGGAGGCCAGAGTGAGTCACATAGCAAGACTCTGTCCATTAAAAAAACGAAAACAACACAACCTTAAATTAATGCTTACTTTAACTCACCCATGTCTCATATCCTAGACTTTTGATCCTCCTGCCTCCACCTCCCCTCTGCTGGAGCAGGAACTCAGTATTCATGCATCATAGGCAATCACCCGTAACTGAGCTATAGCTGTATTCCCAGCCTCCAGGAGGAATTTACAACCTAGGAGCTGTGTTTCTCCCTCCCTTGCGCTTCTGCTGGGACCCAGCCCTATTTGGTTAGGACTAGATTGTGCTCTTAAAGCTCTTTGTCAAATCTGCTCCCTTGAGGTGTGTTTTAACTTTATGGCAATTTCCAGCATGCAAGAAAACCTTTTGTCTTAAATGCTTTCCTGTCATCTAGGGAATCACATTTGTACCCCAGTTAACACATATGGCTGCTTTCTTGGTTGATTTTCAGTCTCTTTTTAAAGAGAATCTTTTGGGGTTTGTGGCTTTGCCATGTAGCTTTCAGAAGCCGAGGTAGAAGTGATGAGTAAGCTTGGTTTTGGTTGAAGATGTTTTTAAACATCTCAGGTATTTCCAAGAAATTGGAGGTCACCACAAAGGAATTTAGGGTAATAAATGCAGCCTCTGAGTATGCACACCCTCTGCCCAGCGGGGAGCCTTTGGGGAGCATTTGTCTGCAGGTCATTATCTTGTCTGCATTATTCAACAGCTCTGTTCTTGCTCAATGGGCTTCAGAGCCCTCAGCAGCTGCAGCATCTTCTCATTTTTACTTAAGTTCTCTTTTTGAAAAGGGAAGAAAAGCCAAGAGAAGGAAGGAAGGAAAGAAGGAAGGGACGGAGAGAAAAAGGGAGGGAGGGAGGGAGGGAGGGAGGGAGGGAGGGAGGGAGGGAGGAAGGGAGAGAGAGAGAGTGTGTGTTTTTGATAGCTAAGAGCTACCTGTGTGCCTGCATCACATCAGAGCTGAGTTTGCCTGTCTGTTTTGCACAATTGTATCATTGTTACAGGGTAGTATTTGCAGATCCCAAAGAGAAAGCCTCCATTTACACACTAATATATGAGGATATAAAAATAATAATAAAAATAAAACAACCACCCACGCCACCCAAAGAATAGAACAAGAAAGGTAAATATAAATAATAGATAATAAATGTTGGTTTCTTCTAAACACTAAGCTTAATCTTTTTTATAAAATCTACTGTCCTATCAAAAGAGATTACCATTGAAGAGGGGAGAGAAGCTGATTTATTAGTCTACCCAGCATTTGATTTGTTTCAACTAGGACTTGTTTAGCGGATTCCCAAGTAAACTATGTTTCAAAAAAGTTAGGATTATTCTTGACTCAATTGAATATAGCATTCTCTTGAATCTATCCTAAAGCTGTTACGGTAAATAAGAGAAACCACTTTCAAAATAAAGGTGCATATAGACCGAAGTACTGAAGAAGGCTGGTAGGATGGGGAACAGACTGAGCATGGATTAAGACATCAAAGAAGCTAACGGGAGGAGGATATCAGGGATTTACCGAATGCTAACTTCACTTAATTTATCTGAGGGTCAGAGACCTAGTGAAAACTTTCTATGGGGCACTGTTACCAACATTTCACAGAAAAGAATATTACAGCTCCCAAGGTGGATGGAAGGCATCTATCCATAGAGCAGCATCTAGAATTAGCGCGGCCTGTGTGTCTCATACAGAACTACTAAGTCACACCAGAATAGTGTGGTTTGTAGCTAGTGTTTACCACCCAGTTTTCTACAAAGCTGTACTTGCAGCTAAAATGTTCAGGGTAGGAGTGGGGAGAAACACTTGCAAACAAAAAAAAAAAAATCCTTTAAATTTGCTCCTATGGCCCTCTGAATTTTATCAGGACAATAGGGTCTGCAGAGGTTACAGTCCACGTATAATAACAAGGAGCCGCGATTTCTTAGCATTAGATCATCGTATTAAAAAGCAAGGAGCTTTTCAGCACCACCATTTTGATCAGATTACCATCCTTCGTTTTGTCCCAATCTTAGCCTGCAGCTTGTTAGCCACCCAAAGTCTGAAAACAGTCTTTAAAGTGTCATAGAAATGCTAAGTAGTCCCGGGCACCTGAACAATGCCGGACAGTCCAAGGGAAATGAAAGAGCACCTCAACTATCAGGATATTTGTTACTCGGGAAGGGAAGCGCGAGATAATGAACTGAATCTGTGATTGGAAATATGTAAATAAAGGCCTGAAACTTTTATCCAAATCCTTGATTCGGGTTTTATCTGCACATTAAGTGCTCCTAAAGCAAATATGACCTCTATCCCTTGCTCTCTAGGGCTTAAGACTGTCAGCACAACAGGACTGTAAGTTGTACACACACATCCCCTTCAAAACCTCTCTGAACTCTCTGAACCGCTAAGCGCCCCGAAGCTGCTGCCCCTCAGTCTTTAAACTTCAGCTTGTGACAGTAGCATTTACTCTTGAGGGTCTGGTCCCATGCTACCTCTGTCATATTTGCTAATTCCCTTCCGAAAAGAAGAACTAAAAGTCCATCTAGCAATTCACTCATCAAGAAAAAAGTTTTAAGGGCATGTTTTAGTGGCTCCAGTTTCATGATTTAGGTTCTGAGATAGTGTGAAAATGAGTTGTCATCGTGCGTGGTGGCACAGCCCTTTAATCCCGTCACTCAAGAGCAGAGGCAGGCAGATCTTTGAGTTCAAGGTCAGCCTACTCTACAGAGAGAGTTCCGGGACTGTAGTAAGGAGGCTGCCTCTTCGTTCCTGGCTGCTCAGCCCTGAAATAATTACATTATTACATATTACAGAAACTGTACTAATTAAATCACTGCTTGGCCCATTAGCTCTAGCTTCTTATTGGCTAACTCTTACATATGAATTTAACCCATTTCTATTAATCTGTGTATCGCCACAGGGCTGTGGCTTACCAGGTAAAGTTCCATCAGGCTCTGAGGGGCTACATGGCTTCTCTCTGACTCTGCCCTTCTTTTTACCAGCACTCAGCTTAGTTTTCCCTGCCTAGCTCTGTTCCCCTACAGGCCCAAAGCAGTTTCTTTATTTAATCAATGATATTTACAGCATACAAGGGAAATCCCACATCACAGGACAGCCAGGGCTACACAGAAGAACCCTGTCTAGAAGAAGAAGAAGAAGAAGAAGGAGGAGGAGGAGGAGGAGGAGGAGGAGGAGGAGGATAAACCCGCCACTGTAGACCGCCTTGGCGGGTTACTCAGTCTAGGGGTTGTAACCCGCCTGGCAGTTCAGTAATTCCAAGGTCCCGGAGAGGCACTATCTGGAAGATATGGGCAGAAAGAGAGGACGAAGGCCATGCTAGGTTTGTCAGAGCCTCCATTTATTAGAGTGTGGTTACAGCTTATATAGGATGAGGAATTTGGGGGGTGGCAGGAGCCTGGGCTCTTGCCACGTGGTCCACGGTCACGTAGGCCAGGAGTTTACAGGTTGACACACCTAGTTCTCTAAATAGTTTGGAATGTGGGGCGGGTTCCGCTAACAGATAGCTCTCTATTAACAGATAATTGGGTGTGGGGTAGGCTCTGTCAATAGAACAGTTCTCAATACAATTGGGGGTGTGGGGTTCTCTGCAGACTCCCCAGGGTGATGGTTCCTGTAATAATTTTGGGGGGAAATGGCAGAAGAAGAAGAAGAAGAAGAAGAAGAAGAAGAAGAAGAAGAAGAAGAGGAGGAGGAGGAGGAGGAGGAGGAGGAGGAGAAGAAGAAGAAGAAGAAGAAGAAAAAGAAGAAGAAGAAGAAGAAGAAGAAGAAGAAGAAGAAGAAGAAGAAGAAGAAAAAGAAGAAGAAGAAGAAGAAAAGTGAGTCTCAGGTTTCTACTCTTCAGGGAAAAAAAATAGTTCTTTTTTTTTAATTTCCAAATTATTGATAACCTAGGCAGTAAGGAAACCCCAGATATCTTGAGTGTATTATCTATACACAGAACTTCTTTTAAAGGGGAAAAGTTTACAATGTAAGAAAAGCTAAGCTGGCTGATTGTACATAATTATGGAGACAGAACAATGGAAAGGGTAGTCAGAGCCTTGGAAGGAACCCTGTGATGTTTAACTAAACCTTAGCTCCATAGTTGCGCCCACCACTCTCTGACCTTCACCACCATCTCAGAAAGAAGGTCTCTGACTTCGGAGAAACTGCAAGTGTTTTTGACCAATTACATTTCCCCACACACTGCAGTGGTGTCTGCTGCACTTTTGCCTCAACCAATACAGGACAATCAGAGGGACTTTAGGAAAGGTGAGGAGAGATCAAGGAACTGTCCTTGAGGCAGTTCATGCTTCTTTTGGTCATTTTGTTTGTGTATATAACACTGGGGATTGCACACAGGACTTGTGCAAGCAAGCACTCTACAATTGAACTAACTATACTCTAGCCTGAGCTCATGTTTCTTTTCACAATTTTTTTCTGTGTATAAGTGTTTTGCCTGTGTCCACGTCTGTATATAATGTGTGTACAGTGTCTGTGGCGGCCAGAAGAAGGTATCAGATTCCCTGGGACTGGAGCTACCATGAGGGTGCTGGAATAGAGCATGGGTCTTTTAACAGAGCAGCCAATGTTCTTAAACCCTTAGCCATCTCTCCAGTTCCCAATGCTTTTTTAACTTTGAGCATAGAAGTATCTGTGTATGAAACAAATTCTCTCTCCCTCATATTGCTGTTGCTTCAGTATTCAACATAGAACTTGTGTATACTTGCAAAATGCTGTAACAATTGACTATACCTATACTCTTAGAGAGAAATCAGTTGTTAATGAAAATAGGTATTATTATCAGTTTGTTGACCTTCCCTGTCACCTGGGTACCCTGTCCCTTTAAGGTACAAACTCCCCCCACTCCTCCAGGCAAGCTGATCGCTTGCCTTCTCTCCATTCTTTCTCTCCATCTGAAGAAGTAACCATTGCCTCTCCCTTCCCCCCATCTATTTCTATCTCTTCCTTCCATAATCCCCTTACCCTTATACCCTTTCCAATACCTACTAAATAAACTCTATACCTAAATTCTCTCTGCATGGTGTATTTGTCTGTCTCTCACCCTCTGCGGTCTCCCACCACCAGGGGACCTACCAGGGTTGTGCTACCATGAATCTCTGAGGTGTCACTACTACCAAGCTCCGTAGCTTGCATAAAGCATGGACCATGCATCTTTCTAAGTATAATTCTACTCCTGGTCTTTATGGTCAACCATATACTCATTGATAAAATACACCATTTTAAAAAAGGAACTCAGACACAAAAACACATATCTATCACATGTCACACCTGGAATCTGTGCGTTATTACCCATCATGCTACCTGTTGGCTGTATCATACACGAAGTAAGACAATTTTGTAGTTTAGTCAAAGCTAATAAAAAGAAAAATATTCATGACCCCCAAAAATCAAACAAAATCCAAATTTATATCTACAGTAAAATTCCGTAGGGACATTGCCACACTTACTCATCTGCACACTGCTTTTGTACAATGGCAGAAGGAAGCCGTTGCCACAAGCGTCATTTAGTCTGCACTATCTACCATAGTTATTATCTGGCACGCTACAGAAATAGTCGTTGATCCTTGAGCTGGACTCTATGCTAAGATATATGTTTGTATATGCATCTACATATATACGGATGCTTACATTTAAATACACAATATATAGGAATGTTATATTGTATATATATATGTATATTTACAGCTAAAAATTGTATTTCCAAAACATTTTAGAATTTGAATATCTCTGTTGAATCATTCATATAGTTTAATTTCATTTCTCCCAAAGAAACATACTGTCAGGACTAATAATCATTAAATTTATGATTACTAGAATAGTATGAAAATATGTATTTTGCTGGGTTTTTTTTTCTTGTTTTTACGATAATCTCTTTTTCTTTCTTCCTACTTCATCATGGGTTTTATCAAATTGGTCTCTATAATAGCTGGAAAATTCCACAGCCCTCAGAAATCACTGTTTTGAGTGTAGCGTCTTCTCAGGCAGGCAGCCCTGAGGGTTCTGTAATATATATACTATCCCAAACAAGGCTGCAAACTTGGCCTCTGAAGCAGCTGTAAAAATGGAAATGCAATCACCGGAGGAGTTATCAGCCTTATGAATCGAGGCGCCTTGACACTACTTGACATTCATTCTCAATTACCAAGTTCAGGCTTCCTGCCTTCATTGAGCAGCACTACAGACTACGGCGCAAACATGAGTGGATGCTGGGCGGCCATGATGGCGTAAGGAGCCTGCTCTCCTCTTCAAAGGGCTGGCTCAGCCACCAAAGCTCTAAGCACTAAATTACGTCTGACAGTTGCCACCGGCTTTTAGAATGGATCCCACCTCTCTCTTTCTGATGTTTGTCTTTCAGTGAGAAACCACTCACATCTTTATTACAGTCATAAAGTCTGTCGTGATGATAAAAATAAAAGGCATTTAACCTGTACCTACGCACCGCACAGGATTGGAGCTCTGGGTATAACTGCCTTTTCTTAGACCTTCTTCACTCCTAAGTGACAAGGGTGCCCGTGGAAAGTTCAGCGTGGGACTGCTGTTGAATGTATGTAAGATTCCAGGGTGTGACAAAGAAATTCTCTCCCCTGGAATATCAGTGGAAATGAATAAAGAATGCTGAGCTTTATCAGACGTGCTTATTTTTGTTAAGAGGGCTTATAGGAACTGCACGAATTAGAAGATGCAGAAATCTCTGCAGCTTCTTTGGAATCTGCCCTTTCATAAGACTGCACAATGACTAGAGCCCCAGAGAATTTATGCTTTGGACATTGTGCTAAACAATCACGTATACGGTTATTAATTGTGTTCAATGATTTTAAGGAAAAGAACAAAGTGCTTTGAGAGAGTAATAAGGATGACTGGAGAAGTAGGCAGTGAGGCTGTCAGCCTGAAGGGGCTGTCTTGAATCCAACAGCATCATTGCTATCATTGTCACTGCTGTGGTCATCATTGGTCACCATGTAAGGTGGGGGAAGGGGGAGCAGGATATTTATCTCCTTAGAAGTTTCACTCTCTGAAGAGTAAGGTACCCGGCATTTTTTACGCTGCTGCTGCTTTCTTCTACTGGGAGACCCTATACCAAGCACTCCCATCATCCCTTAACTGAACATCCTGCTCCTCTCCCTGACCCTGACTCTCTCTATCACAGCTTTTTACCTGAAGCTACACAATGCTACATCGTCAACTTCAGGATAGTTCTCTCTCCTGGGAACGTGTTTAACAGTTTCTAAAGAAAATCTATTAATAAAATTTAATTGACTGTATCCCAGAGCCATTATAACCCGAGAAGAAAGTAACATCTGAGCTATTGAGCAAACCATGGCTATTCAAAGAGACGTAATTATTCCAACTAGAGTTGAATGAAAAATGTGGAAGACTCTTGCGTGACATAATTTGACTAAAGACGTCCAGCTCCACAGTTCCTTTTGTGGCAGGAGGAACCTGGCAAAGACATCCAACTCAAGCACCTCATCCGTAGTGTAGGATCCAAAATGAGGTAGGGAATGGGTAGTCAAAATCAGCTTTTATGGAGGCCGTTTGACAAACAAGCAGGGAGTGAGTGGTCACTTGGAGGGAAAGCAGAACAGGAGCTTGCTCTGTATGGTTTGACTCTGAAAGGTCCCCTGCTGTCTTGTGAATCTGAATGCGTGGTATCCATCTGTGGTACAATCTTGAGGGTTGTGCAGCCCTGCTAGGTAGGGCCCAGCTGCGGAAACAGGTCATTGGGGCCCTTTGAAAAGTGTAGCCACCAACAGTTCCTGGCCTCTTGCTCTCAGCTTCCTAGCTTATGTCCAGGTGAGGAAGTGTCTCCCATGCATCCCTGCCACCATGATTCCTACCAGGCCTTGTCCTCTGCGATGGACTGATACCTCCCGAACTCAGGAGCCAAAATAAATCTTCCCTCCCATAAGCTGCTCTGTCAGCTGCTTCGGTACCAGCAATGTCGCAAATGACCAACGGAAAGCAGATGGATGCTTTGATCTGAGAGATGCGGTGAAGCCACACAGAAAACAAAGCCAGCGGTCAGAGGGCAAAGGAATAGGTTGGGAAATGGAATGCAAGCCAGCTTAAGACAAAAGAAAGTTCAGACAGAAGCTATGAGGGTGCAGCAAGCAGTTTTTATAGTGTTCTATGGCGGGCTCAGAAAGTTACCGGATGGGTTACAACGGGAAATGAACAGCATTTCTCAGTCGGTGATTGTTTCAGAGAGAAAAAACTGGTACCCAAAGAGCTGGCCCAATGTCATTTCACTTGTTGCCGACAGATATGTCAAGCAAACATTGGAACAATTGAGTTTTTCTCTGAGGGTTTTGGCTTGCTTGTTAGACTATTGGGAAAATTAACTGAGCCGGTGGTGGCGGCGCTCACCTTTAATCCCAGCACTCGGGAGGCAGAGGCAGGTGGATCTCCGTGAGTTTGAGGCCAGTCTGGTTCACAAGAGCTAGTTCCAGGACAGGTAGGGCATTGCACAGAGAAACACTGTCTTGAAAAAACAGAAAGGAAGAAAGAAAGAAAGAAAGAAAGAAAGAAAGAAAGAAAGAAAGAAAGAGAAAGTTAACTGTAAAGTATATTAAAGCCAGAAGTAACTTCATATACATTAAGCATTTTGGTCCTCATTTGTCTTTCTCAGTTTTTGTTTTTTTATTTGTTTTTACCAAGTAAATTTATCTCATCTGAAATGTGCACTATTTCATCAAAATTAAGCCACAGGACTCATAGGACTCATCAAAATTGAGAAAGTGTGCCCATAAAATGCAGGTAAATTAATGAAATATGTTAATTAATTAATTATAGGATCTTATGACTTCTTTCATGCTGAAAAAGTCATTATCTTATTATTTCAATTGCTTATTTTATGGATATAGAAAGCAAGACTCCAGAAAAAAACTGCAAAGTTGCAACTATCTGTGCCTTCCTTTGTTATCAGAATATATCATTCACTAAACTGTGCTGACAGCTCAAAGTTTGGGGTTGCATTCAACAGATTTATAAAAGTACTTTGCGTACACCAAAGTGGCTTCTCAATCCAATATTTAAGCATGGTTCTGTCTGCAGAACTCGAGGGAGGGGCCATTCTGGCTGAGCAGCTCAGTCATTTGATGATTGCTCTTGTTCTATTCAAATCTATATATAAGCCAGTATCCAAAATTGTTAAAAGACCACAGGGAGTGATTATGATGAAATAAATTGAAAGTATATACGAACTTCTCAAAGAATTCATAAATACTTATTTTATATGAATAGTGAGGACAACAAAAACTTACCTTTCACCACTTTATGAATAAATTGTGGCCATCCATTTTTCATACACACAAAGTTATCATCTTTTAAAACTTGTTATAAGTAAAATAAACAAAAGAATAGTAAATCTACTTGGAAGACTAGTTGTATAATATAAACATAAATCATGTGATTTCCTGATACATGTTTAATGAAAATTGTGACTGCTGAGAAACTGAATAAACACTGGACAGTCTCCAGTATTTGACCTTACAACACAGTAACTTTTTATTAAAAAAAAATACTGGTAAAGTGAAGAAAATTTAATCTTCCAAGTAAACATTTTGATTGGATTCTATATTCAGCCCTGAAATCATAATTTATATTTATGCTTTACTTTACATAGTTACGAACAGATTTTTCTTATTGCTTCAGTTTTTATACTCTTATTACAATGGTTACATGTTATGCTAACACATATAGTTTTGATTTTAAGAACAACTTTAGCTTTTTAAGATGAACTGCAAAGGCAATAGAGCCTTAGTTTTAGTAAATACACACAGAAAAACCTACGAAGTGTTGATCAACTGTTGTCCCCTACCTGAATAAGAGGGAAATTATGATCTCATGTCACACTCTGTTTCTATAATGTTCATATTTTGTAATAAAATTCATTATTTTATAATAAAATGTTTGATTTCTTTTTAAAAAATGGTTGCAAACCAACACTCCAATATGATCAATGTGCCTTTAGTCGATACTCTGGGAGCTTCTAAATGCAGGGGTTCTCAAGTACCAGCCTATGGCTTCATCACAGTCACCCAAGGAACATGCTGTTGCACATGCCTCCCCTGTCACCTCAATGCTTGTCCTACCCACTGCAGCACATCCAGACAAAGCTCTGAAATGCATATCTTTTACAAAGTTCCCCAAGTGACTCTCATGCTCAGGCAGGTATGGGAATCACTGTCTAAAGGAACACGATTTATGTAGATCAAATGAAGTAAAAAGAAACACACCATATGGCATGTTAATTCTTTAATCACGTTTCAAAGGTGACTCTATATGAAAAGAACTCTTAATTTAACACATTCCTTGAGCACCGAAAGGGTGACTACAGCCTTCCTCATCTGGAACGTGTAATAGCTCAGCTTTACCTTGAAACGGAGGGGACTAGTAAAGTTCATGTCGAAACGAGGTGCAATCGGCCTAGGGCTAGACACCTAGACTAATAGCAACACAAGAGCATAGAAACATCACCCAGCAGGAGTAGGAGCTTGGCTTACTACAGGGAAGGCCATGGATGGATGAAGAGGGTGGCACTGTCCAGTAGGCTAACACTATGGGGAATTGATATGAACATTTAGCAGTGTCTTGCCCTCATTAGACATTTGGGTTTTTTGTTTTAAAAAAGTAGTAACTTAAAAACTCTCTCTCTGTTTCTCTCTCTCTCTCTCTCTCTCTCTCTCTCTCTCTCTCTCTGTGTGTGTGTGTGTGTGTGTGTGTATGTGTGTGTGTATGCATGTGTGTCTCTATCTCTTGTGTATGTGTCTCTCTCTCGTGTGTGTGTGTGTGTGTGTGTGTGTGTGTGTGTGTGTGTGTGCTTGTGGGGGGAATGGGGAGGATGGGTAGGGGATGGATGAGTGCATATGTGTGCATGAGTGTGAGCTCCAGTGTGTCACAGCACATATGTGGAGGACAAATTTGGGTGTCAGTCTCCACCTTTCGCCGTATTCTTGCTCACCACTGGCTGTCCTGTGAATTTACAGGGTCTGAACTCAGGTCCTCATCCTGTACTTTGCCCAGAGCCATCTCCTTAACCAAGCAGTAGCTTTTCCTAAAACAAAGACAAAACCAAAAGCAAACCATGAGAGTTTCCCTCCACATAAGACTGTCACCTTCATCTGGTCCTCCTTAGATGCTACTTCTCATCCAAAGTTCCTGTTCTCTATCCTCTTTCCTTGTTGTCCTTCATTTTCTGCACACCATCCTTACCCTCATGGGTGATCTCACCCATTATCATGACTTTAACCACCAAAGACAAGAATCGTCAAGCCTAAGCCTTTCAACGGAAGCCTTTCCCTGAATTCCAGACCCATATTTCCAAATCTATGGAATCAGCAAGGCATCTTTCATTTCATACAGCATCATATAATCTTCTTTCAATACTTGTTTTGGTGTAATTATAAATGAAATCAATGACGTCACTACTCAACAAATTCCCAAGGGACAAATTTGTGCATCTTATATAACTTTATCATTTCCCTATTAACTGACCACTAGATTCTCCAATTTATACCCAAAATATATCCAACAACTCTCAGCCATATTCTTGTCACCGTCCCTCCAGTCCCTACACTCTCACTCTTTATCTACAAGTCTGTTCTCTCATCTCTCTGCTTTTGTAGTAAACAACACAAACACAGAAGGACCTCCTACACCATGCTTCCTTCATCCCATGGTCCCCTTTGTTCATCACTTTCTAATATAGAATGATTTGCCTTTAAATAAAATTTGTTGAAAGAAAAATCAAGTCATATATACTACTATCCCTCTTAAAGAATTGGCTCATCAAAGTTTTCATAATTAAGTCTAAGTTCCTTATCTCAGAAAGGGTAATAATAATACAAGACTGCCAACTTTTCTTATTTGAGACTTTTTTGTTTTGTTTTGTAGTTTTTGTTTTTTAGACAGAATCTTTGTTATATAGTCTGGGCTAGTCTTGAACTCCAAGATCTCAGAGCCTCAGAGGGTATGCATGACCACAGCAGGCTACTAAGGTGCTTAACAGTAGCAAAGCTGGGTTCAAATCCAACCCTACGACCCATACTCAGTTTGAATGTCACTTCTCTGACACAACTCTCATATTTACAGATCTATCCCAACAGTCAGGAATAGTGTCTTGTTCTTATTTGTGTCCTGTAGCTGGCCCAGAACTTAGTATGTGCTCATTTTAAAAGGCGGGTGAAGGAGCAAAGAAAGGATGGAAAGAAGTAACTGGGAAAGCAGCGACGGTGCTCGGAAAAGGCCATGTTGCTGTTTCAAATGTTGTAGGAATTGTCACACGGAAACCCCCTTCTCTGTAAAGCATGGCGACTTCACCAGGGAGCTGGGGACAAACGCTCTTCTCCAGGATGAAAGTCTGTAACTTTCATGAGTCTCCTGAAGCTGCCTGTGAGTCAACCTAAACGTGTCAGAAACATCTCTCCAGAGAAGCCAGTGAGCAGGTGTTACCAGGAGACCAACTTCAGCTCTATCTGAAGGAAGAAACTCATAAGATCAGTTAAAAAACAAAACCTTTAAACAAAATGTCAAAAGCTCTCCACCGTGGAAGCAGTCAAGTGGAGGACAGATAAACAAATGAGAAGATAAAAAGAGAGGGATATCCCTCGAAAAGAGAGGTAGGAGCTAGGTGTGGTGGCACAGGCCTTTAATCCCAACATCGAGGAAGCAGAAGCAGGTGGACCTCTGAGAGCTCAAGGCTAGTCTGGTCTACACAGACTGCAACATGCGGTGGTTCTCAACCTGTGGGTCACAACCCCTTTGGAGGTTGTACATCAGACATTTTCATTATGATTCATAACCAAAATGTAGCTAAAATATGAAGAAGCAATGAAATAAATTTATGGCTGGAGGTCATCACAACAGGAGAAACTGTATTAAAGGGTCACAGCATTAGGAAGACTAAAAACTGATGAAGAGCCTCTCTCAAACAAACAAAACAGCATGGTAGGTAAATGTTACCTAAATTTTAAAAAAAAAATGACAACAAAAAACTCAAGCACTCCTCCAGCCTCTAGGATTCCAAAACTGTATGATGCGGCTTCACTTTGTTTGGATTTGTAGATCTGTGAAGAGACTCCATGACCACAGCAATTCTCATAAAGGGAAACATTTCACTGGGGCTGGCTTATCGTTTCAGAGACTTAGTCCATTATCATCATGGCAGGACATGGTGATGTGCAGGCAGACAGGGGGCTGTAGACGGAGCTAAGAGTCTTACATCTTGATCCGCGGGCATCAGAAGGAAAAACCACCACACTGAGCTTTGCTTGAGCATATAATAAACCTCAAAGCCTGTCTCCACAGTGACACACTTCCTCCAACAAGGCCACACCTCCTGATAGTGCCACTCCTTCTGGGCTAAGCATTCAGACATATGAGTGCAACCACACTTTCTTTGTTTGGCCACCAACCAAAACTCATGACACAGAGATATCTTATTAGTTATGAATATTTGGCCTACTTAGGCTCATTTCTGGCTAGCTCTTTTAACTTAAACTGTTTCTACTTATCTGCCTTTTGCCTTGGGGAGTTTTACCTTTTCTTTCTGTATGTCCTACTTTTCCTGCTTCTCCCATATCTGGCTGGCTGGTGGCTGCCTGGCTGGCTGGCCCTGGGCATGTCCCTCTGTTCTCCCTCATTCTCTCCTCTCTTCTCCTTTTTCCCTGAACCTAAATTTCTCCTCCTACTTATTTTCTCTGCCTGCCAGCCCCACACTTATTCTTTCTCTGCCTAACTATTGGCCATTTAGCTCTTTATTAGACCAATCAGATACCTTAGGCAAGCAAGGTGAAACAGCAACACATCTTTTCATAATTAAACAAATGCAGCATAAACAAATGTAACACACTGTTAACTATTACATAGTTAACTATCCTACAGCACGTGAGTTTATGGGGGCCATGCCTATTCAAACCACCACACAGCCCATAATAAATTTGTGTTTTGTTCCTACAACTATAAACTCAGAATAGTTGCACAAACAAATGGAACTTACTGCAGTATTCATGTACAAGTGCATGCATGTGTTACCATGTCTATTCTCTCCTTCCCTCTCTTCCTTGTCAGTCCCCTTTCTGGTCCCTAATAGTCCCTCTTATACTTTCAGGTTAGGGCATTTTCCTTCAGATATGAGAACACATTGTACTTGCCTTTCTGCATCCAACTAATTTCATTTAACACAATTGTCCCCTTTCCCTCATTTTCCATGAATGGCTGCATTTCATTGTAATTTCTCGTGACAGTGCTATCTTATACTCCAATTGTACCCTGATTGACCCCATGTCATGCTTTGCTGTAGATAATCCTTTGTTACGCTGTGAAGATTTGTCACTCTGATCAGTTTAATTAAAAGCTGATTGGCCAGTAGCCAGGCTAGAAGTATAGGTGGACAACCAAATTAAGGACACTGGGAAAAAAGAGGGTGGAGCCATAGAAGTCACCAGCCAGACAGAGAGGGAAGCAAGCCATTTCAGAGAGGTAAATGTCATGAGTTTCCAGGCAACACACAAGTGAATATAAATTAAGTTTAAGAGTTAGTTAGTAATAAGCCTGAGCTATTGGTTGATCATTTACAGCTAATATTAAGCCTTTGTGTGGTGATTTGGGAGTGGGTTGCTGAGACAGGAAAACTCCACCTATAATGCTTTAGCAAAAGTTAGTTTCCATTTACATTTCTGTCTATTGAAGTTTTGGCTTTAAAGCACAAAGTGTAGAACTAATTGTTTTATAGACCTGATGCAGCCAATTTACTGTGCTAGGTAGAACTTCTTTTTCCCCTTAAAGACAGATACTTAGCCCATAATCATTGGTGACATAACAAAAACTCCCAATTTATGTTTATAATCTTCACATTTTGCTTCATAATACACAGCAGTGTTTACCAGTAACTTCTGCTCTTATGTATTCCATTATTTGCTTCTTCAGCAGTCAGCAGAGTCTAGCAGCACAGGCCTAATATGCTCCTCTTTTGGAGACTAAGGCAGGAGAATAATAAGTTCAAGACCAACATGGACTCAGTCAGAGTCTGTCTTAAGATAAAAAGGGAAAGGGTGGTGTTTGGTGGGGGGAGGTAGTTAAAACATTCCTTAGCAAGTGCAAGGCAGCTTTGGATCAGTTGGGAGGGGGAGAGGAGAGGAGGGAGGAGGAAGAGGGGAGGAAGGAGAAGGGAATGGAAGGGAAAAGGGAGGATGGAGAAAAGTGGGAGAAGGGAGAAGGGAGGGGAGAAAGCAAGAGAGAGATGGAGAGGCGAGAAGAAACACCAGTAGCAATACATTTTAAAGGCGTGGGTTTAAGAGACCATGAGAGGCATCAAGAAAGTAATGTGAAAAGTTCTTGTACATTTCTACATGTCCCAATACTGCTACATTTTTGCCTAAAGAGACGACAAATATCTGTAGGGAGCAGCTTTCAGAGTTAAGAATGAAATAAATAATCTTTGTTGTTTAGCACACTGTATTTTCCGGGAAGAGATGAAAATCTTTCCTTTTGTGTTTCACACAGGCAGCCCTTCATGACGATTTCTCCTGGAGGATAAGCCAGCATGAGACGTGATGTGGGAAGCCAGTGTAGATTTCTTCCAGTTCTTAAGTCTTTTCCTTCTTTAGAAATATTTTTATCAGGTTAGAGAGTTGGCTCAGCAGTTAAGAGCACTGTCTGCTCTCCCTGAGGACCCAGGTTCAATTCCTAACACCCACGTGGCAGCTCACAAGTGTCTATAACTCCGCTTTCAGGGCATCCGACACCCTCACACAGACATACATGCAGGCAAAACACCAATAAAATAAATAATTAAAAATAGGTTTTTTAAAAAAATTAATAAAATATAAATATTATATTGATTTATAATTATCATGTATCTTTGTCACTGTGATAATTTGATACAAAGGTCAAATATGGTAATTATCATTTGATCGCCTCAAACACATATCATTTCTTCTGGCTGAGATGTCTCCTCTCTCCTAGTGTTTTACAAAACATATGATAATAGCACTTGAGAAGCTGATGCAGAAGAACCATGAATTTGAGGTCTATCTGGGCTAAATAATGAGATCTTGACTCAAAAAAAAAAGTGTAGGTTGTAAAGCATAGTCACTTTACTGTTCTGCAGAATATTAGAAAATTAATTCTTCCTATGCCTCTGCATTTAGTACCCATTTCCTAGGCTCCCTCAAGACCTCTCTGCTCTTTCCCCTCCTTCATTGTTATTATTTGCGCAGATCAAAGAAAAATCATAATTCTGAAGGTATAAACTGGCAACCTCTTCTGACCAATACTTGCTGCCACCTGCTGGCCAAAGCATAAAACTGCAAAGAATGGCTAAATGGCCAAAAGTGTACCCATGTGTAGCTGAGAAGGCTTAATTCAACAGAATTGAGCCTTTACAAAATACTGTCTACCCCACATTTAAAGATAGCCTTTCTTGATTATCATAGAAAGGAAAAGGTGCATAGTTGATTGGCATCTGCCCAGGGAATTAATACTTTTCTTGAGCATCTTCTCCTTTATTTCAAGATCCCCTCTCACCTCCAAAACTGCAAAGTCAGAGACACTGTTTCTCAATTACGATGACGCTGTTTCCTGAGATGTTGCCTCAAGGAAAAGTGCTTCTTTTTGATGGGTTATTGAAAATTGGAGGGTTGGTGAGGACTACAGGACATAGACTTAACTTTTTTTCAAGATGCAAGTGTGTTAAATCAGGCGGTGGTGGCACACGCTTTTAATCCCAGCACTCGGGAGACAGAGGTAGGCAGAACTCTGTGAGTCTGAGGCCAGCCTGGTCTACAAGAGCTAGTTCCAGGACAGCCAGGGCTGTTACACAGAGAAACACTGTCTCAAAAAACCAAAAATAAATAAGAAAAAGAAAAAAAGACTGGGACAGCTAGAGCTAGGACTGTTAAACAGAGAAACCCTGCCATAAAATAATAAATAAATAAATAAATAAATAAATAAATAAATAAACAAACAAATGCTAGTTTTAAACTAAGGCATTCTCATAAAAATCCAGACTGTCACATTCTGTCAGAGAGTAGAGAATTGGAACCCTGTGGACTCTCTTTCCACAAGGCAATAACAGGCTATGGTTGAGCTTCTCAGGAGAGACATGAGATTTGTCTGCCCATCACAGTCCCTACTACTTCCTGTCACCACCATACCAGAAGTCCATGGTCATTTGCCATCCACCATTCCTTTCCTTTATATTAATTTTTTTTTAACGGAGACTTTTCTTTTAGCCCAGGTAAAGCGGCACCCACTAGCTGCCCAATTTTACATTCTCCTACTTTGGGTCAACAACTGACATCCTTTGTCGCCGGAGACGATACAGTTCAGACTAGACATTCTATTGCTCACCCTTCCACACACTGGTAACCAAGGAAGCACATGTGAACATTTGTTGGCGAGACTTCTGACATAGTCTCTAAAGGTGACTGACTCAACGCTAAGGAAATCACTCCCACAAACCCCCAACGCATTCCTGCTTTGGCCTTCGTCTTCTGCTCCAAGAACAGACATGGAGGGTGGCAAGAGTGTGGGCAGCTCTCTTGGGTCCTGAGCTTGTGTGAAGATGAAGGCACAGGGCACAACTGATGAAGAAAGATCGAAACAAACACAACAAAAAATGAACTAATACACTTGCTCTACTTAATAGAAATATAGAGCTATCTTAATTGAGCCAGTTATTCATATTTTCTCTTTAAAACTCCAAATTCAGTCTTAACTGGCATACCTTTAACAACTTTGGAACAATGAAAGTCTGAAAGGGTTGTATACAACAAGGAAGATGGAGACTAGGGCCAGCAAGATACATCGGCAGGCAAATCCTCTTGCTCCTTAGCCTGACAATCTGAGTTTATTTCCTAAGACCCACAAAGTAGAAAAAAATAAGTGACTCCATAAAATAAATTCGTCTTTTGGTTTTAAATTCATATCACATCAATACCCCAATCCTGATAACAATTTTTGTATTAGTTGCTTTTCCATTGCTATGATATAAGACCCTGGAGGGAGGGGGTAAGGAAGGAAGGAAGGATTTGTTTTGGCTTATGGATCCAAAGTCTACCAGGGAGAGGAAGGCTTGGCAGCAGTGGAGGTAAGCATGGGAAGAAGTGCAGAAAGCTGGCTAATCTAACATTTTCATCCATACAGAAAAAGCAGAGAGACAGAGAAAATGGGAATTAAGATGAAGTTATAAGCCCTCAAAACTTGCTGCTAGTGATATACGTCTTCCAACAAGGCTCTACCACTTAAAAGTACAATTATAATTTTCCCAAAGAGCACTACCAGCTGGGGACAAAGTGTTCAAATACGTGATCTTTGGGGGGCATTCTTTTTCAAAACACCACACGCTAGAAATGAAAACTGCAACAACTCGGATAAAAAGCTCAGTGGGAAACCCTGAGTGGGAAACTCAGAGGGTCACAGGAAGGGACAACATATCAGAGTTTTAAGACAGGCTAGAGGAATTGGGTCTTTCAGTCAAAGTCAATGATGACTTTTTAAATTATTTACTTTATGTGTATGGGTTCTTGCCTGTATGCATGCCTGTGCACTATGTGCACACAGTACCCATAGAGGCCAAAAGGAGCTTCTGATCTCGACCAGTATACGGACAAATGAACTCAAGAGCCATGGCATTATCTACAATAGCCAAATCACGAACTCATCTTAGATGCCTATCAAAAAATAAATGGATAAAGAAGATGTGATTTCAATGAACATGGGATAGTACTCAGTCAAAAATAAGAATGAAATCATGTATAAATGTCATTATTCTTAGGCAGGAGAGCCAGATTTCTGAGAAACAGACTCTCCGGGTAACCAGGCCTTAAATTATCAGGTGACTACAGGCGGAACAAATGATCCCTGTCATGTAATATGGGTCACATGCTAAGTAAGTTCCACTCCCTAAATCAGATAAGGAGTGACTTCTGCACATAGCTTAGGTATGTAGTCCCTGTTTTCACAGCACTGTCACGAGCACAGGCTGTACATTAAATGCCCTCCTGCACCTAACTTTGTTGTACAGGGCTGATACTACCCCAGAGCCCCACCATATTGCTGTCAGCATCAACAAACATCTCCTGTCTTAAGGGAGGGCAGTCTCCTACACCAATGATGGCTCAATCCAACATGAAGTAGTCGGAGCTTTTCAATGTCTAACCCCTAGACCCTAACCCTTAGACCACCAGTTCTTTTCTTCTCTTTCTTTTTTATAAATGAGAAGGCTGGAGATGGAAATGTCATGTCACACAGCAGGGAACCTGGGCCCTGCTAGAAACACACTCTCCAAGGAACTGAGCCCTATATGGCCAGCTAACCATAGGCGGAATGAGTGACCCCGTCATGTAATGTGGATCACATAATAACTAGGCTCTGTGCCGTTACCCAGCCAGTGACCCCTGTCGCATGGTATAATAAGCCATGGGTACCCCACTCTCCTACCTCTGTCACACAGCACAAACCACCTGTTGACCAGGCTCTCTCTGTCTCCTCCCAAGGAACCTTATAAGAAGACAGCTTGTTTTGTATTGTGGGACTGACATGATATCAGACTTCTCTATCATGTGATGTTGACATTAGTAAACCTCTTGCCTAGAGGACAAATTCAACTCAAGCCTCTCTCCCAACCCTCCCCTCTTTTCCCACCATAAATTTTTAGGAAAAATGGGTTTGACTGAGAATCACCTTGTTAGTCGGAATGAGTCAGACTCAGAAAGACAAATTCTGAATGTTTTCACTCAAATGTGAAATGTGATATTGACGACAGCAACAAAAGACACAAAAGTACATGGGAGACCTTTGTAAAGAGCCTGGGGACCCAGATGAAAGAGGAGTAGGGTGGGCGGTGGTGGCTCACAACTTTAGTCCCAGCACTCGGGAGGGAAAGGCAGACACATCTGTGAGTTTGAGGCCATGCTGGTCTACAAAGATAGTTCCACAACAATCAGGGCTACACAAAGAAACACTGTCTCAGAGAGAGAGAGAGAGAGAGAGAGAGAGAGAGACAGAGACAGAGACAGAGACAGAGACAGAGACAGAGATACAGAGAGATTCAGACAGAAAATCCCAGTCCTGTGTGACTCTGGACAAGTCCTTAATATTTCAGCTTTATCTGAGGCTATTAGGTTGACTTGGAAACCTCAATTAAATCCCATCTTGTGAAAAATTATATGAAAATTGATGTGGGAAATCCTTCTGTATATGTGTGGCTTTTATTGGTTAAGGAATAAAGAAACTTCCTTGGCCTGTGATAGGGCAGAGTAAAGCTAGGCAGGAAAACTAAACAGAATGCTGGAAGAAAGTTGGCTGAATTAGTGAGACACCATGTACCTGCCCACAGGAGACAGATGCACTGGAACCTTGCTAGTAAACCACAGTCAGGTGATGATACAAGATTAATAGAAATGGGTTAATTTAAGATACAAGAGTTAGCCAGAAACACACTTAAGCTATTTCCCAAACAGTATTGTAATTAATACAGATTTCTATGTGATTATTCCAGGAGTCTGGGTGGCCGGGAAAATGAACAAACAGCCTCCCCCAACAGAAAATAGTTGATATAATTGATATATTAAAATAAAATCTCACTGTCAACAGTGTAAAATGGAAGATGGGCTATTTGGAAAACAGAAGAAACCAGCAGGAAACAGATAAGGCCAGAGACATCGATGGGGTGGATATAATCAGAGTATTACATCTCATGCATGTGTACAAATCTGATAATGAAACCCATATATATAATGCAACTGATTGTTTTTTTTTTTTAATTTGAGCTAAAGTCTTACCATGTAACTCAGGCTGGCCTCAAATACATGAACCTCCTGCCTCAGCTCTCAAGCACCAGAATTACAGGCATGTGCCAGCATGCTAAATATGAGGGGAAAAAGGAGGAAGAAAAGAGAAGAAAATAAATGAAAATCAGGTAATGCAAGCAAAGACAAGATAGAACAGGCTGGGATGGCTAAGATGGAGAGGAGAGAATACGGGGCACATGGAAATGTTCCGTTTGCAGTATCCTTGTGCTCTGTTTCATCAAGGATTTACTTGGAAAAAAATGTAAGGGGTGATTTCTATACACAGAAGTTGTGTGACTTTTCCTAGAGAGCTACCAACAAATGTTTACTTACCCCCAACGAGCCACTGATAACAGGCCAAAGACACAATTCCACCCAAGTACAGCTTAGTGAGTTAATTGAAGTTAATTTCAAAAGTGTGGATGAGAGGGCTAATTACAGGATCTTGTGTGAATCACCAACAGCATCACCAAAAAGTTCACACCAGTAGGAATGGCAGCTTACAAAAACTGCATCCATGGAGCTCCCTACACAAGTTGCAGGCAGGTGGGCCAGCAGGATAGTCTTCTCCCTGTAGAAACTGTTACTGTTTTTATAACAATGTGGAAAGCCTTTCTGGATTTTGTACATTATAGGAACTTTCTGAATCTTTTAAGCTTCAGAGTTTTTTCTTCATGAGTTTTATGAACACCCCCCCCCCGCCTTCCCAGAGAAGGGGATGTTTTAATTCAGAGGAAATAACTACACAACACTCCAACCTGTCCTATGGCTCTTGCATTCATTGTATGCCTTTTTTACAAGGTACCCTTGTTCTTGGAGTGGGTGATACAAGCGTCCAGTTATTTTCCTTCATCTATACCTGAGCATTCAACCCCAGTGCCTAAAAAGTCACTTATTCCCAGAAGCTTGGGTAGATATGAGTCTCTACAGTAATTATTGCCCATTGCAAAAAAACAAAATAAACCCCAAACAAGTTTCCCTCCATGGCCGAGACTGACAGCAACACTATCCTAGAGGTTTAAACACAAATACAATGTGATGACAGCCACATCACGTCGAAACAATAGCAGTTGCTACCTTGCTGGCATCTATGATCTACTTAGTCACAGAATTTTGCCCTGTTTGCAGTACCAGCTGTGATTTTCCATCTGTGGCACAGACCTTGAGTGCAGTAAGCAAGCAGTTAGTTGCATCCACAAGTGTTATGCCCCCTTTGCTCCAGCGGGCCCATCTTCCATGGTGGGCTGGTACCAAGGCATGCAAGGTCCATAGCCAAGCAGGATTTGTAGGGATAATTCTCCCCAAGAAGCCTGCATGGCACCTCTTGGCATCAGCCCGTCAGAGGGGATGGAGCTTCCAGCTCAGTCCCAGCTTGATTTCTTCATGCCCTATAACCAAAGTATGGTGAGTTTTTGGCAAAAGAGACTCACCATCTCGTTCTGACAAACAAGCATTAGTAAGATCTTCAGGGGCCTCACTGACCTCCTAGGCAGGGAGCCTACCTCCATCACTGAGATTTTCATTCAATAACCTTGTGTCTCTTGGAGTGCATGTTTCATGTTTATAGGGTACATTCATTAAAACTCTTTAGCTTCTGGTTTACTGTTATTTCAAATGTGTTTCCATATCTGTAAGATATTCAATGTTTAATATTGTATTATATCACAAAACTCTTTTAGTTTTAAACAAAGGCTGGCCAGCATCTCTGAAGACCCACCATTGCAAGTGAGTTGCTCTTAAATGGCTAAGAGATACTAATAATTAAATAAAATAAATAAACAAATAAGAAAGGAAAATGAAACGCTGAGAGGATGAATACAACATGGAAGCAATCGCATCACATGTATCAACTCTTTAATCATTTATCGCTTCTGTGAATTGCTGCTCAGGTTCTAAAGCTTTCCAGAAGCTAAAAGAGCATTTGGGGTTTAGTTAATTCTCCCCCAAGGAACTTCAGCTCAAAGACCTGCTTATAGGTATTACCTTTATCTCACGTGCCACTGGCTTGTTTTAACTTTTCACAAACCTTCATTACATTCCAGTCTAAATTGTTCAGAGCCACCAAAGTCTCTCCTACCTCATAAAAATCATGTCCCACCATGGAGCTCAGCAAAAGCCACTAAATCCAGTCCTTAGATCTCTACTGGGTTAGCCTCTTCCTTAATTGTCCTATCTGATCCAAGGAGCAAAGAACTTGGCATCAAACACAGCCTCTATCATGTCCAGTTTGGCCAATAACTCCTGACCTTCCTTTATTGCCTTCCAGACTCTGACATTCACAGAGGTGCCAGATGGTGGTCACCAAGTGTCCCTATTGACTCATGAACCAGTTCATCAGAGACCAAATTCCTTTCTATCATCTCAGGCTATGCAGCCTTTATCTCATGAGAAATGGATAGTTTTGCTCAGTTTTTCTACTTCCTTCCCATCTGCCCCTATTACATAGAGCCTCACAAGCCAGGACATCTCTATTGTTACTTGTATAAAAGTCTTTCCCAATTCAAGCTGCTGAAGGACAGACCATTTCCTGATTACTAAGTTTTCCTGCATCGCTGTTATTGAGGCCCCATTTTCCTGGTGAATCACAGATATTTCTCTTTTTCCCTACTAAAGTTTGGGAATGAGGACTATCTTCTATCACTTCTACCATGTTCTCATCTTCCTCTTTACTTCAGTCGACAGGTTCCAAGTTTTTGGATCCCAGGAGGAAATTTTTAGCACACGAATTTAGTATAATTTGTACTCTTTCCCTGAATCCTGCCAAGATAAGAACTGGTAAGCCAGTCCTTCCGCCTGTAATTGCTATCTGCCGGCTTCCCTCAGCTACCAAGGGTTCAACCCCATTTCAATCTGTTGTTGTAGTAAGTGGCAAGTCTGAACTTTTCCCATTTTACAACTGGACCTGAGTTTCCGTTAGCACATAGGCAGAGATGAAGGAGATAGCACATAGTAGGCCTGAGTCAGCCCCCACAGTACCTCAAGACAGTGACCAAAAAGGACCATTCCTGTAATCTCCCTAAAACATACCCTGCCTTGCCAAATGGTAAAACTATAACCACAGGCAATTAAACCTGTAACTACAGCCTGCTTAACCCATTAGGTCTGAGATGACCTAACTGTTCCTAGAAATTCTCTAGCTGAGCTTAAAAGGGATCTGCGAGCTCTTTTCAGGGTCACCACTTTGTACAAATGGTGACCCCACGTGATGGAATAAAAGCTCTTTGTCTTTACATAGTATTTGAGTATGGAGGCCTCCTTCAGTGATTCTCAAACCCTTACATAAACTTGTTGGTACTGAACTGACAACAAACTACCCCATCCACCATGAAGTCTTCTCGGCCTGCCCCCTTTGTTCCTGAAAGAGGGTGGGAAAAGAACTTGATCGAAGACAAGAGATGATCTCTACAAATCTCTTCAATAAGAGACTCTCTTTAGGAGGGAATGTTTCAATTTAATAGAAATAGTTACATAACAGGGGCAATATTTAAAAATTTCCTAACAGCTACCATAGATCCTGTTAGTTCATGCCTTAGCTATTTTTCTACTGCTATGCTTAGATAACTTGACCAAAGAAGCTCATAGAAGAAAGAGTTTATTGGGGCTTACAGTTTCCGAAGGTGAGTCATGACCATCACAGCAGGGAGCGTGGTAGAAGGAAGGCAGACGTGGCACTGGAGCAGTAGCTGAGAACTCACATCTGACCCACCAGCAGGAGTCAGAGAAAGCTAACTGAGAATGGCATGGCCTTTTAAAGCCCCCAAAGCCACACCTCCTCCAACCAACTGTGCCTCCTAATCCTTCTCAAACAATTCCACCAACTGGGAAACAAATATTTACATATATGAGCCCATGGAGAATTAAGCGTTCAGTATTCCCTGAGTTTCTGGTTACTGTCCTGTGTGTCTTCCTTCTTATCTGTTTCTCTAACATTTCTGATCCTCACGTCCCTACCCCAGAATGTACAAACCTGCTGTGGCTAGGATAGTAACAAAAGTCATCCCAAAAGGTGGTTCCTGACATATGTCTACCCAACATGGCACTGGTGACATTCTGTCATTCATAAATTCCTTTCTATTTTCTACCTTTTGCTGGTTTGTTTTATGATAGTTATTTCCATTTCCTTCATGAGTCATAAAGAACTATTCTTACTTTGTTTCAAGTTCTTGAATCAAATATAGAGCCAAGTTTAATTGCTAGGATTAGTTACTGTGAACAAGCCAAATTAAGGAGTAGGTTCAATATGTTCTGCTCTTTTGTGTAAAAAGAATAAGGGTTACGAGTGAATAAATAAGGATTAGTCTAAATATTGTACTTGGAGGGCCAGGTGTTTAAGGCAGAGAGATACCAATAATGTGAAGCAACCAGGGACAAAGGAGAGGTCTTTTCTCTAGGAAAATACCTCCTGTAGCTCCCCCAAGACCTTCCAAATCTCTGACACATCCCTCACCTCCCATCATGATGACTGACGTGCAGCCTCTGGCTTGCCTTATAATGCTCTCAGCTGCTCTGCCTCCTCACCTTCCTAATGATTCTCCTAGCAAGAAGAAACATGATTGACTTTCATTCATTTGAGTCCAGAGCTCACAGAAGTAGCATGTATTTCTAGCCAAGGTAGCTTCCCCACCATATGGGTGTTAATTACAGACTCATGTTAGCTGATTGATTTAAAGTGAGGGCAATTGAATACAACCATGGTTTTCTGCCGGTCCTAGGCAATGCCTTTTAATTGCCTGCATAAATGTGTTTAATGGCCTCTTTAATGCAGAAAATGAAGCTTTAAAGTAGATCATTTGGGAAATTAGAGATTTAAAGATTGAGGTAGAAATTATGATTGAGCTCAACAGTGATTAAGAACCTGGTTTCCTGAATAGTATTAAAACAGAACAATTAAAACAATCTGTGTATTAAATTATATAGATATAGATATATATTGCGTGTATCATTGAGTTAGGGGTCCTGTAAAACAGATTAAATAAATTCAGTTAAATAGTGTTTATTTACAACTGTGTCCAAACATTTTTCCAAATGAAATCTTTAAATGAAGTTCCCAAGGGAGAAAGCATTGAGATAGGTTAAGGTACATTAAAATAACTATGACAGCATATTTTCATCAATATTGTTTCCTTTATGAATCATTAAGTAGAACAGTGCTTCAGAAGTCCCATGGATCTGTCTTGCTCCAACAGTGTTTGGGCAGGACAGACCCGAGGACTCCCTCTTTGTTAGCTTCCAGTCACCTTCCAGTCTCCCCAGTTACAGCCTCTGGGACCATCTTCTCACCACCGTCAGCTCTTAGGATCAGTCACACCAACCCTTTGTGCTTAGTGCCATACTGAGGATCAGCTGTGACCTGCCAGATTCATCAGAACTATTCCACTGAAATGGAGACTGCCGTGAACTCTGCCTGGTCAGCTCGGACCTGTGTGCCTCCTACACCCACCTCTCCCCGGGATACTATTTTGATCAGGAGGATGTGACTCAATCTACTATTTGGATCGGGATGATGTGGCTCTGGTGGGTGTAGACAACTTCTGCAAATTGGCCAAGGAGAGGTGTGAGGGCTCAAGTTGCAGACAGATGGGCAGGGTCATGACCTCTTCCAGGATGTGCAGAGGCCATCTCAAGATGAGTGGGGGTAAGACCCAGGAGGCCATGGAAGCTGCCTTGGCCCTGGAGAATAACTTAAACCAGGCCCCCTTGGGTCTTCATTCCCTGGGTTCTGCAGGCATAGGGCATCATCTTTGTGACTTCCTGGAAAACCACTTCCTGAATGAGGAAGGAAAGCTCATCAAGAAGACAAGCAACCACCTGACAACCTCCGTAGGCTGGCTGGGCCACAGCCAATGCAGACTGGCCTACCCTAACTATCTCTGGGCATAGAGCATCTCTTTGAGAGAGGTGATCCACTCTCAAGTACGCTGAGGAGGCTTCGCCTTCCAAGGTGCTCCCTCCTCTGCTCTGCACCAGCCGGCCTCAGGACCTTCACATGACCCTCTCAAGCCGCTAGGCAGCTTTGGAACATCCTGAAGACCCTCCCAAGTCTCGGACCAAGTAAAGTTAAAGCTTTTAATAAATAAATAAATAATTTTTAAAAAAGCACACCTAGAAGTGTATTTACACTAAAAAAAGAGGGAGGCGATGGCATAGTGAGGAAAGGCACTTGCTGGAACCCATTTAAAGGTAGAAAGAGAGAACTACCGCCACAAGGTTGTTCTCTGATCTACACACACACACACACACACACACACACACACACACACAAAATGGTGTATGTCAGTCTCTGTTGGGAGCCACCTTTTGGGGGTGACTTCTGCCACAATCCTTGCTGCAGCAGGTTTGTATGTTTCAGGGAAGGGGTGTGAGGATTCCAAATGTTAGATAGAAATAACAGAGCTAAGAAAGAAACACAGAAACATAAGATAGTATCGGGAGGGCAACTTAATGCTTCCTGCATACAAAGTTTTGTGTTCTGATTTCACCCATGTTTAATTTTCTATACACCTTTTATACTCCAATATAAAAGGGGGAGGGGGAAGAAGGCAAAAATACCACTTTAGCATGATGCAAAGGACAACCAGAATAGTTACTTGTTTCAGTACTTGAGATATCAAGTCATTAGTTCCTGCAAAAAGTATTTGATATTTGGATAGTGAACACACCCTAGACCAAGTATCCTGTAGGCAGCCACTCCCTAAGTTAAACCTCCTATTTCAAAAGAAGGAGCAGAAGTATGCTTGAATTCTCTGATCTTTGGGCCATCTTAAAGTTCAGAACACCAGGTAACCACACCCTAGGTCAGGATACCTTGTTTTGTCGTCACACCTGTTGTTAACAACTTTGAAAGAGCAAAAATAAGCTCAAACTCTCAGACCTTCAGACAAGGTGGAATAGTCTCATATTTTTGGGTCTCTACAAACCACATACATAAGTCATATACCCACACAATAATAATTAAAATTAAAGAAGAAGTACATGCTCATTAAGGGTTCAAGGATTGCTGACTTTAGAGTTGCCTCTGACTGACATCAGGAAAGTAAAAGCATTCCTTGAGAGCAGGTCTTTTATTGGTCTCCTCAGATTCCAAACAACTTCCGGCATACAGTGACAGGTTGTAATAACCATGTATTGAATGGATAAATGGAAAGATGGCGAAATAACCATATAAGCATCAAAAGCCTTTCAAGTGGCCTTTTGGAATGCACCCAACCTGCAGCCTGTGGACCATATGAAGCCCAAAACAGCTATGAATGTAGCCCAACACAAAATTGTAAACTTAACGTTTTTTGGAGGTTTTCTGTTCGCGTGTATAACTCAACTGTGTGATCCTTGAGCATAAATTTCATAGATGACAATGCCATAACGACATGTCAAACAGATGAACATGCTTCGATTATGGGATAAGCTGTGAAAGCTTGAAGTTAAGAGGGCTAGCGGAGCAGCCGATCGAAAGCCAAAATGTAATGACTGAGATGAGCGTTCGGCGGGTTTTGTTTATGGTGGAGCCTTGCTATGTAGCTCAAGCTGACCTGGAGCCCATATTGCTCCAGCACTAATGTCCCAAGCACTAGGATTATAGGATTGTGCCATCAAGCCCTGCTGAAGGCTGTCATCATCGCCTTCTTCCTCCTTCTCCTCCTCTTCTTTAAAATTTGTTTATCTTGCTGGGTAGTGGTGGCAAACCCAGTACTTGAGAGGTAGAGGCAGGCTGATCTGATTTCGAGGCCAGAATGGTCTACAGAGGGACCCTCACAGGCATGCCTGCAGGCCAACCTGATCTAGACAATCCCGCACTGATAGTCCCTTATCATATGATTCAGGAATGTATCAAGTTGCCAATTAATACCACAAATCTGACAGAGGTCCAGGATAGCCAAGGTTACACAGAGAAAACCCGTCTTGAAAAATAAAACAAACTGAAAAAAAAGAAAAGAGAAACCAAGATTTACTAATTTTATGTGTGTGTGTGTGTGTTATAATGGTCTGTCCTGTCACTTTTAAGAGACAAGCCCCCAAGCCCTGTCCACCACCAAGGCAGGCAGATCTTCCTTCTGCTTCCAGTCTGAGTTTCTTTCCTTTCCATGGTCTCTCTCCCATCTCTTTCAAAGAGGTATCTGCTGCCATGGCTCCTCTCCTCCTCCACCTTTTTCTTCCCTCCCTCCCCCCCATTTCTTTCTTTGTCCCCCTTCTCCCACTTCCCCTCCCTTCCATAACCCACTAAATAAATATCCAGCCTCATTCTGCATAGTGTATCTATCTGTCTTGGTCTCTCTCCTGCCATGCGGTTCCCTGCCTAGGACCCACTGGCCCCTCGTGGTCTGCAGGTCACTCGGGGGCTCCCTGCATGGGACTGGCTGCCTTTGTGGCCCACTGTGGTCTCGGTACACACTGCCCACTGCTGCCACTCGGGGACCTGCAGTATTTCTGCTGCTTTGTCCCTTGGGGAACCACAGTGTTTTATTTTTAGCATAACGCGACGGGGGGGGGGGGGGCTAGTCTGTATGTACATGCTGAGGCTAGGGGCATTAGATCCCCTGTAGTTGGAGTTACAAGTTACTGTTAGCTACCTAATATGGGTTTTGGGAACTGAACTTGGATCCTTTGAAAGACCAATATCTGAGTGATCTCTCCATTACCACAATTTTCTTCTAAGGTGAAATCCAAAAATGCTTACATTAACTTAGTTTAATTCATCATTTTTCCTTCCTTTTCTCTTCTTTTTTATTTTATTTTTCTTTTTCCATGACAGGGTTTCTCTGTGTAGCCCCCCTGTCCTGGAGCATTTGCTCTGTGGACTAGGCTGGCTTTAAACTCACAGAGATCCACCTGCCTCTGCCTCCTGAAAGCTGGGATTAAAGGTGTGGGCCACCACTGCCTGGCTGTTTAAGCCATCTTTAATGTAGAACTTCCTTTTATTTTTAAGGCCCTAATACGTAGCCCTTAGGACTCTTATACACTGAAGCAGGTGTCTGCCCAGTCTACAAGTTACCTCCCTGTAGACAGTCTTGTCTACTGTGCACATCTGCAGGAACCAAGCTCCTCCCAACATCCCGCCCATTTATACTTTAACAACATTAGCTATGTATGATCCCTGCAATCTTACAGAATGCCAAACTGTGGACACCCATCTTAAAATTTTAATAGACGTATATACTGTATCTTGAGCATATTGCTCCAGTTACCCCCACTTCTACTCCCGCATTCTTTCCCACTTCTGTTAGTCCTCTTCCTTCCACGAAGTTTCACTTCTATTTCATGTGATCAAGATTGTATTCATCTGTGTAAAATCCAGGAATGACGAGGAACATGTAAGGTATTTGCTTGAGACTGGCTTAGTTTGCCAAATATGATCACCTCCAACAGTATTTATTTTCCTGCAGACAATAAAATTTTATTTTTCTTTATGGCTAAAAAGATTCTAGAGTGTATATAAGGCACATTTTCTTCATTCATTCCTCTGTTTCTGGACACGTAGGTTGTTCCAAAACTTAGCTATTGAAAGTAATTCTGCAGCAAACGCTGATATGCTTAAGGAAGCACGAAAAGGCACCTTGGCTTGAGTGCTGCCATTTTAACTTCAGACTCCATTTTACTTGTAGGGTAAATTAAAGTTCAGGTTCCCAAGCCCCTATGAGCTGAGAACTATCCAATGGCTGACCCGTCCCTCCCTAAACCAGGAAATAGTCCTTACAATCTTAAGCTCTCTAGAAACATCATGGCTGTTCCTAACCACAGAAGGAACCAAAGAATCTGATTAGTTGCACTAAAAAGCTTGTGTTGTATGTACGTTGACAATGATGAAACACATAAGGATAGCTTGTAATCTTTGGTTTTTGATGGGTGAAAATTGTAACTGTAACTTGGCAACAAATGTTTGTGATTTTTGTGCTTATAAACCCCACTTCTGTCCCTGCTCAGGGCTGTCAGTAGAAACAAGGCTCCTGAGTCCTTGTCCTGCAGCTCTGATTGATCAGTGACCTGCTTCTGTGGTGATTTATTAAAATCTTTGGAACCCATTTCTCCTTCCTTGTGGTGTATATCAGGTGAGGTGTAACAATACAAGTATCTCAGTGAAGCACTTACTTGGAAGTTTGTTTGTTTGTTCGTATTTCAAGACAGCATTTCTTTGTGAAGCCTTGGCCAATCTGGAACTCACTCTATAGACCAGGCTGGCCTCAAACTCAAAGAGATCCACCTGTCTCTGCCTTCTGAGTGCTGGGATTAAAGTCATGTACCATCACCGCCAGGTTTATGTGTAAGAATCCAGGGATGGAAGATTTACTTTTAGGTTTTGGGAAACTGCCATACTGACTTCCCTAGAGGCTGAGGTGTTTACATTCCTGCCATAGGTGTACAATAGTTGCCATCTGTATACACCCTTGCTGGCTTTTGTTATTTTTCCTTTTTTAAATCTGTACTTCTTTTTCATTATGTGTATGTGTGTGACTGCATGTTAGTGCGTCTTGCACCTGTGAGTGCCCATCATGGTCAGAAGAGGGCAGCAGATCCTCTGGAGCTGGAGTTATAGGCAGTTGTAAGCTCCCTGGGTGCTGGGAATCGAACTCTACTGCTTAGTTCTTTGCAAGCACTCTTAACAGATGAGTCATTGCTCTTGCTCCTGCTTTCATTTTCTTGATGACTGCCATTCTAACTGGGGTAAGAAGGAAGCTCAATGAATACAGGTTTTTGAGACAATGTCTCATGCACTGTCATGCTGGCCTTAATCTCCGAAATTTATCCCAAGATGACCTTGGATCAGATCCTGCTGCCCCCACCTCTCCAGTGCTGGGATCACACCAGCATGCTCAGTTAATGAGATGCTAAGTGTTGTGCATGCCAGACAAGCAATCTACCAAATGAGCTGCCTCCCTCATTCTCAATGTGATTTTCATCTGCAATTCTCAATGCTAATAAGGCTGATCATTTTTTCCATTTGTTTATTGGCCATTTGCATTTCCTCTTTTCAGATTCATTTGGGGTTTGTTTCATTGGTTTACTTCTTGTGTTGTTAATTTTTTTTTAGGTGTTTGAATTTTCTGTATATTCTTGATATCAGACCTCTGTCAGATGTGGTTTTAATTGGCAACATGATGCATTCTCGAATCATGTGGTAAGGGACCATCAATGAGGGATTGTCTTTATGTTAACTATGAAGGAAGACCTAACCTAAATGTGGATGGCATCATTCCCTGAATTTGGGTCTTGCCTTATATCATATTGAGTTGTAGAAAGTGCATATGCATCCATTTTTGACTGTGACTATGACTAGACATTTAAATTTCATGATACGACAGACTGCAACCTGGTATTGTGAGCTCAAGCAAACCCTTCCTCCCATAAGTTACTCTTTGTTGGGTTATTTCATCTTAGCAACAGAAAATAAACAAAGACAGATGTACAGCTAGCCAAAATTATCTCCCATTTTGCAGGCTGTTTCTTCACTTATTGTTTCCTTTGCTGTACAGAAACTTTTTCATTTATTCTTCTCTCATACAGTACATCCTGAGCCTCCTTACTTTTTCATGAGATTCCGTTTGTCAATTTTCTTTATTTCCCAAGTGACTGTTTTTGTATGTTCATTTCTGTACTTTTTCCTCTAGCAGTTCAGAGTTCCAGGTCTTCCTTTAAGGCCTTTGGTTCATTTGGAGTTAATTCATGTATAGGGTAAGAGATAGGTATTTGTTTTCTTCCCCACAAGTGGATATCCAGATTTTGAAGCAAGAGGACATCTTTTGCTTAATGTGTATTTCTTGACAACTCTGTCAAAAATCAAATGGTTATTGCTCTATGGAGTTATATCTATGCTTTCTATCCTATTATTTTGATCCCTACATCTGTTTCTGTGTCAGTGCAATGCTGGTCTTATTACTCTGTGATGTAACTGCAGCACTGCAGCATAACTTGAAATCAGGAATTATCCTTTTTCCTTGGAACTACTTTGACTTCCTGGGGTCTTTTAGCTTCCATATATTTAGCTTCTGATTGTTTTTCTATTTATGTGAAAAATGGCATTGGGATTTTGATGGGAATTTTATTCAATCTGTACAATACTTTTAGTAAGATAACCATTTTCACAATAATTTCTCCAAATAATGAGCATGGGAAGTCTTTCTTCCAGTATCTTCTTCAATTTCTTTCTTTAGTGTTTTCAATGTGGTGGTCTTTTACTTCCTTGGTTAGGTTTATTATAAGTGTGTGTGTGTGTGTGTGTGTGTGTGTGTGTGTGTGTTGCATGTAGGGTGCTTGCCTTTGCATGCACATGTGGAAGTTTCTATCACACTTCTGGAAAGATGAGATCTTTCACTAAACATGGAGATTGTCATTTGGGGTAGACTGACTGGCCAGTGAGCCACCAGAAGCCACTAGTCTCTGCCTTCCCAAGCACTGGAATTACATACATGTGCTAACACACTGGGCTTTTTACCTGGGTCCCAGGAATCTAAAGTCAGGTCCTCACTAGACCCACTGGACTATTTCCCATCCCTTCCTCATTTATTTCTCAACATTCTGGCGTAGTGCCAGGTTGCTGAGTGTTCATTAGTTCTAGGAGTTTATTTATTTTTTTTAAAATGAAGTCCTTTTACTTTTTTCTTTTCTTTGTAATGCATTGACTGCTTTCTCTTGTTTTACTGTTGTACTAAGACTTTAAGGACTCTGTTCGACTTAGTCTATGTCCTATTGTTGTGAAGAGACACCATGACTAAGGCAACTCTTATGAAAGAAAGCATTTATTGGGGTCTGGATCATCATGGTAGGGAGCATGGCCACAGGCAGGAAAGCATGGTGGTAGAGAAGTAGTGAGAGCTTTGTATCCTGATCCACAGGCAGTACACACACACACACACACACACACACACACACACACACACACACACAGAGAGAGAGAGAGGAGGGGGGGGTGGAGACTGGAGATGGGCCTGGCATGGACTTTTGGAACTTCAAAGTCCATTCCCAGCCACAGGCATACTCTAACAAGGCCACACCTATTCCAACAAGGCCACCATTCCTAATCTTTTCAAACAGTTGATCTACTGGGGACTAAGCTTGCAAATAAATGATTCTATAAGGGGCCATTTTTGTCCAAACCTCATGAATACCCATGAAGAGAGTGGACATGCTTCTCTTTTTGTCTTACTCTTGGTTTTACTAAAAATGAGTTGAGTTTTCCCCCCCATTAGTATAAGGCTGGCTATGAAATGATCATATAGTTTCTGTTAAACCTCAAAGAAGAGTGCAAATGTCTAACATAACCAGTTGAAGAATTAAAACTTTTAGAAATTATTCCACTAGCCTCACAATATTGAAGCAAAAATAAATCTAAAACAAAGTTGCAATCAACTAAGACTTTCTTTAATTCTACACAAAAAGCATAATGGTTCAAGGAAGAAAAAAAAATCAGCAGTAAAAAAAAACATAGTTAAAATGTCATAAATTAATATTAATTTTGGCCTTCTAATATGAATTTTAGTTTAAAAGACATTTTGAATTTATTTTATAAAAAACAATAATTTATTTATACCACTATCACTTAAAAAGAAAGTTTAAATTGACGATATAGCCAGGTACGGTGATACAAGCCTTTAAGCCCAGCACTCTTAAGCTGGAGACAGATGGATCACTATGACTTCCAGGCCAGCCAGGGATAAGTAGTTGGACCCTATCAAAATTATAATTATAATTTATAATAGACTTATTGATTATAGTGTTTGCTCCAGTTTGAAGAGATGGAAGGAGTTTTTTTTTTTTTTTTTTTTTTTTGATTTTTCGAGACAGGGTTTCTCCGTAGCTTTTGGTTCCTGTCCTGGAACTAGCTCTTGTAGACCAGGCTGGCCTCGAACTCCCAGAGATCCGCCTGCCTCTGCCTCCCGAGTGCTGGGATTAAAGGCGTGCGCCACCACCGCCCGGCAAACTCTTTTTTTTTTTTTAATATTTATTTATTTATTATGTATACAATATTCTGTGTGTATGCCTGCAGGCCAGAAGAGGGCGCCAGACCTCTTTACAGATGGTTGTGAGCCACCATGTGGTTGCTGGGAATTGAACTCAAGACCTTTGGAAGAGCAGGCAATGCTCTTAACCACTGAGCCATCTCTCCAGCCCTGGAAGGAGTTTTTTATCAAACATTCCACTAAATGGTACTCTCTTTTAACGTCCTGGAGGAAAGTGCTGCAGCAGTTGGAATCAGTAGCTGATGTCTAATTTAACATTTAATGAAACCAAATTAGTGTCTCTGACTCGGAATCTCCTTCAATATAAAAAGGCGGATAGACGCTGAGAATAGTGTAAACATGGTGATTAACTGAGATGGTTCTTCTGAGCAGTAACAGCTTATTATTCTCAAGGCAGAGGTTCTGGGCCTGTGTATGTGCTCCTTAGGAAATACTTTTAGAGCATATCAACAATGGGGAGTTCTAGACATTTGTAGATTTTTGCTTAATAACTGTTTGGACTAAATCATTCCATCAAAACACACTGACAGTGTTCATGAGGTTCAAATATACCAATAGCCTTTTCCATAATTACAAATTTATCCTTTAGGTCTGACATTGCACATGAATTCCATAAAGGACAAAAGCTACCTCTACATGATACAGATATTTTCTTTCTTAAATTATCTCAAAGGAAGGAACAAGAACAGGGAAAGGAAATTGATGTTATCAATATTTAAAAGGGGAAATCAGCAGAGAGGTCATTTCTGGGAGATCGCTCATCTGGATAAACTAAAATTGATGCAAACGTGGAGGCTGGTTAGACCAAATGGACAAGACAGTCAATACTCTCATGGATTCCCCCACAGAGGGCTACTGAACACCATGCTCTTAGCCACCAGATAAGCAGAATGAGGTTTAGTACCTCATCCTTCACTGTGACCTCCCTCACTTTGCCATCAGATTGACTCGATTCCCAAGTCCTGGCCCTGGGACTTGTTACCTGTTTGTGTACTGAGAGTTGTTTTTATTTTTATTTTTGGATGAATGTTTAGACTTATAATTGCTAGTTTGTATGACCATGTGTACTTACATTTTTCAGAAATGCCCTATCTTTTCCAGAGTGGCTAGACCATTTCACAGTCTCATTTTTAGTACATGAATGACCCTGATACTCCATAGCCTCACTAGCATTTGGAGATTATTGCTATTAAAAAATTAATTGGTAGCCGGGCGATGGTGGCGCACGCCTTTAATCCCAGCACTCGGGAGGCGGAGGCAGACGGATCTCTGTGAGTTCGAGACCAGCCTGGTCTACAGAGCTAGTTCCAGGACAGGCTCCAAAGCCACAGAGAAACACTGTCTCGAAAAAAACCAAAAAAAAAAAAAAATTGATAGTTTAAAAATGGAAAGACATCCAGATATATGATTGCAGCTTTTTCATTTCCCCCATGGCTAGGTATGTCAAATAAGCTTTTATTCATTTTTCTGTTGTCTTTGGAAAAATATCTTTAGGCAGACTTTTGAGAGTTCAAATCCATTTTCATATCAATTTTCCAATGAGGTTTGGACTATGCTTAGAAATGTCGCTTGGCACTAGTTCTGGAGAGACCATTTCCATGTAGCTTTCTAAAGAGTTTATCAAACAGCACATGAATCAATAACAATTCTGACAAATTACTCCACTCGTTTAGAAGAACAAATTTATTTGTACCATAAAACATTTCAACTTCAATAAAAAAAAAAACAGAGAAAATACACATTGTCAAAAGCTCAGCCATCAAGAGATAACTCTCATTGATCACTGGGAGTATACTTCCAGACTTTTGCTTTTTCCTGTATAATCAAAATAAGCTGACAACTCATGATGCTATTTCGTACTCTCTCCCAAGGTACAATCTATGACCTTTCACTTTATAAAACTTCATTAATTCTAGCATTAGTGCTAGAATTCTTAAGTAGTGGACAGGTATATATGTTTACTTACCTAGCTTCTCTGTTAATGAAGATTAAGTTTGCTTCTACAAGCAAAGTTTTAATAAGTTTTATAAGGATAGTTTTGTGGACTTTTTTGGTAATTCTTTTCGATTAAATATCTGGAAGGATTGCTAAGCCAACATTCATAGACATACATGTATATCATATACATATACTAACATATCCTAACGTACCCACACACACACTTATCAATTTGTTGATATTTATAAGCTGCCATTAGAAAGATTGTCTCCATTTATGTTCCCATAAACACTGGCTGTAAAAGTCTTTAAAGGTTCTCTCCCTTGCTTGTCCTCCCAAGGTTTATTTTCTTTCCTTTAAAGATGGGAACACATAAGTCCAAGCAACTTATTATTATTACTTTACAATTTTTCAACCAAGATCTGAGGCAAGGTGCAGAAGCCTGTGAGTAAAAGTCCTGTAAAATGTTCTTCCTCCAGTGTATTTCTTGAGAATGTGGGTGGCTTCAGTGGCTTCATAATCTGATGATATGGGCTGGTTCCTAATAATGTTGACCTTGAATAGAAATAGGGACAAATAATACACTGATGTAATTTATTTGTGGATAGAGAAAGATTTCTGGGAAAAATGAAGACCATATTCTGTCACATGTCCAAACTACATAGGTGGAAAGTTATGGCGTGTAAGTTGAGCATAATACAAGTCCCACTGGTAAAAGTTAGAAGTAAATTGGAGGCTATTGTAGTTTGGGATTATTTGAATACTCCCTGCATTTTCATTTGACCAAGCAATGGAATACATCATTTAGATTGTGATCTGGAGAAAGAATGGCTTACACTGACATATTTACAAATTTGAAACTTCAAAAATTTATTTTGGTAGTCTGTGAGTTTATTTTCAAAGCCCAAGAAAAATTTAATTGAATGTACATGTCTATTTTTTTCCAAATGACATTTATATATTTTTGCTTTTAAGCTTCCCCAGATGGATTAAGCTATACAATGACTAAATGTAAATTATAAGTTCTAGTTATTAGGAAATAGAGGTTTATAATTTACCACCTAACTTTAGACAAAAGTTTCAGTTACAATTGCATCTTTTTTCCTTCTAGCTTTATTCAGTAGATTTTTTTCAATGACATTTGGCAATTTTAATGCACCCCCTTTAAATCATTATCTTCCTAAATTTTCCTGGATTGCAGAAAATGAATTTGAAGTTTTTTAAGGTGCTAAAGATTTTTTTTTTAAATTCTGGAAGTTTTGTAACTTTCAGCTTATGGTGGGTGTTAGGACTCACAGAGAAAATTTTTTAAGCACTGTACATTTGTGTTAACAGTATAATAACAAACTGCCTCATAACCTGTGGCGTTACCCTCTTCTGAGCCTCACAGTCGCTCTGTGCCAGCACACACTCTGAGGTACTCTTCCAATGCTTGCTAGAGAAATAGGTATGTTGAATGAGCACATTCCAGCTTGGTTGTGACTTTTGAAAAATTCCCAATACCTTAGCATCACTAAGACCAGCAAGTTGACTTCATGAATGCCCTTCAGATACAAAGTCATGTGAAAATAATGAAGAGCATGTCAATAAGCCAGGTGTGGTGACAACTGCCTTTAACGCCAGCAGTCACATCTCCATGAGATTGAGGCCAACTCCATGTAGAGTTCTAGGCCATCCAGAAATACATAGTAAGACCCTGTCTCAGAACTAGCAAACAACAACATGCCCCAGTTGTTTTGGGAGGCCTTGTTGTGACTGTCCCCCTAACCAAGCATACTCCATCAAGTGGAGTTCAGTTATATTCCCTTGCAAAAGGATTATATGAGTTGGTAGAAGGGTGTTTCCAGCTGCTGCTACCTATTGTGTGTGACCCTGCTTGAACTGCTCATGGCCTCAGGGAGTAGAGTATGCACTAATGGGGGAGATGAGAGGATTGGTCTCCATCTACGAAGCTGCAACAGAAAAGCCTTCAACCCCAGTGGGTAAATGCTTTCCAGGTGTGGCCTATTGTGCAGATGCGTACCCACACCCCTGTACACATATCTCCACACCTACACTCTGGAAGGAAGCCCAAGAAACACATTGCTTCTCCAAAGTGAGCTTCGGTGGAGTCATACCTCCGTCTGTCCCTGGAGGCCTGAGGACAAGTGGTCCAGTGGTTTATGTCTCCCCTGGGATAACATTTTAGAAATAGGCTCAAGAGATGATTCAGCAGTAAATACCACTTCACACTCTTCAGAGGACCTGCATTCCATCATCAGCACAGACATGGAGGCTCTCTACCACCTATAACTCCAGAACCAGAGTTATTTCTGGGGGCAGCAGGCATGCATGTAAAACATTTATACACAATTTTAAATTGTGTGAAATAAAAATCTGTACTTTTATAATCTCGATAAAAATTCATTAAAATAAACGGGGCCTATTTGGGATGAGAAAGGGGATCAGTAGAAGGGACAAGAAAGGGTGATGGGCAAGGAATATGAAAAAAATATATTAGACACATGTAATTAAGATGTTATAATGAAGCCCATTTTTGTACAATAATGCTAATACGTTCTATAAAATCAAAACAACATTATTTTTGCCAGGCGTTTTTCTTACAAAGGCCAATCTTAAGCTTAAAAATCTGAAAACTTGGTGACTATGCTCAAAATGTAGTAAGTGGTAAGTCAGGATTTGCCCTACAAAGAGGGAAAAGTTGAAAGTGTACTGCTGCCCGAAATCCTCAGAGGATTAACGTCAGCTCTCTAAGTGACACATCTGTCTTGTGAGCTCTGGCCTTTGGGACTAATTGTAAGCCCGTGTGGAGCTGAGAATGCTCTTCTTATTTTAGAAAGGCACTCAGGGAAGGCTACGAGGTGTCTAGCCTCTCCCCTACTTCTTGGCAGGTCCTCTGCGGTCTTTGGACTGGCTCCCAAACGTGCTACTCTTTGAAACGATCGGCTGCTTTCACATAAATGTCTTGATCGGAAAAAAAACAAAAAAACAAAAAACAAAACCCAAAAAGCAAAAAACAAAACAAGACCAGTTGCACGATAGGGACTTGGAATTTCTCTCCCAACTTGACTCTCCTTCAGTCCGCTTTTGCACAGATTCGCAGCTAGAGAAGTAAGCGAAGGCACTGCAAAGACCAGTTAGCGTCCTCGACAGAGGCCGGGAGAACTGCAGGAGCAGCTTGAGGCGTCCCAGGACCAAGGATAGCCGAACTTTACAACCGACGTCGGAGTAAATGCCCTGGGAAACTGCCTCAGGAAACTCCCCGCAACGGCACACCGCACACCCTCCAGCGGGTGGGTCCCGCGACGGTGTTTTTTCCAGCCGAAAGGGCGTTCCCGTCGGTTAACACCACGCCCAGCCACCCGGCGCGAGCTCTAGGCTGGTACTCCGGAGGTAATTCCGGGGCGGGGTCTACAAAACCTTGCGGCTCTCGTCTGGTTTCCTGTTGCTAAGCGACGGGTAGGGGCGGGGCCGGCGGGAGAGGCGCGGCGTTTGGGGCGTTCGGCCCGCGGGCCACCCGCGGCTGCGCAGCCGTCGTCCCTCCCTGCCCCTCCCTCTCTCCCTCCCTGTCCCGGCCGCGCCTCCGGCTCCGCGTCGGCCACGCCCCCACGCGCTTCCGCGGTGCGCACGCGCGCTGCGCGCGGCTACTTTGCCTCTGCGGGGCTCGCGGCAGGGTTGAGTGACCCGGCGGCCGTGGCGCCGCGGCTGGAGGCGGCCGGGAGCCGGTAAAGCCGAACTGTCTCGAGGGAGGAGCAGCGCGGGGTCGTGCCGCGGTGCTGTCCGCGGCTGAGGAAAATGGTATTTGAGTCCTTGGTCGTGGACGTGTTGAACCGGTTCCTGGGCGACTATGTGGTGAACCTGGACAAGTCTCAGCTCTCTCTGGGCATTTGGAAAGGTAACGGGGGTCTCGATCCCAGTGTCGCGGGAGATGGCGGCGCGGCTTCTCGTGGCTTCGGTCCTTGGCCAGCCCGACGCCGCCACCTGCAGCTACCCTCCTCGCCCTTGAAGTTATGTAAAGCCGGGCGGCGGTTCCCGGGCGGGCGGCGCGAGCTGAAGCCTCCCGTGCCACCCGGTGGGGCCAGGCGCCTGTGACCTCTGGCCTCTGCCGGGCGAGGGAGCCATCCCTGTCCGTTTCCCCCTGGGCTGTAACGAAGGTTCCGCCGAGCCCACGGCGTGTCGCACGTGAAGGCCAGGCGCTGTCCGCGAAGACGCCCTTAGTCCTTTCCTGACCTCACTTCGCGGTGCCTTCCTGGACTTGAGGGGTTGCTTAGTTGGGCTAGGCTGGTAACGAGGGCAAGAGAAAAGGAAATCCTCTTCTGTGTTCAGGTCGCAGCCTGGCCAGGTGGATGTTTGTGGTCCTGAGTAAAAGACTGAGTGAAAAGAAAAAAAAAAAAAGAACGTAAAGAAAATGCAGGCAAACAGGCGGTCAGAATATAAATAGCCGTTCTGTATCTCAGCCAACTTGAAGAAGACACGCTGTGTCGCTTAGTTCGGAAGGGCTGCATCTACCACTTGATTGCAACGCTTTACCGTATCCAGTGTCTTACATTTAGAGTTTCCATCTGTCTTGTATTATGCTGTGTTTATTTTATGTAGCTACTAGTCGTTTTTGAAGTGTGTGTTCCAGGTCAAAATTAGGGCTAATTATTTGTGTAAAAAGTGTGCGCATTCTCGGGTACGCCTGTACTTCCAGCTTTCCAGAAGTACTCTTTATTTTAGCTGAGCCTCAGTTTTCAAATAATGTGGGTAAGAAATTTAGTTTTATTAAACAAACAAACCCTCTTGTAGTTAGTTGCCTTCCATCATGATCAAGTGGGCAAACATTGATGCATAAGTGCCAGCACAGCCCGCCTGAGACCAGCTCTTGCAGATTGCTTAATCTGTGCTGCTTCTCAGTTGCAAAGTGAAAAGAACAAAACTGGCCTCTGTACCTCCGAAAGAAGCCTGGAGTGTTGGCTCAGTGTTTGAGAGCACTGACTGCTTTTCCTGATGACTTGGGTTCAAGTCCCAGTGTCCACGCAACAACTCACAACCATCTGTAGTTCCCGCACCAGGGGGCTTCTGTCATTGTCTTCTGGCTCTTGGGGGCACTGTATGCAAGCATGTGATGCACAAACCTTCACGCAAGTAAAAACACCCACACATAAAATAAAAATTAAAGAAAAAAATTAAAAAGAACAAGAAGAAAAACTACTTGAATTGTGGCTTGGTTTGTAGTGAAATGTTGCTTTATATACAAGATGCAGGTTTGTGTAGAATACAGCTTATCGATTTTCTGTATTTAAAGTTTACTTCGAGAAAATTCACCTTCATGCATAGTTTTTTTTTTTTAATAAATGTTAAGAAGCATATATCCACCATTCCAATTTGGATACGAAAAGGTTTTACAAGCCTACAGCATTTCCTCTTCTATTTCTTTGTAATTGATCCCTCCTCAAGAGGCAACTACTGATGTTTCCTCTCTATGTTGCTTGTTCTAGAGTGTCATAAATGGAATCCTTTGCCTATGTAGCTCTTTCTTTTTGAGATAAGATTTTACTGCGTATCCCTGACTGGCCTGGAACTCTCAGATCCTTTTTGAGGCCTGTGCCACCACACTTGGCGTCTTCTGTGTAGCCATTTGAGCCAGGCATTCTTAACAGAATGCAGAGAAGTCATCCCTGTACTGCGTATATCACCTTGTCCTGCCATTCCTGTTCTTCTGAGTGGTGTTTCACTCCATGACTCTTTTTATAAACATAGCTTGGCCATTTTTTGTAGTATTTCTATTTTGGCAGTTAAAGAAAAGCTGTATCAGGTTTTAGTGTGAACATAAATTATTTCATTGGAGTAAATACCTAACCATGGGGATGTGAGTGGTATTAAACTTGTAACTTTATGAGAAGTAATGTGATATGATTTGGTTATGGTCTGATTGTATTTCCTAAAAGCTCTGTGTTGAAAGCTTAGTCCATATTCAGGTGATGATGTCTTTATAAGTAGGCCTAAGGGGAGATTGTTAACAGTGGCCCCTCACTGGCTTTCAGTTTCCTTTTATGAGGTTAATCCACTAGTGGTTTTTGTGTGTGTGTGTAAGTGATCTTTACCATAGCTGCTATTATGCTTTTTGAATTTTCAGCATCCAAAACCGAGTCAAATGTATTGCTTTCTCTGTAAGAATCAGTCTCAAGTGTTTAACTGTGGTAGCCATCCTCTAAGAGTCCACCCCTCAAACTCAGCCATTACGCCTTGACACTGGTTGCTGAAATGGGTATATTATTTTGCACTTTGACCAGTTTTGTATCAGGATTTAGTTGTACATTATTCTAATGAGCATTTGGTATTTTTGCTTTGAAAAAGTTCTTTTTTGGGGGGGAGATATTTGCATGTGGTATGCATGTGTTTAGGGGTGTTTGCATATGTAAGTGGTCCCCAATTGGTGTTACTGTTTGGAAAGGATTAGGAGGTATGGTCTTGGAGGAGGTGTGTCACTAGAGCCTGATTTTGATGTTTGAAAAGATCCCCAGTGCCTCTGCCTGGTGGTTATGGATAAATATGTGAGCTCTTAGATGTTCCCTTACTCTCCCATTATGGGAGAAACTGTATACTAAATAAAAAATTTGTTTTATTTTATTTTATAAGCTTGTTCTGGGGAACCCTTAGACTACCTTTGGAGGATGCAATTACAGGTGGGCCTTGATGCCCACCCAGCATTTATGCAGCTTCTGGGGAACTCTGGCTTTCAAGTTTGTGTAGTAAGCACTTTTTACTTGCTAAGCCATCTTCATATCCCTATTAAAAAGATATCCCAGTAGGTATGTAGTATTAAAGCATCATGACTTTAATTTGCAGCTCCCTTGTAATGATGTTGGGTATATTTTCATGATTATTTTTTCTGTTTATTTTTGTCAATGAAATGGCCATATCTTTTGTTTAAGTTGGATTGTTTGGTTCTCTTTCCTCTTTTCCTATTTGGATTTAATTTATGTATCATAAAATTCTTTTGTAATTCTACAATCCAATGAGTATTTTTTTAATGTAACAGTTGTACAGCCATCACCACTAATTCTAGAACATTTAGCGCCCATCCCCATCAAGAAAAAAAAATCCTCTAGCAGACATTCCCCATTCTTAATCCATGAGCACCACCCCCCCTCTGGTAGCCATTAGTTTTTCTGTCTTTATGAGTTTGCTGATTCTGGACATTTAGTTTAAATGTAGTCATATGGTGCCCATCCTTTTGTTTCTTGCTTCCTCAATTTCAGATATTTTAGAGCTCTTTATATTGAAGGATGGAATGAATAGTATTCTGTTTCACCAGTTGGACATTTAGATTGTTTCCAACTTTTTGTTTATCATAGTTAATACTACTATGAACATTCATGTGAAAGTTTCTTAGAAGGTATGTTTCAAATTCCCATTACTAAGCTGGTGTGGTAATCTTAGCACTGGGGAGGCAAAGATGGATCCCTGAGTTCAAGACCAGCCTGTTCTACAGATGGAGTTCTAGGACAGCCAAGGCTTCACAGAGAAACCCTGTCTCAAAAAAAAAAAAAACCCAAATAAACAATAAGTAAATAAATAAAATTCCCACTGGTAAATATATATAAGTGGAGTTTCTAGGTCATGTGGTGATGTAAGAAATCAGTTGTATTTTGATAAATGAAACTGAAAGCTTTAAAAATAGGCCTCCTGAGAATTTCAAAAGTAGCAACTCTAGTTAAACTTAGGCTTTAAAAAATTTTATTGAAAATTTTAGAAAATTAGATTGTGTATAAAAAATTTAAGATGATGGTGTGCTGGTTAGTTTTATGTCTGCTTGACACAAGGCAGAGTTATGTTAAAGGAGAGAACCTCTATTAAGAAAATGTCTCTATAAGATCCAGCTGTATGGCATTTTCTTAACTAGTGATTGATGAAGGAGGGTCCAGCCCATTGTGGGTGGTGCTGCCCCTGGGCTGGTGGTCCTGAGTTCTGTAAGAAAGAAGACTGAGCAAGCTATGGGGAAACAAGGCAGTAAGCAGCACCCTTCCATAGCCTCTGTATCAGCTCCTGTCTCCAGGTTCCTGCCTTGTGTGAGTTCCTGTCCTGATTTTCTTTGTTGATAAACGGTGATATGGAAGAATAAACCGAAACAACCAAAAAAACCTTTTCCTTCTCAGCTTGCTTTTGGACATAGTGTTTCATGACAGCAATAATACAAATGGGCTTAGAACTTTATGTTCTAATGTCGGAGGGGCCCATTAATGGTTATAAATAAGGTTTCTCTGTAACCCAGCTAATTTAACTATTATCATAATGCTACTAATTTGTGTTGCTCTGATATTTGTTTCTGAAATGGTTCCTTGGTGACCAGAACCTATTTTCTCACAGAAACATTGTAATATAAGATATGAGAAGTGTCCAAGCATTTCTGACAGAGTAGGAAAGGAGTGCCTTAATAGAAGATCAACTACAGTAAGTAGACTGTGATAGAGCTCTCTGCTTTGTATAAGGGGAAAAAGGAATTGGACTGCATTCTTAGACTGATTCTTGGCAGATTTTGATGTTGCTGTAATTTTTATATACTCATTTATATTTCTTCACCCTTCTCATATATTATTTAGTTAGAAGTTGTTTTATTTCTTAGGTTTGTCTTAGAGTCTTTAGAAATCTAGCATTTTACTTATTTCTGTCAAGATCTAGGCTGTGTTAGAATAAGCCTGGAGGCTTGATAGAGTATACAATTTTGAATCCCCCCTCAGCAGTTATAATTGTTTTGAAGTCAGAGACTGCCTGCCCCTCCCCCCCCTTTATTCTTCTTAAAAGAAGTGTCTATTCTAATTGTTTGCCCATTTTTGGACAGGATTACTTGCTCATTTGTATTCTTTCTTGTGTGTGTATGTGAGTGTATGCATGTAATGGTTGCAGACAGGTGTACAGCTAGGTGTACTTGCACTTGTGTGCACTTGCTTCTAGAGGCCAGAGGCAAACCTTTTTTGTTCCTTAAGCTGTGCCCTCCATTGTTGTTTGAGACTGTTCGGACCATCTTACAGAAGATGACTCCCTCTTAAGTGCTGTGAGAATATGCTGGGAAGCACAGAGAACTTTTCCAGACCCACTTTACTATTGTAGATCCAAATTATTTTGTTTGTTCAGGCTAGTATTTCTGTGAGGTGCCAGATTCTGTGGTAGTGACCCATGCTGGGCTTCTTCCCCTTTTCCTTCCCCCACATTTTGTTTCTCTCCTGGTCTTGCACTATCCAAAGTCTTGAGTTTTTCCTGAAAAAGAGAATTTCTGTTTACTGTAAAACGTCAGCATTCTCCCACATCCACCCATTATGATAAACCACTGTTTTTCAGTTGTTTTGATTGTATCTTATGAAGTGATATGGAGAAAGGAGCAAGAGCTGGCTAGCTACCTCTAATCTTTAATCTCCACATTGACTCCACTTTAACTCAAGTCTGATCAAGAAACAGAATATGATTCTCAACAGAAAAAAAATCTTTTCTGGCTCTTCCCTCTAATTCCTACTCATCACCAGATGCACTTACTATTTTGATTTTTAAAACCAAGCTATACACATCTGCTTTATTTTATTGAGACAGGGTTTTACTCTGTTACCTAGGCTTTATAGCTTGTCTGGCCCTGAATTCACAACCATCCTCCTGCCTTAGCCTCCCAAGTGTGTGTGTGTGTGTGTGTAGAAATTATAGGGGTACATCATCATATCTAACTTCTTTGTACTTACTTTGTAATATTTTTTCTCTTTCAAGAATGTGGATTTGGGGGCTGGAGAGATCATTCAGTGGTTAAGAGCACTGCCTGCTCTTCAAAGGTCCTGAGTTCAATTCCCAGCAACCACATGGTGACTCACAACCATCTGTAATGAGATCTGGTGCCCTCTTCTGGCCTGCAGGCATACACTCAGGCAGAATACTGTATACATAATAAATAAGTCTTAAAAAAAAAGAAAGTGGATTGGATTTTGACAGATTGTTTTCTACATTGGTTAATTGTTGATATGATTACAGTATTTCTTATTTAGCTTGTTGATATTATTGATTATATGGATTATTTTCCACATGTTGAATTAGACTTGTATTTTGTGGATTATGATATTTTGAATTCATTTTACTTATATTTTGATGAGAATCTTTACATCTGTTCATGAAAGATCTTTGTTTCCTGTTTCTCTTGTAATGACCTCATCTAGTTTTGGTCTTAGGGTAATGCTGGCCTCATAAATTTAGATGCATTTCTCCTTTTTCTATTTTCTGGTGTTTGCTATGTAGACCAAGGTGGCATAGATGAGCGGTACCTTCCCAATGGTGGGATTAAGGGGATGCACCACCATGCCTGGGCTGAAGTGAAAGACGACTGATTTTAGGTTTTTCTTTTCTAACTCTGCATTCAGTGCTAAAGTTCTCTCTATAAGGTTTGCCTTTTCTAACTCTGCATTCAGTGCTAAAGTTCTCTCTATAAGGTTTGCCTTTTCTAACTCTGCATTCAGTGCTAAAGTTCTCTCTATAAGGTTTGCCTTTTCTAACTCTGCATTCAGTGCTAAAGTTCTCTCTTTAAGGTTTGCCTTTTCTTATATATAGTTTTTTTTGCTAAGTTGTATTTTCCTATGATTGAAAATTTTCAACACTTCCTTTCAGGACTTCTTTGACATAGCATTATTTATAACTAGAACTTTGAAATGTTTTGTAATACGCCCTCCTCCCCCTCCAATTTTCTTCCATTAGGCTAATTTTTAGTTCAGATTGTGATTTTAGTATAACTTCTATTTTTTTCAGACTTGTTCAGCTACAGATCTGTTTTATAGACTGGAGTAAATCTTATTATGTCGATCAGTGCTGCATATGTGCTCCAGAAGAATGTGTAGTCTGCTGTTGGATGAAATGTTCCGTAAATGTCAGTTAGATCCAGTGTTGGAATGCTGTTCAGTTCAAGTGTGTCTGTATGTTCTTCCCTAAATGTGTGTATAATTGATACTAGTTATCTAGGTCTTTACCAGTAATAGTGGATTTGCCTTTTTCCAATTGTACTTCTGTCAGTTTTGACTCGTGTATTTTGACACTGTTGTCAGGCACATACATATTGAAGAATGCATTACATAATTTTACTTGGGAGGTGACAAAAAAATGCTTATTTGCTCCAAATATGCCATCAGCGACAGTGACAGGCTAAGGAAAAGAGTCCTCCCAGGTTCAATGCTCATGACTACGTGAGCTCTTACTTCAAAAGGAAATACGAGAGTTTATTCTGAGCCAAATAGGAGTGATCATGGCCTTGAAACCTTAGATTCTGGTTGCCTCAAATAATGTGGATGCTGTCATGTGAACTTTTATGGTTCCAGAACAAAAGAAAGTCACAAATCAAAGCATTTACAGTTGATAGGCAGACAGGTTGCAGCAGAGCGTGGACAGTTCTGCTACAGATTTTTATTTTACTTTAGTTTTAAGCTGAGCAAAATTAGATATATTAAGGGAAAGGGAGGAAAACTTCTGTGAGTGGGAGGGATTCTAGAGGAGGAGCATCTTCTGCTAGAGATTCTAGATTTATCTGATGATGATCATAGTTTTGGGGTTGGTAGAAACCAGTGCACATAAAATAAAAATAGATACATAATTTTTAAAATGATATGAAAGAAGAACAGAGAATTTACACAAAGACATTAAATATTTGAGAAATAATATTTGTTATGTTATTTTGCAAGAGAGTTTATTTCATATACTCCTCGTGGATGTTGTATCTGAGGTGAAACCTAAGAAAAGGAAGCTTCTATGGGAAGCAGGAGAGCCAGAGATGGGGCCATGAGGAAGAAGAGAGAGGTTCTTCCTATCCAGGGAATAGTGTCTCAAGATGACTTGTGGAGTGGTTGGCAATTCGGGATATTTTTAGTACATATTTTGTACAGATTTTTTTTGTCAGATTTTTGCTGTATTATTTGTTTTGAGATAGAATATTACTAATATAATCCCTTGGCTGGCCTGGATTTTGCAGTGTAGACCAGACTGTACTTGCATATTTGTCAGTTTTTAATGAATATAAGTGTGAGAGGACAGTTTTCTACTGACTTTATCAAATTCAAATTTTAGTGTTTCCTGTGATTTCGTAAATTTACAGGGTAGTGGGTTTTATTTTTAGATGATTAAGCACTGCATTTTTTTATGACTGTGGAAAATATATAGACCTCCTTTTTTCACATTGGACATGCTTTTTCTTTTCTTTGATTGTGTTATGCAGATCCCCTTATGGGTGAAATGAATTCTTTTGGTATTTCAGAAATTAGAGTCCTTTATAGCACTTAGTTTTTACTCCATGCTCTTTAGGAGCTTTTATTGAGCCATAGGGATGTGGTAAGACCGTTGTCTTATAAATCAAAAGTCGTTGATGCTCAGTGGTAGAGCACTTGTGTACCACATGTGAGGTCAGATGCTCAATTCCCAGTACCAGGGGGAAATAGTTGATTTTGTTTCATTGTTAAAAAAAAATACTTGTATTTTTATGTTATGGCATTTGGATAAAACATAATCATTGGGTTTTAAATGACTGATTTATAACAGTAAAAGCATAAAGACCTTATTTTCTAAACTGTTTTGCAAATGTAAAACCATAGTGTTGTAAGAAAGACTTTGGTTTTATTAGCATTGTATTTAACTTTAACTTAAAGAAATTTTAAGAAATTTAAATTATAGTAAACTTGATAATACTCATGCAGTCTTTAAATATTAACTTTATAACCCTTCAGATGACATATTTCTAGCTTTCTAGTTTTGTCCCCACATTTCTATTTACTTTTTATCTTCAGTTTCTATTTATTTACTTATTATTGTGTGTTTAAGAGTGGTTTTGTGCATATCAAGGGTGTGGATGCAGAGGTCAGAGGACAACTTTTGAGGAGTTGGTTCTTTCCTTCCTGAGGGTCAGATCCAGGTCAAGCACTTTCAATTGCTGAGTTACTTCATCAGACTTGTTGGGGTGGGGGGTGGAGAGTGACAGAGTCTCATGGAGCCTAGGTTAACCTCCAGTTCCTAGGTGGATATGGATGATCTTGAATTCCTGATCCTGCCTCCCTTCCCAAGTGCTGGGATCATAGGTATACTAGGATTTACAGGACTAGCTTCCTTTTCCTTTTTGGAAAAATCATATGCTTTAGTATAAAGTCTCCTTTTATATAAATAAGTTCTTTCTTATCTAAAAGCATCTCCTTTTTTTTAAAACCTCCTTTCCAAAAACATTCCATATCTTTAACCTTTCCTATCTCTTTTGACCTCATTGTTTCCTTTTTATTTTGTTTTTTTTCTTTGTGTGAAAAATTTTGAATTTAGATTTTTTAAAACAAAATAACTAATAAAACCTCAAGAAGCTGTGTCTGAAAATAGGCAAAACATATTAGTATTTTTATCTAAAAACCAGAATTAACTAATCATTAGATTTGTTAAAGTCCTATTATAACAGATACTTAAAATGCCTTTTCTAAAAGGCATTGACTTCACCTGGACCTGTAAGGCAAGCAAAAGCAGTACCAAAGCCTGAGTGCTCTGGTTTGACTCCACATCTCTTTAGTTTTGGGTCAGATTCCTATTTGACTCTGCATGGGCGTCTCTTAAGGATGGTCTTCATCCAGTCTATTTCATCGCCTTTCAGCACAACACAGAAAAATCACAGTCCTAAACCTGCAGTCACACTGTATTTCAGGAACAGCAAAGCTTCCTTATATGAAGGACAAATCTGTACCTTCAGGCAGAAGTAACTGTTTCAGGATCAGCTTGTTATTTCAAGCCGCAAGGACTTCTTAGAACAACCTAGTAGAACAAGAACTTAATACTTAAGACCAGACCTTGTGTCATGCTGCGTAATCATGTCTACCTTTTGTCTTTGTCCCAGTTTTGAAAATGTTTACATAAAGGTTTATGGTTCCCCTGAAGACGGTTACTATACCTGATTTATTTGTCCCTCTCAATGTGGTCATATTGATCAGATTTCTCTTAGTTCCTTACCATTGTTTGTCTCTTTAATCAACATATTGGGAGAGGTGACCAAGTCTGACTTTGGACTATTTGAACTGGGACTTTTACTTAATATTTCTGTCATATTGTGAACTAGAAGGAATTTTTTTCTAAGGTTACACCAGAACTTATTGATAAGCCAATTTGAATCAAATCATTCTTGGGGGTGAGTGTGTAGGCAGAAGTTCTGTCCTTCCCGGTCCTGTAGCTATTCAGTCCCAAAGAAACACACAGAGGCTTATATTTATTATAAACTATTTGGCCTATTAGTTCAGACTTATTATAATTAACTCTTACAACTTAAATTAACCTGTAATTCTTATCTATGTTTAGCTACGTGGTTTGGTACCTTTTCTCTGCAAGGCATTCCTCTATAGCTAGAATGACAATTGCATCTCTGCCTTTCCTCTTCCCAGTATTCTTAGTCTGGTTGCCCCACCTGGCTACTGGCCAATCAACATTTTTTTAAACCAAGAGTGACAAATCTTCGCAGTGTACAAAAGCATTATCCCACAGCATAAGTGGGATTTTGTTATATAAATATATCACATAGCATTTATCTGAAGGTTACTATATAGGAACATAAACTGTTAAACCTAGATGTTATAACCTTTATGCCATAAAACTTAAAATCATCAAGCAAAGAAAAATAATTTTGAAAGATGTGTCTAAAGGTATAATTGAATGAAATAAGATCCTCTGCTATCTTAATTTCTTCTGTTCCTGTTGCTGTGATAAAATACTCTGAAAAATCTTTAAGGAAAGAGGGCTTATTTGACTCAGAGTTCCAGGTTATGGTCTGTTATAGTGGATAAATCACAATGGCAGGAGCTTGAGGGAGTTAGGAGAGCACTGCTCAATGTGAGCTAATCCTCAGCTTTATTTCTCCATTTTATACAGATCTGGCCTTCTGTTCAAGAGTGAAGATGGGTCTTCCCACAGTAGTTAGTGTAATTGAGACAGTCCCCCAGAGGCATGCCCACTTCTGTCAAGTTAATGTTAACCATCACAGCTGCTTCATTTGGTCAGTCTTGTTGAAGTTTTTATGTCTTAAAGTAAAAACTTTTATATTATAATCTTAAGAATATCAAATAATCTAAAGAAACTGGCAGCTAAACCAATCAGGCACAATAACACATTAAGTTAGAGTGCAGTCTTAGAAACTGTAAATTTTGAACCCAGGAAGCCAAGACTAATCCTTGAGAAAGTTTAAGGAGCCAAAAGGTCAGAAGGTGAAGGGAGGTATGCAGAGGTAAGGAAGTATCTTTTCCTGATTTAAGAACTAAACAGCAGAGAGGGAGACATGCTTCTAAATAGGAAATATTGATGAAAGTCAGAAAATCCTGTTTTGTATGTCAACAGGATGATAGAAAAATGTATTTAGTAAAACAGCAGAGGTTCTGATACAACTCAGAAACCTTATAAAGTCTTTAACTCAATTTTTTGTTCAGGGCATATAGGTAGTATAGATTTTATCTTTAAAAAGCCCCTCATCTTTTCCTTGGACAAAAAATTTCGTTTCACTTCAGAATCACTAGAGAAGAGAATGGAAGAACAGGATAAAGAAAATGAAGGCAAGGTTGGTGTTGGGCAGATACAAGTCAATAGGGATTGAGAACAGATTCCTCAGGATTTTTCTTTGTTCTGACAAAACCTTAAACATTTTTATTCCTGTTCTTTATCATCTTTTTAATACAGTATCAAAGTAATGCTCTTGTTTCTTCATAATTGTACTTAAATTCCAGTTCATAGTGATTGCTCATTTAGCATCTTTAGTTCTGTTGCATAGGAATTTTACGTGAAACAAGCCAACCCCAAACAAAACAAAAATTAAATTTGGGCACATCAGACATTCCTCTTATTTTCCAAATAGCTTGCAGGTAAAGTATCATAATTATACAATACAAAGTCAGCTAAGTACCAGATGGTATGTGCTTTTTACTGATGCCCCTACCCACTTATCAAGTATGTTTTCCTCCTCTGAATTTCTGCTTTCTTTTTTGGTGTCTTCTTATTTAATTATTTTCTTGTTTTTTTCTTCTCAGAAACTGTAACCTGTGCTAGCTGGGGAGATTTGTGTTTTGGGTCAGATTTATGTGCCACTTACCGCTCTCTCATTCTATGTATTTAGTGATATTTTATTTGTATTTTAGTAAATAAACCTTGCCTGAAGATCAGAATGCAAAAATAAGCTACTGGAGGCCAAGGAGTGGTGGCACAACCCCCCCCCCTTTTTTTTAAAGTTATAAACTGATTGGCCCATTAGCTCAGGCTTCTTATTAACTCTTCTTCTTCTTTTTTTTTTTTTTTTTTTTTTTTTTGGTTTTTCAAGACAGGGTTTCTCTGTGGTTTTGGAGCCTGTCCTGGAACTAGCTCTTGTAGACCAGGCTGGTCTCGAACTCACAGAGATCCGTCTGCCTCTGCCTCCCAAGTGCTGGGATTAAAAGCGTGCGCCACCACTGCCCGGCCTTATTAACTCTTATAACTTATATTAGCTTATTATTCTTGTCTATGTTATCCACATGGCTCGGTACCTTATTCAGCAAGGCAGTCACATCTTGCTTCTTCTGTGGCTAGGCCAGGACTGTGGACCAAGCTTTCATCTTCCCAGAATTCTCCTGTTCTCTTCTCCCACCTCTACTTCCTGTCTGGTTGACTCTCCTATACTTCCTGCCTGGCTACTGGCCAGTCAGCGTTTATTTAAAACATAATAACAGAATACAGGCCATTGTCCCACACCACTTCTCTCTCTCTCTCTCTCTCTCTATTTTTTTTTAAAACAAATCCAAAACAAGAACTCTGAATCTAATATCCTTTGTTTAGCTTTTCTCCTAAATGTTTTAGCCATAACAACTTGTAACCAACATTCTAAACAAAGGAAAATATTCATAGTCCATTTTTTGGGAATGTGGGCGTAGTTCTCCAGGCTACTTCCTGATGGTTTGGGGCTACTGATAATCTTATGGGGACCTAAAGAAAATTTATAATTATCATCAAGTCATGATTGGTGTATCCTGTGAGGCTTGATCGTCTCAGGCAGCAGTCTTGAATCTGTTCTTGATGTAGAATTCTGACATCTGATTTTAGCCATTCTGACAGGTGTAAGATGGTATCTCAAAGTTGTTTTGATTTGCATTTCCCTGATTGCTAAGGAGGTTGAGCATGACCTTAAGTGTCTTTTGGCCATTTGAACTTCTTCTGTTGAGAATTCTCTGTTCAGTTCAGTGCCCCATCAGTTAAACCAAAGAGGAGGTTTGGGTCTCTGAAAGAACTCACCAACATATGCTTAAGCAAGCAGAGTGAATGATTGGGCACAAACATCTTGTACAGGTACCTGCCGCCAAACTAGGTGACTTGTCTGGTGAAAGTGGATTTTCCTTTCTTGGGCCCTTATTTTCAGGCCTCAAAACTTTTAGGTTATAGCTCTTTTTTTTTTTCTCTTTTTTTCTCTCTTTCTTTCTTTTTTTTTTTTTTTTGGACTGGAAGGAGTATAATTTAATAAATACTGTTTAAATTTCTAGGAAAAAATAGTACTTTGTATGTATTTAATGTGTTTCATAGTATACAAAATGAATGAGGACTAAAAACTCCTCTTAGAAGAACAATTCAATGACATTTTATATGCTATGCAGTAGTTGACACAAAATGAATAATAGGCTTATATTTATTTCTCCAGCAATAAAATTATTAGAAAAAAATATTTTGTGAAAGTTCTAGTAAGGTTAGGAAAAGAATTCTTAAATCAGTTACCAAAGTGAAAATTCAATGTAGAATTGTTTGTAAATGTAATTCATTAAAACTAAGACTTCTGGTATTTGGAGATATTTTGAAGACAAACACTGGACACCTACTAGAGAAATATTTGAAAGTCATATATATGACAGTAATGTACATTTGCAAAATATTTAAAGCTCACAAATTCAGTTGTCAACAGACACTTAAACATCAGGCATTCCTCATGTTCTCCAAATAGCTTGCAGGTTAAAGTATCATAATTATAAAATACAAATCCAGATAAGTACCAGATGGTATGTGCTTTTTACTGTTGCCCCCTCCCACCCATCAAGTAATTTTTCCACTTCTTTGAAGAAAATAAAATATATAAAAACAGAGTCCTAGAAAATGTGTTTTATGGAATTTGAAAAATATATGTACATTAAAATGCAGATGAAGAGATGAACAAATTCATTGCTTGTTAACTGAACATGTTTTTATATATTTATTGGATATCTTAAATTAAGAAGACTTTGTCAAATATATTGGTGAAGAAATTAAGAAACTAAATTTCTCTCATATACATGGTGAGAACATAAAATGGACAACTTGTAAAAGTCGCTTGAATATTTCTGACAGTAAACACTTATTTACTACTTAGTGGATATTACACACTTAAAAATTTGCGCAAGAGAGATAGAAGCTCATGTTCATATGAAAATCTATATGTCAAACATCATAGATGCTTTTTCTAAGAACAAACACCGGAATAAACAAATCATAGATACTATTAAAGTTAATAAGGTTTTTAAAGGATGCAATTGAAATGGATGCAAAAATAACTATACTTAGTGAAATCACCTAGAAAGATACACAATATATGGTTTTAAGAATGTGAATTTCTTAAATTCACACTAATAGGAAAGAGAAATCACTAGGTTGGGTAGATATTTGACAGAAGATGGACCTTTTCTGTGCTTAAGTATCTTCTCAAAATATGAAAGTTCTTATTCCCAGTATTTTAGAATTTGGCTACTTTGGTGTTACAATATTTAAATAGATAGCCAACTTAAAAATCAGGATAAGATTGGATCCTATAACACATAAAATATCTTTTGTACCAGCAGCAGAACTTAGAGCCATATTGGGGAACAATGTGAAGGTTATAGAGAAGTCTCAGAAGAAAGCAAACCCATCTTGTTCATGGTCATGGATTCCTTCTCCCAGAATTTAGAGAAAGCGTGTCTTTACTACTGTTAAAGCAGGGTAGCAGTTGAGATCTGAGGGAGCTATAGAACCCCACTCTAACTTTAGTGATTGATTATGGCAGACAGCATGCATGGTCTGTAATTCAAATATGTTCTAGTTGTTTTTGGTAAAGCATTCTTTTATTTAAAAAATGTCAAAAATGTAAATCCTTAAAAGAGCATCACTTTTCATACAACATATAAAAACTATTTTGTAGTATTATTTATAAATGCAACAGCCATTATAATGAAGCCATGTGGATTAGAAACTAAAGAGAAATTTCTGTTCCTCTTTATTTTATTTTATCAGTTCCTCTTTATTTTATCCTTTTTACTGTTTTTATTGAGTTATACATTCTTCTCTGCTCTCCTCTCTTTCTTCTCTCTCCTTTTCTATCCTCTCCCATGATGCCCACTCTCCCAGTTTACTCAGGAGATCTTGTCTTTTTCACCTTCCTATGTAGATTCATGTATGTCTCTCTTAGGGTCCTCTTTGTAGTCTAATTTCTCTGGAATTGTGGCTTGGAGGCTGGTTTTTCTTTGCTTTATGTGTAAAAGCCATTTATGAGTGAATGCATATTATGTCTTTCTGAGTCACCTCCCTCGATGTTGTTTTTTCTAGATCTGTCCATTTGCCTGCAAATTTTTACTCCATTGTATAAATGTACCACATTTTCTTTATCCATTCTTTAGTTGAGGGGCATCTAGGTTGTTTCCAGGTTCTGGCTTTTACAAAATAATGCTACAATGAACATAGTTGAACACATGTCCTTGTGATATGATTGAGCATCTTTGGGGTATATACCCAACAGCGGTATTGCTGAGTCTTGAAGTAGATTGTTTCCTAATTTTCTGAGAAATCACCATATTGATTTCCAAAGTGGCTGTACAAGTTTACACTCTCACCAGCAATGGAGGAGTGTTTCCTTACTCTACATCCTTTCCAGCATAAGCTGTCATCAGTGTTTTTGATCTTGGACATTCTGACAGGTGTAAGATGGAATGGAATCTCAAGAGTTGTTTTGATTTGGATTTCTGTGATGGCTAAGGATTTTGAACATTTCCTTAAATGTCTTTCAGCCCTTTGAGATTTGTCTGTTGAGAGCTCTCTGTTTAGGCTACAGCTCTTAATTGAAAGGGAAATACATTTATTTTTAACTGAGTATAAATGACCATATCCTAGAAACACAGATTTGATTAGCCTAGAATAACATATTCCAACAAAGACCTTGTTACATGTACTGTTAAAAATCACACAGCAAAAGTCATAGATAAGACCTTTTCCAGATACAGTAGTGGGGACATTAGTAATGTAGATTATAGCAAATGGCTTTTAAGAGGATTAAAAGTAGTTCATTATGTCTCTGAATCTGTAACAGTCTCTTTTCAATACCAAAATCTTGTCAGTCTGTCAATTTGGTAGACTCTTTTTGGTTTTTGGGGACAGGGTTTCTCTGTGTAGCTTTGGTGTGCCTGTCCTGGAACTAGCTCTTGTAGACCAGGTTGGCCTGCCTCTGCCTCCCAAGTGCTGGGATTTAAAGGCATGCACCACAACCGCCCGGTGACTTTGTAGAATCTTTAAAGATTCTACAAAATTGAATCTCCCCCTCTCTCTGTCTCCCTCCTTCCTTCCCTCCCTCCCTCCCCTTTCTTTCTCCCTTTCTCCCCCTCCCTTCCCTCTGCTCCCCTCCCCTCCCCTCCCCTTCCCTTCCCTTTATTTCTTTCCTGTTCTTTTTTTTTTTTTCTTTTTCTAGAAGCTAGATTATCTTGGTGAGCCAGTTTGAGGTTACTTACAGGAGCACGGTGACTCAAAAGTAGCTATATTATATAAAAAAAAATCCTAATTTGGTATGGGTGAAACCCTCATGAAAGCGTCATCAGTGGATTCCTACCCTTAGTTGTGCTTATCTCTACATATTCTAGGATTATATTTCAAGACTTTGTGCAGGTGGGGGTCACAAGGGAGTAGTAACAGAAGTCCCAGGGGACGGTCTGGTGGCCTTCCACATCTCGTGCTAGGCTGCATTAGCTGCCTTGCCATCGTTATCCTAGCTGTCAGTGTATTGTTTGCTGATTTGTTGCCATGTCTCTAAGCTAAGGTACCCTGTAGGTTATTATAGTACTCTGCTCCTTGGTGTGTGGTAGTAATGTTTATAAAACGATGTTCTTTCTGGAGCAGAACATTGTACCTTCTTGGAGAACTGGTCCCTTTGACATTTATAATGCCACTGAAACTGGTAGAGCTACTGGATATGTTGTCGTTGTATATCTCTCACTAACCCTTTGCTTTTAATCTGTTTGTGTCTTTATAATTGAAGTGACTTTCTTGTTTTTTGTTTTGTTTTTTTATTCATTTTGACATTTTTTTTCTTGTTCAACTTTCCAACAAGTTACATCTAAAGTTACTGTTGATGTAGTTGGATTAATGGGTTTATACCTATATTGTGTAATATGTATTTGATGTTTGTCTCTGTTTTCTATTGCAGAGCTCCTATATTAATGAAATTTAATATGACAGAATTAATTTTTGTTACTCATGATGAGTCCCTTTGGTAGTTTGAATTTGTACTATTGAGGTGACAGGGAAGGATCACTAGATAGGTCTCAGGATGGACCAATCACCAGAAAGACCAAGTGGTTAGAATATTTAAAAATTGGAACCTCCAGCCCCCACTCATCAGTCTCTAAGAAAGGTTATAGTCTTGGAATTCTAACTGTAAGAACTCTTAGGGCAACTTGATGAGCTTCTTCATTAGTAAAGAGGTGAATTTGATATACTTATGGCATATCCAGAGAGGATGTAGTAGCTGGTCACTATGACCATCTGAGCAAACTCAATTCTGCATTTCCAGGTTTGATGTCAAAGTGCTCTTCAGATCCCCAACTCTTTTTCAGCTTTGTTGACTGCAACACACTTTTCTCTTTGGGGCTGATTCCACTGACTCTTAGCAGCTTTCCTCAACAGGTATTCCATGAGCCTGACATTTCCAACATTTTGGGGTCTTCAAGGCAATGCAGACTTTACCTTCACAGCTTCACACAGTGACCTCTCTGGGCCTCCGTACAAGGACATACCTGACACATGCATCTTTCCTTAGTCATAGAGGGAGATTCTACAACCTCTTTCTTGCATTCTTGACTCTAAAGCCAGAACCACATGGCTGAAGCTGCTAAGTTCTGCTGCTAGATGCTAGGCCATCATAATTTACATTGCTCTCAGTTTCGCTGTTGTCCCTGTTCCTACTATGATGACCCTAGGCTGTAGGCCCATGGTGCTTAGGATGGCCCATTAAGCCCCACTTAAAATGTCCAGTTGTTTTTCTAGCTCAGAGCCCCTTCGTGTTCCATATTTCTGCAAACTAAAGCATGGTCAGGCCTATCACACCATACTCCAGTCCCAGGTGTCAACTTTTGTTTTAGTCAGCGTTCTGTTGCTATGAAGAGACATTATGGCCACAGCAACTCTTATAAAGGAAAAATTTAATTGGGGCTGGCTTTTACAGTTTCAGAGGTTTAGTCAGTCCATTGTCATGGCAGGAACCATGACAACATGCAGGCAGACATGGTGCTGGAAAGGTAGCTGAGAGTTCTACATTTGGATCGCCAGGCAGCAGGAACAGCAGTGCCACTCCTTAATGACCAAGTATTCAAATATATGAACCTGTGGGGTCCATTCTTATTCCAACCACATAGGTCACAACCTGGACCTGTAAGTGTAGAAATGATGAGCATTTTTATGTGATTAGACTCTTTAATTTGTGGAATCATCTCTATCTCTAGATATAAAATATTGACCTGGGATTGAATCCTAGGATACCCATTTGATGTTCACTGAAGAACTGCTTAACTGTTGCATAGAAAACACAACGATACATTTAGTTGTAGAGGGTTGTATGTTGAATGCAAGAAAAAACTTTTTGAACTTTTTGGTGTTATCATATTCTATTTTCAATTTGTTGGACCTGTTTCTTTTTAAAAAAAGTTTTTTGCATTCTCTGGTTTTCATTGAACATTTCATATGTTTTGTTTTTTCTTTCATATTGATTATACTTTAAATGTTGCCTTAGAGTTTGTGGTATTCACTTAAATCTAATCTAAGTCCATTCGGATGACATTCCACTGCTTCATGGGTGACAGCAGTACCAGTACCTTCTAGAGACGTCGTGTTTTCATTTTCACCTGAGGAGTGAGCTAGTGCATTGTTGCTGTTAATGTCCAGAACAAACAACTTTCCATTAGCTTATTTAAAAATAATGAAAATAAAAGATTGGATTTTACCCTCATTACTTCTTTAATTTTCCTTTTCTCTTAAATCCATTTTTAGCACTCTCTTTAAGTGAGTCTACTGGCAGCATTTCTTGTTAATTTTTATTCATATGAGAGTTTTCAGTTTTTTTTCAGAGCCTGACCCCATTTGAAAAATTATGGAGATACAATATATATGTTTACCATATATAGATACATTATATATAAACACACTATATATGTTAGGCAGGGTGGCTTGAAGACATCGAAATTCCCATATCCTGGGATCAAAGGTTTGTGCCACCATGCTAGTTTCAATATTTATGTCCTTAACTATGTTACATGTGTATACCTCAATGTCACTAAATTCACAGTGTATTAGAGCATTCAAAGCTATCTACCTGTAGAGCAGTAATAACTCATACTCTACTATCTTCAGACCCTGGTAGTGATTGTATTTGCCCTGTATTTTACTAGCTTCTTTCAATGTGTCCTTACAGTTTATCTGTTTTGTAGCATGAATTTAAATCATTTTTAAAAAAATAAATAATTCTCTCTCTCTCTCTCTCTCTCTCTCTCTCTCTCTCTCTCTGTGTGTGTGTGTGTGTGTATGTGTGTGTGTGTGAGAGAGAGAAAGAGAGAGAGAGAGAGAGAGGTTTTTTCTCCATCTGTTAATGAGTAAATGAGTTACTCTGTCCTTTGGAATAATGCTACTGTGAATGTGACTATTTTTCTTCTCATCCCTGCTTTCAGATACCTTGGTTACAAACCTAGAAGTAGAATTAATGAATCATATTCCCACTTGTCTTTGTGTTTTAATTATCTGCTTAGAATTTCTTTTCCTGTGCTTTTGCTTTTTAGCTTAATGTTTGCCTTTAACACAGCATATTATTGGATACTGTTTATCCATTGACTAGATCCATTCTGCCAGTTTATGTCTGCTACAGAGTGCTGGAACCCAGGGAGTTGTGCATGTTGAGCAAGTGCTTTAGAACTAAGCTCTATCCCAGCCCTTACTGTTTTGAGTTTGGGTCTCACTGTGTATCTCCCACTGGTCTTGTTCTTGCTGTATATTAGTACCTCAGCCTCTGGCCTCCAGAGTCCTAGATTTATAGATGTTTGCTTCCTGCTAACCTGTTTGTGTTTAATTAAAGTGATAGGGAGTAAGTCTGTGTTCTCATTTTACTATTATGTTATACATATGTCATAACTTTGTTTGAGTACATGTTGTGTATGTACAGTGCATGTGCCTGTGTGTGTGTGTGTGTGTGTGTGTGTGTGTGTGTGTGTGTGAGAGAGAGAGAGAGAGAGAGAGAGAGAGAGAGAGAGAGAGAGAGAGAGAGATAGTGAGCTCACAGGACAGAGGGGGGTATCAGGCATCCTTCTTTTACTTTCTGACTTTTTTTTTCTTGAGTTTCATGGAGTCTGGAGTGTTTTTCATCTAGGCTGGTGGTGAGCAAGAGATTCTCCTGTCAGACCTTCTTAGACTGTACAGAAGAATTAACATGGGCTAGTAAAAATAATTTCTATTTTCAGTTATGACAATTATTTTTCTATGATGTCATTTTAAGATAAAGCATATTTAACTTAAAAATGAAATACAGTTGAATATATTGTTTTCTTTTTTTTTTAAGGAGCTGTGGTCCTCAAGAACCTTGAAATTAAAGAAAATGCATTGGTAGGTCTTGCTTATGAAATTTTATACTAGTGTATTTAATTAATACATTAATTCCTAACTTAACATGCCACCTTAAATTACTTTACCTATGAGAAATTTTGATGGTTATTTTCATACAGTATGAACTTTGCAAAGTAGATCTAAATTTTTAAAGATAGAAACTGCCAGTGTTGTTTTTATTTACTTAAAATATTTGTATTTTATTTATTTCTATAGGGTATTACTTTGTAGTGTTAAACTTGTCTTCTAGTTTACTTAGCATCGTTTTAGTATGTTAAATTCCATGGCATGAATTATATTCCCAGTCTTTTGCAACTCTTACAGCATCTATTTCCACAAGGATTTCACATTGCTAAGAGAAACTCTAGCCACATTCGACAATAACTTTTCCCTCACTTTCCACTGGCCTTGGGAGTTTTCTTCATTGTACTCACTAAATAATCTTCTAAACCTTGTTTTCCATCCCCATAAATTTACTTCATCCAATTGGTACCATGTCATATTTGCACATTACTCTTATTTTGTTTCACTTGGTGTAATGTTTTCTTGGGCCATCTATGTCATAGCATGTACCATGGTGTCATTTCTTTTCATGACTGAATATTCTCTCTATATACCACATTTGGTTCTCCATTCAGTTTTTCTTCCCTGCAGCTTTTGATGAACACTTAGCTTGTTTCCACCTTTGGGCTCTTTTAAATATGTATCTAAGAATGATTTTCTGGTTTTTCTAATTCATTTAGGCTTTTTCAGAATGAGCCAAGTTTTTTTTTTTATTTGTTTTTTGATTTGTTTTTCCTACAGCTGTGAAATCACTCTATATCCCTTTCAACAAGCTCTAATTTTGTGACCTTTCCCAAATCTTCTAAAAATTACTACTCTCTGTTTTACACATTAGCTGCCACCTATGAAGTAGTAAATGTCTTTCTTGATTAGCAGTTCTCAAGTAACTATTATTTCCTGAATAGTTAGTGATATTGAACATTTTCTCATTAGTTGTTACTGTTTTCATATGTTTATTCAATGTGCTGGGATTAAAGACATGAGCCAGATTGCCTTTATTTTTCAAAATAAAAGTATACAATTTATTAAAAAAACCACCCACAAAATTCTGTATGACCAACAGTGATACCACTTGCAAACACTTAAGCAAATTCATGACAAAGATTTAAAATGTATTTTCAGTTGCAGTATTTATTTAACCTTATTCAGAACAGGTTTTTTAAAAAAGAAATTTTATGCTCAAAGCAAGTAAGAAATATAAAGTATAATAGATAATTTTGACAGCTATTGTTATATTTATTTTCCAATTCTAGTACATTTGAACAAAGCATGACATTTCAGTGCATTTTGCTAACTAATGTGAAATCATTTACAATGACTGTGCACCAAACTTTAGCTTCATTGATCTTTCATGTAACAAGTAATGAATACTCACAAATATTCCAGTACTAATAGTGAGTGTTCTGTTTTATGCAGAGAACTCAATATTGATCATGTATTAAAAATAAATATGCAAATCATCATGATTATAATTATCTCTTTGCCTTTTATAAGGTGAGGTGTTTTCCTTTTTTCCTACATCTGTGAGTGTTTTAGTTAGGGTTACTTTTGCTGTGTTGAAACACCAAAGCAACTTTGGGGGAGGAAGGGGTTTATTTGACTTACACTTCCATATCTCTGTTCATCATTGTAGGAGGTCAGGACAGGAACTCAATCAGAGCAGGAACCTGGAGGCAGGAGCTGATGCAGATGCCATGGAGGAGTGCTGCTTACAGGATTGCTCCTATGGCTTGCTCCACCTACTTATTTTTTTATTATTATTATTATTATTATTATTATCATTATCATTATTATTGTTATTTGAGTCAGTTTTTCTATAGCTTTGGTGCCTTTCTGGAGCTCTCTCTTGTAGTAATAAGAGCGGCGGGGCTGCGTCCCCAGCACCCCAGCCGCCCGCACGGCTAGCTTATGCCCGAAATAACAACACACAAACTGTATTCATTTAAACACTGCTTGGCCCATTCTCTTCTAGGCTAATTCTCACATATTAATTTAGCCCATTTCTAATCATCTGTGTGTAGCACCCCAAGGTGCGCTTACCGGGAAGATTCTAGCCTATGTCCATCCTGGGTCGGAGCTTCATCCCGGGAGAGGGGCATGGCGTCTCTCTCAGGCGTCTGCTCCCGAGAGGAGAGCTGTCGAGACTGAGCTCACTTCCTCTTCCTCCCAGTGTCCTGTTCTGCCTACTCCTCCCACCTATCTTCTAACCAATAAAATGGGCCAAGGCAGTTCCTTTATTAGACAATGACCTTCCTCCATTACTCTCTGTAGACCAGGCTGGCCTCAGGATCCATCTGTCTCTGCCTCTGAGTGCTGGGACTAAAGGCGTGTGCCACTATCGTCTGGCCAGCCTACTTTTTTATAGGACTCAGGACCACCAACTAAGGAATGGCCCCAACCACAATGGGCTGGGTCCTCCTACATTAATCACTAATTTAAAAATTCCTCTGCAGGTTTTCCTATAGCCCCATCTATGGAGGCATTTATTCTGCTTGGGTCACCGTCTCTCAGGTGACTCTAGCTTGTATCAAACTGATATAAAGTTAACCAGCATAACTACCTTCTGTCATTGATCTAAAAACACATCCCTGTTAAGCCACAACCTTTCTTTTCTTGTTTATCCCTAAGATTTCACATTAATAATGACATCACAACATAAACTTTCAAACTTAAAAGTCATGTGGATTTATACAGTAAATCCCTAAATGAGTGAGAATGAACCAAATAGAAATTCACATTGATCTCTGTCTCTAGTGGAATCACACTATTTTCTCCTCAGAGAACATTTTTTATGATTTCCTAGTAACGCAACTATATCATCCACTCACACATCACAATCCAAAGGTTGTCCATAGTTTTTACTATAAAATCATTTCTGGAAAAATATTTCTCCTAAAGGACTTACCACAATTTTAACTCTATAAAGGCTTAAAAATGACTCTACAGTGCAATAAAAAATTTTACTCTTTCTTAACACTCTGTGCTTGTAAAGTTGAATAGTAGCCATTTTATCATTGCACAAATAGGCATGAAGACATTTGCCAGCGTCATCGAGAGTGCGGTCTCATTTGAATATTTTGTATTATTTGGCCAGTTCCCCCTTTTTTGTGATGCAGAATATATTCACCAATGCTCAAAATATACTACCTCCATGTAGAGAAGCTGATAAAATAACAATATAGAGAGGCTACTAGGAACTACAGGTGCAGCTCAGTATTCTTAACTCTCTAGGCAAAGATAAATTTGCATCAAATATTTTTATGTGGCTACAAAGTAGAAGGGGGAAATAGTGACAAATCTAATAATCTAGAGGAGGTACAATCTATTAGTGATAGCAATGATTTTGTATATTTCTCATGGAGGGCTAAGAACTAAAATTGTTCAACTAGCACCCATTTCTGTAAGAAACAAACTTTCTTTTCTTTTAGATTTTTAATTTATTTTTATTAAATATACAGTATTCTGCCAGAAGAGGAGACCATATCCCATTATAGATGGTTATGAACCACCATGTGGTTGCTGGGAATTGAACTCAAGACCTCTGGAAGAGTAGCCAGTGCTCTTAACCTCTGAGCCATCTCTCCAGCCCTAAGTAGTAGATATTACTTTGATTGCAAGGAGTTGACTCCAGAAGTCCTATTTAAAAAACAATTGGAGAAAATATTATTTTGCGCTCTGTTTTAATAGTGAAGGGATATTCTATTTTTTATTTGTTTGTTTGTTTGTTTTCCTCTTTCACTGAACAGGATGGTTCACACCTAAAATCACAGCACTGGGGACTGAAGCCTGTTCAGGTTACATAGAGTTTTCCCGTCCAGCTAGAGCTATATTGTGAACTTGTCTTAAAAAACAAAACAAAACAAAAAAACAAAAACCCAGAAGTTCGAGCTTGTTGGCTCATGCCTTCAGTCACAGCACTCAGGAGGCAGAAGCCCCAGGATCTTTACATTTAAAAATTAGCTGGGTGGTTGTGACACACTCCTTTAATTCCAGCACTTGGGAGGCAGAGGCAGGTAGATCTCTGTGAGTTCGAGGTCAGCCTAGTTTACAAGAGCTAGTTCTAGGACAGGCTTCAAAGCTACAGAGAAACCGTGTCTCAAAAAAGCAAAAATAAATAATAAATGAATAAATAAAAATAAAAATTAGGTTTTGTTGGTGTGATTGACATTTTTGAGATTTTTATTTATTCTGTATACTGATCCCTGGTAAGCTACTTGATTTTTGGCTTATCTGTTGATAGTGTTCTTTGATGTATAAATATTTTTAATTTGATAAAGACCAGTTCATCCAGTTTTCCATTATCTGTGCTTTTGTTTTCATTTCCTTGACATCTGTCATGAAGATTATTTTTTTTTGTTTTCCTCTAAATCAGTAGTTCTCAACTTTCCTGATGTGGTGACCCTTTAATGCAACTCCTCATGTTGTGACCCCCAACCATAAAATTATTTTTGTGGCTATTTCATAACTTTAACTTTATGAATCATAATGTGAATCTGTGATATTTCCAGTGACTTTAGGTGGCATCCGTGAAAAGGTGTTCAGTCCCCAAAGTGGTTGCAGCCCAACACAGGTTGAGAATCCCTGCTCTAAACTATAAAGGTTTAGATTTTCTGTTTAGTTTTGATTCATGTTGAGTTTTACATATTGCTGTATAGTACAAAGACCCAGCTTCTTGTTCTTACTAATGGCAAAGAAAAACTGTTTCGAAATTATTTTTTTGTAAATTTGATATTATTATTTTGTAAAATGCCAATTTTGTGAATTAAAGTCTTAACTTTATAAAAGCTCTTCTGTTCAGTATTAGTTTATGCTTAACTATTTACTTTAAAAAGAGAGTCTTTCTGTAATTAAATCATGAAATTTAAGTGAATACTGAAGATAATCAACATGCAAAGTAATTGAAATACCTATAAATGATTTTAGGAACAATATAATTATATTGTTGAATTTTATATTCATTAATTTTTTTTTTTACGAATTTACTTTATAGAGTGAATTGGATGTACCATTCAAAGTTAAGGTTGGTCATATAGGTAAGCCATATTTATCACTGGGGTGTTCTCCTTGTTGGGCAAGCAACTTACATAATTAAACTGTTGTTGCTGTAATATGAACCTCCTAATGTTTATGAGCATTAATTTAAAATATAAAATTTGTGTGTGTTTGTTTATGTACAATTTAATTGCGTAACTTAAAAATATTGTGGGTTAATGTACTACTTGAACAGTAGTTGCTCATTTTAGTAGGTCTTAAAGTTGAGTTGAGAGTCAAAGTAACATCTGACAGGCCTGAAGGAACTATGGAAACTGTGTTAGTTTCTGTCTAGTTATGTTTGCCATCGTGTGATCAGTATGAGATGCATGACATAAGGGGTTTGGGTCACCCGTACACTGTATCTAGCGACCAAAATGGAACCTTGATTGTGCTATAGAAATTGTCCCAGGTTTTTTATTCTAGAAAATAAAGTGCTTTTTGTTTGTTTGTCTTTTTAAATACATGTTTGTAATTCATTAAAGTATGAGTTTAAATTAAAGTATGATCTTAAAGTAGTTGGTAGAACAGAAACAAACTAAATGTAAGAATGTAACATGTTTAATAAAATTGTCTCTTAGAATTCTTAGTTTATTCTGTTGTGCATTAATTTAAATGTCATAAAGGTTGATATCATAGTGTCTTAAATTGAATCATTTCTTCCTTTCTGTTTGTCTGTCTGTCTCTTCCTATAATAGAATTTATTTTGTGTTACTGAAGCTGTGAAAATATCTGAGAGCTTATATAAAAATATTGTGATGATGGTCTTCACAATTTTGTATATTGTTCTTAGAGTTTTTATTAGACCATATGCCACAGGAAATTTTTATTTGATATTTTTAGAATCTAAATTCCGTCTTGTCCCTCTAAAGACAGTTTAGCATAATAAGAAGGGAAAAATACCACCGGGTATTTTCCTTCTGACATCTTAATTATTGCATAGTTCTCATAGTTTGGATTGGTAATTTTTTAAAGACTTGTATTCATGGTATAAGGTTTTTTCATAATCTAAGTTGATTTGACTTCATTTACTTCTTTACTGTAACACAATCCGACGAATACAAAGTTGGATGGAATAATCCTACTATTATATTGTAAAAGAACCTTACAATACATTTCTTGTATGTTGCTTTTAGACATTGGCCAGAAATCACCTAAGTTTTACATAGATTATGGTTGAATTTCAGTGTTTGTCGATATGCCCTCAATTCAAGAAAAATATTAAAATATACCAAGAGGGTCGAGAGTCTCACTCGTTTCTTTTCTCATTGCTATGACAAAGTGCCTGATATAAGCAACAAGGAAGGGAGAAGGGAGGGAGGGAAGGACAAAGGCAGGAAGGAGGGAAGGTGGAAGAATGTAGGTGAAGGTTTCCATCCTGCCTGGTTCTGCAATAAACACACAGAAACTATATTATTTGCAATACTGTTTGGCCAATAGCTTAAGTGTATTTCTAGCTAGCTCTTACATCTTAAGTCAACACATTTCTATTATGTTGTCTGAGGTTTCTGTCCTGCCCAGTTCCCACAGTTGTTAAGTTCCAAAGAAATCACACAGAGGTCTACATTAATTATAAACTGATTGGTCCTTTAGCTCAGGCTTCTTATTAACTCTTATAATTTATATTAGCCCATTATTCTTATCTGTGTTAGCCACATAGCTCAGTACCTTTTTCAGCGAGGATGTCTCATCTTCCTTCGGTGGATGGACAGGACTGCGGAGGAATGGGCTTCCTTCTTCCCAGAATTCTCCTGTTCTCATTGACCAGCCTCTACTTCCTGTCTGGTTGTCCTGCCTATACTTCCTGCCTAGCTGCTGGCCAGTGTTTATTTAAAACATAATTGACAGAATATAGATAATTGTCCTGCACCACTATTACTTTATATTTTACCATGAGGCTTATGGCCTACTGGCAAAGTTCCAGCTGGCAACTCGTGTCTTTCTCCTCTGGTGGCTACATGACTTCTCGCTTTCTCACTGACTCTGCCTGCTCTTTCCTCCTCTATCTGCTTGGAACTCCCGCCATTGGCTGAAACAGCTTTATTCATTAACCAATAAAAGCAAAACATAGAAGTTTCCACACCATTTCCTCTTCCTGTTTAAATAAAAGGAAGGTTTTAAGTTTAACATAGTAAAATTACATATAACAAAACAAGTATCAAGCAAGAATTACAGTTACCATATTTATATCTATCTTTATCATAACTAGGGAAAACTATATCTATTCTTCAACTCCATCAAAGACTCCAGAAGGATACACAATTACCTAAATAAACAGGAAGTGCAGTTTGAGCAACTTCCAAAAGTCTAGAATTGACAGAGACATCTCCTTACCTGGACAGTCACCCAAAGTTCTTCTGTACTTACTATTGGGGCATCCATCCATAGTATCTGACAGACTTTTCCATGAAGCAGAAAAGTTCAAAGACAGTTCCACCTATATTGACAGTTTCTTCTGGTCCTGCAGAATATCTGGCAGACTCTTTTATGAAGCAAGAACCCCAAAGGATCAGAAGGGTTTATTTGGTTTGGCTAAGGGTGCAGTTCCTCATGATCAGGAAGGGATGGCAGCAGGAAAATGAGGTGGTTTGCTACATTTTGTCTAGTCAGTAAGGAGAGAGGAATGCTGGTGCTAGCTCTCTCTCTTCATTATTCATTGTGGAATTGTATTGCTCACCTTTCAAATAGGTCTTCCATCTTCTGTTAAACCTCTCAAGAAATGTCCTCATGGGCACTCCTAGCAGCTTGTTTCATAGTGGTTCTCAATTCTGTTACATTGGCAATGTAACACATCACAGTTTTGATCCCAGCATCATTGTATAAAACTATACAAAACAAGTATCTTATATTTGTACACACATATAAGAAGAGTAGATAGACCTATTTTCTTTAAAGTTTACCTTCTTTGTTTTTCTTTTTTACAAAATGGCAGTAAGTTAATTTTCAAGACAAACAGAATCAGCTGAGATGTTATTTGTGTACTTTTCACATAGTTCCTGTCGTTCTTTAATATTATATTTGCAAGGTTCTTTTATTGTGTTTTTACCACTTAGTATATTTCTTAATGTATTTGCTAAATGAAAAAGTACCCATTTTAAAATGAGTTATATAGAAGTGCAGTCAATTTTATAGAAATGTGTGGTTACCTGACATAGGTCGCTTATTTTACTGATCTTGAAAGATTTCCTCTAAAGCTTTATAAGAAAGTACATTGGTAGACATATGTATAATGAACAATATTCTTTTTCTTATTATTTAATATAGGTAGTCTTACACTTAAAATTCCATGGAAAAATCTTTATACTCAACCAGTTGAAGCTGTTTTGGAAGAAATCTATTTACTTATAGTGCCTTCTTCTAGTAAGTCATTTAAAATTTATATTTTAAATAGAGAAATTTATATATATTTTTTTATTCCACATACTTTTGTTGCAGTTAATTTAAGATTTTAATTTGGGATTTGTAGGTTCAAATTGAATTGCTTTTTTAAGTCTTGGTAAATTTTGTTTGAATTATTGATTACTTTCAAGGATTATTTTTGGTATAAGTATATTTAAATTTATGATAACTGAAATTTTTTTCATGTTTTCTGCAGGAATAAAATATGATCCTATCAAAGAAGAAAAGCAACTCATGGAAGCAAAGCAGCAGGAACTAAAAAGAATAGAAGATGCAAAGCAGAAAGTAGTTGATCAAGGTAAACTGTCAGTAAACAGTGGTAATAAAGGGTGGAAATATTGTAATAGAATATTGATTTCCAATGGATGTACTGAGATTATGGTTTTTTGCTGTTGATTTTTTTTTTTTTTTTAAGACAGGGTTTCTCTGTAGCAGCTTTGGCTGGCCTGGAACTCATATCTTCCTGCCTCTGCTTCATGAGTGCTGGGATTAAAGGCATGCGCCACCACTGCCTGGCTCTGAGATTATGTTACAAGCAGGAAACCATTTTATTACCTGGAAAGTTACATGGTTTGTATGTTTTTGTTATGTGTGTAGAAATTTTACGTGCAGAAATTTAAGGCAAATAATAGTTTCTTGTGAGGTAAAGTCAGTTTTTAATATTAGCAAATTTATCAAGTACATCTTACCTTTCTAGCCTTTGCCTTTGCATTCCCCTTATATTGTTTACTCTTAAATATTAATCCTTTAATGTTTTAATATTTGCTTTAATGTACCCCTCTTTGGTCTCAGTTCAACGTAGGTCACATGGCTCATTATTAAGGTACTTGATCGTCAATGGAAGAGTTATCCCACAGAAACCTAGTTCCTTTCCAGATGTCCTCTTGTGACTCTAACTAGGGACTCTCTGTATCTTTATTCTCACTTCTTCTCTACGTAGGCCTTTCCGTTTAGCTTGTAAGTGTATGATATCCAATTCTTTAAAGTTTTCTCTTATTCATCTGTTTTTATTCCGCTTTGAATAAGTGAATAATTGAATAACTAAATACCTTAAAATCTTATGAATGATTACTAACATTCCTACCATACACTGATTTTATATGTGTGTGTGTGTGTGTGTGTGTGTGTGTGTGTGTGTGTGTGTGTATGGGTGTGAGAAAAGACTAGATTTTTCTTTTTTTATTTTTTAGTGAGAAAAAAACATCTTGCTGTATGGCCCAATCTGGCCTATAATGTACTTTGTAGCCCAGGTTGGCCTTGAATTCATAGTCTTCTTGCCTTTGCCTCCTTAGTGTTGGTACTGTATGTATCTACCTTCCTGTCTGACTTTGAGCTTTTGGTTTTTTGTTTAAAATGAAAAATAAACTATTAATACATGCTTTGCCTTGTGGCATACATTAGAAACTTATCACAATCTGTGGGAATATCACATGTAATTAATTCTACTTTCTTTGACACATTGCCTTCATAGTCTATGTAGTCATTTATCCCTTTTTTTTTTAATCCTCCCTTTCCTAAGTCTGCCAGGCCTTTTCTTTTAAAAATTATTTCTAAATAAGATAGTACATATACATAGATTTAAAAGTAAAATAGTAGTATAGGACGTGTACTTTATAAAAACAATGTTTATACTAATTCCTTTATGCATTCCCTAGAGAAATACCATATTGCTGAATAAGATGTTCATAATTGCATTAAGTTAAATTTATGTTACATGTTCATATTTTGGTTTTGGACTGTGACATTTGACCACAGGATATGAATGTTTACTACTGAATCAGATATTCAACTCTAATAAAATATATATATATATATATCCACCCACATAGTATAGTGTGTAAGAGTGTGTGTGTGTGTGTGTGTGTGAGAGACAGAGAGACAGAGACAGAGACAGACAGGGACTTACTATATATTTTGGCTAGTCTGTAACTCATTTAGATTTGCTTGATTTGCCTCTTGAGTGCTGGAATTAAAGGTATGTGCCACCTTTTCTGGCAAATAAATTTATTACTTAGTGAGTGAATACAGATGTGACTTTATTATGAAGCCTTTTATTTATCTCTGTTTTTGTGTAGGTTCATCCTGTTCCCCCTATGCTGTTATCAGGTTTTGGAGCCTGTTAGGTCTGTTTTATCTGTGATAAACTCTTAAATGTTCAGTAGACTGAACGACAAAAGATAGTTTCTTAGCTATTGGGCTGGGAAAGGGTGGAGTCCTACACATATGATTGCTTGTTGTACAGATTTTAAACCAATTCCTTAAAATGTTTTTAAATTTTATGTGTAGCTCAAGTAATCAAAACCCAGAGACAGATAGATACTAGGGTTCAAGCTGAAAGATCAGAAAAGCAAAGCAGCCAAGCCACTAGAGAGTTCTCACCTCTACGAAATTTTCATACTGACGAGAGCAAGTTCCTGTCTTATCCCGCCTTATATTACTGCAGTATTTTGACCTTTATAGAAGACACTGTCTCAAGCCAGGCCATGGTGGTGCACGTCTTTAATCCCAGCACTCAGGAGGCAGAGACGGGGGAATCTCTGAAAGTTCGAGGCCAGCCTGGTCTACATGAGCTAGTTCCAGGACAGACTCCAAAGCTTCAGAGAAACCCTGTCTTGAAAAACCAAAATAATAATAATGATAATAGTAATAATAATAATAATAGTAATAAGACACTGTTTCATGGCAGATGTCTTTGTCCTCTGACCCTTACAATCAGGTTATAAAATTTAATACCAATGAACTTACCATAGTTGGCGCTAGTCTTATAAGATAGGAAACTAGTCTTTAAACATTGTGCATTTAGTTGCTTTTGAAAATCCTTTGGTATGAGAGATTTTGGAGATCTCAAATGATTTATTGAAAATGTTATACATTTTCTTTATCAAGGCAATATGTGACCTTAATATGTTTATACCATAAATGTGAATATTTATAGGGTATGTGACTCATTCAATTTAAAAAGGAACATTTGCAATTTTAGAAAATCCTCCGGAGGAGAAACAGGACACTTTTTCAGAAAAATTAATTACTCAAATCATAAAAAATCTTCAAGTGAAAATTTCCAATATCCATGTTCGTTATGAAGATGATGTGAGTATTTTTTCCTCATGTATGTATTAGTTACTGTGACTGACTTTTGCTCTGTGCCCAGCCTAAGAAATACTAGGAGATGGAGGGACAGAGAGCTGAAGACCATACAATCTTTTCTTTTTATTGTTACATTTTTAATGAGTGCTTGATTATACTTTGCTTAAGTATTAAAACTTTGGGTTATCCAGGTTATGTCTTGGGAGTAAATGAATTTCACAGATTTTTTTTTTCTTTTTATTTTATCTCCTGGAAAGAGTACTGGTTTAGGAATAAGTAGAGTTAACTTATTTTTTTGCTCTTCAGTAGTTTATTGTTTCTTTAAATATATAATTAGTTGCTATTCTAGTTTTTGCATTTTCTATTGCTGTGATAAAATGCCCCAACAAAAATATCTTTAAGGGAGAAATGGTTTATTGGCTATAATCCAGGTCATGGTTTGGCATTGCAGAAAGTCAGGGCAGAAACATGAAGCAGAGAATTACATTCACAGTCAAAGCAAAGACAGAATGAATGTGCACTCCTGTTCTAATCTTGCTCCTGCCACTCTTACACTGCACAGGACCCAAACCCAATAGGGCCTCACTGAGACCTCTGCTCAGGCGATTCTAGATTGTGTCAAGTGCAGAATTATAGATAACCACCCCTTTTGCTTTAAATGTTACTGTATCATTTTTAAAAGTGTATGTCTGACAAGTTTGTCTATGTACTCTTGTGTGGTAGAAATGGCACAAGTGCCGTACGTGTGCCTAGAGGATTATGTCATTAACCTGGCTTGCTCCTGGCTCTTGGAAGAAACAGCTTCTCTAAACAGCTTCCTTAGCTTCAGACATACTTTTCAGCAATTAAAACTTAACAAGAAGTTGGATTTTTACAATAACTATACATAAATCTTTGAGTGTAGTCACCCCTTTTCCCATTTAAAATAAAATTATACCCATAATACAAGACCTTTGAGAGGCACTAAACATCTGTGGATGTGAGAGAGCTTCCAGATGCTGCTTAAATGGTGGCAGAAGAGTCTGAAATTGAAACAAAGCAAACATAGTATGTACATGGGAAGACCAAGTCTATTAAAACATGCTCCAAGTAGGTAGGTCTTTGAGCCTAAAGTATTTTCTGTTATTTCTTATTCTAAAGTGCATAGAGGTTATTTTTAAACACACTGCTGGAGAGTTTATGTAAAAATAGAATATTTTTTCTTACTGGCAAAAGTTGGTGCTGAACGTGTTGGCTATCTCAGTTAAGTTTCCGTCCATTTTAGGAAGGGGCAGGGCCTTCTGGACTGTGCTAGTGCAGGTGATGGTGGTGAACTGCTGGGTTTGCTTGTCTGTGATCTGGTGCTGAGACTGGGGCCTTACATTTTGCCTTATTTGTCATTAAGAAGAAGAGTAGTTATCGAGACTGAGCCGCCTACAGAGAAGAGTCCGCTGTCCCCTGGAGTAAAGGGTTATCCAGAGTTTCAGACTGAAACAAAGTAGTTATCGAGACTGAGCCGCCTACAGAGAAGAGTCCGCTGTCTCCTGGAGTAAAGGGTTATCCAGAGTTTCAGACTGAAACAGGGCAGCGCTGCACTTTGCCTTTGTCACCTGACTTCTTTACTTATGACACACAACTCAGTGCACTCCCATTTTAAACAGATTACTGCATCAATTTTAATATGTTTTTATAAATTTAAAAATATTTCTACAAATGTAGCAATTTTTATAAAATACTAACATTAATATTTAGCAATTTGTTTTTAGAAAAAATATAACAAGAATTATTCTGAAAAGACTGTTTTTGAATATTTGTAACTGACTTTTTCTATGAAGTGAATTTTATTCAGCTGATTAAACCAGTAAGTAATTTACTTTGTTTTTCTTTAGATCACAAATCAAGACAAACCACTCTCGTTTGGTATTTCCCTTCAAAATCTCAGCATGCAGGTACTTTGTTAAAAAAGGAAATGTAACTTTTTAAATAGTGTAGTATAGTCAGGTTTATGATTATGATTAGGTCAGCATCAGACCTGTACGAGGTATGTGTTTGGTTACTTGTGTAGAAGTGGTCTAGGAAGTCCTTAGACTGGATTGGAATTGAATAAGTAAGGGCACATATCATAAATTTGGTTTTTTAAGTTGATTCAGATATTTTATATAGTTCTTCTGTAAATTACTCTTCATTTTACATTGGTTTTCACTTTTTTTTTTTTGGTTTTTCGAGACAGGGTTTCTCTGTGGCTTTGGAGCCTGTCCTGGAACTAGCTCTGTAGACCAGGCTGGCCTCGAACTCACAGAGATCCGCCTGCCTCTTTGTAGCTACATATAGTACAATTCAACTTAACTCCAGTTCAGCATTACATCTTCCATTTGATTTTTGTGTATAGTTTCTTTATAAAACATGGTCTGCAAGTGAAAAAGAAAAGGAACTGGGAGGGAGTGGGAGAAGTCAGAGATTACTCAGTACAAGTGGATGATGTCTGTTGTCAGTGCTGCTGGCATACTAAAAATGTAGAGAATTACTATTTATATTTGCTAATGTGAAAATCATTGCCACAGTAGCAGTGGTTTTATTTATTTAAAGTATGTTATGTGTATTTGTGTGTGCCTGAGTGTATTTGTGTGCACCATATGCACATGACAGCAGCCCACAGAAGTCAGAAAGGAGTGTTGGATCCCCTGGGACTGGAGTGACAGGTGATTGTGAGTCACCATGTGAGTGCTGGGAAGTGAAACCTGGTCCTCTGCAAGTGCCGTACTTGTTTCTATACACCTCTGAAACCCCACAAACCGTAGGTTTAATTGTTACCTTTAGAGGTTCCTGGAAACTTGTCTGCCATACCAGAGTCAAAGAGTTAAAAACTCTTGGGTTGGCATCCTGATATGCGTTTTCCATATTTATTATTATAAGGTTTTGCAGTGCTGGGTTTTGGTGTGTTAGGTAAGCAATCTGCCACTGAACTACATCTCCAGTGTGAAATCTATGCTTTCAAAGTCATTCTTGGTGATCATAATTTGTGCTGAAGTTTGGGAGCCACACTTGCCGTCAGTTCTTCACACAGCAGTGTGAGCCATCTTTGCAAAATCATAATCTGGTGAGGAGTGGGGACACAGAGCTGTTATCCCAGCATCTGAAAGCTGAGGTAGTATCATGAGGCCAAGTCCATCTGGGCTGCATATCCAGACCCAGTTTGGATAGAAATATGCAAATAAAGATTTCCTTACTGTATTTCCCATTTTTTATTTTTAAAATTTTGAAGTGTTTTGATTTGAACCTGGGGCCTCCTGTAGTGTTCCTTGATAAGAGTTCTTATTATATACTGGCCTTGTCCTCAGTGACTTTGATTACCCTTCGTTTAAAATCTGTGATCTTGTCTTTATATTGTCTATAAAACCTTTGAAATTGGACCCTAAGTAATGTATTTGGTTTTCCCTTTTCCTTCCTGTGTTTTATTCTCTGGCCATATCTTCGACCTTTGTAAAAAACCAAAAGCAACAACAACAAACCAAACAAACAAGTGAACGAACCAAACTATATATTCCCGTCTAGAATTATAATCTTATAATGAGTAGTTTTTATTCATGGTGTATGAACTATCATGATCATAAGCCTATTTTTTTCTGAAGTCCTTTCAACAAGCATATGATTTTAGGTTAGTTGTTTTATCTGGCACACCTCTGTGTTTGATTTTTTTTTGCCATATTCTATCTGCTGTTTATTAGATCTCTAAAAATTACCTGTTTGAAATTGCTTATTTCTGCTTGTTTTTGACCAAAGAAGTTCCTTGAAAGCAAAGCATTAGGGTTAGTGGTCTGATAATAGTATTTTTGACTAAATGATATGTTTTCAAAGGCATTTTTATGAGAAATTAGTCTCAGGGTATGAGAGATAATGACTTGCTTATTGTATATATAATGGTATTTTTTTTACTTATTTATATTTTTTTCCTCTTCAGACAACTGATCAAAATTGGATTCCATGTTTACATGATGAAACTGAAAAACTAGTTCGTAAGGTAAAATAAATTCTAACCCATTGATTTGGTGAAAAAGAATTTTGGAAAGACAAATGATGATGTTGTGATTTTTGTTTACATGTGCAAAAATTTATGTGAATTATATCTGTTTACTTCATTTAGAGTAAGACTCAATTACTTGAGAGTTCTGAGCATAGTAAACATTAAAAATTCTTTAAAAAGTTAATAGACATTAATAAACTTGATTTATTTTCAGCTAATCCGATTAGATAATCTCTTTGCTTACTGGAATGTGAAGTCTCAGATGTATTATCTGAATGATTATGATGAATCATTGGTAAGTAAATATTTGTATGTATATTTGTTGTACCATATTTTGTATAGTGTTTAACTCCCAGTCAATCATCCATCCTTAGAGTCAGTATTGCTTCTAAACAAAATCCAGCAGGATTTTTAGAAACAGAATTAACTGGAACATTCTTTCATAACAGTTAATGATGGATTACTTAGGCATTTTAAAATTTTATCTTGTGGAGTATGAATTATTTATTTGTAATTGCTCTTAAATATTCTTGTAGATAATATAAATTTGTAGGGTGAAGATATATTTGCATAAATATAAATAAAAACAATTTATCTTTTAATAGGTAGTCTTGAAAAATGGTATTGTCAATGAAAATATTGTCCCAGATGGTTATGACTTTGGTAAGTTATTAGATAAAATAAAAATATAATTAGAAAAATTAGCATAAACTTTTATGTTAGCGTTGTTGATATACTGGATTATTTTATATTAAATTTTCTCCTAATTATGTGTGTGTATATATATATATATGTGAATATCAAAATATACTTTACCCTTTTAACATAATTTTTATTGTTGGACTTTCTGACTACATTTCAAAACAATAGGAAAAATGTCTAACAAAAAAGAATGTTAATGAATTGTATTAAAGTTTAAGGATTATGTCAGGTGGTGGTACACGTTTTTAATCCCAGCACTCAGGAGATAGAGGCAGGTGGATCTCTGTGAGTTTGAGTCCAGCCTGTTCTAAAAAGTGAGTTCCAGGACTGCTAGGGCTGTTACACAAAGAAACCCTATCTCGAAAAACCAAAAAAAAAAAAAAACAAAACAAAACAAAACAAAACAAAAACAAACTTCATTATCAATTTGGTTTTTCAAGACAGAGTTTCTCTGTATCTTTGGGGCCTGTCCTGAACTCACTCTGTAGACCACTATAGTGATGTTTATTAAGATGTTTCAGAATCACAAGTACAGTTTAATATCGCTAGCTGGTATAACCACAGTGGTATGATCTTTATATTTATAAAGTGTTCAAATATTTTTTTGTTGTTGTTGTTGAGACAGATGTTGCTTTAGTAGCCCAGGCTTGCCTTAAATTTAAGACAATCTTTCTGCCTTTCCCAAATGCTGAGATTAAAGGCAGGAACTTAAAAATTTTATCTTTTACTGTTGAGTTATTTTAAGTGAGCATATATTACCCCCAGGCCTCAATCCCCACTATGTTAACTCCTACTATGTAGCCCTGGCTCTCCTGGAACTTACTGTGTAGTTTAGGCTGATATCAAACTGTAGTTCAGTTGATATATTCTCCTAACTCTGCCCCAAATGCTGGGATTAAATGCATTCACCTATATGTCTGGCCTATATATTAACTTTATAATGATAAGATAATTACTAAAATATAGAAGAAAGGAACAATTTTAAAAACATATTTTAGACTTGAGAATACTCAATAAACATCAATTGTTGATGCTTAATTTAGTTCTTGAATTTGGCTTACTGACATTATAAGGCATAGAATATTCCTCCTCAACGTTTTCTTGGCGTCACTGAAAGTTTCCTTTATATATTTCTATATGTTATGTGTGCTATTTAACCTTTTTATAATTTCTTTAAATGGCTCTTCTGCCAATTTTGGCAGTTTTTGTTATTATCCTTGTTTCTCTTTTTTGTTTGTTTTCAGTGATGGGGATTGATCCCAGGCAGTCTCTGTTACTGAGCTACATGCCCAGTCCTTTGTGCCAAAATCTTATTTTCATTATTTTGAAGTTGATTTTATTCTTAATTCCTTCTCAGAGGAAATATTAGGTCTGATAACTCTGTATCATGTTTATGATGTATTTAGATTTGACTTACATTTTCTGTGTTTTAGAGTCCATTGAAGAAAGAAAATAATTAGTAACTGTAAAAGGAGATTGGACTAATAGGATTGACTGGGGTAAAGTAGACTAGTAAGGTGAAAGGAGGAACCCTATGTTTGAGCTAAGGATAAGGTTCTAAAAATAGACCCTCTCCCTTGTGTGACTAAAACCCAGACCTTGGTGAAGTGAGATGAACATGGTTAAGGTTCAGAATGTCTCTACTATTGTATTAGCAAAGCTTGTTGGAAATCCAACTCTGTGACTGATGAGACTCGTGGAACTCTTATCTCTCTGTCTGTACTGGGTCCTGGGGGAAGGTGTTTGCTGACTGTCCTTAGCTGTTGTGCAGTACAAAAGGCTGATGTTGAGGAAGTCCTCTGTGCAGTAGTAACTGGACACCAGAGAAGCCATCTTAGATCAGGGCTAGGTGTTAATGAACTTTGCCTCTGTCTGAGCCTGTTAAATGAGTACACTGCGGAACCTGACAGTGTAATTCCCTCCTATTGATTCTCTTAACATAGCATTAGCCAATACTAAAATAGTAGTAGCCTAAAACTATGCTTGTTTTGTTTTTCTTTTTAAAGCAAGCTTTGGAAAGTGAATTTGATGTTCATAAGTTGATAGCTGCATATTTGTAGGAAGGCAAAGAGAATTGGTTTGAGTTATTCTTCCTTACAAGTCTACTTCCTCTCTTCTGATCTACTTAATGGGAGAAATATACTTTTTTATTTGATAAGGTGGGCACGATCCAGTAGAACATGAAAAATTAATGATGCAAGAGATTTGGATTTCTGGATTGATGTGGGGGAAAGGGTTGGCATCTGTTGTATGGTCTAGAGTTTTCTTAAGAACAGGACATAATCAGTTCATCTTTAAGACACTTTTGTTGTAAGAGAAGAGTCTTGATATTAACTGTATTAGTAGGGAAGGCAATAGGAGTTAATGCAATTTCTCTTCAGGGTATGTATGCAAGCATTTTTAACATCTTAGGTACTGTAAGCTTTTGAATAGAGAAACTACGAAATAGTGGTGTAGAAGAGAGTGTGGACTTAAGCCAGCATTGTTTTTGAAGTATGGTTCAAACTAGCAGCCTTATCATCACTTGGAAGGTTGTTTCAAGTGCACATTTCTAAGTCTCTCCAAGGCCTTTTGCATCTGACTCTCCTGGCACTAGAGAGTGTAATAATAAGCACTACAGGTGATTCTGATGAGTTCTCAGGTTTGAAAACCTTTGGGCCTAGAGTAGGTTAGACACGCAACAGGGCCATATAGTCAGATATTTTGCCTTTGCAGGCTGTAGATAATCTGACACATACTTTTTTTTTTTTTTAAAATCAATCCTTTAAAAGTAAAAAATTCATTCTTGGATAACTGGCCACCAGGAACATGCTGTAGTATGAATGTGGTCAGTGCCAATAGAAACAAAAAAGTCAACCTTAAAAACAATTTAAAAATAAATTGTTGATGGATCTTTAGCAGTGTAAACATGGGAGTGCTGTTTGATTTCCCTCTCCATAACATTAAGAATTCACTTAATATTTACAGTATTAAAGTGAGAATAATGACTATGATTGTCACCTTTTCCTTTCTAGCCACATTGTGCTATTAGGTCCAAGTGTGCAACTGGGTTTTGCTGAGCAAGTACTGGTGTATTAAAAGGGCAAACTTGTTGAGGGAATAGTTAAAATAACGGATAAGAAAGTAGAATTAGAGAAGAAATGAGGAAAGGATCATCATTGGTTACATTTAGCTGGAGCAAGAGGATCTGGAGTGCTGTCCCACAGTAGACTGATTGTAGTTAACAGCATGTGTGTTTCAAAAGCTAAAAAGTGAGGCCAGACTTAGCCTGGTTGAGAATGCTTGCTGTTTAGTCATGACAACTAGAGTTTGGATTCTAGCATCCATGTGGGAAGCCTTACAAATTCCTCTAATTCCGTCTCTAGAGGGTGTGATGTTCTCTCTCAGCCTCAGTGAGCATTCCCACCCCCCCCAAATAATTCTTTTAAAAGCAAGGAGAAATATATTGAAATTTTAAATAATTATACCAGTGTATAATTACAATGTATACATGAATGAGAACAGTGTGTGGATTTCTATTAGTATGTGTAATTTTTATATTTATATCTATTAAAAACAAGGAAGAAATAAATCTTATTTTTAGCAGTGTAAGGACACAAGTCAAAAGTGAAGGGTGGTGGGGAGGTGGCAGATCAGTGATTTTTTTTTTCTAGGTCCAAAAGTTCAAATATTGATTTATTTTCCAACAATATTTATGTTTAATGTCTAAAACATGTTCTAGAGGTGGTTAATACAAACATATTATATTATACTTATATACAATTTAGATTATAATTCAGTAGTTAATCCTAGTTTAGATTATACTGTCACTGTTCTCCCTCTGCATACTTACTACTTTTCCTGATATCATTTGATCCAAGAAGATGATCCTGGGCAAATTCATATTCTGCCATCTATCTATGCAAATTGAAAGGAGGACTAGTTTACAGAGAAAGATCATAAAATGGAATCAATTATAAATATAATCTTAACATTTCTAATATTCTTTAAAATTAAATTAAATCTAGAATTAAAATTGTTCCTTCTCAGCAGTGTTCCTATGTAGGACTGTGGAGAGACTGCTAAAGAGGTGTAAAGGAGTATTTCCAGCTGATCTCCTTAGTGCTAGGATGGTTGAACTGGAACTCTAATTGTTTTTCAATTTGTATTATTTTTCAGTTTTTCGACCTATATCTGCTAATGCCAAGCTTCAGATGAACCGGCGATCAGATTTTGACTTTTCTGACCCCAAAATAAACCTGGACGTTGAGCTACATACCATAGTGATTGAGTTTAATAAACCACAGGTGATTTTCTTTGATGACATTTAGATTGTTAGTTATTGTTTGATAAAAGCAAAGTTAAGATTTTTAAGTGTTTTCTGAAATTCGTAGTTGCATAAATATTCCTTTTAAAACTTGATAATGTAAGCTTTGCCTTCAGTAGTGAATAGGAGCTCTGAGACATCTGAAAGCTGTGACTCTGTCTCTCTAGTATTTCAGTCTCATGGAGCTCCTCGAGTCCATTGACATGATGACACAAAACCTGCCCTACAGAAAGTTCAAGCCCAGCGTGCCTCTTCACTACCATGCCAAAGAATGGTGAATGCCTCAGTTGTTTTGAAAGTTCTAAAAAAACGTTATCTAATTTTATTATTTCTAATATTTAAGAATGTATCACAAAACTAAATTAACTATGTTTTTTAAAAGTTATTCTAAGATTTGGTGCAAACTGATTTGGGTCTAGGAATATATGTTGCTCCCTTTATGTGTTAATGAATTGACTCAAGAAATTCTTTAAAATAATTTGCAACTAAAAATCTTAAAATACTGTAGTTTTCATGTACTCTAGAAGAATCAGTATATTTGAAATAATTAAAACTTTCCTTGGCTTTTCTGCAGTGCTCCACCCGCTCACCACCGGCCCCTACCTCCCCCCCCCCCCCCCCCGATTTCCATTTAACTCATTAGAGCTTTATTAACTCAGCTTGAATATTAGTAACTGAGATGGTTCTGGGAGGTTTATCCATGTAACCCCATTTTTAAATTTAAAAATTTTGCTGTTTTTTTTTTGATGTTGTAGTTTAGTTTGTATGACTTGTAGGACATTTTAAAGTAACTATTTCTATAGTTATTGACTAGTTTTCCAATTATGCATTAAGTTGTGCAAAACTATATTTTTAAACAAAATTGAGTGTTTTGTTTATTTTTTGTTGCAAGATATAGTAATTAGTAGAATGTTGCTATAAATAGAGTGTTCTGATAGAATGCTGTTTTAATAGTCTTGTAGTTACTCATGTTAGAAAAAATAAATTTAGTTGTTTTTGGTATTGTTGATCTGGGTATAAGTATGGGGTCTTTTTTTTTTTTTGAATAGGTGGGCTTATGCTATACACGGTATTCTTGAAGTAAATGTTTGTCCTCGTTTACGGATGTGGTCTTGGAAGCATATTAGAGACCATAGGCAAAAAGTGAAACAATATAGAGAATCTTATAAGAAAAAGTTAACAAGTAAGAAGCCATCTCCTGAAATTCTCATGTCTTTGGAGGTTAGCATTTTAAAACAATCATTGAATACTTTACTGTGCATAATTTCTCCTTAGGGTTTTTTTGTTTTTAACATTTATTTGTGTTTGTGTGTGCATGCTCATTGTGGTGTGTGAAGGTGGGGGCGGTGAAAGGACTACTCGGAGTCTATTTCTCCTTCCCACTATGTAAGTTAGGTAGTCAGGCTTGGTGGCTCACCTGCTGAGCCAGCTCTATGGCCCTTCCCAGTTTTTAGTGATTGCTACATTTTAATTACTTAGTCTGCTTTTTACTGACCATTTTCTTTCTCTCTTATTTGGGTGTTTTAGGGATTTTACTTTTTAGCTGTGTAATAAAAAACCTGGTGACATTATTCACTCTGCTTTTGAAATTTATATTATTTTCAGTTTAAAAGGATTTGGGTTTACATACACCATAATGTGAAGCTTCATGTTATTTCTTTTGTAAGTCTCAGAAGTGATTGCCATATCGCTTCTGAACTCCTCTGTTGATGATTGGGTAGATGATATTTCTGTTGTTATTATCTTACTGTGTATTAGTGGAGTTTCTTCTGTATGTGTAAGCTCCTTTTTAATCTGTGTGCCTGTGTAGCCCTGCTCAGCCACCTGTCCTGGTCTCTGGCTGTACTTCTACCTTAGTCTGCCATCCTTACTTGAGCTTTCCTGATTTCCTGCCTGTACAAATAATTTGGATCTTAATTTTGTGGTACCTATAGTCTTTAACAGCAGCATGTTTAATTATGTGCCTTGAATTATAATATGTAAGCAGAGACTGCTCGTATGTTTCCCGGCCACCTAGATCTGAGTAATCACACAGAAACTATATCAATTACAACACTGTTTGGCCTATTAATTCAAGCTTCTTATTAATTAATTCTTACATCTTAAATTAACCCATTTCTATTAATCTATATATCACCACAAGGCTGTGGCCAACTGATAAGGTTCCGGCATTCCGGCATCTTTCCATAGGCTGCTACATGGTGTCTCTATGACTTCGTCTACTCTCTCTCTGTATATCTGTTCAGATTTCCCACCTGGCTTTACTCTACTAAGCTATTGGTCAAAATAGTGTTATTCATTAGCCAAAAAAAGCAACACGTATACTGAAGGACATCCCACATCAATATTACTTTTGTATTGCTCTTAGCCTTATGGCATAATCTAAAAGGAACTTTTTAAAAAACAGGTAAAATATACTTTGGACAGACCAGGAGTAACTAGCGTTTTTTTTTTAATTGAATTTTATTGAGCTATACATTTTTCTCTCCTCCCCTCCTATAACTAACTTCTTGAAAGTAGTGTAGCCATTTAGAGTCTAGAATTTTCAATGGAAAATTCTGAAAAGATTGAAACTTTACATTTTCCTTTCAGTTTTAAGGTAGATGACTAACTGAAGACAAGAAGTAATGGGGAATTTTTGGGTCTAGAGACCTTTCAGGTGGTTTCATATTTCATTACTTAGTTATGGCCTTTACCGGAATTCCCTAAGTATACTGGATAGCACAATCCAAGGAATGCTGTTTTCTTGAAGAATAATAAGTCGTAGTTGCTTCTTTTGGTGGAAAAAATTTGAACCTAAAACTTGAAAGTAATTATGGGAAGGCACGGATGTGTTAGGATTGTAGCTCTTCTCAGTTTGTATCCATAACTTAGCAGTTTGAAAAGGAGAGAAGTTAAGAGTAGTTTTTAACAGATTTCAAGTACTTGTAAGCCTTCTTGAAATATCTTCGTAGATATAAACTATTTCTATAAGATGAAGCCTTTATTACAGTATTAGTTAAAATGGTCTTGATGTGTTTATTTTTATTTGTAATTAAAACCCCCAATGAAAGACATTTTAAACAGTACATGTATGTTGTTTTTGAATGTATCTCTATTTATAGAGATTATAACTATATTCATAATGGGGATGATTTCTCTGTTTACAAGTCGTTCTGCTCTAATTTCCAAGTTCCTGTATGTGTGTTTGTTTATGTAAGAAAACACTGCATCCCAGAATGTAAGAGAGGACATATTGATGAATTCACACTGCATTTTCTTAGTGTAGTAGCTTATATTCTGAAGTTTACTATGTAACACTTGTTTTACTTATATTTTCAGGAGTTGGAGAAAACCTTGGATGTTTTTAATATAACCATAGCTAGACAACAGGCAGAAGTTGAGGTAATTTCAGATTACCATTAGATTAATAAAAATAGTGTCGATATGAGAGGTAATATCAGTTTGTGCAAAATACTGTTTTATTAAGAATTCAAATGTGTTTTTTGTGTGTTTAGAAGATTTGATATAAGTTTTTGTAATACTTGTTTATTGTGTTAAGATGAAATTATTTGTAAGAATTGAGCCTATGAAAATTTCAGAGTTCATATGTAGATGCAATTTATGTATGTTTTTTTTTTCTTTTTTGGATTTTCGAGACAGGGTTTCTCCGGAGCTTTTTGGTTCCTGTCCTGGAGCTAGCTCTTGTAGACCAGGCTGGCCTCGAACTCACAGAGATCCGCCTGCCTCTGCCTCCCGAGTGCTGGGATTAAAGGCATGTGCCACCACCGCCTGGCTCAATTTATGTATCTTTGTATCTTGCTAGGCCACAAGGAGATTCATATGTTATTCCAAAGTCTTGTTTGGTAAATGTTACAGTTACCATGTTATGTTGTTAGTATGTGATTTTGTTTACATTTATTCAAATTCAAAAGATATTTATTTTAGAAATACCCTGTTTCCGTTTTTTTCGATTACTAAAACAATAATTTGTCGTCTATGGGAAAACTTATTTTAGGTAAAGAAAGCTGGATACAAGATTTACAAAGAAGGAGTAAAAGATCCAGAGGATAATGCAGGATGGTTTAGCTGGCTGTGGACGTGGTCAGAATCAAATGCTAAACAACAACTAGAAGTTAAACCTGGAAGTATGTTCATTTCATTTTACATTAGTATAGTTAATCAGCAAGTGCATAGTCATTAAGGTTTTTAATTTTTTTCTAATTAAACAGGTATTGTAAGTGTATTCATAACAATAAATTGTTTAATTTATTATCAAAATTATAAAATTACTATTATTTTCAAGCAACTCTCCTGTTGGTACAGAGGAGCTTTACACTGGGAGCACTCAGTGTAGCACATGTGGCGTAGTAATAGGTAAATATAAATCGCAGAATGCTTTATGCCACTGGAAGTTTTTCTTGAAGTTGCTTATTAGAAAGTTATTTTCCCTTCTTCTCTTTTTGGAACATGTATGTGTGTATGTGCCGTGGCATAAGCTCAGGACTTTGCTTATATACAGGCATGCACTGTACCTTTGGGTTGTTGCCTCAGCCCTTAACTGTTGTAAGCAAATAGGCTCCCCCCCCCCCCCTTACTGTGAGATCTCTCTGTGTTGCCACAGCTTAGTTTAATCTCCTGTCTTTCTGACTCTGACCGTGCATAGCTGGGGATTAGATAACATGCTACTGTGCCCAGTCAACACACTTGGTTTTTACTCAGATAATAAAGATCATAAGTCTTGGAGGGCTAGGGACTGGACATATGATATATTTTGGATTTATCACTTTTTGGTAGTGTGGCTAAGCTGGGTGTGTTAAATCTGTTTTATCCATCTGTAAATTGAGAGAAAATTAGGATAGTATATCTATTTGTACTGATTAACATAGTGCCAGTAAATTCTTGCTTAATACAGAGACTAAAAAAATTATATCGTCAAAGTTTTGGTTAGTAACTTATTTAAGGATCATTTCTAAAATTGCCAACACATATCTAATACTTAATACTTATAAAAGCTATTACAATAATACTAACATTTGTGAACTGGCAAGATGTCTGAGTGGTTTTTGTTTTCCTGTTTGATGATCTGAATTTGATTGTTGGGTCCCATGTAATAGCAGAGAATCAGCTTCTCAAAATTGTCCTCTTACCCCCACATAATACTTTATACACATATCTCCACATAACATGCACATACACACACTAAATAAAACAAAACAGCTATTTCTTTTTGTTTTTCTATAAAGCCAGGTAAATTATATTTGTTTTATATTGTTAGTAGCAAGACCATAAAACATTTATTTATGATTTATAGTTCTTGAAGAAATGTTGACACCTGAAGAAAAAGTTTTGCTTTATGAAGCAATTGGTTATAGTGAAACAGCAGTTGATCCAACCTTGCCAAAAACAGTAAGATATTTTCTTGCTTTATATCTTTTTTTAATGTTAGCTGTGCCTGCTGTAATTCTTTCAGAAATTTTGTATTGCTATTTTTTTCTGTGATCTTTTTGGGGGTCTATAAATAGAGCATTTATCTTAATCCAAGAAATATGAATAAAAGTATTCTTTTAATTTTTGAGTTATTGCAGTGATTCTTTGGTAAATAAAGGCTTGTTTTGAAAGTATCTCTGGATTTGTAAGTAAAGGAATCTCATAAGATTGTTTTGTTTATAGATACCCCATCCTCACTTCTGTTTTATTCTGGATATTCTCTAGTTTGAAGCCTTGAAGTTTTTTGTTCACTTGAAAAGTATGTCTGTTATTCTAAGAGAAAATCACCAAAAACCGGAGCTGGTAAACATTATAGTAGAAGGACTTAGTACTTTGATTGTGCAAAGGCCAGGAGCACAAGCCATAAAGTAAGTATAAATTTATTTTCTTCACAGGTTAAATAACACTAATCTGAATCTGAAATACTGAATTTCAGTGCTTTGACTATTGAAGGAAAATTCCATACCTGACTTAGTGTGATAGAGTGCAGTAAAAACACAGGTACATAAAAATACTGTGTACTATTACCTTTAGACTATATATGTGAGGAATTTATAAAGTATAAATTTGCGCTTAGATCTGAGTCCAGTTCCCCAGAGTCCACATTGTCTAAACACAAATATTCAAAAATCCCTCCAAAATCTCTCTTTCTATCAGCCCGTATCACAACGACAGGGGAGGAGGCCCATTTTGTGAAACTCAGGAGTACAAGTTTTCTACCTTGGATCAGTTGACAGGTGATACAGTTACATCATGTGCTCTTTTAGTGACTAGAATGTAACAAGAATGTAGTCAAAAATTCAGGCTGGAGATGAGGCCTTATCCATGTCTCTGTTCAGCTTATCAAGGTTTTCACATGTATTTTGTACCACAAGCATCCTGGCCCATTGAAATAGTCCTGGTGTTTAAACAGAAAAAAAAAAATGCCTTATTTTGTGGAAGCACTTAGATTTTTGAAGGCTCATTTAAACAACATTGAGTATTTTAGTTATAGGTTAACTTTGAAACATTTTGTGTAGGATAAGACTTCACTATGCAGTAACAAAGTTCTCAAACTGGTCAGCAATTTTAAAAACACAGAAAACAACAGCGAACATGGTAGGTGGTGCTGGGGAAACAGCCTAGTTGGTAAAGTGCTTGTTGCACAAGCATGAGGACCAGAGTTTGATTCCCAAAACCCTTGTAGAAAGCCAGGTGTGGTAGCGACAGCCTGTAATCATAGTTCTGGGCAAGTGGAAATAGGAGGAGCCCTGAAATTCAGTGTCCATCCATCCCTGTTGGATTGGTGAGCCCTCGGTGCCAGTGAGAGACCTTGTCTCAAAAAAAACAAGGTGGACAGTGTTTCAGCTTTTGTCTTTAAGTTTTACTTTAAGGTTGGAGTTTAGGTTACAGACTTTGCAGTCTTTGGTGTGGTGATTTAATGCACTCTGTGTTTAGGGATTTAGACCTCCCCCTGTACCATATAATTTTTTTGGATTTATCAATGTATTCAGTAGAAAGTAATATGTGAATAAACAGAAAAACACTAAAGAAAAATTAAAAAGTAGTATTTGACCATACAGAAAGAAACAACAAATGTTGCTATTTCTAGTACAGCGCCAGGGAAAGTCCTGACTGGAGTGGTGAGGGAATGAAGAAATGACGGATACAGGCTGGGGAGAAACTGCAGCATCCCAGAAGCTTAGTGCAGCTTAAACAGAGAGGCGGGGGGGGGGGGGGGGAGGATTATGGCTTGCAGTTGAACAAAGAGGTAGGGCTACCATATATGGTAGAATAAGGAGGCAGGTTTAGCTAATCTTAGAGGGCATTCACTGTAGGGGAGTAGTCTGCAGGCTCTAAATACAAGGGGAGGAAGAATCAGAACATGGAGCAGAGGGAGGCTTTGCCACCTTTCTGAGCCTCAGCTGCCCCCCATCCCAGGTGAGGGAGCAATGGGCTTTGCCATTTTCCCATGGATTGACGCTAAAGTCTTTGACAGGGCTGGTCATGTCAACAACAGACATTCACTCAGGACTCCACACTTTAAAGGCTTCCTTCATTCTCTGCAAAAAAAAAAAAAAAAAAAAAATGACTTTTACTTAGTCTTCTTTTTTTAAAAGCACTCTTCTTCTCCTCCTTGTCACTCTCCTCCATTCTCTTCCTTCCTTACCCCTCTTGTTTTTGAGATAGTGTCTTTGTATTCGGTATCTTCCTGCCTCAAGCCTCTCAGTTTCTAGATTACCACTGTGTACCACCATGCTTGGTGTATTTTAACCTTTAAGAAATAGTTTTTTGTTTTGTTTTAATTTTTTTTTTGATGTTGTTTTTAGAGACAGAATTTTTCTGTGAAGTTTTTTGAGCCTGTCCTGGAACTCACTCTGTAGATCAGGCTGGCCTTGAACTCATAGAGATCCTTCTGTCTTTGCCTTCCAAGTGCAGGGATTAAGGGCGTGCTTCACACACTGCCCTTCTAAGAAATGCTTTTATTGAGAGCCCCTCCATATACTTCTAACTTATCTATTTAGTATATAATTTATTATGCTTTTGCAACTATATTAACTATACGTTTTTTACATTGATAATGTTTAAGGTTTTGTGCATTAATAATGTTTAAGGTTATGTAGCCACCACCTGAATATAATTCCAGACATTACTACATACCATGAAGAAACTGTATATATTTTACTGGCAGTCCCTTCCTAGCTTTCCAAGGCTCTTTTTCTCTGATTCCAACAACTAGCTTCTTTTTGTTTCTTATTTTTCTCCCTCTTATTTCTGGGGTTAGAAAAATTGCTCAGTGGGTAAGAGCTTTTGATATACATGCACAGGAACCTAATTTCTAATTTCCAGAACCTTAAAAAAAATCGGGTTGAATGCATGTCCCTGTAACTCCAGTGGAGCTAGCAGGTGGATCCTAGGAGCTCACTGGCCAGCCAGCATCACCTGGTCAGTGAATGACCCTGTCTTAAAGGAATATGGTAAAGAGTAGAGGAAGATATATGATGTTCTCCTCTGGTCTTTACATGCAGTTACGTGTGCCTGCACATACACAGACAGACAGACAGACAGAATTAGAATTTTTTGAGCATTTTATATGAAATCATCCAATATGTGGGCTTTACTGTTTTTTTTTTCCTTTTTTACTTACCATGATATCTTTAGGGTTCATTCATATAGAATAAATTTGTAATTTTTTAGTTGCCTGTATTCTATTATTTGGCAGCACCATATTTTGTGTCCATTTTTTAACCGACAACTAATTGATTTGCTTCTATCATTTGGCTATAAGAAATATTTGATATAAACATGAACAAAGTTTTATTTGTATATGGGTTTTAAATTTTGGGGTTATATATCAAGGAATAGACTTATTTTCTTATACAGTAACTGTTAATGTTGAACATCAGGAGGAACTACCAGATAATTTCCCAAATCAGGCATATTTTATATTCCTACTACCAGTGAATGAAATTTCAAATATCTCCATAACTCCAATGATACTTGCTATTATCTCTTCTTCTGATTATGCTATCTTAGTGAAAAGTGGTATCTCAGTGTGAGACTATTATTGATGGTTAATGATTTTAGACATTTTTTTTCTGTATTGTTTTATGTTCATGTTCATACCTTGTTTGGAGAAATTACCTTTAAACTTCCTCTTCCTTTTGACTGATAGGTCTTGATTTGAGTTCTTAACAGTTTTTTATACATTCTTGATGTGTGTCTTTTTCGTATTCTTTCTCTTTCTGGTGGAGATCAAATCAGGGCTATGTTTATGCTAGGCAAGTATTTTGCAGCTAAACTATGGCCTCTTCTGGTGTTTGTGTGTGTATGTTTATGTGTGTGTGTGTGTGTGTGTGTGTATGTATTTGGGGGGATGCTAAGGATTGAATCCAGGGAACTTTACATGCATGGCAAGTGCTTTAACCACGCAGCTGTACCGTAAACCTTACAGGTAAAATAATATTATTTTTTCTATTTAGCACATTTTCTTTCTATTATGTCCCTTGTAGCAAAATGTTTTAAATTTTGGCCTGCTTTGATTTACTTAGACTTTTTGTTGTGTATACATTTTAGTATATCCAAGGTTTGTTTAACTGAGGGTACATTGAATATATTATATATTTCTATAAGTATTTTATGTTACCCTTTTTATTGTTTTTATTAATTTTTTTCTTTTATTTACATCCTGACCGCATTTCCTCCCTTCTCTCCTTCTATTCTTTTCCGCCTCTCTCTCCCGATCCACTCCTCCTCTGTTTCTGTGTAGAAAGGGGTAAGCCTCCCATAGGTGTCAACAAAACATAACATCTAGTTGAGGTAGGATTGTGCTCCTCCCTTTTAATTAAGGCTGGGTGAGGTAACCCATTATGGGGAATAGGTTCCCAAAAGCTTACTCAAGCATTGGGACAGGACCTCATCCTACCGCTAGAAGTCCCATAAAATAGACCAAGCTACAGAACTGTCACACATATGTAGAGGGCCTAGGTGGGTCCCATGCAGAATCCCTAGCTGATGTTCCAGAGTCTTGACCCCTCTGGCTCGTACATCCCTTTCTTCCTCTGAACAGGATTCCTGGAGCTTGGCCCAGTTCTTGACTGTGGATTTTTGCATTTGTTTCCATCAGTTGCTGTATGAAGGTTCCGTGATAACAATTAGGGAAGTCACCAGTTTGATTACAAGATGGCCAGTTCAGGCATCCTCTCCACTATTGCTTGGAGTCTTAGCTGGGGTCATCCTTGTGGATTCCTGGGTGTTTCCCTGGTACCATGTTTTTCCCTACTCCTAAATGCTCCCTCCGCCCCCATATCAAGGCATCTCGTTCATTACTCTCCCCCTCTGTAGTAAGGCTTCTAACAGTGAGAGCAGGACCTCTCCCTGGTACTTAGCTAGCTTTTGGTAACCTGTTCCCTATGCCAGACTGCCTGAAATACCGGGAGGAGCTCAGTCCTGCCCCAACTTGATGTGCCATCCTTTGTGCAAACCCATGGGAGGTGTGGCCCATGGAGGTCTCCTCCATCTGGAGATGGAGGATGAGCAGATGGGAAGGAAGGTAGATAAGAAAGGGGAAGGGATGGAGGAGAGGAGGGAGGGGAAACTGGTTGGTATGTAAAATAAATGGAAAAATGTTATTCAAATGAAATTAAAAAGAAAAAAGTTGTGGGAAATAGAAGTGACTACTAAAAGAAATAGTAGTGACAGCTTATTTGGAGAGGAGTGGAGTAAGGGAAACACGACTTCACTGCTGGTGGGAGTGCAAACTTGTACAGCCATAATGTTACCTCATTAAATTTAGGGTATGTGTTCCTGTAGTAAGGAGGCTACTTGTTGGTTTCTGGCTGCTAAGCCCCAAAATAATCACACAGAAACCTTATTAATTAAATCACTGCTTGGCCCATTAGCTCTAGCTTCTTATTGGCTAATTCTTACATCTTAATTTAACCCATCTTCATTAATCTGTGCATGACCATGAGGTCGTGGCCTACCAGCAAAGTTTCAGCACATCTGTCTCCAGCCACAGCTCCATTCTTCTCTCTGACTCTACCCTCTTTCTCCCAGTATTCAGCCTAGCTTTCCCCACCTAGTTCTGTTCTGCCCTGCCATAGGCTCAAAGCAGTTCTTTATTAATCAATTGTAATCATAGCATACAGAGGGAAATCCTACATCATGCCCCTTAGAGTGAAGATACCAAATACTAGCTATCATAGCTTTTGAATATAAAATTTAACATGAATATGGCTCTTAGTGAAGTAATCTATTAAAATTCATAGGAATTGTATTTTTTCTCTTAAATTATTTGAGTTATAGGAAATGCAAGGAAAAATATCTTTACTATATTTCATAATTTTGCAGTTAGACAAATTATTTAAAATTATATTGACTCCTAATTCCTGTCCTTTTCTTTTATACAGATTTGAAACCAAAATTGATTCATTTTATATTACTGGCCTTCCAGATAATTCAAGAAAACCCCACCTACTGTCTTCATTGGACGATATGTCACTCTTCCAGATTACATTTGAGACGAATCCTTTAGATGAAACTGTTGCTCAGAGGTGTATCATAGAGGCTGAGCCTTTAGAGATAATATACGATGCAGTAAGCATTTTCTGTCTTACTAAGCTTCAGTGTATTTTCACTTGCTTTGAGTTTGTGTTTTATGTTGGCGGTGCTTATTTTAACAGAGGACAGTCAATAGTATAGTGGAGTTCTTCAGACCCCCAAAAGACGTCCACCTAGCACAACTTACCTCAGCAACTTTGACAAAACTTGAAGAATTTCGAGATAAAACAGCAACAGGTAAGTAAAGTCATTTGTGAATTAAACATAATAAAATTTTACTTTAAATGAATTTCTAGACTGGATATGGTTCAGTAGAAACTCATCTGGTGCTTTTGCCAGATATGCATAACAATAATTGCTTTTTATACATAGAACTTATATTTAATAATCACATTTAAGTTAACTGAATGTTTTCATTTAATTATTTAGATGTCTTTATGATAGTTGGCTTTCTGATTTCATCTTTTTACAGTGAATTCCAGAGTTTGGTAGATTATTCTGAGAAATAAAATCCATCTTCTTCCTTCTCAGGGAGAATAAAGGGTATTGTTAAGGATTGTTAAGGTCTCTTTTGGTTTGAATTTGCTAATATATTTTCATGCTTGCTTATTATTTATTTGTGTTTATTCTTCTATTCTTTCCTACAATCTCAGATTCCATTTATAGTTCAAATTCCTGAATTCTGTTCCAGTTCATGTACTGGTGTATGCAGTAGAAGCCCAAAACAAAGTATTATATGAAGCCTTTTGTTGTTTTCAGTCAGTTCCTCTTATTATATAGAAACAGATAGGTAGTTACAAGTAAATGTGAATTCATTGTATTCAAATCCAGTAGCCAGCAGATTTAGATTTTTTTTTTATCTTCAAGACATCTTTCCTCCAACAAAAAGTACTAAAACAGTGGATGTCTGCTGTATAAAATTCAAATGTTATAAAAATACCCCAGAAAGTGTAAGTCTCCCACACTTTACCCTTCTAATTTTACATTTGTCTTCCCTTTGCTACACTACTAGTGTCATTCCCTGTTATTTAGAATAAGAATATTTAGTATCCATGCAGATCTCTGTGAGTTAGATCCTGGCCTCGTGTCTACATTCAAATTCCAGGCCAGTGAAGACTACAAAATGAGTCCCTAGCTTAGAAACAATTATTAAAAATGTTTTTTGAAGTTGGAAAGCTACTCATACTCTTAATTAATTTTTAATATTTAATATATGTTTCAGTTTTTAGGAAACTAAAATTTGCTTATTTTGGTGGACTGATAGCTCTTATCTGTTTTGGTCTTTTTTTTCCCCTTTATTTTCTTCTTTATTAGTTTTTGTTGCATTAACCTCTATTAATTATTTCCTTGTTATTTTTTTCTTGTAAATCCTTTGTAAATATTTTAGGTGAACAAATGAAAGCATACCCAGATTTATCCTTTGTCTCTGATAAGAAAATGAATATGAGCTTTTGTTAACTCTTCTTTTAAAGCGGAGGATTCTCTGGTAGTTTGATACTTATTCTTGATTGTCATCTTGCTGGCATAGAGAGGCACCAAAAAAATCTCCAGAAATGTGTTGAGTTCCCTTTGTCTTGGCCATCTCCTTGCTGGCATGGGGCCTGCCTTTAAGTGTGGTATGTACCCATTGAGACTCCCTTGGAGAAACTTATTTATCATTTGTTATTGTTTGTTAAGTAGAGATAGCTTCTTATTGACGGGAGCGCTTGTGTAAGTTCCCCATCTCAGCGCTTAACCCTGTCTTGTTTGGATCTGTTCAGACCCTCTCTCTATATATATGCTGTCACAGTCTGAGTGAGTTCATATATGCATCAGTACCATTGTGCCTGGAAGATACTGTATCCTGGTATCATCCATGTCTTCTGACTCTTAACAATCTTTTCAGCATAGTTTCCTGAACCTGATGGGGAAGGATTTAGTAAAGATATCCTATTTAGGTTTAAGTATTCCAAGGTCTCTCATTCTATCCTCATTGTCCAGTTGTGGGTATCTGTATTGGTTCCCATCTGCTGTAGAAAGAAGCTTCTCTGATGATGACTGATCTCTGGGTATAACAGAATGTTACTCATTTTCCTGCTACTTCCCTTTAGCAGAACAAAAGTATTTGATTTTCCTCTAGGTCCATGGCCTCCTAGTCTCAGGTTCTTGGTCACCTGGAGCAGTGTCAAGCATGGGGTCCATCTTGCAGAGTGGGCCTTAAATCCAATCAGATAATGGTTGGCTTGTGCCACTATTGCACCACCATATTTTACAGACAGATCATCATTGTAGATTGAAGGGTTGGTAGTGGGTTAGTATGTTATCTTTCTCTTCCAGTAATATGCAGAACTACCTTCTAGTACCATGAACACTAGTCAGTAGGGATGGATGTTGCACTATTTACCTTTTGGGGTTTGGGTTATTTCACTAAGGATCCTTTCTTTTCTGATTCTATCCATTTTCCTATTAATTTCATGATTTCAGTCTTTTGTTTATTTGTTTTTCTTTTATTTTTGTAATGGCTAAATATTCCTTTCACGTGTTGATGGACATGTAGGCTATTTCCAATTTCTTGCTGTTATGAACAGAGCAGTAGTGAACATGTTTGAGCAAGTGTCTCTGTGTAGTAATAAGGGCGGTGGGGCTGCATCCCCAGCACCCCGGCTGCCTGGCTAGCTTATGCCCGAAATAACAACACACAAACTGTATTCATTTAATCACTGCTTGGCCCATTTCTATCTAACCTCTTCTAGGCTAATTCTCACATATTAATTTAGCCCATTTCTAATCATCTGTGTAGCGCCCCTAGGTGCGCTTACCGGGAAGATTCTAGCCTATGTCCATCCTGGGTCGGAGCTTCATCAAGTGCGTCTGCCTGGGAGCTGGCAGCATGGCGTTTCTCTGAGGCGTCTGCTCCTGAGAGGAGAGCTGTGGAGTCTGATCTCACTTCCTCTTCCTCCCAGCATTCTGTTCTGTTTACTCCTCCCACCTATCTTTATATATTTGAGACACTAACCTTATATTGAACATGTAGTTGGTAAATATCTTTTCCTATTTTATAGTTTGGTCTTTTGCCCAGTGATGATGTTATTTGCCATAGAAGATTTCCTATTCATAAGGTCCCATTTATTATTTGTCTTAGTACCTGTGCTGTTAGCATTCTGTTCAGAAGTATTTTTCTGTGCCAGTGAGTTTCTGTCCCGCCCGGTCCTGCAGCCATTCAGTCCCAAAAAAATTACACAGAGGCTTACATTAATTATAAACTGGTTGGCCTATTAGCTCAGGCTTTCTTAATAACTAATTCTTACATCTTACAATAACAGTAATTGGTATATAAATATTGCTTTTATTTGTTTGTTTGTTTACTTGTTTGTTTAATCATGGAATGTTTTTCCTTTTCCATCACTGTGATTAAAATTTTTGCTGGACATAATAGTCTGAGCTGGCATGTATGGTCTCATTAGAGTTGAGTCATTCTAATTGGTCTGTCTTTATATGTTACTTATCTTTTTCCCTTGAAGCTCTTAATATTGTTCTTTTGTTCTATGATAAATGTTTTTAATATTATGTGTCATGGGGAATTTCTTTTGATCCTATCTATTTGGTATTCTAGATGCTTCTTTGATTGGCACCTCCTTTTTTAGGTTAGGAAAATTTTCGTCAATGATTTTATTTAAAATATTTTCTGTGCCTTTGAGATAGGTTTCATCTCTTTCCTCTATTTTTATTATTCATAGATTTGGTCTTTCACAGTGTTCCAGATTTCCTGAAATTTTTGTTACTGGAGTTTTTTATATTTAACATTTTTCTTGACTGAGGTATCCAATTTTTCTACCTTGTCTTGTGCCTAAGATTCTGCTTCCCTGTCTTATAGTCTGTTGGTGAGTACAAACCTGGCCTTTGAGGTTTTTGTTTGACTTCCTAAATTTTCATGTCAGTCTGGGTTTTCTATAGTGAGTCTATTTATACTATCATGTCTTGAACTGTTTTCATTATTTCATTCCATTCTTTGTGTTTTCACAGACTTCATTAAGGGATTTATTTCTGTCTTTAAAGTCCTTGAACATATTCGTAATTGCTACTTTCAATTCTTTGTCTTATTTATTCTTCAGCTATATTACATTTCTCAGGACTCTGATGGAGATATGTTGCCTTGCCATTATAGGCATCTGGGGTTGTGACAAGTGAGGAGATTTTAGGTTTTGAATCTTGTTTTGTGTTTTGGGTAGTTGTTCCACTCCTTGATTTCTGTTGCCCTCTCTCGACCTTAGGAATGTGTGATGGCTTTATGTTGCCTGATAGAGGGTGCTTCCTCGTGTCAGTGGATGGCAGAGAGGAATAGAGGTCCACTAGTAGAAAAGGCTGCTTATCCTATACCTATATAAGTGTATATTTTAAACAGTGTTTATCATCATCATTATTTTGGGACAAAATTTTAGTGTGTAGCACAGGTTAGCTTAAAACTGTCCTTCATTTTCAGTTAATTTCCCAAGTGCTGGGATTTTAAGTGCATCACTGCACCAAGAAAATAATTAATTTAATTATCTTTTTTTCTTTCACATGCATATCAAGCTATTGATTGCTGTATTTGATACTGAGTATCTTTTTTAAGCTTTATTTTCTCTGTCATCGAGTATATATTATACATTAATTAAAAGTACTGACTTTAATTCAAACAAACATTCTTAATAAATCCTGAGTCTTAAAAATTATACTAAACATGCTAATATTCCTACATTTATGCACTTTTTACTTTAAGCCTTCACAACGATAAATTAATATGGTATTACAAAAACAATAAATGATTTTTTTGGAGGATTTGGTTTTGAGAAAGGAAGGAAACAGGTCTTGATAATAGGATATAAAAGAGTTCCAAATAGAAATGTGAACTGCTCTAGTATTGAACTTTCCAAATCAGTTCCTTTATAAAAATTGTAAGGCATATCTGAAAAATGCTCTGTGAATTAATGACTTTTCTTCTCATCTCACACTCTGTGATGCTTCCTAACCTAGGCAAAGTCTGACAAAAAGAAAATTTGTTTGTATTTTTTGTGTTTTGATCCTTGATGTTTGGGAACCTAACTTGTAGAGCAGGCTGTTCCTGAACTCATAGAGATAAGTCTCAATTTCCCCAGTTAAAGGTGTGTGCCACCACGCCTGGCTTTTCTCTAAGGTATGTTAAAATCAGTACTGACTTTATGAACTTTTAAATTATTTTATCGTGTTTGTTGATTCTCTGCTTTATTTTCATAAAGCAAGTTGTGAGAAGTACTCATTGCAAGGATTTAATCTTTTTGCAGGTTTGCTGTATATTATTGAAACACAGAAAGTTCTTGATCTCAGAATTAATGTGAAGGCTTCATATGTTATTGTCCCACAGTATGGAATTTTTAGCCCCACATCAAATCTACTTCTTTTGGATCTTGGTCATTTAAAGGTATGCACTAATAATGTTTGATTGATGATATGACATTTGTGGTATTCTTTTGTTTAAAATGTACTTTGATTTTGTTAAGATGGATTTATTTTTTTAATGTGTGTTTTTCTGAGTGTATGTAGGTATATCAGATGTGTGCACTGCCCAAGGAGGACAGAAGTGGGTCCCAGATCTCCATGAGCTAGAGTTACAGGCTGTTGTGAACCACCATGTGTGTACTGGGAACTGAACCCAGGTCCTCTGCAAGAACAACAAATGTTCTTAATTGCTGAGCCATCTCTGCAGCCCTAGAATATATACTGGTTTTAGATAGTTTGATAAGTTCTATTGATGTTTAAATATATATCAGTACTAGGATTTGAGAAACAATCTTTGTGATTAGTAAATAAAATTTTACTTTATCAGGTAGTTTTTTTTCTCCCTGTATTTTCAAAATCAAAGATTTCATTTTAGCCTTAACTGGCAAGGTAGTGACAGATTTTAAGAATTGTGTTTATAGACTTGAAAGTCATACCTAAGATTTTTTACTCTTCATTTACATTTTATTTGATTAAGTATATAGAATTGGGACAGTTCTGGAGGTGCTCATCTTTCTGCAGTTTTTACATATATAAGTTAAGTAGAAGCATTTTTTTAGATTTCTACGTCTAAACCATTCAGTACTGAACCCGTTAGTGTCATGTAATTATTAAAGGTAAAGAAAAATTAATTAAAATCTTCAGCTTCTGTTTTTTGCTTACTAGTCAGAGCTGGTTAGTGGCTGCTGTCGACTGTCCAGATGCAGGGGATTTCTGTCATCATTACTTACCATTCTGCCACTACAACCATCACATGTAGAATACCTACAGAAGTCTGTGGGCAGCTTGGTGACTTCTCTCTGCCTAAGAACTTTGTTCTTTTCCTGTTACTTTGTACTTGGTATATATTTATTTTATGAATATAATTATAAAATTATTTCAAGGGCAGTTTAAGAAGAATGTAAGTATTAAGAGTTTTGAGGATTCAATTTTCTGACATTAGCTAATTTGTTTTATCTGCTACCTAAAATTTACTACCTTTCAGAGATAATATTTTTTTAAAAAATTTTAAATTTGTTTTTATGTGTATGGATATTTTGTTTGCATTATACATTTGTTTACTATTTAAGTGCCTGGCGCCTGCACATGCCAGAAGGTGCTAGAAATCAAACCTATGTTCTCTGGAAGAGCAGTCAGTGCTGTTAACCACTGAGTCATTTCTACCGCTCCATTTTTTTTTTTTTAATGTTTGTTTTTGAGACAGAGTCTCACTACATATCCCTGGTATCCTAGAACTCACTGTGTAGACCAGGCCAGCCTCCATCTCACAGAGACCTGTTTTCTTTTGTTCTCCTGAGTTCTGGGATTGAAGGTATATGCTACTATGCCTAGTGAGATAATCATTTTAGTCAGTCTATCCCATGAGCTATGTGAAACAGAATAAGAAGTGTGTGTGTGTGTGTGTGTGTGTGTGTGTGTGTGTGTGTGTGAAGAGGTATTATTTTCTAGGACTCTGTTGGTTCCCATTTTTGATATAAGTAAATAAGTAAATTAAAAAATAGACCTCATTATGTGAATGCCGTCTTATATCTGTCTTTGTTGCATGTCTCATGGATAAGGATTTTTTTTTTTGGTTTTTCAAGACAGGGTTTCTCTGTAGCTCTTGGAACTAGCTTTTATAGGTCAGACTGGCCTCAAACTCACAGAGATCTTTCTTCCTTTGCCTCCCGAGTGTTGGGATTAAAGATGTGTACCACCACTGCCTGGCTGGATAAGGATCTTAATAGCTGTGTGTCTGTATGTGAATTTACCTTGTCCTATTAAATTTTTATGTTACAGAGCTAAGCAGTAGTTTTATTTTGAAGTACTTTACATGGTCTAAACTATTAAAATTAACTTTAAGGTGACAAGTAAAAGTCGATCAGGATTATCAGAAATGAAACCAAGTAACACTAGCCTCGAAGAGATAATGCATAGAGCTTATGATTCCTTTGATATTCAGCTTACAAGCATACAGTTGCTTTACAGCAGAGTGGGTAAGTACGAGAGATTATTATTGATTTTTTTTAAACAGTGATTAGGTTTTTAGACACTCTGAAGATATGCCTAAAGACTTTCCCTCTACATACTTGAAACTTTCCTGTATTTGAGTTAAAATTAATGTTAATATTGCACAGTGAATGGGAGATAGTTGATAGTGAAAGTGCGAAACCTTAAGCTCAGCTCCACTGCTTCCGAACAGCCGTTCATTAAGATATGTGACTCGGTACTTGGGTTTGATTGGCTATGGTAATCTAGCTGAGTGATTGATGTTTATTTCTAAGATAATTACAATGATTTTATTTAAATAAAAAAAATTGACTACTTACTAAAAAAAATGACTGCTAACATTTTTCTCGTTTGAAACCAGGAAATTTGTTCCCTAGTTCACCTAGCTAAAATTTTGTCTCTTATTGGGAACTGTGGCTTGCTCATTACACTAAGCTGACTGATTGCTGAGCTCTAAAAATCTGTCCATTGCTACCTTCCTAGTGCTGGGATTTCAAGCATGAACCACCATTGTCTACTCCCCATGAGCTATGTGAAACAGAATAAGAAGTGTGTGTGTGTGTGTGTGTGTATGCACTTAAAATTTTCTGCCTTATTTTGGTGGTATAATATCTGGTTGGCATAGTGATCATTCATAGATATACTGTATATTTGCCTTTTAAAAAACAGCCCTTTTTCTTTTATTATAGAATATAGTCTTATAAAGTAGTATAGGGGGAAAATGGAAGTGTAAAGACTTGCTGATTGTGTGTCCTTTAGATAATTTTAAGTTTTGTATGTTATAAAATTATACTAATAATAAACATGGACTGTTTCTGTGATTAGGTGATAACTGGAAAGAAGCACGAAAGCTCAATGTATCAACACAGCATATTTTGACACCTATGCACGTCAATGTAGAACTCTCTAAAGCCATGGTTTTCATGGATATCAAGATGCCCAAGTATGTATTATATATTATCTGTTTCACGTAATTGTAGATTTTCTCAGTAAATCTATAATGAAGGAAATGCTATACCCATTGACTCTATTATATAGAATTCATATTATAACCTTTGCCACTTATGCCATTTTTAATATGCAGTTCAATAGCATCTTCATAAATTCACAATATTTTGCAGCTCTCACCACTATCTATCTCTAGAACTTTATTTAACAGTCTTCCAAACTAAATGTCATACTCGCTAAATAGTAACATTCCATTCTACTCTGCTTTTTGCCCCTGGCTACTAACCCCCTTTTTGTCTGGTGACTTTTCTTTGTGTTTTGGTTAAGATTTATTCCAACATATTTTAATCATGTTCTTATTTTTGTTTTTGTATATTTTGTAAATTTTTTTTTGTTACCATGGAGATTATGTGTGATGTCTTAAACCTTTTGCCGTTTGCTTAAAATGGTACCCATGTTAGTCTCATTCACATGCGAAGTCTACTTTTTCGGCACCAATTAATATAAACTTATTATGTCTTCATTTCTGTAGAAAATGAAAAGAAGTCAAACCTAAATCATATAAAAATCTTTTTTAATATTTTTAATGCAGTTATCTGTACTATGATGGTTAATTAGACTGATTTAAGACAATAAAAGAAAGCCCACTCTATAGTATGTAGCATTTTGATGCCTACCCTCTACATTGTGCATCTTGCATATTTGAGGAAAGGAAAAGGTTTTGATGCTTTAATTTAATTGATATGTATTGTGTAAGTTAAGCCACAGTGAATGGAAATATTTAAGTTATTAGAAATAAAGCTTAGGATTTTCTACAGGAATTCAGGTACATTTTTAGAGACCAATGTTTAAAAACTAAAATGTATAATTTAAAAAAAAATTAGTTTTGGGGAAAAGTGGCTGTAAAACCAATGAGTTAAAACATTTTGTTTGAGGGCCATACCTTTTGAAAAATTCTTGTTTGTGTATGCCCGTGCATTTTTGTACATGTGGATATACACATGTGTGTGGAAGCCAGAGGTTGACATCATGAACCCAAAGTACATCAATTGGCTGAGATGCACTCCAGAGACGCACTTGCCTCACCTCACCTCTCCTTTAGTGTTGGGATTGCAGGTGTGTGCCTCTGTGTCCATCTTTTAGTTGGTGCTGGGTATCTCACATCAGTTACTTGTACTTTTTTTTCACTTTTCCATTAGACCAATTTTCTCAACCTCTCTTCATTTTTATTTTTAATTTTTAAAAACATTTATTATATGGAGGGCTTGCATGTTTAGGTACCACAGTGGGCATGTAAAAGTCCAGAGAACAACCTGATGGAGTAATTTCTTCCACCATGTGATTTCTGGGTAATCAAACTCAGATCACTGGGCAAGTTCCCCTTAAGGGCAGATGCCTTTATCCCCTGAGCCATCTCTAGGGCTCCAGCCCCTCTTTAATTCAGTATCTTATTTGTAAACAAAAGAGATTGGTGTAAAATGGAGACTGCATGTTTGTTTTTCCACCACCCAGACCCGAATAATAATTACAACACTGCTTGGCCAACAGCTCAGGCGTATTTCTTGCTAGCTCTTACACCTTAAATTAACCCATTTCTATTATCTTATATTTTACCACAAGGCTCGTGGTTTAAAGGTAAGGTTCTGGCTGCTTTCTCCTTCAGCAGCTACATGTTGTGTGCCTGACTTTGTCTTCTTTCTCCCTGCATTGAGTTTAGTTTTCCCACTTACCTGTATTCTGCCCTGCTATGGGCCGAATTAGCTTCTTTATTAATCAATGGTAATAAAATATATTCACAGCTTACAGAGGGAAATCCTGTATCAGATTGGTAAGACAGTTAAAAATAACTCAGGTTTTGTTTTAAATTATGGTTTTGGATATAAAATCTCTCGTTCTTTGAACTTGCTAAGCTTACGTTTTCTTGTAGGAACTATGTGCATATTAGAATTTACATGTAGTAGGGATTAGAAATAGACTGTGATCCTCAAGTATGAGTATACAACAATGACATATAAATAATGTAATGATAGTCACCTAATAAATTGGTAATTAATATTGTCATCTGTATTTGGCAAATCTGAGAGAAACAATAAATGAAATAATACTAGAATAAGAAACCTCTGAAAACTATTAAGGCTAGTGCATCTAAGGTTTATAAGGTAAGATGTGATTTGTAGTTTTAAATTTTTATTTTAAATATTTATTAGTTGAATATCATGGTTTTATATTTTTGTTTTGTTTTGTTTTTGGGTTGGGGTAGGTGCTAAGCATTGAACTCAGGACTTCCTGCTTGCTCTGCAAGGCATTTGTCACTGATCCACCTCCCAAATTCCCATTCTTTGTTAATTAGTGTACCTAAACCAGAATGAAAATTACTCTATATATTCTGTATAATTCATATACTCTATAATAATTCCTGTCTCTGTAAAATAGATTCAAGATTTCTGGAAAATTACCTCTTATTTCATTACGAATCTCAGATAAAAAACTACAAGGGATTATGGAATTGTTTGATAGCATTCCAAAACCTGAACCCATAACTGATCTGTCTGCCCCTGCCAAATCATTCCAGGTAAAGTCTTTTTCAGAATTAATGAAAGATTAAATTGAAAAATAGATTCCGAAGTAGTAAAAGAAATTACCACAGGTGAAATTACTTACGCTCATTTTAATTTTCAGCAGAATTGCGTCTCTTCCATCTTCATGACACACATTTACATTACGAGTATTTAACATTATGGAGAAAATTGCGACTTTGAACTTACTTGTATATGTATTAGGTTATACGTCTGTCTATCAGATTAAGTTCTAACAGTTGTTAAGGAAAAGTATTACAAATTTTTGATGAGTTTTGTCAACTTTTCTCTCGAGTATTAATTTATTAACAGTGAATGAGTGTCTTTCTCTGCTCTAATTAGTTTTTAGTGTTGGCCATTCTTAATATTTTACTCTTTGAAAAGATTGCCTTTTGGATTTAATTTGTGTATCTTTCAAAGAACATGTTTTTCTGTGTTTAATTTTTACTTTTTTTGAACTGTTACTGTGAATATATGTATTTGTATTATGTAAATGCAGTATAATTTTCTAATTATAGAAATTTATCAGTCATTTGGAATTACTTTTTATGTTAGATTTTTAGTGCTTTATGTAAGTATATTTTTACTATGCATTAAGTTTTTATTTTTACATAGTCACAGTTATTTTCTTACACCTTTGATTTTTTTGACTATATATTACATGATTTCTCTCTCTAAAATATTTTAAGAAAGGAAATATCTCATTTTTCTTTGATTTCCATCCCCTTGGCTTGCTTATAAGTTATTAAATTTTTGCTTTTCTTTAATTTACATTTCTAAAAAAATTGCAAAACTAACTTGTAGAATCCCCATTCTCCAGTCTATTTGATAGTGAACTGCTGATGTATTCTCTCCTCTTCCTCTGACCACTTTAGTGTTTTACAATAGCTTTTCTGCTTTGCTGCTGAACTTTCTCTTTTATTAATTTTGTTTTCTTCATGTGTTTTGAATTTTGATGAAGTAGTATTTGTTATTTTCTTTTTGGGTAAAGCTAAATGTGATATTTCTGAAGCTTTCACCTCTGAATGAAGTTGAAAGATTTTCCCCCTGTGTTTTATTCTAAAAAGTTAGTAGTCTTTAAAGTTGCTTTATAAATGTATGTGCATTTTACATTCATATTTTAATGTAGTCTTTTAACATCTTCAGTCTAATTTTATATCTGTCTTATCATGTCACTTTTATTTTCCCTTGATCCACTGCCCAGCCTCTATGGCTAACTAGTGACTTAGCTCTGTACGCTGATCTTCAGACAAACTTTATTTGTTAGATTACAAACAAAATATCACTACAGGGCTTGCTTCTTAAGATGTCCTTGAGCTGGTTTATGGGCTAAGTAAAATTTCTAGTTAAAACCTATCTCAGTCCAAAGGAGTGGGGGGAGGGGGAGAAGGGTGGGAGGAGGGGGAGAAGGGTGGGAGGAGGGGAAGGGAAATGGGAGGCTGGGAGGAGGTGGAAACTTGTTTTTTGTTTATGTTTTTTTTCTTCTTTTCGCAATAAAAAAAAAAAAAACAAAAAAACAAAAAAAAACCTATCTCAGAATCCTTACAGATTTCCAGGAAGTTACTATGGGAGCCCCACAATTACACTTAACAACAAACTTAAAAAAGGACTTACTTTTTCTGCTTTAGATCTGATCGCTTCTCTGACTGTATTGAGTAACTTTTTGTCAAAATTATCATAAATTTGAATAAAAGATCTTTATTTTGATTGGCAGTGTGTTACTTTTGTTTCAGATTCAAGCATCTACTTTGCCAGCATCACAGATTTCTCAGAAGTTAATCCCTTTATTGGAACAGCCTTCTGTTGCCGAAGATGGTATGGTGAATTTTCCTTACTGCACGTGCATAATTGAAGGAGTTCATTTTTGAGGGCTGTTCTCTTCAAATGGTTATGTATAGGGGTATAAACATCTTTTTCTTTTAGCAATCAACACATTTACTAAAGTTTATGTCATGTATACATCAGAGACATTCATAAATGAGTCACTCAAATACTAACTAAAGTTGGGTTTATATGCCAGTTTACATTGAACAAAAGAATTCCACACACTACTCAATTTAAAAACGTTTTGATTGTTTTGAGTAGTTGATAAGTGGAATCTTACATGTAATATTTTCATACCATGGTTAATTACTGATAACAAAAAATTACATTAGATGAAGCTGTAGTTAAAGGGGTGCTTTATTAACGTTACTGAGCCTGGCTTCTGTTGCTAGTATTACAGAGTTGTCAGCTGAGTTCCATTACACTGTCTAGCTACAGGGAACACGGTAGTGTTTTGTTTCAGTATTCATAATGTAGACGATCATTGTTTTCCTCTATAAATGCTTCTTATCCAACTCTAAATAGTAATGATTTTTTTAAAGTTGATTTTTTTTTTTTGAATCAGGATAGATAGCTCAATGGTTAAGAGTTCATGATGTGCTTCCATAGGATCATGACTCAGTTCCCAGCACACACACACTGGGCAGCTCACTACTGCCTTTTTCTCCCCTCAAGAAAATCTGTTGCCCTCTTTGAACTCCATGAGCACTTGCATTCACATACCTGCACACAGATGCACACATGTACACATAATTAAAAATAAAAAATGAATCTTAAAAAATTGATTTTATGCCAAAGATTAAATATTTTATATACATATATTTTGTCCTTTGCCATGTTATTTATTCAAAAGTAATTTCTGTATTTTTTCTCTAGCTTTTGTGTTCAACTTTTAATATAGACATTTATAAAGACAAAAAGAACCCCACTTGTGAAATATTCTATACCTGACCTCATGTGATGTGTCAGTCAAAACTTAGTCACAATAAGACACTATATAAAATTACATTCAGATATGCATGAGGATATAAAGCATATATGAATTCTGTGTTTTGATGTATTTTAATGCTTACGTTTATTTCAGAAAATTATAAAAATAGATTACTTCTGTTGTTGACTTAAACTAAACATTCTTTGAAATTTAGATTCAGAGGAAGAATTTTTTGATGCACCATGTAGTCCCTTGGAAGAGTATCCTCAAATCCTATCTAGAGTTAGAAGTCCTCGACCCAAAAAATTACAAAAGAAAGAGTGTTCAGTGAATTTAATTCAACTTAGGATGCGATTTGAAGTAGCAGAGGTATGTGCTATGATTACATAAATGTGGGTTATGTGAGTTGTCATTTATACTTTGTGAAGTTTACTTATATAGTTTTATTACCAATAGATACTAGTCAAGGTATATGGAGATGGTGTATGGTTTTTGTAATTTTTTAAAAAGAAAATGAACTATCTTTTTTTATTATTATACATCAGTACAGATTCCCACTCCCTCCCCTCTTCCCATTCCCTCCACTTACCCCCTTACACGAACTCCCCCATCCAATCCTCAGAGAGGATAAGGCACATTGCTTTAGGGAAGGTCCAACGCCCTCCCAGTTATATCTAGGCTGAGCAAGGTACCCATCCAAAGAGAATGGGCTCCTAAAAAGCCAGTACAAGCAGTAGAGATAAATCCTGGTGCCACTGTAAGTGGCTCCTCAATGTGCCCCAGCCATACAACTGTCAACCACATTCAGAGGGACTAGTTTGGTACTATGCTTGTTCCTTCCCAGTCCGGCTGGTGTTGGTGAGCTCCCATTAGCTCAGGTAGACTGTTTGAATGGGTGTCCCCATCATGGTCTTGACCTCTTTGCTCATATTCTTATTTCTCCTACTCTTCAACTGGACTTTGGGAGCACAGTACAGTGTTCCAATGGTGGTCTCTGCCTCTGTTTCCATTATTTTCTGGATGAAGGTTCTATGGTGCTATTTAAGATATTCATCAGTCTGACTACAGGGCAAGGCCAGTTCAGATGCTCTCTCCTCTATTCCTTAGGGTCTTAACTGGATTATCCTTGTGGATTCCTGAGCATTTCTCTAGTGCCAGATTTCTTGCTAACCTTAGAACGACTCCCTCAATCATGGTATCTCTTTCCTTGTACTAATTTCTGTCCTTCCATTTCGGCTATCCCATTCCCTCAAGTTCTCCTCGCCCCTCCCCTTCTCCCCTCCTCTTACCCTTCTACCCTCCTTTCTCCCCCGACCCCAATGTTCCCAATTTGGCCTGGAGGGATGGGTCAGCCTTTAAAGGCTAGGCTTACAACCAAAAGTATGGTTTTCTTCATATTTTTTTTAAGAATATCTTTCTTAAGAATTAGTGTTTAAGTGGTTTATTGTGGGCAGTTTTTTAAAACATTTTTTGGTGATGATTATACAATGTAAGTATGCATTGATTGTGTGGGGAGAATAGAAAATCAATATTAAGTTTCAATTTTTAACATACTACATATGCATCTTTATGTTGTTATCACATAGGTAAGCTATGTGTTTTGCCTTCCTTACAGGTTTTGATTCAGTTTTATCACCTTGTGGGAGACTGTGAACTACCCGTGCTAGAAACGGGTGTTTTAGGATTGGGTACTGAAGTTGAGATTAGAACATTTGATTTGAAAGCAAACGCCTTTTTGAAAGAGTTCTGGTTAAAATGTCCAGAATACTTAGGTAAGACTATTAAAAGATATATAATTTACTTTCATAATTTGATTACTTGTTATAGATTTTTCTGTTCCTTAGACTTTGAATCAATATTTTGAAATAGTCTGAAAAAGAAGAGACGATTACATTTAAATTTATGTTAGTCTATTTTCTTTCTTTAATATATTTTTAATTAAAATATAATTACATCACTTACCTTTCCCTTCCTCCTCCAACACCTCCCACACATCCTCCATTCTCAAGTCAACAGTATTTTTCTTTGTTTGCATATGTGTATATATAAAAATACACAAATATAATCTGCTGAGTCTGTTTTTGTTGTATGTTTATGGATGACTTCAGGGCTGACCATTCTGTATTGAATCATCAGGTTGGAGGGTCATCACTGGGAAAGGCTAATCTTCCTCTCTTAGCAGTTATTAGTTGTCTGTAGTTTTTTGTCTAGGGTTGGAACCCTGTGAAATTGTCCCTATTCCACATTAGCATGTCTACTGATACTGCTATTGTTCTGGTCCTGTTTATGGAGCTGTTTCTAGAGGAGACTGTTTCACAGCAGACTTCCTGACTCCTATAATCTTCCACTCCGTCTTCTGTGATGTTCCCAGAGCCATAGATGTAGGAGCTGTCACGTAAATTCATCCATTGATCTCTGTATGGTGATTTTCTGTGATGGTCTTCATTACTATAAATCAAAACTTCTTGCCAGGCGGTGATGGTGTACACCTTTGATTCCAACACTTGGGCCAAAGTAGGCAGAGCTCTTTGAGTTTAAGGTCAGCCTGGTCTTCTGAGATAGTTCCAGGACAGCCAGGGCTATAAAAAGAAACCATGTCTCAAAAAGCAAAACAAAACAAACAGAAAAAAAGGTGGGGGGAGGAGGAAAGAAAAAAAAGAAGCTTCTTTAATGAAGGGTTGCTGTATCAGCACTTAAATTTAGATGGGGCTAAGAACCATAGATGAGAGAGACTATGCAGCATTTGTCTTTCTGGGTCTGGATTATCTCCTCCAATACAACCTTTTCTGGGTCTATCCACTTAACTGAAATTCCATGATTCACTTATCAACTTCCTCAACAGTAGGATATGTTTGTTACAGTTGAACCTATTCACATTTTTATCACCCCAAATCCATTGTTTGCATTAGATTTAAACATTTGTGTTAAACTTTTTATGTGTTTGTCCACTGTATAAAGGCCAGTTCTTATGGTGGTATAATCAGAAGCATGATTTCACTGTGCTCAGTATCTGCTGTTCTCCCACTGTGGTATCTGGCTTAAGATGTTTCTGTCTTCCATGTTATATTCTTTTATCTGAATATATGATTGGAATAACACAGTGTGCATCCTTTTAAGGTTAGCTTCTTTTAGTAATCTGTGTTTAAATCTTCTTGTCTTTTCATGGCTTGATAGAGAGTTACTTTTGACCAGTAAATCATAATCCTTTGCATAGGAACATTATTGTTATCTATCCAATATATCCATTATTGCTTTCTAGCCAACTGTTCATAATAGATATTCATTATGGATACCTATCCACTCACTTATAACGGACAACTTGACTTCTTTTATGTTTTGTCAATTTTGAATAACGATGCTAATAGATAGCAATATGCAGATTTTGGTATAGACCTATGCTGTCTGTTTCTTTGGGTAAATACTAAGGAACTGAAGTGGTGGATTTTATGTTAAATATATGACTTGTAAATGAACCACCAAACTATTCCAGTGTTTTGAGATATATATATATATATATATATATATATATATATTTTTTTTTTTTTTTTCCTGGAAATAAATAAGAGTACTTATTGTTTCATCCTTGTCAGCATTTTGTTAGTGTCTGGTCTTCAGTCCTTCTAATAGGTATATAATGACAGTTTGAATTTCTCTGATGGTATATGATGTGGGGAATCCTTTCATGTGTCAGTTTGTCATAGCTCCTTTGGTGAGTGGTATCTTCTAAGTTCTTTGGCTCTTTTGAAAATTATCAATCAAATTAAGTAGTTTAACCCAAAAGTAGGTCAGAGGAATGTGTTTGTATGGTATCACATTGTCTACTTGTTCTCCAGCCCTTGCGAACTTGAATGTGGTAGACTGTGCCACAATTATCTCTTGGTCTCCCAAATTTGAGAATGGTGCTCTGTGTGACAGTTGTCTTGCGCTTACAAACTTGATTGTGGTAGACTGTGTCACAGTTTTTCTTGGTCACACAAACTTGGGTGTGGGGAAATGTATCGCAGTTACTGATTAGTCACACAAAGTTCATTATATAGGTGTTGAATTTTTGTTCTTTTATGTCAAAATTATATTCTGTTCTTTTGCCCCCAAAGTAATTTTCTTTGATTATTGGGAAAAGAAGTAAACCAGCTGAATAGTGTTCTCTAGTAATCCAGAAGTAGTATAGCCATTGTTACTTTTTATGTTTATGCTTATTTTTGTTTCTCAAAGGCAAAGCATAAATAAATCCTTGCAAAAAAGCATTTTATACCATCCCTACTGAACCTAATCCTAAAAGCATTATATACCATCCCTACTGTACCTATTCCTAAAAGCATTATATACCATCCCTACTGTGCCTATTCCTAAAAGCATTATATACCATCCCTACTGTATCTATTCCTAAAAGCATTATATACCATCCCTACTGTGCCCGTTCCTAAAAGCATTATATACCATCCCTACTGTGCCTGGTTCCTAAAAGCATTATATACCATCACTACTGTGCCTGACCCTAAAAGCATTATATACCATCACTACTGTGCCTGACCCTAAAAGCATTATATACCATCCCTACTGTGCCTGTTCCTAAAAGCATTATATACCATCCCTACTGTGCCTGTTCCTAAAAGCATTATATACCATCCCTACTGTGCCTGGTTCCTAAAAGCATTATATACCATCACTACTGTGCCTGGTTCCTAAAAGCATTATATACCATCCCTACTGTGCCTGTTCCTAAAAGCATTATATACCATCACTACTGTGCCTATTCCTAAAAGCATTATATACCATCACTACTGTGCCTATTTCTAAAAGCATTATATACCATCCCTACTGTGCCTGTTCCTAAAAGCATTATATACCATCACTACTGTGCCTGTTCCTGAAATCATTATATACCATCACTACTGTGCCTGTTCCTAAAAGCATTATATACTATCACTACTGTGCCTGTTCCTAAAACAATTTGCTTTATTTTCTGAGGAGTGAGGGGCAGAGTTACTTTATGAAATACAAATGATCTGGTAAACAGCTGTTCAAGAAGCTGGTAAACGTGTAAATGAAGTGTAGATCTTCTTAAGGTCAAAAAATGTGGTTAATACCTAACATAGGGTGCTGGTTCATGTGCTCATAGTTTTAAGTTTGAAGGGCTGCATAGACATTGTGCCGTGCTTTCCTCAGCTAGAGCAGTGTAATGAGTTTATAGTCCTTTATCCCAGTCTCTAGACACTGTTTTTTAGCAACTGTAAGTAATTTGATAATGATAGTTTTAAAGAGTATACAGATATCTCTTCTCTAACAATTCTCATGGAATATCTCGTTTTGAACAGAATTAGTAATGTACCTAAGTAAACTGATATGTACTGCTAAGACTGATTTTTATCTAGTATATAGAAAAATGTAACACTTTCTTGATGCATTTCCACAACTAGTATTTTCAGAGGTACTCGGTTTTTTATTACCAGGCATTGTTGTGACTCAGTCCTAGAATTTTTCATGCACTTTCATTACCACTAAAAGTTATTTTGGTTCTTCCTTAACAGTTTGCTAGTTTTTGTTACTGGCTTGTTTATATGTCGAAAGGTTTGATACTTTAGTGTTGAAATACAAAGAAAGGATACATTGTATTGAGTTGAAAAAACAAAGGGATCTTACTGAGTAGCATCTAAGGCAATCTTTTTTCTATCATAATTACTAATGATTTAATTTATCTTAGTATAATTTTACTACCAAGAAATAATCCTTAAACTATTTTTAGATGAAAACAAGAAACCAATTTATTTGATCACCACCCTGGATAACACAATGGAAGATTTGTTAACACTGGAATTTGTGAGGGTAAGCAGTTCTGCTTCTACCTGATGGTCAGGTAGATTTGCTATGAAATTTGTAATTTAGTGTGCTTAATTTTTACTCTAATGTAACTTTGTAAAGGCCTCTGTTTTAAAGGTCTTTCTGTTTGGGCCTTATTGTTCTGTAGTTTTGATTCACAAATACTTCATATAACAAACAAAGTATCTTGTGCTCTAAGAAGAAAGGAACTGTAGGTTGACTTTTTCCACCAGACTTTTGAAAAACAAACAAATGTTTGGTGGTGATGAAATTTCTTACTGTATGTGGTACAAGAGGATGGATGAATTTACTTCCTTTCTACCATTATCTGGTTACCTGCTTTTTAAGTGTCAATGACTCCATTCCATTTATATTGATTTATAATGTTTTAAAATTTTTTCATCTTCTGTATGTACTATGGTCTATTTTTGAATTATTCTTTGTTATTTGCCATTATGTGTGTTTTAATAATTACTTTGTAATAAGAATTACGCCAAGAGAATATTACCGTACTTAAGACTATTTTTGTTTCCGTGATTTGTGGATATTTTTAAAGATTTTTGTTGTGTATTTGTATCAGGTTTTAGGATATACAAACACTAAAGAAAATAAAAGCAATTGTGTTATGTGCATATTAAATGGATTACTATTTAAAAAGGATAAATCATGATATTTGCAACATTATCAGTCTGCAGGCCATGATGTTAAGTGAAATAAATTATCTACTCACAGAGAGAAATATAAGGGAGGATCTTACTTATATGTAGATTCTAATAAAATTGAACTCATATATGTGAAAAGAAAATGGTGGCTACTGCAAGTTGGGACTACTGTGTAAAGAAAGAATAAGGAATTGTTGATAAAAGAAACTTGTTGTTCCTGGCTGCTCAGCCCTAAAATAATCACTCAGAAACCATATTATTTGCAATAATGTTTGACCAATAGCTTAAGCATGTTTCTAACTCTCACATCCTAAACTAACCCATCTGCATTAATCCGTGTGTCTCCACGAGGCTGTAGCTTACTGGGTAAAGTTCCAGTGTCTGTCTCTGGTGGGGCTACATGGCTTCTCTCTGACTCTGCCTCTTTCTCCCAGCATTCAGTTTAGTTTTCCCTGCCTAGCTAAGTTCTGCCCTCCTATAGGTCTAAAGCAGTTTCTTTATTCATTAATGATAATCACAGCATACAGAGGGGAATCCCACATCAGAAAATAGTTTCAGCCAGAAAGGAGAATAGATTTTGAGATCTGTTGGGTAGCAGAGTAACTATAATCAATAATGTATATTTCCAAAGGTAATTTTCAAATGTCTTACAGTAGATGGTAGGTAAGCTAGTTAATAGATATATGTTAGCTTTACTTAAACATTTTGTATGCATTCCATGAAACATCAGGTAGTAAGCTATAAATATACAATTATGTCATTGTGAAAGGCTGTAAGATATTTGGAAAGACAAGTGTTTGGGAACTTGTAGATTATTATCTCCCAAATTTTGTTTCAAATACAGGAAAAATTAGGAAGAAACATTCAGAGCTCTTGAGGAGCAAATGATAGTTCTCTATATTTGATACCTTATAACATGTTTTCTCTAGATAATAAGGAAGATAGCCTGTATTCTTAATTGAAGACTTGCTTTACGCTAGAGAATCCCATATTTAGCACATTTTATTTATTATAGTAAAGCAGCTGCCTTGTTCTGGTCAAATAGTTGCTTGTTTAAGTAAATATATGTACATATATATGCATGTATGCATGTAACATACTAGCCCCCTCGTTTATAGATAGTTTATGTATAGTATCCAAGTCTTGAAAACTTTACAGCTGTCATGTGGTTGCAGACATTTCATGTCTCCCTAATACATTCTAATAGATACATTTTCTCTTTGTATAGGTCGAAAAAAATGCACCCAGTTTAAAAAGTACTTACAACAATGTTTTACAACTTATTAAGGTATGCATATATAATTGTTTATTTTAAAATTAGAAACTGTATTTCTATTTCTAGATGTCTTACCAGTACTTATTTTATAATTGGAATTATAAGATTCTCCAATGATAAAGCTGAATATTTTAAATCATGTGTTTTATACCACAAAGTATATGGTATGTTTTTTGTTGCTGTTGTTGGTTTTGTTTGTTTGTTTGTTTTGAGACTGAATTTCTTTGTACCTTTGGAACCTGTCCTGGAACTTGCTCTGTTTACCAGATTGGTGTTGAGCTCACAGAGATCTGCCTGCCTCTGCCTCCTGAGTGCTGGGATTAAAGCTGTGTGTGACCACATACATATATAAATACCATATATATGAATTTATTATATAAACAGTGTTCTACCTTCATGCATGCCTGCATGTCAGAAGAGGGCATGAGATTTCATTATAGATGATAGCCACTATCTGGTTGCTGGGAGTTGAACTCAGGACCTCTGGAAAAGCAGACAGTACCCCTTTGTTTTTTTATTTGTTTGTTTTTTGTTTGTTTTGAGATAGGATTTCTCTGTAGCTTTGGAGCCTGTCCTAGAAGTAGCTCTTGTAGACCAGGCTGGTCTTGAACTCACAGAGATCTGCCTGCCCCTGCCTCCTGAGTGCTGGGATTAAAGGTGTGCACCACCACCGCCCAGAAAAACAGACGTTACTCCTAACCTTTGAGCCATCACTCCAGCCCAGCATAGTGTATTTTAAAGACCATCAAGTCAGATGTTTTTTTTGACTTAGTACTAAAATCAGTTTTGTTCCATAGGTGAATTTTTCCTCTTTGGATATTCATTTACACACTGAAGCACTTCTCAATACAATGAATTATCTTAATAATACCCTTCCGCAATTAGGGGAACAATCTGCCTCAGTGTCTGTTGCAGAGACTGAAGACAAAGGAGATCTCATTAAAATGCTTGGTATATTTGTTAAAATTTAAGCTTTTGGGTTTTTTGTTTTGTTTTTGTTGTTGTTGGGGGTGGTTGTTTTGTTCTTTGTTTCTTTTGTTCACCAATTGGAACAGTAATTTTAGCCTCTGGTGTTGCTTTTTATTAGACAAACACCTAAAATGATTCATCATATTTCATGCTAATCTTAGAGATTAGTGATAAAGGAAAATGATTAGTGCTAAAGAAAACAGTTTATGTTGTAATATATTTGAGTTGTAAATTAGACAAGAAATACTTGATTTAGATTAAAGTTTATGTGACATAATTTTAGATTAGAAAAATGTAAATGACATTTGAGTATTATGGTTGTTTTTAATCAGAGTGCAGGTTAAGATTTGAGTTACTTTAAATCTAAAACTTCTTGAGCATAGTGGTAATACTCAAAAAGCCTTTGATTTTGCAGCATTTTGAAATTTTGAATTAGAGATGCTCTATCAGTTACCATTAAGAACTATGGGTATTTGCTTTCTATAATGACAGTTGTCTCAAAGATTCTTAGTTATTGGTTTAATTTTTAGTTTCAAATGATTAGTTACCTCTAAGAGCAGTCTTTGGACTATTTGTTTTTGTATTCATTAGATAATTCATATTTAGAATTCTCAATCCAGTAGGGAATATTTTTTCTTTGCCTGTAGTTGAGCTGTAAATCTGATGTTATAATCATTTGTGGTGATACTCTAGCTGCCTGTGTGTAGTGTGATAATTACTAAACCTTTCTTTGTGTTACAATGTGACTTTGTTTTGCAGCTTTAAAGCTACCCACGAATGAAGATACTATTACCTTGCAACTTTTGGCTGAATTGTCTTGTTTACGGATTTTTATTCAAGATCAGAAACAAAACATTTCTGAAATTAAGATTGAAGGTAATATCATCTCATGGAAACATTTTTAAGGTTATCAAATTGAAGACAAAAAAAAGCAATTTTTCATTGTTTTATTTTCTTAGGGCTTGATTCTGAGATGATTATGAAGCCATTAGTCACTGAAATAAATGCAAAACTAAGGAATATAATTGTGTTAGATTCTGATAAAATGGCTGTATACAAAAAGGTGAGATTTTGGGATTTTTAGTTATTTTTATTTCATGTGCATTTGTGTTTTGTACATTTATGTCTATGTGAAGGTGTCAGATCCTCTGGAACTGGAGTTATAGACAGTTATGAGCTACCATGGTGGTGCTGGGAATTAACCCAGGTCCTCTGGAAGAGCAAGTGCTCTTAACCACTAAGCCATCTCTCCAGCCCTGAGATTTTGTTTTATATTAAGTACCAATATATCATTAAATATGTAGTTTTCTTATCAATTAAATAGAATTATCGTGTATTAGCAGTGTCTTGTGCATAATGGGTTTTAGAGTCAAGCACAATTGATTTATTAGCTTTGATAATATTTGTAACCCTTTCAGTTACCTAATCTAGTCTTTTATTTATAAAATGAAGATTGTGATTTTTCCTAAGTCAATAATTCTCCTGGAACAAATAATGTTTTTTAGTGGTTGGAGGAGGGGTGTTGCTAATAATGCTTCTTTTAAGAACACTGACAAATAAAAGTGTTTTGTTCTGTAAATATCCCTAATTGCCTAATTCAGATAGTGGTATTAGAAGGTGTGATGTATTTCAAGTATACTGTCATGAAATGAGAGAATCCTTCTAAATTGATGTAGATGGCTAGATATTTTGTTAGTAATTCTCAGATAATAAGGAATTTAAGTAGAATGATGTATTGAAGGACCTGATGACAAAATACTAAAGTGTAAGATTGGGAAACCTGAAGGACTCTTTGGATCAATAAATGAGCATTTAGAGTTTGATAAAAGAAAGAAAACTTTGTACATGACTGGTCCTAGTCTGTTATCAGTATTATTAATTTTTTAATGTATCTGTATGAGTGTTTTACTTGCATATATGTATATACAGTACATGCATATATTAATAGTGTGTCATATGCATAATGGGGTTTGTACTGCATGTATATGTCTTGTGCCCACAGAGGCCAGAGAAGGTGATGAATCCCCTGGAAATGGAAGTTACAGATAGTTATGAGCTGCCATGGGGGTGCTGGGAACTGAACCCAGGTCCTCTGGAACAGCAGTCAGTGCTTTTAACTGCTGAGCCCTATCTCCAGTTCTGTCATCATTATTGATAGTCATCAACTGATTTTTATGTGAGACACAAAAATTATACATACATATATATATATATATACATATACATATATATCAATAAAGAGTGATTGGCACAAAAGTCAGATATGCATGATTTATAGAAATAAGGATTACAATTTTTAATAATACTGATGGCAATTTCCAAAGTTGTTATTTGCTCCTCTTTCACTGTTACTTTAAGATTCATAGAATATATAGGACAATGAAGGATAGGGCATACATTTTTATTTTTCTAGAAAGTGATGCTCACAGAAATAAAATTATCTACTAAATGCTATACAGATAGTAACAGAAATGAATTATAGCCCCAAACATTGATTGTTCCTTCTGTATTTTATTTTTATTTCATTTTATTTATTTATTTATTTTTTATTATTTTTTTAAAAAAACATAAACAAAAAACAAGTTTCCACCTCCTCCCAGCCTCCCATTTCCCTCCCCCTCCTCCCACCCTTCTCCCCCTCCCTCATTCCTCTCCCCCTCCCTCTCCAGTCCACAGAGCAGTCCGGGTTCCCTGCCCTGTGGTAAGTCCTAGGTCCTCCCCACTCCGTCCATATCTAGGAAGGTGAACATCCAAACTATGGCCAAATTAAAACATAGCTCAAAAGAGGTACAGATTGAAAAGTCTCTTTGTCCTCTTATCTTGCTCCTCTATCATTTTTCTTGGATTCCAGTGTAGGTCTCACAAATGGGGTGTTCTTGAGGATCTCCTCCTCCTTGGGGCATCTTGCTTGCTGTGCTTCTTGGCTCCTAATTAAAGACTACTAAATTCAAGCTAAAGAGGACTTCTTGTAGTCTGCTCTAATGAAGGCTTCTTGTCCTTCCCTTAGATATAGTTTTCTTTGTCCTTATTTCTAAGATTTTGTATCTTTACCTGGGCCTGAGGTCGGCAAGGTTTATTGACTCTCACTTTGGTCAGAGAATAATTTTGGTAATGCTTTAGGCCTTTGTAAGAAAGACACTTGTTTTTATGTGATGGATATTTTCTTATGTCTTTCTATCTGCGCACCATGTTCATGCCTTCTGCCCAGGGAGGCCAGAAGAGGTTAGATCCTATGGACCTGGAGATACAAACAGTTTTGAGCTACCCTGTGGGTACTAGGAATTGAGTCCCAGTTCTTTAGAAGAGTTGTAAGTGCTGGTAACTACTGAGCCATCTCTCTAGCCCAGTGCTTTTGGCCTTGTATGGGATGGAAATGTTTCCATTTTTCCAAAACCAATAGCAACTACAACCCTAATTTCAGTCTTAGTTCTTTTCTTATGTACTCCCAACAGAGGATAACAAAATACCTACTTTTGAGAGATACTGTGTTTGTTTTTCCCAGGGACTTTGTCTCCAACACTGGTATTTAGTCAGCCTCTATTTTTTTTTTAGCTGAATTGTTCTGCCATAACTTACATGGTATTTGGCAACCCTGCCTCTTGTAATCTTCTCTCCTTGCAGATTTTTCTCCTGATTTTTCTTAGATGATGTACATTTTTGTTGTTTTCTTGTTAATCCATATTTCTAGTAATATCAAGAAAAATTATAATAGTTCATTGGCTGTTTGTTAATTTTAGGGCTTGAAATGATCCTTTCTCTAGCTTCGTGCATCACATCCAGACACCTACACTCTCTTTCTTCAATTTTTGTACTACTTCAGCCTTCAAAAATATCTCATACTTTTGCTTTTGGGGGACCTGCGATTGATTTACTTGTTGGTTTTTCAATCTCCTGTTCTTGCTTCTAGAATTAAGAGTTGAGAAAACTGTAAATTTAAGTTAATACTCTTCCAATTTTTTTAAAAAAAATTCATTTCTTGTCTCTTATACCTTTAACTGGTAGTTATGGAGGTAGAAATTTTAAGCCCCCACCCCTGGCAATTTTTTGTTAGTAATTAAAATGATTCTTCACCAACTGATGAAGAACAGGACGTTTAAAATTGAGACACTGCATTAAAGAATACGAAAAGAATGTTTCAAAGTCCTCAGACCTAACGAAACGAAACATTGAGTTCAGGTAAATTATGTAGGTAATGTGTTTTAGCTTTGACTATTACTAAAGGCATATGGTGACTGCCATTGCCAGGCAGAAAATCCAAGTGAGATGCATAACTAAAAACATGAAGCATGGTCAAGGTAGGCCTGTTAACCTTTATGACACTCAAAGACAACAACAAAAAGCAGGTTAGGTTACAAGGTCTAATGAAGCATTTGGAATTGTTACCTCAACTACCTGGAAGATTTTCCAAATGGTACAATATTATTATTATTATTTTACTTCATTTTACTTTGATCTTGGGGTACATTACTTCAAAAATTGACTAATATTTTGGATTCTTCTCTCATCAAGGCTGTTTATATCACTGGAAAGGAAGTTTTCAGCTTCAAAATGATTTCTTACATGAATGCAACTGCAGGCTCTGCATACACAGATATGAATGTGGTTGATGTTCAAGTTAATTTAACTGTTGGTTGCATTGAAGTCGTGTTTGTCACAAAATTCCTATATTCTATATTGGTAAGTATTTAGCTCTTCTTCCTTGTCTCTTTCTGTATTGTCCTCCCACTCCTATGCAGTTAAATACACCTCCACCACCAGTTTTCTCTCTTTTGCTCTTCATAGTAATTGTATTCTCCTATCCTTCTTCCTCTTGGCCCAGTCTCTTCTTTCCTGGCTTTTGAAGTTAACTTGTGTTTAAGTAGTCAAATCTAAAGATTCAGAGATAGGATTCACAAATAAGAGAGAACATGGAGTGTCTTTCTGAGTCTGGGTTTCTTCATTCAATATAATATTTTCTAGTGCCACCCATTTGGTTGTGAATTTCATTGTTTTTACAATTGATTAGAATTCTGTTTTGTATATTTACCTTGTTAACAGGGTAGCAGTGAACATGACTGAGAAAGTGTAGTTGTAGAAGGATTTGGAGACCCCTCTTTTTCCCTTTTCTCTCTTCAGATCATATGTGCCTTGCTATTCCCCTATTTCTCCCCCTACTCATACAGTGGTACTATCCTGCTTTCCTAGTTTCTGCAGGGACTGCTTTACTTTCCTAGTTTCTGCAGGAAATGCTTTACTTTCCTAGTTTCTGCAGGAAATGCTTTACTTTCCTAGTTTCTGCAGGAAATGCTTTACTTTCCTAGTTTCTGCAGGAAATGCTTTACTTTCCTAGTTTCTGCAGGAACTGCTTTACTTTCCAAGTTTCTGCAGGAATTGCTTTACTTTCCTAGTTTTGTAGCACGAATAATAAAACCCAGAGACAGACATTGGGGTTCAGCTGAAGATCAGAAAAGCAAAGCAGCCAACTAGAGAGTCCTAACTCTACCAAGGCTCAGACAAAGGGGCAATCTTGCCCTCAGCATGACTGTAGATTGCAATGCTCTCATAGTTTCTCCAGGATATGTACTCACATATGAAGATTTGGAGCTAGAAGCCTCAGAAAATAAAAATCGTGCGACATTTGTCTTTGTGAGTCTAGGATACCTCATTTAGTGTGTGTGCGTTTTTTTTTTCTAGTTCTTTCAACTTACCTGTAAATTTCATGATTCCATTTTTCTTTACAGCTGAATAGTAGTCCACTGTGTAAATGAACCACATTTTCAATACCCATTCAACAGTTGAAGGACATTTAGGTTGTTTGTTTCACTTAGTAGCTATTGTCAGTAGAGCTCAGTGAAAATGCAAGTATTTGTGGAGCAGGGTGTCAAGTACTGTGTGCGTACATATGCCAAGAAGTGATAGAGCAGGGTTACCTGGTAGATATACTTTTTTCTTTTTGAATATTTTTCACACTTTTGTCCAAAGTGGCCGTACCAGTTTGCAATCCCAGCAACAGAGAGTAAGGGCTCCCTTTTCCCTCATTCTCACCAGCCTTTGTTCTCAGTTGTTTCCCTGATGTTAGCATTTCTAACTGGGTAAAGTAGATGTAATTTGCATTTCCCTAGTTGCTAAGGTCATTGAATACTTTGTAAGATTATTTTAAAGCTTATTTTCTTTATATTGAGAACTCTATTTAGAGCTATACCGCATTTTTTCAATTGAGACTTTTGAGTTGTTGGTTGTTGGGTTTTTGTTTTGTTTTGTTCTAGTTTTTTGTATACTCTGGATCGTAATCCTTTATTGGATGTATAGCTGGCAAAGATTCTCTCACATTTTGTGATTTCAACTTCACTCAGTTGCTTGTTTCCTTTGCTATACAATTTTTAGTTTGGTGAGGCCCCAGTTCTCAGTTTTTGTCCATCTTTCCTGATCATTTTTTACCCATGAGAGTCCTGGAGACTGACTTGGGTTTTCACATAGGTAGCAGGAACTTATACACTACATAGTGAACCATTTCACCAGACCTGAGATTCTTAAATACTTTATAGATTTTTAAATCTGTAGTGTAAACTATAAGACGTGCTTAGGTCTTAGAGGAAGCACACCATAAAGAAATAATACTAACTGGGCAGTGGTGGTGCACACTTTTAATCCCAGCTCTCGGGAGGCAGAGGCAGGCAGATCTCTGTGAGTTCGAGGCCAGCCTGGTCTACAAGAGCTGGTTCCAGAACAGGCCTCAAAGCTACAAAGAAACCCTGTCTCGAAAAAATGTTCAAGTATTCCCTTTTTGCTTTGTTTTGATGACTAGATTTTTATTTTATCACTATATATTTGTTGTTCAATTTTTTTGGCAGAAAATAATAAGTAAATAATGGGCTCTGTTTTACCAAGTAAAAGTTTTTGCTTTATGGAAGTAAAATTAAGTTAATACAATTTATATTAATAATTTGATGTTTATTAAAGGTAATATGTCATTCTATCTTCTTTATAGGCTTTTATAGATAATTTTCAAGCAGTTAAAAATGCGTTGGCTGAAGCAACTGCTCAAGCGGCAGGAATGGCTGCTGATGGTGTAATGGAACTGGCTCGAAGGAGTTCTAGGCTCGCATTGGATGTTAACATAAAAGCCCCTATTGTGGTCATCCCGCAGTCTCCAGTGTCTCACAATGTTTTTGTTGCTGATTTTGGCTTAATTACAATGAAAAATACATTTTTTACTGTAACAGAAACCCAGAGTAATCCCCCACCTGTAATTGATTTGATAACAATAAAATTGAGTGAAATGAGACTATACAGGTAAGCTTTTCACAGCCTGTTTATGCAAATAATAAATCTTTTCTTAATCCTTAGACTAAAGGACTGGATATCTTTAGAATTCTCTTTGTAGTGTGATTTTGTTTTACTATCATTGTACTTTGTGATTTTTTTTTCAAAGTATCTTCTAGCTAGATCACTTATAGTCTTTCAAAAAACCACCTAGAAATATTTGAAAACTGCTACTTAGATCATGATGAAAACTGTAAACTTAACCTGGAGGAGTATATTTTCATGCTTGTATAATTCTTTATAAGGATAAGGTAGAAATGGAGAAATTTGACATGAAACTTATATTCACTTTGCAACACATAGTTTTTTCCAATCTATTCTGTCAGCTTTGAATATTTTTAAGCAACTTTATTGAGAAATAATTGACTTATAAAAATATTTGTAGTTAATGACAAAAAATTGTTCAGAGTACTCATTCCCTTTTTAGTCATTAATGTTTATGATGTTATTTCTCTTATTTCTTATATTTTTGTTTTATCCTTTTGCACATCAGACTCACTGTAAGTGTATTAATTTTATAATTTCAAGTCTTCTGCTTTTTCATTGTTTTTCTTTCATTATGTTCTGTTTACTATTTTTCCAATTGTAAATCTTGGTTCAGTTTTTCTCTTTGTCTAAGTTTCTTTAGATGGTAACTAAGATTATTGATTTTGTTTTTAATGTAAGCCAGACTTCTATAAATTTAGTTTCTCCCCAGAATCCTTGGTTCCTTTGGATTATCATGGATTTCCCTGGCTTTGTCTTTTTTAACCTTCTTGTAGCACGAATAATAAAAACCCAGAGACAGATATTGGAATTCAACCTGGAGATCAGAGAAGCAAAGCAGCTAAACCACTAGAGAGTTCTTACCTCTATGAAATCTTTTTTTAAATTATTTTATTTTTCCATTCAAAAATGTATACTTCTTCCCCTCCCCCCATTCCCCTCCTGCTCCCCCACTCTATTTCCTCCCTCCTTCTCCCTGCTTGAGAGAGGGCAGGGAACCCTGCCCCCTAGGAAGTCTAAGCCCTTCTCCCTACATCCAGGCCTAGGAAGCTATGCATCCAAATAGACTAGGGTTCCAAAAAGCCAGTACATGCAGTAGAAACAAGTCCCAGTGCCTTTATCAATGGCTTCTCAGTCAGCCCCCATTGTCAGCCTCATTCAGAGAGTCCGGTTTGACCAACAGGCACTCTGCTTCAGCAAGTGGACCAACCCCTCTTGGTCCTGACTTCCTTGCTAGTCTTCTCCCTCCTTCTGCTCTTCAGCTGGACCGTGGGATCTCAGTCCATTGCTCTGATGAAGGTCTCTGTCTCTATGAAGTCTTCAGACTGAAAGAGAACTAGTTCCTGTCTCATCCCATCTTATATTCCTCTCTAGTGGTGATATTAAAGGCATACACTACCACTGCCTGGCCTCTCTGACTAACTAGTGTGGCTGCTGGAATTAAAGGTGCATGCACCCACTGCCTGACCTCTGTGGCTGACTAGTTTGGCTGCATTGCACTGACCTTCAGGCAAGCTTTAAACACAAATAATATACCACTGTACCCTCTTTTTACTGTTTCTTCGTAAGTCATCTGAAAACAGTAGTAAACTGAAGCAAGTCATAGGTTAACAGCACCCACACTTCCCCACCCCCAACCCTCAGGGATTTTTTTCCCCCAACCATTTTTGAGGAAAGCATTTCTGGCAGGAATGTAAATCTGGTTAATTTTGCTCATCTTTGATAAGGGAACTGTTTCCATCAGTTGAATATTTAAGGATTAATTCAACTCTTAATGGATGAAGGGGTAGGACCAAGTATAATCATGAAAAAATTCTTTATAAGGAACCAGTAAATAGTGTATACTTTATTGGATTGTTGTAGTTCATATTAATTAGGTTGCTGGAAAAATAACGAAAAATTGGTTAAAAAATCTGAAGGTTAGGCAAAGACTTTGGTAACTATGACCGTAATTCACAAAAAGTTACAGTTGCCCTACTTACTTCTTTGTAGATGAATGAAGTCAGAGCTAACCAGTTACAGTAAATAGAGTCAATAGTAACTTACTGAGTGGATGTGGGAGTTATAGTAGAGGAGATAGTGAAATTTTCTTTAACTGTAATGCTTATAAAACTCTACTTGCTGTTAATGCAGTTCACCGAGAGAAGACAGAACCCAAAAATAAAAACAGTACACTGGCAGTACTTGTTTCTGTAATGTACAGAATAGCTTAGAAATAAATATAAGGAGAGATCTAAAAATACCTAGAAGATAATCGATTATATATTCCGATATTAGAATAAAGATCTTGTTTAAATTCTTAAATATGGAAGTTTAGTAATACATGACTAGTCCTTCAGGTTGTTGGATTGAGTGGTAAAAAGATCTTAGACTGCAGCACAGGAAAGCCTGATGAGGAGTGCAGACATTTCAGAAATTCGCATAAGAGGAGCCCTCAGAAGTGAGCCAGACAAGACCAGTGGGATGGCTTAGCAGGTCAGCCTCCTTCCTCCTAGTCTGAAGATTTGAGTTCTGTATCTGGGACCTGCATGGTGGAAGGAGAGAATCAACCCACCTTGCTATCGTCTAACATTGACCAGGGCCATGACAGTTGTGTCCTCTCCCTCATAACAAAAAAATATAATTTGAAATGTTAACAAATAGCAAAAGAGAGAGGAGGGAAACTGAGAAACTATATTGAGGTTTTGTTATTGTTAAACATGAATTCATATTATTAGAAGTTGTTTTTCATCTAGTACTTATTGTATAGCTATGTGTTATACATAGCCATTAAAGTTTCATGTCCATTTGTATTATAGCATTTTCCCTGTGGGGTTTTAGATATCTTCACTCACTACTATCAAATGGAGATAACAAGCCTGCATACTTATTTAAATGTCATTTTACTCCATAAACTGTTTATGAAAAAGTGGCACCCAACGTGGGGCTCCTGGTAAGCCACAGTCAAGTGGCAATACAAATTATTGGAAATGGGTTGAATCAATATGTGAGAGTTAGCCAATAAGAGGCTAGAACTAATGGGCCAGCCAGTAATTTAATTAATACAATTTGATGTTTTTATTTTGGGTATAAACTAGCAGGGTGGCGGGAACACAGCCCGCCAACCTCATTACAACATGAAATGATTTCATAACAAGGTATTCTAAGCAATCCCTGTTTATATTCATGTTTTTCTATTAACGAACTGATAACTAAAATTGAAGTCATCTCTTACTAATGCAGTTTAAAAATTTGAAGTCACTAAAATATCTGGAATATTATTGGGGAGTAGCCATTATTGTCACCTGAAGGTCCAAAGGATGCTTCTGTGGTCAATTACATTGTTTTTTGAAGGAATTGGTGTTGTTCTTTTTTAAAAAATGCTCCAAGATCCCCATGGCAGTAGGTCCCAAATGGCGGGCCATGTGGTGGCAGGCAGCGGGTCCTGGGAGCAGCTAGTCCCAGGCAGAAATGGCTGCCGGTCCCAGAGCGGTGGCCTGAGTGTCCCAGGCAGAGACAGCTGCTGGTCGCAGAGCAGTGGTGGCGGGCCATGTGGCAACAGGCAGTAGGCCCCAGGCAGAGTAGGCTGCTGGTCCCTGAGCAATGGCTGGTTCCAGGCAGGGAGACACATGGCAGGCGGGCAGAAGACAGAAACAGGGATAGACACGACATGCAGGGTGAGGTTGAATGTTCATTCAGGGGGTTATGGAGGAGGAAGGGTGAGGAAAGCACAACAATTGGGTCACCCAGTTCTTTTCAGTGTTGCTGTGATAACCATTTGGGAAGGCAAATATGGTGCATCTTCGTGTGAAGTTGTGTATATTCAGCAGTTTTGATCCACAGAGAACTCTTACATGGTACAACTTTGTTTCTTATGAAAGTAGTATGGTGTTCTGCTATATATGAATTGCTATAGAATGTTTTTAGAATGGGGTCTTTTGGGTTTGTTTACTGATTTTGTATTGGTTTTGATCTTTTACTGTTCATCAATTCTGTTTAAGTCTTGCTTCTCTATGATATACAGCAGTTTAAAGAAATTCACCTAGATGTCTAGTGAGATGGGCCCCACTGCTCTTCACACAAACAAATTGCCGATGTTTCTGACAATAAAAAAATGATACATTAAAGTTAATCATCCATCTATGTTTTCCTGCCTGAATATATACACAACAGTACAAAACAATGTATATTTTCCAATTAGGTCTCAGTTTATGACTACTGCATACCAGGAAGTGCTTGACCTGCTACTACCTTTGAACCTGGAAGTGATTGTTGAACGAAACTTATCCTGGGAATGGTACAAGGAAGTTCCTTGTTTAAATATAAAAGCTCAGCTAAAACCCATGGAGGTAATGTTTTTACGGCTTTGATTTCTCTTACAGCTGACAGTATTATCTTAGCAACATAAATTTCCTGGCTAGAATTTAGGAATAATCAGGTTTGTCAGAATTTAAATGGTAGCTTTCAAACTAGAACTCATTTAATGGTCTCCATTCATTCTCTGTCAGATATTTGAGTGCCTGCTGTGTGCTAACCTTTATGTTAGGTTTTAAAGATACAGTGACAGAAAAGCTATGATGTCTCATATATTTGAATTCTTAAGTCACCAGGGGAGTAGAACTCTTTGGTAGGATTAGAAGGATCCGGAGGTGTGGCATTGTTGGAGGAAGTATGTGTGTGGGGGAGAGCTTGAGGTTTCAAAAGCCCTTGGCAGACAATGTCTCTTGGCTTATGGATCAGGATGTAGTTCTAGGCTGCTGCTCCAGCAGCATACTCGCCTCGGTGTTTTCCACCTTTGTGATAATGGACTAAACCTCAGAAACTGTAAGCAAGGGCTTTAAATTATTTCTTTTGTAACAGTTTCCTTGGCTATGGTGTTTTTTACAGCAATAAGGCTCTTCAGTTGATTAGATGAGCCCATTCATATTGTGAAGGGTAATTGAGTTTGCTCACTCTTTTTTGTATTAAACATCAGCCTAACCTTAAAAAAATACCTTTATAGAAACATTTTAAGTAATGTTTGAGTATCTAGCTATTTGCTGTGACAAAACCAACAGGACACATAATTATTCATCATTTCACTTAAGATAAGTCTTTGGTGATGCTTTGATGCTATTTTCAAAACAAAGAATTTGAAGCTTACTTGTTGAATTAGTTCTTAATTATTTGTAAGGTAAGTGTTTTACTCTTTAGCTATAGCTTCTTATAAAATCGGGATTTCATTCTTTATATAAGGTCTTTTGTAAAGAATAAATAAAGTACTTCATATAAATCATACTGTAAGTTATATTTTTCATTGCATAAGTATATTTGTTTATTTTGTATTTAAATATGATGTGCCTCTTAATTAAAATCGAAGTCTAAATAGTTAGATGACTCCATAAAAATAAAAGCTCACTTTAAAACCTTAAAATGACTGAATTGCATAGGACATCCATAGCAAATAGTTCATCATAAGAATTGACAGTATCTGTATTTTATAAACTAATTGTTATCACTTTGTCTGCAGAAGACTGAATATTTGGTCAGTAAAAACCTTTACAGCCTTAAAATTTGGCTTATGGAAAAACGATTGTTCATTTTTATCCTGTGAGTCCAGGAAATAGGACTTTTAAAAAACAAATCTTGGGTGCTGGAGAGATGTCTCAGTGTTAAGAGCATTTCATATTTCCAGAGGACCTGGAAATTCCCAGCACCCACGTGGCATATTATAATGGATTGTAACTCTAGTTCCAGGGACTCTGAAGCCCTCTTCTGCTCTCTGCTGGAACTAGGCATGTATGTGGTGATGCACAGACAAAAGCAGTCACATGCATAAAATATTTAAAGCGCTTTTCCTTCTTTTAGGTGGATATTTTCTTTTTCTAAATCTTACTTTGTTTTTAACAGTTCATTCTTAGTCAAGAAGATTTAACAACCATCTTTCAAACATTATATGGCAATATATGGTATGGACGAGATGTTTCTGTCCCATCTTCTATAAGTAAAGACAACGAAATCATGACTAGTGGAGCAAACCATGTTTCCAACCATTCAGGAGGTGTGTGTTTAGTCTGTCTTTCTCTCTGGCTTCTTTCTCTTCTTTTCATTTTTGCCCTTTTTGTCCTCCAATTATTTTCCTCTAGTTCTTGGTAAAGGATACTTAATAATTCTCTAATTAGCTAGTCTCACTTAGGCAATTTTAAATTACCTGTTTTTAGTTAATTCTGTTTATTATGTACGTATGTATGGATGTATATGTATGTATGTATTGAATCAAAGTTCTTAGTTCCATTATGACAAAAAATTCTTAGAATTCTTGTTTTTCTTTCCTGCTCTTTTACTTTCCGCATTTTCAGTTTTTCAGCATATATAATAGACAACTTACTATCTATTGATATTTAAGGAATATCAAAATACTAGAAGTGTGACAATATGATAATCATTATAGGTGATGATTTTTTTTTTAGTTTTTTTTGAGACAAGGTTTCTCTGTGTAGCTTTGGTGCCTGTTCTGGAACTAGCTTTTGTAGACCCGCTGGCCTCAGACTCACAGAGATCAGTCTACCTCTGCCTCCCGAGTGCTGGGATTACAGGCGCATGGGCCACCATCATCTGGCATAGATGATGAATTTTAACAAAAGTTGGAGAGTTAGATGGAACAAAAATAGTAGAGTGAAAACAAGGGAAGAAACTTGTTCTAGTGCTGGTGGCCAGGTGCTGTGTGAGTGTGGCCAGTTCTAACTGCAACACCAGCACATGGAGTGTGGGCTTTGGTTAGGGTGCTAGGGTGACTTTGAGGCTCAAAAATAAAATTATATCCCGTTTTAATTTTTATAGGTGATCACAAATCTGCCTCTCTTAAAGTGAAATCTGCTAATCCACAGTGCCTGCTTCTCCAAAGCCCTGAAATATTTCACAGCTTTACTACTCAGAATCCTACACAAATTCAATATAATATGAAAGCCCATCCTCACTAGGTAGGATAATCAGCCCCATCCCTAATTATTAAATATGAGTGGTTCAAAATGAGGTAAACCAATAGAACACAGGCATGAAAGAAACAGATAAATAAAATATGTATTATGAATAAAAAAGAGGTGACACACTGAACGCAAATAAAATTAGGCCTTCAAATAAAACAGGTATTTTACAGGAGCTTGCTAAGAGGTGAAAGTAGTAGCTAGATGGATCCTGCCTGTACCGTAAGCCTTCCCCTTCCATGATAGAAAAGAGTTCTTGGAACTATGATTGCTTATTTTTAAAAAATAATAATACTAACTATAGGTTTAGAATATAAGTATTCAAGAATATGATCTGAAATAATCGCCTATAGTATAAAGAGAGAAAACAATAGGGATGGACAAATGAGAAAAAACTAAGACTGATATTTCAGTTCAGCAGTTCCAGTCCCAGCAAGCTAGATTTCAGTGGTAGAAATAACTGAGACAATGGAAGAAAACCTTGAGAAAAGTAACTAGCTCAAACCCTCCAGATTTGTGACTCCTGTTCTCAGCCATAGAGAACACACAGGTCTAAGCAGACTGATTCAACTAAGACACACATGTAAACACAATTTTCTGAAACATTAGGCCTAAAAAAAAGTAGATTTTTAAAATTTCAGAGAAAAACAGGCTGCCTATTATAGACTTCCAAAAGAACCGGAAGGATAATTGATTTTTGTTATTGTTGCTTTTTCAGTAAACCTGTTGAAGTAGGACCGCTGGATTATAAAAGACAATGGAACAGTATTTCAAAATTTAAACAATGTGATTTTGAAGCTAGGATTCTATACATGGTCAAATATTATGCCTCAATGTGAAAACAAAATAATTCTGTTTTAGTAACTTATAGTTGACTCAAAATCTTCCAGATTTTCTCCTAAAGAAATTATTCTAAAAATATATTCCAGCAAGATAAATTAAGAATCAGGAAAGAAGAAACTATGATATCAAAAATGTAACCCAGGAGTACATTTAATAAGGATCCCAAAATTGTCCATATGAATAGGCTAGAAATTCAGTTTCTTTGAAAAGGAATTCACAATGCTTTGTTTTTTTTTTACTTTATTAAAATACTGAGTTTATTTCACATATATATTTGTCTCCCTACCATTTCCACATCTGACCACCACTATTACTATGTTTTATCATAACTTTCCGTACATATTTAAAACCAAGTAAAGGGTGGAGCTCCATCCTTGATAAAAGGTAAGCCAGATATATTTCTGTACTGTTACAGAAATTAAGTAAGACAGAATATTTCAAACTGTTTAAACCATTTTCTTAAAGAGACTTCCTCCACTGCCAGAGATCTTTGACTAGCCTCCTGATCAGTCATCCGGAAGCAATTCTTCACACAATTAATGAACTTGGCTTCCACCTTTTTCTATACTTGCTTACATTTTTGCCTTAATGTCTTCTACAAAACTGGGTCCTTTTGGTGTTTTAGGGTTTTTTTTCCTGTTTTTTGAAGGACTCTTGACCCTTTGATCTTGGTGTTGATGGTTTTAAGTCTTTTCCATGTTGGTTTGATTTTTGTGCATTTTTGGCTGGGGTATCTCGTACAGATTTCTTCACTGGAACTTTTTCTTCGGCTTCCGCATCATCAAAATCATCATCATCTTCATCATCCTCATTATCCTCCTTCTCCTCCTCATCATCATCATCAAGTTTTACTTTTTTCTGTGGAACCTTGTTGCCACCTCCAGGAGCAGATCGCTTTCCAGACATACTCAACAGCTTTACATCCTCCTCATCTTCATATGACTCTGCGTCTTCCTCTACAGCTACTAGGTGGTGTTCACTAATGTGCACAGGCCCAGAACCACACTTCAATCTTAAGACCATAGGAGGTGTTATTTCAAATCCCCCAAGAGAAACTGTTGGCTGTACAGACATTTTCAAAGTTGCCAGTGTTACTTTAATTGGACTGCCTTCATAGTTCATTGCTTCTGCCTCTACGATGTGTAATTCGTCTTTTGTCCCAGCACCTAAATTAACCATTTTCAGTGATAACTGATGCTCATTCTCATCATTATCTACCTTAAAGTGATAATCTTTGTCGGCTTTTAGTTCACAACTGAAAAGGTAGTTCTGAGGCCTTAGAGGGCTCGTGTCCATGTCTGTTGAGTCTTCCGTGAGGTGGAGGCCTGTTCTCCGGTGGCAGAGAAGTCGGACGGAGGGTACTGCCTGCTGCTTCTCAGAACAGGCACGCAGGACGGAATCACGCCAGGGAAAGCTGCTTTATGGTTTCTATAATAGTGTTGGGTTATTACATTCATCTCACTCAGAATGCTTGCAGGGAGCTAAATGGAATAATGTCTCCAGAAAAAGAGACCCACAGTGGTGCTCAGGGATAGAGTGCGTTGGTAGTATACACAAGACCCTGGTATTGTTCCCTAATAATGCAAGAGAAAGAGCAGGAGAAAAAGGATAGATTTAATAAAATATATATAGAAAAGCAACTACATATGCACATGATAAATTAAAATAGCTTCTGTTCTTAAATATCTGCTACAATGGTACAGAACTGAAGTACACTAACATTTACATGATTTGGTATTAAATTATTCACATGTGAGATAAGAGAATGTGTTTGTATTGGAGAGATACCTTAGTGATGTTAGCAGAGGCAGTAGTATAATGAGCTGTAACATGAAGAACTGTAAATCACCTTTGAAAACTGTAGTCAGCACATGAAGAACTATGCATGGCAAACCCTTTGTAGATGGCCTTCTCTCAACCAAGGAGCTCTGTTTCCTAGAACTGCTTTCTTGTCCCTTTCTACTGAAAGTCACTCAAGAGTGCAGGGTATGACAGAGAAAGACTGAGTCAATTTGAGTAAATACAAGAATAATTTTCACTAACTGTAGATCAGCAGGTGAAGAAAATGATAAAATTCTTAGTTTTTAAGGGTCAACAAGGAGGTCTAGTAGACAGATGCTTACCAAGCAAGCCTGGATACCTGAGTTGACCCAAGTTCAGGGCACAGAAACCAACATGTGCCCATAAACATGAAAATGCCAAAAAAGTAGGTTTTTTTTTTTAAATTGGAAAGTCTAATAAAATTGATAGTCTCTCAAGCAAGACTAGTCAAACAAGAGAGTATAAATTCTTAGTATCAGTTTTCAATAGAGTAGTACAGACCACAAGCAGGAGAATGAGGAAATATGATTAACATGGATGAAATGGAATGGCTACTCTTCCAGAGGATCCCAGTTCAATTCCCAGGACCCACATGACAGCTCACAATTCTCTAACTACAGTTGCAGGGAAATTAGTGTTCTCTTCCTGCTTCTGTGTGCACTGCGTGCACATTGTACACAGACATACAGGCACAGCATTCATATACACAACATTAAAATAGATCTTTTAAAGTATTTTTTAGGTTATTTAGTTGATGCATACATATTTCATTTTATATAAGTTTATGTATAAATCAGTTAATACAAATTGCCTTATATAGTGATACTTTTGTCTGGAGTTACATTAAGTGAGAACAAAGAATTATTGTGTTTGTATTATAAGCCTAATTAATATATACATGTGTATATATTTTGATTTAAAATTTAAGCGTAGAAAAAAATTTTGAATTCCTATTAGAAAAAGTTTTAAATTGACATCTAAATTACATTGTTTTGTCTAAGTATCTTTAGAAACAAATTGAATATAAACTGTTAGATGCTGTATGTGTGTGTGTATATATTCGTTTTATACTTTATTTAATCTCTAAAATAAGCTCCATGTTCATGATTCCAATATTATGAAAGTACAATTATAATACCCAAGAGAAAATAAGCTCTAAGTGTTTAATTCTTTCTCTCCACTTAAGAAAGAATGTTACCTTAAAATTTTTTGTTTTGTTTTTTGTTTTTGAGACAGGGTGTGTGTGTGTGTGTGTGTGTGTGTGTGTGTGTGTATTTGTGTGTGTATTTGTGTGTGTATTTGTGTGTGTTTCTGGCTGTCCTAGAACTCATTCTTTAGACCAGACTGGCCTTGAACTCAGATCCACCTGCCTCTGAAGAAAGAATGTTAATCTAGACTTCCATGTTGAATTTTCTAAACCTTTGAACTTTCTTGAATATCATTTTACTGCACTCATGTAATTAGTAATTTGGTGTATCTCGTGTGTGTTTCAGTTATCTGCTCTTCTAATCGTTTTTCATTCTGTGGCAGGTACCATGGTAACAGCTGCTGTGGTGGAAGTCCACCCCCAGGCCTCTCAGGTTAACACTACTCTGAACGTTAGTTTCAGGACTGATTACCTCACCATGGCACTTTACAGTCCAGGGCCTGAACAGGTACACTGAAGAAGAGAAACTATGTCTAGATTTAAAAGAAATTATGTAAATAAAGTATTTATCACTATTTATTGAATAATAGTTTTAATATTTTGTGTATATTTTATAGTGTATATTCTTTTGAAAAAGGTTGGTATTTTCAGTAATTATTTCATACATTTTCATTTTTAAGTGACATGTTTCATAAAGCAAAAAATATGAAAAACAATTTGAAAGTAGTACATATTTTTTTGACCTTGTCTTTAGATAGATTTTTGAAAATTGAGAATTTGGGGCTTACAATGTTGAATAGTAAAGTTTGCTTAGCATACAGAAGACCATACACAGGGTTAGTTTAGCATCCAGAAAATAAAAAGAGAAGGGCCGGGTATGGTGGCAAACACTTTAATCTCAGCTCTTGGAGGGAGAAGCAAGCAGGCCTGTGAGAGTTGAAGGGTAGCATGAACTGTAAAGGAAGTTACAGGACAGCCAAGGCTATGCAGGTAGCCCTCCCTCAGCAACCAAAAAAATAAATACATAAAAGTTAACAAGAGAAATAAAATAATGGATCTGATATTTCATAAAAGCCAATGTCATGACTTGTAGATAGTTATAGCCCAAAGTATACGTTAATCCTGTGTTTCTGTGTAGTTTTGATGTGGATTTCTTTTTCACAGGCCTTCTTTACAGATGTTCGTGATCCTTCTCTGAAACTTGCTGAATTTAAATTGGAGAATATTATAAGTAGTTTGAAACTGTATACAGATGGCTCTACATTCTGTTCATTCTCATTAAAAAACTGTATTTTAGATGATAAAAGGCCTCATGTCATAAAAGCCACACCTAGGTATGTATTATCATAATTTTGAGCTATTGAGGAAAGATTCTTCGTTTTTATAGAACTTACACTCAAAATTACCTTTATGTGTATTCATAAGTGGTCTAGAGAACTTCAGTACATCATGGTATTTGTTCATGTTTGAAATGTTGGTGAGTTTATTGAATACATAGAACTAACTAGTGTAGTTAGATGGGAAATGTATGAAATCAAGAAGAAAATATAAACTGATATACAGAACTCTTATAATTTCTCAAATAGATTTTCCCCCATTGTGAAAAGTTATATACCTGAAGTTTTATAAGTTCATTATTCTTCAAAAGACATGCTCACAGAATATTTGCTGTCAGTAAAAGGATAGACAGGTCTTTAAGTTTTATTGGTATGTTTGGTTATTTTAAATTACCCATACATGCGAAATTGTCTTTGGTTTTCAGAATGATAGGACTGACACTTGGGTTTGACAAAAAGGACATGGTGGATGTAAAGTATAGAAGAATCAGAGATGCTTTTGTGACTGACGCAGTTGTGCAAGAGATGTATGTTTGTGCAAGTGTGGAGTTTCTGATGACTGTTGCACATGTCTTTTTTGATGCCTACATGACTAGTACGGCTTTAGAAACCAGTGTCCAAGCATGGACTACTAAAGAAGGTTAGTTACCACATAAAATATTAATGTCTTATTACTGCAGCTATAGTTACTTCAATTAGTCTTCTCAATGTGTAGAGTAAACACATTAATAAATTAAAAGTCTATATGTATGTAAATAATAAATAAAAATTAATAATAAAATAAGTGAATTATAACTTTTTGGTTTTTTGTTTGTTTTGTTTTGTTTTCCGAGACAGGATTTCTCTGTGTGGCCTTGGCTGTCCTGGAACTCTCTCTCTCTCTAGAGACCAGGCTGGCCTCGAACTCAGAGATTCAGATGGCTCTGCTACTAGAGTGCTAGGATTAAAGGATTGTACCACCACCGCCTGGCTGCAGTTTGTAGTGTTTTCAATTTGTATTTTCGTTAATGGGTCTCATGTGGCTTTTGCTGTCCTTAAACTTAGTTCTGAAGCAAACTTTACTGTTCAACACAAACTTACTTCTGAAGCTGAAGAACTAATCCTCCTGCCTCTCTTCTCCTCACTGCTGGGATGAGCAGTCTGTGCCACTCTGCCTGCCTTCGGTGTTTGAAGGTCTGAGTATGAGATTTGCAAGTAGTAGTTCTCTGCAGTCAGTAACAAGCAGGAGAAGTAATGAATCAAGTGTTGTTCTTTAAGTTAAATATGGTGTTTGAATTTAAAGTACTCATTAACTTTTATATTCCCTTCTAGGTTTTAGCATACAATTTTTCTGTTTTCTTTTACATATTCAATATGATATAGTTTAAAGAGTGTTGAGAATTCGAAATCGATTTAGACCCAATTCTACCATTAAACAGTAGAGACTTTGCCCATAGTTTGATTCATATTTCTGTAAGTAAATGGAGGTTTAATGGCAGAGCATGTGCATAGCATATACAAAGGTAGTTCTAGTTCCGTTCCTGCGGTGTGTGTGTGTGGGGGGGGTATTGCCTATCTCAAAAGAAATACATACTAAATGTTTTTTAATATTTCACTTTGAGTGACGAAACTAGCTATTCCTCTTAACTCTTCATAAGTAATATGTGTAATTAATATGTATATGTTTGTTTCTATTTTAGAACCTGCACAGGATTTAGGGAAGTGGGAAATAAATATTCTAATAAAAAACCCTGAGATTGTCTTTGTGGCTGACATGACAAGGAATGATGCTCCTGCGTTAGTCATTACAACACAGTGTGAAATTTGCTGTAAAGGTGACCCTGAAAGCAATACAGTAACAGCTGCTATTAAAGATCTCCAAGTCAGAGCATGCCCATTTCTTCCAGCCAAGAGAAAGGGCAAAATCACCACTGTGAGTTCATTGTCTAATTCAATTGCAAGTTATTTGGGGGTTACTGTAACTTCTTCAGGAAGTAACTGCCTTCTTCCCAGTCTTGTTCATGACAACAGTAACTTTCTTTCTAATGGAGGGCAGAAGTTAGAGTGCTGTTGCATTTTTCCAGATAGTCTTCACTTAGAGGAACATTCTAAGGACTTAGTTTCATCCTTACACTTTTAAATAACATTTTTCTTTGCGGTTCTAACTACGTCAGTGCGAAAATGCTGTTTGACCTTTAAGTTACACCTATTACTTACTTATTTTTAAAATTGTGTTTCAGTTTTATTATTTTAATTTGGGGGTGGATTTTTTCCCTCAATAATGTGATTTTACTTATAACTTACTTCATGTTTCAGCTCTTTACTTTTACATACTTGATACTTGAATTTTACTCTTTAATAAATTACTTGGTTTTCCAGGACTGGAAATGAAATTCAAGTACTAGGCACATACTTTTGCACTGACCTGTTTCTCCAGTCTGTGAATTTTATTCTTTTTGTCTTTAAAGATTCTCAGTAATCTAAAATACAATCATAAAATGTTGAGGCTGCTAAAGGAAAAATGAAAGTGTAAATATTCCCCTTATGATTAACTAAAAATAGAAACTTACTTTAGGAGTATCTTATCACATAGCCCAGGCTGGTCATGATCTCATAGGTTTCTGCTTTAGCTTCCTGAGTGCTGGAATCACTAAATGTACTACCATACCCAGTTAATTTTAAGTCAATATTTATTAATGATTATGATCTAAAATCGAGTTTTTATAGTTCTCTGTCATCACTAAGAAAATAGAGAAAACAGAAAGTGGAGTCCATATTCACTTCTCTTTAGATTATGACACAATCTTCCATTCACCTTGCCCTTTTGGCATGTATGACCTGTATGACTTTGAAGGACTAGGAGTTATACTCCCATGTAGGACTGCACATGGTAGAAGGTCCATAACAGAGTAGTGGGTGGAAAGCCAGTGGTTTTCTACAACGAAAAGGTATTATTATTATTATTATTATTTATAGAATGTTAGTTTAAACACAGAGGTGGGCATGGAGTTCTGGAGGTCTAGAACTAGCCCAAGATAAGGTAATTGCACTTTGGACTGCAACATTCCAATCCCTTCACAATACTGAAATTCTAATCAAATCATCAGACTCTGCACATACAATTCATTTTCTGGAATTTTCATTCACAAACTTTATATACATTTTTGAGAACATCGTCCATGTTGCTTCTTGAGGTTTTGAATGTTCTTACCAATGTTCCCTAAACATGTCAGATAAAGCTCTACATTCACCTAGTGAACTTTCATTTATTTATTTGTTTGTTTGTTTGTTTATTTATTATGTATACACTGTTCCTCTGCATGTATGCCTACATGCCAGAAGAGGGCACCAGATCTCATTACAGATGGGTGTGAGCCACCATGTGGGTGCTGAGAATTGAACTCAGGACCTCTAGAAGAGCAACCAGTGCTCTTAACCACTGAGCCATCTCTCCATCCCCACCTAGTGAACTTTCAGAAGGAATTAAGTGTACTTATTCTTACCAACAGGACCAGTGAAATACAATGAGGATGATGTGCTATTTAACTGATAGGACTTAACCCTTACAAAATAAATACAGGGAAAATTCTGCATTTGGCTTAGGGGAGTATAGCTTGAAAATGCCTAGGGTCATGAACCTAGGATATGTGTAAATGAGTAATCAAGTGTATTATCTCTCTTGCAATTACAGTAAAGACTGTCACCTTGGGTATAGTTCTGAAATGTCACTGGGACCAGAGGATCTTCCTCTGAACTCATTTGCTTAGCTGTTGGTAGGAGGCTTCAGTTCCTTATCACCCCAGTCTCTCCCTAGACCTGCTTATAGAATAGTTTCTTCTAGGCCAGAGTAAATGACCAATAAGATGCTCTTATCAATGTTAGTACAGTAACATTGAGAATTAAAGTATTAGCATTGATAGAATGCACCGATCATTGGATCCGTCTGGTAGGTTGCTGTCATACATTGCAAAACCTCCGTGTCATTAGTGGGTGCCAGTAGTCTAATGAGATAAAAATGCTGAAGATTCTCAGTGATGGATATATGACCAGCTTATGTACTCACGCCCAACATTTTTAAATATTTTGCTTACCATTCCTGCAGATCTCAGGAGCTTATTGTGAAGTTCATAGACTAATTTAAATAAATATCAGAATTGGGGTATGGGAGATGAATGCTTCATTTGCATTTTAATATTAGTATTATGCTAGTATTTTTGCTTATACTTTATTTTTATAACAATACTGTGTTGATTTAATAATAATTTTTATCTTATAGGTTTTACAGCCTTGTGACTTGTTTTATCAGGCTACTCAGATAGGAACTGATCCACAAATAATTGACATATCAGTAAAATCTCTTACACTAAAGGTAAGTTAAAACATAAACACTTAGCTGGGCAGTGGTGGAGTGTGCCTTAAAGCCCAGCAGAGACAAGCAGATCTCTGAGTTCAAGGCCACCCTGGCCTACGCAAGCTAGTTTCCAGGACAGGCTCCAAAACTACAGAGAAACCTGTCTTGAAAAACAAACAAACAAGCAAACAAAAAACATAAACACTTAAAATTGATTTGGTGGGGTCCGCGGGCCGCCCCTGATCGCGTGCTTTTCTCTGGAGCAGGGTCAGGGTTTTCACTCCTTTCCATTTCAACAAAGGATGGCTGAAGCTCCCAACATGGCGGTGACGATTGACCAGCAGATGCCAGCAGAAGCTCCTGCCTAGGAACCTGAACCTGTACCAGAGGCTCCAAAGAGAAGGAAAAGAAAAACCAGAGTATCAGAACCCCAGGACCCCGTGGAACCCAAAAAACCTGCTGGGTCAAAAAGATCTGGTAAGTCCACAAAGTCAAAATAGAAGCAAGAGAAGATTACTGACGCGTTTAAAGTGAAGCGGAAAGTGGACCGCTTCAATGGGGTTTCTGAAGCTGAGCTGCTCACCAAGACACTGCCTGCCGACATCTTGACCTTCAATCTGGACATTGTGATCATTGGCATCAACCCAAGACTGATGGCTGCTTACAAAGGGCACCACTACCCTGGACCTGGGAACCGTTTCTGGAAGTGTCTGTTCATGTCAGGACTGAGTGAGGTTCAGCTGAACCACATGGATGACCACACCTTACCTGGGAATTATGGCATCGGCTTCACCAACATGGTGGAGAGGACGACGCCAGGCAGCAAGGATCTGTCCAGTAAGGAATTCCGGGAAGGAGTACGAATCCTAGTGCAGAAACTGCAGAAATACCAGCCACGAATAGCGGTGTTTAATGGAAAATGTATTTATGAAATTTTCAGTAAAGAAGTTTTTGGAGTAAAGGTTAAGAACTTGGAATTTGGGCTTCAACCCCACAAGATCCCAGACACAGAAACCCTCTGCTACGTCATGCCGTCTTCCAGTGCCAGGTGTGCCCAGTTTCCTCGCGCCCAGGACAAGGTGCATTACTACATTAAGCTGAAGGACTTAAGAGACCAGCTGAAGGGCATTGAACGGAACACGGACGTTCAGGAGGTGCTGTACACGTTTGACCTGCAGCTTGCACAAGAGGATGGGAAGAAGATGGCTGTTAAGGAAGAGAAGTGTGACCCGGGCTACGAAGCAGCATACGGCAGTGCGTACAGCAGAAACCCGTGTGATAGTGAACCCTGCAGCCTTCCTTCCAGTGGGCTAACAGCCAAGAGTGCGGAGCTGAGAGGAGAAGCGGCTCCTGGCGACATTGCAAATGGGCAGTGGATGGCGCAGCCGTGCACAGACCAGACCCCCGTCGTTCAGTAACTGTGGGACACACGAGCAGGAAGGAAGCCATGCTTGATGGCAGCGCTTCTCAGCTCTGCCCGGTGCTGCAGTTTTAATGCAGTCGGCAGGACCTCGAACCTCGGTCTCCTGAAGACTTAGAATAATTCCTTACGCTAGGGTGTAATTCTGTGTGGAGCAGCTGTCTGTACGGTAGAGTCAACTGTATGAGCCTGTGTAGTTTGGAAGGAAAAAATGGGTTGATTTGTACCTGAGTTTTGTATTTGAATTACCCATCATTCCAGCTTTTTATATACTATATTTGATTTATGAAGAAACGGGTTTTCTTTGGGAAGTCAGTTTGGTGTAATTTTAAAACGTAACAGTCTGAATATTTATAGCTGATTCTTGACTGTGCATACCTATATATGCCCTTATCCCTTTTAAAGCCTCAGAAGGGCATGTGAGTAAGAATCAGAGTAGGAAAAGGCAGATGTGCTGATTTCTACGTGAGAAGCTAACCCACCACCAGTGGAGCCTGGTTAGTTTCGGGAGCTGGGGTTGTAGTCACAATCTCCAAATGCTGTGTATGGCAGTTGCTTAGTACTAGAAACAGAGTGTAGCCTGGCCATGGGGCCTGAACCCTGCCTTTGGCCTCTCACTCTTGGGTGTTGGTCCTCTCAGAGGCAGAAACTGCTGAGCTGATAGGTTCCTGAGAACACAGTAGACCTTTTACAGTTTGCCAATCGTGTATTTTACTGAATTTCCCATCAGTGTTTATCACTCTTCTGATTTGTGATAAGAAATGAACTTTCAGGGTGAGCTACATGGTGCTGGAGGTCTTTAATAATTCTTTTTAAACTGGTGCTATGTGTGCATGGGATGTACTAAGATTTTAGTCAATAATTTAAAAATTACTGTCATTTTGTTTCTGCGGACTGAGTGAACCTCATAAACAGGCCGACTTCCAGCTTGTTTCCTTTTGTAAATGTGTTTATCACCGCCTCTATCTACTTTAGTCCAAAGCTCTTTTTCTACCATAACTCCAGCCATAATCTGTGGAGTATCTGTCCTCTGTGTGCTGTTGTACCTCTGTGGTCTGTTATGCATTTTCCATGGTGCTACAAATCGTCTAGCCCATTAGGGCTGGTGGATATAAAACTGCGTATTCAGAAAATAAAATTGATTTGGTGGTATGTCTGTCTTAGCTGCTCAAGAGTCCAAAATATAAGAGTCATAAGTTCTAGTCCTGCCTCAAGTACAGAGCACTGAGGTTTAAGCTAGCCTGGACAATTTAGACTCTGTCTAACCATCGCCATCACCATCATTCAGAAAAAGGACTGATCTTATTGTGTAGCAGTCATAGGGCCCAGGATAGACCCTGGTTGACAAAATGTATACATATATTTTTGGAAGTATATATATATTAATCTTATAAGATATTATTGTAAATTTTATGATAAATGCTTTATTTTGACTAAAGTTTTATAGTTGATATCTAGTATACATATAATTATCATATCTAGTTGGTGTAATAGTAATAAGATTTACAAATATTTTAACAAACGTATATAAATATTTTTGTTGTAGAAAATTATATCTATTATGCAGTAGTGCCTTTCAGTGTCTAGTCTTAATTCTCCATGTTCATTCAGCAAATGTATGTAATCAATTTTTAAATTGTTTTCTCCATTTAGGTTTCACCAGTTATCATAAATACCATAATAACTATTACTTCAGCACTTTATACAACTAAGGAAACAATCCCAGAAGAAAACACCTCTTCCATAGCACATTTATGGGACAAGCAGGATACTAAGAATCTGAAAATGTGGTTTCTTGAAGAATCCAATGAAACAGAAAAAGTAGTTCCATCAAATGAATTGATTCCAGGAGGAGAGACACTGAACTTGAATATTGATTCTATTTTTATAGTTCTCGAAGCTGGAATTGGTCATAGAACAGTGCCGATGCTGTTGGCAAAGGCACGCTTTTTGGGGGAAAGCAAAAACTGGAGTACTTTAATAAATCTCCACTGTCAGCTTGAGCTGGAAGTAAGTGTGTATATAATTTTTCAGGTTTTATGATGCTTCACATAGAATATTCTGGGATCTTATGTCACTTTTAAGTTGAATTTATTGTAAATAATGATACTGATTTTAAACCTATTAGAAGAAAGCTTACACATTTATGCCCTTCAGTGGTTGCTTATATATATTTATTACTTTAAATTTCAAATTACGTATCCATATTTTATATTTCAGCTGATTTTTCTGAGCTTCAGAGGTGGTGCATTAGGATCTAGAGAGACAGCCCAGCAGCTAGAGCGTCTTGCTTTTCCAGAGACTCAGAATCTGGTTCCCAGAGTCCAGATTAGGCGGCTCACAACTGCCTACAGCTCTGCCCCTACAGCTCTGGGGTCCTCTTTGTACACAGGGACCCACATGGCAGACATTCACACAAACACACATACATACATATAAATAAAAATAAAATCTTTTTGAAAGTGATTTATCAATAGATAGTTGTCATGATGAAAAATTCTGATTTTTGAAACCCTGTCTCAAGAAAAAAACAAAAAAAAATTTAAGAACTAAGATTGAGTTATATTTTTTCTTTGAAAGGGTAGATTAAATTTATGAATACTGGGTAAGGTCTTTGAGTTTTTAAAGTGTCTCTACTGAGGATGTACTTGAAGTGTAGAGTGGTTGCTTAGCATGTGTAAGACATTGGACTCTAATCCCAAACCCTCCCAAAATTTTTAAAGAGAAAAAAGAATCAGAGTAAATATGTTTTACCTCAGAATTTATAAAACTATTTCCATGGATATTTAAGATAAAATTAATTTAAGAAAGAGGCTGGGAATATAGATTAGTAGTTGGATGCATGCCTAATGTGTGTTAGTATTAATTTTAATGCTAACGCTTCAGAAACAGAAAAATTATATATAATCATCTCCAATAATTCTTAAAATTATTGTACTTAATAATTTTCAAAAGCAATCTGGTAGTCTACCTTTTAAAAGTGAAGCTGAAAATTTAAAAGCTTCTATTTTTATATGAAATGATACAGAATTATATACTAACACAGTTGTAATGCATTAGTACTACACTGCAGATTTTCAAATTGTGTATTTTGTAGAGGACTTTATCTGGGCTATTCGACAGGCAAAGGCATTCAAATCCCGAAGCTATGTGGATGGTAGGAAAGCTCGCCATGTTACCACCAGCACACTAGTCGGTGGTGCTGGGACTGGCAAGTTTTCAAGTGTTAGTAATTTGTGATAGGTGAATGCAGGATTTGCTGCTGGCCCAGGAGAAAGACCAAGGAAAAGTGCATTAGAAGGGGTTGTGGGTTTGCAGGAAGGCTCATTGGAAGTTAGTTCACCACATGGTGAAAAGGGGAAGAACTGACTCATACAAGTGTTCTCTCATTGAAATACGTGTACACACGTGTAAATAAATAAATGTCAAAGGGGGTGGTGCTAAAATGTGAAGGTAGAATTTGGTCTCTAAGTCAGATGAAGAAAGTATGTAAGGAGTATATATAGAAAACTATTGACATGTAGAATAGAAAACTACTATTCTATTACTATGTGGAAGAAATAGCACAGCCAAAATGAATGGTGGTAAGAAGTGTCATTTAAAAAGTCAATTTAGGGGGCTGGAGAGATGGCTCAGCGGTTAAGAGCACTGGCTGCTCTTCCAAAGGTCCTGAGTTCAATTCCCAGCAACCGTGTGATGGCTCACAACTATCTGTAATGAGATTTGGCGCCCTCTTCTGGCGTGCGGGCATACATGGAGGCAGAATGTTGTATACATAATAAATAAATCTTTTTAAAAAAGTCATTTTAGATAGTAGAATGCTTTATTTAAAAAATGAAAATTTCTTTTATTAGGTTCACTACTATAACGAAATGTTTGGTGTTTGGGAACCTTTACTGGAACCCTTAGAAATTGATCAGACTGATGATTTTAGACCATGGAATCTTGGAATCAAGGTATATATGTGTGTGTTATTTTCTTAAAGTAGTTTTGGGCTTATAAATTAATTGATGTATAGTTTTTCCATATATTTTCTGCTTCTGTATATGTGTATTGTGTGTTTATATATATAAAGCTTAATTATTAACATCCTCAGAGTATATTTGAAGTCTGAAAAAGAGTTTAGAAGAAAAAGCTTTCCAAAGTTTTTGAAGATCTCCATATCACACTATGCACTTTAACTTATTTATTGTTAATACATGTGTGATTGTTTTGCCTGCATGTATGTCTGTGCACCGTATGCCTGCTTGGTGTCCACAGAGGCTAGAAGAGGACATCAGATCCTTTGATACTGGTGTCACAAGCCATTGTGAACCACTCTGTGGGTGCTGGGAGTCAGATTCAGGTCCTCTGCAAGATAGCAAGTGCTCTTAACCACTGAGCCATGGCTCCAGCCCATATAATACCAGAAATGTAATAGACATCCCTACAGTGAAAGTAAAAATTGTGACCTGCAGACTGATCATCAGAGACCTGAGACTGCAGCAATGTTCTTTAGGTTATGGTCAGTCCCACCTTCTTTTGTTCTCTGAATGGACTTCCTTCCCTCCTTCCATCTCTTGCTCCCTCCCTCCTCTTGTTCATACCTTCCTACTTCCCCCCCTCACTCCCAATCCCCTGCTTTCTTCCTCTCTATTTCATCTTCTCTATATAATCTACTGAAGATTGTATGTTTATTTGCTTAAAATATATTGTGAATTTATGTAATCCTGAGAATCAGTGCCTTTAAATAGGGGAAATTGTGCTTGTGAGGCATGGTGTTATCTAAATTAATGCATACTTCTTACCTAATGGTGGGCTCCTACTTGTAGATCTGTAGACAATTTTCAGGGCCCTAAAATAAGATAAAATATCTCTGAGTTCAAGGCCATCCTGGTCTACATAACGATTTCAAAGACAGCCAGAGCTACACAAAATCTTTGCCTTGAAAAACCAAGGGGGGAAATAAAAGTAGGATAAAATAACAAATATATGACTAACTTGGCAAGTCTACCCTATTATATTAAATGATTTAATTTAACTATTTAGGTTATATCAGATGACAGATTTTTATTAACTAGTTTTATTGTTAGTTTTTAGATTAGGCTGTACATGGGCAGTGAGTTGCTGAATTCTGGAAAGAAGTATATAGTACACAAATTCCTGCTTCCCAGCATTGTTCTGCCACTTCCATCTGACTATGTTAGTGCCTCGTTCTCATCTGCTAACATGACCAGTACACTATACTACTCTTCTTGACTAATTTGTTGTGAAGTGCATGTGTTTGATTTACCTGTAGATTCCATATATACTTAGTAATTTTCAAAATTTTTCTTTCTTCCAAATTATCAAAGACAATAGAATTTATTTTCCTTTAGTATTCCCTCCTCTTGGCTTTGTGACATTACTTGGCATGTCCAAGAAATTTCATTGAACATTATATAGCCCATGTAATTCATAGCTCTTCACTGTGGCAGTGTAACCCATGGAATTTATAGCTTTCTTTCTGATGGTGTTTGTTTTTACTTTGCAAATAAGTTATGTTATACTCCTAAAAGTGAATTCTTTTGTGTCTAATTTTAGTTTATCATTTTAGATGAAAAAGAAAGCAAAAGAGTCCATCGTTGAGTCAGATAGTGAAGAAGAAAACTACAAAGTACCAGAATATAAAACTGTTATAAGTTTTTATTCTAAAGACCAATTAAATATTACATTATCCAAGTGTGGCCTTGTGATGTTAAATAATTTAGTCGAGGTAAGAAAAGACAAATATTTGACATGTTGAATATTGAAGTATTTTACATTGACCCTTAAATGAGTAAAGTTGTTGTTGATCTAGTTACTTTTCTCATATACTAGAGTGTTCTCATTTCTTCCAAATTTTCCCTTTTAGGCATTTACTGAAGCTGCTACTGGATCGTCAGCTGTCTTCCTAAGAGATCTAGCACCATTTATGATTTTAAATTCTCTTGGACTTACTGTCTCTGTTTCACCAAGTGATTCTTTTAATGTACTTAATGTTCCTATGGCAAAATCATATGAGCTGAAAAATGAAGAGAGTTTAAGTATGGATTATGTACGAACTAAGGACAGTGATCATTTCAGTGCAATGACCAGCCTAAGCAGCAAACTCTTCTTCATTATCCTCAGTAAGTGACACATTTCTTTTCTGAGATTTGTGAAGCTGTTTTGTAAAAGCTTACTCCTTTGTACTACCTTAGCAGCTGTTTTTGAAAAAAAAAAAAAGGTTTTCTAGTACAATGGGGACTACATTAATTACTGTTCCATTACTGAGGAAAACACTATGACCAATGCAACTTACAGAAGAAAGAGTTTGTTAGGGATTACGGTTCCAGCGGGTTAGAGTCTACTAATGGCAGAATAGAGGCAACAGGCATGGTGGTTTGATTAGCAAGGGGAGCACTCCCACCTTGAACTGCAAGCAAGAAACAGAACAAAATGAGAATGGTGGGAGGCTTTGAAACCTGGAAACCAACATCCAGTGATGCACTTTTTCCAAAAGATGGCACCTCCTAATCCTTCCCAAATAGCTCTGCCAAATGGGGACTAAGTATTCAAATACTAGAGCCTATGGAGGGTACAATCTCATTCAAGCCAACACGAGAACAGTATTTTTCTCTCCAGTATGTTGATTTCTTTAGTCACTACATCTTGGTATTCTAATTTCTGACTTTGCTTGTCCAGAGAATGGTATTATTAGAACTTGGAGTAAGGATGAAAGATAGTATATCTCACTCAGCTTTTCCATATCAGTGATAGATGTGTCATATATTGTAACCATTATAGCTATGACTAAATATATATTTTACAAATGTTTTTAGGTGAGTGAATTTTTAAATGAATTAATTGCATATATTTATCTCTGTTTTGTTTTGGTTGGTTAGTTGAGTTTTTTGTTTGTTTGCTTGAGACAGGGTTTCTCTGTGTACCCCTGGCTGTCCTAGAACTTGCTCTGTAGACCAGACTGGCTTCAAATTCACTGAGATCCGCCTGCCTCTGCCTCCCAAGTTCTGGGATTAAAGGCATGTGCCACCAAGCCTCGCCTCTCTCTGTTTTTATGTTTGTAATTTTTTTAGATTTATTTTATGTGTACAAATGTTTGGCTTTTTGACTGTATGTGTTTCACTTGCTTGTTTGATTCCCTGGAACTGGGGCTATGGATGATTGTGAGTGACCATTTTGGTACTGGAAATTGAATCCAGGTCTTCTGAAAGAGCAATAAGTCCTCGTAACTAGTGGACCATCTTTCTAGCCCCTTGCTAATTGTTTTGAATATTATGCCTATTGATGTGGAAGTCAGTTCTGCTTTTCACAAGTTACTCATTTTTATTGAAGGTAAAAACAGCATATAATTTCTTTGTCATAAAATCTTATTCACTGATATTTCAATCAGATACTGAAGGCAGTATTTGATGGAAGACTGTCTGAAAATCTAACTAGACTCAGAAGGCTATTAATACATCAGTAGCTATTCCCATCATGAGGTAATGTTTAACAGATTGGTGTTATCAGGACATTGTCTATGATGTGTTCTTATTACTTTTATTTACTGTGAGAATTAATTTTAAGACTAGGGAGTCAAATTTATGTAAATTAAGTAATTTTACTCCCAATATACTATGTTCATGTTTTCTGAGTGTATATGAAATTTTCTTTAATGAAATCTAAGTTCTATCTTAAACGTGACATGGAGAGTTAGAAAATTAAAAAGGGAAACCTATACTCACCTTGGTAACTCCAGTAGTTACTATGACAGCAAACTACTGATCATAAGCATTCCTCTCATTACTGTTTGCTTTCTTAATTGTGATGGTTTAGGCTCAGTGAAAACAATATTTCAGCTGTGTTTTTGATAAAATGCTTTGGAGGATTTAGGTGAATAATATCCTGTAGTACTGATTATATTCAAAGACTTGTTTTTTTCATTTCATACATTTGAAATTATTATATAGTAAGTTTAATTAACTTGAGAACATCTGTATTTGATTTAGCACCTGTTAACCACTCTGCTGCTGACAAGATTCCGTTAACAAAAGTGGGACGGCGTCTGTATACAGTAAGACACAGGGAGTCTGGAGTTGAAAGATCTATTGTTTGTCAAATTGACACAGTTGAAGGAAGTAAGAAGGTAACAATCCGCTCACCAGTGCAGGTATGAAATAAGGACATTGGTAGAAGCTCTTATGATGTGTTTGAAGTAGGCAGAGATGTAGCTCAGTTTGTAGGGTGCCTGCCTTGGATGTAGGAAGCCCTGAGTTGGTCCCTAACACCTCATATCCTGTATATGGTGGTGTACTTTTTTACTCTTAGAACTCTGGAGGGGAGGGCAGCAGGGATCATTCTGGGCTACTTAGTCAGTTTGATGCCAGCCTGGAATACATTAAAAAAAAAAAAAACCTATCTCAGAAAAGAGAAATATTCAAGTAAATGATTGCCAAAAGAATACAAAGTATTGCAGACACACCGCCAGTGTTCAGATTCCCATCAGCACAGCACTCCTTTGACATGAGCACTGGAACATTATCATTTCTTAGAGAATTGCTTCATTTTTAGGAGTTGATAAAAATATGCATCATATTTTGCTTAGTTTTATATAGCATGTTTATATTTTTAAATAGTAAAACTCAAGAAAATTAGACTTACAAAGATATACATACTACAAATAGCATAGAAAGTTTAGTTTTAACATAAAGATACGCCTTCATAGCCATCAAGGTAGTGGATGATTTACTATTCAAAAAACTTCATTCTCTTCCTACTTTCCTTTCCTGTACATCAACTTAGTTCACAGTATATAATTTACACAGTCTTAAATTTTATATAGGCATAATAAAGAACAGAATATGACTTTTTTACTCACCAGAACATGCAGCTGATAAGGTTCCTAAGAAGTAGATCTGGTGTGTGGAGAATACCACATTTTCATTTTGAGCAAGTCTTTGTATATGTAGAGGAGAGTTTGAGGGTCAAAGTTTTCCATTTTGTTATTCAGTTGCCGTAAAGCAGATGATATTTTCTTCTTAGATTGTCCTCACTGGCCTTATATATTAGAGGTGAACTCTCCATTTTTCATTTATCTGTTTGTTTTTTTTCACATTTTCCAACAAAATTTAATTTTAGTATTATATTTTCATAGTTGATTTGTTTCTGGTCAGTCCTATTGTTTTACAGTACATTTTTAACTATTGTACTCATTCAAGACCTAGTAATTACATACATATTGACTTTATATTAAATGCTAAAGTTTATATTAAAATAACTATTATTTAATAAATTCATAGTGCAATGTAGTCAGCAGGTAAATAAATGATAATAAAGCATAATATTAGCATAAGTTAGGTGAGTTAAGATTGTGTATTAAACTCTTGTAACAGAGCACAGTATATTAGGTAGAATTAAAAATAGACATTCTGTTGCCACAAAGCTATCAAATAATCATATCTTCATCTTTGGTTTACAACTATACAAATAATAAAATCAAGTACTTTTCACAGGGAAAGCCAGTTTTCAGGTAATGGAAAGGAAAAGAGATGTAGAGAAAAAAAATTACTACCAGATTCACAGTTCCAGTCAACCAGAATGAGTAAAGTTTGTCATTGTGCTGCAAAGTTGGATGGCAATTTTAATTATCTGTTTATTTGTATGACAATACCATACTCTCTTGATTACTCTGCCTCTAAGTCATAAATCATGGGATCCCTCCTAAAGTTTTTTTATCTATTATAAGTATTTTCCTTTTTTAAAAATAAAATTTATTATTTTTTGTTTTTGTTTATCCATTACTGTCATTTAGAAAACAAATTATTATAACATTCATATATAATATTCCATTTTATTAGATCCATGTGTTGTAGTAGATTTCAGCAATTATATTTAAATAAAAGACATTTATTAATATATTTTAGTTTATTTCTCTTGCAATTTTTATCTTTATTAAAAGGTTATGAACAAAATTGTTAATGTGACGAATGATCTAGAGTTTCAAACATTAAACAACACTATTCTTAGTATAATTCTTTGCCTTAAAATTATTAAACTTCTAGAGTACTATTAGATTTGGTTTGCTTAAATTATGCTTAAAGAATTTTCATTTATATTCCTAAAAGATCTTGATCTAATGTTTAAAGTGTTTAGGGAAAGTTTGAATTGATCTAAGATATTGGTTGTTAAGATTATACTCTTCCATGTAAATGATTACTTATACTAATTCTGAGTTTCTGGGAAAATTTTCCAATTGTTGATGAATTTATTTTTTAATTATTTATGATCCCTTTTTAAACATGTATAAATTTATAATGAGTGTAAGTCACAGACTATTCTAAGTAATCCAGCTACTTAAAATATTTTTATGTAATTTGTATAATACAATAATTTATTAGTCCTTTGAGAATTATATACAAGGTATCTTGATGACATTCCCCACCCTATCCCCAGTACTTCCCAGATCCACCTTCTTTTCATAACCTCCCCGTGTCTGTTATCTTTTTTTTTTTTTGAAGAGACTGTCATACAGCAGATTCCTAAACTTCTTAAAATCTTTCTGCCCTATTCCTCAATGTTTTCTGAGCCTTAGGTAGATTTTGTATTATAAATGTATTAATTGGTACAGTTGGTCTCTGCATTTTGATGAGTTTCAGCTTTCTTTAATGTTTTCTGCAGCAAAAAAAGTTTTTTGATGAGGGTTGAGAGTTACATGTATCTGCAGATGTAAAGACAAATATTTAAAATGCAATTAGTGATTATATTAGGTTAATAAAAGGGCAATAATAATAGGTTCACCTTTAGGCTCCATGGTCTCACCAGCCATTGGTAGTTGGGCTAAATTTAAAGTGCCAGGCATGAATTTGTTCCTATTGAAAAAGCCTTAGTCCAATGAGGTGACTGTTGGTGACCCTCAGGGTGTAAGTGCCACCATTATACATTCCAGAATATCTTGCCATTATGATCATTGTTGTGATTAAGGTGGGTAGGAATGTTGACTCATTTTTCTCCCTTGGCAACTAACATGACTCCCTCCTATTCTTTGGGAGATATTCTTCAGGAGGAGGCTTCCAGTTCAGCTCCAGCTTAATTCTTCTAAATTCTATGTCTAAAGTATGTGGTGTTTAGCAATAGTGCCTTCTATTTCTGGAAGGGCAATAACAATACCCTGTATTGTTTGAGGCATTGGTCGCTTGGATTTGTCTCACCTATGACTTAAAATGTTTTCTATGCCTGCCACTGGGATTTTGTTAGTCTACAATTTTTAAAGGAGCATTGTCTCTCAAGGTGGAATGTACTTCAATTTAACTCTTGTGTGTGGGGGGAGGTGTATTTATATATTTAATGTTTTAAAAATTATTTATTTTTATATGTACATTGGCATTTTGCCTGTAGGTATGTCTGCATGAAGGCATCAGATTGCCTGGAACAGGAGACACAGATAGCAGCAAGCTGCCATGTAGGTGCAGGAAACCAGATCCAGGCCTTCTGGAAGAAGAGCTAGCACTCCCAACCACAGAGCTCTCTTTGGAACATTTATATATGTAATTCTTAGTTAAATAAAATAACTCCCTACAGCTTTTTAAATGTGTAGTAATATTTAACACTTTAAATCTTTTTTAATAAATGGATGCCATAACATATTAGAGATAAGCAAAAAATACTTAAGAAATTATTGCCAAAATAATCCTCATTATTGGTAATGATAATTTACTATGTTTCTTATGTTTTCAGATGTTTTAGAATATGTATTTTTTGAGTTTAGTAGTCAGGAAAAATAATGTCAAAAGTAAAATTTACCTGTGGTCTATTGCCAGATTTTTCTATGGGCTACCAGCTCTCAAATAACCACATGGAGACTTAATTATGAAACCTTGGCCTTAACTTAGGTTTGTCCCACTAGCTCTAATTACTTAAATTAACCAATTTATTTTAATTTATGTTCTGTCCCATGGCTTATAACCTCATTTCTCCATTCTGCCCACGCTGTTTCCTCTATCTCTGGCTGGCCACTCAGCCTTCTTCTTCACAGAGTTCTCTCTCTGCCTGGAAGTCCTGCCTATATCTCCTATCTAGCTATTGGCCATTCAGCTTTTTATTACAGCAATCACAACAATAAATTTTCACACAGTGAACTAATATTCCAAAACATTTCGCCCTCTTTCTAAATAAAAAAGAAAGGTTTTAGCTCTCATAGAATAAAACTATATAAAATAAGAACAATTATCGAATATGACTTAAATTTACAATGTCCAGTCAAAGTTTGTATTTGTCAAAGTTGGAGAAATTACTCTTATATCTTACTTTGGTGAGTCCAAAGTTTTATAGCTAAGCTACTTTCTATCATAACTTGTTTTACTATCATAACACTATGATTTTTGACCTTAAATCATCATTTTATATAAGCAACTTAAGCTTTTATATTTTTCCACCTATAAATTTAATATCTTTTAGGAAAAGTGTATTTTTATCTAGTCTTCAATCCTCATCAGAGACCCAAGAATGATAAAATATTCCTGAATAAACAGGAAGTGCACAGCAATCAACCTCCAAAACTATAGAAATGACAAAGACAACTGGCTGCCTGGACAGTCACTCAAGGTGTCTCTGCAACATTGGGGCATCCATCTTTGACCTATAGTCCTAGAATATCTGACTTTTCTGTGAAGCAGGAAATTTGAAGGACTGTACGACCTTGTCTTGGCAAAGTTCAGCAGTCGCTTCTTGTATGTCCTGCTTGTCTAAGCATACTGTCAGCAGTCAAGGAAAGGGAAGTTTCTTGCTCAGTGGCTAACTTTTTTAACAAAGAAAACAAACTCCATATGGAGGTTCTTCAATGCCCATATTCTTCTCTAAAGTAGATTGGTGCTGCCAGGAGCATATGTGTCTCACTGTCAAAAAGGTCTTATGTTATTAAACCATGTAAAATTCCATATTCTGTATATCTCTGAAGTGTTTGAAGACTCTTATCTAAAATATATCTAACCTTGAAAACATACTTTACATGGCCACAAATTAGTTAGATGGCTAACTACTAATGTGTATTTCTTAATTCTCCTAAATAGTTTGTAATAGTAACTTTCAATGTATAGAAATTTGCATTGCATTGTTAATTGAGCTGCATAAGTACAATACATTAAGAAGAGAAACATATATACCATAACAAAATTAATCTGTAGAAGGGAAGGCATAAGAGTGTAAGCAATGGAGGAGGGAGGGAGTATTGTGATGTCAGTCTCTGGATATGGATATGAACTCAAAATAACTATAGTTGTTTTGTTTTGCCAGTTTGGTGTAAAAAGTTTGCCTGTGGATATAGTTTGTATTTTCTTTCTAGGAACACTGATTATCTTTTTTATCACTATTTGTTAGTAATTAGCTTTTCCTTCTGTGCATTTCCCTGTTTATTCTGTTTCTATTTTCATTGTGCTTGGAACTTTTTAATTTTTGTGTGTGAAAAGATATCCCATGCTCTTGAGTAGACATAATTAACATAGTAAAAATGGCAATCTTACCAAAAGCAATCTACAGATTCAACGCAATGCCCAGCAAAATCCCAGCAAAATTCTTCAGAGACCTCGAAAGAATGGTACTCAACTTCATATGGAAAAGCAAAAAACCAAGGATAGCCAAAACAATCCTGTTCAATAAAAGAACTTCTGGAGGCATCACAATCTCTGACTTCAAACTCTACTACAGAGCTACAGTACTGAAAACAGCTTGGTATTGGCATAAAGGAGGACCAATGGAACTGAATAGAAGACCTGGATATCAAGCCACACATCCTCAAACACCTGATCTTTGATAAAGAAGCAGAAAAATATAAAATGGAAAAAAGAAAGCATATTTAACAAGTGGTCCTGAAATAACTGGATATCAACATGTAGAAGAATGAAAATAGACCCATATCTATTACCACGCACAAACTCAAGTCCAAATGGATCAAAGACCTCAACATAAAGCCAGCCACACTGAACCTTATAGAAGAGAAAGTGGGAAGTACACTTGAACGTTTTGGCACAGGGAACCACTTCCTAAATATAACCCCAGCAGAACAGGCACTGAGAGAAACAATTAATAAAAGGGACCTCCTGAAACTGAAAAGCTTCTGTAAAGTAAAGGACATGATCAACAAGACAAAACGACAGCCTACAGAATGGGAAAAGATCTTCACTAATCCCACATCAGTCAGAGGTCTGATCTCCAGAATATACAAAGAACTCAAGAAATTGGACACGAAAAGATCACATAATCCAATAAAAAAAAATGGAGTATAGACCTAAGCAGAGAGCTCTCAACTGAGGAATCTAAAATGGCTGAAAGACACTTAAGGAAATGGTCAACATCCTTAGTCATCAGAGAAATGAAAATCAAAACAACTCTGAGATTCCATCTTACACCTGTAAGAATGGCCAAGATCAAAAACACTGATGACAACTTAGGCTGGAGAGGTTTTGGGGCAAACGGGAACACTTCTGCATTGCTGATGGGAATGCAAGCTGGTACAACCCCTTTGGATGTCAGTGTGGCAATTTCTCAGAAAATTAGGAAACAACCTTCCTCAAGAGCCAGTAATACCACTTTTGGGTATATATCCAAAGGATGCTCAATCATGCCACAAGGACATGTGGCCAACTATGTTCATAGCAGTTTTGTTTGTCATAGCCAGAACCTGGAAACAATCTAAATGCTCCTCGACTGAAGAATGGATAAGGAAAATGTGGTACATTTACACAATGGAGTACTACACAGCAGAAAAAAATAACAACATCTTGAATTTTGCAGGAAAATGGATGGAGCTAGAAAACTTTATTTTGAGAGAAGTAACCCAGACACAGAAAGACAAATACCACATGTACTCACTCATAGGTGGTTTTTAAACATAAAGCAAAGAAAGCCAGCCTAGAAACCACAATCCCAGAGAATTTAGACAACAATGAGGACACTAAGAGAGACTTACATAGATCCAACCTACATGGGAAGCCGGAAGTAGAAAAAGACAAGATCTCCTGAGGAAATTGGGAGCATAGGGACCATGGGGGAGAATTAAGAGGGGAAGGGAGAATCAGGGAGGGGAGCAGAGAAAAATGTAGAGCTCAATAAAAAAAAAAATCTTTGAAAACCCAGAAGGCTGGGTTGAACACCAGTGTTTTTGTACTTGGGAGGTGGAGAAAAAATATACATAAAAATAAAAAACTAAACAAAGAACTCCTTGTTTCAGCCAGTAGCTTCTGAACTAAGACTAAGGACTTCCTTCCCTTTTGCATACCGAAATTTTAACTGTCTTGACCTTGTATAAATAACTATAGTTGATATTCAGAGGCTGACATTTCACAGTACTCCCCTCTTCCTCCATTTCTTATATTCTTTCTGCATTCGTTTCACAATGTTCTCTAACCTTGAGGGGAGTGTGTGTGTGTGTATACATGCACACTTTTACTGGGTTGGTTCTTTGACAATTTAATACAGGTGTAAAGTATATTTCGATTATACCTCCTACCCTCTTTATTCTTCCTTCTACCCTATTATACACTCTCTTCCATACAACTCTCCTTTTCACATTCATACAGGTTTTTTGTTGTTGCAAGGAATCACTCCATTTGTTTAAATTTGAATTTTGTATATAGGAAATGTTAATATTCCTGCATTTAATCAAATTTATCCCATACCCTTTCTCTAAATGCTCCCTAAATACCCTTCCTTTCCCAACTTGATGTTTTTTGTTATTTTTTTTAATAGCACACCGCGTCCAACTAATAGTGCCCTTTATATGCATCTGTGTAGGGTCATCCACTGGAAGATGGGCAACATACCAGGGACAGTCCTTCTGAAGAAATTGAGTCTTTATTCCCAGGTGGCCATCAGTGGCAAATAGCTCCCAGCTGCGGTGGTGCCTTACACAGCCCTCCCTCATCTGTGCTGGAATGTTGACTGGCTTAAAGTTGTATTTTTCTATAAAATATAAACCTGGATAGTTCCCCCCCCTTTTTTTGAAGATAAATAATTATATGTTTGTTTCTTCTAATTTATATGACCAAGCTGAATATTGCCTGGTAGATTCTATATTAAGATTTGTAGATGGACAAATTTTTAAAATAACTTTTCTTATACTAATATTAAGTATGGTTTGTTTTTTTACTCAGATTAAGAATCATTTTTCAATTCCAATTTCCGTTTTTGAAGGGGATACGTTATTAGGAATTGCTTCACCTGAAAATGAATTCAACATACCATTAGCATCTTACCGGTGAGTTTTTTTCTTTATCTTTTTCCTTGCGCTAAACTGATTAGAGAATTTTTGGTTTCAGATACTATATAGATAATGTTTTTAAATTATCAAATACAAGTTTTAAAAATTGCTTTAGAAAACAGTATCTTTTGTGTATGGATAGTACTGTAATCTTAAATATTTAAAATACTTAAACTTGATGTAAACATAATACAAACACACACACACATATATATGATTTATTAGACTGGTTTACAGACTATGGACCAACTACTCCAACAATGACTGTCTGTCTACCAACAAAAGTTCTAAAAATCATGTAGTTCTTCAATCCACAAAGCTGGATGTCTTAATTGATCTATAGTATGCACTGGAATCCCAAAGAGGTAGGCTCTAATGCTAGTGAAGGAAATGACTTGTTAGTGAGAGGGAGAGAAAGCAGGCGAAAAGAGAGAAAGGTTTCTTCTTCTGTGACTTTATATAAGCTGCTAGCAGAAGGTGTGACCCAGATTAAAGGGTGGATCTTCACACCTCAAAGATCCAGATTTGAAGTGAGTCTTCCCACCCCAAATAACTTAATTAATAATAAAAAAAATCCTTCACAAGTATGCCCAAGGGTTTGGGTTTTAATTAATTCCACATGTAATCAAGTTGACAACCAGTAATAACCATAACAATAGTGTAGCGTTGAGATTAGGTGAAGAGGAACATTTTACCCTGAATGGTTTGTGAATAAAGATCAGGCAGTTTTAAAAGATAAGGCTTTTGTGTAGAGGAGTAGGAATTTTTTCTGGACAGTGCTTGGACAGGAGAGGGACTTGGAAGAGCTGCAGTTCTCAATGAAGTTCTTACTCCTAGCTTTACACACTTTATCTCTACTTAGTAGTGTCCAGTTTTTCTTTACTGCCTCGGAATATTTGATGTCTTTTATTTCAAGCTCTTCATTCTCCTTTTATTTTGAACCTCTTCTATTTTTATTAGTTCTTTTACTTTACGGTGCATATTTTTCTAGTTCAGATCCTCAGAAATCAGCTTTCTTGCAAAATTTTCCCATTATCAAACATTCCCTGTTCTGTGTGCAAAGAGTATTCTTTATTCAAAGGCTTCAAACTATTGTTTACATTTGTTTGTTTGTTTGGTGTAGTATAACAGTTTTATTGTTGTTTTAATATTGCTTTCTCTCTAAACTAAAAATATACTCATTTTTGTATTTTCATTTTTATCTTCTAATTGGTACATAATAGGTCCTATGAGTATTTTACTATCAAGTCGTACATATTATTTCATTCTTAAATTCCAACACTTGGAACGAGACAAGAAGACTGCCATTAAGTATGAAGCCAGTATAGGGTACACAGGGGATTTCAAGCTAGCCTAGACTATAGACTAACTTAATATAAATACTTTGCCAAACTGCATGAGTTTATTGGCCTTAATTTGAGGGGAATTAATTTTTATGTAATATTCAAAATCAGAATGTAAAGTAGAATAAAAGTTATGGGGTTAATGTAGAAGTAGAATAGGAAAAAAAACTGTTTTGGCATTAGTTTTGTGTGGGGGCCAGAAGTCCATTGTTTAATATTATCTCTAATTCCAGAGCACTAGTATTTGAATGTCACAACACAACAGGTGTGGAAGTTTCAGTGTCCAGTTGGGTCAAGCTACAGTAACATCACATGTAGCATAAAAACATACAGAAGGCACTTAAACTTTTAAGACTAAATGTTAGGAAAGTGATTAGGGATATAAGTTGTTTTGACTGCTCATCTATAAGAGATAGTTAGAATTGTAACTAGTTTTACAGATAAAAGGTATATATAGAGAGGGGATTAGTTCAGAAGCAGAGTGCTTGCTTGATAAATGTGAGGTTCTGTCCCCAACACTGGAAAATAAGGTTAGTTAATTAAAAACAATAAAGATTTTCTTTTTTAATTTTTTTTACATAATTCCTTATTGAAGGAACTCCAGTATCTGCCCCACACTCCTGCAGCATGCCCCCCAAAGTTAATTCAAAACAACCAACAATAAATTCACCTCAGTCCTCCATGTTCCCAACACCTCTTCAGTCATCCTAATGGCACTGGGAGCTGCAGTATGTCATGCGTACACCCTTTTGTCCAAACAGCTATGTACAAAATGTTTATTGCATTGAATCATTGATGTGGCTCAGTGCCTTTGGCACACCATCATCACCGGACTCTCAGTGAAATTCCTCTTGGATATACCATCCTGAGTCGGGGAGATCCTGTAGCTGTTGTTCCACAGTAACAGTCCCGTCGCACACTCCAGCAGGTCATAGATGGAGCAGATGTTAGGTGGCCCCAGGATGTGGCTCTTGGTGGTAGCTGAACCAGGACTGCTTCCTCAGGCGCAGGACAGAGCCAGCTCTCCTAGGTCCATGCCATCAGGGCCAGTTCTTGCAAGCCCCTAGTGAAGAGTATAGCCATCTCTCCTGAGTGTAGGGAGTGGGGTTCAGCTCTCCCATGGGGGATCAGAGCCACCTCTACTGCAGTGTCCAGCAAGGGGTAGAACCAGCTATCCTAGAGCCAGTGTGGGGCAGGGCTGGCTCAGCACAGCCCTCAGATTTCAACAGAAATGGTATTCCTATGACCCTCTGTGGTAATAGGAGCCATGAACATCATCCCAGACTCTGTTGTTTGGCCATGAACCTAGACATGGCCCAGGGCACTAGCCCAAGCCCAAACAACACCATGGCCCCATATGGCTGGGCAGACAACTCAGATCAGTGTGGCCCTGGTGGCAGCACTGTCTTCAAACACCAATATGGCCTCAGGTTGTGGCCCAGACCTCAGGTATCCATGTGTCCTTTGGTACCATGGGCCATAGATATCAACACAGACCCTGACTTTGGTAGGGCCATAGACCTAGACCTTGTCTTCAGTAGCAGCCCAGACTTGAATGTCAACTTAACTCCAGGTGGTAGCATAGGGCATTTAGATTGGCATGGCCCCCATGACACCAAGGCCCTTGGACACTAACATAGCCCCAGTAGTGGCCCAGACCCCTGACATTAGTATTGCCTTCAGTGATGTCAGGAGCTATGGACATTGTTGCAGACCCTGGCTGCAGTAGGGTCACAGATCCAGACATGGCTGGTAACAGCATCCCTGTCCCAGATGACGCCATGGCCCCAGTGGCAATATGGCCACAGGATGTGGCCTACACCCAGGGTATCCATGTGGCATTTGGTGGCACCGTAGCCCACAGACTTCAGAAACCCTGACTGTGGTTAGATCACAGACCCAAGCACAGTCCCCAGCAACAGCCTAAGCTTGGATGTCACCATGGCCCCGGGTGGTTGCACAGGTCACTGAGGTTGGCATGATTGATCCCTGCAGCAGAGTGGCCCTCAGACATCAACATGGTCCCAAGAGGATGCCCAAACCCCTGGCATCAGCATGGCCTTCTATGGTATCAGGAGACACAGACATAGACATGGCCCTCAGCAGTAGCCTTGACTGGGATGACACCATGGCTGCAAGTGGCAGGAGGGGTACTCAGAATGGCATGGCCCTAATGGTGATATAGCCCTGGGTGCCAACATGGTTACTGGTTGTGACCTAGACCACGGTCATCAGTTTCCATGGACATCAACGAATACCCTCGCCACATTAGAGCCATGGACAACATGGCCCTCAGCAGTAGGCCTGACCCAGTTGAGACCATGGCCCTAGAGGCTGCACAGTCCTCAGACACCAACATGGCCATGTGGCTTAGGCGCCCTGGGTCCTCAAAGCCCAGGCTTTCTGAAGCATCCATATGCTCCCTGATGCCCTGTGGCTCAGGCAGCCAAAAGACACCCACGGGACAGCCTGGACTCTCATAGTTTGGCCTGTTAGAAGAAGCATCTACATGTCCATCTGGCACCTTGCCAAAGAAATTTTTTAGAAATGATTCTTGGATGTAGCTTAATCACACATACACACACACACACACACACACACACACACACACACACAGTGCTCTTAGGGCTGGGGAAATTGATCATTAGATAAAGTACTAAGACTTGAATTCTCAAAAGTCATGTAAAAGCTGTGTGGCAGTATACCTATAATCACAACATTGGGAAGCAGGAGAGGTGATTCTGGGTCTTGAGGGCCAGCCAGTCTAGCCATCAGAGCTTATCAAGAGACCTTAGTCTTCCCATGGAAATGCATGTACCCTCACATTTACATACCACATAGAACAGTATTTATCCAAAATATTGAAATACACACACATACATATACGCATACACTAAAGTTTGTAAATAATCATGATCAAAATAAAGCTTGATTAGCATATGGAAAATTGGGGTACCCCTGTTTAGGTTATGTAGCTCTGAAACATTTGTAAACCAGCAGTCTTTATAATAATACTGAAGGGAGTCATTGTTCGAAGCAATAGTATTCAAATTTAAGGTTTTTAAAAATGCATTTAAATTATATTCAATTTTTTGTGTAGATCATCGCTTTCTTTGAAGCCAGATGATGAGGACTACCAAATGTGTGAAGGAATTGACTTTGAAGAAATCATAAAATATGATGGACAACTTCTAAGGAAGAAATGCAAATCTATACACGCTTCTAAGAGATCATTTGTTATTAATATTGTCCCAGAAAAAGATAATTTGACTTCTCTGTCAGTGTATTCAGAAGACGGCTGGGACTTACCATATGTAATGCACTTGTGGCCACCTATCCTCATTCGGAATCTTCTTCCCTACAAAATTGCTTATTACCTAGAGGTACTTGACAGTTTCTGAGTGTCTTCTGTCTTTGTAGTTTGATTTACTTAAAGTTATAAACAAAAGCTTTTTAATTTGTGCCCAAGATTACAGCATTAGTTAAATATAAGTATCAATATGAAAATTTTAATATCATGCTTTAAAAGATAATTTAGAGTCTTCAAGCCTCACAACCTGAGTTGAGTCTCCACAACTCACAACTTCCATAAGTTGATATATAACCTCCACAGCAGGCCTTAGCATTTTCTTCTACATAGAATAAATAAACAAAATGAATTTTCAAAAACGATAATTTAAGAGAAAATATTTTTCATTAATTTATCTTAGAAATCTATTGAGCTCTTTTTAATTATGTACAAATAATATGTGATTTGCACAAATATAAATAAGTTTATATAATAAATGACATATATTCATCATCTGAACATACCATTTATTTCATAGCACTTTCTCTTCATATGTAGTTCATGTATTGTATGTTTAAATGATGGTTACTGAATTATAAAATAAACTTGGGCATTTGTTTTGAAATAACATTCAAGTGCAATACCCATACAATTAAAGTTTGCAGTTTTATGAAAATTCTCTGAAAAATCTTATTCCCTATAAAGATCCTTTTTCTATTAATTATTCGATTTTAGGTTAAGTAGGTGTTTTCTCCTAAGGTTTTTTTTGTAAATCTTTTTATTTCAATGCTTATCAAACATAAAGCAGTTCTTCTCTGTAACCTATTTATTGTAGGCTTACTTAACTTTGTGAACTGCAGCATTTTTACTGTTTTGTGACATATTTTTAAGTAGGAGGAATTAACTTATCTGTGGTTGTTTTTACATGTGACAGATTACCATAGTGATAAGTAGTTGAGTTGGTACTTGGCCATCATGACTTGGAATTGTATCCTAGTTCTATCATGACTCTCGGATACATGGTTATCATTCGTCAGCTACGTTAGCGCCACCAACGCTACAGTCATTGCTCTGTAGAATAGTCTGGTGGTACAAGTTTGCACAGTGATGTTAGTTACAACTTAAGAGTTCTGTTATAATGGTAGGAAAGAGCTGAAAAAGAAACACTAGGAAAGTCATAGAGATAAGAACTAAGGTAATGAAGATGTGAGTGGAGAAAATAATCATTTTTGAGATATAATAAACTCATAATGGATGAAGGGGCTGTTTCTAAAAATGGCAGGCAGTACAGTATGTGTTGCCTTTTTAAGATTATGATAGCTTTCTTATGTGTTTCTGTTGTTTTTAGTTTTCAAAACTACAATAACTAGTAGATAAATAGGGCTTGGTTTAGTTTTACTGATTATGGTATTACAATCACAACTTGCTGTGAAGTTTCTCATGTCATTTAATCTTAGCCGTTTGTAGCAGTTGATCTAGAGCATTTTAATAATGATCATTACCTAAGTGGAGATCAAGCACTAGGGCAGCCACAGCTTGAGGAACACTGATGACTTGCTCTGACAGTTACTTCAAGAGAGTTTTGTGTAGTACGTAGAAAGAATAAGTGTATTTGGAAGTTTATTTTTCAGAAACAGTTTTAAGTTTGTTTTTGTTTTTGCTTCTTCTTCCAGGGCATTGAAAACACAGTTTTTACCTTAAGTGAAGGACATTCATCACAAATTTATAATGTTGAAATGGACAAAGCCAAGCTGCACTTAAAATTGCTTGACTATCTTAATCATGATTGGAAAAGTGAATTTCATATAAAACCTAATCAACAAGACATCAATTTCATCAACTTTACCTGTCTCACAGAAATGGAAAAGACTGATTTGGATATTGCTATCCACATGACTTACAATACTGGTCAGACAATTGTGGCATTTCACAGTCCATATTGGATGGTCAATAAAACTGATCGGATGTTACAGTACAAAGCAGATGGAATCCACCGAAAGCATCCACCTAATTATAAAAAGCCAGTTCTCTTTTCCTTTCAGCCAAACCACTTTTTTAACAATAATAAGGTATGTGTAATTTTTCCTAATTTTTCTCTTTAGAAAAACATTGTTTCAGTTTTTAAAGTTCTGAACAGTAAAATATGAAATTTCAGTAGAAATAACATTTATTAAATATTTGAGATTGAAAGGGTTAGCAAAACTGGATACAGTAGCATGCTCCTGTAATCCGAGCATTAGGAAAGCAGGAGAATGAAGGTTTTTGAGGCCTGTATATGTACATAGTAAGTTACATCCAACCTGAGATGACCCTGTCTCAGAAACATCTAAATGAAGCAGTACAGTAAGATATTTATTGTTAAGAAAGATTTATTACATTATTAATATAAGGGCTTTTGCCTGACATACAAAGCTTTGAGTTTGACCACCACATACAGATAGATGGTATCTAAGTTGTAATTTATCTCAAATTCCTCCCCTAGGTTCAGCTTATGGTAACTGACAGTGAGCTCTCTGATCAGTTCTCAATTGATACTGTTGGTAGTCATGGAGCCATTAAATGCAAAGGCCTGAAAATGGAATACCAAGTGAGTTTCTTCTGTGCTAAAGATCTTTCATTTTAAATTTATCTGTTGGATACTTTTATAACTGTACAGTAGTAATAGTTTTCAAACAGTCTTAATTTTTTCCTTAGGTTGGTGTCACTATAAACCTCAGCAGTTTTAATATTACCAGAATTGTGGTATTTACTCCTTTTTATATGATTAAAAATAAAAGCAAATACCATATATCAGTGGCAGAAGAAGGAAGTGATAAATGGCTCTCTCTTGACTTAGATCAGGTATGTAAATTAATTTCATAATGAACTTTGTACTTTTATGGTCAGTGTATATGAGACTATGTGAAATGAAAATACCAATGAAACCTGATTTGTAAAGTTAATATATGCTGATTAAAATGCAATTTTTATTGTTTTATTTTTGATGTTACACTTCTTAAATTATCATACACTGTTTTAATTCCCTTGTACTATAATTTTTTTCAGTTCCATGAAACTTTATTGACTATTTCTCCTACATTTTATTTAATTATTAAAATCTGAACGATTGCTCCATAGGATTGAATAGCTCAATCAGGATGATAGACACTGCCAGTTCTCACAAATCTGGTTAAATAACTGCATTAGAAATTTGGAAATAACAGCAGTGGAAGTATAGATATCCTGGAAGAGTGAGAAATTATTAATTTTCCTCAAGAAACTGTTGGGAATCCTTTATATGCTATGTTACGCAAAGCTTGCTTGTTAGAAGAAAGTAAGAGACACTTAAAGAGAGAAATTTGGCTTTTGAGTCAGGCAACTAGATGGGTTTTCTAAATGATGGACTGAGGTTGATATATTATCTAGTTTTGAAGAATTATTATACTAAAATAGTAAGATTCTAGAAAAGCATTTGCTATTTTATTTATGATTTTTTTTCCTGTATATGAAATCAATCCTTAAAGTTTTAAAATTTCTACTAGGTTTGATTTTGAGGCAGATGACATCACTTTTTTTGTCCACTGAAGTTTTAACCATTATCTTTTTTGGCAGTTTTTTTGCTTTTTTTTTATTTTGGTTTGTTTTTATTTTAAATTGTGGGGTTGGGGGGCGGTATTTTGTTTTTTCAATGTCCTATATCTTTCCCATCAGTATCTTTGGTTTGGAGTATAAGTCTGCTTTTCTCTTGTTGATATCAGGTTGCTGTGTTTCTATATGAGTTACTACTTTTTTGGGTATTTTTTAGGTACTTATACATCTGTGGGTTACTGCAACTTTCTGTAAAACTTAAAACTACTATTTCCGTTTGATTCGTAGGTTACCAAGTTAAGTTTGTATATTGCCCAAAGTCTTCCCTGTAAACTTATGTTAAGTGCAGGTTCATGAGATAGACTTTTCAGCAATATGGTTATCTTGCAAGTGAGCATGAGTGACTGAATATAAGCAGACTCTAATGGAGAAAAAGTTTTGACATGTTTGAGAGGTAGTAAAAAAGACCAATATTATAGGAGAATGAAAAATTAAAGGACAAAGCCATAATAGGAATAAGGGGTAATTATGCAGATTTTTGTAACCATCACAAATATTTTACCTATTTATTTATTTATTTATTTATTTATTTTGGTTTTTCAAGGCAGGGTTTCTCTGTGGTTTTGGAGCCTGTCCTGGAACTAGCTCTTGTAGACCAGGCTGGTCTCGAACTCACAGAGATCCACCTGCCTCTGCCTCCCAAGTGCTGGGATTAAAGGCGTGCGCCACAAATATTTTACCTTAAAATAAAATGGGATCTGTTGGAAAAGTTTGATCATTGATTAAACATGGTAAAATTTTTCTGGCAGTGTGTTATGAAATGGCTAGCCAGAATATAAAAAAAAAAAATCTATTAAAAAAAAATTTAAAGCCAGGAGTTGTGGTTGATACCTTTATTCCCAGCACTTGGGAGGCAGAGGCAGGCTGCTGTGAGTTGTGGAGTTGTGGTCAGCCTGGTTTATATATTGCTTTCCTCAACAGCAAAGACTAAGTGGGAATACCCTTTCTCGAAACAAACAATATTTTGCTCAATGATTAAACATGGTAGATTCTCAGTAAATTTTTGTTGACTTAACATGATTTATTTTTGTAAGTGTTAAAAAAGTTCTCAGCAAGTCTGTTCCTAATTTTTCGTAGGCAAATTTTTTGGTCCTTCCTGCCAGTTTCCAAATCATAACACAGAGACTTTTTACTAATTATGAAAGCTCAGCTGATAGTTAAGGCTTGTTTCTAACTAGTTCTTATAACTTAAATTAACCCATGATTTTTAGTGGCCCAGGTACCTTTACTTTGTAATGCCTATGCTGCTTTCTCTGTGACCCTAGCATTGCCTTAGGGTCACAGTGTTCTCTCTGCCCCCAAAACCCTGCCTAGCTATTCAGTGTTTAGCTTTTTATTAAACAAATTCCAGTGATATGTCTTCACACAATGTAAAGAATTATCCACATCCACAGCATTTCCCCCTTTTGTCTAAATAAAGGGTTTTAATTCTAATACAGTAAAACTATATTTAATAAGAACAATTGTCAAGTAAGCATTACATTCATAATATCCAGTCCATTCGTATTTGGCAAATTTAGAGGAAATATTTCATTATCTGTTCTCTCTTGATGAGTCTAAAGTCTTGTACCTAATTTACCTTCTGTCATGACTAAGAAAAACTATGACTATAATTATCTAGTCTTCAACTAGAAGGACTTCAATTTAGGACTTTCCCACCTTGTTTTGGCAAAGTTCAGAGTCACTTTGCTGTGTATTCTTCTTGTCCAGTTTGTACAGTATACTCTCAGCAATTGAGGCAAGACAGTTTGTTGCCCAGTGTCTAACCTTGCCACTATGAAAGCAAACTCCATATGGAGTTTCTTCAGTGCCCATCATCTTCTCTGAAGTAAATTAGTACCACCAAGAGCAAATTTATCTTGTTACCATGAAAAGCCTTATGTTATTAAACCATCTTAAATACCATATTCTATAGATATCTGAATGTTTGAAGACCACCTGTCTATCTAAAATATATGTGTTTGACCTTGAAAACGTACCTAGCATGACTACAAGTTTGATTATAATAGGTGACTAACTACTAACCTTCATTTCTTTATTATTTTACATAGTTTGTAATAATAACTTTCAAGGACTAGAAATTTACATTACATTGTTAAATGAGCTGCATAGGTACAATCCCTTAAACAAGTAGAACATATATACAGTATAGCAAAAGTAACCTTAAATTTGTATCAGTATATAAAAGTCCATACCAATGTAACATGTTTGAGACTAATGGTTGTTTAAAAGTAGACTCAGCAATCCACCCTTTTATCTCATCATTGTTATACTGCATATTCCCCTTCAGAAAAAGATTCTTGAATCTAACTCCTTTGTTTAGCTTTTTCCTGACTATGACCATAACAACTTGCAGCCAATCACCCCCCCCCAATGATGACAAACATCTATAACTTAAATGACCAAAAATCATCTGCCCCATTTCTTGGGTATGTGGGCACTGTGTTCTCTAGACTGGCTCCTGTTGTCTGGGGGCTCTGGCATCTTTGGGGCACCCTGAGAAAATTAGGATAATGGTCAAGTTCTGGCTAGAATAGTCTGTGAGGCTGAACCATCTCAACTAGCAGCCTTGAAATTTTTCTGGATGCAGACCTTCGAGGAAACTACAACAGAGGCATTCAGAGAGTCTGGATCACCTAGGCCACCATTTTCATTGGTGTCTGGTTCCCTTGCTCTGAAAACACAAACTTTCAAAGGTTGCATACACATCTGCATTAGTACAAGTATAGACCATGGATTGTACACAAGCCAGCCAAAGATTGTTCTGGGGTTTATGTTTAAGCAGATAAAATATACATCACCTGTCTTTTATTATATTTTCATTTACTTCTTTTTTATTATATTTAGATTTACTTATTTCTGTAGCCAGGATTTTCAGGAGGTCTTCCCTGGTCAAACCTGATCTTCTTTAGCCTTGAGTGAATCCACAGCCTTTCATTTTCTGTGGAAACAAAAGCTTAGCCTCTTCCCCAAAGCAAAACTGACTCACATTTTAAATTTAAAGTATTCATAAATTATCTGGCTTGGTTTAATTCAGCAGCCTCTTTCACAATCCCGTTTCACAGCAACTATTGTTTTTGTATCGGCATTCAAAAAATTCAAAGACAACAAGTAACATCTAGGGTCTAAACTCTCTGTGTCTTCCCCTCTCTACATGGCTCATTCCTTTTTATTACTTTATTCTCTTTTTAAAGACTATTATTTTTAAACTATTATTTTATGACTGTCTATACCTTTTTCTTTAAGTCAGCATAGATTGTTAAACACAGTGTAATCTGTTTATTGGTTTCTACCATCTAAACCTTCCATGTTTCTGTAACCTTTTTCATCTGCATGAGCAAAATCTTAAACCACCAAGCAGCTCATCTCACAGCAGGCTGGTAGCTGGCTTCATCCCTCTTGGTTCCTTGAGGGCTAGCCTCGTTGCGGAGATATGATGGGAGCCATGTCACATTTTCTGCCCCATTCTGGGAAGTTTCTGGGTCCACACTACTGTAGGCATTTCTTCCAAGTTTCATGCCACCGAGTAGTGCACTACCTGCTGCTCATAAACCCATTCAAGTGGTTGGTAGCAGAGCCTCTTAAAAGAACCAAGCCTCTCTATGCCACTAACACCTAGCCTGCCTGAGAGACCACAGTCATCAGGAAGCTGCTTATTTCTAACTAGTTATTATAACTTAAATTAACCCATATCTTTTCATCCACACTCTTACATAGCTTGGTTACTTTGACTTTGTAAAGCTCATGCTGCTTGCTCTGTACCCCTGGCATCACCACCCTTCTTCCCCGAATTCTCTGCTGCGAAAACCCTACCTAGCTGTTGGCCATCTAGCTTCTTATTAAACTAATCCCAGTGACATATCTTCACTCAGTATAAAGGACTATTCCACAACAATTTTTGGACTAGAATTTTAGGTATATCTAGATGATGGTAACTATAACTTTCTTTTATATACTTTATAGACATAACTTTTCTACACTTTAATTTTTAACATTTTTATTTTGTATACTTATCACTCACAGGTACTATTGGGTCCTAATTATCTTTTGGAAAGTAGATCTGTGGACAGTTTTTGAATTTTAATTTTTTCTTTTTCAATTTCATCTAAGATCAATTTTCTTTTGCTAGCTTAAAATTTTGCATTCTTATTTGAGTTATAATAATTACTTTAAAATGTATGATCATGACCATTATGTCTTGTTAAGCTTAGACTCTACTTTCCAACTAAAAAGTTTAGAAGAAGCTTGGCATATTCTCCAGTCTTAAGAGATCTCATACATAACACTTAGAAAAGATACTGCATTATTATTCTATATGCTATTTAACATTAAAATATAGTATGAAACTAGGACTCTAAAGGAACATCAGACTTAAGGGTGTATAGAATACACATAATTTTTAATATACTTGGTTTCTAATTGGGAAACGCTTCTGTGAGTATTGTCACTGTTTTGAGTCTTGCAGCTTCTGGGGTGATGACAGCAAGTATGGGCAGAAAAGATTACTTGCTACTCTGTAAGACTATTAAATGTTATATTATTATTTATGATGAGATCTGTTTAAATATGTGTAATACGTTTTTAGTGTATCCCTTTCTGGCCTGAGGATGCCTCCAATATTCTTCTCATTCAAGTTGAAAGAAGTGAAGGTCCCCCCAAACGGATACATTTTAACAAGCAAGACAATTGTATTTTATTACGACTGAATAATGAGGTAAGTGCTTTTTCTTGATATTCATGATCATTATCATGTGTGTATCATCAGAAAAACTACTATATGTATATCAGCACTACACTTTGCTTTTCATAACAATTTTCTGATAATTTTCCTCCTTTATATAAAAATTTCTTTTTATGAAAGAGGTGAAACAAATATAAAATAATTTATTATACAGAAAGTTAGTTGGCATGTCTGAATGAACACCAGAGTATACTGAAATTTCATTTGCATACAGTAGTTTCATTGTTTGCCAGAAATGACAAAAGTCTGAATTGTCTTCAAATTGTTCAAAGAAAGTGAATCATACACTATTCTAAGTTGCTGTAACATAGTGAACATATATAGAGATGATGTAGAATATTATTGAGGCTTATTTTGGGGTTAATCCTCTCAGGGTTCAGAAAGATTCACTATAGCAAGTGAAAAACTGACTAATAAGGTCTGAGAGTAAAAAAAGAAATAAATTTATTCACATAAATCTTTTTATCATGTCCGGTTTATTCTCTCTAATGCCCTCGTTCTTTGCTCTTCCACCTCCTATGAGGTTTCCTGTCTATATAACCCACACAGACATTGACAATAATATCAACATGCATTTCAGAATCATAAAAACAAACAAACACACAGGTAGGACCTGACAAAGCAGCGTTTCAGGAAAAGGTAACACTATTTAGGAAGGACCAGCATCCAAAGGGAAATACCTGACCTTCCAAACATTTAGATAAGATCACTAGAAGTCCCTGAACCCTGAACTCACCCACTCCCCTCACCTCAATTTCTGTTGTGATCATCAGCTTTAGGGATGCCCAGACCTGTTTGTCAATAAGGGCAGGCATGCTCTCTTTGTATTCTTTTGAAGTGCCTATGTGGTCTATTAGCAAAGGTAATTGCAGGGGATTGAATTTATGTAGGTTTGACTATTAAAACAAAGGGTGAATGTTACCATTTTAAGGCCCCATGGAAGGTCTTTCCATTGCCCATATGGGAGGAAGTTACACTGTTGAGGTATTTTGGGAATGAATCCCATTATGGAATGGGGGGAAATGCCATGATTTCACAAGATTTTTAAAGAATTGACAGTAACTATCCAAAAGACAAGTATTCCCGAAGCTCTGCAATCAGGTTTTTCGTATGGAGTGTATACTCCCGTGGATCTGTCTATTGGTCTCTCCGCTGTACATTCACTGTATAATACTTGTGACTCCAATAGAATACTATTTTAACTAGGTAATGATGTGTTACATCTGTTTTTGTTGTGGAATATTACATTAACTGTGTAAAGGGTGTTGCATTTGTTTAATCGGCACTTGTATTTTTTTTAAGATTTATTTATTGATTATGTATACAGCTGTACCTGCACACCAGAAGAGGGCACCATGTGGTTGCTGGGAATTGAACTCAGGATCTCTGGAAGAGCAACCAGTGCTCTTAACCTCTGAGCCATCTTTCCAGCCCTTGTATATTTTTTTTAAACAATCTTTTCTCATTTTACATACCAATCCCAGTTCCCTCTCCTTTCACTCCGTGCACCTCCCACCCATCTTCCCCCATCCACTCCTCAGAGAGGTTAAGGCTTCCTTCCCTTGTGGAGTCCACAAAGTCTGACACATCACTTTGAGGCAGGACCAAGGCCCTCCCCCCTATATTTAGGCTGAGCAAAGTTTCTCTCCAAAGAGAATGGATTCCAAAAAGCCAGTTCAAACAGTAGGGATAAATCCTGGTTCCACTGCCAGTGGTTCCATAAACTGCCCTAGCCACACAACTGTCACTCACATTCAGAGGGCTTAGTTTGGGCCTATGCATGTTCCCCCACTGTTAGTCTAGAGTCAGTGAGCTCCCACGAGCTCAGGTCATCTGTTTCTGTGGGAATCCCCATCATGGTCTTGACCCCTTTGTTCATATTATCACTTCTCCCTCTCTTCAACTGGACTCCGGGAGCTCAGCCCAGTGCTAGCTGTGGATCTCTGCCTCAGTTGCTGAATGAAGTTTCTATGATGACAATTTAGATAGTTATCAATCTGATTACAGAGGAAAGCCAGTTCAGGTACCTCTCCACTATTGCTTAGGGTTTTAGCTGGGGTCATTTTTGTGGATTCCCTGGAATTTCTCTAGTGCCAGGTTTCTTGATAACCTCATAAAGTTTCCCTCGATCAAGATATCTTTTTCCTTGCTCTCCTTCTCTGTCCTTCCCCAATCTCAGCCATCTAATCTACGTTGGTTTAATAATGTAAAGGTGCATTACTTTGCTTATGTTGCATTAGTTTAATTATGTAAAGATGTGTTACTATTTCACTCTGCCTGCCTAAGGCACTTGATTGTTCTAATAAAATGCTGGATGGCAGGAAAAGAATAGGCGGGGCTGCAGGCAGAGAAAATAAGTGGAAGGAGAAATCTAGGCTGAAGCGAGAAGAAGAGGGGTAGAATGAGGGAGAGAAAGAGGAAAAAGTTCCCCAGGGCCAGCCAAGCAGCTGCCAGCCAGCAGACACAGAGTAGGAGATAGAGAAAGAAAGGTAAAAAGCCCCGGGCAATAGATGAAGAGAAACAGATTAATGGAAGTTAAAGAAGCTAGTCAGAAACAAGCATAACGAAAGCTAAGCACTCATAACTAGTAATTTAAGTCTCCGTGTCATGATTTGTGAGCTGGTTGGTGGCCCAAAAAGGAAAAAATCTGCTACATTTGGTGCCCAATGTGGCATAAGCTATCATGAATAGTTTTATTATTAAAAGCTATCAGTTAATATTCTTAGCAAAATGATCACATTAAATTTTTTCTTTTATTTAAGCTTGGAGGAATTATTGCAGAAGTTAATTTGGCTGAGCACTCTACAGTTATTACATTTTCAGATTACCATGACGGTGCAGCTACATTCCTACTAATAAATCATACCAAGAATGACCTTGTTCAGTACAAGCAGAGGTAAGGTGATTATCACAGTGCAGTAATTTATGATTAGCAGATTTAGGAAAGATAACATAAATTCCTTCCAGTGATTCCTTTAAAAAATTGCCACTAATGTCAATTGAGTTTATGTCAAAGTGATTCCCTTTTTAAAACATATTTAATTATATAGAAGTACAACAACCTTGTGTTTATAATTATTTTTAAATGAGTCAAAGACACGTGGAAAAACTAAAGCCAGTGCCATATAGATTGGTCATTTTAAAATCTGCTGAAAAATATATTGTGAGTCAGTCTTGAGTCTCCAAATTTTGTCTTATTTTTCTCTGTTTTCTTTCTTCTTTCCTTTTTTTGTTTTTGTTTTGTTTTTTTCTTGTGTTGGTGGTTGACTTTTGAGACAGGCTCTCACTGTGTATTGCAGGCTAACTTGGAACTTAGTATAGAGTCTACACTGTTCTTAACAGCAGGAGAGTCCACCAGCCTTGACCTCCTACGTACCTACATTATGTGTGTAAACCACCACACTCAAGTTTCTCTCTCTCTCTCTCTCTGTCTCTCTCTCTGTGTGTGTGTGTGTGTGTGTGTGTGTGTGTGTGTGTGTGTGTGATACACACAGAGCACGAATTCTAATTAGTATTAATAATAAAAACCCAGAATCAAATATAGGGGTTAATGCTGAAGATCAGAGAAGCAGAGTCCAACAACTAGATAGTTCCTTTACCTCTACTAATGCTCAGACCGAAGGGGTTGATCCTCTCTTCATCTGCATCTCCAGACTCCATGTCTCCACCAAAACTCCGACTGCAGCTGTCTTCACAAACCTCAGACTGCACTGAATTCCTGTATCCTTCCGCCTTATATTCTTCTCTCCACCGAACCATATCACTCCTGTCTCCACTTCCGTGGTGCTGGGATTAAAAGGGTGGAATCCCAAGTGGGATCATCTTTGTGTGAGCTCGGTTTCTCTTTTAGACAGATTCAATCTCTGGTAGTGGCCGTGAACAAGTAGAGATCCCTCTGCCTCTCTTGCAAATTCTGGGATTAAAGGTGTGTGCCACCACAACCTGTCCTCTAGTGGCTTAGGTCTGCACTTTGATCTTCAGGTAAGCTTTGTTAAGACATAAGCAAAATATCACTATATGCACACACAACATATTATGAGAACTAGCCTCCCACAGCTCAGCATTTGAGGGGGAGCCTACAAGTCAACAGTACATCTCCTTTTTTTTTTTTTTTTTTTTTTTTTGAGACAGGGTTTCTCTGTGGCTTTGGAGCCTGTCCTGGAACTAGCTCTGTAGACCAGGCTGGTCTCGAACTCACAGAGATCCACCTGCCTCTGCCTCCTGAGTGCTGGGATTAAAGGCGTGCGTCACCATCGCCCGGCTCAACTTGACTTTTCTATCTGAGGGAGTAAAACTTAATTATTTGGGGCCAATGAGGGGGTACAAAACTTAACTCTCTAGGACTCACATAAAAGGGAAATACACACACACACACACACACACACACACACATCTCCAAAATGTCAAGATCTCACCTAGGGTGTTGATGAATGATAAGACTTCAGCAGTTCAGAGAAAATGAAGAGGAGATGCAGAACAGGTGAACTGCTGGATAGACAGACACACAAGGACTATTCTGAAGGCAAAGTTTAGTTTTCATTTTATTCTTACTGTTGCTTGTTGTGCTCTATTTGTTTTCTGTTATGTTTTTCTACTCTGATGTTTCCCTTCTGCTTCTCTTGGTATTTTCCTTCTATCTTTCCTTCTACTTCTTTCCTGGTGTTTTCCTTCCCTCCTGTATTTATATTTTCCCCCTTACAGCTTATATACCCCTTTAGAATATTTCAGACACTATAAAAATTTATCATGTGGTTACATTCTGTTTTTCTAGTGAATGATTGCAATGAGTACAAGTTAAAAAATAACATGTTTTCCATATCCCTTACATGATTAAACATTTTACATATTACTGATGAAAAACAAGTTGCTCCAAGAACCTACAAACATTCATATCTAAGCAACTTGTTATAGATTATCAGAGTGTAAGCAAGCAAGGTATTTTTCTCAGCCAGTTCTTTTGCAGCCAGGTTGCATTTTGCAGTTACAAAGAAAGGACTAATCATTTTATTATGTATCTCAAAAGTAAAAAGAAATCTTAAAAGAATCCCAAATCTAAACTTTGATATATAAAAAGAATCAGCCCATTCATCAACTTTTTTTTTTTTTTTTGAGAGAGAGAACGTTTCTCTGTAGCTTTGGTGCCTGTTCCAGAACTAGCTCCTGTAGACCAGGCTGGCCTCGAACTCACAGAGATCCGCCTGCCTCTGCCTCCCGAGTGCTGGGATTAAAGGCGTGCACCACTATTGCCCGGCATATCAACATTTTTTTATATCAAGAAACTGTGGGCAGAAATGGGCACAAGGAATTAAGCATCATCTCTGATTGCCAACCCATCCTAACAAGAAAGGCATGTCAGCTAAAAACAATTGGGCTGCTTTGTTCTTATTTCCTGACCTTAATGAGCCCCTTACTCAACTATGTGCCTTTCTAAACTTTCGATTGTTTCCTTGGGTTTTTCACCTCAGCACTATTAACAAAAACATCTTAAAGCTTTCTTTTAACTATGATGTACACCAAAAATTTGTGAATACATCTCTCAACATTAAAATTAAAATAACTTGAGCTAACTTAGCTTCTGGGACTCAATTGAGGTAGAGGTAAGAGTTAGTGGCTGGCTGTTTTGCTTTTCTGACCTTCAGGTTGAATTCCAGTTTCTGTTTTTGGGTTTTTATTAGTCGTGCTACATTATGTATAGCAATTACAGGATCACAAAGAGCTTCTTAGCAGTCAGGCCCATTTTACAGGGAAACACCCAGGGAAGGACCCACCCAGAATGTTCAGGAAATAAAGACCTTAGTTTTGTAGTGTAAGAGGCACACTACCAAGAAAAGTGCTTAGAAAGGTAGTCTATTTTTTAGACTTAAAAAAAAAAAAACTTTTTTATTTAGTCAACAATTAGAACAATACTTCTTAGGAAATATGCATAAATGCACTGAAATGAACTTAACAAATGAAAACAAATAGAAAAACAAGAAAAAAGCAAATTTGAGGCAGCAGGAGTCACTGAGTGGAAGAACATACATCTATAGAAACTTTAGTAGCACTTAGTCCATGGAACCATGTCTCCTGTCCTTCGTCATAATATTATATTTATTGTCTAATAATTTGGAAAATAACTTCCTATTTGTGATTATGTGAAACTAGCATCATTTCTGATTAATCTTCACTTTTTTTTTTTTTTTTTTGGTTTCTCTGTGGCTTTGAAGCCTGTCCTGGAACTAGCTCTGTAGACCAGGCTGGTCTCGAACTCACAGAGATCCGCCTGCCTCTGCCTCCCGAGTGCTGGGATTAAAGGCGTGCGCCACCATCGCCCGGCTTGTTTGTTTGTTTTTCGAGACAGGGTTTCTCAGTGGTTTTGGAGCCTGACCTGGAACTAGCTCTTGTAGACCAGGCTGGTCTCGAACTCACAGAGATCCGCCTGCCTCTGCCTCCCGAGTGCTGGGATTAAAGGCGTGCGCCACCACCGCCCGGCTTCTTCACTCTTTTTTGTTATTGTTGTTTGATTAGTTTTGAATCTGGGTATTAAACTAAGGGTCTGCACTCCTTTCGATCTGCACTACTTTTGTCTTTATGTGTATGTGGTTGTGCATGCCATTTGTGTGCTGTTGCCTTCGGGGCCAGGAAGGCTGTCTGGCCCTCTAGAATTAAAGTTACAGGTTGTTTTTAAGTCTCCTTAGTAAGTGTTGGGAACTGAGCCTGAGTCCTATAGAAGAGCAGCACATACTGTTAACATCTGAGCCACTTCTCCAGCTCCTGTGTAGTACTTTTGAATATTTTTCTACAATTTAAAGTAAAATAAAAAGTAATTTTAGATTCTTGAAGATCTTTATTTTCTCAGAAAAAAAAATGTTTCCCTTGAAATATTTTTGTTTTCTCAGAGAATATATTTTTTATTGTAAGAGGTATAACATTCTGAAAGGAAATACAGACTTACTCTTTTCATTGTGTAATGGGGAAAAAAACCTTTTCTTGTCTTAATTTAAAATTTTTACAAATCTCAGTTAATGGGATAAGAATGAAATGTTATTTAGGATTTTTATGTATTTGTCTATTGTATTTTATTTAATTTACTACATTTTTTATTACTTAATGTCAGTTCTCTCAGTGAAATAGAAGATTCCCTTCCTCCTGGAAAAGCAGTATATTATACATGGGCTGATCCAGTGGGTTCTAGAAAGCTGAAGTGGAGTTGTGGGCAAAGTCATGGTGAAGTAACACATAAGGATGTAAGTATTGAGTTGGTCATTATGGAGTTTTCAGCTGCCTTTTTATATTTTATACAGGTATTATTTTACCCCTAGTGGATTTTAAGGACCGTTTTTTTTTGCTATTCTGTAAAAATTAGCAAAGATTTTAAAAAGGCTTTATTGAAGTTGTTTTTAACTTTTTTTTATTTTATTTTTTTTTATTTTTTTGGTTTTTCGAGACAGGGTTTCTCTGTGGTTTTGGAGCCTGTCCCGGAACTAGCTCTTGTAGACCAGGCTGGTCTCAAACTCCCAGATATCCACCTGCCTCTCCCTCCCGAGTGCTGGGATTAAAGGCGTGCGCCACCATCGCCCGGCTTGTTTGTTTGTTTTTCGAGACAGGGTTTCTCAGTGGTTTTGGAGCCTGACCTGGAACTAGCTCTTGTAGACCAGGCTGGCCTCAAACTCCCAGATATCCACCTGCCTCTCCCTCCCGAGTGCTGGGATTAAAGGCGTGCACCACCACCGCCCAGCTGTTTTTAACTTTTGCAAATTTTATTTAGGTTTGCCTTTTTCAAACTCCAACCAGAAGCTAACAGAAGTGGAAGTTTTTTGTTTGTTTGTTTTGCCCGCCATTTCTCTAAAGGAGTATGCAAGGCTATAGCAAAAGCTGACATTTAGAAGAAACAGGAGAGTGTAATCTTTCCTTGTGGGCATTGTGCAGAAGTCGTCCTGTCACACTTGATCTTTTCCAAAACCACCAAGTCTGATTTTATCTCCATCAAAGCTGACGTCCTTGAAAAAGTCTTTCGGCATCCCCTCTCAAGTGTCTTTGCCCCATACTGACGGTCACCTCACTAGAGTTCAGCTCTGTAAGGTGCCTAAACTAAAAGGAGTTCATTTCTCCATGGCAAGCTGTAGAAACCAATGATGATCATTTCAGGGACTGAGATCACCAGTTTTACCATTCTTAATGACTCATCATTTTCTAGCCCTCTACAAACATTTTTATTTTGCATACTTTTTCCAATAAAAAAAAATTGTACCAAGAAATTCTGTACTCAGAGTTTCTTTACCTTTTTATTCTTCTTACACTTTTTTAGATTTTAGTTTCTTTTATGTGTTGGTATGTATGCCTCCGTACTGTCTCTATATGTGTTACATATGCATACAAGTTCTCATGGATGTCAGAAGTGACTGTCAGGTCCTGTAACCTGCATACATGTGGTAGTTGTGAGCTGCCTGATGTTGATGCTGAGAAATGCTTTTAACCACTCTCCATTTCTCTAGACCTCCTGGACTAGTTGGATTTTTTTTTTCCATTGTCTGTTACTGTGGGCTTTAGTTGATTTGATTTTGTTTTAAAGTGGATTTTATAAATTACCCTAACTTTTAATTTTTAAAAATTCTTGATTATTAGGTTTCATTTTCTTTTGTTTGATTTGGTTTGGTTTAGGGTTTTTTGTTTTGTTTTGTTTTGTTTTGTTTTGTTTGTTTGGTTTTTTTTTCGAGACAGGGTTTCTCTGTGGCTTTGGAGCCTGTCCTGGAACTAGCTCTGTAGACCAGGCTGGTCTCGAACTCACAGATATCTGCCTGCCTCTGCCTCCCGAGTGCTGGGATTAAAGGCGTGCGCCACCATCGCCCTGCTTAGTTTAGTTTTTTTGAGACAGAGATTGCTTAAATGACCCTGTATGTTCTAGAGTGTGCTATGTAGACCAGGTTGACCTCAAACAATGGAGATCTGCCTGCCTCTACCTCCTAAGTGCTGGGATTGATGACCCATATGATCTCTTGATTATTACATTGCATAGTTAAATAATACTAATAGTTAGAAGTTTATAAAGATAAGTCTGAAGTTTGGTATATTAGAAATTCCAAATATTTGGGAATACCCATTTTCTTAATTCTCTGTACTTCTAGTACTGTGTGTTTTATTTTAGAAGTTTTTGTAGGTAAAGCTATGATACCTAGGTAACAATTTTGTGATAACTTTAATTTATAATTTTTATGTATTATTACATAAATGTGAATTAAATATTAAACTTTTCTATGAATCAGAATGCTTACTAACTAGAATTCATGGCATAATTGTTTGTTTATTGCATTTGTTTTATTATTGAATCTAAAGACCTGATATCAATACAATGTTTATTCATTTATTTTTACTTTCTCCATGTGTTATTATTATATCTGTATATTTGTGTGTCTATGCATATGTACACACATGAATACAAGTATAGCACGATTAATAAAAACCCAGATGCAGATGTTGGGGTTCATCCTGAAGGTCAGAAAAGCAAAACATCCACTGTGTATTGATATATATTTACCATACTGCAATGTATGTTTGTACAGTGTTTATATTGGGAGGTCATTGTCCTCATTTGTTTCACAGTTGTTTATTGTCTTCGTCTTTAAGTTAGATAGGTATTGAGAATTATATAGATCAATAGTCATCTAAGTTTGTCATTTATAATTAGACTAATCAGGTTCTTTAGATACATAGAGATTATACTCAGTATTGATAGATAATCTTCAACCTCTTCAAAGAGCTGTAGAAAATGGTCTTTAATTTAACTCAGAGTTTTGTGGTAGTGAGACACAATTGCTCCTGGCAACACCGCTCTATTCCCGAGAGAATGTTGAGCACCAAAGACACTCCATCTGGAGCCTTTCTTTTTGGCTGAACTGGTCTTTGAGCAAAGAAATGCCCATACCTCAACCACTGACAGAGATACAGAATATCCATGAATGGAAAAAACAGGACTGTCATATCCTGCCAAGACAGGGTAAGATAGTTTTGACAGGTTTCTTGCCTTTGAAAATGGTATGTCAGTTATGTTAGGCCTTAGCCAAAGTTGGTTGCTTCAATGCTGCAAACGTGACCTTGGGTGATTGCCCAGGTAGCTAGTTGTCTCTGATTTGTTGCATATTTTGGAAGTTTTTTTACTGAACTTCCTAATTACCCAGGTAACATTATTTCCTTTCTCAGATCTTCGATGGGGTTGAAGACTATATAAATGTAGTGACTTTCCTCTCATGACTTGGCCAAGCTATTTATTATATAAGACCTAAGCTAGTTAGAATAGGATATTTGTACTTATTGTATATAATTTCGTAGTAAGTTTAGAACTCTCTTACTTAAACAAAAGGGGGACGTGTTGCAGGAGGTCCTTCTGCTCCTCCAGTCAATAGCCGCTGAGATACCAGCCCATTGGGGCCTGGTCTCTCTCTTTAAAAAGCGGTGTCTTCCCTCCTCGCTCTCTCTTACTTACTGCTCCACTTCCGGTGACTAGACTCCTTCCTGATTGCGCAGAGGATGAAATTGCACTGGATGAAATGGCAGTCCTGCCTCCAGGAATCCTCAGAATGAGGAGCTATCTCCTCCGTTTTGTATTTCTCTCTAGGGCTGGGATTAAAGGTGTGCACCACTACTGCCCAGTTTTTGTAGCAAACTAGTGTGGCTCCTGGGATTAAATGTGTATTCTACCACTAGCTGGTCTGTAAGACTGACCAGTGGGACTGTTTTACTCTCTGATCTTCAAGCAAGCTTTATTTATTAAAATATAAATGAAATATCACTACAGGTACAAGTGTACCACAAGTCAACTTGTGTAGGTCAGAGGACAGCTTGGATATCAGATCTCTTCTTCTACTGTATGATTCCTGGAGATTAATTCAGGTCATCAGTCTTGGCTACACGTATTATTACCTGTTGAGCTGTCTCGCTGACTCCCAACACAATATTTATAAAGGAAATTGCTAAGTGACCCTGTAGAAAATCAATGGTTTTTTTAATATATGATTTTTATTTGTCTTATATTTTGGAACAAGGGCTTCCACTGTACCTAGATTAGCTTACTCATGGCAATCCTTTTGCCTCAACCTCTCAAGTCCTGTAATTGAAAATGTGAGTTATTGCACCAGCTGCATCAGTGCTCTTATAAGGCTTGCAACTTTTTCTTACTCTGCTGTGTAAGGAAATGTGAATTTGAGGCTTAAACAACCTTTAATATGTACTATATTTCCCACAGAGTTAAAATGAAGTAGAAAAAAACATTACTTTGTGTTCTTGGTTTAACTTATAGGATTTTAAATTTGATTTTTTTATGATCTAAAAGTACTTAAACAACTGGTTTTACTTCATGATTAACAATATCATTATAATGTAGCAGGTGGCATCAGGTTATTTTAGTGAGGAAATCTTCCAGGTATTGTACAATTATTCATTCTTTGGATTGCTGTGAATTGTCTGAAATAGCTCATATGAGTGATAACTCTCTCCAAGTGATATGCATATGTTCATTTAGTTTGCTGCCTCAGCTTTAGGAAGTAAGGCTATTTGTATTCTCATCATATAAATGTCAAATGTAGAGTTAATGTTTGTTGGGTACAAACTGATTTCGTTTTTCATTGTTTTCTTTTAGGATATGATGACCCCTATAAGTGTGGGGAAAAAAACCATTTATTTAGTGTCATTCTTTGAAGGTTTGCAGCGTATTATTCTATTCACTGAAGACCCAAAAGTGTTTAAAGTAACATATGAAAGTGAAAAAGCAGAGTTAGCAGAGCAAGAAATCGTACTGGCATTACAAGATGTTGGAATTTCACTTGTCAATAATTATACAAAACAAGAAGTAGCCTATATAGGCATTACAAGGTTAGATGCTTTAATATTAGAAATGATATTTGAAAGATAAAACTCAGAATCTGTTCCTAAAATGGCTTACTTCATTTGGCCTCTCTGTCTTCTGTTACCTCTACTACTGTGCTCCTACCATGCTAGTGGTCTCTTTGTTCTTCTCCATGCACCACAGTGTCTATTGCTCTAGGGTCCTTGTTAAAGCTGCTCATGTATCTGAAATGTTTTTACCCTTTTTTCATCCCTACAGGTTGTGGAAGTTTCACAATCTCAATGAGGCCCTACTGGCCATTCCATTTTAATTTAGTTCTGGTATTTAAGACTGAAGTTCTGTTAGACTATATTTTCTTATTTCAAAAGTATTTTCCCTTCCTATATAGTCAAATTGATTTATTTGTGTTTACAATTACCTGTAACTCCCTAGTGAAAATGAAGAATGACAGGGATGCTCAGTGGTATTTTTCTTCTACTTAGAACAGTACCTGAATAAAAACTAAATAAGTATTAGTTGAGTAAATTTAGGTTTTAAATTGGAAATGTGCTTACTTATAACTGAGGCTGTTGTGAAACATGGATGGAAGTTCTGTAGTTCATGTAATTAAACACTAGTGTAATTGTTATAAATTAATACTGTGATATCTTCTTTCATATGTAAGTTCTGATGTGGTTTGGGAGACAAAACCAAAGAAAAAAGCAAGGTGGAGGCCAATGAGTATAAAACACACTGAGAAGCTGGAGAAGGAGTTCAAGGAATACACAGAATCTTCACCTTTGGAAGACAAGGTTATTGAGTTGGACAATAACATTCCGGTAAATTTAAAAAGTGCTCATATGAACTTTTAATTTTACATTTTTGTTTGAAATCTTTCTGAATTTTAAAGAGAAATTTATTTCTTACAAAACATATTGCATGTAGTTAGTGCTAATGTAGACTTCATCTGGCCTGCTTTTATATTAAGAAATTGAACATTCTCAAGATACCAGTTACTAATAATTCCTTTAAGTAGCAATAAGCAAGATCTTTTTTAAGATTTGCATTATTTTCTTGAAGTCAGTGTCAGTTTTAGTAATTAAATATAAAAAGTAATGCAGCCAAGCTATAATCTTTGTATGAAGATTACATTTTATGGATATGAACATAAAAATTTGAATCTTAAATCTATACTTTAAAACCTTTTTTTTTTTATTTTTGGTTTGTTGCGGTTCTGCTAGTTTTGCCTTGGCTGGCCTAGCACTCATTGTGTAGATTAAGCTATTCTTAAGGGTGGCAATCCTCTGTGTATGCCCCCAGAGTACTGCAATTACAGACATGCATTAGCATATTCAGCTTTATCTTTTTAAGTTAGCATACAAAGTAATGGGTTTCAGTGTGAATGTGTGTATATATACATACATATGTATATATAATGAATATTTATCATTATATTTTGCTCCTACTCATTTCCCTGACCTCACGACCCTTGTAGTAGACTTTACTTTTTAAATTACTGTATCCTGAAGTTATTTTCATATAAATTGATGACTTTAATCAATGATCAAAAAGAAACAATTCACTGTTGGGGGATAACTTTTTTTTTCAGGTTCGCTTAACACCTAGTGGCAATGACATGAAAATTCTGCAGCCACATGTGATAGCTGTACGGAGAAATTACCTCCCAGCACTAAAAGTAGAATATAACACATCTGCACACCAGTCATCGTTCAGAATTCAGATTTATAGAATACAGGTGAGTCTGGAAAGGAAGGCAAAACAATAAAAACTCAGATTTGTTCCCCTGGTCTATTTTATCTAATACAAAGCCAAAGAAGGCAAGATAGAAGTCAGAAAGTAGAAAGTACACTGAGAAACTGGGAAAGAAGCCAGAATTACATGCAGGCAGTAATCCTGGCCCTTGATAAGATGAACTTGGGATAAGCATGAGTTCAAGACCAGCCTGGGCTCCAGAATGAGACTGTGTCTAAGACTGAAGGAAGTCATGCAGAAGGGAGGAATAGTTTGAGAGAAAGAAGGAAAGTAGAAAAACGATAAAGAGGAAGTGAAAGGAGGGTGGGACTGAAGTTGGAAACGTGAAGGGGTTTACTGAGCTTCACCTTGTATCAGCTGTGTTGACGTCTGAATCTAATTCTGAAATTCTAGTATCCTGGTCAACTTGTGTATGTGACATGATATATACTGATTCATATTTCATCTTCTTAGATCCAAAACCAGATTCATGGTGCTATTTTTCCTTTCGTGTTTTATCCTATTAAACCGCCAAAGTCTGTCACCATGGACTCAGGTTTGTGTTTATTTTTAGATTGTGGTATAAATAGTTGTGTGGCTAGGTTTTTGCTTTTGTTTTGTTTTGTTTGGCAATTTTGGGGGTGGAGTGGGGAGGGCTATCTTAAATTTAATTTTTCTAGATTAGATAATAAAGCTGCTTAATGAAGGACTAGGAGTTAATCATTCAAACATTATGTGAATGCTGAGGGAAAGGTTACTTAGAAAAGTATGTGTTGGAGATTTAGAAATAGAAAGTTTAAACCATATTGCTGATATGTAAACTACTTAATCTATAATATTTGAACTGAATAAACAAGGAGAAAATTTATATTTATACTTTTAAATTTTTATTGTTTATATTATATGTGTGCATGAGAGTGTATATGCACACTGCGTGCATGCCTGGTGCCTAAAGAGGTCAGATCCCCTGAAACTTGAGTAACAGATTGTATGCTGCCCAGTGTGGGTACAGGGAAGAGCAGTCAATGAATGCTCTTAACCCCTTAGCCATCTCTCTAACCCCAAGAATCAGCATTTTTCTGAATAGTTCTATGTTCTCCAAATGAGAATAACTGATACTCTATTCAACCTTTCTCTCCTCTTCTGCAATTCTTCTCTCTTTATTGTTTGTGCCTCTTTACCATATTTTCTTTTTACTCCTCCCACCTTTCACTCTGCCTCTCTTTTCCCCCTTCTCTATTCTCACCACAGACCACATATCATGAACTTCACACTTCTTAGTGTCTTTTTTCATAATTTCTTGCAACTCTTTTAATCACACATATACTAATCCTCTTAGAAATGTGAACCCTGTAGTCTCTAGAATATGTTTTCACAATTTGCTGATGATTTTAATCCATTCTTCTAATTTAAACTCATTAATTTTTGTTAGTTAGATATCCTTAAAGTGACTGTAAATAACTAAAAAGATAATTCTGGGATCTGAAATTAAGACTAAATGACCCTGTAGATGTCATTAATTTTAATTAATGCTGCTGATTTACTACATGATTGATTTTCCATTGACATGTATATTAAATTGAATGAAAATGCCCATCCTTTGGCTTAAAATGTGATGAGCATAATCATATTTTTAACCTTCACAGCACCAAAGCCCTTTACAGATGTTAGCATTGTCATGAGATCTGCAGGACATTCCCAAATATCACGCATTAAGTAAGTGTTTCATATATTTCTTGTTTGTTTACTTTTTTGTCTGAACATTTAAATAATTTTGTTCTTATTAAAACTAAATTTCAGGTGAGTCAAATACTTAAGTATAAGATAATAAATTTTACAGGTTAAAAAAATCTATTGAGCATTTGATAATCTTAACAGAGAAGATTTTGGTATAATATACTTAAATGTTAACAATAGCTGTTTCTGGATCTCAGCTTCTTTAGTATATGCATTTTTTATGTTTTAAATTATTTATAATGACCATACATTGTTTTGGAAACAGCAACAAAAGTAATATTTCCATCTTTACTCACAACTTGCTCATTCCAAAAGCAGATTATGGACCACAGCATCCGTGTGATACTCCCCTCTTCATTTCTTTCCTTTATCACTGAGATAAATTGTACTAATTCCCCTGCTTTAAAAAATGCAGTATTAGGACCTCCCAGGAACTAGGCCTGAGCCAGAACCTCTGCCAGTCTGGGCATGAGTGAACCTGGGTATTCTGAGGAATTAGGCAGGAACCAGAGATCTCAGTGGGTCAGGCATGAGTCTGGGACCTCAGAGAGAGTAGGCCTGAGCCAGGACCTTTGTGGGTTCAGGCATTGGTCTGGGACATCAAAGGGAATAGGCAGGAACCTAGAACCTCTGCCGGTCTGAGTGTGAGTCTGGAACCTCTGAGGAAGTAAGCAGGTCCTCTGTGGGTCCGGGCGCACCCAAGTCTGGGACCTCCAAGGCAGTAGACCTGAAACATAAACCTTTCCAGGTCCAACTCCAACCCAGGGACTTCTGCTGGAGGGAATCCAGACCAGGATCTACAGATAAAGGTCAAAGTTGATAACCTAAACCAAAGTTGCCCTGAGGCAAGGAACTCCACCTTGGGCAACAAATTCCACAGGAGTGGGATTGAATGAGCCACCTAAGACAGAGAGGATCTGAGGAAAGAGCTCTACTGGGAGCAGAAGCCAGGACCAAATCCAGTCCTGGGAGCCAGCCTAGTCCCAGAACACTGGCAGATCAGGATTGAGCCAGTGACCAGATCCAGAGTCAGCAATCTCCACCAGAACAGGTCTAACTCTAAGCCAGGGACTTCTGCAAGAGGGGATCCAGATCTGGATTTACAGAATCAGATCAAAGCCAGCAACATAGACCAAAGTAGGCCTGAGACAGCAAACTCCAAGGGAGCAGAGCAAAGCACAGGAGCACTGAACTATCTCCAAAAACATGAGTAACCAATGAGTAACTAGAATTGTGACACTGTACCATGAGGAACAACCATCTGAGCTTTGGATTCACTGGCACCTAGATTATTTAACAGAATCTCAGACAGCCCCAACCACACCTATTAGAGGAAAAGAAGAGTAAAAAAGGTAAGATCACAGGCTACACCACAAAGAGCAACACAATACCAGTCAAACCTAAAGACCCTACAACAGTCCCTGGCGTGATTCCGTCCTGCGTGCCTGTTCTGAGGAGCAGCAGGCAGAACCCTCCGTCCAACTTCTCTGCTACCGAAGACTCACCTCATGGAAGACTCCATGGACATGAGCCCTCTAAGGCCTCAGAACTACCTTTTCGGCTGTAAACTAAAAGCCTACAAAGATTATCACTTTAAGGTGGATAATGATGAGAATGAGCACCAGTTATCACTAAGAACGGTTAGTTTAGGTGCTGGGGCAAAAGACGAATTACACATCGTAGAGGCAGAAGCAATGAACTATGAAGGCAGTCCAATTAAAGTAACACTGGCAACTTTGAAAATGTCTGTACAGCCAACAGTTTCTCTTGGGGAATTTGAAATAACACCTCCTGTGGTCTTAAGATTGAAGTGTGGTTCTGGGCCTGTGCACATTAGTGGACAGCATCTAGTAGCTGTAGAGGAAGACGCAGAGTCAGATGAAGATGAGGATGTAAAGCTGTTGAGTATGTCTGGAAAGTGATCTGCTCCTGGAGGTGGCAACAAGGTTCCACAGAAAAAAGTAAAACTTGATGAGGATGATGATGAAGATGATGAGGATAATGAAGATGATGACGACGATGATTTTGATGATGCGGAAGCTGAAGAAAAAGTTCCAGTGAAGAAATCTGTACGAGATACCCCAGCCAAAAATGCACAAAAATCAAACCAAAATGGAAAAGACTTAAAACCATCAACACCAAGATCAAAGGGTCAAGAGTCCTTCAAAAAACAGGAAAAAACCCCTAAAACACCAAAAGAACCTAGTTCTGTAGAAAACATTAAGGCAAAATGCAAGCAAGTATAGAAAAAGGTGACTCTCTTCCCAAAGTGGAAGCCAAGTTCATTAATTATGTGAAGAATTGCTTCTGGATGACTGACCAGGAGGCTATTCAAGATCTCTGGCAGTGGAGGAAGTCTCTTTAAGAAAATGGTTTAAACAGTTTGGAAATATTCCGTCTTACTTAATTTCTGTAACAGTTGATATATCTGTCTGTCCTTTTTATAATGCAAAGTGAGAACTTTCCCTACTGTGTTTGATAAATGTTGTCCAGGTTCCATTGCCAAGAATGTTGTCTAACATGCCTGTTTAGTTTTAAAGAATGGAGCTCCACCCTTTACTTGGTTTTAAGTATGTATGGAATGTTATGATAGGACATAGTAATAGTGGTGGTCAGATGTGGAAATGGTAGGGAGACAAATATACATGTGAAATAAACTCAGTATTTTAATAAAGTAAAAAAAAAAAGACCCTACAACAACAAGACCTGAACAACCAAATATAGATGAACCAGATGAAAAAGACCTGAAAAAGTAACTTCAAGAGAATGTTTGAATTTCTTAAAGATGAAATGAGAAATTAATTCCCTTAAAGAAATTGAGGAAAAGACAAAAAATTGGAAGATATCAGCAAATCATTTAAAGAAAACTAAGAAAAAGAAATCAAAAATATAAAAGAAACTATCCAGGACTTGAAAACTGAAATAGAAACAATAAAGAAAACACAAGCTGAAGGAATTATAGAAACAGAAATCATGAGAAAAAGATCAGGAACCACAAACGCAAGCGTGAACAGCAGAATACAAGAAATGGAAGAGAGAATCTCAAGCGCTGAAGATACAATAGAGGAAATAGACTCATCAGTTAAAGAAAACATTAAATCTAGCAAAAGCTTAACATAAAATATCCAGGAAATCTGGGACACCATGAAAAGGCCAAATCTTAGAATAATAGGAATAGAAGAAGGAGAAGTTCAACTCAAAGGCACAGAAAATTTATTTAACAAAATCATAGAAAAAAACTTCCCTACATAAGAAAGATATGCCTATGAAGATACAAGAAGCTTATAGAACACCAAATAGACTGAACCCCAAAAAAAAGTCTTCTCGTCACATAATAATCAAAACACTAAACATACAGAGTAAAGAAAGAATATTAAGAGCTGCAAAGGAAAAAGACCAAGTAACATATAAAGGTAGACCTATCAGAATTACACCTGACTTCTCATTGGAGACAATGAAAGCCAGAAGAACATAATCAAGCATTATGCATTATGCAGCCCAGACTACTATACCCAGGAAAACTGTCGATCACCATAGAAGGACAAAACAAGATATTCCATGACAAATCTAGATTTCACCAATACCTAGCCATAAACCCAGCCCTACACAAAATACGAGAAGGAAAACTCCAACCCAAGGAAGATGGCTGCACCAACAAAAACGCAGACAATTGATCTCATAAAAGCAAATTCCAAAGAAGAAAAATAGCACAAATTAACATCACCAATGATGAAAACTAAATTAACAGGAGATAGCAGTCACTGGTCATTAATATCCCTTAATGTAAATGGACTCAACTCACCTATAAAAAGGCACAAGCTAACAGATTGGATAACAGAATCCATTCTTCTTCCGCATACAAGAAACACATCTCAACCTTAAAGACAGACATTGTCTCAGAGTAAAGGGTTAGGAAAAAATATACCAATCAAATGGATCTAAGAAACAAGCGGGTGTAGCTATCCTAATATCTAACAAAATAGACTACAAGCTAAAATCAGTCAAAAGAGACGAAGGTACTTTGTCATATTAGTAACAGGAAAAATCCATCAAGAGGAAATTTCAATACTGAACATCTATGCCCCAAATAAAGGACACCCTCATATGTCAAAGAAACACTTCTAAAGCTTAAATCATACATTAAACCCCACACACTAATAGTGGGAGACCTAAGCACTCCCCTCTCACCACTGGACAGGTCAATCAAACAAAAAATGAACAGAAATAAGAGAACTAACAAATGTTATGACTCAAATGGGCTTAACAAACATCTATAGAATATTCCATCCAAACAGAAAATAATATACCTTCTTATAAGCACCTCATGGAACCTTCTCAAAAATTGGCCACATAGTTGGTAACAAAACAAACCTCAGCCGGGCGGTGGTGGCGCATGCCTTTAATCCCAGCACTCGGGAGGCAGAGGCAGGCGGATCTCTGGGAGTTCAAGGCCAGCCTGGTCTACAAGAGCTAGTTCTGGGACGGGCACCGAAGCTACAGAGAAACCCTGTCTCTAAAAACCAAAAAAGAAAGAAAAAAAAGTCAAAACAAACCTCAACAAATAAAAAAAAAATTGGAATAACCCAATGTAACTTATCACCATGGTTTAAATTCCAGAAAACCCACAAACACATAGAAATTAAACAATGCTCACCTGAATCATCAATGGGTCAAGGAAGAAATAAAGGGGGAAATTAAAGACTACCTAAAATTCAATGCGAATGACCACACAACATACCCAAATTTATGGGACACAATGAAAGCAGTGTTAAGAGGCAAGTTCATAGCACTGAATGCCTATATAAAGAAGCTGAAAAAAATCCCTTACTTGTGAATTAACAGAACATTTGAAAACTTTAGAACAAAAAGAAGCAAACTCATCTAAGAGAATTAGACGGCAGGAAATAATCAAATTGAGAGCTGAAATCAACAAAATAGAAACAAAGAAAAAATGTATAGAATCATTGAGACAAAGAGTTGGTTCTTTGAGAAAATCAACAAAATAGACAAACCTTTATCCAAACTAACCAAAAGGCAGAGAGAGAATATCCAAATTAACAAAATCAGAAATGAAAAGAGGGACATAACAACAGACACGAAGGAAATACAGAGGATCAGTATGTCCTATTTTGAAAACCTGTACTCCACAAAATTGGAAAACTTGAAATGGATAACTTTCTGGATAAATATCACTTACCTAAATTAAATCAAGACCAGATAAGCAAATTAAACAGACCTATAACTACTGAAGAAATAGAAATAGTCCTCAAAAGTCTCCCCCCCCCAAAAAAAAACCGACCCAGGACCAGATGGTTTCAGTTCAGAATTCTACAAGACTTTCAAAGAATAACTAATACCAATACTCCTCAAATTATTCCACACAATAGAAACCGAAGGAACATTGCCAAAATCTTTTTATGAGGCTATAATTACCCTGATACCCAAACCACAGAAAGACATTACTAAGAAAGAGAATTACAGACCAATCTCTCTCATGAACATTGATGCAAAAATACTAAATAAAATACTGGCAAATCAAATCCAAGAACATATCAGAACTATCACCCACCATGATCAAGGAGGCTTCAACCCACAGATACAGGGATGGTTCAACATATGAAAGTCTGTCAACGTAATCCACCATATAAACAAGCTAAAAAATGAAAACCACATGATCATCTCATTAGATACCAAAAAAGCTTTTAACAAAATATAACTTCCCTTCATTATGAAGGTCTTGGAGAGAGCAGGGGTACAAGAAACATACCTAAGCATAATTAAGGTAATATACAGCAAGCCAGCATCCAATATCAAACTAAATGGAGAGAAACTCCCAACGATTCCACTGAAATCAGGAACAAGACAGGGTTTTCCACTCTCTCCATATCTGTTCAATATAGTTCTTGCGGGTCCTAGCTAGAGGAATAAGACACCAAAGGGAGATCAAGGGGATAAAAATTGGAAAAGAAGTCAAACTCTCACTGTTTGCTGATGATATGATAGTTTACATAAGTGATCCCAAAAATTCTACCAAGGAATGTCTACAGCTCATAAACACTTTCAGCAATGTAGCGGGACACAAGATTAACTCAAAGAAATCAGTAGCCCTCCTGTACACAGATGATAAAAGGGCTGGGGAAGAAATCAGAGAATCAACACCCTCACAGTAGCCACAAATAGCATAAAGTATCTCAGAGTAACTCTAACCAAACAAGTGGAAGACTTGTATGACAAGAACTTTAAATCTTAGAAGAAAGAAATTGAAGAAGACACCAGAAAGTGGAAAGATATTCCATGCTCTTGGGTAGGTAGAATTAACATAGTAAAAATGTTGATCTTACCAAAAGCAATCTACAGATTCAACGCAATGCCCAGCAAAATCCCAGCAAAATTCTTCAGAGACCTCGAAAGAATGGTACTCAACTTCATATGGAAAAGCAAAAAACCAAGGATAGCCAAAACAATCCTGTTCAATAAAAGAACTTCTGGAGGCATCACAATCTCTGACTTCAAACTCTACTACAGAGCTACAGTACTGAAAACAGCCTGGTATTGGCTAAGAACAGACAGGAGGACCAATGGAACTGAATAGAAGACCTGGATATCAATCCACACATCTTCGAACACCTGATCTTTGATAAAGAAGCAGAAAAATATAAAATGGAAAAAAGAAAGCATATTTAACAAGTGGTCCTGGAATAACTGAATATCAACATGTAGAAGAATGAAAATAGACCCATATCTATCACCACGCACAAAACTCAAGTCCAAATGGATCAAAGACCTCAACATAAAGCCAGCTACACTGAACCTTATAGAAGAGAAAGTGGGAAATACACTTGAACGTATTGGCAAAGGGAACTACTTCCTAAATATAACCCCAAAAGTACAGACACTGAGAGAAACCATAAATGGGACCTCCTGAAACTGAAAAGCTTCTATAAAACAAAGCACATGATCAATAAGACAAAACGACAGCCTACAGAATGGGAAAAGATCTTCACTAATCCCACATCAGTCAAAGGTCTGATCTCCAAAATATACAAAAACTCAAGAAATTGGACACGAAAAGATTACATAATCCAATAAAAAAAAATTGGAGTACAGATCTAAACAGAGAACTCTTAACTGAGGAATCTAAAATGGCTGCAAGACATTTAAGAAAATGTTCAACATCCTTAGTCATCAGAGAAATGCAAATCAAAACAACTTTGAGATTCCATCTTATATCTGTAAGAATGGCCAAGATCAAAAACATTGATGACAACTTAGGCTGGAGAGGTTAGGGGCGAAACGGGAACACTTCTGCATTGCTGGTGGAAATGCAAGCTGGTACAACCCCTTTGGATGTCAGTGTGGCAATTTCTCAGAAAATTAGGAAACAACCTTCCTCAAGAGCCAGTAATACCACTTTTGGGTATATATCCAAAGGATGCTCAATCATGCCACAAGGACATAGTGGTCAACTATGTTCATAGCAGCTTTGTTTGTCATAGCCAGAACCTGGAAACAACCTAAATGCCCCTCTACTGAAGAATGGATAAGGAAAATGTGGTACATTTACACAATGGAGTACTACACAGCAGAAAAAAAATAACAACATCTTGAATTTTGCAAGAAAATGGATGGAGCTAGAAAACATTATTTTGAGTGAGGTAACCCGGACACAGAAAGACAAGTACCACATGTACTCACTCATAGGTGGTTTTTATTTTATTTTATTTTTATTTATTTTTTTTTTTTTTGGTTTTTCGAGACAGGGTTTCTCTGTGGTTTTGGAGCCTGTCCTGGAACTAGCTCTTGTAGACCAGGCTGGTCTCGAACTCACAGAGATCCGCCTGCCTCTGCCTCCCGAGTGCTGGGATTAAAGGCGTGCGCCACCACCGCCCAGCCATAGGTGGTTTTTAAACATAAAGCAAAGAAAGCCAGCCTAGAAACCACAATCCCAGAGAATTTAGACAACAATGAGGACTCTAAGAGAGGCTTATATAGATCTAATCTACATGGGAAGTAGATAGTAGAAAAAAAAGATAAGATTTCTTGAGTAAATTGGGGTATGGGGACCTTGGGCAAGGATTGAAGGGGGAGGAGAGAGTCAGGGAGGGGAGCAGAGAAAAATGTGGAGCTCAATAAATATCAATAAAAAAATTAAATGTAGTATTATGGATCAGTATTATGAAGAAGTGTTAGTGGATAAAGACACTATCACAACCTAGTAAAGCCTGAGTCTGATCCCTAGAACCTTCGTAATGGTGGAAGGAGAGAACTGTCTACACAATGTACTGTGTACACATGGCCCACACACATGCACACTGATAATAGATCAAAATTTAAAATAAATATATTTTGACTGTATATGCATGCTTAAATTGCTTTTATTTTTATTTTCTAGTTTCCTTTAAAATTTATGCCTTTATTTTTATAAGTATGAATATCTTGCCTGCATATATTTCTGCACACCATTTTATATGTCAGGTGCTTGTTGCAGCAGTAGAGGGAATGGGATTCCATGGGACTAGAGTTACAGGCAGTTATGAGCATTCAGTGGGTGGTGGGAATCAAACCCAAATCCTCTGAAAGAGCAGCGAATGAAGTCATCTCACTAGCTAGCTGGATTGATGCCCAATTTTCTCAAAATATTTAAAACTGTAAAAGACTTACAGCACTTGCTTTTTGAATTAAACTTTTTTATTTGGATGTAATGGTTTGTCAGATATAGTTTGTTTACTCATTATTGTTGTTATGTAATGATCTGTTCCATGACCTTTTGTCACAAGTCAATTTCTTCTCTGTGGCCACTTTCATGTTTTGAGTTTCTTGATGTTAAATTATAGCGTGGTTCATTGTATTCTTTAGTCCCAGGTTTTAAAGTTCTAATTTATTTCGTCTAATTTCTTAAATTTATTTGCTTGAAAAAAATTGAATGCTTCTTACATTTTAATATAGGTATTTCAAAGTGTTGATTCAAGAAATGGATCTCAGATTGGATCTTGGGTTTGTGTATGCCATAGCAGACCTTGTCACAAAAGCTGAGGTGACTGAGAACACAGAGGTAAGACTTAAAATGACAGCATCTGACAGGAAAGGATATGAAAAGAGAAAGTCTAAGAAAATATTACCAAACTTTGTAGGTAAAGTTGTAGTTATTACCTGATGAAATTCAAGAGTCTCTCAGCACATCTTAAATGTTTTTATACTACATAAATGTGATTGTGCTTTCTCCCTGTAAACTTTGCATGCACAGAATCATACCATGTGTTGCTAGTTCATAATTATTTTTTATATGAGAATTTCATACATGTATACAATGAAGTATCATATTCATCCCCATTTCCCCTCCAGCTCCCTTCAATCTCTATCACTTGGCATGTTTTTAGAACTTCTCTGTGTTGTATCATGTATCAATATGTCATTTCAACTAACAATCCTTTTCCTGGGTTTGTTGTACTGCACCTGTTTATTTGTCACTCGCTTGAATCTGAATAGCTTTTACATTTTTTTCTAGAACGATGATGTTCTTTATGGACATAATTTTCTGTCAACTTAGACTATTCGTTTTTCATATATATATATATGTGTATATATATATATATATGTATGTATATGTATGCGCCTAGGAGTAGAATTGCTAAGTAACACATAGTAATTATGTTTAATCAAATTTAATCTTTTAAAAAATTCACTAATAATTTCATGGTTCAATCATTTTAAAATTTTAGTTTCTAAAGTGACTCTGCCATTCTTCCATCATACCATCTTTAGTTTCAGAATGTGAGAACTCTTGATTCCTCAACCTTACCTAGAACAATTACTGTTTGTGGTTTTCGTTCTGGCTATCCTAGTGGGTAGAAACTGGCTCCTCACTGGGACTTGTATGTCTGATATTGATGCTAGTATTTTTAAACATTTATTTACTTGTGGGGAGGTAGGAGTGTGCCATAGCATGCATGTGGAGGTCAGTGAACAGCTCACAGGAATTGGTACTCTTCTTTCTCCATGTAGGTGCCAAGATAGGCACTGGCAGTGTCTTTACCCACTGAGCCAACCTAGCCCCCTGCTGAGAATCTCTTGATGTGGTAGGGATGTGTGTATCTTCAGTGGAGAGTGTCTGCTTAGGCTCTCTAGGTTATATAATGGACTGTCTTCTTCCTGTTGAATTTCCAGAGTTCTTTGTGCATCCTAATTGGTCTTTGACAAGCCATATGATTTTTCAAACATTTTCTAATGTTCTGGTGAGTTTTCCGTTTTTGATTAAAAACGGAACTTTTTAATGTTAAGAAAGTACGAAATATTTTTTCTTTTATTATTCATGCTTTTAATATGCTTTTTAAAAATCATTTGCTAAATCCTGTGTCAGAACTATTTTACCATGTAGCTAAGTCTTTAAAGCCTAAACTCTTACAGCTAAGTTTTGATCCATTTGTCTTATTTCTATGTATGTGTGACATAAAGACCCCAGTTCTGGAAGTAACGGATAGCTGCCTCAGCAGCATGTTTTGAAACACTGCTTGTTCCTCTATTGCATAGTTGGATTCTTTTTGCAAGAAAAATAAATAAATAATTTTATTTCTGAAATCTGTATGTCTGTCATTTTGCCAGCCTTAATTGTTCTCATTGTCAGTGAGTTCCATAATTGGGGTATGATCTAGTACTTTGTTGCTCTTTTTGAAGATTATTTAGGCTAACTTGAGCCCTTGCTGTTCCATATGAATTTTAAAATCGGCTTATCAAGTTCTTCAAACAATTCATTGTCATTTGTAGATTTTGCACTGTAAATGTATTCGTAGGTATTTATTTTTGCTGGGCTATTATGCATGAAGTTGTTTATATTATATAGTTTCAGCGTGGGGTTATAATACTGGTACATATAGAAATACAACTGCTGTTCATATATAGCTCTTGTCATTTACAGCTTATTGAGTTTGTTGCCTCTATTATGTATCTTTTGGCTTTCCTATTTAATATCAGATCATCTGAAAAAAGTAGTTCTATTTCTTTGGTTTTGGTATGTGTGCTTTTGCTTTTTCATCCCCGTTTGCCTTCCTTGAAGCTAGTGAGATGTTCTACAGCCATGAGAAATATGCATTGGTGGGTTGTTTCTGATCATAGAGTAAGATTTTCAGTGTTAGGTTACCCTGAGTTCTTCCTAGTTTTTGACGGTGTATTTAATACTTATATTTATTTGGTATTGTTCATATACATCCTGCAGACAAATTTGGTTTCCCAGTATTTGGCTAAAGACTGTTATGCTCATAGACTTAAAAGATAATAATCTATGGTTTTCTTGTGTCTTTTTTATTTTGGTTTTTATGTTGGAATAATAATGGCTTTATAGTATTGGTTAAGAAATGTCTCTTCTTCCTCTGCTTTTTGGAGGCATTTGTGACGCTCTGGTCCTCTTGAAATGTTTGCTAGAATTCAGTGGTGGTGCAGCTATACTACCAGGTAGTTTTAGGGTCACACCTTACTTCTTAGAGATCATTTTAAATGGTCAGTTTCTTCTTGAGTCAGTTTCACCACTTTACTGTGATTTTTAGGAATTTGTCTATTTCATCTGAGTTTTCTAGTTTATTGGCAGAAAATTATTGATGGTATTTATAAGCCATTTATTTTTGTAAATCCTGAAATAAAGTTCCCTCTACAGTCCTTTCAAAGAATCAGTTTTTCATTTTCATTGTTTATTCTATTGTTTTACTACTGTCTGTGTTGCTTTAATTATTCTTCAATAATTCCTTCCTCCTTGCTTTTGTGTTTGTTCTTTTTAATTTTCTAAGGTAGGAGATTAGGCTATTGCCTTGAGATCTGTTCACTTCCCTTTTTAGTTAAATAGTGGTTGTGTGCACATGTGTTTGCTTTTACAGATGTGAGAGGGTGTGTGCGCAATGGTGTGAGTGCCAGAGTTTGACATTTCAAAGGTGGAGTTCACTCATTTGCTTTGGTTGACTGACCAACAAGCCCCAGGAATCTCCCTCTCCTGAGGTGAGATTCCAAGCACACTCTGTTGTACTTAGCTTTTTGCCTCGGTTCTGTGAGAATCAAACTTAACTCCTCACTTGTACAGCAGTCTTTTTTCTTTTTTTTTTTTTTAAATATTTATTTATTTTGTATACAATATTCTGTCTGTGTGTATGACTGCAGGCTAGAAGAGGGCACCAGACCCCGTTACAGATGGTTGTGAGCCACCATGTGGTTGCTGGGAATTGAACTCAGGACCTTTGGAAGAGCAGGCAATGTTCTTAACCTCTGAGCCATCTCTCCAGCTCCCCAGCAGTCTTTTTTCAATATAAGTATACATAATACATTACTTAGAGCCGGGCGGTGGTGGCGCACGCCTTTAATCCCAGCACTCGGGAGGCAGAGGCAGGCGGATCTCTGAGTTCGAGACCAGCCTGGTCTACAGAGCTAGTTCCAGGACAGGCTCCAAAGCCACAGAGAAACCCTGTCTCGAAAAACAAAAAAAAACAAACAAAAAAAAAATACATTACTTAGTTGAATCATGTAGGAAAAGTAATGAAAAATATGTGTTATGTTATCTTTCTAAATATATATACATATGGGGGTGTGAACAGACGATTGATTGCTTATTCATAGGAGAAAAAAAAATTAAGTTGTTTTGCCTTTCTCCTCTCCTTTCCCCCTCCTGTTCCTGTTCTTCCTTTAAACCTCTTTCTCCTCATAATTCCTCTTCTCTTTTCACATATAATTATTTATGTATGTAATTATATATACTTACAAATTGGAATTAAAGTTATAGTTATATTAAATCTTGATTCTGTATATGAGAAATAACAATACTTGCCTTTCTGAGTGTGGCTTATTTTATACTCACCTTTTCCCTGGGATATTTGCTCTTTTGTTCTAATTCAAATTAAAGTGTGAAGTCATGTGATGGCTAATTTGTCTGCTTGACACTCTGAAAACAGACACTCTGTCGCCTATGCTGTCTGGGTTTCGAGGGCTGTCTTGATAACAGGAACTGATGGGAAGAGGCCCAGCCAAATTGTGGGAGGCACCATTCCCAGCTTTGGGTCCTGGATTGTGTAGGGGAGGAAAAAGTGAAGTGAGTAAGTAGCAGGCCCACTCTCTATGCAGTCACTCTCTGCCCGCCTGTGGATGTGGCTGCCCCACAGTGATGCACTGTAACTAGAATTGTAAGCTGATCATCCTTTAGTCCCTTCAAATTACTTGTGTTGACGTATTTCATAGCGACCGGAAACAAAACTAAGACGGTTACGTGCTTTGAGTTTCAGAAACGTTCAGTACTACATTTTTGTAGCGAGTAGGTTAGCTAGCCACAGATTCTCAGACTTTATCTTGGAATATTCTTTATGGCTTCTTCACTTCCAAAAGTAGTTATGCTGTCCTTGGATGTCTAGTCAGCGAGGCATGCAACACTCTGAGTACTGTACCTTCCTGACTTTTACAAAATCAGCACTTACCTTCTGGCTTCTGTATAATCAGCTTTCTGCTTTTAAGATTTTTCTCTGGTATTTTCCAGTACTACTATTATTATTAACATTATTATTACATCTGTTGTACTTGGACTGAGTTCACACATTTCCTGGATATGTATTTTATTTTTCAGTAATTTAGGGAGAATTTCAGGCAGTATTAGGAATATTGGTTTTATTTTTATTTGTCTGTCTCTGCTTCTTGATACAGGTATAATTACCTATGTGAATATGTTTAATGGTATCCAACATAATTTAGAATCTGTTCAGTTTTTACTTTTTTTAACTACATAATTTCTGTAACTTCAAGTTCTTGGGACTTTTTTCAGGACACAGAAGTAACATAGGTCTGTGCATATTTGGAAAGGAAGTGTTAATGATTACCAAAAATAAAACCACTGCTACCTCACGCAAAATTATTTAGTGCCTTCTCCTTTTTACATTTATACTGCTGGACTCTAAACTGCTGCAAGACAGATACTAAGTGCTACAGACTGTTATAAAACTGTGTTTTAAAAAGCAAATAAACACAAGAAGATATATTGCTGGAATGTATTGGTGCTCTCTTAAAATAGGATCTGTAGTCACATGATGAAAAACCGGGTACCATTTAATAGAAACTTAAAAGATACATGCATCATGTGGTTTGTGGCAGACTTTCTAGCAGGAACAATACAAGTTACTTCTGAGACAGTAACTTCCAGTTACTGTTAATGTTGACTCTGAGTGATAGGAGTTTTTTTTAACCTGTGAGGTATTGAATTTAAATATCTTACATAAGCAGGTCCTTTTGGTGTTTATATTTCTTTATAGGTTGAATATTTTCATAAGGATGTAGAAACATTTGAACAAGAATATGAAACAGTTTCTTCAGTAGATCAATCTCAAATCAATCTCTTCGAGTATTTCCATATATCTCCTATCAAGGTAAGGAAATACACATTTTTTTGTTTTTTAAACTAAATAGTTAGAAATTGATTTGATGTTTGAGGGAATTAGCACTTAAATTATCTCCTTTAACAACATAGTAGTTGTATAGTTTTACAGTTACAGATATAAATAACAGAGGAATTGATTCTTTACATTTTAAAAAAGTATATTTTATCATTTAGAAATAATATTGAAATTATATGTAACCTATGTCTATATCTTGACCTTTTGTTATTTGACTTTATTTTTTAGTAAATTGTGATAATTTTTAAAGTTTCATATATGATGGTTGTTTTAGTTATTAGTTAATTATTAAGTGGACTTCAGAATCAGAGGGTCAGTATCTCCTAACTCCAACCTGTGTACACATGCGTACATGCACACTACAACACAAAAAGAGTTGAGCACAGAATATAATTATAAGTTTTAATTATTTTAGTTATTTTGTGTGAGTGTTTGGTGTGTGTGCACACAATGTGTATGTGTAAGTATAGTCCTGTCTTTGTCACGGTGGATAGGAGGTTAGAATATAACCTTCTCTCCTTCCACCATGGGTTCTGGGTTTGAACTCAATTTGACAGACTTATCTTACAAGTAATTTTACCCGCTGAGCCATCTCGGCAGCCCAAATCTAAGTCTAATGTGTACATGCGCTTGTCATTTGCGAACATGGAGACATGTAGGAGTCAGTGTTCTCCTTTAGCCATGTCGTTTCCAAGGATTGAATTTAGGCTGTCAGACTTGACAACAAGCTCCTTTATATACTACTAAGCCATCTTGCTAGTGCTAATCTAAATTGCTAACATAATTTCTACAAGTTATTTGTAGCATATTAAATTATTGCGCAATCATACATACTTACATACATACATGCTTACTCAGACAAATACACACATGCAGTACAACACAAAAGTGCTTTTAAACTGGTTTTATTGTGCTAACTTAATTCTAACAGTTGAATTTGTAAACTTTAGGAAATATGTGGTCATTATTAACAACTTCAAAATCTAGGTCACTAATGTTACTAACCAATATATTGAGTGAACATTTTCCTCGGATCAACACAGTGCCATGAGAATAGTGTTGAAGACGGGTGTGATCATATTTGTAAGCTCAGCACGGCTGAGGAAAGAGGGATTCCACCTCTAGATAGTCTGGGCTATGTAGTCACATTCTGTCTCATAAAAATATAAAAGGAGTAGAATTCAATTATGACATCTTAAATGGTGAATTGTAAATTAAATTTTAAATTGCAGAGGTATGTTGGATTTTGACTTAAGCTCTTAGTTACTGGGTTTTGGCATAATTCAAGTCACTTTAAAATCTTATTTATGGTTTAATGAACTCAATATTAAACTGTTTTGTGTAAGTTAAAGTTGTCACTATAGGGAAAGTGCTTCAATGTATTTCTTTATCTCTTCAGTTGCATTTGAGTGTTTCGTTGAGCTCTGGTAGAGAAGAAGCTAAAGATTCAGGACAACGTGGAGGACTGATTCCTGTTCATTCTTTAAATCTTTTGCTGAAGAGTATTGGTGCCACCCTTACAGATGTACAAGATGTAGTTTTTAAGTATGGTTAATACTTATATCTATAAACTGATAAATGGTTCGTTTATGTTTACCTAAAAATTTTATAAATGTGAAAAGCATATTGAAAATTATGGGTGAATTGTGGTTTTGGTCTTTAATCAAAATAATAATAATCAAAATATTACCAAGTATTTTACCCGACCTTAATGACTTAGTTAAGAATAAATTTTAAGTAATTTCCCTTAAGAAAAAGAGATGCAGGATATTCAGTTTTATGTATTTTAAAAACTCTAGTTTGAATTAAGGTTCCTCAAAAGAAGTAGATACTTCAAAGATATGATGTCACCCACTAAGACAGTTTACCCGAGCTAATGGGAGCTCACCAACTCCGGGCAGACAGAAAATAGGTCCAAACTAGACCATCTGAATGTGGGTGACAGTTTTATGAGTGGGGCAGAGTGCAGGGTTACTGGTAGACACCAAGATTTATTCCTACTATTTGTATTTTCTTTTTGGGAACCCATTCTCTTTGAAGGGATACTTTGCTCAGCTTAGATATAGTAGGGAAGGCCTTGGACCTTCCCCAAAGCAAAGTGCCACACCTTCTCTGAGGAGTAGATAGGGGGTTGGGGGAAAGGTGGAGGGAATGGGAGAAGGGGCGGGAGTGGGAACTGGGATTGGTATGCAAAATGAAAGAAAGGTAGTTTGTTTTCTTTTAAAAAAAATAGATAAAGCTTGCAAGTCCATCAGATAAAGACTTTTCAGTGAGTCCGCAACTCGACAGAATAGAAGGAAGTGGACGAGGACAACGAAGGGATTAATTTAAATGTATTGTAGTCGAGCATTTATTTTTAGACTAGACTTGGTGGGACCACCGTGCAGTCTTGCCCTTGAGTGGCTAAGGTGGAAAGGTGACTGAAGTTCAGGAGTTCAGGACAAGCACGTGCAGCAGAGTGAGAGCTCATCTCAAAAGCAAGCAAAACCTACATTTATACTTGAGTGTGAGTTGCCAACAGGAGTATCTGACTAGTAATTCAATATGTCTGAGTAGAGACTACTTTAGAAAAGAATGATCTTTCTAGGTAACGCGTCTTAGCATGCCTGCTTAGTAATAGCAGCGAGAGAGTCAGAGGCAACTCTGAGTCTAACTAGAAAACAGTCAGCACCAGAGCACAGGTCTGAAGGCATCAGAATAAAGTGAAATGGATCTTTCTGTTTTCGTGGTCAGCAAAAAGAGCTCTTTAGTTAGTGAGTTAGTTACTGCCTCTGCTGTAGTCCTCAAAGGAAGACCAGCAGGCAGCAGCAGAAATCTGGGCATTCCCAGGTGGCCCCTCAGTCATCTCAGCTTGTCAAAACATTTTCTTTTGGAGTCTTTTAGAGCAGAGTTGGGAAATAGTTCTGTAAGTCCATGGCTGAGATCTTTGTCTTGGTCTTCAGTGTTTTTTTCCATATGAGTTACAGATTTTATCAGGTCATTAGAGAATTTCTTTCACTAGAATGTGCTAAGAATTATATTGAATAAATGTATTGGGAGAAATCTGGAGATGAAAATTCTAAAGAAAATAAAACTAATCATCAATATTTTTTTAAAAAAATTGTTCCCCTCCATGCAGACATATATATTTGTATATATACATATATTTGTTAACTTTTTTTCAGACTTGCCTTTATTGAACTCAACTACCAGTTCCGTACAACATCTGAACTGCAATCTGAAGTAATAAGACACTATTCAAAACAGGTTAGTGTGAGATTACCTTAAAAACGGATAGAAATGTGTGAGCTAGTCAGGCCTTGTGCGTGTCCATGCACGCGCACTGTAAATGTGTCAGGGAAGCAAATAACAGATGTCAAATTTTTAAACATGGTTCTCCTCCCTCAGATTTATTAATAAGAACTTCAACCAAACCATCATTTCAATTTTTTGTCCTTGTTCGTAAAACAAAAAAAAATAAAAAATAAAAAACATTGTTAGAATTTTTTTCTGAATCAGTATGGATTAGAAATACATATAATTTTTAATAATGTGTTAATTCATCATGCTTAGTTTCTTCAAACTGTCAGTCACTGATGAACACAAATATTTTTAGTGTGGAGTTATTGAGTCCGCTACATACCTTGTTTCTGTGAATCTGTTCAACTCTAGAAAGATTCCTCTCTCTCAAGATTTAGACTTAGTTCTGGACGTGCATTTCACTTTTGCCATGTGCTTGTGACACTGGGAAATCTGTAAGATGCTGGTAGCAATAGCTCATAAGTAATGGAACACCGAAAACCTTTTCTGGGTTCTAGACTCTAGAGGTTCTTTTTATCTCTTTTCATAGTAACACCAAGTTGCTTTTCAAAAACTAAGTATAAGGTTGTGTAAAGTGGCTTAGTCACTTTGAAGTACTTGCCTTGTAAGCTTGACGACCTGAGTTTGAGCCCCAGAACCCATGTGAAAATGCCAAGTATGCTAGTATGTACTTAAAGTCCCAGCACTGAGTGGTCAGAGACACAATCACTGGGGTTTACATGCCATCAGTCTAGGCTCATAAGAGCCTGTCTCAAATAAGAATGATCGTATTCCTCAAGATGATGCCTGAGGTTGAACCCTGCCTTCCACAGTTACCCACACACAGTACGTACCTCCACATACATTACAAACACGTGTTTTTAGTAATTATATTTTTAAATGAAGAATCAAAATAAGAGGACTGGAAAACACTTGCTGTTCTTCCAAAGAATGGTCGTTTGATTCTCAGAACCCACAATGGCAGCCCACAACTTTTTGTAACTCTAGTCCCAGGGCTTCTAACACCCTCTTCTGTCCTCTGAGGATACTGCATGTATGTGGCACACCAATATGTATGGAGGCAAAACACCCATATAAATAAAATAAAATGCAAAAAGGAATAGTGATAGAGTTTAGATCTTGAGATTTGTAATAAAAATGTTAGCCTGCGCAAACTGGATGTGTCTACTATCCTCTCATGACATTGATACTCATGTTTTATTTTTAGGCTATTAAGCAAATGTATGTACTCATTCTCGGACTTGATGTTTTGGGAAATCCCTTTGGCTTAATTAGAGAATTTTCAGAAGGCGTAGAAGCATTTTTTTATGAACCTTACCAGGTAAAATATTTAACTTGGTATTATGTAATGAACAGTATAAAGTAATGATTTCTTAATGTATAAAACGTTTCAATTGTTAACTTAAACTGTACATATAAACTCTCAAAACTGTAATTTTGAAAGACCTACAAAATTACATTTACAAAATTACATAGGAGCAATTTCTACCTTTTTCCTTCAAATTTCAACTTAAGATTTTATTAAGATCCCTAACTTTAAGTTTTGTTTTGAAATAAAACCATGAATACAGTTTAGATTATAGGAAAAGGAAGCTTACCATGGATGGTAATTTTGTTTTGCACAAAAGTATGTGACTGTAAAAATAACCGTGTAAGCTGGTACTATACAAAAAGTCTTAATAGGAAATAGAAAAGAAGAATTTGTTCTACATCCCTTCATAGTTTCCATAAACATATTTGGAGTTTACCCACTTTACTTACGAAATGCATAACAAAAGCAAAGTAGAACTAATTTTTATTCTGTACATTGTGATACAGAAATCAGAAATGTTAAGAATTTTGATTTTTCTAAAAACTTATCAAGAATACTATATAAACTGTGCATGTGATATAAGATGTCCTTCTGTAGATGTGTTGCTTTTATTTATACATGAATAAAGCTGTTTTGACCAATGGCTTAGCAGAGTAAAGCCAGGCGGGAAATCAGAACAGAGATATAGAGAGAGAGTAGGCAGAATCAGGGAGATGCCAGGTAGCCTCAGGAGACAGATGCCACAAGGAACCGGAACCTTCCTGGTAGGCCACAGCCTCATGGCAATACACAGATTAATAGAAATTGGTTAATTCAAGATGTAAGAGCTAGCAAGAAATATGACTAAGCTGTTGACCAAATAGTATTGTGATTAATATAGTTTCTATGTGATTATTCAGGCTGGGCAGCTGGAAAATGAATGAACAGTCTCCATTTACATGCATGTAGTTTACACTGCAGAGCAAACATCTTTTTTGTTTTTTTTTTCTTCGTCTGGAACAAGATCTGTTGTACCCTTTACACTTTGAGTGTCGTGAAATTATCCTGCAAACTGAATGTAAAGTTTTTGCTGGTATCATTTTCTTTGTTCTTCCAGTTGCTGTCGCATTCCATGTATCAGTGAGCTCATCCTTTTATTGCCACTTTGTTTTGTCACCTTAGGGAGCCATACAGGGTCCTGAAGAGTTTGTGGAGGGAATGGCACTAGGACTGAAAGCACTGGTTGGCGGAGCCGTTGGTAAGCAGCAGAAAGCCCAGCTGCACTGCTAGACAGCAACCACAGTTGACCTGCTAGCTAACATTACTCTCTCTACTAGGTGGGCTAGCTGGTGCTGCCTCCAAAATCACCAGTGCGATGGCTAAAGGAGTAGCAGCCATGACGATGGATGAAGACTACCAGCAGAAAAGAAGGGAAGCAATGAATAAACAGCCAGCTGGCCTTAGAGAAGGCATCACTCGTGGAGGAAAAGGCCTGGTTTCTGTAAGAAATTTCATGGGGTTCTGAATATGTGAGGGAATAGCTTTTCTAATATATAGTTTATGTGCATTGGTATGAAGGTGTCAGATCCACTGGAATTGTAGTTAGAGCCAGTTTTAAACTGCCATGTGGGTGCTGGGAATTGAACCTGGGTCTTCTGGAAGAGCAACCAGTGCTCTTAACTGCTGCCCCATCTCTCCAGCCCCAAGAATAGCTTTTAAATCAACATTTTATGAATAAAGAAATAGACATGTAAGTCTAGTTAAATTACTATTGAACATTGTAATGTGGCATATAAAATATTTAGGTAATCTCTAAAAACATTTTGTTTAATTAAATACTTAGGAAGTAAATATGTTAATTTTGTGATCTATAAGAAGAAAAAAACTCAGATTTTTTTTTGTCAGCATCATATGGAAATATAACTTTTCGATTATGCTTTCCTTCCAGGGTTTTGTAAGTGGCATTACGGGGATTGTTACAAAACCAATTAAAGGCAAGTGTTGCAGTTGCTTTGGTTGTCACATAGCTTACAAGTTGCGTCCATTCTCATTTGATCCAATTGCTTAAGCTGGTTATGTTTTCTAGGTGCTCAAAAGGAAGGCGCAGCGGGTTTCTTCAAAGGCGTCGGGAAAGGTTTAGTTGGAGCAGTGGCAAGGCCAACAGGTGGCATCATAGACATGGCCAGCAGTACCTTTCAGGGGATCAAAAGGTAAAAACTCTTTGGGAGTGATAGAGGAGTAACATTCTGAAGCCAGGAACAATGAAATGTATCTACCAATGCTTCTCAGGTTCTTAGTTATGAACTCCGTGGTGTGGAAGATAGCAAAGGACTTCCTAATCTTGATTCCTTCTAAAGTGCTGACATTATGTGACTTCAGCTTTGTAGAGGTCTCCTTTGTCATCTGTTCCTAGCAATTGTTGGCAATAATGATTTAGTCAGCTAAGCTTTTATGATGAAATTTATCAGTATATGCTATATGTGTCTGTTTTAAATCAGCAAATCCTCCCTGCTTTTGAGAAAAAACAAATGCCATTCTTAGTTCATATTGAATTTGTCTTTACCATACATTTATGATCTTATTTTAAGATCTGTTACATTCATTCTTCTCTCTTCATTTTTTGTTTTTGGTTTTGTATAGTTGAGAATTCAAGTAGGGAAAGGGGTCATACTTTGACTTCGTAAGTATAACATTTTGAGGCATAGTTCTCAGAGAAGCTCAGAAGTTTGAAACCCAAGGAATTCCAAACATGTAGCAAGCTATACAGACATCTCACAGAGCTGCTAGATTTACCTTGCATTGGTAAACCCTTGCCATTCTGTACCTGGCTTCATTACCTTCAAGGATCAAGTACAAAGTAAAACATTTTAGAAGGATTAATAAAGGCCAGGAACTATTAAGGGATATATTTATGAAGAAGCATATCAAAACAAAGAATAAGTTATAAGAATCAAAGGCAAAATAATTGAAACAGTGTTGGAACTAAGTTAGTATAAAATAATAAAATATTATTTGGAAAGGAAACAATTATATTGAATCTGTTTAATGTCATTTGTAAAGTGAACGTGCTTGTTAAGATGGAATTAGTTTTTTGGGGAAACCACTTTTGAGAATGAAATAATTAGCAAATAATAAAAACTCAAAAGGATAACAAACTCGAGCTTGTATTCAGTTCAGTTCCTCAACTTTTATAAAACAAAAACTGATGCAATTATAAGAACTTCTCAGATATGTATATAATGGAAAACTTTAACATTTCTCTCAACTTTGATGCATCAGGAAGATAAAAGTAAGTAAATAGATTGAGACATACTAATTTAGACATACTAATGAATTGTTGGCTACGCACACAGTTATGTATCTCTATAAAATGAATTAGAAAGTAGTCTTGTCACTTAAGAAACCATTTCTGAACATTATTGGCAGTGTTCCTGGCCTGACACAGCTTATACTTTAGTAGGAGAGTAAAGTAAGTGACTGATAAATATGTGTGATATGTTAAGTGGCAAAAGGAAAAAAAAATATGCCATGAAAGCAAAAGCAGATAGAGTTGGGGATGGGGCTCAAAATCCTGGGTTTAGCTCCCAGTTTTAAAAGACAAAAAGGAATGAAGGAAGAAAAGGGGGCACATTAAGAGAGACAAGGCTAACCAAAGTGGTTGTGAAAAAGTGTTGTCTTCCTTTCTTCCTTCCTTATTATTTCTCAAAGAGTAAGTATAAGGGAGGTTGGTCCCCTCAGAGTCAGTACAGGACACACACAAACACCAAGTTCTCAGCATGAAGGTAATTCATTACCCCAAAGGGTCAAACAGTGGGAAGAGGTTGCCTCTGGATCAAGCAAAGGCAGACAGCAAGCAGCAGTGGTGGCTTGGATTGGGACTGTTCATTGCAGCTTAAATACACAGTCCTCCCTTTGCCTGAATCTATCCATAGAAAATAACAGTGAGGAGGAGGGACCTTTTGCCTGGCTGTTGATAGCTCTCATTCTTGTGTAGATTCGGGGTTATCATCTATACTTGTTGAGAGGACTTTGGCTTTTTCTTAAGACTCTTAGAAGGTTTTAAGTCAGAGGAGGTATGTGAGCTGTGTTAAACTACAGGGAGATCAAGGAAAAAATGGACTCCTTGACTGTAATCAAGAAGAGAGGTGGTAACAATTTGACCATTCCCATGCCAGGAACAATGAAAAGAGATCTAACTCTGTGAACATGCTGGGAAAGGTGTGAGAACACCAGAATTGAAAGGTATTTTGTAAATTTATTGAGCTTTCAATTTCTCTTACACACCCAAATGGAAATGTCAAATAAGTTATTTAGTGTGAGAGTCTGGAGTTTAGGAGAGAGGACCCAAGTTCCCATGAAAAGTTTGAGGTTATCTGAGAAGTGGTGGCACACGCCTTTAGTCCCAGCACTTGGGAGGCAGAGTTTAATTTGAAGATGATGGTCTCCCTCTTTACCTTTGTAGTCCCGCTCCTCTGGATCGAACACCCTTCCCTGATCTGCACAAAGACTCATTTCCTTTTTTAACAGTTGCTTTTCCACTAAGGCTTTCTGTGGCCGCTCTAAAATTTTACTTTGCCCATACCTTAGCTCAAGATACTTTGAATTTCCCTTCCTCTCTTTATTTTTAATCTTGGTTTTTTACCACTATTTAATATACTGTATATTTTACCTTAACTGTGTCTTTCTAAAATGCAGATTCTATGAGTGAAGTGACTCTTACCTTTTCCTACTACACTTAGACTATCACTGAGCATATATATGGTAGTCCGGTTTTTGGTTGTTGTTATTGTTTTTTAATTAAGCTATTATACATTTGTATGCAGTGTCAGGAAATAATATAGAGGGATCCTTTACATACTGCATAACATGTCCTCTGGCCACTGTAACAAACCTGGTGACAAGGGAGATCGTTTCTCTCACAGGGCCTTGCCTCTTTGAAGATCTCAGTAGCTGATGGCTTTCCTTGCTTTGTAGCTGCCCTGTTGCATTTTCTGCCTTCATCTTCATATTCCTTTCTCCTTCATGTATCTGCTCTCTCTCTGCCTGAGGACACTTTTGGTGCCATTTTGTGCCTACATTATTCCCTTAGTTTGGAGTTCTTAATTTAATCACACAATAGACTCTGCCTTAAAGGAACCCTTAATCATTCTGGAGATTAGAACATTAGACTTCTATGGAGGCACCATCCAAACATTGTACAGATCTTGCCCATTTTCCACAGGGTAACAGTTAGTAAAATCATAGTACAATGAGACAAAAGGGACATTGGCAGAGTCTACTGATCTAATTCAGATTTTTTCCAGTTTAATGTACTAATTTACTTCTGTGTCACTGTACTAACCTAATCATGCGTGCTTTTGTCATTTCTTGTAGGTTAATGTATCTACAACCATAGTAAAGATATCAAACCATTCCAGCACAAAAAATATCCCTCCTATTTCTTTTTATACTTACATAAAACCTGCCTTTTTTCTAAACCTTTTTTCAGTTCTTCAATTGGGCTAGTTGTTCCTTTATTATTGAGTTATAAGAATTCTTTATATACTCTGGAAACATACTTTAATAATTATACCTTGAAGTGTACATTAGAGTAGTTTTTAGTTTTATGCTATTGCTATCACTGACAATTTTCCATTTTTATCAGCTCCAAAGAAAATCTCATGATTGTCAGCAGTTACTCCCCATTTATATCTCTCCTTAGCGTTAGCCATCACTGTTACTTTTTGTGTGTTTATTTGCCTATTTTGGATAGTAAATTTAAATGGAATCATACAGCCTTTTGTGACTGGATTCTTCAGGATTATAATTTCTTTTCTTTTTTTTTCCCCCAAGACATGGTTTCTTTTCCTGACAGCCCTAGCTGTCCTGGAACTCACTTTGTAGACCAGGCTGGTCTCCAGCTCACAGAAATCCACCTTCCTCTGCCTCCCAATTGTTAGGATTAAAGGCGTGCACTACCATGCCAGGCTAGTGACATGTTTTCAAAGTTCATTTATGATGTAGCATAAAGGAGCTTAATGAAATATATCACTGTATTAATTTCATTTCTGTTGCTAATGATAAAATACATGATCCAAGAGCAACTTGTAGAAGAGATTGTTTGGTAATATATGTTCTATATGGAACTATAGTTGCAGAGGTTTACAATGGTTGTACAGTTCAAGTCTGAAATGATAGAGCAGGCATGGCGACAGACAACAGGAGTTGGAAGTTTGTTGGTTTCATCTCTCCACATGGAGAAAACAAAGAATGTGACTGGAAATGTGACAAGTCTGTAAGCTCTGAAAGACTACTTCTAGTAACACACTTCTGCAAGGTGTTCCACATCCCTTCATACCACTCCTCTGCAGCCAGCACTTCCAGTGTTCAAATGTATTAGTGTTGTGCAATGTTTTACTCTTTGGACTTTTGGGGGGCCTGCCACCCAGCTCCCAAATAAACATGTATAGAGGCTTATTTTTATTTATAAGCACCTGTCCTTAGGTTGGCTTGTTTCATTTTTTTAATTGATTTTTATTGAGCTCTACATTTTTCTCTGCTCCTCTCCCTGCCTCTCCCCTTCCCTTCAACCCTCTCCCAAGGTCTCAGGAGATCTTGTCTTTTTCTACTTCCCGTGTAGATTAGATCTATGTATGTCTCTCTTAGGGTCCTTATTGTTGTCTAGATTCTCTGGGATTGTGATTTGTGGGCTGGTTTTCTTGGCTTTATATTTAAAAACCACTTATGAGTGAGTACATGAGATAATTGTCTTTCTGGGTCCAGGTTACCTCACTCAATATGATGTTTTCTAGCTCCATCCATTTGCCTGCAAAATTCAAGATGTTGTTATTTTTTTTGCTGTGTAGTACTCTGCCTCCCAAGCATCAGGACCTAACTCTGTCCATCGTAATAGTGTTTCCCATTTTTAATGTGGGGAATTAAACTAATTCCTCCCTTTAAGAATTCCCAATTGTCTCACCCAGTCTGGGATTAAAGATGTGAGCCACCACTGCTTGGTTCTTTCTCTTTTAGATAGACTCACTCTCATGTAGCCTATGGCAGCCTTGAACTCACAGAGATCCATCTGCCTCTGTCTCCTGAGTGCTGGGATTAAATATTGAGGTTTATGTTGGGGTGCCAGCCCCGCTAAACCACTCAGGATTCAGAAGGAAAGCTATAGCAAGCTGACTTAAAAGGTCTGAACATAAATAAATTAACTCTCATAAGTCTTTTTATCATATTCTATTTATTCTTCCTATGCTTTCGCCAGTGTTATCTAGATATCCCTTTTGACGTTCCTCACTGTCCCTTGCTGTTCCCTTTCAATGTTCCCTCTTGATGTTCCTTTTCAATGCTGCTCCTAATCCCACAAGGTTTTTGGTTTATATACCCACACAGACATAGTTAGCGATTCCATAGGCGATAACAATGGTACCAAGCATGCATTTCTTAGGGCTAACAAGATGGATGGAGACTATGTCTTAGAAGGGGCGTGGCTGTGAAGCTCCCCTGTAGAGACCAGGAGGATTAGAATGGGGCTCTAAATCAGTACAGAATTCTAAGAAGAGAAAAAAAAATGTGCATTAACTATATTTGTGTGGTTATTTAAGCTAGAGTTCGTAATTGGTAAATGTAGAAAAGAGGGAGGAAGTTTGCAAGGCTCCTCTCTTTGTGAAAGTCCTGCCAGTAAGGATAATCATGGGGGACTAGTTTTATGTAGATTTGACTTTGAGGATGAAGGCTTGGCTGAGTGAATGCTTTCACACCAGGGCCCCACAGTGTGGGATAAGGTCACCCAGTTGCCAATACAGGAAAAGTCATGTTTAAGGAACGATTTATGCGTTGCTGAGATGTTTCAGAATGAATCCCATTTGGGAAATGGGAGAAGTCATGGCCTCACAAGATTTCTACAGAGTTGACAGCAACTGTTCCCAAGGCAGGTGTTCCCGAAGCTCTGTAAAACAGGTTTCTATACTCCCATGAGTTTGGCTAGTGATCTGTAAGCTATACTTTTACTGTTTAATGCTTGTGACTCTCAGCAATTAAAGGTGTGTGCCACCACTGCCTGGCCTCTATGGCTAAGTAGTGTGGCTAGCTCCATTCTCTGATCTTCAGGCGAGCTTGGTCTATTAAAGCACAAACAAAATATCCCCGTAACTTACTCAGTTATTGTGTGTATATGGTTTTAAGGCTGAGCACCCAATAAGAGGGCTGTTCCTGAGAGAGGTTAGTTTTCCTGCTCCTAGCAGTCCCCCTGCAGTCAGTAGTTGTCTGTAGTTCTTTGTTTAGGGACCCCTGAGAAATCTTTTCTTGTCCATGTCGACGTGTTTATTGATGCTGCTATTGTCTGGTCTTTTTTTTTTTTACAACTTTTTCTAGGAGAGACTGTCTCACAGTAGATTTTCTGATGTTCTGGCTCTTGCATTCTTTCCATATCTTCCTCTATGATCTTTACTGAGCCATAAATGCAGTGTTTTGATAATTTTTAAACTTTCTGTGTGTATGTGTGTAAATTTATTTTATTTTTCAGAGCTACAGAGACTTTTGAAGTAGAAAGTTTGCGACCTCCCCGGTTCTTTAATGAAGATGGAGTTATCCGACCTTACAGGCTGAGGGAGGGTACAGGAAATCAAATGTTACAGGTAAGTGAAAAAACGTCTTACAAACGAAAGTCAAATCATGAAACTTAGGGTGTTTTAAAATAGTTACACAATACCTTAAAAATAGATTAGACTTTTATTTGTCTTATTTAGCTCTATTTATACTTTTATTTACTTAGACTTTAAAGTACATTTATTTACTATAAGATTCTTTTTTTCTTTTTTACAGGCCTCAAAAAGTTTGATATGAAAACTGTTAATGCATGACTTTGCAAGTGAAAGCCAACACTAGATTTTAGTCTTAAACTTGTACAGACTCTGTGAATCTGTTTCAGTATTTTGAATATAAAGAAAAGATTTTTGTATTGGTAACTTACGTTAAGATGTGAATCAGTTAAACCTTCCCACAGACCATTCTTGGTTCTACTTTGGGTGTTCAACACCGATATGCCTTGTACGCCTTTAGTGTTGATAGTATATACTTAGCTAGTTAGGTTTTTCTATTTGGGGTACTTCTTTCATCTTTCATACTACTACTAGTTTTTATATTAAATATTTATATTTTATATTAAATATTCATTTCAAATTTATTCATGAAGGAAGGGAAAACAAAACTCAGGAACACTGCCACTATAGATCATCGTGGTTCTTGAGCATTTTTGAGAATGTTAGCAGAGCTTTGTGGGATTTGCTGCACAGTTCAGAGCAAGCAGTATCTTTTAGTAAGGAGATATAATGCGTGGGACAGTAGTCTGACTCAGTAGTCTGAGGCTGGAATAGTTTGTCAGCTCAGACATTGTCATTACTTGATAACTCAAGTTATGGTAGAAGTAACAACTCACCCCAGGCTATCCCACTGTCAAATTGTTTTGGTTTGGAATACTAAAGTAAGCCATTTGAAAAGAAGGAGTCAGCATTTTTATATTTTTGAAATTATTCCTAATAATAATAAACTGTTGAAACATGGAATTTCTCAAGTTTAAATAACCAGGATAAAAAAAATAAAGCTTTTACTATTTTACTACTGCATGTAAAGTACATATTATTTCATTAAGTGTACTTTCCATCACCTCTGGGTCATCTGTTCAGTGATTTAAAATATACTGTATCATTTAAGTTCAGTATTTAGCAAAGTGACTTTTACCTTGATTTTTAGTCCTATTGAAGTGCCAAAATAGTTTCAGATTACGATAGAATTGGCAGTCTCTTGGAAGTTGTACCTAAAGAGCATGTTCTTCTGTAGTCTCTACAATGAGATTGTTCAGAGACAGGAAAGTTACAGTTATCACCTCTGGCTAATCCAGTTGAAGCATTTCCGTCCTATATCTGCCTGCTCTTTTAAAGAGGAATTAACATGTTTTTACTATATTGAAAATGCTTTTCAAAACATAATTAAAAATAAGAATGTTTCTCAAGAACTATTTTAATACAGTTGCTGCAAAATAGGGATTCATAGTGAAGAGAATTTAGAGATAGACTATCCTCATTATCCAGGGACAGATTATACCAAAAGTTTCTGATTGATAACTGCATTTCAGTGGCAAGGAAGTTTATTCCACACCGTAATTAATTGTTTCTTTGGAATTTAAAACCATGCATTTCTACTCATCACATTTAAGGATACATATTATTTTTATTAGGCCAGTCTTTGCTAAAGGTTCTGTTTCAGTAAATAAAATATCATAATCTTTTTCAGCTTTGTGTATTTTTTCAGTTAAGCACATTATTAACTTGAATACTTACAGGAACTTAAGATTAAGTCTTAGTTTTTTGCAGTTATCACTGTTAGTTTACAAATGTAAAAAGTTAGTTTATGTTCTGGTAGTAATAGTGCTTTTCTAAGTTAAAGCTACTTTTCTAAAATTTAAAAATAAAATTTCTAGCACATTTGTTAATGAGATAAAATACAAAGTAAAAGTGGTAGCGCAAGAACCCCGAGGTTGACCCCGAGCACTGCATCGTCCAGCATGGTGTTACTCAGCACATGTATCCACATGTGTGTGATCCAGTAGTTGGAGGTGGAGATAAGAGGATCGGAAACTACATATCAAGTTTGAGGTCAACCTAGAATAATGAGACCCTGTCTCAAAAAATAGGATTCTTATCTGCCTAGATTTCACCTAAATGATTTAATGACAGTGCTTTATAAGAAGTTTGTTGCTTTCTACTTTCTAATGTTTCTACTTTTTATCTCTTTTTACAAAAAAAGGTTATCTGTGTTGACTAAATGGAATATGCTTGCTTATACATAATATAAATATAAAATATATTCATTTTATGCCATTCTGTCTAAGAAGCAGAATATTATTTCAATGCTTCCTAGAAGTAATGAAATGACTTGTAAAGAGGTAGAATAATCTTAATATATTCCTAGAATACCTTATTGATACATGAAACGATGTCTGACATGAGTATGTATGTAGAAGTTATCTTTAGGCCTTTAAGTTCTAAAGTATTGTTACCTACAGTTACAGCATGGATGACAGATGAAAACTCTGCTTTAAAATTTCTGTAACACCTAAACATTTCATAATTTTAACATGTTTTTCCTGCAGTTTTCCATACTTACTAACCTTTATGCTTCTTTTTCCTTTACCATGCTGACAGAAAACTCAGGTCTACAGGGAATGGATTATGACTCCCAATAGCAGTAGTGATGAGGAGGAAGAGACATAGTCAGAGCCCAGTTGTTAAAGTTCATATGCTCCTAACCATTTCATTGAACGTTTGTGTGACTGTTGTCATCATACCCAGATGTCCATTTTTAGGAACGTAAACACTGTTTACTTATAAAATGTTTTTCTGAACATCATGATGGAGCAAAGCAATTTATTTACACACAGGCAAATGTTTTTTGTCAGTTAAGGTGTAGAGTATATCATATATTATGAATTTGCTTTTATATATCCTCGCTCTGTGTCCCACAGTGTGTTGTTAAGAACTGAAGTCAGACTTAAGTGAGGTTTTAATGTTCATGACTTCTACTCTAAATCATCTGCTTATTTTTTGGCAAAATACCTTTTTTTTTTTTTTGATAAAACGTTATGTGAATTTTCTGGACCGTAATGAAAATACCATTGTTGAGAGAAACTCAAGTGGGCGGGAGGAAGGACAGTAATGCCGTTCAATGTTTTGTATCTATTTAGCACTTAAACCATTTTTGTCAAATTTCTTTTCATAATAAATGTACATAACTTGAAGCTGTGTGGATTTGTTCTGTTCCAGAATCATCTGAGTTTAACTATTATATGAAAACTCGTGATTTGTCATAGAAAATTAATTATAAGTATGCTCTAAAATCTTCAATAGTAATTTTAATGTTACTTATTTCCTCGTACACTTCTGAGACAGTGAGCAGTTTATTATCTAACTTACATGTCCATATATTGTATCCCTATTAAAATACTATGAATTAATTCAGAATAATAGAATTTGTATACTAAATCATAAATTTAGACATTTTTCTAAATGTTGTGAAGAAAGGGCATCTTTTGTCTCTGAGTTTTACAAGCAAATCTATTTTATGTTTTGGTATTGAATAAATAAATCTTTAAAAGAATTCATCTAGAAAAATGTTCTAGTTATTTTGACAGTGGCTTGCCATTTTAATTAAGAGAAAATTAGAAGTAGAATCATATTTATTTAAAATCTCTTCAAGAGAAAGATTAAAAACAACATCACAGTTATGTGTAAGCCTTATTGATGTGTTCTTAGGGTTTCTCATTATTTGGTTTAGCCCTTAGGAGTATCATATGTCCTTAGCAGTATAATTGCCCCTTTCTGGTTTTCTGCCACTGGAAGTGTTTTCAAGCATCTTTAATCACGAGTACTAATTGGTTTTACAATTTTGTTTTTTGGAAAGCACTGCTTTTATCAGAGAAAAGTTTAAGACCGAAAACTCCTCTTGTTTTGTACTATTGTCATCTTGGCTGGAAGTGTAGAATTGGAAATGAGTACTGTTTTGTTCTGCACCTACCCAACATAGAAAAAGAGTTCTCATTTGAGTCTTAGGAGGTGAATAGTTCCCTTCTCGCTGTTTAATTAGCACGTTTTTAAATAGTGTCTGTCCAGTAGGGAAGTCTGTGGGAAAGCAATATTTGGAGCTTATTTTGTAATACTGTACCTTTTATATAGTTTAACTTTATGGTATAAATTTCTGCATGATCTTTGCTTGTGTGAATAGAATAGGAATCATCTCTCTTCCCTGAATAATTACTGTTGGGAATTCATTATTCCCAGTTGTTTCTCCCTTGTGCTTGAATACCATACTGAAAACTGGCAAAATAAAGTCCTAAAATTGTGTACCTCAAAACTATGTATATGGTTGGTTAATTTTCTACGCGCTGTTAAATGAAATCAGTTAGCACTCACAATACAATTAGATGAATAGAATTCAGAATAATATTAGTAGTTTCGATATTTATTTGAACCAAGAAGCCAAAATAAATGTCAATTCAGTCAAACTTACAAATTTCAGCCTTAGGGCCTGCCAGGATGGCTCAGTGAGTAAAGGCATTGGCTGCCAAGCCTGATGGCTTGAGTGTGATCCCTGGACCCGTATGGTGGTGCCCTCTGACCTCCACACAGGTCCACATAGATAAGCATACACACAAACAAATAAATATGAAATCATTAAAAATATTTTTCATTGATGAGTGTCAGTTTTAAGGTCATGTTATAAAATGAATAAACTGGAGTCTTGTAGATGTCTTTTGACTGTGGCATCTCATACTTGGTATGAAAATATTGTATTTATGGCTTAAGGTCATGCACACTGAAGAATATTGCTGTCATTGCTACTGTTTTGTCTAGCTTATATTCTGTGGTGACATTCCACATTAAACTTTGTTATACTAATGGAAAGAGGATTAGAACCAGCTACCCTGTTACTGAGTCTTTTTCTGCTGCATCTTCAAGCCTCAGTTTTATAGATTTCCTTGCAAATGAATATCATAGTCTCCAAGTATTAAATGTCCAAGAGCTTTAAATAAAATGCTATGAAGTACAGACATTAATTTAGATGAGTAAGGGTGGTCATGTTAAAGGAATGCTTGTTTTATTCATGATTCTCACCTTGCTCCTTTGTGATAAATGATGATCACTTAAAAACATTACACTTAATTTAATCTAAGTCATTGAATGAACAAGTAAAAAGCATCATAGGAAATCTTGAATCAAAAGATAATGAAATACATGATTGAGAATAGATCTGAATTAGAGAACATATTAGAGTAATTTATGATTTTCATAAATTTGTGACTTTATTTTAATGTGGTAAAGCATTTTCATATCCATAATTACCTCTCAGTATGGTAAAGTCAGTGTAGAGAATATTCGGCAATTATTGTCTACAGTGTGTCTTCCTGTGTCAGTTTTACAACAAATGTATAATAATTCTGTAATACTGGATTTTAATGTAGTCCTCATATATACAAATTTTAACAGTGAAATAACAACAAAGAATCTCTCTTAAATGAGCTATATTATTCTTGAGAATCTTTTATAGTGTTCAAAATTTAAGGCAGACAAAATAGTATATAAATTATTTTTTTAAAAAATCAGACCAGAGTTCAAGATAAGTACATATAATTTGATTCTACTAAGAATATTTTGTAAGTTGTCATTTATCAATAATCTGTTATCTATATTATGTCTACAAAGATTTTCTTACTGTATTCGATAAAACTTGGCAGTTCTGTGAATGTATAGTCTTAGATACTCTAACCAGGTGAAAAACGTCAGAGCCTATGTAACCCCAGCACTCGGGAGGCGAACCTGGATATAGAATGAAATCTTGCCTCAAAAATACCAGACTGGTAGGTAGATTCATTTAGATTAATAGTCGTTTCTGTAAAGCCCGAAGTCCTGCTCATGAGTGATTTCACCAACATTGATTCTGATAGAAAACTTTCATAGCTGATATGAAAACTCTATTTTTTATAAATTTTATAAATTCTATATACACATTTGTTAAAATAATATTTGTTCATTAAAGAAAAGTGGGGGGTGGGAAGATAGCTAAGTGGGTAAAGCTGCTGGTTGCAGAAGCCTGGCAACCTGAGTACAGAACCAGACAAGGTAGAGACAGTAGTGCAGGCCTGGCCTGGCTCACAAGGTGGAGTAAAGATCCATGTTAAGCAAGGCAGAAAGACGAGAGCAATCCTTGCAAGGTGTCTTCTGATCTCCATACACGCTGGCATGTCCCTCCCCCAGACAGTAGGTGAACCCCCCCCCCACACACACACACATACACACACACAAAATTTTTAAAGTAAGAATTGACAGAAAAAGATTATCGTTTGTATTCTTAACCGTATACAGGTTATTTCCTTTTTAACATTTTTTGTTCATATAGTTTTATGATTCAGATGCATGAATTTCTATTTAATGTTTTTATTACAAATTTTTAACAGGATTATTAACTTCTAAAAATTAAAAAGTTCTACTCATCGCATAATTCCCACATATGAGATGCCTAGACTTAGGTCTTAGGGACACAAATGGCCGGTTGACATTTCTTCTTGTAAAAAGTTTCTTCCCCTTAAAATCAAATCTCCTGACCTGTTAGTGTGAGAGTGCCTGGCTCCACCGTAAGATGCATACTGCCACTGTATGTAAACATTGAGACCTGAGTTGTCCCAGGACGTTAGTGCCTTCTTTACCATGTCAAGTGTTTTAAATTTAGTCCATATTGTCTTTGAATTCTTTACAGAGTTGTGATAGTTGCTATTGTGCAAGCTGTAGGAGGGAAACTGCTTTTGTTTGTTGTTATGTCTTTTCTTTCAGAAATTACAGGTGTTTAATTAGCTTCAAACACTGGCTCGATAGCCATGGAGGATAAAGCACCTTCAGCATCGTGGTCTTTCATTTTACTTCAGGAAGAGAAATGCAGTTTATCTGGAAGAAAGGGCTTAAAAATAGCAGTCAGAGCACAGAGAGTGCTGGGCACTCTTCTTCTGGCTTCATCAAAAGTCTTGAGTAAGTGGACAAGAAGTAGGAGACATGGCTTATTTAACTCCACTCTTCATTTTGTAGCTTTCTCTCTCCAGAAAGTTATTTCTGAAAGGAAGGGAAAACTGAAGACAGCTACATTTTTCCTGAGCTCATTAGGATTTGTATCGGAGAAAGCAGAGCTGAGGACAGGGCACTGTCTGGCCTGGACGCACTTCTGATTGCTCCTCGAGCAGTGTCACACCGAGTGATGGAGAAAGCACTTTCTGAGCAAGACTCTGAAGTCATTTGTGTCTTCTCCTGAAGTGATGGCTCTCCTTAGAGATTGTTCCATTTGTAGTTAATCTTAATTGAAAATTTATCAATTTAAATTACTACCTTAAATCCAGAAAATAAGACTAGTTGACTTCTGAATATTTTTTAAAATTTGTTACCACTACAGTTGTTATGCTTGCAAATATAGTAAGAACAGGTAAATAGTATTGTATAGAAATTCAGTCTATATTAATATTGTTAAGCCCTTGAATGTTAAGATCACATAAGCTCCATTTGCACTTACTATACCTCTTTTTTTAACCTAATAAGTGCTAGTTTAGAAAAATCTTCAGCCTTAATTAAGCTAAATGTGCTAAATTCTGCACCCATGATGCCACTGTTACTTGCGAACTTTGTCTTTATCTGCTAGTTTCTGTGAACAGACAGGTTCTCTCATGGGGGAAGCTACCACATTAGTTGTTGAAGCACTAGTATATTGAAAGGTATTTTTGTTTGCTAAAGAATAATTTTTATTTGAGTCTCTTATTCATCTAAAAATCATGTAAAAAGAAATACCTTGTTTCTCAGTTAAGTCTTTAAGAGTCAAATGATATTGATATCTTAATCACTTATCATAATTCTAATGGGTTATATTACAACCTACCACCCATAGGACCCCTTGGGCAGTACTGTGGAGAAATAGACACTTAGATATGTCTGAGGCAGTTGCTCTAGTTAGAGATCTAAGGTACTAGAATGAGAGACTAGGTATTACTTATGAAATTAACTTTTCTGGAGTAAGTTGCTAAGCTGCTCTGAACCTTAAAACTGCCCAAACAAAAAAGATGTTACATGTGTATAATTGCATTTTTCTCAGCCTGATCTGGGACCATGATTTATGTTTAAACTTTAAACCACAGTTTAAATATTCTGTGTTCATTTGTCTTTGTTGAATCCCTGTTATTTGTATCTTGGATTTTTTGTTTTGTTTTTTTTTGGGGGGGGGGGGGGATGGGGTTACCCTGTTTCAGACAGTAGTCAAAAAAGTTTCACTCACACTCATAAGCTTAAGTATTGAGTGATAGGGATTAAATGCATGTCGTGGTGGAGCCTAGCTCTTGATGTCATGGTCTTCGCACTCTCCCCTGCTCATTAAAACGCAGGGCTCTCCAGAGCTGTGGGAACTGAGACACAAAGTACCCTTCTCAAGAGAACGATCCCAGGTTCTTCATGAACTCCTTAACTATGTCTCAGTGAATTGCCAAAATGAGATTCCACAACATCTGCTGTAATATTCTGCAAAATACATTTAAGTAGTCCCTTGATATCTGCAGGGGATTAGTTCTGGGACCCCAGGGATAACTAAACCTCTGGATGCATATGTAGTAGCATAGTATTTATATAGAACATAGTATATTCGCCTGTATATTTTAAATCATCTGCAGATTACTTATAATTCCAAATTCCATATAAGTGCAGTGTAAGTAGTTATTCCTCAGGAATGCTGATGAAAAAGTTTGTATATCATAGATACAGTCGCAGTTTTTAAAAAAATACTTAGATTCCCAAGAATAATTGGGTGCTGAAATCACAAAACAAGGTCAATTGTAGGGCTGTGCTCAATTATTTTGATATAAAAAGTTATTTTGAGATATAGCAAGACCTTTTGGGTCAGGGCTTGGATTTTTGAGCCAAATATACCTTAATTTAGTTTTAACCTTTCCTTTTACTAACTTTAATCTCTTGATGCCTGTCTGTCCTCTGTTTCAAAATGGATGTAATATGTAGCGTCACTAGTCTTGGGATTGTTATTAGGATTAAAACAAGTAAGATAGTGGATGTGATTATTATTAGTATGCCTAATAGACCTCTATTGTATTTTTATTATTCCAGATGAATACCAATTTATGCTAGCTCTTGGCCACCATTAGTAAACTATGTATTCCTCATTTGTCTCCTCTTTGCCAAGATAAAAGCATCATTAAGTCTCATCCTTTTTCTTTCCTTTCAAGGTTAGTAGAATAGTTATAATACAATGGTAATTTCTGCATACTCAATATTTAAAATAGAAACAATAAACTCATTTGGACTGTTTCTAATTATACATTATTGGAAAGGAAATGCTATTGTTATTTCAGATAGATAGATAGATAGATAGATAGATAGATAGATAGGAGGGATAAAATAAATACCGATGAGTGGATATCCTGCTTGAAATGCTTTAATAACTCTACACTTTGGGGCTGGAGAGATGGCTCAGAGGTTAAGAGCACTGCATGCTCTTCCAAAAAGTTCAATTCCCAGCAACTACATGGTGGCTCACAACCATCTGTAATGAGATCTGGTGCTCTCTTCTGGCCTGCAGGGATACATGCAGGCAGAACACTGTATATAGAATAAATAAATTTTAAAAAAGAAAAAGAAAAAAATCACATAAAAAATACCTGCACTTTGTTATTTTTCATGCACACACACTGCTTTTTTTTTTTTTTTTTTTTTTTTTTTTTTGGTTTTTCGAGACAGGGTTTCTCTGTGGCTTTGGAGCCTGTCCTGGAACTAGCTCTGTAGACCAGGCTGGTCTCGAACTCACAGAGATCCGCCTGCCTCTGCCTCCCGAGTGCTGGGATTAAAGGCGTGCGCCACCACCGCCCGGCCACACACTGCTTTTAGAATGTGTTGGGGAGCTAATAGTTGGCTAGGAGCAGTAGTACATTTAGCTATTTCAGGAGCATAATTCTTTGCCTTGCCTTTCTGTTCATTGTGTAAGAAAGCTCTGAGCTTTGAGGTCCTTGTTCCTACCATGGTTCATTACAGAGCTTGATTGTTGCCTTCTTTTTTTAATCATGGATTTAAGTTTCAAATTAAGTAACTTGGTAAAACTTTTTTTGAATCCCTAAGATGCTTAATAGTTCTTAACAATCATAATATTTGCCCCAGTTTTCTCTAAAGATAAGATGTTTAAGAACAACATCCAGTTGCCTATCTTTTTCTTCCTGTTCCTTCCTCTCCTTCACTCATCTCTTTCCTGGGATAGTCTTACTAGGTGGTAGAGGCTGACCTGGAACTTGTGAGGAAATCAGGCTGGCCTGTGTCATCCTGTTAACTCCTGCTATTACAAATGTGCACCACCTGGCTCATTTTAATATCACATCTTGCTATCTTTTTTGTTTATTTACTTATTTAGGGTGGTTTTTTTTTTCCTTTTGAGACAGGGACTCTTGTTCTTGCTGTTCTGAACTCACTGTGTAGACCAGGCTGGTCTCGAACTCACAGAGATCTCCTTATTCTGCCTCCCATTGTTCCTAGGTGTTGGTATTAAAGGCATGTGCCACCATTCCTGGCTCAAATGCTGCTTAAAAAACAAAACAAAAACCTCACATGACTGTGAAACACTGTTCTAAGAGAGTCATGTATTTTAATCATATTTTAATTTGGTTTAGGATTATTCATTTATATTGAGTAAAGTACCATAGGAACTTCCCTTTTTCCAAATTCAGACAGGAACTTTTTCCAATAACCATGTGACATTTGCCTATAAATTCTGGCATACACAGTGAATGCAGTTTTAGTTGTGTTTCTATTTCTTTTATAAACTCCCCTAATGATAAGTAATTCATATATGAATCCATAATTCATTAGTGGATAAGGCAAAATTGTTTTTCATTTATCACTATACTACAGAATAATAAGGGTCACATGTCCTAAACCTACTGGTTGTTGTTTAGTCCTTGATACCAAATACTTAGTATCTGAAGTGTCAATATATTGGTGCCTAACCTTTATTGTACTCATTTTATTTTTTTGTTTTGTTTTGTTTTTTCGAGACAGGGTTTCTCTGTAGCTTTGGAGCCTGTCCTGGAACTAGCTTTTTTAGACCAGGGTGGTCTCGAACTCACAGAGATCCACCTGCCTCTGCCACCTAAGTGCTGGAATTAAAGGTGTGCACCACCACTGCCCAGCTCATTCTTTTATTTTACATGGTATCTGAAGTTATTGTAGTGGAAATTTTCAAAACTAGCATGTTTAGAATAAAACAATATAGGATTTTGACCTGTTGTTCTAAAATATTTTCTTAAATTCAGCTGCTTAAAGAGCCTGCCTCAGTAACTGGCATCTGCCAGGTTTATCAAAAGACATTTTTAAGGAAAGTGTGACTGGCCCTGTAAGAGGGCCATGTCACAGTGGAAGATGTGCATTCCTCATGCAGAAAGCCAGTGTGCTGAGCCATGTGTGCAGTTCATTCCAAGCTAGTCAGTTAGCTGTGGGGGGCGAAACACCTGACCCTCAGTTTCTTCATGTATAAAGATTGTGTTGGATTATAACAACATTTGGGGTTTTTTTTTGTTTTTGTTTGTTTGTTTTTTTTTTTCCGAGACAGGGTTTCTCTGTACCTTTGGAGCCTGTCCTGGCACTAGCTCAATGTCTGTGGCATTTTTATGGTTTTAGAAAAGCATAAATCTTTATACAGATGAATTTACAAAGTCAAATAATGAGCCAGGAAATTGTGATCAAAATTACATTTCTAGATTGTAACATGACTGATAACCTATCAAATTCTCTTCTGTGCCTCTACAACTTTGGATTTAAAGTTTTAGACTCTACCTACACTGTTTTTACTCTGTTTCACATGTTGATAATGGAGACGCCTGCAGAGCTGTGCTGCATGGTGACTTTGTTCAACTATATCAACTGTACTAACAGATACAGTTTGTTGTGTCTCAAAATATGCTGTGACTAGAATGTCCACTTGTGTCTCCAGTGTTTCATATAAAGATGAATACAGGGCTGGAGAGATGGCTCAGAGGTTAAGAGCATTGCCTGCTCTTCCAAAGGTCCTGAGTTCAATTCCCAGCAACCACATGGTGGCTTACAACCATCTGTAATGGGGTCTGGTGCCCTCTTCTGGCCTGCAGGCATACACACAGAGAGAATATTGTATACTAAATAAATAAATATTGAAAAAAAATAAAGATGAATTACAGAGAGCGTTGCACCAATTACATTTGTAAAAGATTTGTAGCTTGCTTATTTCAGATGTTATTGTGACTTTTGAAATTAGTTTAATTTAACCAGGCACAGCTTAGGATTGTTTGGTCTTAAGTAAAAACCTTGAAAAAAACTGACATAGAAGCTAGATACTGGGAGTTGGACATTGCTATAATTTATTAGTGGACTATATAGACTTTTACACTAGTAATGTCGGGAAGTTGGTATTTGTATTCTTAGTTTCAGAATTTGGCCATAAAAACAAAGAGAACATTTTCATAAGCTTATTTATGTCAAATACAAAGCAATGAATTAAAGTGTGTACATTTAAAAATCTGAGCCTGGTGATGGTGGCGCACACCTTTAATCCCGGTCCTCAGGAGGCAGAGGCAGGCAGATCTCTGTGAGTTCGAGACCAGCCTGGTCTACAGCTCCAGAACTACTGAGAAACCCTGTCTCAAAAAACCAAATAAAGATGAACCACTACTGTCACCAGTGCTCTCCCCAAGCTCATAGAAAGAGGAGGAAAGGATGGGTGCATGGGGGCTTCAAAATGACTGATCACATCCAAGAATGATGCATGGATGTTCATTTCAAAATTTTTTTCATCAGTAAAATAACTGCTGGACTTGGTGATGCACACTGAGGCAGAAGAATTGGGAGTTTGAGGTCAGCCTGCTTTACAAAGTAAAACTTATGTTAGAGTTTTATAGCTGTATCATGTACTGTGCATGCTATTTATAAAACGGGGCTAGATTATCCTTTCTTACCACTGTGAAGACAGATTTTCTTCCTTCCACTTGGAAATGAGTTACCAAGGTTTTCAGGTATGCTGTTGTCTGAAAGTACCATCCACCCCTCCTCTGTAAACTTGATGCTGCTCTCTCTTAGCTCACAGCTGTTTATCTATTTCACCTAAGTTTTCAAACTTAACATATTTTATAAATTATCTGATAATCCTCACTAAGTTCTTCTTGCTCTTCCTATGTCCCTTTTTCACTTTATGTTTAACTGTTGGCTGCATACTGCAATAGAGAATAAAGATGTTTTCTGTAATACTTCATAATCTCAAAGTTAGAAATGTGCATGTCAGTTACCTCCATGAAAATAATCTGTTTCCTCACCCTGCTGCCAGGTGTTTGTTTCCTTTCTTTGCTGATAAAAGTATGACGGTGAAGACTCTGTTCTTAGTCTTTTGTTCCCAGATGTTTAGGAAATGATAACATTTTTTTCTAAACTAAATGTTTTTTTTTAATGTAACTGCATGGGATGCAAATTTGTTTTGTTTTTGTTTTTTGAGACAGAGTTTCTCTTTGTGACAGCTCTGGCTGTCCTGAATCTCGCTTTGTTGACCAAGCTACTCTTGAACTCATAGACATCCACCTGCCTCTGCCATCCATGTGTGTTTTAGGATTAAAGGTGTGCGTCACCACGCCTGGCGCCTAAATTCTTAATATACAACTTTTGAATATTCTTAGTCACAAATTTTACATTGCTTGACCTTTAAAACAGTCTGCTTTTATTTTAAATATCCAAGGTACTTTCATTCTAAAAGAAATGATACTGAAATAAATAACTATATGTATAGTTACATTTGTATTTTCGAGAGGAAAAGATTATTAGCAGACATTATAGTTTTTTAACTGTCCTGACGTGAACTTGCATATTGTCAGTAGGCTTTGGGTTTGTCCAGACACTCTGCTATATGTTTTCTTTAACCAGTTCTGAGACTGGCAAAGAAAATGATTTTTAAAAACAGACAGGCACTTGTCTCTTCCCTAGTAATTTCTACATTTAAATGTGTGTACTTACACGTTTCTGTAAAAAATGTGATAGGATTCAAGGAAAAAAATGTCTAGCATGTTTTAACTAGTAGATTGAGTTTGGACCCGAGAGGTAACATCTTCTAAGTGCCCACTACTTAAAAATTGCCGGTTCCGTTTTTGTGTAACCTCAAATAAAGCAGTGTGATAAACACTTTTACAAAGGAAATCAACAATTTTATGCATATTTAATTCAGTTTTGGTGTGTGTGTTTACTGTACTAAGAATGTTAATGATTTGCCTAAGAAATTTTTTGAGAACCATAAAATACAATGAAATATTTCAGTTTTGTTGTTCTTTTTTATAGGTCATGGAAAATGGAAGATTTGCAAAATACAAGTATTTTACCCATGTCATGATCAACAAAACAGATATGTTCATGATAACGAGAAGGTAACTTCTTTTCCTTCTCCAGTATAATTGATAAGGTACCAGGTTCCCATGTTCGTTGTTACTTTATCATCACATTTGATTGCTGTAAACTCTGGTCATATGCTTTGTGTGTGCTTGTACATAAACACAGCCAGAAATCAACAGAATTATAGTTAGTTTAGTATTTATTTCAGCTACTTCACTGATCAGAAATTGTGTAGAGCTGACCTCACAGGTAGACTTTCCCCCTCTAAAAACCACTCAGTCCTCGTACTGGCATTTCTAGGACAGAATAGGTTTACTGTCCTAGCTGGGTACACCCAATGTGAACAGAAGAGTTTAGGAAGGTACTCCCGCTGTGACATCCTCCGGTGTTTTTCAGCATCTCCAGCAGTCTCAGACTGGCGCACACGGTGGAGAGGACTAAAGACCATGACTGCCTTATGTTTCAGCCATGGGCTCTTAACTTTTTTTTTTTTTAATTAAAAAAAAAACTATTTTTTTCTCATTTTACATACCAATCCCTGTTCCCACTCCCTCCCCTTCTCTCCTCCTCTCCTCCCATTCTTTCCACCTTCTCCGGAGCCCTTATCACCCCCACATGCATTCCTCAGAGAGCATAAGGCACATTGCTTTGAGGCAGGACCAAGGCCGTCCCAACTATATCTAGGCTGAGCAAGGTCTCCCTCCAAAGAGAATGGGTTCCAAAAAACCAGTACAAGCAGTAGGGATAAATCCTGATCTCACTGACAGTGTGTCCCCCCCCCCCCCCAGTTTGTCCCAGCCATAAAACAGTCACCCACATTCAGAGGGTCTAGTTTGATCTTAATGCTGGTTCCCTGTCAGGCCAGAGTTGGTGGGCTCCCATTAGCTCAAGTAAGCTGTTTCTTTGGGAATCTGTTGGGAGCAGTGAGACCCCAGATCCTGAATTTCTTGTAAACAACTTGTAATCCCCTGATCTGAGTGCCTACAGCTGCTCTGAGCACGAGACCTTCAGGAGTTCCTGATGGCAGGAGAGTGGTTTCTGGTGGGTTTGGCTGGGGCGTGGCTATCTCTATATAATCTGCCCCTGAACACAATAAAGGGGGCATTCTTGGGGAATTCAAGGATGACCCGTGTCTCTGTCTCTGTGTGTGTGTGTGTGTTTGTGTATTTTAACCTCCAGCCCCCTTGCCTGAAGCTCGCGAACTGGGTGCCAGTGCACAGAGCGCAGGCAGGGGGGTGCAGTGCGCGGCAGGAGTCATATTCTCATTCCTCCCACTTTTTGACTAGACTTTGGAAGGTCAAGCCAAGGGCTCTGTCTTAAATCTCTTTCTGAAAGTATGTGCTGTCAACTTAAAATCAGTGTCTCAGCTACAAAGAATAACTATGAGAATGTCCTTTAAAGAAAGGATTAAGTAGAACAATAGATGAAATGCATTTTTCTAATCTCTTCCCCCCATGAAGCCTAAGATGTTGTATTTTTAACATTTCTTTCTGATTTTGACGATGACATGACTTGATTTTCCCTGGAAAACCCCAGGGTTTTCAGTGTGTTGATTTTGTTCAGTGTGGTTAGCAAAGCCTCCTTCTGATGGAGGGTGCAGTTCTAACCTGTTACACATTCTTGACTATTTTCTGGTAATTGGTTCTGTAAATGTTTACTGTTCCTTAGAAAGAGCCTCCTAAGACTTCAGCTCGGTTTTTCCAGAAAATGTCATGCTGTAAATTTCCCATTGAGCATTGATTCAGCTACATCCCACAGATGTTATATTTTGTTTTCACCCTTCTAATTATTTTCACCATTTGAGATTCTTTAACTCATGGCTTGTTTTAGGTATGCCTTTATTTTTAAACATTGGGGAGTATTGTCATTTTTCATCTTTCTGTTAACTAGATTCTTATTTTAGTCCATTATGCTCTGAAAACAGATACTTTTACGGTTTCAATTGTTTAAAATTTATTGGATTTTGTTTTATTTGTGATACTGGAAATCAAACCCAAGGCCACACACTTTTTAGGAGGCAGTTTACCATTAAGCCATACCTCAAGCCCTAAATTCATTAAGGTTTTTTGTGCTGTAAAAATGGCTCGGCTGTTAAGAATACTAGCTGCCCTTGCAGAAGATCCAGGTTCAGTTCCCAGCATCTACATGAGGTGGTGCACAGTCACCTTTAACTCCAGTTCCAGGGACTTAATGACCTCCTCAGACCTCTCGGGGTACCTGCACACATGTGCACATACAAATTAAATATTTTTGAAAAATAGGATTTTAATGTGACTTAGGTTATCTATGAATGTTCCATGTGTGCTTGTAAAAAAAAATAAAATATAAAAGTAAATCTTTTATTTAAGCTTTATTAAGTCCTTCAGTTCTCAAAGTGAATCCTTTCTTCTTCCCCTAGTGGTGTGTTGTTTGTAACAAAGGGAACATTTGGACAACTTACATGTGAATGGCAGTATAGTTTTGATGAGTTTACCAAAGAGCCATTCATTGTTCATGGGAGAAGATTGCGTATTGAAGCAAAGGTATGTAGAACAGACTGGTTTTTGATATTTATATTTTCTAAAATAGTGCACTGGGGTTGTCTCTGATCTGTCTTTTATGAATGCTGCTTTGTCTCAAGATAGCTTTCCTTAGACAATGTAATTGTAGTATCTGTAGGAGGGAAAAAGCATTTCTTTATTGTATTTCTACAACTGGGTTTTCTTTTTAATGAACTTACGAATTCTGTTTGTAGGAACGAGTGAAATCTGTATTTCATGCTAAAGAATTTGGGAAAATAATTAACTTCAAGACTCCAGAGGATGCTAGGGTAAATATAATTAATTAATCTTTTATTTAAGCCTCAAAGAAACATCTCATTTTGAAGCCATATTTTTCAGAAGGTAAATTTTGTTTAGGTCTTTTGTTTTTAACAGCTTTAGTATATATAATTAATGATATGTCCTTCAACCATCTTTCAATATATTCAACACTCTGACTTTTTATATCAAATTGCTCTTCATTTTTTTATTTTTGAGACAGGGTCTCACTGTATAGTCCAGGATATCCTAGGAACTCACCGTTTTCCTTCCTCAACCTCTTAAGACCTGAAATTACATGTTTCAGCATGTTCTCCTGTTAAATGCTAACTGTCATACTTCAGTTTTTAAAAGTCAGCAAACAAACACGAAGAATCATTCTGTTCTAGTGTTAATCTGTCCGCTACAGAAGAGAAAGTATAACTCTGTGTCACTAATTTCTTTATTGTACAGTACAATGGTGTAACAAAGCAAGAAAGAAACCAAGCCTGTGGTCAATAAGGTAGAGTTTAGTATTTCTTCTCTTGCTCGCTAGCAGAACTTTGAAGGAAATCAGTTAACCTCAGTTTCTTTGGAATAGGAGTGGTCTAACTGAAAAAGACTGCACATGCTTTGGGTCATGACGAGGAAGAAAAGGAAGGCTATGAACTGATGTCACATTAGTCAGAGCTAAGACCCTGTTCTCATGCAGCAGTGGGCTGTTTGGAGCAGCTCATCTTAAGAGCATTGGACCTTTCACTTCATCCCTGCCTCTTGCCTTTTTACCACCTTCTCCAGAAAATAGGATTCTCTTCCAGTTCACTTGTCGCATCTAGACATTAATTGCTCTCCTCCTACATACCGTGGACCAGTTAGTGTATGCTTTGCAATTTAACACATGCTTTGCAATTTCTATCAAGGTATTGTGAATAAAGACAACATTGGTGTACTAATCATAGGAAGGGTAAATGAATTACCTAGAAACAGGAATAAAACACTGAAGTTATAATATATTTATGACATGGAACAAGGAGACAGAATAGAACTAATACCTGAACTTTTCCTTGAAGGTAGACTTTATTATTGCTTCAATTTCATTAATTTTTTATTGGACTGTGTGTGTGTTTCAGTCTTGGTAAGCTACATGCATTTTGAATTTATATATGACCACTATTTTGATACATAGCTATTGGTAATAATTTCTGACGATATTTATTTCTATGGTGTCATTTTGTAATCTCATTTCTGGTTCTGAGTCTTCTTTTTATTCCATCCAAGAACTTGGTCTAATTTGTTTATCTTTTCAAAGAGTAAAGACTTCATTGATTTATTTGTCTCCCTGTCATTTATTTGTTTTGATTCTTACTCTTTCCCTCTAACGTGGAGTTTGGCTTGTTTTTTTCTGCTTCCTTAAAGCATAGTAAAATGGTTTATTCTCTGAGTCCATGTTGCATTGTATCAAACTCTAATCTCTTTCTACAACTTTTGATCCAAAATTGATTTTTCTTTAAATATAGCTACTCCCGATTTCTTCTGAATTCCATTTGCATGGAAAATCTTATTCAGTCCCTTCACTTTGTAATTCATATAATGTCCTTAGAGATGAATGCATTTCTTATAAATCACATAGTAGATTTGGGTTTGGGGTTTATGGGTTCCTTAATCTAGTCAGTCACACTGTCTTTTACTTGGAGTGTTTAATCCATTTATATTCCACATCATTATTCATAGGTGAGGACTTAATGCAGCCCATGTAGAACTCGAGTTTAACTGTCATGGCTGTGCCCTTCTCCCCAGCAGGCAGTATCTTGCTCTGTGCTCTGCTGCCTGAATTGGGGGAGGAGTGGTAATTGTAGTCAGTCACCTAGCATAGTTCCATTGGCCCAGTGACCAGGAGTTAGTTGGGGTTTTACTGTGGTATGGCATGACTGAGTTTCAAGACTAAGACCTGTGCTAGACTGTCTTGCCCCTGAGTGAGGGGCATCTTTCTATGCTGAGTTGATTGAAGTTGAGTTATAGTGTGGCGTGGTATCGCTTACCTTCCTTAGATGTCTTTTTGTTCTCCGTACTCAATAAGCAGGCATATGTCTCACCTGACGTCCTTAGCTCTTGTAAAGGCAGTTTGATACATGAGTGGCTGTTCAACTTGGTGGGGGGCAGCCACCAAAGGATCTTATTTAGTTGCCTTGTAAATCTTTTGGAAATGGGACCCAGCTATATCATAAGTTTCACTTATCATGCAGATCCCACAATCATGGGCATTGCTCATAGAAAGGTTTGTATTTCATTTTAATAATCTCTAGTCCTCTCAGCATAAATTTTTATCCTGGGACGATCAAAACTGCTCAAAGATGTTACTATGCTACTCCCAACTACAGATTCTTTGTCCTGCTTTAACTGAAACTTATACATACAGAATGGCGCAAAGTGGAAAGAGCTTTGTAACAATACTGACTTTTCCGACAATGTCAGTTGTCTAATCACCAAATTATACATTTTCTGGCAGAATAGTTCATTGTACTTTTCTTTTTCCCAAGATGAACATCTTACTCCAAGGACCTTAGAGAAATGCTATCCTCTGAACTCCGGACTGTGTCCGTGCTCTCTTCTGTAGTCTGGAGGTTAACTGTTGGCTATCAGTTTATGCCTACATGTAATGTTGGCTTTGAGATTTCTACTCATTAAGTTTTGTTTCATCACAAGTTCATTGAGATTAGTAAATGTTGCTTTATTTCTTCCCAACAGTGGATTCTGACAAAGCTGGAAGAAGCAAGAGAACCATCTCCGAGCCTGTGAAGAGGGAATGCTGCCTGGAGGGACAGCAATCCGTTATCACAGTTCCCTTGCTGTACCTTCTAACCCCTGTGGAGAATAGCAGTCATTCCAGGGATCCTATGCTTTAAATGCCTTTAAAAAAAAATCCGGAATCAATTGGGTAAACAGCTATGTGATTAAAATACTAGAAGGTCCATTTAGTTTCCTAATCTGAATCATGCATCTGGTTATGATTCTTTTTTATAAAAAGAAGTGTTTTTACTTCAGGGTATTCTCAGGAGTAGGAGACAGATTGCTCAGTCTTCATGTCAAACAAAATGTGGTTTCCCAGTTAACACTGTAAACTTCTCTCATCTTACTTTGTCTCCCGAAGTGACGGGAAATGATCAGATTAAGCACTGCCTCAGTAGTGACATGAAAACTTTGGTAATTTCTTCAGAATCATGAAGTTCTTTTTACAAATAAATATTTTGGTATTTTCCTTATTTTAAAAAAATGGTTTGGATTATACTAAAATGCATAGTATAACTGTGAAAAACAATCTTTTTTGAGATTGGACATAATGCCCCTTGAACACAGACTGAGAGGCTTTAAAAACTGAGTATTGTACCCAAAAAAATGGTACAATCCCTCCAGATCTTTAGAGCATTGGAAATATTTCCTCAGGGAAACCCCATGGATTTACCCAGTTTGTGTTGTTAATAGACGGTTGTGTTTAAAGTAAAAATTTACAGCCTTAATATTGCTTACCTTCTGTTTACTGGTAAAAGAATTTAAAAATTCAAAAAACAGAAGCTCTTGCTGGCATCTTAGCGCTAATGAATTATGCTCTGGAATAAAGAGCTCCTATCATGAGTTAAAGGACAAACCCTAAAATCTAACCAGTAACCCATCCTATTGTTTTGGATTAAGAATTTCAGGTTTGCCTACTCTGTAGTTATTCAGTGAGAAACACTTACTTAAAAATACAGGCTCATCGCTACAAAAGTTCCAAACTCCATCACAGTAAAAAAAATAAGGTTACAGGTTTTTTTCCCTCTTTGGTTTTAATCCAAGATCTTTGCTCTTTACTATTACTGGACTATTTAAAGTGAAACAGAATGATTGTCCATTTGTGACCTATAAACAGAATGTCTTAACTGGTTATTGAATACACACTTGTTCAGTCGATATAGTAATGTTACCAACTTGTCATAAACTGGTGTTGAAATTGAAGAGTCTTGTTTGGTCACTGGGTATTTATTCTACAGGTTTGTGAAGTCTCTTGCTTTAATGTACAACCTGGAATGAATAGCATGTGAGTCTGTACTGCAGCTGTTGCTGCCCGAATCCTGGTGTTGTTACCATATGATTTCACAGAACACATTCATTGATATTGGTGGTGTCCCCCAGAATGATTTCTCTGCTAAACAAGTTGAATCAAAAGATGACACATCTCAAATTGTTGTAGTTATGTCTCCCTAAGATGACCTTTCTTCAAGGTAAGGCGCAAGTTTTCTCTGTTGCTGAGCCCCTCCAGGTTTGCAGATTAAACCTGCAAGGAGAGGTAGTTAGGTGTCATCTCTGTATCTGGAATGTCGCTTTTCTGGCACTGCAGTCACTGCCAATAGTTAAATACCTCATTAGTTACTTCTTTCATGATTTCAGAAAAATTAGATTCATAACTCTTCAGGTATGCCATGGCAAAGTGCAAAAGTAATAGCATAGCGATTCTGTATCTTCTGGCAGCCGGCAGGATGGGTTTTATAACTGGTGCACATACATAGCTAATGTGCCTGTTCTCCTTGTTCCTGTATCAATAAAAACCGAGAAATAGCTCTTGTTCCTTATAAATCATGTGCCTATCACCTCCTCCCATCACTCTGACTGTGCACTAGAAAGACACAGGTTGTTCTAGGATAGTCTGTGTCTAAACAACTATGAAAACTAGGAACACTAACCACCATTGACATAGACAAGACATTCACATGACATTTTATAATTTACAGTTATGTGTTTGAGTCAGTAGTCTTTTTCAGAATCTTTTGAGAAAATCAACCAGGAATCATAGTATTCAGATTTCTCCAATAGTGTTTGTGTGTGGCGGGGGGGTCTTCCCTGGCATCTGGAGTCCTGGGGTTTTCCATGATTTCTATCATAATCATCTCCTTTCAGTGAATATCACTCTGCCAGTATCTAATCAGTTAAAAGCATCCACAGGTTGGTGCCCCATTCCTACCAGGTTTTTTAAAAAAGCAAAAAAAAAAAAATGCTCAACCCTGAATTTCCTGTACTTTGGATCACTGTGTTGGTTCATTCTTTAGCTCTGCTAATTGCTCCCTTGTATAGGCCTCTGCATTAGAAAGATGAAGACAAAACGCATGTGCCATATGTACTTATAGGTGTCTAAAACTATCAGGTCTGTCTGTGCTCCAGGCTTTTTCTTTTGTTTACCTCTGAAATCCTCCGCAGCAGTGTTTGTCAAATTATAGGTCTTAACCAGTGGGTCATGAAGTCACTCTAATAACTAAAGACAATCATAGGAACAAGAGAACACATAAGAACAAATACTCTTTCTGTTTATAATTTAAAATCATATTTTAGTGTTAGATTTTTTAAAAGTGAATAAAAAGCCTGAAAGACTAGGTCTGTCTGGAACTGCTGGAACTGTGGCCATGCCCACGGCTCCCCTCCCTGGAAACAGGGTGGTTTGAGTTGTTTGTTCTTAGGTAGTAAAGAGCAGGCTCAGAGCACAGTGGTCACCTTTAGGACAAGAAGTCAGGAGAGCTCTTGTTCTACTGTATGAAATTTTTTCTTCCCTTTCCTCGTAGAAAAATCTATGGAACCAGAAACGGCATAGACAATTAACTCGACAGATGACACCCGAAAAGACCACAGACTGTGGTAGAGGTCCTTCACACAGGACCTCTAACTCCCATCCGCCTTCTGTCTGGCTCCTCATGCAGGTGGCAGAGATCCTAACAAACCGGTAGCCAACCATTATTGTAGAACTGGAACTCACCTGCTGAGGTGTGATACAAATACCAGTACATTTTAACTAAAATACTGCATTCATTCGTTTCCATAAGACCTAAGTAGAAAAGGAAGACTTGCGTTTCTTATATCAGATTAATCCAAATTCATCAGGCTGTTTTCCATTGGTGCTGCATAGAATCACATATCCTTCCTCACTCTATAAAAGAACTAGATCTGCCTGATCTTCTGGATGTATTTTTGAGTTTATACTTCATTGTTAATGCTAAAGCATCTGAGTGTACACTAGTTGGCTAGATTATGTTTTTTTTTTATGATCTGTTGTATGTAGTGTAGAGAGTAAGCACTATACCCAACAGCATGACTTCCCCCACTGACCTAGAAGGTGGTGCCTTGTTAAATAAGAGGGGTCTGTGTCCTATCAGAAGCCCTGCTAATGTTTCTTCAATTAAAACCTTTTCTATATATTGCCTTTTTTGTAAAATAATCTCATGTCATTTAAAAGTATTTTTACTTTAGCATTAAAGGTTCTTAATTTTTCTTAAGCATTATATCATTCTTTAAAAGAGGAAAATTTGATTTACCCAAAGCTTGACACATAAGAAATGTAACTTCAGATTTACAGGTCGATATGAGTATTTTTTTAAAATTGAGGTTTTTTTTTAATACAAATATAAATTTGAGGTGTAGTTTAACACCTGCGTGATCTCTATCAAATTGCCTCGATTTAAAACCTGTCACTAAATACGTTTCTGTGACGGCAGTGCTTCCTTCTAGTAAACTGTAGCAAGGACCCTCGAGGCTGTGAAAGTAAAAATGTCTAATGACTAGAAGTGTCAGCTACAGCGGAGCGGGATGAAACCCTCTGTTCATGATGTCCTCCTGCCACCACTGTTTAATTGTCTGTATTCAAGTTGCCAGTGTTTTTTTGCAGAAAAACATTTCAAAAAGCAACATACTATAGCTTAGAAAGAATATTCTCCGTATCAATACACACAAGCCCACCAATAATTATAAATTATATCTAGGACTAAATTATATTTAGGACCATTTTTTTAAATGCTCATCTCTGTATACAAGTATATTACAGTTAATGAAATTTGGGGGGGAAGGTGTGCTTTAAAAATACCTTCTTGCTAGTTTTTTAATTGTACAGTTCCATTTCTATGCAATGTCCGGACTAGTGTCTAACTATTTTTATATTGACTTAATAGCCTGTGCTTCTTTGAAATGTTTATTATTATTTGTTCAAAACATGACCATTGGTTATTATAGGTTTTAAAGTATTCCTCATTGCATCAGTATTTCCTTTTCTATTCCTAATATCTCTTGTATGTAAACATGACCTAATTATCTATTACACTGTGGTTGCCGAAGTTTTGTGTATTTTGATATAGTCTTAACACAGGCATTTCAAATGAGGTTCTTATTTTTAAAACTAATCTTAGTCTTTTTCTTTCTAAAAATTGGCTGGAAATACTAACACTTGAAATACTACTTATTTCTTGGAGGTGGTGATTGCATGCTAAAATGACTACCCAGTGTAACCATATGTGAGTCCAATAAAGCTTTCTGGTCTTCGGTCTGTTTTGATTATTAAATAGAACCACGAACATTCACCTTCTTTTTCCTGTCTAAAATCTACCTCTCTGTGGCCCAAGTCCCTTGAAGAGATCAGTGTCCTTACTTTTTAGTTGAAGTGGATAGATAGCCTTCTAGCCAAGCATGCTCACCATTGACTAAAAGTTTGAGGAAATACCTGGTGAATGGTTAGCCACCAACTTCAGATGGCTAATTTTTTCTGGCAGTTGTGGTGAGTATATTTTAAAAAGATAGACTAAGGGATAATTTCTGCACAACTAATTAATATTGACAGAAATCACTGACTCACTCCTGATATGGAGAGTTAACTTTGCTGTAACTGAAAAAGGTATTTATTACCACCCTTTGATTTTATTTATTATTATTATTTTATTTTATTTATTCCACACTTTTCTTGCCTTAAAGTCATCAATTTGTATCAATCAAATTTGTTAATAGCTCAATGCTGGAAGGTACTCAATGTAATGATATTTCGTTTATGTTTTAACAAGTAAAGCTTACCTGAAGATTAGAGTGCAGAGCTAAGCCACTAGAGGTCAGGGAGTGGTGGCACACACCTTTAATCCCAGGACTTGGGATACAGAGACAGAGGGATCTCTGTTAGTTTAAGGCCACCCTGAGCTACATAAGATTGAATCTGTCTAAAAGAGAAACAGCTCACACAAAGGTGACCTTTAATCCCAGCACTAGGGAGGTAGAGACAGGAGTGATTTGGCTGAGTAGAGAGAGGAATCTAAGGTTTGGTGGAGACAGTTTACAGTCTGAGGATACAATCTGAGGACAGGATTGCCCCTTTGGTCTGAGCATTGTAGAGGTAAAAGGTCTCTAGTGCCTGGCTGCACTACTGCTCTGCTCCTTCAGCTTTCACCCCCTATCTGACTCCAGATTTCCTTTATTCAGACCAATTAGAATGCATGCTACGACTTGAAAAGAGAATCCCACATTGCTTAACATCCTTGATTCTGAGTCTGTTGATATGCTTCTTTTTAGATTAATTGGATAATGAGACTAGTTAATCACCTTTAACCATTGGTAAATGTTTTCTTTGATTTTAAATATCTTGAAGAGCTATCCCTTTGTCTTTCTCTTGATGATTACATGTTTAAAATAAAATTTAGCATCCGTCTGTCCAGTTCATGTGTTAAGATTGGCTTTCAAAACCTAATGCTACTTTGGTAGAATGTGTTTACCCTTGGAATGTTCCAACAAGTTGACAATCTGAAGGTCCAGTAACTGGGTATAAGAAAGGCTTAGTTCAGCTCTAGGAATTTAACCATGGGGTTCTGCAACAGATATAGCCAATCTGAGAATGTTTATACAGACTCAACTAAGTAAACCTACAGTGACTGGAGGCATTGAGACTGAAAATGCATAATAGTATACTGACCCTCTGGAACATCCAATCCAGCAGTGCACCACCGAGAGGTTACTGGCTCACTGGGAACTGCAGCTTACAACTGCCCATCATCTCAAGAGAGTACCAGGCCAAAAATTATTAGCCTGAGAAAGGATCAAAATTCAAAGTACAGTTCCTCTTGGATATATATCACTTTCTCACTGTTATAAAGGCTAAAGCCTTATAAATTAGAGACCCTTTGAAAATTTCTGGGAGGTAGATACACCCTAAGTACACACATACCTCCCAATGAGCAGTGGAAACAAAGCCATCCTAGGCCTTCAGTCTGAACCACTCTACTTCCTGGGGATCGGGATCTGCTCTGTTTACTGAGCCAGCTATGAAGGATCTCCAGCATGCAGAGATGAATGAAGACTTACTTCAAAAGGGGGGAAACAGGAAAACTGCTGAGTTGTTGATAAGACTGTGGCATTTTTCATTTGAATAGAACCATCCACGAGCTCCAAGAAACACATCATCATCAGTGCTCTTGGTAGAACAGTATATTCTCAGTATCCAGAAAGGCACAGTGTACACAGTTCAGACATAGCAGATTTGTGATTACCACCAGTTTTGGCAAGGCTTACATGACATTTGTTAAACAAGTTATGCTTTAGCCATTCCGTAAGTTTATAAAGACCTGACCATACGCATTAAAATACACACATGCACTATCTAAAGTCCGTTTCTCCTCTTGGCGTAGTCTTCACCACCAAATTGTGGCAAAATTAAATTAGAAGATGGGATAATATTAATTTGGCTTAGAAAGTTGACAAGAATAGAACTACTGTTTTGTTTTTTTCTTTTAAGAAAACTTTGCTGGGGGCTTGCACAGCACCCTGGGTTCCATCCCAAGCATCGCATAAGCTGATCGTACTGACATACATCCTAGCACTTACTAACCTGTAAATATCAATGTCAAATCATACAGTTTGAGACCTCTTGATGTCAGGAATAATTAGCAACGGTGAAAACTCTCCTGCTCTAATTAGGCTATATATATGAAGACAAGAGAATCAGAAGTTTAAGGTCATCCTCGACTGTACTATGTTTGAGACCAACATGGAATACATGAGACCTTGTCTCAGAAAAGAAAATAATCTTAGCTGAACACCAACAATTCCAACAAACACTTGGGGAGTCCAGGCAGGAGGATCAAGGCCATCCTCAATGACACAGCAGATGCGGATTGGAAGCCTGCCTGGGTCACTTAAGGCCTTGCCTTTAAAAGTAAAAAATTAAAATAATAAGGGTCGGTGGGGGGGGATGCATAGAAAGTCTTTGGTTGTTTGGTACAAATGTTAGATGAGGGGAAGAAATGTAAGAAATATCTTTCAAGGTTTATTTAAAAAGCATTAAATCTATTAAGATTTCTTAGTCACCTGAATTAATCCTAGAGGTCTGAAGGCATGATCTGTAAATTAACAAGTCCTCTCTGTTAGTGATTGAACATTTTAGTTTAAGAGGGGGGAGGGGCGTCACAGTAGCCTTTGAAATTCTATAAAATACCAAACTCAGAAATTATGCCTGACCTCACAGCCAAAAGGTAAGTAAAGACAAGAGTTGATGACAGTTAAAAGAGTTGGTAGAGCAAGTGTCCTTGAGGTTACACTATCCATCTCTGTCCCTGTGGGCTACGTAATGTCCTTGGAGCCTGGCCCGGAGATCACCCTCTGTCTGGGAGGAGTGGGTCACAGCATTTACACCAAGTTGAATTCCCGGAGGTTTAGTTGGAGGATTGTGTCTTTGACAGCAGCAAACACAAAGCGGATATTCTCAGTGTCTGTAGCACATGTGAAGTGAGAATAGATGACCTTCTCTTTGTCAGGGTTCTGGTCTTGATACAGCTTCAGGATAAAGTCCCTGGCGGCTTTGACATCTTGCTTTGGTCCTGGTCATGAGAGGAATAAAGATACAGACTCACCATCATGCCCTCCCATAATCCATTTTTATTGTATTTTCTTATTTCAGATCCTTTTTATTTCATACCTAAGGAAAGGTTACCTGGAATAGTTATTATATTTCATATGAATCTATAAAATGTTTTAAAAATATTTTAGGTTTTACGGAGTATATATGCATGTATACATACATGTGCCCAGAGAACAATTCCATGTTATCGTCGGGAATACTATGCATCTCCATTGACAAAGATCTTTCTCTGGCCTACAGCTCACCAACTAGGCTAGACTGACTGGCCAGCAAATCCCAGTGGTCTGCCTGTCTCTGTGATTATAAATTCTCATTATCATGCCTGCTTTTTTAGGTGAGTTCTAAGGATTGAACGTGGTCATATACTTGCTTCCAAAGCAAATGTTTTTACCAACTGAACCAGCCATTCCCTTGCCCAGTGTTTGGTCTTTTTTAAAGTGTCTACTGGTATCTAAAAATTGTACTGTAAAGTGATTTGTCTAAAAATAGTGGCCTAGTTTTGTTTTCTAACCACTAACTTGTACAGACAGGCAGCTGGGGGCTGGGGGAGGGGGGTGTGGCGCAGAAACTAATGTCATTAGTTTGGTTTTAAAGCCAGACAGTTTGAAACTATACTGCCAGAGTGTTTAATCAAAGGAGGAGTATGCTGAAACACTTCACATGGAATGCCAGTTTCAAGAGTGTGCTATTTGAGACGTCTTGTGCCAGGAGTGATTAGTGAGCATGAGCACTGTCCTGTCTTGAGCAGGTTACATCCATGAAGATTCCAGCACCCCACAAAGCAGCGTGTACTCTGACTGAAGCTGCAGGAGCCAGCTCTGCCAGAGAAAGCTGAGTGAGTGCGTACGCAGCAGAATGACCAGGCTGCCAGGGCAACAGAAAGGGGTGGCACCCTAGTGCAAGCTGTAGATAGATGCAGAAGGGTTTCCTAGGTGAGGCTCCCAAGCTGGGGCCTGACCAGTCAAGTGGAGTAAGCCAAATGAGCTGGCAAATGTATTCAGGCCCCAGTGGCAGGTGTTGAGGTGAAAACACTATGAGAAGCATAATTTGAAGGAGGAACATGAGAGCCATCAGAGAGGCCCCCAGAAAGCTGGGGAGTCAATATGGCTCGTGTGAGAGCCGCATCCCCCAAATACTTACCTGTGTATTCTGGGAAATAACTAATTAGATGGGAGTACATGATTTTCTCTTCCAGAAGATCCTTCTTGTTTAAGAACAAAATTACAGATGAGTTCAGAAACCAGGGGTAGGTGATGATGGTTTTAAACAAGGCTTTGCTCTCTTCCATACGGTTCTAGGGAGAAACCAAGTTAGGATTAAGTCAGAAAGAAAAGCAGGACTTGGAAACAGCATGCTAGGAGGCTGGGTACGTCCATCAGTCCTCTCCCCTTAGGGTCACTGTTCTTATAATGGCAAGAATGCGGGCCCATCAGACCAGCTACCGTTTGCCCTTCCACCCTGCCCCTCCCCAACACACCTGATTTTTCTCAGCATTTTTGGAGCACTAACTCTTCTCTTGCCCTAAACAAGGTTCTTGTGCAAACTTGTGCCTCAGGAGTATTGGAACACAGGAGGCCTGCTAGACTGGTCAGGACAGAGATAACACTGCAGAGCGCCATAACCATGCTTTACAAATCGGATGTTGTCCCAGTTTCCCAATTTAGTGGATGACCACAGCATCCCAAAAATTTAACTTTCCCAAGTCCATAGAGACATGAGTCATGTGACAGTTATACTCATGAACAATAATTTTAAACAACACGTTTTTTTTCCCCCTAAGGAAAAAAACAAGAACTTTCCTTTAGAGGAAGAAGCAACCCTAAACCATCGACGCTCCGCACATGCTCCAAAGGGATGCACCATGATTGTACTTCCCTACAAGCCCACACCTGGGCATTCTCCCACTCTGAAGACTGGGGTCCAGAAAGTTATTATCAGAGAATTAACTCATTCACTTTTAGAGATTCTCTAAAGTCTAGAATTATCTTAATCTCCGAAGGAAAAAAATCTGTAGGCAGAATCGATGGGTCCAATGCATACGTACAGGTGGAAGGAATGGGCAGGAATAACAACCATCTGCGTGCTCTCCAAACTCCTGTAATTCCTATGACTTTTGTAGGAGAAACGAATATGTTTAATTTCTAAGAATATTGGTCTGGGCTCTTGGTGCGCTGAACACACAATCCTTTGACTCTTCTGAGAAATACCACAAGTAACTCCTAAGAATTCCTATTTTTTTTATGCTGAGAACTGTCTCTTGAAATTCCTCTTGGGAGAGCTACAGCAGCCGCTATTACTTTGATGGCACAAGTAAATGCGTCCCCCCTCCCCTAATTAACTAATATAATGGAACTCCTCGGAGAGAAGCTTTCACTCAAGAGGTACAAGATATGATTTGTTCATGGGCCAATGCTTAATCCTGGCAGCACACTGATGGTTGACATCCCTGTCCTTGAAACAAGAGCCAAGAAATCTTGCATACATTAAGAGGACATTGGTATTCCTCAGAAAATAACCTTACGAAGTGACCAACAGTCCTGGTCACTTTCTGTCAGAGCATCTAATGGAACTAGAGCCAGCCAGCACCTTGCAGCTTTGCAGGAGGCACAGTATCTGCCTGAACTGTGCCAGCCTCAGATGCCTAAATGAGACTTTGCAGGGGAGTAAGGCCAGATGCAGTCTCGGGTGCTGCTCTAATCTCTGAACTGCTCCATGTGTGGGCATCCCTGCTCTGACAGCTCAGCTAAGAGCCTAGTTTGGGAGCGGCGTTCTCTGGAGGCCGAGGGTCCGCTCAGATGGTGTCTGTTAGAAACAGACTGGGCTGGGCATGATGAAGCCACAGGTTCAGTCCACACGATGGCGCACAGGTATAATCCCAACACTTAGGAGGTGTAGTGGAAGGCTGGAGGATAATAAAGTGAAGGTTAGTTACCCTTTGCTTCATAGTCAGTTTGGGGCCAGCTTAAACTGGACAAGACCCAGTCTTGAAAGAGGTGGGATGGGGGAGAATTGTTAGACAATACTGTATGTATTAGGGTCTCTGAAGGGACTTGGAAATGAAACTACCCCCATTGGAACCCAACAAATATAGCTGTAGCGCAGGACCCAAAAGGCAGTAATTTTTTTTTTACCAACATGCCACCAGCAGTAAGAACCTTAGCTTTGTGTATGTAGGTTGGATTTTTACATGGTTTCTAAGGGCTAGCTTGGTAAACTGGGCTCTCTTGACCCAGTCTGCTTTTTCCTGTTTTCTACCCTTCATGACCCATGACATTTACCTGGGGGAGGGGGGGGACTTTGTGAACATTCTTACTCTCAGACCATAGCCACCATCAGTCAGTTAAATCAGAGTCTGGTATTTGACTCAGGAAATGTTCCTTGGGAAATTCTGGGCAACTAGTTTGGATCTAGGGTTCTGGTCCACAACTCTCAGTATGCAATAGGCTGCACCATTTCAGTTCGTCACACAAAGATGAAGTCTCTTCTGGTTGGTTGGTTTGTGCTTTTTTAGTTGTTTGCTTCTTGTCTTGTTTAATTTGGGTTGTTTTTTTTTTTTTTTTTTTTTAAGACTATGGAGGCTTGGCTAGCCAGGAACTCTCAGAGATCTGCCTGCCTTCGCCTCCTGAGTGCTGTGGCACCAAACCTGGCTCTGAAATCTGATGAGGTCTGTCTCCGGATGTATTTTGCTTTTAAGTGACATGTGACAGTATTTAAGTTGCAGGGAACTATGGACATGGGTCTGCAGTACACCAGTCGGCTGCATTAGTAACAGACACCTGAGTGCCGGCTTCTAGAAAACTGAAGAACTAAGACCGTCTTCCACAGTTACCACCCCACCCCGGCAGCATACCTCATTGTCACACTCAGCCAGGACCTGGTCATATTCACTCAGAGCAACCAAGAAAATGATGGAGGTGACGCTCTCAAAGCAGTGGATCCACTTCCGTCGCTCAGAGCGCTGGCCACCAACATCCACCATCCTGCTCAGTGGAGAGAGATGGTCAGAGTTGGAATGAACAGCTCCGGGAAACGGGATGCAGGTCTTTACACCACGGAGTTAGTAACCTTTGCGGTCTTCAGTGATTCGGAGGGAAGGGGTTCTTAAGGTTAGTGTCAGAACGGTGCTGCCCTGGGCAGTGGGGAACCATTGGTGGATTCCAAGCAAAGGACTCAGATGGAGCCTTCCTGGGGATGCTGGGTAAGAACCTGCTGCGGAAGTCTTTACTCCAGCAGCCCACACGGAGTCCTAGGGCACAAAAGGGACAAAGGCAAGCCATCTTCCTGGGACCTCTTCTGCAGGTCCTGTATTTAAATGTATGATTTGTATTCTGTCTTTCAGGACTGTGTGTTTATGTGTGCGTATGTGACATGCACATGAGACCGGGGACCTGAGGCCAAAAGAGGCCATTGGGTCTCCTGGAGCTGGAGTTACAGGTAGCTGTGAGCCACTCGGTGGAGGTGCACGCATTTCAACCCAGTCCTGTTGGGACTAATTGAGTCCTGGCCTTGAACTGCTCTTCCCTGTATAGAGCCTTCTAGTTAAAGTTACTAGAAGCTGTGCCTAGCTAAGAGGATCAGAGGATGGGATTTTCACCTGTTGGCCATTGACTGCAGGGTATTTAAGCCTCCACGGTGCTATTAAAGAGGGGCTTTTGGTACCAGTGTTGGAAGGTCTGTGTGTGGGTCTGTCTCTGCGTGTGTATTCTCAACCTCCAGCCCCTTGCCAGAAGCTCACAAACTGGGTTCTAGTGCATAGAGCGCAGACGGGGTCCCGCGGTGCGTGGCATAGTCCTGTGGCTCTGAAGGCAAAACCTGGCCACCAAAACTCTGGCAAACTCATTCTGAGATGCCTGGGAGGTTGCAAGCAGCCTTTGGAGTTGAAAAGGTTTAAACCCACTGGTCAGCTAGGGATAGAGCTCCCATTAAATGAGACATGAAGAGTATTTTTATACCACCCTCTCCACGTGACAACGCTGAAGGAGAGCTAAACAGAACAATAATATTGAACTCAATGTGGGAGGGCTAGACAGGTGTGCAATGATCGTCGTTAGAAAGGATAGAGGAATAATAGATACACGAGCTTTGAGGGGTCGGAGAGGAGGCTCAGGGGTTAAGAACTCCCGTTGCTTTTCAAAGGGCCTGAGTCCAGTCTGAGCACCCACATGGTGATCCATTCCCAGGGGATCTGATGCCGTTATCATCTCCAGTGACTCCTGCACACCTGGCACACACACACACACACACACACCCCTCAGGACATGTCCCCTGAACAGACTGACCCTTAAAGGCCTCTGTCTGGGAGACAGACTTACCGGAAGATGATGTTCTCCAAGTCAAATGGATACTCTATGATGCCAGTGGTGGGCACCCGAACACGAAGGACATCCTGTTGCGTTGGCACGAAAGAGGGCATGGCGATTCGGTCAATGTCAGTCAGGTAACTGTGACATTAAAGAGTTGAGACACTGAGGCTCCGTTGTGAGAAAGGAAAGCAACCTTCCTTGCTCAAGGGAAGTCCTCCCCGACCACAGGGCCCCCACAAGACTTGGAGGCCAGCAATAGCATGCAGAGGTGACTATGCCAGGTCTCGATCCTCCCAAGACCATTCTGAAGGGGTCAGGACTCAGGTAAATCTGGAAGCCTGAGAATGCAGGCCACCCCATCCCAGTTCCCAGCTGCATCATCTCTGTGGCCATGAGAGAAGCAGCAACCTAGAGACCAAGGAGGGGGTTACGATACTGGCCCCTCACCTGCCAGACCCACCCACTTGCCTCCACCCAAGAACATTAATAAATAGACATTGTTCTCTGAAGTCTCCGATCAGTGATAAGAACAGCTTCTATGAAAATACGCCGTCGTCAAACAGGACATGAAACAATTCTCTCAAAATAAGAGCATTTTCCTGTTAAGAACCCTGGGAAGTGAGACATCTAAAATAATCCAAAGTTCGTCTCATGGTATTTGGTATTTATATGTAGTAAAGTTCTGACTTTAAAATACATGTGGGTTTTTTTTTCTAAAGTCAAATAAAAGAATGCCTTTAAAATACACTTCACCAGGGAGTGTAGCTCAGTTTTCAGAGTACTTGCCTAGCATGCACACAGCACTGGGTTAAAGCCAGCACCTCTTACAACATGGTGGCGCATGCCTGCAATCCCAGCACTCAGGAGGTAGAGGTAGGAGGATCAGAAGTTTAGGGTCCTGCGGAAACACATGGAGAGTCCAAGGCCAGCCTGGGCTAGAGACTGTGTCTTCAAACAATCACTTAAGTCCTGAGGTCTTTTGTGAATTTTAAGTCCTCAGTAGCTGGGCCAGTTATCCCACTAATTGCCATGGGATCACAGCGTTGGTAACCAAATAGCTCAACTTTTACTCACTAGCTCTTACTATACCTAATTTATCAGTTCATCTTATGCTGTGTCTGTATAGGGAAAAACATAGAATACAATGCCATCATCTGTGATTTGGGGCATCTGCTGGGGACTCTGAAAGTGGCCCCAAATTATGAATGGGCCACTTTCATAAGGGAGACACACCACAGTGATGGGTTGACCAAAGAGTGATTAAAACAGCAGACTGTGCCGCTTCTGAGATTAGAGGGCGTTGGTTGGTAGCCACATAGCCCTCGGCATGCTATCTGGTACACTCACCTGGGCAGTATAAATGCAAATCTAAGCCAGGTGGTGGTGGCGCATACCTTTTTATCCCAGCACTCGGGAGGCAGAGGCAGGCAGATCTCTGTGAGTTTGAGGCCAGCCTGGTCTACAAGAGTGAGTTCCAGGACAGACACCAAAGCTACACAGAGAAACCCTGTCTTGAAAAAAAAATGCATATCTAAAAATGCAGACATTACTAGCAGATGACAGAGAACCACAGGCCTGAACCAAGAAAATGCACAAATAACTTACGCCATACACCATCAACCTTTTATTCCCTTTTTTTTTTTTTTTTGCTTTTTTCGAGACAGGGTTTCTCTGTGGTTTTGGTTCCTGTCCTGGAACTAGCTCTTATAGACCAGGCTGGCCTCGAACTCACAGAGATCTGCCTGCCTCTGCCTCCCAAGTGCTGGGATTAAAGGCGTGTGCCACCACCGCCCGGCTCCCTTTTTTTAAAGACAGGGTCTAGCCTAGGGTCACAGGCTGGCTGGAGATCCTCCTGCTCCTGCCTCCCCAGGCTGCTATCCCAGGCCTGTGCCACCACACCTACTGACTCTCAGGACTGGCATCTGTCTGCCTTTATTAACTGCTGTTGTCTTCTGTATAATCCGTTTACCTCCCCAGCCATCCCGCCATGCCTCCCAGTGAACTTGCTTAAGTTTTCATGATTTCCACTGAACTAGTCCTACAGCAGTTCTGGTAAGCTTTCTCCAAATGGGTGTAAACCCACAACATGGTCACAACACCAGCAACAGCAGGCTGCTTCTGGGAGGGAATGGGGGTGGGGAGTGGCTGAGAGCAGCCCCTGACTCCCTAGACTTTCTTCCTCCCTTCTCCATTGCCAACGTCGTGGCTTCTTTTCTGCTCCTGACATAATGTTTTTTTTGCTGATGTAGTTGGATCAGCTGTTCCAACCTGGAATGAATTGCACACTGCCTGGAACGAATGTCTAGGCAAGGTCACTAGAACCACATAAACTAACCATGCCTTTCCTGACAGCTGTTTTGTCCGATTTGAGCTAGCTCAAGAGAAGGCCAACACTTACGAGAAATCGGGTGTTTTGGGGGTGGGGGTGTCATGGTCCTGGGAGGAGGGACAGCGGTATGGAGGAGGAGGGGAAAAGATGAGCTACAGAAGTACAGATAGCAACCCAAGAAATAATCTGTGCGCTCAGTCACCTACTGGATGACACACAGTCCCAGGGGACTCTTAAGAAAGGGAAACGTTGCAATCTTTCCAAGGTGGTGTACAATAGAGATTTTGGTGGGATGATGGTTTAAAGCTTTATGGATCCAAAATACGTAAGAGGTAGGACTTTCTGAAAGGGTCAAAAAGTTTTGTGTGCTGGTCCTGCAGATACTGATGTCTACCACTAGAGGGTAGCACAAGACCAGTGGCTGATTTAAGTTAAAGCCTACACCTACCTGCCTGTGGTTTCCAAAGGAGTACCTTTGGAGAAGAAAGGGAACCGCCAGGGCAGGTGTGTTCTTCGCTTAAGTTACAATTCCAGCACCAAAACTTAGATACATTCTGCTAAGGGAATTTCCAATTTAATTAGGTGGGCAAAAGTGGGTACTGACCCCAGGGTACATACAGGAACCCAGAGAAAATTAGGAAGAAAATGCTGAGAGTCAGAGCCAGGGGTGGGGAAAGACCACCCCCTTTCCTCAGAGCAAGGAGTGCAGTCTTGCAGAGTTGGCCTAAGAGCACTGTGGCTGCGGCAGTGTCGGGGCGGAGTACTCACTACTTAGCCGAGTCTGACAGCTGGTATTCCCGCCTCCTGTCGTAACACTCCTGGATTCCCGGATCCAGCCACAGCTGCTTGATGGCTGCCACCTGGTCTCGGGAGAGTGCCGAGACTTTGTCTACTTCCACTTCTCTGATGATCTGGGCATTTTCCTAGTCGAAGGAAAGAAAACATTGCATTAAGCAAAGGCCAAGGCTAGCAGATGTGGGGATAATCTTGCCCTGGATCCTGGGTGGAGGGTTCCGATAGGTATGGGGCTGTGCGCAGCAAGTCCTCAGAAACTGGTAGACTGCGTGGAGCAATTTGATTGCACAGTCTGGGGAGGTAAACCGCAGATGACACCAGGTCTGCACCTCAAGTCCAGCGATACTGAGGCAGCTGCTCAGACGCAGCCCTCAATAGTGAACAGAGACATGTCTGCGGTGCTGTCTGCTCATTACAACATCTGTGTAGCCAGTGTATACACTAACGGTTGCATTGGTGGCGCAGTAGGGTTGTGTGGTAGAAGTGCCCCCCCTCCCCCCACCCCCCCCCCCCGGGTATAAGAACAGGGGCAGACTATCTCTGAGAATGAAAAATCAACGCCAATTGTCAGCCGGATATTTTTCTCTTCCCTAAGTCTTTTTATTTTTCTTTTTTTTTTCATTTTATTTAATTCTTTGAAGTGGATTTTACTTTGCAGAGCAGCTTTAGGTTCAACAGAAAGCTTCCACTCAACAGCAAGTTCCCACATTCCAACCATATAGTCCCATGAATCACTGCGCACCGAGGAACCGCTCCCAAAGCACCTGCTTTGCACACTAATCTCTAGACTGCGTTGATTACACAATTATTCCTCTATTATCACACTAATGATTACAGCCGGGAGCTCTGTGAGAGCATACACCCAGTAAATATTTCTCATTTACAAAACCAGCACATATCCACCTCACAGGAGCCTCTGCATCTAGTCCTCCCACTGTTGTTAGTCAGAGAGAGTGATGGAGGCCCTGGAATCCTCCACACCTGCAGACAAGGAAGAAGAATGTGGACCAGTGGGCAGGAAGTTCTGTGAGCAGGTCTACGCGGAGAAGACATCACTTCTAGAGAAAGATCATGAGCCAGGATTGGTCAAAGTACCCACTGAGTGTGGAGGAGGCAGGGATACCTGGCTTCTTGGACTCACATGGAAAAGGAAGTGGATCTGGGTGAAAGCTGAGCAAGGACTGTCCCACTTACAGACTCACGAAACCTCTTTGCCACGGTGACGCCTCTATAATTCTAACGTAGCCAGTAAAACTACAACTGGTGACCAAATCCAGCCCCCGACCCAGTGTGTGAACAGCCGTGCCTGTCACACTGCCTCCTTTCACGCTGACCACAACAGTGCCAAGTTGCTGGTCAGAACCCAGATGTGTAAGGCTTTAAACACCCCCATGGCCATTCACAAAACAATGCTTGCTAATCCCAGAAACAGCTGGATAACTAAATGCATCCACACAGCACACTACTGTCCCTCGATTCCTGAATCCGTCATCCGGGGTCTGCTTTGGGAAGGAATCACTGCACTGGGTCCTAACGGGTACAAGAATGTGACTGGAAAACACCTTAAGCTGTTCTCACATTCAACCTGACGGTCCCACAGAGAAGATGCTCACAGACGTCCAGAGTGGGGGAGAACCATAGAAAAGTGAACTCAGTGAGTATGAGGGGAGAAGGAGAGGAGGAGGGGAAGGGAGGAAGAAAGAGAAACAGAGAAGAGGGAGAAAGGGAGGGGAGGGGTATTCTATCTATACAAATGTATCCATCCACTCTAAGACTTCCAAAGAGCAATGGCCTGCCAGGGCTAAGTTAGACTGGGGCCTTGTCCTGGGACTAGAATCCTGGAGCGAAATGAAACGAAAGCACCACCCAGCGGGAAACACTGAAAAGGTTCTCATTTTGATTCTTTTTACAAAATATAGAGAATTTTCTAACTTTTTCACTTGAATTACTTTTTAAGGAAGCCATGGCGGTGTGTACTAGTTGCCCAGAGGTTTAATACCAAACTGCTTGCTTTTTATAAAGTCTTTATGTTGTGTCAATCAGTTCAGGGCCAACGAACATGACATCCCAGACATCATGCTGACCTCAGCGGAGGTGGACACCCCACCCCAATTCTACCTAGACTACTAGAAGCCAGTGACCTGCCTCCAAAGAGGACTTCTACACAATTCTAAACCATTCCCATTTCTTGGATGTTGTGAAATATTTGTTTGATGATGCAAAGATGTGTTGCATTCTTTTATGCTGCATTTGTTTAACTCTGAAGCTGTGTTGGTTTGCCGTCTAAAACACCTGATTGCTCTAATAAAGAGCTCAACAGCCAATAACTAGGCAGGGAAGAGAAATAGGTAGGGTGGGAGGTAGAGAGAATAAATAGGAGGAGAAATCTAGGCTGAAAAGAGGGAGGAATAAGAGAAGGATGACAGAGGCCAGCTACCAGCCACAAAATAAGCCATGGAGTAAAAAGGGAAGAAAGACATATAGAATTAAGAAAGGTAAAATCTCCAGAGACAAAAATCATAGTTTAAGAGAAACAGGTTAAGTTAGAAAAACTGGCTAGAAACAAGCCAAGCTAAGCCCGGGCATTCATAAATAAGAATAAGTCTCCATGTATTTATTTGGGAGATAGATGGCAGACCCCCACCCCAAAAGTAAAACAAACCAACTACATCCTAAAGCAGGTTTCATGAACAACCAACGGCATATGGAGGGAAACCCCTCTGTTGAACAATTGCAGCTAGGCAGAGCCACACTGAAGAAGCAGCATTGAGAAGCACCAGGCCAGAGCCCGTATCTGGACTTCTCGGCTTCAAACCCACCTTAGGGCCAGGCACAGTTCCAGAATTCTTGCAGATACTTCTACTGCTTCTAAGCATCTCCTTCCTCCTGGACATGCAGCAAGAAAACCCCCTGGCCAGGGGAGCAAAGGCACTGGAAACTGGAGCTGGGCAGGAAATGGCATTCCAGCCATCCATGGCCCTCTACGCCTGGCAGCCATTGACAAAACACGGGGATTCTGGTTCCTGCTGGTCCCTTCATGTCTTCAGTTGGGTTCGTCTCACTGTTCCTGACACACAAACCGGTTCAAACTGGCTCAAACCTGTTACGACTAGTTCAAACCAGTTCCGACTTGTTTAGACCTGCTCAAACCGGCCCCAACCTGTTCAGACCAGTTTAGGCCAGTTCAGACAGGTTCAAACTGGCCCCGACTAGTTTGACCAGGTCCCAAATGGTTCAAACCAGTTCTGACCAGTTTAGGTTGGTCCCGACCAGTTCAGACCGGTCTAGGCCGGTTCCGACCGGTTCCAACCTGCTCAAACCGGTTCTGACTGGTCCCAACCAGTTCAAAGCGGTTTCGACTGGTTTAGACCAGGTCAAACCGGCCCCAACTGGTTCAGACTGGCTCAAACCAGTCACGACCAGTTTAAACCAGTTCCGACGAGCTCAAACCAGTCCCACCCGGTTCAGGCCAGCCCAAACTGGCCACAACCAGCTCAAACTGGTTCCGGCCGGTTAAAACCGGTTCAGACCAAGTCAAACCAATCTTGATCAGTTCACGCTGGTTCCAACCGATTTAGACCAGCTCAAACTGGTTACGACCAGTTCCAAACCAGTCCAAACCAAACCGGTTTTGACCTGCTCAAACCGGTTCTGGCCAGTTCTGACAGGTCCCAGCCGGTTCAAACTGGTCTAGGCCAGGTCCGACTGGTTCCAATTGGCTCAAACCAGTTCTGACCGGTCCTGACCAGTTCAAACTGGTTCCAACTGGTTTAGACTGGTGTGGAGCAGACTATGTGGGTCTTCCATGTCAAAACATTTCCACTTTCCAGGGCTGTTGTCAGCACCAGCAAATATAACATGCTTAGCTCAGGCCTGGACACAGGAGACTTTCAGCAGAGGCCAGCAGAGGGCACTGGATCCCCTAGAGCTGAAGTCATGGACCACTGTGAGCAGCCTGATGTGTCCTTAGAAGTTCATGAGGGCTCGCAGCTCACAGGTCCTGTGTGTGCTCTGTTCAGCTAAGCTTCCTTCCTTTGTGTTAGGAGAGGTCACTTATTCTACAGTGATTGCTTTTTAAAAGTAGAAAATTTTATGGTTCCAATGTATTGTACAAGAAAATAAATTAAAAAGAACATCATCACACAAAGTGAATAATTATTATGTGACATTCTAGAGTCTATAATGAGCAGTGTCTCACTTAGTCATTACAATCCTAGGGAAGTTAATAACTTAATATCCCTACATAAATGAAGACTAGTGAAGGCAAAAGATAGTGGAACAGGGCTCAGGCCATTAGCAGTCATACCATGCTCATTTAAATATATTAATATTTTAAAAAGAGGAAGGAGTGTGGAGATGGTTGCCTATTAAACCCTTTAGGCTGAGAAGAGAGTCATAGGTGCTAGGCCTACGGACGTGTGACCAGAGAGTTGTTTTTGCACACCATTGCTCTGCTATACTCTAGTTCTTTGGAGGACAAAACTCAATTTCCCTCTTAAAGGAGAGAAAGAGGTCTAGAGAGATGGTGTATCAGTTAAGAGCATTACTGCTCTTACAGAGAATCCAGTTTCAGTTCCCAGCACCCATATCAGGCTACTCACAATGGGCTGTGACTCCAGCTCCAGGGGAATCCAGTGCCCTCTTCTGGCCTCTATGGGCACCTGCACTCACATGCACATACCTACTCACAGATATACACAATTAAACATAGAATTTTTCCTCCTCCTCATTCTTCTGCTAAGAAAGGAAGAGGCATTCAGAGATAAAAGAGTGTTTCTACAGGAGTGGAAAAGATCTGTACGGGAGCTGTTTTTATGCAGAAGGCTTTGAAATACTTTCCTTAAAAGAGGGCGGAAAGTCAAGGTTAGCAGCACACAGCCTGAAGGCACACCCTTGATGTCAGCCCATACAGTCTTTAACTCTTTCTCTAAAGAGTATGACTGTGTGCTTTTCTTGTCTTGTTTGTTTTAGATTTCTTACGTAGCCCATGCTATCCTCAAATGTATGTTCTTCCTGCCTCTGCCTCCTGAGGATATAGGCAGCAGGCACGCTACGCTAGCACACCTGGCTCAAGAAAGAGTCCTTCCGACAGTCACTAATGTGCATTAGCAGTTAACATGAACATCGGTATCAATATGTTTGCAGAAAAATAAGCATCAGCGACTATCAGGGACCATAAACCGTGCGGAAACGCAAGAGCACTGGGCCACAGGTCACATTCTTATGACTCATGTCTCCATCTAGTGGCCTCTTCTGTAACTGCACGTACCATGCAGTTAGCTTTGTACCCTGCGCCCATAAAGTCTCAGCCAAACTGCAGGGCTAAGGACTACATTGCAGTCTCTCTCTGAGGTAATACTAGCCTAATGACCCATACAGTCTTATCCTTTAAGGAAAGAGGGGAAAGAACGAGTTAGATTCTAATGGAAGATATTCCGTTGGGGCCACTTCTGAAGCTAAGGAAACAATCCCCCAGATTTGAGGGCCTTGGAGGACCGGCTTCTATCAAATCCTCTGAGGTGTTTGAAGGTGATGAGAGGGTCCACTAGTGGTGAAGTACTTGAGGTACGGGGATGAGAAAAGCTGTCCCTAGCGCTAAGGCCTCAAGGCTCTACCGCTAGCTTTTGCTAGCGGTAGTAGAGCGGCCCGTTTCTTTGTACACTAGGGCCTGTGAGTGGCTGAACTACTCATTTCGGAGGATTTACATTGTGTTCCTAACAATTGTTTCCCATTGCTTCTCTTTCATTGCAAAAAACACACTCACATCCAGGCAGTAGATTACATTACCCGCCACCTCCGCTGCCATCCCTGCTCAGTGATGGTTTCAGCCGGGTGGGTTCATCCTGCACATCAAAGCTGGCGTGTTTGAAACTCAGATGTTGCAACACATTCAGAGAACCCTCCGCCGACAATTCCACCCCCACCGCCTTTATTTTCTGGTGCCTCACTTTTTCCAGTCTTTTCAATAGGTTGAAAAACTCCTAAGCAGACAACAAATATGTGGGTCACAGCTTGCTTTAATAATGTGTTTTGGAAATGGTTTTAATCCTGGATGCATGCTTGGTGGTTGTTTTCCTTTTGCAGTGAGAACCCACAGGCATTTCGGCCTAGGAACGGAATGGAAGAAGCAGGGAGGTTCTTGTTTCCCAAGGACCCCTAGTCCTCTGTTCGGTGGAAAGCCACCGCCACCGTTCCTCCCCAGCCCTGCAGGCCTCAGAGCCCAAGCCTTGCCCTCAGGCTAGAGAGGACATAAAAAGAGGTGCTGACCTCTGGTAGCAACCAGCTTTTCCTCTGCTAGCTCTGCTCACTCCTGCGGAAAGCAAAACCAGCTCAGAGCATACAGCTTTGAAGGGGCCGAAAAGCTTTCAGAGAACTCAGGGTGTTCTGCAGTATGTGAGGCTGGGGACTGCCTTGGTCAAGTCCTGGTTGTGGTTAGACAGAAAGCCAAGGACCGGGCTGACTCACGCCCATGAGGCTGTGGTGTCTCCAAAGCCAGTGGAAAGAGACCCCATCGTAGCTGGACAAGGTTAGATCAGGGTCTGGATTTAATTAACAAAGCAATCAAAGGCTCATCAGGACACAGGGCCAAATAAAAGTACCAGTACACCGAGTCTGAAGTTCAGACACATAACGAGTACTTTTTAAATATGAGTATGGCCCCTTGCATTTAATAAAATTCCATAATCTAGAATATGAGTTCAAGTCACTGTGGTAGAGACACTGAAAAGTTGCTTGCTCAGGATTGGGGGCTGTTTATCAACAACAGCGGTGTTGATATCCCCTACACATAATAACAACCAAAAGTCATACATGTTGATATGTTCATATTTAATATTTAATGCTACTTAAAAAGGCCATAATGGTAAACTTTGTTATATATATATATGTCACTTTTTAAAACAAGAGGTAACGGGTAAAGAGGCTTACAACCCCTTTCCACGCTACCTGGGAAGCTGAAGTAGGAAGATTGAGCATTTGAGACCAGGCTGGAAAATATTGTGAGACCCCACCTCAAAAAGAAAGTTTTTATCATTATGTGTGCTGTGTGCATGGCTAGACACGAGGCACCTCAGGGCTGCTGGCTCCTTGGAAGGGGATTAACAGTGCTCATCTGACTCTCAGGGAAAAAACAACATGGCATACTGTGCCAGGGGAATAAACAAACCCTCCCTTACTTAAGTAGTTTTTGTCAGGTTTTGTCACAGCGATGTGAAAAGTAACAAATTCATAAGTTTGGTACCAGGAGTGGGGTCACTGCCATGCTAAACCTGACTGTGTATTTCTTAGACTTTTGGAACTGCTTTGGTTGTGAGGGTAGGGAGCTGTGGGATAGAACCTTAAAAGCCACAGAATTTTGTAAGCAGAGCATAATGGGCCATTGTGGCATTAATTTGGAAGACCAGAATACCAAGAAAAATAGGGGCCCTGGAGGGCCAACTCATGAGTTTCCGAGGGGAGCAAAGACTATGCTATCCTGGCAAAAACCTAGCTGCATTCTGCCATGGCCTGAGAACTTGCTTGAGACACTAAATTCAATAATAGTAGCGGCCTTTTTATTTGGTGGGTGAAATCTCAATACAGGAGAATATTCAGGCTGTGGTGTAGTTACTACTCGGTGCTGTGTTCTGGTATACAATGAGAGCAAGACAGCAACAAATGTATCTGAGATTGGAAAAATGTACCAGTTGGTGGGAAAGGAGGGAGTTTATAGTCAAGGGGTATGCTGGGAAAGTGGCTGTAATTATCAAAGAGATTAGTGACATAAAAGAAACTATCCAATCAGGCAGTGGTGGCTCATGCCTTTAATCCCAGCACTTGGGAGACAGAGGCAGGTAGATCTCTATGAGTTCAAGGCCAGCCTGGTCTACATTCCAGGATAGGCTCCAAAAGCTACAGAGAGAAACCCTGTCTAAAAAAAAAGAAAAGAAAGAAAGAAAGAAAAGAGAGAGAGAGAGAGAGAGAGAGAGAGAGAAGACCTTCCATTCTGCAATCAAATAGTAAGAAAGATCCTGAGGGCAAGATCCCATCCATTAAAGGCTCCAAAGGCTTGTGACTTACAAAGTTATTGGAAAGGAAGGAGAATGAGCTGAGAAGGCCACCGATTATGTTCTCTGCTTGACAGCCACAGCTTAGTGAAGTGTTTCCCTAGGGTCAGCTCGGAAGGTATGCAGGCTGCTGCAACCATGATCCAAGGGACTGGGTTCCATTCTGAGCTGGCAGCAGAATATGGCGACATCAGGTGGTGGGTTTAGCACCTCCTTCTGATAAGTTATGTTTGAACATTTGATCCCCTATTGGTAGTGCAGTTTGGAGAGGTTATGGAGCCATAAGGAGGCTGCTGGAGGAAGTATGTCATGGGGTTGGGCTTTAAGGGTTTGTAGTCTTTCAGCACTTCCTGTTCTCATTCTTTACTTCCTGTGTGTGGATGAAAGACGTGATCATCCAGCTTCCTGTTCTAGCTGTCTGCTTCATCGTCTTGGATTTCCCCTCTGGAACCACAAGCTAAAATAAATTCTTTCTTCTCCAACTAGCTTTTGCTCATGATATTTCATCACAGCCAGAAAAACACAACTAATACACATTATCCGGGTGGCACTTGTTTCATAGGCATGGAAGAAGCAAGAGGGACAGGGCCATGGAGACGCCTGCCAATGTGCAGCATGGTTGAATTCATTGCAAGGCAGCCCTGAGGATGTGGGGGCGTGAGGATGGCCATGTCTAGGACACCTATGCCTCGGACTCAAGGGGTCGTCAAAACCTTGCTCTGATATGAGTATTGATGCTGACAGTGTGTACAGACAACATCAGTCACAACTTCTTCCTACAGGGTGACTGCAGCCCCAGACTGCTCCCCTCCCAGAGACCACCTCCTGATATGAGCCAGCCTGCTTCCTTGTTCAGCCTCGTCATCCCTGCCATGACGGTATTCTCAAACTGCGAACCAAATAAACTTTTCCTTAAGCGGCTTGGACCTCCGTGACTTCATCTTCATCTGTATCTATATCCCTCTGGGGACAACTCAAGACACTGAGGCTGAAGCACAGAGTAAGAGATGAGTTTGGGTCCCCAACGTTTCAGTGGATATCATAAAGCACAGCGCCTCGAAATCCACACTTGTGTTGGTCACCACTGAGTCCACCACCACAGTCCAGTAAAGTGACAGCAAACTGGGGACTCTTAAGACTCTTAGTTCGCATAAGCAGTCTTTACTTGTGGTGTAAATGAAGACAGTAACCGCGGTTTCTTCTTGTAACCAGCACATCAACAGTGCATCCCTAAACAGCTGGCGTGTGGGCACCGAAAGACCCAAGACTGCTAATGAAAACAAGTTGATGTCCTTTAAAAATCCTGCCTCAACACGTGAACTGGTCAGTTCTGAGTCGATGCTGACCTTTGTTTTACCCGCTCCCCCGTGCAGCTCCACAGAAGCAAGGCCGGGGGTTAAATATAAAATAAAATGGATCTTTATCCTTAACCTTTAGTTTTTAACTCCAGCCAAACATTTCTGTCATTTAGAGAGCGCGATTTGCTCTTAGATAAAGGGTTTTTCCCCCTTCCACAGAGAACATGTGTAGCTTTTCTGGTGACATCAAAAGCAATTAGAAGTGCTTCAAACTGATCGCTTGGCTTCCATTTCAGCGGTGAGTGGTGGCAGGATGATGTGATGAACTTCAAAAGCAAAGATCCCACAAGACCACCAAAGCCAGGGAATCCAGGACCAGGAGCAACTGGTCAGCCTGACATCTCCAGCCAGCCTGCAGGGCTAAACCTCAAGAGGAGCCAGGGGAGAGCGCACGTGCAGATTCTAACATGCCCACAATGACTTCTCATGTCACCAAAGAAAAGAAAGGAAAAGAAACAATGTCAGTGCTCTCTACTGTCACCCACATCACCCTTACTGGACTCTTTCTTGTCTTGCGTTTAAATTAGTCTGATGCATGTCCAAATGTGTGTGACTACATATATGTGAACACGTATGTAGGTAAGGGTTTGGTTCTGGGTTCAAACTCAGGGCACATAGCATACCAGGCAAGTGCTCTACCAAGTCCATAACCTTTCTTTAGTTAAGGGTTTCCGACTACAAGGTCCTTGTTTTATCCTTTTTTTAAAAAACAGAAATCTTATAGCATTCTCATTTCCCTCTCACTTAAAAACCTTATTGATGTATAATTTCAATACAGTTTACTGATCTGAAACATCAGTCAATAATCAGAGTTGTACAACTCTCACAACTAACTTTAGAACATTTCTATCGACCCCTCGAAGACCTGCAGTAATCTGTGGGTTAAACGGCACCCTCCACCGGGATGTACTGAAGTTCAAATCCCCTGCATCTTAGATGGACTCCTGCTTGGAAACAGTCTTTCCAGCAGTAATCTGGATACGATGAGGTCATTACAATGGGCCCAGATCCGGTCTGACAGATCCCTTTACAGGTGTCCCAGTCTTCAGCTCTGAAAACCACTATAATCACAAATACGTGGTTAGAATGGTCCTCTTTTCCGCCTCACAAGCGCATCTTCCAATCCCTCATGGGGCTCTACTGCCCACACACAAGGCTTGCTGTGCAGGGTGGACATCTGTAGTATTTACCAATATTCCAGGACCTTCTTTCCCGAGGAACACAGAGAGATCTTCTTTCCCCTAGGATGGGGGTGGTTTGCAAGGCCAGCAGAGGTCCTTACTTGGTCCATGCTTCTCTACTGTCTCATCTCTCCCAGTGAGTCACAGAGACTTGTGATGATCATACAATGTGCACGTGCCCGTTAGCCTGGAACCCAACTGATAACCGTGGGAAGTGGTGCCCTCAGCCCTTCGGTGAGTCAGGGAGTGTGAGCAAAGTGTGTGTGTCCTAAGCCACCAGAGCTGGGGACTGTTTGTTTTTAGCTGCTGCTCCTTTCGACTTATCATAACTCCTCAGAATGCTATTCTTTTAAAACTCTGATTTCATACCACACACACACACACACACACACACACACACACACACACTCACACATGCAAGCCTGGTTCAGGCAGTTTTATCTCTCAGTATCCACATAAAATTCATACCCCGCAGCAAGGTCACATGGTATCAGGTGACCTACACAAACCCTGCCCATCTGTGTGTCCCAGCTTTACAACTATGCCCGTCATCTTTTTCTCTCTCATGACAAGGAACTGAATGAGACCGTCACCCAGTACAGGCTACCTGTTCCTTCCTTCCCTTTACATGGGAACTTCCATCTACCTTTCCAGACTCAGCACATGACATGCTCGCTGTTGGCAACACAGAAGGCTGGACCAGGAAGGGGTGAGCAGACAGAAACAGATAAGCACTTATGTGCAAGTTGTTAAGAGAGAAGCTCAGAAAATAGTTTTAGGATCAACTACACTTTTTTGCCTTTTGGAAAAAAAAAGGGGGGGAATTGTACCCAAATCATGTACAAGCATGTGTCAGAGGTCCATTTCATGCACTTCCGAAGGCGAAGTTAACATCCACGAGAAAGCCAGTTTGGTTAACACGTGTTAGCTTGAGTGAACGGTCTCCCTCGGGGCCTACCTCATGCCGAGGATGTTTGCATCCGTGGCTGCTCGGTACCGTGAACCCCCGTTATGTCCCCCATCTGCCGGGGACAACCTCGTGGCTCCCACTGCAGCCTCGTAGCCACCAGGCTGCACAAGCATTCCCATAAGTGGTGTCATCACACCATGGAAGTGTCCAACCAGGAATTTGGCCCATGAAGTATCATAGACTGTGTGGCTTTAGGGAGGCCTTGAGCAGTAGGCCTGCCGTGCTGTGGGCTGAGTGAAATGCCATATCCAGGCAGACCCCAAAAGTCCAATGACATGTTTCATGGGCTCTTGGGTAAACTCATAGGGAGTGGTGCTCTCGGTTTGACTAAGGGAACATCTCCAGTTTTCTCTGGCCAGAGCCCTGCAGCTTCGCTTTTATGAAAATAAAGCCTTGTGCAGCAGCGTGCTTGATAGTAACACCAAACTCTGGCGAACATCGCTGGCTTTGACGGCTTCTGTCATGGCTGGATCCCTTAGTGACGCCACCCTGGCTTCTGTGGAAGCAACCAAGGTTCAGATTCAAACCAATCAGGATACGCTAACACTTTGAGGGACTCAATTCCCATAATACCTAAGAAGCAGGTAAAAAAAATTCTCTGTAGGAGTGTTGCTCCTCTGAATGACATAGACGTCACTCCCCACCGTAGAGCTGATCTGCTCTGAACACGCAGCTAAGGGCTTCTCAGGAGGACTCGACAGGGAGGGCGATGGGAGAAACGGGGGAAGAGGCAGGCGAGGGAATACAGGGAGGGGACAGCTAACACTAGTGGCCACGCGAGGGATCTTCCAGGAACCTACTAGGTTTAGAAGCATCTAAAATATATGCATATATGAAAGGAATCTAGATAGAAGCAACGAAAACAGAGGAGACAAAGCTCCAACAAGGCATCTCTTGCCACCAAGTAAAACCTCCAGGTCGAGGAATGGGTTGCATCTAATTGAGTTTCTGGCCAAAGGGCCCCCCTAGAAACCCTCCGATAACTCAGGCTATTTTCAAGGCTATTGGTTGCTTTCTATAAACTGATAAAGCCCTGTTGCTGATAACAACACTTACATATTTTACTGAGCACCAGAGAGTAAAGCTGGTGCCTAAATAGAGTCTTCGCCCCTACTGACTAGTGTCCATGGTGCAGGAAGGTACTCTTGTACTACTAGAGGAGGAACATAAACACCAGCCCTGCTACAGACCCTTAGCTCTACAAGGGTTACCTGCCTACAAGATATACTGCTGCGGCAGTGACAGCAGTGCTGTGGGAGTGACCAGCCACTATCTGCATCTAAGGCCACTCCCTGAGATGGAACCCATCCCACTATTGACACTGCTTGGGTAGCCGTGAATCTGAGATTAGATAATCCATGGACCTGGGGGAAAACCAAATACTATTAATCTACTGAAATTATTCTTCTTTATGAGTTCAAGACTAGCCTGGTTGGCATAGTGAGTTCCAGGACAGTCAAAGCTATATAGAAAGACCGTGTCCTGGAAGGAAGGAAGGAAGGAAGGAAGGAAGGAAGGAAGGAAGGAAGGAAGGAAGGAAGGGAGGGAGGGAAGGAGGGAGGGAAGGAGGGAGGGAAGGAGGGAGGGAAGAAAGGTAGGCAGGCAGACTTACAAAAGCTACTACAAATGTGGTCTAAGAAGTCTAGATTCCATTCCAAACTTGTACATAAACATTATGTGAACGTAGGTAAACTTCCTTTGTGTTACGGCACTGAAATTCAGGAGCTTATGGTAGGGGCTATTAGTTAATATGACTTACCCTGACTATGGGACAAGTGAGAACGAATGATTTAAGAGAATGGAGTGGTGAGCAGGAAGGTATTATATTTTCTACAGTTTGATGTGTATATAATAAAAAGAGACTAGAAATCTCCGTGATTCTAGACACTTCAGAACCCAATGCGGGATAGAGCTCAAGTATGTCTGAGATAATTTAGCAAAACTCAAAAGGAATGCAGCCTCTCTGGTAAGGGAGTAGAAAGCACATTTCTTAACAGACTGGCTTCCTTCCTAGATGAGAAGTTTCAGAAACAGACTAGGGAAGTATCCAATGCCAGGTAAGCCCTGGGCTCGCTCTGCAAGAAACTGTGTCAAGTCAAGAAAAATGATGGTGTGATGTACTCCTCCATATTCGGACAATGCTTTGGGGACAGTGCGTGTCAACACTGCCCCTGGAGTCTCTCTCACTGTGCCCCCTGAAGATGACTGCATAGGAAGGAATTTCCTGGGTTTTCCCTTCTTTTAGCAAAATTGACATTTCAAACCATGATGATGGAAAAGTACAATTTTTGAAACAGTTGTCTCCCGGGGAACCTGACTGTGATCTGTCCATGGAAGATGTAGCTGGTGACTTCAAGGCTTTCACTTTGACTAAGTCGCCTGGCATCATGGGTCCAGGTGCCAGGCTTTCACTGGGCACGTGAAAAGGCCATAACTCTGTTACTGAGTCATGGAAAACCTTGACCTAGAATTTCCTTCTCATTCAGAGTCTTGGCCTAAAGATTTTGTTTTGTTTGTTTTGTTTTGTTTTATGATATTGAACTTGTTGAGTTTTACTAGAGATCCAAACAGCCTCCATCAAGCCCTTCCCATGGAAACCCCTTGGCAGAACACAGGATTTCAAATGGAAAATGAAGGGGCAGAAATGTTTCCATTTCCACAAGCAGCTTGTGGCAATAGAAACCACTTCTCTGCGGGCTCCACCCATCCTCCTCTTCTAGTCCCCAATATATAAATTCCATTCAGGTATATATTTTATTCATCAATTTATTTTACATCCTGGCCACAGTCTCCCTCCATCCTCCCCTCCCACTCCCTCTCCCCCATTCCCCTACCCACTCCTGCAGTTCCCAATAGTGTGGCTATGGCCAGGGTATTTAACCTTATCAAGACTTTCTTTACCTTCAGTCTAAAGGCTCCACCTCTTCCTGAGCTGTGAGCTGACCTGGGTAGGGTTCGTGACCTGATCTATGCCTCCTTGACATCATAGACTCACCTCTGACAATTATTACATAGTTGTGAAATGCTTTAGTGACGTATTGCCTTCTTGAACTGAGAGATTCTTAAAAACCAACATGCATATGGAGTCCAGTGATGGTTTCACACGTGGATGTAGTATATAGTTATTTATTGTTTTGTGTTGGAAACTTTCAAGCCCTCTGCTCCACATAAAACGTACAGCATGTTCTTGTCATGGCCACTCAGCTGTTCTATAGACCAGCAAAACTCATTCCTACTGTGTAATGCAATTTAGCATCCATGATCTAACCTCCCACTACACTGTTGCCTCTAACACTCCACCTCTTTGAAATTAACTTTTAGTATGTCTTTCTGTGCCGGGATTACTTAATTTAGCACAATGCCTTCATGAACTGTCAACTTTTTGAGGACAAAGGCCTTGCCCCTGTTATATAACAATGTTCTAGGAACATTATAGGGGTCAAATTTATGAAACATAAGCAGATTATATGCTATGCAGACATAATTACACTCAGGTATTTTATGACATAGAAAACTCAGAGACCAGTAATAGATGTAACTCCATTGCCAGCACAAATTAGCACAAATGGTGCTGGCAGCCAGTGTCACCAAAACTTAGAGAAATTCTTCCATTTTCTAACCTGTAAATGTGCTTCTGATAGTGCCGGAGTCCCTCAAGGCCCTAAAGTTAGCCATCTGGGGTCAAAGCTAAGCCTATAATTCACTTTCACTGCAAATCTTTGGCCTATTTGTTTCTGGGTGCTCATCTGCAAAGTAAATGAGAACCAACTGAAGTTAAGCAACATTTTATTCTCCACTTTAACAACATACCTTGAACAAGCCTAGGCCCATCGCAGCTACTCATTGTATAACACAGTTATTTAATGGGGAGTAGATTTAAAAACCACCCTCTAGGTTTACATCAGAGACTGTGTGGTGATGCTGATCACCTCTAAAATAATAAGCTTGATTAGCATGTCACGGTTGGAGGGAGGTCAATGCATTAGTTGCTCTGTACCTGAGCCTCAATACCCAGGTCACAGCTGAGCATGTCACTGGAACAGACTTCCCACGCTGGGATGATCAACCTTGGAACCACAGACGGATTATTATGATTTAAATGTGGAATGTCCCCTATAGGCTCTTCATGTATTAAACATTTGATCCCTCACTGACGGGCTGTTTGGGGTTATGGCACTTAGCTGGCAGACATAGATCCTTGGGTGAGTTTCTGTGTCCTAACTCACCAAGATGGGAAAAAGCCATGCTTCAAGGCCAGAGACTGGGTTCTGCCTGACAGGCATTCCCTAGTGCTGAGCCACAGATTCTTAACTGGAAACCCCTCTTCCTGTAAGACGCCAGCATTCCGTCACAATAATGAGAAAAGGAAGCAATACGTGGGTTTCTCTGACCCTCGAGGCTTTGCAGAGAACATGATGAAAGCCGCGAGCCCCAGGGGGTAGGTCACTGCCTTTGCACCTTCTCTGCTCTACAAGGTTCCAGAGCTTAGCGTTCTCCAGAGTCCACGGCTGCTGGAGAATGCTCGCAGCTGTAGGGCATCAGAAGACTTCAGTCTCTGGCTATGTGGGAGGAGCAAATGGCAAGCCTGCTGGAGATCAGAGAAAGCGATAGGGAAAGGGTACCTGGTGAGGGATCCCAGAAACATACTGAAAGGCTTTTCTAAAGAGTGTTTGCAATTTTCCTGATTTCAAAACATCCTTTTTTTTTCATAACTACAAAGATTCGTTATAAAGCTTTGGAAAATACCAGAGGAATGGTGAAATGTAAAAACTTCATCCCTGCCAGAGATGAACATTCCACAAATCTTAATTCTTTCATTTTTTTTTTTTTAGGTACTCTACAGTTTAGAAATCGCTAACAGTAACTTGTTACATATTACAAACAATTGAGTATTGTTAGCTTTTCCCACCTATGTTAGGTACATCTTGCATTTTTAAAAACTTGTTGGAATGGAGGTATCCTATATGGAGGGATAATGTCTTCTTAGAAGTCATGGATTATTAAACAAAACTATCAATGCCAGGGATGAGATACCTCACTTCTTTTTGTTGGTCTGGGGGAGGGGAAGTCAAAGAGAACCCTAAAAACAATACAGGCTATTGCTATTGTTCATGGTTGCCTGCTGGAACTTGATGGTGAGACCACGCATTGCTGAAGATTTTAAATTCTTTAGTCTTAGATATGAAAAAAATCAAGCTGGTTCTAGTCAGAAAATCTTCTTCCTGCTATCTTTGACACTGCCAAAAGGTACCATGCTGACTACTGCCAAAGAAAAGTCATCAACAGTCTTATCCAGCTGTGAATTTTGTGAACTGCAGGAAGAGCTGGCCCAGTAACACATGTATGTTGTTGTTATAGTGGCATGAATGTTATGGAGGCAACCAATGACTTTCTGATTGGATGTAAGGCCTCTTCCACAGGAGAAACTCATGTCTGCCTGGGACTATAAAACTAGCCAGTAATCCATGACCTGAGAAGTCCAAGCCCTAGAGGAGAACCTGAGAACCTACTACTATTATTTTGCTATACAGACATAGTATCAAACTGTCTTCTAATGCTGATCTTTATATCCAAAGATCAGTGCAACTTTCATACCTCATTAGAGAAGCTTGTTCTTCGCAGTGGGTGACAGATAATATGACCACTCTCAGCTGGCCAAAGAGCAGAGAATAAGTGACTGTGGCATCCTCAAGACCTAAATGATCATCTATAACACTCCTGCACCTGCCCCAACCTCTCAAGACTCCGAGAACACCACGGAAGAGGTGGCAGGATGTAGGTAAGGCTGGGGAGGGCTGCTGCTGTCATTGTCCCCTGGATTTGGCAGGGCTGTTGCACTCATGGGCTCAGGACACTGTAGGTGATTGTACCAGCCCTGCACAAGATCAAGCCAGGGAGAGAGATACATACAGTTCCTCATCTTGCTGAGGAGCCGTGGGCAGTTCATGGGCACTAGGAGAAGGAGAATCCTTTTTCTTCAAGGGTGTGGCTCCTAGTAGGCTGCCTATGCTCCAGTCCATGGCCCCACAATGCTCTTATGAGCACCAGTTGGACTCGATGAATTTTTTTTTAGATGACATGAGTTGGGAGGAAGAGGTGTTGGAGATGATCCAGGAGGAGGTAGAAGGAGATAGTAGGGATGATATGATTAAAATATATTCTATACATGTCTGAAATTCATGAAAATGTTTTAATACAAGATAATTTAAAATAGGAATAAGGAAAATGAACACATAACAACATAATAAATAAAACTGGTTGGTGTAAAGAGTAATTTTCAGTTAACTTGGACATAGGGATAGTATGCTCTGCAAAAATCTACTCTGATGGATTGACTCTGCCCTGTATGGAGAGGGGATATGATGTAGAGCACCCTGCTACTACCAGGGGCTTCTTTTTCCTGTTGGGCTTCCAAGTTACTGCCACCTCCTGCTGCGGATCTAGAATACACAAGGCAGTAAGAAAGCCCTGTGAGTTCACAAAAGTGAGTTCTTGGTTCCTAAGGCCTCTTCTAGTCTTCCTTATCCTATATGTACCTTTCACAGCCTTTATAGCTTTGTATTATGTATAGTGTCTAAAATTTGTCGTTGCACTTAGCTGAAGAAATGGGGGAAACTGTATATAGTCCATTTTTCTGGTACTGGAAATGGGAAACCCCCATTTGCTCTTCGGTGATTAAATATAACATGACTTATTCTAGAGGTCAATCCTGGTGGCTCAAGGTGCCCATTGGGTTGTGGTAAACACCAGTCTCATGGGTGATCCTCAAGGTGATTTAGGAGAGATAAGGATGTAAACAGTAAGGAACATAGATTAGAGACCCCCCAAAATGCCTCCATAATGAACAAAGCAAGGTTATAAAAATTATTAATTCAAAAACTAGCAATAGAAAGAGCTAATTGCTAAAAGTGACCTTGGGAACTACGTGATGGTTGTTTCTTCCCCACCTCTGTATTCCTCTTCCTGTGGGCTATTTGCCTACACCAATTTCTAAAACTGCTTTGTAGAAATTCAGTTATACCTGACTGGCTGAGCCAGTGCAACGGGGACACACATCCCACACAGGCCACCATGCCAATATCCCAACACAGAAAGCAGTGGTGGGCTGTATACAGAAACAAGTACGCCCGCTGATCTCTTGCTAGGTTCTGTCACCGCCCTACCTAGTCTGGCCTCAGAGTGCCCACTGAATAGGCTTCATCACCCACTTTCCCGAAGTTTACTGCAGAGAACTAAGAATTTAAACCATTTCCACCACCGCCAGCTCGTGCTGTGAGTAATGGAAACAGATCTTTCCACCACCTTCCATGAGCAATTCTTTTCACGGGCCCTAATAAACATTGTCATTTTTTTTAAAGCCTTAAATATTTGACCATTTACTCCAGACTATACAAACTACATGTCTGTTGTGTGGGGCCTGCTCTCACAGGGAACCTGCTTTTTGTAAAATTTCAGCCTGCTTGGCTACCTCACAAGACCACACAGAGTGCTCTTCCAAAAGCCAAAATTGCTTGTAGAGGCAGGAGCTCCCCAGAGTTTTCCATCATCAAGTTTTCAGCCTGTTCCTAACCAAGAGGAAGATCAAAATATGCCCCCCAACCTACAAAAAGGAAAATACTGCCACGACCACCATAGCAGCAAACAATATATACAACAAGCCCACATTGGCTTCAGTGTCCCTGTTGGAGGAGGCCATGGGTTCAAAATGCTCATTCATCAGGTTCTCAAAAGCTGAAGGCCCCTGATCATTGATGCTCACTGATGTCTAAAAGGATGTAGCTTTAGAGATGCAGGTTCTAAGTCGAGGGTCTCAGGGGACCCTTTCCCTGATGTAAGCCAAGCTCCAGTTAGAGCATTGATACACAGTACACACATGCTTTGTTGGAAAGTCTGGTCAAGGATGCAGTTTAGCGAACAGGCTCTGTGAATGAAGGCACAAGTAGGCATAGATGGAGAAAGTTTTTTTTTTTAACTTATAATAAAGTTCTTTTGGAATAGGCTGAATCAGGATGAATCTTTCAGTGTATATGTTATTTTTTTTACTCTCTTTAATTAAACTTGGCAAAGCCTCTTTGGATGACATCATGAATCAAGTTATAGATTACCCCCGAGCCAAGCCAAGTCTTAGTGGCCTTTCTCCTGGCAGAGGTACATTCTGCACAGTTCTCAAGCAGCCTGTTATACCTCACTAGGTCTCCGAGGCCAGCTCCTTCTTTATCTTTTAGCTCCCTACAGACTAGGAATTTTAAAACCAGGATAAAGCCATAATTCTCCCTTGCACTGTGAAAACACAGAGCTACATATAAAGTAAAAATAAAATGTTAAAATGAACAAATAGATGGGTGATGAATGAGCCAGTGAGAAATAAGTTGCGAATTTTGAGTCAGATCTTTCAGATTTGAAAGAGAGGGCATATGTCAATGTGTAGTTTTCCAACAGAGAAATGACAACTATGGGAGAAGGGACCACTATTTCTGCCTTATATTCTCATGTAGCTTTGGAAGACATCATTCCATATGAGCACACACTACCAGAGTAATTCCCTTCCTTTAGCTGGGTGAGAGAGCCATAGTAACAGATACATCTTCTTTTGTTGCTTTTTAAAAAATATTTTATTTTATTTGTAACTCTGTGTGTGTGTGTGTGTGTATGTGTGTGTGTGTGTGTGTGTGTGTGTGTGTACACACGGGCGCGCGCTTTTGAGTATTGTGCTTGCAGAGGCCAGAAGAGGCCATCAGATCCCTTGGAATAAGAGTTAGAGGCAGTTGTGTGCTGTTTGTGGGTACTTAGAACTAAACTCTGGTCCTCTGGAGGAGGAGTTTGTGTTCTTAACCAGTGAGCCGTCTCTTTATTCAGCCTTATTCTCTGCCCCCTCATGTGAAATAGGTTGGATCAACTCTACCCGATAAAAATATATGGTGAGCTATTTGTTACACTTAAAATTTTTAAGTAAGCCACTTAAAAATATGAAAAGAAATAAGGGAATTTATTTTGATAAAACATTTAAACTCAACTAAAAGATAATTCCCAAAGAAAACCAACATAAAAATTATTCATGTGCATTTTTTTACTTCTATTATATTGCCTTTGAAATCCAGTTTACATTTTATACTTACAACAAACCCAGATTCAAACTAGGAGCCTTCCTGGGACTCAATAACCAGGTGGAGCTGGCAGTCCCTGGGCTGGACAGCAAAGAGAGGAGACAAAGCTAGGGCTCATCTGATGCCTGCACCCTGGGTTTCGGAGGTCTTCCGCCTTTCCCTAAGACTCCTAATCACTTATCCTGACATCTCAGCTCTTATAAAAGTACCATTTTTATATATCACCCAAAACTCATTTCTGCAGCTTAGCCATGTTTTAAATGAAGCAACAAACTGTGGGCTCATTGCCACTTCGCAGCGGAATGGGTCACGTGACTGCTGTGTTTTCAGGCCCTAACCACTACTCCAGTCTTTAAGGACAGCTCTCTGTGAATCCCAAGGCCATGGCTTCCAACTCACTTTCTTCTTACCCATCACAATAGGGTGCTTCAAACAGGAGAAACAGCTCGCTGAAGTCCCGAGGAGCAAGCCTGCTGCTTCTATACTAAGTGGTCCCAATGGCTCCCTGGGGTGACAGAGAGGTTAGGTCTCCAAGGGAAGCTATTTCCACAACTTGAAAGAGATTTTTGGTTCTCTGCCAAAGGCAGGAGAACCTTTTAAAAATAAATCAATTCCTCCTTTCCAAAGAACAGCCATGGAGAGCATGTACGCTGGATCAGATACCACAGCTGAGAAAATGTCACCATCAAAGCCAAGGACAACTGAGCCCCACCCCCAGGCCCCATAGACCCTCACAGAGACTCATAAAAAACAGCTGTCGTCCCCGCCCCCCAGTCCTCCCCGACTCTAACTGCCTGCACTGCTTCTTGCCTTAGGAAACACACAAAGCAATGATCCAACAACTAAGAAATTGTATTTCTGACCTTTTGTTTGTTTTGGTTTGGTTTTTCGTCTCATGTTTTGTCTTTTCCTCAGCACCCTCATTCTTATTCATGGATTTAGTCATGTGGACGTCTCAAACACCGGAAAAACTCTCTTGGATCCTTTCTGACCCCTCTTGTTCTGCTCCCATTGTACCCTTCCAGTCCCACCGTGTGTCTCACCCTCCACACCCGCTAACTAGAGGAGGGACGTATGGCCAGAACCTACTGCGAAGAGTCAGAAAATGTGACGCGGAGTCCCTTGGTTTTAAAGTAGTTTGTGTCGACGGAGGTGATAAATTTGAAATTGTCTTGCTTAGCGGAGGTCTTGTGATCGAGGTTGCACTGTAGGAGAGGTAAGTATGGTCTGGGACAAATCAAGGGGAAACAGGGACGCCGCATTTAAATAAGAAATGTCTAAGATGTGTCCGTGGGTTTCTGCATGTAGGAATGTATTGTGTATGTGTTCTTGTGTATATGTCTTTTCGTTTATGTCTTCTTATCTCTGTCCATAGAAAGGGCAAGAGATGTATAATGGCCAACAGCAGTGAGTTCATTGAGACCTTGATTCTTACGTGGCCTCTGTAGAACTTCTCCGTGGAGAAATGGGTGTGTTCAGACAGCAGAGGAGAAGAAGCAAAGTGGCCTGAGACAGCCTGGGCTGAAAAGCTTGAAAGCACTTACACAATAGCAAGAAACACATGAAGAGCTTATCAAGGCTTCAACTGGCTAACACCTACCATCGAAAGGATAACGAGGGAGTAGAGAGAGGTCAGTCAGTAAAGTGAATCAAAACCAAAAAAGAACCAGGCGTGGTGGCCCATGCTTTTTGATTTCAGTGTTGGGCAGGCAGGGACAGGCAGAGTCCTGGGGCTCAGTCAGAGAGAGAGAGGGAGAGAGAGACTCTGTCTCAAAACAATAAAGTGCATGGCTTTTCTTGGTGACTTTTTCCATTGCTGAGACCAAATATCTGACCAGAACCAACTTGGGAGAGATGGTTGTGTCTCACAGTCTCTGGGCCCAGTCCATCATGGTGGGGAAGGCATGGCATCGGGAGCTTGAAGCAAAGAGTGATGAATTTTGGTGTTCGCTCCCTCTCTCCTTTTTTTTTTTAAATTTATTTATTTATTAAAGATTTCTGTCTCTTCCCCACCACCGCTTCCCATTTCCCTCCCCCACCCCCAATCAATTCCCCCTCCCTCATCAGCCCAAAGAGCAATCAGGGTTCCCTGCCCTGTGGGAAGTCCAAGGACCACCCACCTCCGTCCAGGTCTAGTAAGTTGAGCATCCAAACTGCCTAGGCTCCCACAAAGCCAGTATGTGCAGTAGGATCAAAAACCCCAAGGACACTGTCACTAAGACAGAAAGGCACCCCACTGACTGAGAGAAGATCTTCACCAACCCCGCAACTGACAAAGGTCTGATCTCCAAAATATATAAAGAACTCAAGAAACTAGACTGTAAAAGGCTAATCAACCCAATTATAAAATGGGGCACTGAGCTGAACAGAGAATTCTCAACAGAAGAACTTCAAATGGCCAAAAGACACTTAAGGTCATGCTCAACTTCTTTAGCGATCAGGGAAATGCAAATCAAGACAACTTTAAGATACCATCTTACACCTGTCAGAATGGCTAAAATAAAAAACACCAATGATAGCCTTTGTTGGAGAGGTTGTGGAGAAAGAGGTACACTCACCCATTGCTGGTGGGAATGCAAACTTGTCCAACCACTTTGGAAAGCAGTGTGGCGGTTTCTCAGGAAATTCGGGATCAACCTACCCCTGGACCCAGCAATACCACTCTTGGGAATATTCCCTCTCTCCTTTTTATCTGGTCCACAGTTAGGATGGGTTGGTCCACATCTGTAAGCAGACTCTGGATGATCCTTCACAGACATGCCCAGAAGCTAATGGGTAGAGGTTTAGCTCCTAAGTGATCTAGAGCTGGTCAACTTGACTATCAATATTAATCAGTTCCCACAAGACCGCCCCTTTTACTTAACACCAAACCATGTCTAAGCCACAAGCTTCAACTCATTGTCTTCTAGGCTCAGGACCATCTATTAATGCAAAAATGCATTCTCCAGACCAACTTCAGAGTTTGTATAGTCTTGTTATTATTATTACTTGCTTTTTTATTGGTTTTTATTGAGCTCTACATTTTTCTCTGCTCCCCTCCCTGCCTTTCCCCTCCCCTTCAACCCTCTCCGAAGGTGGTCCCCCCCCCCATGCTCCCAATTTACTCAGGAGATCTTGTCTTTTTCTACTTCTCTTAGAGTCCTCATTCTTGTCTTGGTTCTCTGGGACTGTGATTTGTGCGCTGATTTTCTTTGCTTTATGTTTAAAAAAACACTTCTGAGTGAGTACATGAGATAATTGTCTTTCTGGGTCTGGGTTACCTCAGTCAAAATGATGTTTTCTAGCTTCATCCATTGAGTTTGCATAGTCTTCAACCGGTCTTTTAAATGTCTTTTTTGTTTGTTTATTTGTTTTTGGTTTTTCAAGACAGGGTTTCTCTGTAGCTTTGGAGCCTGTCCTCAAACTTGTTCTTGTAGACCAGGCTGGCCTCAAACTCACAGAGATCCACCTGCCTCTCCAGTGCTGGGATTAAAGGTGTGCACCAGCACCTCCTGGTTCTTTTAAATGTCTTAAATACATATCTCAGCTGAGACTGGAGGCAATCACTTGACTATGAGTACCTATAACTAACAAACAAACTTACATCTTTCTATACACCCTGGCACAGAATTAGCGATCCCACTCCAGGGGACGAAATGGTCATACAAGGAATGATCAGATTAAAACGAGACCAAAGGCCAGCAGAGAAAGCAACAGATCATGCAGCTCCATGTCTCTAGGCTCTGAGGACTTGGGTAGCCCCATCTCTCCAGCTCTACATCCTGTAGCACACACATGCTCTTCAGCTGGCCCCGTTCTGTGTCTTCAGCTTTCCTCAGCAGATATGTCATGGGCCTAGCACATTTTACATCCTCTGGTCTTCGTTTCAACCTAGGCTTCATCCTCATAGGTTTATGCAGTGGCCTTTCGAGGTGTCCTTGCAGAAAGTCTAATCCTGCCACACATTGCCTGGCCTGAGGGTCTCTCTGAAACCATGGAACAAGACTCAGTGACATCTTTCACTTGCAGAGATGACCCTTTTCTGCTGCTTTGCACCCCAGCAATAGCAACCTCTGAATGCTTTCGTGGCTCAATGACAAAATCACTTTCTTAGCATTGATTTGAAAACAGGAAATCCCTGCTGTGGCATTATCACTTTGGGCTGTCTCATTCCCCATTTGACCTAAATTTGCATTTTTATAAGTGGGAGCCCATATGGGTCTTGCCTTCAGGATACCTGTTCTACCATCCCCAAAAGTGTCAGGTTTCTTTTTAACCACTGCTGGTGCTTTCTTATCTCCACTCTCCTTAGTAGAATTTTAAATTTGCCCACACAATTTCCTCACTAGAACTTTCTTTCTTTCTTTCTTTCTTTCTTTCTTTCTTTTTTTCTGTTTTACTCTCTCAGTGTAGATCTAAACAGGAATACTGGGAAGTAGTCAAACCACAGTCTTAATTATATACTGTTTTGAAATTTCTTTTACCAAAGAAAATGGTGCAGAAAAAAAAATGTGTACCACGCAGTAAGCAGAACTATCTTTCTTTCTTTCTTTCTTTCTTTCTTTCTTTCTTTCTTTCTAACAATTTATTTTTATTTTATGTGCATTGATGTTTTGCCTTCATATATGTCTGTGTGAGGGCATCAGATCCCCTGGAGCTGGAGCTACAGACAGTTGTGAGCTGCCATGTGGCTGCTGGGAATTGAACCCTGGTCCTCTGGAAGAGTAGTCGGTACTCTTAACCACTGAGCCATCTCTCCAGCCCCCAGAACTCTTTTTTGTCATTGTTCTTTAAACAATGCAGTCTAAGTTGCATCTAGACCATGTGTGCCATATTGGCTAAGCGATAGTGAGTAAGATTAACGTGTATGGAAAGATGCAGGCCATGCTTCATTTACATCAGAGACTTGGGCATCTGTGGGTTTGGGTTTCTGTAGGGAATGCTGATTTCTTTAGAGAACCTTGGACATGATGAGTACTTGATTTCCGCATTAACCAAAAGTCTTTAGACAAATAGCTGAGCTAGAACGCAGTGCTACTGTCCCATCTTCTTCTGCCCACAGCACACTGTCCACAGACCTGTCCTTCTGAAAAGCCAAGACTAGTCATTCCCCTTTGGTGGCCCCTGGGCATCTCACCCGGAGTTAACCTCTATCCCTGCTTCACGATACTCCTGGGACAGCCTAAGGGACAGAGAAGGAAAGTTCTCTTTGGTCCTTTCTATAACAGGCTCAGAGGTTATAATTAGTAGTTCTGTGGGGAGTGAGACAGAGAGCGCACAGAGAAAGTAGGGAGGAAAGGGAGGCCATAAAGTCTGGGGATGCTGCAGAGTCCCTAGGAGATGTGTAAGTGACAAAGCCCAGTCCTTGTGTGTGCGAGTCTAGGGAGGGATCAACTCCTCAGTTAAGAGCACTGACTCTCCTTCCAGGGTACCCAGACTTGATTCCCAGCACCTACATGACAGTTAACCACTGCCTGTAATTCCAGTTCCAGGAGATCTAAAGCCCTCTTCTGGCCTCCCTGGGCACTACACTCACATGGTGCACAGACACACTTGCAGGGAAAACAACCATATAAAATAAATATATAGGAAGTACATATTTTTACAAGATTTCTCAGCAAAGTTAAGATCAATCTCCAGACATTTTTATTTTATTACAAAATGTTATTTTTTTAAAGGAATAAAGGATACCTTTTCAAAATAACCCTAATCTTATGAGTTCCCAGAATAATTCTTAATATAATTCTCTAATTCTAAAAATCTCCATTCCTTAAATAGGCAAAGTTCAGACCAACTGGTCCAGCTCCTTTGTTTATAAACAAGGAAGCAAGATTACAGCAAGGCAGTAACTCGGCCAAATTACCCCACTTCATAGCCACAAAAAGGCACAATTACAGTTCCCACTGTGCTCTCTGAACAGGATTCAGGAGGATCAGTGAAGGCCAGCACAGGACAGACCTGCATGTAGGTCCAAAGGCTCTGGGGTGACGGAACACCCTGATTAGATCTTTCAAATCTGAGGCCATTGTTGAAGCATTAAAGGGATTTTAGTCACAGCGATTAAATTTTAAGCTATTGATGCTTATGTTAAACTTAAAAGATCAAATTTACTTTGCATTTTTCATACGGGAAAAGGATTTTAATATAGAAGAAATGGGATTTGTGTAATTGTGCTGAGATAAGCTTAATTCGCATTTTAGGAAACATTTGAATGCAATAGAAAATTAGCAGTGAGATTATCCCTCCTACTCCATGTGTCAGGCACACTCCCCAGAGTTAATCATGTCCATAATTGCTTGCTCCTTCATGAAAAAGTAATATATTTATTTTAGCACTGGGGACAGAACCTGGGGCCTTGCGCACGCTGGTCAAGTACTCCGAACTGGGTTCATTCCCAGCCATCATTTTAGTGCTGCCGTTTGAAAGCAAGTTCTCACGAGTTGTTCAGATCGGCTTTGAACTCAAGTTGTAAACCAGGCAGCCCTTGAACCCATGAGTCTTCTGCCTCTGCTACCAGCCCGGCTCCTGTCACTTCGTACACATGCACTCGGTACAGCTTCCTTTCCTCAAGCCTGATGTACTGTGTAATTGTTATTGTCAACTGGACACAACCTAGAGTCACCTGAGAAGAAGGAACATCAATGGATGGACTACCAAGGTCAGACTGGCCTGTGGTCACGCCTACGGGGAAATGTATTGGTCAATGATTGATATGGGAAGGTCCAGCCTGCCGTGTATGTCAGCATCCCTAGGCAGGTGGGCCTGAGATGACCAAGAAAGCTACCTCACCATGAGCCAGGGGGAGAGAGAGAGAGAGAGAGAGAGAGAGAGAGAGAGAGAGAACCAGCAGACAGCAGCATTCCCTCATGGCTCCTCTTCAGGCTTTGCTTGAATCCCTGCTCTGACTTCCCTCAGTCCTCGTTGATGGACTGTTACCTGGAAGTGTGAGCTGCAACACTTTCCTTCCCTAATTTACTTTTGATTAAAATGCTTTATTACAGTAACGGGAAGCAGATTAGAGTGCCGGCTATATTCTGATGGTCATTCTATACAGATACAGTCCCCTCATCCTCTTAAAAGTAAGCACTGAGTACCTTAACTGAAATGGGTCCTTTTTATACCACTGTCAGAATATACTCCAGTTTTATTTTATCATTCCTGGCTCTGATTACAAGCTCATTGTCATGCTTTGTTTGTTCTGATTTGGAAAATAAATCCCTAGTACTGCCCAGAAAGTTTAGTTCTCTCTTAGGAAAATGGAAGAAGAACCATTCTCTACTCAGCCACGCCCATCCTGCTCCACAGAAAGCGCTTCAGTCCTCTCCCTGTGCTTGTGGTGCTCTTAGTCCTTTGACTACACACACCCTGGTGGGAACATTAGTGGAGACCACACTGGCGGAGGCAGGCATGGAAGGTGGGCAGGTATCAGCTAGTAAGAAAGGAATTCATCTAGTGGACTTGGAACTTAGGTCTTGAGACAACCTGCATTACATCACTGGCTATCTTCACAGTCAAACTTTCTGAAAGCTAACCCTGCCAACGGCTTTGACCCACGTTTGAGAGGCATGAAGGAAGTGTAGTTGTGAGAAGCTTGCCTGGCTATCAAGCCCCCAGGGCTTTATTCAGCCCTGGTGGGTGACTTTAGAGAAGTTACTTAACTTATGTCAATCTCAAGGTCTATGAAGTACCTGGGAGAATCCACATAAGAAGATCCAGAATCCGGCTCACTGTGCCTGGCATGGACTCACTCTCATCCTAGAGACAGAGTATAAAGGGTCCTCGTGGTAGTTGGAATGTAATTGGTCCCCATAATCTCATAGGAACTCATAATCTCATGGCACTATTAGGAGGTGTGGTTTTGTTGGAGTGGTACTGTGGGGGTAGGCATTGAAGTTTCCTATGCTCAGGATTCCACCCCAGTGAGTCAGCCGACTTCCTGTTGCTACTTCACCAGCACCACATCTGCCTGCACGCCATCATGCTCCCCACCATGGTGATAATGGACTGAATCTCTAAAACTGTAAGCAAGCCACCCCAATTAAATGTTTTCCTTTATAAGAGTTTCCATGGTGTTTGTTCACAGCAATAGAAACCCCGACTAAGACAGAAGTTGGTACCAGGGACTAGGGTATTTCTGTGATAGGCCTGACCATGTTTGTGTTTGGAGGAATTTGGACTTTGGTACTTTGCGTTATGAGAACAGTGGATGTTTTAGGTGCTGCTTAATGTGCCATGCTATTAGGAGCACGGAAGACAGTGGTGCTGAGCGTGATCTGATGAACTATGTGGGGCTCTTTCAAGAGGTTTCAGAGGAGAAGAATTTTAGTCTGTTACCTAGAGATTGTTCTTGCTACAATTTTGGTGAAGAAAGTGGTTGCCTTTTGCTCTTGTCTAAAGAGTCTACCAGAGGCTAAAGTGAAGAGTTTTGTATTAATTTTGTTGGCAGAAGAAATCTCAAAACAGCCTAGTATAGACTCCTGTTGTGTGGATATTAGTGTTAACTCTAACGACGCTATATAAGGAAAAGGAGCAAGGTGAGAGAGTAAATTGCAAAAAGTAAATTTAGAGGAGAAAAAGAGCACCAGGAAGTAGAAGAGCGCTAAGTCCTGTGTTTGAGGAGATAGACAGATCAAGAAATGGAATAAAAGAGGTGGTAACCTCAGAGTAAGATTCTACCCAGTCAAGTTTCCAATATGTAGAAAGAAACTAAGAAGGTTAGAGCTAGGTTGGTGGGGCTTAATCCTTAATCCCAGCACTGGGAAGACAGATGCTGGCAGATCTCTGAGTCTGAGGCCAGCCTGGTCTACAGAGCGAGTTTCAGGACAGCCAGGCTTAGGCAACGAAAGGCAGAAAGCTGGTGAAGATAGAATTGAATGAGAGGACCATGTTCCAGCCCCAGCAAGCAGCAGAACTTGGCAGCTTCAGGCACATGATTCTGGCTTTAGAGTTAAGAATAGAAGAAAAAAGTTATGGAATAAAGCTGCTGAGGCCCAGCATGTGCCAGGAGTATCCCTGATTGGAGGCCTAGGAGAGAGGTCAGTGCACGAAGCTGTGAAGTTGAACCCTGATGGAGGAAGGTCATTGGCTAATAAAGGAACTGCCTTGGCCCATTTTATTGGTTAGAAGATAGGTGGGAGGAGTAAACAGAACGCTGGGAGGAAGAGGAAGTGAGCTCAGATTCCACAGCTCTCCTCTTGGGAGCAGATGCCTCAGAAGAGACGCCATGCCCCGCTCCCGGGCAGACACTCCGACCCAGGATGGACATAGGCTAGAATCTTCCCGGTAAGACCGGTGCTCACAGATTATTAGAGATGGGTTGATCGGGATATCAGAATTAGTCAGTAAGGGCTAGAGCTAAAGGGCCAAGCAGTGTTTAAATGAATACAGTTTGTGTGTTGTTATTTCTGAGCATAAGCTAGCCAAACAGGCGGCCGGGGTGCTGGGAAGGCAGCCCCGCCGCCCTTATTACTAGAGAACCCTGGTTTGCCTTGGAGAACCCACGGTGTTAGAGATGCCAGAGCCATGGGACGCCTGCTGAGGAGAACAGCTAACAGGGAGTGGAACCAGCTCAAGAGAAAGAAATGTGTTGTGGCCACACCTGAATGGAGTTGGAGATCTGATGAACATTTTGACACCAGTCATGGAGATGCAAAATTTGGAGTTTGCCCTGCTGGTTTTTGGTCTTGCTTTGGTCCAGTACTTCCTCACTATGCTCCCTTCCCTGTATTTTGAAATGGCAATGTATATCCTGTGCCACTAAATGTTGGAAATGTGTGATCTGCTTCTTTGTCTTTATTTTAAAGGGGAATGCAGCTGACAGATTGCCAGAGTCTCAGAAGAGACTTTGAAACAAGTTTGGGACTGTTATTGACTATGTGGACTTCTCAAGTTGGACTAAATACACTTTGCATTATGATATTGTTTATAAGCTTATGGGACCAGGGAGTAGAATGTGTTAATTTCAATGTAACTGGCCCCCACAATCTCAGGGAATGGCACTATCAGGAGGTGTGGCTTTGTTGGAGTAGATACGGCCTTGTTGAAGGCTGTGTGTCACTGTGGGGACAGGCTTTGAGAATTCCTACGCTCAGGATACCACCCAGTGTCTCAGCTGATTTCCTGTTACATGCAAGATGTAGCTCTCTCATCTCTAGCACCGTGAATACCTGCACGACATCAGGCTCCTCATGCTGATGACAATGGATGGAACCGCTGAAACTGTCAGCAAGCCACCCCAGTTAAATGTTTTCCTTTATAAGAGTTGCTATGGTCATGGTGTCTCTTCACAGCAACAAAAACCTGAACTAAGACAGTCCCCAAGCACAGGCCTATGGAGTGGTGGAAAATGTAGCTGTGACCATGGGTGCCACAGCTGCCAGCAAGGTGGAGACTGCTGGTGAAGGCACGGCTCTTCCACTTCTACCCTGTCCTTCTGGTCTGTTATGGGCCTGCCTCTGTGTGTGGCAGAGGTCTTCTAGAACCCACGCTGCCCTTTTGGGGATGTCTGTCACATTCTGGGATCTGAGCGTCAGTCTAGAAGCAGTCACACTACCCATGGTGATTTATTCTGAGCCCCACATGCTTCAGTTTCTTGTCTTATTCCTCGATTCCTTTAGAACTTGGAGCCTGTCCTGGAACTAGCTCTGGTAGACCAGGCTGGCCTTGAACTCACAGAGATCCGCCTGCCTCTGCCTCCCGAGTGCTGGGATTAAAGGTATGCACAACCACGGCCCGGTGACTACCTTTTTTTTTTTTTAAATTAAGTTTTTCTTCTATCTCATAAAGAGGCTGTTTTCCCCGTGTGTGTGTGTGTGTGTGTGTGTGTGTGTGTGTGTGTGTGTGTATGTGTGTGTGTACATACATATGGAGGTCAGAGGTTGGTTGATGTCAAGTGTCTTTCCTTAATCACGTTTCACTTGAAGCTCATTAGTTAAGCTATATTTGCTGACCAATGAGGTCCAGACCTGCCTCCATCCTCCAAGGACTGCGATTATCAGCACATACTACCATGCCAGCCTTTTACGTGGACTCTGGGGATCCAAATGCAGATCCTCATGTATACACTTCAGGGACTTATCCATCTCTTTAGTCCCATGTCATTCCTTTGTGTTTCATCCTTCGGTCCAGTGAGACTACAGAAATGCTGCCTGGTCACTCAGCTTGGAGTTACTGCCATCAATCTAACTTTCACAGGAAGACATTGTTTGCCGCTCACCAAATACAGCCTAAGGCACTCGCCACAGTCAGTCTCCAGCTTCCTACACTGGAGCCAGAGTCCCTGGATGCACAAGATTCCTGGGTTATTGTAAAACTCACAAGCGATATTACCGATTACCAAGTACTTCTGTAAGCTGTTTCCATGCGAACTTCCAGGTACTTCCTGCCCAGTATCACAGTTCCAGGGTCAAGTGGTAACATGCTGGAGGGCATCAGAGCCTGCCTGGAGAGTGCGCCTGCCACTCTTTCCTCAATGGAGGGAGAAGACAAACATACTGAGAGCTTTGAGGACTGATGTCATATAGATGATGACAGGGACTTATTTTATGTCAGCTGATGCCCATTCTAGTACATCAAGAGCTAACTTGAGCTTGGAAAAAAAAAAAAGACTTTCTTACTTAGGGGTAATTATTAACATTGCAGAGGGCTCCAAACTTCAAACTAACCCAGAACATGAGGAGAAGGAAGGGATGGAGGAGAGGGGTAGGGAGGGGAGGGAGGAGAGGGAGGGGAGGAACAATACCAAAGCAGAGGAAAGTCTCCACAGAATGCAGCAGGAAAGATTGTCCGAGTCAGTACAAAGCGGAGCTGAAAAGGCTGGGGCAGGAGGGCAGGATGGGGGAGAATTGTTGGGCACCAAACAAGGATGATGGTCTCACAGACATGTTTTTAATCAATCATGTCTACTGACTTCAACAAAAAGGTGAGGGATCTAACAAAGAGCCACCTAAAAAGCAAGCGAGGTCCCTTTTGCCAACTGACCTCATTTTAGCTAAACAAGTAAATATGCTGACAAGTTTTTGTAGGACCCAGCCATGATAAGCTTAATAGAGGCCTGAGTCTCAGTAGTTTACCCTAAGGCAATACCTGGTTGCAAGAAAGACCATAAACTGAGATTACCCAGGTACCACCCAGAAACAGAGCATCCAAAGGAAATTCCTAACGTTACCACCATTGTAGATAGGACCACCTGCCAGCACACGTTCACCAGGACACCCCTAGACAAATGTCAGCTAATCAGGGGTCCTGAGCCTTAGAAATCCCTCACCCCCACCTTTACTATTATAAAAACCTGCCCTAACTGAACTCAGGGCTCTCCAATCACTTCAATACGTTGGACACACGGAGAGTCCAAGTTTGCAAACTTGTGTAGAATAAAGGCTCTTTGATTTTACATATGGATCTCAGTCTCCTTGTTGGTTTTGGGGGGACTTCGTGGATCTGGGAATAACAGTTTTAACTGTCAACACAATCTAGAACCACCTGGGAAGAGCAGCTTGGGAATTTCCTGAATCAAGATGGCCAGAGGGCAAACCTGTGAAGGATTTTTCTTAATTGAGTTAACTGAGGTGGGAAGAACCACTTTGAATATGGGTAGTTGGGCCCTGGACTGTGGATGAGTTAGCAAACAAAGCTGCCTAGTACGCATGCACACATTCATCTCTCTCTGCTCTAGGTTGTGCCTGAGATGTGACCAGCTGTGTCAAGTCCCCATTCCCTTGACGTCCTGACAGTGACCTGGAACCGTGAGCTGACATAAGCCCTTCCTTCCCTGAGACTCTGTTTTTGGTCAGACTTTTTAAATAATAGCAAAAGTAGTGAAACCAGGACAATAAATAGCCAGTCATACGAAAGATTAGGAAAAAACTAGAGGTGTTTAAAAAAAAAAATCAGAAAAACCAATTATCTTCCTGTACTTAATAAATGGTATGCTCACACACAAGCAAATGGTTTCTAACCAGACCCTATAAATTGTCAAGTTAGACAAAGGCATCCATGTCTTTTTTACTAATTATAGGAAGAACATATCAAGATATTTTAAAAATTGATTTAGGAAAAATACAAGGCAATTGATAAATGTGAAAACTATTTTATATTACTTTAGAGTGTTCTAAATTGTGCCTGGCACAGTTTAGGGGTCAGAAATTCCAATCAATAATTTGATCCCCTTGGATCCATTACTATATCCCATTTAAAACAACCCTTCTGTGAGCCATTGCCTTGGGAAAAGACTTTAATGCAGAAAGAAAGCTTTCTAGAGTCTTTAGTCTGAGATATGCTCATTTAAATTCACTCTGGGCAGGACTCCAAACTAACCCTAAGCAGGAAATTTAACCCTTGGCTTGTGTTCACCAGGAAATCACTGGGGTTCAGAGAAGAAAGCCCTGTGGAAAGCACTGACCCAATAACCACCACCAGCCACCACAACCAGCACCCACCAGCACCTACCAATATCCACCACCACCAGCACCTACCAGCACCTACCACCATACACCACCACCAGCACCTACCACCACCAGTACCCACCAGCACCTACCACCACCAGTACCCACCAGCACCCACCAGCACCCAGCACCAGTACCCATCACCAACAACCAGCACCCACCACCAGTACCCACTAGCACCTACCACCATACACCACCACCAGCACCCACCACCACCAATACCCACCAGCACACACCAGCTCCCACCAGCACCCACCACCAGCTCCCACCAGCACCCACCAACCACTACCACATACCAGCTCCAAGCAGAGCAGCTCTGTCACAGGAGAAGCAGCTGTAAAGAGTTTGGGGTTAACATGGATTTTTAGCATCATCATGGATATTTCTGTTTTCATTAAATATTATTCAATAGCGAGGAGAGTTCACATGTTCCTCATGTTTAAGATGATAATAAATTATATTAAAATCATATAATTATGATTTCCCACACTCATTTGTAACCAGGTTGTCAAAGTATTTTAAGGCAACTTTATGGAAGAAATGAATGTATCCCACATTATGTAAATTACTGCTTCAGTGTTCAAGCACAGCTTGTTCGTCACTGATCCTCATTCGTCCTCACTTGCCAATCAGGCTTAAAGGGCTGCGGGGTTTAGCTGTACTGAAAAATACAAAGAAAGCCACTTCCTATCATCTCATTCTTTATTTCCCCAACTCACACAAGTCAAGCGAGAGTCGTGTTCCCCCTAGGGAAAGCATGGATTCATCTAAACCTCTGCTTGGGATTTCAGTGGAGGATTTGTTGTTCTTACTATGACAGCAGGTAGAACTCCAAGTTCTCAGTAAAAGTATACCGTGTGGTTTTTAATATCCAAGGGGACATGGGAAGCAGGGCCCTAAGGTTAACATTTAACTGAAAACCAGCAACTCTGGGCCGCAGCCCAAGTCAGAACATTGGTCTTGCTGTTCCCAACGGTTTGCAGAACCCGACTTTTCAAACTGGATGAGGAAATGGGACAGAAAAATATATTTAAACAGATGTTTTAGAAATTAGAAAATAAAGATCTTAAAATACCCTAAGCCCTGAGAAACTGTCCTGCTAAAATGTGACATTAATTCACTGTGTTCCCTTAACTGTGCCTGGCTTCCTCACACAAGGTTTTAGCCACTTCTCAGAATCTGAGACCTGGAACTGTAGACGGAGGTCACATAGATATGTATGCGTATTTGTATATATGTACATTGTGTGTATGTGTGTGCATGTGTGTGTGTGTGTGTGTGTGTGTGTGTGTGTGTGTGTTGGTTAACAGTTAGGAAGACTTTGAGTTCAGCAATTGCTTCTCATGAGAGGTTGATGCTCCCTGATGGGAAAGTCAGCCTCCCTTTAGAGACTCTGTGCCCTAGATTGCACATCCAGAGTTTCTACTTACTGAAATAACTGTTTAGTTAAGTCAAGAACAAAGAAAACTTTAACTGGCTTTTATTTCACAGTGATGAAGTCTTCCCTTCATTTCTTTTTTTTTTAATATTTATTTATTTATTTATTTATTTATTTATTATGTATACAATATTCTGTCTGTGTGTATGGCTGCAGGCCAGAAGAGGGCAGCAGACCCCATTACAGATGGTTGTGAGCCACCATGTGGTTGCTGGGAATTGAACTCAGGACCTTTAGAAGAGCAGGTAATGCTCTTAACCTCTGAGCCATTTCTCCAGCCCTTCCCTTCATTTCTTATTGATGGAGTTCTATTTGCCCTTTCTTGGGGTGCATGTGTGTTTCCATTGCTGGGAATTTCCATGAGTTTCTATGAGTTTCCCTACTGTGGAATAATTCTTCTGTACACTGTTTGAATATGTCTCTATGATTGGTTTAATAAACAAGCTGACTGGCCAATAGCTGAACAGGATAAAGTTAGGCAGGAAAGCCAAACTGAGAATGATGGGATGAGGAAGGGTGAAGTCGGAGGAGCTACCAACCAGACAAAGAACAAGTGGGGCACATGAAATGGAATAGAAGTAAAAGCCACAAATCTTTGGGCAGCGCATAGGGTAATAGAAATGGGTTAAGCTGTAAGAGCTAGTTAATAACAAGCCTGAGCTATTGAGTGAGCATTTATAATCAATATTAAGCCTCAGAGTGGTTATTTGGGAACAGGTGGTCAGAACAGGACAACTCTGCCTACATTTCCCCTTACTTCTTAGTTCTTAACTCTCCTTTTAAAATCCTGTTATTTATTTATGGCTGTGATGAGTTCTCACTGGAGGCATGCTACAGGAACCTGGTACACTGCAGTTCCTATGAGCCAGAGGGCAGGGAAGCGGCTGGGACCGACTTCCAGGGGCCGTGGCCACCTTCCCTAGTCCTAGGAAGCACCGAATCTAGAAGCAAAGTGCTAGTGAGAAGGTAGGTGGATTGTCCTATAGGAGGCTAAGTTTCTAACAGTCCATGCCGGTCTGTAAACCTCGAGGATGAAGACACTTGATGACCTGTGGTGAGGGCTTCCATGCTCATAATGCCACAGGCAGCAGGAGGCACGGAGCTCTTCTGGTTTCTCTGAAAAGTCAAGAGGAAGATGAGCAAATGCCTGTGGACTGTTTGGTCCTAGAGTGATACCTTCTAACATGTTTGTAAAACACAAGGCCCATCAACACAGTAAACACATACATGTGAACCACGTCTCTAAAGTAAGTAGGTGAGCTTTCAGAAAGTAATCAGGGCTATCTCTTAATGTCAAAAACAAGTTGGTTAAAAAAAGGAGCAATACAAAATAAAGTTCTTTACTAAGCATTCTTTCCAACACTAGGCAAAGACTTCGACAAGCCTGAGATACAGTGATCTCACCAGCACTCAGAACTCTCTGAAACAGCCTTGAATTCATTTCCACAGACTTGTAAGCATTCCCAGCTATGAAAACACACACACACACACACACACACACAAACAACACACACACACACACGTACACGCACACACACACACACACCACACACAAGCACATGTACACACATAACAAGAAATAAAAAATAGAGATGAATATTCATCAATAAGAAATGGAGGAAAGGTTTCATACTGTGAAATGAACGCTAATTAAGGTTTTCTCTGTCCCTGGTTTAACTGAGCAATTATTTCAAGTTACCCGGTATTTTGTAAAGAAGATAGCACAGAGCACCTATCTGCTATTTTCTTTTTTTCTTGAGATAGGGAATTGTGTAGCTGAGGCTGGCCTGGAACTTGTTATGCAGCTCGGGATGGCCTCAAACTCATAATCCTCCTCTGCTTCCCAAGAGCTGGGGTTGCAGGCTTGTACCCGCACAGCCAGCCCAACCAATTTTTCATTTTATGTCTTCAACATGGTACTATATTACAGCTTCATATTTGGATTCATAACTAGCTCACAGAGAAAGTTATTAGAATTAATAACAGACAACAGAGAAACATTAAGGAAAAGATGGAAGAAAATGACCTAAACAAATAATAGAATAAACAAGAAACCCATTTTTGGTTCCAAGTTTGCCCACTAATCCACTTACATCACTTAGGGGCAATTTAATTTGGAAAGCATTTATTTTGCTTATGTGCCCTGCACACAGGGAAGGCCACACTGTTGATTAGCGTTACCATTACATATCATGTGTACCTAGAACTTCAAAGTGCAGTCTTTCTTTCAAAATTTGGTACTTTCTTTCTTTTATTTGTTTATTTTTATGTACATTGGTGTTTTGCTTGTATGCATGTCTGCTGTATGAGGGTGTCATCCTGTAGAACTGGAGTTACAGACAGTTGTGAGCTGCCATGTGAGTACTGGGAATTGAACCTGGGTCTTCTGGAAGAACCATCAGTGCTCCTAACTACTTGCCATCTCTCCAGCCCCTCAAAGTGCAATCTGATTTGGAAATGGTGCCACTGGGAGGTACTGAAGGTCATCCTCGATTAGAGATGACTGAATAAGAGACAAATCTGAAAACAGACAGAGAGGACACCACTATGTGAGCACACAGATACACAGGCGGACGAGGTGCTGACAGACACAGAGACTGTGTCAGACACAGAGACTGGAGGAACATATGGGCAAGACAACACAGGTCACGGGCTTCTAGTAACAGACTCCAGGACAAAAGCAGGAAATGGATTTCTTCCCAGCACCTCCAGTTGGTACCAATTAACCTTGCTATTTGACATCCAGAGTTGTAAGAGAATAATCTTTTTTGTAGGCACCCTGACTGAGGTACGTGGTCGTTGCACCCTGAAGAAATGAATACAGAGAGACAGACATGCAGAGAGGCCTAAGGAAAAGAGCAGAGACCAAGCGAGAAGGAGAACGAGATGGAATGTCAAAGCCCCATTCAATCTTTCTATTTAAAATATGAACTCAGAGCACGTTTAAGAGACCAGGAAGGAAAACCAAACAAAAATGGAAACCTAGAGTCTTGACTACCAAATCTGATTAGGGTTTAAAAATGCCCTCACCAAGGGAAGCCACACTGGTTTACACACGAGCCTTCTCACCAGTTGTTCTGATTATAAACCCACTCCCGAGCCCCAAGCTTCAGCCAGCTACTCTACTATGACCAACAAAGAAACTGCAATCCGTAGCCAGGGAAAATAATAGGAAGGAAATCACCAGGAGGCCGTTCCCACCTCACTTCCTCTCTGAAAGTCTCTGAAATTGCCACAGAAAGCCTGGCTTTAGGATGCTATCTAGGGTGTCAATGGACCACACACTTTCAAAAGATACATGCACTAAAAGGCAGTGGATGTGCACATCACCATCAGCCATGCCCACAGCATTCCGAGTGGCTTAGCGTGCACCTCCACATTTCTGCATACTAGTTCACCCCACACGCTTCCAGCATGACTGTTGGAAGTTGAGATTACAGTCAAGACATAGTTCTTCATATGACCTTTAAGCCTGTAAGGAAATTAGAGAGGAGAATCACCTTCATAATGGTAAATAAGAGAGTTGAACCAACAATGGGAAAGTATCAAGAAGTTGGTGCATATTGTATACTAAATAAAGAATTGCAAAGAATTTAAAATTCTTTAGATGCTTTGAAATTTTCTGCCTGACATTGAAGATGCACATGAGCACAGCTGATAAAATCATCCATCTTAAATTCATGGAGCTCTGCCCTGTTAGCGTTGACATCATTTTAAAATAGATTCACAAGAGATTTGTTTGACACAGAATTGCTTTATCAACATGCCATTCATAATCCAGTACTGATTATGTGAAATAAAGACATTTTTCATTTTTAAAAGTCAGGGTACTATGTAGCCCAAGCTGGCCTTAAACTAACAATCATCTCTCTCTCATGCTAGAATTACAGGCACCTGCCTAAAAACTCTTATTTCTAATCTGGATTCAGAATAAATCCAATCTGTTCCAAAGTAGCATAGGCAATTCTATTTGCCACTTCCACCCCTCTTGCTTTTTTCCCTTCATTGTTAGGAGATTTGTATCACTAAAGACTAGTGTTGACAGAAGGCAAGTATCAGCTTGCCATGCTCATATCATGAGAGCACTTTGCTAGCTGGGACACCAGAACTGCTTCCATAAAATGTCACTTAGTTCCCAAGAAGGGCCAGCTCCCAACACAAACAACCCCCAGCAATTTCTGTCAGTAGTCTCCAGTGCATCAGTGAAAATATTCCCTGAGACCAAGAATGTCTGAAAAGCTAGATGCTGTAAAGCCAGCATCCTCATTTCTCCACGGAGGCAAACAATGGGTCTCTCGACTCAAATGGAAAATGGCATCTTCTTTTTCCAGTTCCTAAAATGAGCACACTCACCTGCGTTCCAGATTCCCTGAACACCACATAACACCATTTCCTTCAAAAAATCTGTGGCAGACGTAAGACCAACAGGACTAACTAAATCCATTAGATGCCCCAAAGTAGCTCTTCCAGTCCTGAGGAAGGACCTCAAGTACTTGGCATTCAACCAAAGCACTTAGCAAAGCTTTTTGTTCAGATGTTCACTGACCCCAATAGGAAAGCATACGTTCACAGCTAGAGCTAACCCTCCCAAGCACCCAACAGGAAGGCGTGCATTCACACATAAAGCCAACTCTCCCAAATACTCAATAGGAAGGCATGCATTCACAGGTAGAGCCAACCCTCCCAAGCACCCAATAGGAAAGTATGCATTCACAGGTAGAGCCAACCCTCCCAAGCAATGGTACCTTATTCTGCTCACACACATATTGTATTCTCAGGGTGTCCATTGCTCTGATCATGGCTTGCATGGCGGTGAATATGTTTTGGTAAACCAGCTTGGTGAAGCCCTTTCTGTCTTCATCACTGTAGCCAGACCCATGGATTATCCTCATTTGCTTGATAAAGGTGCTTTTCCCACTTTCGCCAGTTCCTGAGAGAAAACATGAGTGAAGAACAGTTAGTGGAAGGACTCCCACCCTGAAACCCTGGTAGCGGAGTCCACACTGTGGGTAACGGGTTGGTGCAACGGGCTTGCAAAGAGTCTACCAGAAGCTTTATGAGGCAGTGCATCCCAAGCCCCAGGAAATGTCTTTCCATCTTCCTTTCCTGGAGACTTTGAAACAAGAACCGTGTGTTTGACCATCCTGAATACTGAGGCTTTGCTGCTCATATTGATGTTGACTATGATGGAGTCACGCCAGTGTGCAGGAAGGATCTGAGCAGCAGAAACACTTGGAGAAGAGGATGTACTGTGTCCTTGCACAATGGAACACCATTCTCAGTGATGCCCAGCATCTGTATGATTGCTGTTTCTCATATTCCAGTCTATATTTCACAAGGTCTCCAAAACTCCTAACAGTGGCCTGTGGCACCAAGAAGCAGAAATCATTGAACTGTCCCATTGATCTTTATTGTACAGGGAAATCCAGACATGACATACAGAAAACAGGATGCCAAGATTCCATATTTCTCTCAGGTTGAGATCCTGCTAGGAAGGTAGTAAAAATATTCATACAATGAAGCTCAAACATTTTCTAATATTGTCTGTGATAAATGGAATCAACTATATGAGATATTTATTCATAGTTGATTTCCAAATCTATGTGTTGCTTTAAAATTTTTATTAATAGTTTAGTTTATAAAGTTTCCAGTTGAAATGAAAGAAACTATCTCCAACCTAAAATTACTCATGCTATATAAATAAATGTACTTTTTAAAACACAAAGTACATTTCATAATTTCTTACAAAGAGAATAGTTATCTAGTAGTTTTTGTCAAAAGGGGATGTTATGTGAAAAAGCTCAACTAAAACATAAATTTGGCCATAACAAAGGTCAAAGATTATTTTTCATGAAATGATTAATTGTGACCCTCTATAGTGACTAACTTCCCAGTCTCAACACCACACCCAGATGTACAACTGTCACCCAGTTCTATCATCTTTGGTACTTTATTGACTCTTAGTGACATCCATGCCATGTGTTACTTGTAGAGATGTGTTTTCTGGAGCAGGAGGCTAGAGTACATAACAGTTACCAACTTGATAAAAGTCAGCACTTTTAAGCTTACATGGGCTTCCCTGCACACCTGACCAGGGCTCTGAAACTGTGATTAAGCCTGGAGCAAAGGCCCAAGTGACACAAAACTATGTTATGATTCTTCTGTTAAAAACAAATATTTAGGATTAACTTCGTCAGATCACACACACTTGCTCTTCCGTTTGTTTCTTCATTAAACCCTCAATGCATTCCCTTCCCCTCAAGACAGACACACAAAGGTGGGCAAGAAGGCCTGGTAGTGTGGGCCTCTGCCCTCAGCGGCCTTTCCTTACAGTGCAGTTCTACACTTTCTCTATCCCAGCCATGCTGGTCTGCCCTCATACAGCTCCTCCCGGAGCCCTTCACACAGGTGATCCCTCTTCCTGGCCTTTACTCTTGGCCTTGCCTGCTCTTCCCTCCCTGATCAGGATGCTTAGCACTCAGGGAATACACCTACCCACAACTATGATGGATTTTCCCACATGGATTAAATTAAGCAAGATACTCCCTCACAGCTGTTACCACAGGCTAGCTTTAATCTAGACAGTCTCTCACAGGTAAACCCGAAGGCCTGCCCCCTCAAAGTCAAGTTGGTAATACTAATCATTACACCAGGACTGGCTTTCCTTGTGCATGGTACGGTACCTGGCATTTGGTGCCACTTTGATACCATATTTATTAAGATAAATATTGACCTGTGCTTGATGTCAGTTGCCTTCCTCTCTTGCTCTCCACCTAATTCTGTTCATTTTGTTTGTTTGTTTTTTGAGACAGGGTTTTATCTGTGTAACAGCCCTACTGTCCTGGAACTAGTTCTTGAAGACCAGGCTGGGGTTAAAGGTGTGTGCGCCACCACTGCCCGGCTTCTCTCCAGCTAATTTTTCAAGTCAGGGTTTCTCACAGAATCGGCAGTCCCTGGAATTGGCTAGGCTAACTGGTAGGCCAGTAAGTCCAGAGCTCCACCTGCCTCCCTCTGACCAGCTCTGGGATCTTAGCCCTGTGCCACCATGCTGGCTTTTCACACAGGTGCTAGAGACAGGAATTCAGGTTTTCAGACTTACACAGCAAGTGCTGTATTGACTCAATCAACTCCCTCCCCAGGTTCCTTCTTAGCCATCTTTAACTGGACAGTTCAGTTCAGCCCTGTTAAATAATTCAGTGCTGTGCAATCAATTGCCAGACCCTTTCACTCCTACAAAACTGAGCCCCGCCCCGGCCTTGGGAAACTCCCTTCCTTTCTGCTTGGTCAGTCTGACCATTCCTGACACCTTCCCTACATGAAGTTATACGGTCTTTGTTCTTTTGTGGCTGGCATATTTCAGGTAGCATCCTCAGGGTGTGTCCATGTTATAGGACACTCAGCAGTCCTTTTATGAATAGCAAATCTCTGAATTTTTCAAATACAAGATATTTCAAAAATCCACCAAAGTGCCCCTTATCTATACTACCCAACATATGGGAAAATAGGATATGCCAATTCTCTGTGCCCAGCCCTGTGCTCCAAGTGTGTCGAAGGACTCCAGACATGTCGATAAACCCTAGAAGGAGCCATATTCTGCTAGTCAGTGACCTCTTCTGTGTGCTCACTGGATGCTGATACAGACAAATATTGAAGTGGTCACAGTGCTGTGGACTCTACCCAAATCATCTCCTTTCATCTTCGAAGCACTCTGTGAAATAAGGACAGCCGTGTGCAGTAGGCAGGTGAGAACTCTGGGCTGTAGACTGGTTATGGAAAGTCCCCAAGCACACATAGTGAGCAAGACCTGAACTTGATTCTCTTGGACTCCACTGACAGGTTCTACTGTCAGAGAAGACCTGGCTCATAAACCAAAGGACCTGGTATATGATACTGGGCAAATTTTAAGTCCAGTCACACACTATGTAAACCCCAGCCAAACCACCATCGTGCAGATACAGCCTGCCCAGGTCCTGCTGGGATGTGCTCAGAACCTTCTTGGGAAGCTCCCCATGGCCATGTGGAGTCAGGGTCGGTGCTTTTCTTTCTGCTATTCTGCTCTTCTGTTAACTGGGTTCTCCTTTCTTCATCCAAAGAACTGAACAAAAGCGGAGCAGAGTACAGACCCCTCTCCTAAAGTTTACTATCGTAGCCTGGCCCAAAGTTCTAGGCCAGATCAGATCTCAATTCCCACAGAATTCTGGGATGTGTGTTCCCTCCTCCCCCGGGGTTACAATATTCTTGTAGGGCTGAAGTTCTGGTCTGGTGTCAGTTCATCCCAAACGAATTTTGGTAGTCCTGTGTTTTACAGATGAGGAAGCTAATGTGAACGTGGAGACTGCGTAACTGCTTTCAGCAAGCTGTAACTGTGACCTTGAAGCCAGAACACTCACTCCTGACAGCCAGAAATTCTACAGCAAGATAAGGAAGCTCCCAGGAGCAGAAGTCATTAAAAAAAAATATTTAGAATAGTTTTAAGATTAAATGAAAAAGTGCTTAACAATATAATTATTTAAAAATACTCTTTAAATATTTGGTTTCAAACGGCAGTTGTTCAGTTAAACACACGTGCGTGCACACACACACACATGACAAAATCACATGGGTTGGAGGCAAAGAAGAGACTGATGATGCCGATTACTGAAGGCCACGATGGAGAAAACAGAAATCATTTGGGGGGCATGCTCTCACTCTCACTGAAGCTGCCGTACAGCCCAGCTGGTGCCATCCCTCTCCAGAGGAGAAACACAAGAAATCATCCAGATGAAGCAGGTTGTTCAAGTTTGAGCAGCGTGCTAGTGTTGGCCTGGGTCTGCATCTAGGTCTGCATAGGTGCTTTTCCCATGACAGTTTGGTACTTTCCTAAACAAAGGGCCTCTTCCGTACACAAAGTGATCACAACAGAGGAGGCTTGCTCTCTCAGAGGGCTGAACTGTCCTGGAGCTGAGAAGGCTCCAGCAGCAGGGGGCAGCAGGCAAGAGGGAGTGAGGGCAGGTAACGACATCTTGCTTTCTATAATGGCAGCTGTGGCGAGCAAGGGCTGCAGGGACTGATGGGCTCAAGCCAAGGATCTGAGCTGATCCATTTACCTGCCCCAAACAGAAACTCCACCTGAGGGTTTCCCGCATTCATGCATTCATGCATTCATTCATTCATTCATGGAAAACAAAAAGAACACCCAGAGGCCTGATCATGGGGATGAGACTAATAGTGGCTTTTCCAAGGTGGGTTTTCATTGAGGAGTGGGTGGCTTAGCTTTTCCCCCCTACTTTAGCCAATTACCTTCTAAAGCATGGGTTTGGGCCCTTGGTGCTGGGCTAAATGTGTCCCTCCAGAATGAGCCTGCTGGGGCTCGTCCTGAGAATGGAAAAGAAGAGGAACCCACAGTTCACAGCAGAGTTTTGGTCTAAACAGGGGCCAAGGATTTTGACTGGAAAGTGAATTTTGATGGGTCTGATGGGGGCCTCCTCCCGGGCAGCTTTTCACCCAGACTCAGCGTGTAGCAACACAGAAGAGGGAAAGAATCAACTAGCGGGTCCATTTTTAGCTTCAGTTTTCAATACAAATAAGGGAAACAGCACAGGGAATCGGTGCTTCTCTGTTTAGTTTCCATTTCTGCATTTCCATATTTGAAATAAAATCCAGTGATGGCTGCTAAGTAGAGTCATAAGCCACTACACGACATCCCAGCCAACAGAGAAATAGCAGTCTACACACGGGTGTCATATATGGTGAACTATATCAAACATCCATGTACATGACAGGCTCTAGGAGTAAAGTGAGGCTGAAAAATCCCATCATGCTTTGTTGTCACTATTTACAGCTGAGATAGGCTCAGATGCACACACACCACTGGGTTACAATGGCCTGCAGTATTCAGGACAGTGGTATGTTGCATAGATTTGCAGACTATACACACAGCCTGGGCAGGTAGAGACTGTATCATCTAGGCTTGTGTAAGTATGTTCTATTGTGTTTGCACAATGGCAAAACTGCCTAATGTGTTTTTTCAGAACATATGACCATCATTTAACTAGGTGTGTCTGTAGTTTTCAATTATTTTCAAGTGTCAAGAGCCTGCTTGTGTGAGCTGCTTGCTTAGCCTCATCTCACAGCAGCTGCCTTCTACTGTGGAATAATCCTTCTATCCACTGAGAAGAGGTGTTGGTTCTCGTGGTTAATAAAAATCTGATCAGCCAACGGCTAGGCCGGATGTTCAGGGCGGGGAGAATGCTGGGGTGGGGAAAAAAAGGGTGGAGTCTACATACTCGCCATGAGATGCAGAGCGAGCAGGATGGCAAGTATGTAGGTGAGGTAAACGGGCCTGAGGCGGCACACAAATGACTAGAAATGGATTCATTTACATTATAGGAACTAGTTAAAAACAAACTTAAGCTATTAGCTGAGATGTCGTAATAAGAAGTCTCCGTGTGGTTATTTGGGAACTAGGCCAGGACAGAAAATCCGCCTATAGTCTTCCATACTAAGGTCAGTGGATAACTGCTAGCAAGATACTCAGGCAAGTCACAGATCCACCTTTCTGTCACTGATTACTGACCTCTTAGCAGGGGAGCACTGAAAGCCCCCAAGTCTGAAGCTCCACTCTGGAGTTTCCATCCCTTTTCCCTTTAAGTAAGAGCTTAACTCTCTTTGACCAGGGCACTCAGAACTGTGTAAATGGACATGCGTCTTTGCTATTCCATCATAGCACAGATAGCACAGGCGTATAGATAATGCATGTTCTATTCTTCCCGCAGACTCCCTGCTGACTGTGGGTGAGGGTTTGGGGCCTCTGGCCTTGCAGGGCTGGGAGCTTTTAGATGGTAGTGTTCATGACTTCACTGCCCAGTCATCTGAGTTCTAAGCCTCAGTCATGTGTGTAAGAATATTATGATTCTGGCATATCCATATAGCACCTGTTCGATTACCTAATATTTTGCTTTATCCGTTGTTCAAATAAGTTTTTATGGACATGAAAACCCTGCATTGTGTGTGACAATCAAGTTAAATATAATAAAACCTGTGACTTGGTAATATTCCAGCAGAAACAGCTCTCGTCATTCCAGTTATATAGGTACATCATTTTGTGAACCTCTCACAAAGGATTGTTCTTTGTAGATGAAATTGTCACCTACTTTTCATCCAAGATTCTCTCCTGATCCCTAACCCTTCTTTCTTCAGAGGCCTCTGAAATTCCACCCAGGAATCTCACCTAGATATAAAATAGTAAGGCTACAAACTCATGTAACTGAAAAGGGGCCAACAAAAATGTTCCAAATTACTAAGACTCTACAGTTCCAGGATTGAGAAAGCAATACAAGGTTAAAGTTTTAATTTAATTTCAAATAATGCAGGAGGACCCATGTGGGGGTAGGGGAGTTGCTTTTAAGAGCCAAGAAGAAATAGAGGCCAAAGCAAAATAAATCCTTACAATAATAGACAAAAGACACACAAACAGAAAATCAATTGTTCTAGAATTTACCTGGAATCCAGAAAAACTGGCTCTGGGAGCTAAGGCAGGGAGCTAATGAAGCCACTGAGGCAGACAGTGGCTTACAGTGTTTCCTGACTCTGCAAGCCCCGCCTCCCAGAAGCCAGTGTTCTCAGTTTAGGGTTATAGCAGACACTGGAGACAGTAAAACAAAGTATATAAAAAATGAAGACAGATGGGGATATCTTCTAACCTACAGTATCAATAGGAACATGTCCAGTGTGACCAAGTGGGCCCTTTATGAACAGGGCCTTATTCTCATGACAGGACACACTAGTAACCTAAAATCTATTCAGGAATGGGTATTTGGGGATTGTAGGCCTCCATGGTGATTCCCTTTTGGAAAGCAGTAGGGAGGGGGTTGCCTAGCGTGGGAGGACCTGTTGGAGATGCACAGCCAGCTTCCCCATGCCAGGTGCCTGCTGCTTGGCTTTCTGATAAAGACCTGGTGCCAAGCCCCCTGTGGAGCTCGGGTTCTATGACAAACCTTTTGTGCAGCCTAGAAAAATAAGCTCGGAAAATGCCTTTTGTTATCTTTAAGCCACAGCGTGTGGTTCTAACTGCAGAGGCCTGGCCAGAGGACGGTGTCGTAACTTTGATTGGTCCTCTCCAGCTTGGCCTGACCTTGGGCAGTGGCAGTTTCTGCAGCTGATGGGCTGCTGTGTAGGATGATGGTGATGCCATTCAGCAGATACGGGTTTATGAGAAAAGATGGCAAATTCTGGGAAAAGAATACTCCTGTAGGGGAGTATTAGGCGTGTGACTTTTGTTTCTGCTGCATTTGTTTAACTCTGTGAAGCTGTGATTTTTTGCCTGTCTAAAACACCTAACGGTCTAATAAAGAGCTGAATGGCCAATAGTGAGACAGGAGCAAGGATAGGTGGGGCTGGCTTATGGCTTGCTGTGGCTTAAACATGACAAAAGGCAGAGAGGATAAATAGAAGGAGAAACAAGGCAGGAGACAAACAACTAGAAAACAAGGAGAGAGGATACTTGGGGCCAGTCACCCAGTCACCCAGTCACCCAGCCAGCCACAGAGTAAGAAGGAAAGTGAGATTTGCAGAAGGAAGGAAGGAAAAAAGCCCATAGACAAAAGATAGTTGGGGTAATCTAAATTAAGAAAAGCTGGCAAGAAATAAGCCAAGTTAAAGCTGGGCATTCGTAAGAAAGAATGAGTCTCCATGTATGATTTATTTGGGAGCTGGATGGTGGGCTCCCCAAAAACCCAAAATAGTAAAATAACACTCCCCAAATGCAAAGTAAACCCAAGGATTGGAGGACTCATTAAAATGTAGATTCTCTGCCCCTCCTCAGCCAAGTTTCAATGACCTTGGTAAGAACCTGGGAATATGCATTTGTGGCCAGTATTCTAGAGGTTTCTGTGGGCTGGATAGAAAGACTGCCCAGGGCCCTTTGTAAGGAATTCCTAATGGAATCCACCTGGAACAGAAGTGCTCCAGCTGAGACATCACGTTCAGTTGAGTTGATGGATTTCTCTACCAAGTTCCAAACTCGTTGCCTCGCGGATAAATATCTGGGCCCCCAAGCTCTACTCTTCCATTTCCAGGGAGAGAAATATTTTTACAGAAGCAAAAAGATTCACTTATTCAATTCTGCCCAAGCCTCATGTCACCATCAAAACCACAGCACCTTCCCTAGCTTCTGTTCTCAGAGGACTGACTGTTCTTAACCATAAAAGGAGGAGGAGAGATGTCTCTTGCAACAGCTGAACTGGAAGCAACTGGAGACAGGTTCATGACGACTCTTTGAGACAAAGAGGTTAACACGAGGCTTTTAAAATGAAAAGGGGGAAGCTGAAAGAAATCAAGTGATGAAAACCTAAAAGACATAAGATTTTTTAAATGGATAATTCAAAATACACTGTATCACTTTTGAATTTACTAAAATGACTGATTATCTTTATGGATGAGCCAAGAAAAGCCATGATCCTAAGCCCAGCAGCCCCTCCCAGAGACAGGCGAAACATCCGTGGACTCAACAACTAGAAATATGTTGACTGGGGTTTCTGTCCTGCCCAGTTCCTGCAGTTGTTAAGTCCCAAAGAAATCACACAGAAGTCTACATTAATTATAAACTGATTGGCACCCAGTGCCACATGCCCACCTCCACAAAATAAACCAACCTGCAAAAAATATGTAAAAGGTTCCCAGCCATACGGACACATAGATGCCTTTCCTATCATTAGTCCCCAAACATGGCCATGTAACGACTATCTAAGGGACACTCCCACCTCATCAGGTTATCATAGCTAATACAGAGGGTTGCTAGAGCACCTGAGAATGTGTGAACAGGTTTATACAAACACAGCACCATTTAACAGCAGGAGACACAAGTGCAGTGAATTTTGACAACTAAGAGGGGTCTAGGCACCAGTCCCTCAGCTGATATCAAGAGCAAACATATAACCCTTGACTTTGTGTCATCATGGATATCAGTTTGATTAAGACATACTTTCAAGCGGGGCGGTGGTGGCGCACGCCTTTAATCCCAGCACTCGGGAGGCAGAGGCAGGCGGATCTCTGTGAGTTCGAGACCAGCCTGGTCTACAAGAGCTAGTTCCAGGACAGGCTCCAAAACCACAGGGAAACCCTGACTCGAAAAACAAAAACAAAAAGACATACTTTCAAGTTCTGTAAGAGGTTTTTTTTTTTTTTTTTTTTTTTTTGATTTTTGAGACAGAGTTTCTCTGTAGCTTTGGGTTCCTGTCCTGGAACTAGCTCTTCTAGACCAGGCTGGCCTTGAACTCACAGAGATCCACCTGCCTCTGCCTCCCAAGTGCTGGGATTAAAGGCATGCGCCACCACCGCCCGGCAAGGTTTTGTTTTTAAAGATTTTTAAAATAATTATATGTGTATGATGGTTTGGCTGAGCGTGTGTCTGTGTACCACATGCATGTCAGAAGAGGGCATCAGTTCTTCTGGAACTGGAGTTATGAATGGTTCTTACGGACAGAGCCATCATGTGGGTGTTGGGAACTGAACTTGGGTCCTCAACAAGCACAGTAAGTATCTTAAACACTGAGTCATCCCTCCAGCTCCCTCACTCTTAGAGCAAACAAAACTAAAGGGCCACACTAGTGATCTTTTAAACACAAGGACTTTGAATTCTTAGTTTATAAAAGGTACAGAAAACAACACACTTGCCACAGTTGCTGATAATGCATTTAAGAGCTCAAATATAGAGAGACTTTGAGGTGAGCTTTCATTCTAAATTAATTCTAGCTATTTACTCTATAATCAAATCTTTGTAATGTGATAAAGGTGGGATCCACTAAAAATTCAATACAAGCATTTAACTCGGTATTAATTATTTTATATCAGGAAACATTTGGCACGATTTATATTCATTTCTCAGATGCAGTTACATGGTCCAGAGATCTCTGTGATGGGCAAACATTAATCCTTCGGCAAAGAGCTACACAGTTTAGTTGCTCTTGTGGCGCATTCCTGTAATCTGGGTTTTCAGGAGACTATCACAAGAGGGTTGTAAATCTGAGGCCATCCTGGGCTACTTAGTAAGACCTTGGGCCTCCACATTACTCCCACACCCACCATAAAGGATAAAAGAAAAAAAGGTATTCAGTATAGCTCATTGTGTGTCAACAGCTCATTTATTAGACCCTAGGAAAGTAATATAATACTTGTTTGCAACAACAAGTATTCTCTAGACCGCCATTAGTTTTCCCAAGAAATGAATAAATCACATCAATGGCAAAGAGAATCTGCTCCCGATATGTTTTATGGCTAACAGAGAAAACACCAGAGACTCCATTAGCATCACTCATTCCTCTTATGAGATCATGAATTCACCTGCTGCTGAATGGGACTGACTCATGATGGATTTATGAAAAGGACAAATGCGTGTGTTTTCATGAATGGTTTTAGGACCTCCAAAATGTCAGTGCTGCTTCTGAAAATTAGCACCTCCCCTCATTCTTCCAATAACATTCACTGAGAAATCCTAACCCCAGGGCACTGGAGGGCAGTGGCACTCAGCCTATGAACAGCCGGGTGCTAACTCTAGGAAGACGAACTGTAAGCGAGCCTGCAGTCAGAACTGCCCTTGTACATCGTGACTGCTGCTCCAAAGCTGGACGTTTGCTCAAGTTGAGAGTGGAGGAAAAGCAGAAAATAAGGCATCAAGGGAAAAACAGAAGCCCTAAAAACGGGTGAGAAATAATATCCTTCAGTCCACATGAGTGTAGGCAAGGAGATGAAGGAACCATTCTGAAACACCACAAGATAATGTTGAAACACATATGGTCGAGGTAGCCATAGTCCTTCACCCCAGGATAAATTCAAATCAAATGAAATAAACACTAGCTCATCAAACACTGCTACCTGCTTCTGGTGTAACTAGACATGAGGTGATGGCAACAATGGAAACCCAAGACTCCCGTAGGCAGGTCTATAGAAGTACAGTATTCTTTTTTTTTTAATATTTATTTATTAATTATGTATACATTGTTCTGTCTGTGTGTATGTCTGCAGGCCAGAAGAGGGCACCAGACCTTATTACAGATGGTTGTGAGCCACCATGTGGTTGCTGGGAATTGAACTCAGGACCTTTGGAAGAGCAGGCTCTTAACCACTGAGCCATCTCTCCAGCCCCAGAAGTACAGTATTCTATCATCTACCTTAGAAAGGTTTTTTAAAAAAATTAAAGTTCTCCTTGAAATTCTATAAGTAATATGAAACAATCTTATTCAGACCGATACCTATACAAGAAGGCACAGGATTTTCATTCTGCCATTGTAACCACACACATGAATTTACCTTTGAAGGGTCCAGTATAAGATCTGAGCAGCACGGGAATGAAGTGGTTCTACTTGCAAGACCACACACTCATGTGAAGTGTGGGCCTTGCCATTTTTAGGTTTATCTGACCCATAGACTGGTCACACCCTGGCCAACTCATCCATCTCATCTCCACACTGGTCTAGTACTGCCATTCACACACGCTCCCAGCCTCCTGGAAGACACTCGTCTCATCTCCCTGTCACTTCTAGACCTTCATGTACCATTACTGTGACATTTGTCATATCTTCTTATTTCATGAAGAAAACACTTGAGAATCAGTCGACATGCCTCTTGCTGATATCCAAAAAAGCCTCTTAAATATATTTATTTTATTTCCACAAACAATCTAAAGATTTATCTTTGATGACTAATTCTGACTTGATCGAGTGGAATCTAGGAGATGGCTACCAAGGTGTGGATTTCTGTAAATATATTGGATGATGTGGAAAAGTCACTTGAGAGGCGAAAGTGAAGTTGGGAAGAACAGGATAGGAAAAGATTAGAATGCTAAAAGTTAAGTAAAAATGGATGGTTCTAGGGTTAGCTCAGAAGACAAAGCTCAACGAAAGTCTAGTGATCGCTTTCTTGCTCTCTCTATTGGCTGGCCTAGCACTCTCTCTCTCTCTCTATTGGCTGGTCAAGTCTAGCTCTATTGGCTGGTCTAGTGTTTGCTCTCTCTATTGGCTGGTCTAATGTTTGCTTTCTTTATTGGCTGGTCAACTGTTCACTTTCTCTATTGGCTGGTTTAGCGTTTGCTCTTGCGTCAGCATGGTAATGGCCATGGTTCCTTTTTGTCCTTTTCCTGATCCTTCTAGGAAATTATGATTACAGGTAACAGACTGATCTCACAAGCAGCATAGGTATAGGACACTGTGTGGGTAATACTAGGTACCTTTTTCTTTCAGTTTCGATATTATAGTGTAATCACATCACTTCCCCCTTTCCACTCCTCCCTCATTAGATGCTGTTAGCCAAATGTGCAAAAGGAATTTGAAGCCAAGGCGAACAGAGAACAAAACCTTGAAAAATCCACAGCTTGAGCAAATGAAAGGGAGGGCAGAGAAACCCAAGAGCAGAGGATGGGGAAATGGGCAGCTAAAATGTCTTCCAGACAGGACATGGTCATTGTACTCAGGAACTCCCTGCAAGTCTTTATGTAAAAATTTCAGGAGTTTGGAGCCTATCAATGTTTAGTTGTGAGTGGTATAGGGTCTATGAAGCCCTCCCTCACCCTGAGGGATTATTGGTAATTAATGGTTGTAAGGTTAGGAGTGTCATTTTGTTCGGTGGAGTAGCCACTTCTAGACCACCTGTGTAGCCACTGCTAGACTGCCTCTGCACTGGCAAATAACTTCTCATTCATGCTTATAAACTCATTGGGTCACATACCAAGAGGAGACATGGAGGTGTATTGGGAAGTAGAAGGTTTGTAGGAAGAAGAGAGGGGGGAACGGAATGGAAATGACTAAAATTAATTATATACATGTATGAAACCACCAAAGAATTTTTTAAATTAATTCACACGTTGGTCAGAGAAGCAACGTACACAGAGGTGCATCCAGGACACTGTGGTTACCAAAGAGGTGCACCCCATTGCAAAGAAACTACATGTTTTACATTGGTACAATAGAAAAATACAATAGATAGATGTCTCAGAAATCAGGGGGACACCATTACAGGCTCAAGGGTATCAAAATGAAAACGTGTTTCAAAGACCTCAATTTGAGGAGAGAATCTAGAGGTGTAGAAAGCTCAAGGTCTTTGTGCCCAGATAAGCTCTGGGGAAACCAGGAACACCAAGCACATAATGTTTCTCTTCAAAGGAAGATGTATAGCTGTCTGCTGCCTGGAAAATTGGGAACAGATGTAGCTAATAGCCTGGTGATTCATGCTATCTGCAGGGCCAGGCCACACCTGAATCCCCCAGACTATTATGTTTGTTTATCCTGACTCTTTGCCTCCCTATACCTTTATCTTGAGCGTTGCTTCTCAGTCAACAAAAGCCATCCTTATGGGAGATGTCACATGTATTTTACAACAGCCTAGGTACCTTCTGTGTTATCTGTAGGGCCAGGCCACTCCTGACTCCCACAGATGATTATCTTTGTCTCAACCATTCTCCCTAGACCCTTATCTTGAGCATTGTTTCTGAGTCAACAGAACCCATCTTTAGGGAAGATGAAGACATACCTACTTTGTAAAGAGTTTCAATGTAAACACGTCTTAAGTTTTATTGTACACACAGGAGTGAGTTATTATCATCAGGAAACTTTTTCCAAAATTATTTTATGCTTAAATATGGTTAAAATAAATCACCTGGGGTTAGGGTCTAGAAGTTTGACCCAACACTGCTAACTAAGTTGGGCTGAACTGGATTTCCTTCTTGCCTCATGCGGATCATTACTCAACAACCCTGGTGTTTGCAGAGACCCGACACACAGAGATGGCCCTGCACAGCCCCAAACACCCAGGGATTTGTTTCCTGCCTTTTAGCTATCAATCAGGACACTTAGATGCTACTAAAGTCATAGTTCAAGTAGGTCCAGGTACAGTTTGTGTTGGTGGCAATCTTTGGCATTATCCACATGACTCTGGCTGTGCTGACATGCACAGTCCAGTTATGGCATCATAGTGGCCTCCACCAAGATTTCAAAGAAAGGGTGGGGATGTCTGATTATGTGTGGCAGTTTAGAATCTCAAAAGCTGGAAGTAAAATAGAGGCCTTAGAAAGCACACTATGCTTGTCAGATAAGGCTATAGGCAGCAAGCAGAGCCAGCCTCGGAGAGTGGGTTAGATTACAGCCAGCAAGTTTGTAGAGGAAGGGGTGCCTGGGCCACATCCTGCTACAGTGTACAGGCATGGAGTCAAGGACATGATGTAATATGTAATATTTTTCAGTAATATAAAAGCTAACTGGCAGTGAGGAAGTTTCCAGGTGGCCCCCAGCTTGGTTTCTCCACCATCCTGCAACCAGAACGTCCAGCGCCTTCAGCAGTAGAGTCCTGTCGTCTGGCTCTGTGAGGTACCCAAGAGGAATGGCAAGAGCCTGGACCATTTTGCCTGATAGGTTTTGTGAGGGTTGTTTTATCACAACAATAGGAAAAGAAACCAAGATGGTTACTAGCTATATTTATTATCTATCCAGTGGTCTGTTAAAGGTGGGCTTTCCACTGAAACTAAAGTCGATGTGGCCCCAAAGGCTCCTAAACATAAAATCAAGTCTACTGTCATGAGGACTAAGCTCTTTGTTCTCTTTCCTGTCATTTGGTGGCACTGCCCCACCATAGCAACACAGACGTATAAGGAAGCAGAGAAGAACGGTCTGAGGAGTCTGACTTTCATTTTCTCCCTATGATACAGACTGTCTGTCCTCATGACCCAAAGAACGTGAAACAGCACGATAACAATGGCAAGGCCATCAATTTGAGGGTGACAATGTTTCAGTGAAACTAAGGGCACATGAGAACTATGGCCTCTGCCTGTCTTTTCAGCATGCTAGCATAGCCTTAGGCAAGTCATTTAAACACTTTGAAGCCTGATTTTCACAAGCCGTTAATCCCAGCACACTAGCCACAGGCTGACCTTTTAGTTCGAGGACAGCCTGGCCTACAGAGTGAGTTCTAGGACAGCCAGGGCTACACAGAGGAACTCTTTCTTGAAAAACAAACAAACAAATGCGTATATAATAAGATCATCCAGTTAGTATTTACTAGGAGAATTAAAATCAGGTGTTATTGTAGAAATAAGAATTCATACACTAGTTACAACAACTTACAAGGGAGATGATTGTGGGAACGGAGATAAAGAAGCTTGGGTACTAGTTTGGGAGACGCTGTGTTTAGAAGGCAAAGTTACAAGTAGGAACTGTAATCTTTGAGGTTAGTAACTCTGTGGCACTTTTAATAACAGTGGAGACATTTGTAAAATGGTCTTAAGCTGTAATGAAGCAGTTACAACCAGTGGCTTAAAATAATGGTGATTTGTTCTCCCACAGAGGGAGAGTACTGCCCGCTTCTCTCCCCCCTCTAGCGTGTCTCAGTGCTTGATGATCCTGAGCTCTGGTCACTGTTGGCTCAGCTTTCCTAAGTGCTGATCTTCACGTTTCAGATCCCTCTTGTGTGGTGTGGGAGCTCCTTCTGTCTATGTGTTGATTTTATCGGTTAATGAATAAAGAAAACTGGCTTGGCCTATAGCATGGGAGGAAGAGCCAGAGTTAGAGAGACAACATGGATCCGCCAGAGTCAGACATGCAGAAACTTTGCTGGTAAGCCACTGCCACATGGCGACACACAGATTAATAGAAATGGGTTAAATTAATCTGTAAGAATTAGCCGATAAGAAACTAGAGCTAATGGGCCAAGCAGTGATTTAAATAATACAGTTTCTGTGTGATTATTTTGGGCCTAAGCTATCCAGGAATAACAAGTGGCCTCCTTGCTACACTTATGTAAGGGCACAGCCATCTTGGACTTTTTCTAGCATGTTCAACAACTGTCTCCTTAACATTTTCTATCATACTTTTGATTTTTAAATTCTGCCCATGATGGGCATGGAAACTCACCATGCAGGCCAGGCTGATCTCAACTGCACAAAGATCCTTCAGCCTCTGCATCTTAAAGTTGGATTAAAGGTATGCACCACCGTGCCCAGTTACCCTTATTTTCTAGATGATATTTTCTTTGCTAAGTTATTCCAGGGATAAAGGTGAGCCAGCACCAGGCTTTAAGCCAATGTAGCAGTGCCAGTCTAATTTCTTTACCAGCGATCCAAGTTTGGATGCAAGGATCCAATTTCCATTTTAATTTGGTGGAAGCATCATTCTAAGACACACATTCTTCTCCTGCTCAGCAGGCACCCCCCACACCTGCCTTTGGTCTCTGCTGTCCTGTGAGATTATTCACACATTTGGAGGACTACTCCAGCCCAGGCAACAGGTAAGATTGCCACCTAGGGCCCTGAAACCAGATGTCTTCCCTTCCGGACCACTCTGCTCCATTTTACCCCCAACTCTCTTCCTTGGCAACTGTGGGCCGTCCATTCTCTCTTAATTATTGGTAGTTTTGAAATGTTCTCATCTCAGCCACAACTAGAATACAAATAGCTTCATGCTTTGTGCCCTCCCAAACACCTAGCCTAACCACCTGCACAGGACAAACATTCAGATGCTTGCTGGCTGAGAAGTTCAAGTCTCTCAGACAGAGGTGTTTCTATTGAATGCATTGCCACATGGATGCTTGATTTCTCAAGCAATGAAAAGGCCTTGTATAGTAGGAAATGAAAGGGGGATGCTTTGATGTTCTTTACCCTCCGATTCTAGCACTTTCAAGTGAGCTGTTGCGTACTGTATCATATTGTAGCTCTTAGAGAGAAAAGGAAGGCTGATTAAGAAAGGACATCACAATTGTTTTAAAATACACGTTGCTAGGCATTGCCTTTGATTCAACTGTTTTAAAGTCCTCATTTTCTCAAACTCTTAAATGCTTGCTGAAGTTCCCAAATATGCAAGGATAACTTTTACACGTTTTCCTTCCAACACTTCTTGATTGGCTTTGCAGAAATAAAGTTTTAAAATTAAAAAAAAAAGAAAGAAAGAAAAGTTCAAGACTCAGAGAAACAACAGCAGACTGTGGATGTTCCTGTGTACAGGGTTTGTCACAATGCCCCTCTTGTAGTGAGGTAAGGGAGTATCTGATTGTGCTCCTCTTTCATCTTCTCCCCACAAAGAAGCTACGGAGCCAAGTGGATGTCTGTCTGTGTAGTCTATACTATCAAGGCAGGGTAGACTGAGCTTGGGCATGCTAGACAAAGCATAAATAAAGTTCTCTGCTCTGTGGGTAGAAGGGTCGGTGAAAACACCAGCCAGGGCTCACATCTGCTCTTCTCCACATCCTGAAAGTGCCCAGTATGCACTCAAGCTGAAGAAATAAGTAGCAATAGCCAGATCTATGCCTTTCCAACATTTATTCAGGGCATGTTTCATAGTTTGGGTACGTTCTAGTGTAGACAGAACCAGCAAAGACACAGCTAAATAAGAACAGTACACTAAAAACAGATCAAATCTTTGCCTTTCAGTCCCGATGTTTAAAAATTGAGAGAGATTTTGCAAGCATGTAAACAAGGTACCTATTGCTGGTTAAATGTACTACAGTTACCCTAATTAGCTAGCATTTCTGGATTAGCTAAAATGTCCAGGAAAATCAGAAATGAAGTTCTGTGGTTAAATAGAAAACAATATCTACTTCAAAATAACCATTACCATACTATAGCTCTGGCTTTTAAATGCATTGCTACAAATCAGTTTGACAATACTAATCAAAGTGTGCTTACACTATCTTGAAAGTAGTTATTTTATCAGTCTATCTTATCTCCTATAATTGAACCATCATCTCCACATTGAAATTCAAACAGAACCAAATGCAAGACTTTGGCAGGGCTTTTCCAAGTTGTCTTCAGGAGAAAAAAAAAAATGAATTCCAGGTTTCAATGTACTTAGCTTCACACACTGGGTTTTCTTTTCTTTCTTTCTTTCTTTCTTTCTTGAAAATTTCCCTGATGGATAATGCTATTGTCAGTTCAGTTTCTATTTTCAATCATATATGTCTGTCCAAATGGGCAGCATTTCCCAGCAATCTGCTTGTTTTCTGCCTTGCCACCCTACAGACCAAATTGCTGTTCTTTTTCCGTCTTTGATCTAAAGGGAAAAAAAATCAGCTTCTTTGTTAAGTTAGCTGAGAAATTTTCAGTATGCTTCGTTCAGAATTTGTGTCTACAAAATCTGTAGACAGCCAAGATCAACCACCCTTGTCCTGCCACCAATCATCCTGGTCCTTCCAATCATGTTTGTCCTGCCAATCATCCTTGGCCTGCCAATCATCCTGGTCCTGCCAATCATCCTTGTCCTGCCACACAGGTTGGCACACACTTGCCAGCTCTTCTTTAGCCTTCTCCCCCTCTTCATTCTTTTTCAAAATCTGGATTTTTTGGGGGGGAATCTTCAAGGATTTGATCTCTACTTGTGAACTTTTTTTTTTTTTTGTAACTAAAATCAGAGTAAATAAAACTCTGCCATGCAAGGGGCAAGGCCTTAACTAACTCATTTGTAGCATGACACCTAGTGAAGCACTGGTTAACACAGACTCATTCTGTCCACCCAGCCTGTTCCTGTTTCCCAGGAAGAACCTCTGGGGCAGACACTAAACTTGGCATCTTGCCATGAGCACAGTTTGCCGCTCATCCACTAAGTGGTCACAAGTCATCAGGTCAACAAGCTCTGAAGCTGCTTCCAGCTGAGACTGATGCTCTTGGCACCTTCCCTACCCCTGAAGCCTGGTCAGTTATCTGGTGAGACATGATCCAGCAGGAAAAGCCCAAAGCAGCACCAGGAAGCTGGCAGTTCTCATGCCTTATTCAGAAAAATTCCAAAACTATTTGTAATTAATAAAATAATGAAATCTCAATTATGAGTGTGACATGACCATGCAAGAGACAGAGATGGGAGAAGGAAGAGAGAAATGCCTAAAGAGAAACTGTGTGTGCCCTGTACTGTGCTGATATACTCAGTAAGTGTCATTTCAGCGTGCTGCGACTAGATCTTAGCCATACAAAGGGGAAAACAAACGCAAAACACAGGCCTAGATGGCATATGGAAATGAACCCCAAATCAAAGACTGATATACAAAAAGTTAAATGATCAACAGCTTTCAAGAATTTAAGGTGAGTATTTAACACTGCACTGGGGAGATTCTGTTATTTTAATATAAACATATAAGACTCACCATGAAAACACAAAGATATTAGAGAAGAGCCTTAATACAACAAAATGTTTATATTATTCATGAAAAAAGCCATTTATTACAAATCAAATTTTAGAACATACTGTTTGTTGCCTTGGCAAGCTCTGGCATGATTACTGGTCACAAATGCTTGTAAAATGCACCTGGGTGCATTCTGCCTCTGCCCTAAATCATTACAAATGTAAGTGTCCTACCCCAAACTTCTCACATACATGGAGTTCACTACCCTGGACTCTAATTTCCATCTTAACATTCTTGAGTTACATATTTTTGTGGGTTTTTAAACTTTTTTCATATTATTTCATATATATGTGTGTGTGTGTGTGTGTGTGTGTGTGTGTGCTTATCTGCACACATGTCTATGCACCACATGGGTGCAGTACCCACAGACGTCAGCAGAGGGCACTCAATGGGTCTTTTGGAAATAGAGTTACAGATGGTTGTGAGCTGCATTGTGAGTGCTGGGAATTGAACCCAAGTCCTCTGGAAGATGGCCTAGTGTTCTTAACTACTGAGCCAACTCTCCAGTTCCGTTTTTTCCCCCTTTTTTTCTTTCTCTTTCATAAATGCAAAGGTGGAGCCAGTAAGATGACTCAGTAGATAAGGGAGCTGGTCACGAGGCCTGATGACTTAGGCTTCTATCCCTAGAACCACATGGTTGAAAGAGAAAACCAACTCCCACAAGTTACTCTTTCTTTTTTCTGGTATCATTTATTTAAACACTCTCTTGTTTTCCTTGTGGTTTTCTTAGCTCTTGAAAAGGCAGGTTCTTCAACATGGGCCCCTACACATGTGTGTGCATACACATGTGTGCATAAGAAATGTAAAACACTTATTTTTCCTAAATAAATACAAATGATCCCTAACCCAGAAGCTATGCCCAATAATAACTTGCAAATTAAAATTTAATTTTCCCTTGCCTATCAGTGGCAGTGTACACTTTTAGTACCAGTACTCTGGAGGCAGAGACAGGCTGATGATCTCTGTGAGTTTACTGCTAGCCTTGTCTACAGAACAAGTTCTAGGACAGCCAGGGCTACACAGAGAAACCCTGCTCTAAATAAATAAATGAAATAAAAAGTAAAATTAGTTTTCCCCCAGGGAGTCTCACTGGGAAAACAACCTGCTTTTAAGAGTAGGCTGCATACCTAACATAAATCAATGACATCTTTGGGTGTCATTTGGATGTCTTTCAAAAGACCCAGGACCCATTATCTCATAATGTCAAAAATTTTCAAAGATTTTAATTTTCCATTTTATTTACGAATTTGTTTATTATTTTTAACCTATAGGTCTTACATATATGCTGTTGGTACCAGTTTTTTTTTATGGAATTCCTCAATGTGCAACATCTACATTCTTTTTTTGTGATTTTTCTTGGGCTCTTTTCCTTATGATTGTTTTGTCCTATTTCCATTTGTTTTATTTTATTATATTAAATTTTATTTTTATCCCTTAGGTGCCTGTTTGTTTTCTAAGGATAGACAGAAAGGAGGTTGATACAGAGGGGAGGTAGAGAGGAACTGGGAAGAATGGACAGAGGGGAAACCATAATCAGAATATGCTGTATAGAAAAAAATCTATTTTCATGGGCTGGAGAAATGGTTCACCCTTTAAGAGCACTGGCTGATCTTCCAGAGGACCCAGGTTTCATTTCCAACATCCACATGGTAGCTCACAACTGTCTGTAACTCCAGTTCTAGGTGATCTGCATCCTCAAACAGACAAATATGCAGGCGAACAAAGCAAAACACCCAATGCACATAAAAACAAATTTTTAAAAATGGAAAAAAAATCAATTTATTTTCAATAAAAAAGAAATACAAATGTACAAGTGATATTTATATCCACTTGGCTAACACAAAAATTTCAGGTAAAATGTTGGTGGATATCTGAGGGAAATGATACTTTTATATATTGCTCTTGGGGGAAAATGAGTCAAGAGCTTTGGAGAGAATTTGGTAATTTTTTTAACAATAAAATGTCACATTTCAGAATATCTGTAGAGGTTAGGGGACTAGTAAGGCACTATGGGGGAGGAAGGGACCTTCCAGGGGAAGAGAATACAGTAATAAAAAGGAGGAAAGGGAAATAATGCAGCAGGAAGGATTATGGGGAGTGGGAAGTGGTGGGGTCAGCAAGAGGGAGGAAAGTAATAATCAACCCTAAGGGCCTTTTGAAAAAGCCATATAGAAACTTCCTAAAATGTATACGAATATAAAATATATTTTAAATGTAGTTTCCTATAACAGGGGCATGCTACCCTAATTAGGCATCACATGTAATCAGATTAAGAAACAAAAGTACCAGGAACAGGTTACCTTTTTCTGAGTTATTGGTCAATGGGGTTGCATAGACCTCTAAGCATTGTGAGCGACTGGCAGTGCTCGTGATCACCCTCCAGAACATGATGCAAGACACTATTGCTTAGGACACAGCATCTTTGGGTCATCAAACATTTAAAAATCAATACAGCATTCATCTAGAAACGTCAACCCTATTGGCCAGTTTTCATACTGCTGAAAGGTGCTCTCCATACTGAAGGAAGAAAAGGCCATCATCAGACTCATGCAGCTGTGAACCCTGGGGGCTGCAGGACACGCCCAGTGGTGCAATAGTGGCACCGATGCCATGGAAGTAACCAACTACTTTCTGCTCCAAGGCTCACGTCATACGATGGAACCCATGGGTCCAGGAACCTGTAGTGAATAGGCTCTCTGCTAGGGTCTATGCCCTAATACTAGTCCACTAAATAGATGTATGATTAAAATAAGTCCTAATGAGCTATTGCTATATTCATACATCAGTGCATCTCCCAACCTCCTTCAGAGAAGCTTGTTTTTGCAGTAAATAGCAATTAACACAGAAACCCCAACTGGTCAACCTGCAGAAAGTAGAGAGATTGAGCAGTGCTCAGATAAATAAGATGTTTCTATCTTACTGCTTGTCCCTAAGGCTCAGATATCTTTAAGGAAGAGTCTAAGGTCCAGAGGTGGTAGATAATTTCAAGAAAATGGTTTGCACATGCAAACTCAGTGATGGTGATGACATGTATGAGATGTGTATAAGTTCAAGGCAGAAAAAAGTGGAGCATGATTAATAAAAACTCAGAGAGAGAAACTGGGGTACAACCTGATGACCTGAAAGACAAAGCAGTCAACCACTGCCTCTTCCCTCGACCTCAGTCCGAAAATGGTGATCCTGCCTCTGGGAATCTCAGAATGAGACTGAGAGCTGTCTCTTCCCATTTTATAATTCTCTCTAGTTCTGGGATTAAAGGCATGTGCCATGGGGATTAAAGATGTGTACTGCCCAGTTTATATGGCAAACTAGTGTGGCTCCTGGGATTAAAGGTGTGTTATTGCGGCCTGGACTATTCAATGGGTTTAAAAGAAGAGCATTTTCAGTGGAGTACAGAGGGCAGTAAGGGTGGATCTAGGAGGAGTTGGGGGTGTAAATATGAATTGATCAAAATGCACTGTATGAATTCTGATAGAATTAATAAAATAGAAGAAAAAGGCATATTCCAGGAGAGTTATTATGTCATGCCATAGATATCACATTTTTAGATGTGAAATTAACTTTATGGCTATATGAGAGAATGGTTGGGAGGTCAATGATAAAATATTCGGATGTTTCAGAAAGAGTCTGTTTACAATATAAACTCCCACATACAAACATTCTCTCTCTCCAAACAGTTCCACATTTCCCAACTAGAGATTGCTTGAGCATCGCTTTTGTCTCACTAGTGAATCATACAGACCTCCATGGAACATTTTTGTTTTTATTAGCAAATATACTTTTTTAAGGTAATAACTCCGTGTAGCCCTTCATCTTGAGGTGAGCTATCTTGAGCTAGACATTAACAATGGGGCCTTGTGAGGCTCAACTGCAGCCATGTTAGCAGGCATGCAGCACCTAGATATATCAGAATGCACAATGAAAGAGGAGAAGGGGAAACTGAGAGGAAAGCAAGAACAGAAGGACTATGTGGAGGGAGGGAAGGAAAGAGTGAGGAGGGGGCTAGGGATCTCTCAATCATTGATCCAGCGGGACTAGGACACAGAACCAGACATGCTTCCCACATATCGTCTCCCTGCAATAATTCTGGCTTTCTGGGAGACAACCAGAACACAGTGAGTTTCATAGCATCACTGTGAGATCAGAACCGAGTAGCACACTCTTTCCAGTGTTTTCACATCCTAGAACAAGTCTCCTGAACGCTCGCAATTCAGAATTACTCGGGCAATATTTCAAGAACAAAATATTGATTAATAAGAAGCATGAATGGTCCCTGTCAGAGAGTCTCTGGGGGAAGAAAACGAATCTGTCATTTCAAGACATAAGAACATCTTGAGGAAAAATGAGAGCATTTGGATAAATGGTGCAAGAGAACAGGATGCAATTCCTCATCTTCCAGGGGAACAAGGGATCCAGCAGTTAATAGATGGCTGTCCCACAGGAGAAAGGCAAGGCACCATAAAACAGCAAGTACCTTCATAACTTTCATTACCAAACCAGACAGTCCGTAATCAAGAGTGGACAGGAAGGAATACTTTCTCAAAATAAAGGGTACTCATTGCAAATATACATAATCATGTTTTAAAGACAGCATCAAGCGAGCCCATCAAAACTACCTTGCTCTGTCCCTTCCTTTTGCCTATGAACTCAGAAAAGCAAATGACTTGATTTTTTCCAAGACTTTAGCACCTCCAAGAGTGACAACCTGGGACCCCAGCGCCATGTTTTCCACACTATGCGACTCCATTCTTTCCTCCATACTTCCCCACTTTCTGAAACAATCTTTGCTTCCTAGTGTTTCAGGCTTCTTTAGGAAGGCAATTTTTATTTTAAATTCTTAAAACAATGTAGACGATTTGAGTATAGATCTGATAGTACATGTCATTGCAGAAATGTTATACAAGTCCTTCAGTGTGATGCGGCATTTCGTTCGTGCAGAGGAAGGCTCTTCACCAAGGAGCATTTGGAGGTATCTTGCCATGAAGTCTGCAACTAACTTCCATGCTACAGCTCAAAACAAGACAGACGGATGGTAGAGGGCAGGTAAGCAACCATGGGAAGAGGTTTACAGCTACTGAATGGGAGTTGAGAGGCTCCTTTGCTGTGGTTTCACATTCTGTGTTTAGAACGCTGAGGATGAAAGTGAGAGGCTGTGAGATGTGTCTTCAAACCCTTTGTGTAATAGGTCTGCACCAAGCACCTTAGGGACCCTCTGTGAATCAGCTGAGTGTCCCAAGGAGGGGGCCAAGGGGTCATCAGATAAGAGAAGTTCTTGTTGGTACAGACTAGGGGACCTTGGTCACTGCTGTCATTTTATGTCACTCTTTCCATTAACAGTACAGGAAAAAAAGAAAAACCTTTTATAAAAGAAAAATCAGAAGAAACTACAAAAACAGACAACTGTTTTGAATAAAAAAAAAAGCCAGTTGACCTTTCCTTTGTTTCTCCTGTACTTTAAAGTGCATCTCTGAAATGTCTGGTCTAGTGTCATCTCCCTGAGGAAGCACTGGCCATGGAGATGGGAATCCCTCACCTAGGAAGGGGTGACCAGCTGGGCCTTTTCCACTGTTAATTTGCTCTTTCTCCCATCTCAGACCTAATGCCTGTGCTCCTCTGACTTTGACATAAACCAGGGACATACCTGGTACATATCTCGAGATTCTTAGTTCTCTATCATAAACATTGAATATATAGGAGACATGTCATTTGTTCCTTTATTGCCCACTAATTATTCAAAAAGCTCAGTTCTCAGAATGCAACTGGTCTTTTTGGAAGCAAGCCCATAGGGACTGACCCTGAGCCCCACTTGCTACCTACCAATAAGCACAACCCCTGGGAAGGCTTGGCTTGGGCATGGCTGGGCTGTGCTCAACCTATGGGGAAGCACAGACAAAACATGAGCAAGAGGTGGCCCCTGCTCTCCAAGAAGCATATCGTACACAGGAGATTTGACATGGCATTGACCATGACACGGGGTTTAATGTACACAGGAGATTTGTCATGGCATTGACCACGACACGGGGTTTAATGTACACGGGAGATTTGACATGGCGTTGACCACGACACGGGGTTTAATGTACACGGGAGATTTGACATGGCGTTGACCACGACATGGGGTTTAATGTACACGGGAGATTTGACATGGCGTTGACCACGACATGGGGTTTAATGTACACGGGAGATTTGACATGGCGTTGACCACGACACGGGGTTTAATGTACACGGGAGATTTGACATGGCGTTGACCACGACACGGGGTTTAATGTACACGGGAGATTTGACATGGCGTTGACCACGACATGGGGTTTAATGTACACGGGAGATTTGACATGGCGTTGACCACGACATGGGGTTTAAGGTACACGGAAGATTTGACATGGCATTGACCACGACACGGGGTTTAATGTACACAGGAGATTTGACATGGCGTTGACCACGACACGGGGTTTAATGTACACGGGAGATTTGACATGGCGTTGACCACAGCATGGGGTTTAATGAAATGAGAGGGGGACTGGGTAAGTTAGAGGACAAGGACTGATGACATGGTGACAGAATGACTCTAGACAGATGGCCCAGTGACAGTGTCTATGTCCTGATGCTTTCCTGGCTGCAGGAGAGTGTGTCCCAGAAGAGCACAGCTTGCCAACAGGCATGTGGGGAAGGCAGTGTCTACACTGGGTGGCGGTAAGCATGTGTGTGCAGGGCTCAGTGCAAGCTGAAAATGTGTTAAAGTGAAGGAAGTGGTTGATGCAACAGAATCAATTTCCTTGGCCATTTCTTCCCACCAGATTTATACAGAAACAAAAAAAAGCATCCATTAAGAAACAAGAGCATCTGTACAAAGCTCCCATAATCACTTAGCGTAGTGATGCTACACAAAAGAGCCTTCCATTCCCTTCCTCTGTGGGCTTGGCCATGGCTTAAGAGTTCACAATTGTCAGGATCAACGTTCAAACTATTCAGCCAAACTTGCAAATGGAAAATGTTCCAAAGACACCTTTTTGTTTGTGTGTGCACTCCGGAGCTAAATCAGAATGCTGTTATCATCTCAACTCAGCGAGCCACACCTCTTGCTGCCATGACAATTTCCTACAGAGCTCTAAGTGCTATACAATACCAGAGCTCAACTCTAGAAATTCCGTTTTTAGGGTCGATATAACTGAAGTAGAGCTATTCTGTTTTTACGGCTTAAAATTCCTTCGAACTTCAGTGTAATTATAAGGAAATCATGTATGTGAAAACAGAAATAAGATGTTTTGATAAAATCCGTTAATAGTTTAATTTTTTTCCTTAAAGAGTTTGTTTTCATTTCCTGGAGATAGAAGCTTACTATAGAGCCCATGATGGCCTGAAACTTCCTCTTTTTTGTGGCGATATTTTGTTGGTGCTTTAACACATAAAGCTTGCCTGAAGAGCAGAGTGCCGAGCTAGACACACTAGTCAGTCATAGAAACCTGGCAGTGGTGGCACACACCTTTAATCCCAGCACCAGGGAGCTGTAGATGGGACATGATGTGGCTGGGTGGAGAGAGGACTATAAGGAGGGAGGAGACAGGAGCTCATGACATTCAGTCTGAGGATTTGTAGAGACAGGATTGCCTCTTTGGTCTGAGAATTCAATAGAGGTTAGAGCTAGTGACTGGCTGCTCTGTTTCTCTGATCTTTCAGTTTTCACCCCTGATAGCTGGCTCTGGGTTTTAATTAATAAGACCCATTAGAATTTGTGCTACACTATGTAATGCAAACACGGAGAGGATGGGACATGGTTAAATGTATCTCAGCTGCCTTTCTAGGAAGGGCAAAACTAACTGTTATCTGGAATAAACAAATCCTTTTTTAGAGACCAAAAAGGAATGAGAAATATTTGAAAAGAGCATGCAGAGCAAGAGACAATAAGATGGTATGCATGTGGTTATAAAGGCCTCGTGGTTAAAAATCTGTGTTTGTCGAGTGATGTTGATGGATGAAATGTGCAGACACACAGTGGAGCATCACTCGGCCTTAAAAGGGAAGGGGTTTATGGTCCACGGACTTTGAAAACACTGCAGCAAGTGAAACAATCCAGACACAAAGGGCAAATACTATTTAGTCTCACTTATCTAAGACACATAGCTAGAGCAAGCAGGTTCATAGAAACAGGTAAAGGCTGCAAGGCACTGGGGGAGGTGAGGAGGGCGTGGAGGGAATGGAGGGTGACTTTCACGAGTCCAATGAGCTTTCTCTCTAGGATGAAGAGACGAGTAGCGGTACAGGTTGTACAATATTATAAACGTGCTTAATACAAATGATTGCACACTTGAATATAGTTATGATGGTAAATTTCATTATATGATGTCTATTTTATCACAAGAAAAATTTTGTTTTGATTTAATAACCAATTTGATCTAACCAAAAAAAAAAAAAACAGGACTTAGTACAAAACACCAGAAATTTGAATGTGACTATTATTTCTTTAGGTACTTATTACTGGATTAATAAACATCAACTCCACTTCTTATTTTTCCAGCTACATAGGTTATATCAACAAACTGTTGAGAGCCTATCTTTCCCAGGCAACACTTCTTCCTTCACCCTTCATCTTAGGAAAAGTGCAGACGGTCCATCGTATGCTGATTGGAGGTTCAAACATCTCCAATCTATGGTCAGCTACATGAAGTTAGCTACATATATTTAGAGTGACTTCCTCTAATAGGCTGTGAGTCTAGGAGTTTGTGGATGAGATGCTTATGCTTATGGGATTTCATTTAAAAAAATCTAACAGTTGTCCCCCACATATTTTAACAGTATAGATTCAGAAAGCACAGGCACCACGTCACCACCAATTAACAAGGACTATTGCCATAGGTAGCACAACTGTCTTTGTGTAGAAGTTTAGATGCTCCCTAAGCCCCTCTTTCATGAAAATTTTATGAGCAGGGAAGGTATGAATCAGCCTATTACAGTTAGTGAGATGCCCTTCACAGGTTCATATGTTGAACGCATGATTCCCAATGGTGATACTACATGGGGAAGTCATAGAAACTTTAAACAGCAGGGCCTAGATGGAGAAAGTGAAGTCAGTGGGAGTTTTGTTGCTACTTGGTCCCCGGTCCCTTCCTTTCTCTCAGCTTTCTGTCAAAAGATAGATCACCTCTTCCAACACATGTCACCATGATGTGTGCCCAAGCTAAAAACGCCAAGAGACCGTAGACTAATCCCTCTGAAACCAAATTGCTCCTGTCAAGTATCTGGTCACAGTAATACAGAAGAAACCAATGCACGATTCATCGTTTAAATAAAGGCAGGAAGTGGTCTTGTTTGTGTGTGAGCAGAGCAGGCAAGGGCTATAGAAAGCCTAGGGAAGAGGAAAAGCCCACCTAGGCTTGCAAAGATGGAACACTCAGGTTCAGGTTCATTCACCGCGCCCAGCTTGGCTCTTTTATAAGCAGACACTGCTGGTCTCATGGAGATGGTAGTTGTTCAACTTTGAGGATAGATAACATTGTAACATGCCACTTTAAAAGAAGCTGAATCCAAATTAGGTACATGGATAACATAATAAGTTAACATTGCCTGCGAATATACTGTTAAACTATGGGGGCTTTGTAAGTCCCAAAAGATAAGGCAGACAAAAATATTTTTGGATGCTTTGTATCAACATAACCATGATTTTGACTTTGAATGGGTTCAAGTAGCAGACAGAGAAAAACAGGGATATCCAGTGAATCATCAAATTGATAAATCTCCCCCCACCTTTAATCTCCCCCACTTTGCACAACTTTCATGCGGATATTTTAATCTTTCCGACCTGGTAACCCTTTAAGGCCCCACTGCATGCATGGCTTCTCAGAACACGCTGGCTGGAGCAGTCAACCCCACTCTCCTTTCCTTTGCTCTGATCCTTTTAGGATGAGCCAGTCTTGAAGGACGGTGAGGTCAGACCCCAGCCAATGGGTAAAAGACACAGTCGCCACCTGTGTTAGAATAGAAACCAAGTGAATTTCCTGCTTTGGTTGTGCTTGCTATCCTCAGTTTGGGATTTGGTACTCCTTCCCCCCCACTTCCAAAAAGAAAATGCCAGATGAACTTGGATGGATGGACGGATGGACAGACAAATAGACAGATGATAGATCGAAGGTAGATAGACAGACAGATAGATGATAGCTAGGTAGATGACAGACAGATAATAAATTGTATTAAGGATCAAACCATTATTGACAAGTGGAGACCAAACTTGAGGATGGTGTGTGACAAGGGCACAGGGACAGGGTTTAAAAAATCACACGTGGGCAGGGTGAAGGCACATAAGACAGCCACCATGACAGAGTAGAATTTATTTTAGGAAGTAGAGAGCGGTGTGGAAAGGTAGCTGCCGTTAATCGAGCTGGTGAAGAAGGCTTGAAAAGTCTGCTCATCCTTACCGAAGTCCCGCGTGCTGGGATGCAGGGATGCACTCCTGTGCTTACGTTCTGCCTCCAAGGTACAGCAAAAGAACCTAGCACTTGTTTCCTGCTTGATTGAACACACACGCCCAACCTTTTTTAAACGTTGCAGCTTAAGATTTTGAAAAGGGAAGCCCAAGCAACTTTATGCTTATACTTTGTTCTTCCAACTGGAAATTTCAACTGTTTCCCCAGTGCAGTATTTTCAGTGAAATGGACCCGGTTTTCAGCAGACTCATTTTATGAGGCCTTAGTCTGGATTAATCAGCTTCAGATCACAGGGCCTCCTGCTCATCTTAACGAGAGTAACTCTGCTCCAGGCAGAGTCAGATCTCGGGATTCGATCGTCCAACTTCTAAGAACAAAAAAATATGGGTACCATTATCGAATATCCAATGACTCGTGCAACATTTGGGTTCTTCCCACAGGGGCAGAGGATAAAGGCACCGCACCAGCGAACACAAATGCACAGGAAATGTAAACCTGAGAGTTTAAAGCTGAGGGGAGGTCATTTGCTGGGGAACACTATCACCTCACAGCGGAATCCAGTGTAAACCCGTTGTCCTCATGTTGTGTGCTATCATTAGGAGGGAAGTGCTGAAACCACTTCCTTAGGATGGTAAGTCTGTTTCCATGGTAACCAGTGTGCCTTTCACTCCGGGATAACTAAACAGAACACCCACTAAGTCATGCATTTTCTAAATGTTTCCAGGACCAATAGCAGCTCTAAATCCTGACCAAAAAACACCCTTCTGCTTCCTCTTTTATTTTTATTTTTTCTACATACAAAAGACACTGATGACAGAAATGTAAGGGACTGGTATCTTGACTAACGCTGACCCTGGATTCAGTACAAAACATTCCTGATGGGAGGGGGTGTCTTGTCAAACGAAATGAAGTTGGCCTCCCTTCCGCTGGCACGAACACTGTAGTTGTTCGAGCAGGACACGGCAATAGGAGAGATTGGTTGGGTTTGCGATATGAGATCACCCTCCCCCCCTCCATATCTCCCCTGGCTTTCCAACCAAATTCCAACCAGGAATTTAAAAGAACAGCTTTTCAGCTCTTCGGGCCTCTAACCCTGTCTTTAGACAGTGACTGTGGAATGCAACTCCAGGGTCTTGTACGCTTGCACCTTTGTTAAGAGTCTGTCTAGACACACTTTAGAGCTCAGAACTACCACAGACTCTTGGACAGCCCTGTTATGAAGTTGAATAGCTCTAGATTAGTCAACACCCTCACAAAAAGCTCTCAATCCCCAAAGCTCTAATGATCTTTCACTGCAAAATATGGGCCTGCCCTTATTCAACAACAGAAAGCCCTTCCGATGTGTCACTAGGGACCCTCCACGAGGCTCTCATCCAGTTACCTCTGTAAGAGACATCAATAGTTAATAGAAGGAGACGTATCCTAACTCTGTACTTTCTTCACGGTCCCATCTCTCCACCCTAGCCACAGTTCAGAATCATCGGAAGAACTTGGCATTGAACTCTTTGGTATTTCCATTTAATAGCTCAGCATGGAGCCCAGTGAGAACATTTGAAAACACCCCTCTAATGACTCTGGTGCACAACCCCACTGATCCCGAGAGACCATTAGATCTGTGTGCTCACAAATCCAAAGCTTTTATTATACAAGTTACCCAGCAATACATTTCTCTTTATTTCTCTGCTGGTCCCCCCACCAAAAAGTCCTCCATAACTCTTTCTAACCATTTATACATATGCATAGTGTACACAACATGAAAATCCTATGTTCAACACTACACATTGTTCTGCTGGTTTTACAATATCCACTTGGTCCTCTTCTGCCTCTTTTCTAGTCGTTGCTGGTACAAATTGACCTCAGCTGTGTTTAAACCCCGCCCCTCTAATCCTCAGCTGTCCTCTATGGACATGTGTGCCTATTGACTGGGATGGATATAGAATGGACTTTAGCCACAAACTAGACCTCAGATTCAGGTTTAAAGTGTGCTAGACTGGAGGGAGGGTGTGTGTGTGTGTGTGTGTGTGTGTGTGTGTGTGTGTGTGTATGTGTGTATGTGTGTGTACATATGTAGAGGTCAAAGGTCAGCCTGGGGAGTTGTTCCACGGAAGTCATTCACCTTGGTTTGTTCTATTTATTTATTTATTTATTTATTTATTTATTTATTTTGAGACAGCATCTCATTGGACGTGGGGCTCACTGTGAGCCTCACAGATCTGCTTGTCTATGCCTCCCCAGTGAAGGGATTCTAAACATGGGTCATCATGTTCAGACTTTCACATGGTCACGGAGGATGGAGCCCAGGTCCTTGTGTTGGAAGAGCAAGCACTTTACCGACTAAACCATCTCCCCGGTTCCCACTCCATATTTTAATACTTAGTTCTGGAAAATATATAAAATACCTCATTGGTAATTTTTCTTGATTGCACACTGATATGATAATGTTAGGCAATTGGATCAAGTAAAGCACAGTACAAATATTCCATCTCACCTGTTTCTGTTTACTTCCATAATTGCAATAATCGCAACACATAAGGGTCCTAATTGTATTTCTATGAAATGACTCTGTTCTAAATGATGGCCACTGTAGTTCATCTGATATTCAAAAAATTACCATAGCGGACATTATTCTAGATGGTGTGGTTGATGGTGGGGGCTATTTGCCCCCAGTACAAAGTATGGAAGCATTTGAAGGTGGGGACTTAACTGTTATCCACTGCACAGAGCAGCCAGGACACTGCATTCCACAGGACAGCCTCTGAGGACAAGAATTATCTGGCTCAGTCCATCAACAGCACGGGTTCGAAACCCAGTTCAGCAAGAAGCTCACATGGCAATGCTCTCCCATAGCAGAGTTTAAGTCTCGGGACTATCTGAGCTTTTGAAATTTTCATTCAGATACTAAAATACTCCTCAAAATAGATATGTCAATAGCTTACATGAACTTCTCTCCATCAGCAGCTCATGAGAACATTCAAATTAATAAAAATTAAAGCTGGATGGTTATGGTGTACACCTTTAATCCCAGACTCAGGAGGCAGAGGTAGGCCGATCTCTGTGAGTTCAAGGCCAGACTGGTTTATAGAGGCCAGGAGAGCCAGGGCTGCACAGAGAAACCCTATCTTAAAAAACTTACTAAATAAATAAGTAAGTAAACAATAAAATTCAACCTGGAAAAGACTGAAAGGGTTCAGAGAGCACATTGTAAGTTCATCCTGCTCCCAGCAGGAATAAGGCAGCTCAGAATCCTCGAGTTCTAAGTAATACTTAGAGCTTTAAAGCACCCCCCCACACTTAAGAAAAAATGCCTAGGATTCTAGACCACAATGCACCTTGAGTCCTAACAATGTTAATTCATAAACTCCACTAAATCTCTGCTTTCCATGGTTGGTCAAACCATGAGTCTTGGGAGCTGTTCTTCAATCATCTCAAATGCTTTTTAAGACTCAAAAGTTCTTTTCAAAAGATTTATTTTTCTACTAACGTCTAAAGCCTGAAGTTGCCAGCCAACACTATTCTCAGAATAACTTTTATGTACCGAAACTGATAGTCCTGACGTGTGACAGGCCCAGGTGTTCGCTCTCAAACACTCTTTGTTAGGAACTGATGATCTTGCCAAAGAAATCACCAAGTGGAAAGGGTGGTTGGTGCACACCCATAATCCCCGGACTTGGGAGGCTGAAGAAACAAAATTCCCAGTTCCAGGCTAGGCTACACTACACAGCAAGACCCTGTCCTAAAGATAAACAAACATGCGTAGACGTAGTTATCAAAAGTAAGTCTGTTACGCAAATCCAGAAGCAGGATCTATATGAAATTCAACATCATGCCCACATATTTGCATTTTATCTAGTCCTTTTAGGAAACAAGATTATTTATCTATTTTTGTTTCAATTTCCATATTTGTAATAATTAAGATCTCACTGTCATGGTTTACATTCTGAATTTTCTTGCACGGCATGTTAAATGTAAGGTCCCTTCCAGGCGTAAGTTCTGTAGGTAAATTGTGACTCTCCGCAGCTTCTGCTGCTGTGAATTTGTAATGAAAATCAGGTTTTAACTTTCTTAATGGGGTAGACTTGAATCCCGAATTTACTCAATGAATTAAGGCCTGTAAAATAAGACGCAAACTAGGAATACAAACAATTACCAGACAGACAGAAACCATTTTGCTGATCCCCTCCCCTCCCCCATGCTTGGTGAAGCAGTCTCCAAAGTTAAAGTATTCCAGTATGACTAGCAAAACCAGTGATCACTTCTCCATGTCTTGACTTAAACTCTAGTTTGTGCTTTCAAATTTGAGCCTAAGAAATTTTAGATAATCAAAGGGGCCAGGGGGAGGAAAAAGAAACAGAGGACCAGTCTTAATGCTCTTGTATTTAATCTACAAAACACTCCACATCAAAGGTCAGGGACCATTGCAGAAGAGGAGGATTGGACGGGCCAAACAGAGTATCAGGGAGTTTGCTGTGAGATTGTATCTCCTAGTAATGTTAGAAACTCTACTCCTCAAGACTGATCAACATGACCATCCAAACTCTAGCTGGATGAGGACCACAATGAACATGCTGAACTGGATTGGCAAAAGCCTTCAATCCTATACAGAGAACTATAGACATCTGAGGATAGCCGGAAGTGGGAGCAGAGGACCTCCCCAGGGAAGAGCACACCATTGGTTCTCCAGTGCCAAACAGTCAGCCCTAAAAACAGACATACAAGTAACACTATAGAGACTCATCAGATATATGTATGTTTATACAAATACATACATGCATGCAGTAGTAGTTGGTGATGAAGAAGCCATGAATTTGAAGGAGAGCGAGTAGTCTATGGGAGGCTGAGAGGGAAGAAAGGGAAGGGAGAAATGCTATAATTCAAACACAATCCCCCAAATAAACAAAACCTAAACAACAACAGCCAACAAGACCACAGAGGAGAGGAAGGCAAGGTGAACTGGGCTGTAAGCTCTGGAAGGAAAGAGCCGTCTTTGTTTACCGGCTGTGCCTAAAAGGCTCTTGGCACACAAACATACTTCAAATACTTGCTTAGAAAACATGTGATGAAGAGAAGAACAGTAGCTACCCAGTTCTTAAGTAAAGTGTTGAAGGTTGACCAAAAGTTTCATTCAGAAACAGAAACGAGGACGGGGCACCCGGGTGGCATTGGACAGTCCCACAGGTGTATAGGCAGAGCCCCTCTCGCGGGCCAACCAAGACCTCCTGAAAAGCACAGGAGGGGCTGGTAGAGTCTCTTGGGGCAGCCAGGGTCTCTCTCCTGTTCGGTTCTCACTCTGAACTGAAGGATAGACTGCAAAGAAACAGTCTTTGCCAAACCCTTCAGCTGGCCGAGTGAAGGATACTAGGGTACACGTTAGATATCACTTGTGCCTCAGAAACCGTTAATGCAGGGGTTCTCAACCTGCGCGTTGACCTGACCCATAGGGGTCAGATATCAGATAGTCTTTCATAACAGTGGCAAACTACAGCTATGAAGAAGCAACGAAATAACTTTAAGGTTGGGGGTCACCCCGACATGAGGAGCTGTATGGAAGGGTCACAGCATGGGGAAAGTGGTCACCTTGTGGGCTTCTAAGAAGGCATATATTGGGCTCATGTTAGTCTCACCCAGTCAAAGACACCTGAGGTAGTGGTGGAAGCCTGTAGGGCCCATGGGTCTACCCCTGTTCCCGGGGTTCATTCTGAGGACAGTCTCTGGCCAGCAAGCGTTTCCTGTTTGTTCCTGTACTCCCTCTGCCCCACCTGGTGATTAGCTATAGGGCATTGTTTACTCCATCTTGGGTGTGGCAATTTCCTACCTGCCTGAGGGGAATTCCTTGCTCAGCAGCTAGGTGTGAAGGATTTTCCCAAGGTTGAATAGGGCATTCAGGCAGTGGCTCATTTTTCAAATGACCCAGGTCTGACGTGTGTTCTTTCAACCTCCAGGCCCTTGCCTGGATCCTTGCCTGGCTCACCTACGGCACGGTGGAGCGAACTGTACTGAGAGGGTGACGCAGATGCGCAGACCAAGTGTTGCAGAAGCCCTTTGGCTTATTTGGTACAGAACAGCCTCCTTTGCCCCCAGCCAATCACAAAAAGACCTTCCAAATGCCTAAAAGTTATGGACCAAATGTAATAACATAAAAACAAATTAGCCTAATTCAAAGTCAGGAAAAGGGTTCCCAGTTTCCACAAGCAAAAGAAATAGGCCAAGAAGCTAATCACTCAGGAGCGGCGTGTGGGAGCTTTAACTAGGGATGAGGGAGTGTAGCTGCCCTGTGAGCTGCTGTTCTTGCTTGCTTCCCTTGGCATGATAAAACATTCTGGCCAAAAGCAACAAGCGGGAGGAAGGGGATTATTTGGCTTACTGGTTCAGAGTCCATCGGCCAGGGAAGTCAAGGCAGGAACCCAAGGAAGGAACCTAGAGGTAAGAACTGAAACAGAAGCCTTGGGGAAATGCTACTTACTGGCTTGCTCCTCGTGGTTTTCTTAGCTTGCTTATCACTATTTTTTTTAAAGTACAATTAGGACCACCTGCCAAGGGCTGTGACTGCCCACACTGGACTGGACTGTCCCACGTGAATCACTAATCAAGAAAATGCCTCACAGACTTGCCTACAGGCAATCTGATGGAGGGATTTTTCTCAACTCCAGGTTGGTCTTCATTAGCAGCGAGGGAAATTCTTGAGTAGCAAGTTAGAAGGAATCAATGAAGGGCAGAGTGACAAAATGTGTGTTCGCAGAAAATAGAAGATTGAGGGACAGAAACAAGGCACCCAGCCTGCAGGGAAGAACCTAAAATCCACCAACCAAAGGACAGGCTGAGAAGTAATTCCTGGGAAATCCTTCCAGCTCAATCCTGAATCCTGTCCTTTCCTGATCAGTGAGTTCTGCCCTTGGATATTTTTCTTGCTTCTACTCCTCCAGGAAGTAAAATGTGTACATTGATATTTTTCAGAAGGTAATTGAGTCTATTAAAAATATTTTAAGTTCAATAATTAACCTACAGGGCATTTTGTGCCTTAAAAATTTGCAAAAACATGCTGTCTGCTATTGGGGGATTCTGCATATTTTAAAATAAGGTCAGGCCAGATCCAACTAGAATGTGAATGCATTGGGGTCATAATTTACTATAAATTTACTATAAATTACTGTAATTTTCTAAAGATTTCCATTGTGACTACATGAGATAATGCTGCAGGTAGCCAAGCATGCTCTATAGAACCAGATAATACAGAATTACAAGAAACCAGCAGTGATAAACCAGCCCACTGTTGCTACCCAATAATAATATCAAATCACATCAGCAACTATTAGATCATAGGTTATAAGTATCAGAAGTTCAAGGTCATCCTCAGCTACAGCATTTTAGGGCCATCCTAGGCTACATGAAACTGGGAAGAGGGGAGAGAAAAGGGGCAGAGAAGATCATCAATACCTTGATCAATCTGTTGATGCTTTTAGCAAATCAGCTAGGCTGGTTCTTCTATATAACAGAGGTGGGGTTGAAGGAGAGAGGAGCATTGGGATCAAAGACTGAAGTTTCAGCCTCCTCTGGAAGGGAAGGTAATCTATGCTCAAGGAACTGAATATAAACAGAGTGGCAAGATTTCTGGAGCACCACGATGGAGTGATAAAGGCAGGATGGAAAACAAGGAACGAACAATACAAGGGTCAGCTTGGGTGAAAACCTCTAAGTGAGAATAGGCTGGCAGACGTCAGAGCATTAGGACTTTCATATCACACTACACGTGGATTTGAAGACTTCTGTTGACTTCACTGTACTTACTAAACCAAAGTTGGGCAAAACGTGGGGGTCAGCACACAAATAAAATGCCATTGTAGATGAAAGAGCATGTAAGGAGCTTCCCAGAGTAAGGAACTATAGAAACAGGGCAGTGGCTGCCACCAAAAGCAAGCAAGGTGAGTCTATAATGCCAGCCCAGGCTCGGCACAGAAACCCAGCTTCACCTGAAAGGTATTTAAGGCAGGACCAGAAAGGCTACGCCCCAGTTAAAGAGATCATTGTGGTATTCTCAAGTGATTTTTTTCCAGTCTCTTAATAATTCGTAGAAGAGAAACTATTCCTATGAGTTGGAAGTAATCTTCACAGATGTACGTGCACCCCACATTCCCTTGCTCACTCCACGTTAGCATGGGCTCATTTTCTTCTCTCGCTGTAAAATGAGTGGGAATAAAATAATTCTCTAGTCCCTGAGAGTCTCTTTATTTGTAGCTAACAAAAATCACTGCACAGGATAAGCTCTGAGGTCTCAGTTATGTGGCATAATAAAGTATTCTTTCTTATTGTTTCATCTTTGTGCAAGGTAGAAGTGGCATCGAGACAGAGCCTCTCATCCACAGAGTAACATCATCTTATCTACTAATGGGTTCTCCTTGAGAATCTCATTTTGACGAATCTGTCTAGCTTTGCTGAAAACACAGGTTAATGTGGCATTGTAACTCCAGCAAGCGATCCTTTTCCAGCTCCGCACTGCATTATCGCAACCGAGGCAGTCACTGCACGGTCAGCAACTTGTTTTTTCCCTAATGTGAAACCTCCACTCCCTCTTGGATCTTCACAGAGATACAGCCAGCAGCAGCTTTGTGGTAGCAGGTGGACGCATGCCGTAACCCTTCCTCAATCTATGCCTGTTCTCAGAAACAAAGTAAATGTTTGCCAGCCTGAACGCCACGATGAAAATATGAGCTACATCTGCCAACCTGGAAACATCAAACATCTGAACCCCACCTTAGCGGCAAATGGCTCGGGAACAAGTTTCTTCCTCATTCAATTCCAGCACGCCTGACAAGGCAATGCTATGCTTGTCCGTGGAGAGCTAACAAATCCCACGGGACCAGCACAGTCTTGGCAGCTGTGATCCTGATCCTGGGTGAGCAGTTGTAAAGTAAGGACTTTGTCCTAGGACACGTGGTGATACAACCCGCTGCAGAATGCTCCCCGGGCATGTCCAGGTGAGGCCCAGAACACAACCTCCAAATGTAGAGGGGGAGAACAGAGCTTTAGAGTAGACACCAAGGCACCAAAGCACTATGGGTGTGCAGTTATGGACTGCCCAAAGAGTTAGTGTGTGTGTGTGTGTGGGGGGGGTTATGTTTCACTGAAATTACTCAAGAACATATACACTTAAAAACTAAGCTATGTGACCCTAAGCCCACCCCAGTGACATTGTCTCCCTCCAACAAGGCCACACTCTTCATCCTTCCCAAACAATCAAACCCGGCACCAAGTTTTCAAATGCCCGAGACTTCAAGGGAAACATCTCATTTGAACCACCATACTTTATCTTCCTAGTGTTTGCTCACAGCACCCAAAACTCCCAATTCAGGACTAAGCCTTCTTGGAACAAAATAAGCCCCCAAACAACCGCAGGAAGCATTTGACCTGCTCCATCACTCAGCTCCAGTGCAGAACTGCAGCAGTTGTAACTTCAGCTTCTGTTCCAAAGCCACATGCCTCCATCTTCATCATCACGGTCAAGAATCTTATAACTTTTCTCTCTCTTCGTCTAGTTTCTACCACAGGCATGGTTATCCCACCTTACCCACCAGAATAAAATCTAATCCGGAACTGTCCATCTGAATCTCTGGAGATCTTGCCAATCACCTCGAACTTGAAGTTTGCCATCACCTGACGATAATTTCCTCTTTCGTCGTTTCTAGCGGTTATATCTCATATTCTGCTTCTTCTCTCTGGCACACCAGACATGGAACTTTTACATCACACCCCTCTATTTCTTTGTCCCAGTTGCCATGAGATCTGAATCAATTGCCCCCCCCCTTTTATCACTTGATAGCGCCCACATTCTTCTATGGTTGTGCAGCGTCTCCCGATTGTCTGACATCTTCATATTGCTGGAGCTATTACGAGGCATCAAGCTAGGTAAAACCAAAGGCCTTGTCTTTGTAGTCTCGGGTTCTGAGCAATTTCCCGGATGTACTCCCAAGCCAGTGGCATGGAACTCGAGAGGATGGCTCGGTGATTAAGAGCACTTGCTGCTCTTGCAGATGCCCGGGTTTGTTTCCCAGCACCTGCATGGTAATTCACAACTGTCTGTAACTCCACTTCCGGGGATCTAACACCCTCTTCTGACTTCTGTGGGCATCAGGCAAGCACTCATACACATAAAAAATTAACTAATTATATTAAAAAGCCATTTGCTGTGTTAATGGAAAGTCCACTCCCCGACAGGCCTGCACCTTCACGCCTCTGTCAACCGTGTTGAATTAGAATACTCACGGGTGCCCCCAGTGCTAGTGCCTGAAGCTTGTTTCCTCAAATTATACATGGATGGATGCTCAGAGATTGCCAGGCCGCACTCAGGAATCTGAGAAACGCTTTAAGAGCCTCACCCTATCTCTAATTGCCTTAATCCCCAAGTATATGAAGAGACAGCACCACCTTTGTTTTGTGAATTTGCTCAGAAAATAGAGGCCAGGCCTTACCAGCTAGGCTAGGTTCAGAGAGAAAGGAGGCAGTCAGGAAGGAAGGAAGCTCAGGTCACAGCCAAGGCCAACAAGCAACACAATCCCCTAGTTAAGAACTTTAGACTTCTCTCACCAGACGCCAAAATAAGTGACTCTATTAAAATTCCTGTAAACTTCCATTTGCAATTTTCATCATTTTCACTTTATGTTGTTAGTGGAAAGGGTGGAGATTTAAAAAGATAAGGCATTTCGAGTCTGACCGCAGCTGCCTTCTGTGTGAGGGTGACTATGGACAGATGTTGAACAGCTTAGCTGCTCTGTCCGTGGGGTTCTGAGGGGACCCTCGTTACCTCCTCTCCCAAGTCCCTAGTGGTTCTGAAAAGTCACTGTGCCTTCCAGTCACCGAGGCTCTGCTGCCATGCAGGCTCCAGCTCAGTCGGTCTGCATCCCGCACCAGGTCCCAGGTGCTGCCGCTGGACTGGGCCTAGACTTGCCTTTGTGGGTATATGTGATCCATTTTGTTGCTGTGTGCTGCCCAGGGACAGAGGAACAGCCCCATTGAGCTTTTTGAAAGAAGTATTACAATTCCACTTATGTCAGTTTCTGTAAGACTGTGAAATGAGAAACACAGATACCACACCTGATTCATCTATCAGATCACCAATGTTCAGCCCATGTGGCTATGATCCCGAGGAATTCAGGAAATAAAGCTCTGTAACTCAGAGGAAGAGATCATTTGTTTCCTGTTGGAGAGGGCCACTTGTTGGTTCCCGGCTGCCCAGCTAGCTTAGAGCCAAAATAATCACCCAGAAACTGTACTAATTAAATCATTGCTTGGACCATTAGCTCTGGCTTCTTATTGGCTAACTCTTATATCTTAATCTAACCCATTTTAATAATCTGTGTATTGCCACATGGCTGTGGCTTACCGGGTAAAGTTCCCAGCATCTGTCTCCAGTGGCTCCATGGCTTCTCTGTGACTCTATCCTCTTTGCCCCAGCATACAGCCTCGTTTTCCCCAACTAGTTCTGTTCTTCCCTGCCATAGGCTCAAAGCAGTTCCTTGTTCATTAACCAATAAAAGCAACACACAGCCAGAAGGACCTCCCACACCAGTTTCCATTTAGCTGCTACAGCATGCTGGAATGCTGAGGTTGCAGGATTTCTGACCTAACCCTTGCACAATGCACCTGCATCAATTACTTTTCCTGTGGAAAAACCCTGACCAAAGCTACTTGAAAGAAAGAAGGTTTCATTTTAGCTTACAGTTCAGTGGTACAAGTCCATGGCAGAAAGGTGCTGAATGCCAAGACCACTGGTCACACGACCTCCACAGTCAGAAAACAGAGATGACAGCTGGTGGCCACCTCACTTTCTCCTTTTCATTCAGTCCAGGCCCAGTCTATGGATTGTTGCTGCCCACAGTTAAGGTAAACTAGGTAACCTTGTCTGTATAATCCCTCACAAGTGTGTGTGTCTTTTAGGTGATTCCAGATTCCGTGAAGCTGAGAGGACTTGTACAAGAGTGCAAACACTTGTACGCGAATACAGTCACAGTGCAAACACTTGTATGCGAATACAGTCACAGTGCAAACACCTGTACTTGAATACAGTCACAGTGCAAACACCTGTACTGGAATACAGTCACAGTGCAAACACCTGCACTGGAATACAGTCACAGTGCAAACACCTGCACTAGAATACAGTCACAGTGCAAACACCTGTACTGGAATACAGTCACAGTGCAAACACCTGCACTGGAATACAGTCACAGTGCAAACACCTGCACTCGAATACAGTCACAGTGCAAACACCTGCACTCGAATACAGTCACAGTGCAAACACCTGCACTCGAATACAGTCACAGTGCAAACACCTGTACTCGAATACAGTCACAGTGCAAACACCTGCACTCGAATACAGTCACAGTGTAAACACCTGCACTAGAATACAGTCACAGTGCAAACACCTGCACTAGAATACAGTCACAGTGCAAACACCTGTACTGGAATGTAGTCACAGTGCAAACACCTGCACTGGAATACAGTCACAGTGCAAACACCTGCACTAGAATACAGTCACAGTGTAAACACCTGCACTTGAATACAGTCACAGTGCAAACACCTGCACTGGAATACAGTCACAGTGTAAACACCTGCACTGGAATACAGTCACAGTGCAAACACCTGTACTTGAATACAGTCACAGTGCAAACACCTGCACTCGAATACAGTCACAGTGCAAACACCTGCACTAGAATACAGTCACAGTGCAAACACCTGCACTAGAATACAGTCACAGTGCAAGGGGCCAAGGCAATGCCAAGAAACTGCTAAGTAAAGATGGCGCGATGGGTTGTAGAGAGAGCCCCTTGGTTAAGAGCATTCACAGCTCTTGTGGAAAACAAGAGTTCAGCTCTCAGCACCCACTTCAGGTGACCCATAACCACCTGTGTCTTCAGCTGCAGGGGATTTGATATCTTTTTTTGACCTCCATGGGTACCCACACACATGAATGACAACAACAATAATACAAACAATAGCTAAATATGAAAAAATACAGCATCTGGTGACCAAATGGATGCTCAGAGGTTAAAAACACTGTTCTTGCGGAGAACTTGGGTTCAGTTTCCAGTACCCACATGGTAGCTTACAATTGTCTTTACTCAAAATCCAGGGGTCCAAATCCCCTCTTTTGACATCCATGCACTCAGTGTCCAGGAATAACACAAACCAAAGGCATTGCTATGTAAATACAAAAAGATCTTTATTAACTCAACAATAGAAAGGAAAAAAAACCCACAAGAAAAACCATCTGAGATGTTTCCTCAAAGAAGATATATAAACGACCAAAAAGTGTTCAACCTAAATAAAAACAAGGAGAACCATTTCATAGCTATTAGGATAGATACAGCAATTTTCAAAATCAAACAATCTACCACCAACAGTATTCTTGTTACTGCCCATCCTGCTGCCCCTTGAAGCAGGAATTAAATCTTTCTGTGGAAAATGAACAACAAGAACCCAGAAAGCCAAGCATTTGTGTAGAGAAATTTGACTCCTTGTATATCACCAGTGGGTATGTAAAGTAGATTGGCTATTATGAAAAGCAGTTTGAGGTTTCCCCAAAAGGTCATTAAATAATCCAGCAATTCTACTCCCAAGTCCATAACACAAATAATCAGAAACAGGTCCTCAGACTAGTGCCTATGTGTTTATGGCAGTTCCATACATAATAGCTAATAGAGAAACAACAAAAATGTATATCAACAGATGAATAAATTATGCTTTCTTACAATGGAATATTTTTCAGCTATAAAAAGAATGTGATACAGTATGAATTAATCTTTAGACAGCATGCCAGTATAAATCACATATTACAAGGCCATATATTACATGAATCCACTTACACTGAGAGTCCGAATAAGTAAGTCCATGGAGACAGAGTGCTGATTGATTCCTTGCAAAGCAGGAAGCTATTGCACAAACTATGGAGGTTCTTTCTAAAGCAACGAGCATGTCTTGAACCAGTTAAGTGATGATTGCACAACCTGTTGAAGATGCTAAATGCCACTGGACTGTGACTCTAAGGGGGTGATTTTATTCTGTGTAACTCACCCCATTAAAACACACGTGCTCACGCACGCGCAACAGACACAGACACACACACTCTTTCAGAATCACAGAGCTCAGAAGTCCTAGAAACAAAGACTGACAGGGATGGGCTATTTCTTTGGCCCTAGGGTCTTTTCTTTGGTCCTTGTTCTTTCCATCTCTACAAACACTGTCATTCTTTGGCTGTGACTTCTTCCTGTAATATCTTCAAAGCTAGCCTCACACTCAGATTTCTGTTAGCCACTGCAGCTCCTTCTCCAACACGACCCTTTCTCACCCACCCCCCCATACATGGGCCCTTGTGAGAACTGCAGCTCTACTTATATCAGACACACTCCTGCACTGCACAGCCTCATCCCAGCTGCAATGTTCCTTTTGTCATGCAGAATAACAAAGGCCCAGTCCTATGATTTCAGTGTGGCCCCAACAGCTCATGTGGTGGAAACTTAACACCTCATATTTATGTTAATAGAATTCGGAGGTGTACAGTTTTGGGCAAATAACTAAGGATCGACTGGTAAAATTCCTGTGGCTTTCCTTAGTCCTTCCTCACCAGAGTAAGAAAAAGCCACATCTTGCTTGAAGCTTACATGCTCACCGTTTTATTCAGAATGTTTCTGAAAGCTGTGGCTACCTGCCCAAGGTGAAGCCAGTCAACATCCCCTCAAAAATGAGGGGAACATGTGAGCCCCTATCTCTAGCTGAGACTATTAGGGTACAGGCATTGCAAGAACAAGAAATTAGCATGCTTGTCTATCCCAAAGGCCCTCACTAGGTCTGAGCATGTGTAGGAACCATGCTTGTTCTAGAACTACCCAAACTCTACACAAGTCAATGAGTCTACTCTTTATAAATTACCTGCTTTAGGGTGTTTAGTTACAGAAGCAGAAAATGGGCCAAGACATCAAGTTTTCAGGGATTCAAATGTCAACATCCTAAAAAGGCCATTACTGTCTGTCCTATATTATACCTCTCCACTTATCTTCTTCCATGCTCAAGTTAGCCAGTGATGTGGTTTGTCATCATGATATTCAACTGTATAGTTGACAACACTACTCTTTATATTTTTTGGGTAGTAGGCTTTTTCCATGTTTTTAATTTTTTCTTTGACAATTCATAAATGTACATGATGTATTTTGATTATATCCATCTCCTGTCCCTTTGTCTCCTTTTATTCTCCCTCTTTCTAGTCTTTCTTTCAAATACTCCTCTCCTATTTTCATGTATTTAAAAGGGTAATAACCCACAGGGTTTAATTAGGGCTGCTTGCATGCTTGTAAGTGCGAGATTGTTTACTGGATCATGACAGTTTGCCAGTGGCTACTACACTCCACCACCCATCAGCAGCTCTTCAGTGAGGGGCAGGGCCTCACATGCTCCCCCAGTTTTGCTGGAAAGCTGACCAGCTTGCTCTTTTGCAGGTCTTGTGTGCTTGTCCACAGCTTTCAGAAGCATTTTGAGTGAAATGGCAAACATGCAAGCTTCAAACCAGACCTGGTGTCTTCTTACTTTTGACTAGAGTGACTAAGGAAAGCCGCCAGAGCTTTACATATAGCCAAATGATTTCTCCGGGAATAGGGCAGTCAGCAGGGAGGGCAGTAAAGAGTCTCTAGGGGTTAAGTGAATAAAAAGCAGATTAAAAAAAAAAAGAAAGATAGAGAGAGATGGAAAATCAACTACAGCCTTTAGCCAGAAGACAAAGGAGCTAGGATGTAAAAAGGAAAAGCAGAATTTATAAAAACCCTCACTGAAAGGGCCTTCAGATGGCACTGCAATGGTTAGGTTCTTCCTTTCAAGAGTGTGTGTTTGTGTGTGTGTGTGTGTACTGTCAGAGGACAGCAGAAGTCAGCTTTTGGTTCTCTCCTTCTACCTTGTGGGTCTTTGTGACTGAATTCAGCTTATCAGTCTTGATATCAGATTCCTTTACCAGCTGAGCCATCTTATCGGTCCATCTCTCGGGCCCCAGTGAGCCTCTTCTTAATCAAGTGATAGCCTCCTTCTGCCAATCCCAAGACCACTCAGAGGTCATCTCAACCCCAAGATGCCCTTTTGATGTATTCAGGCAAAACTTTAGCTCTCTCTCTCTCTCTCTCTCTCTCTCTCTCTCTCTCCACACACACACACACACACACACACACACACAGAAGGGGAGGGGGAGGGGAGGGAGAGGGAGAACACTTCAGCATTTCCCTAGACAGTCACAGTCACAGCACAGTGAAGGAGAAGTGCCTGGCACACCAAGGGAAAGGGAGCTTATAGGACAGTCTCATTAAGAAAAGCCAAGACTCGGTGGTGGCACACACCCGGAATCCTAGCAATCCAGAGGCCGAGGCAAGAGGATTTTGAGTCTGAGCTAACCTGGGCTACACAGTGAGACCCTGTCTCAAAGAACAAAAAGAAAACAAAAACAAGGAGAAGAAGCAGGGGTTGGGGAGTGCCAGAACAATTTAGATGGGTTTGTTTTTAGGCACTAACCTAAAGACTCTCTGTTCTGTTTTTAAAATCAGGCTTGAAATGATAGAACTTTCAGGTGTCTCGTGGATCTATTTGATTCACCAACTCTCAGGACCAGTTTACCAAAACTTGGCATTGATTTCCACTGCACATTTCTTGCAAGCCCAACTGGTCTAGAGAGCAAATTGCTATCAGTCTCAGGAAGCAGCTGTATAGGCCAGGCCCCCTCCTTCCTGGGCCTCTTAAGGGAAAGACCATTCAATTGTCTGCCTCAAAGAAACTGTAATTGCTGCCAATTATTCTGACTTTGACCTAGAACTCGTATTTATGCAAAGCACAGTAAGGTATTTTATGAGTGTGCAGGGGTTCCTGGAAGAGCAAAGAACATTCTTTGTTTGATGCATGATCCTAGAGTTGAGGCAGCAGGTACATTTCATCCTCAGAGCCTTCACCTAAGTCAGGCTTGCCTTTATTGGCACATGTTTGTTGAAATGGGAGGGGGCTGTTTGCTCGTCCAGGGTGGAGAAGCACTGAGGGTAGCTAGATATTGCCTTTTTCCTCTCCCCTCAGGTTATAATCTTTCTTCAGTATACAGAGTAAACTGTCCGTGACCTGAAGCCATGCTGAGGGCTGGAGTTGCCTACTCAAGCACACCGTTCCTTGGTCGGCTCATACTGGATTTTAATTATGGTCACCCGAGTTATTGCCTTCAGTACCAAGAAGTTCCTTTTCTAGAATGTCGCTCTGCAGACTGTCTTGTGTAACCAGGAAACATTAAACGGGAGGGAAAGCAACGTCTCCATGCCTCTCTGAGGTCAGGGAAAGTAGTGCAAAACCAGTTAGAAACACAACAAAATCCCCCACCATTCCCCAGCTTTCCCTGGTCAACCTCTAAGCAATCTTTCTCTGTAAAATAGTTTCTAAACATAGCCTTTGCAGAAGAGAAATCTCATCAGTCTGCATTGTCTGGGGAGCATGGGTAAAATTCACAAATGCAACAGAACTAAGGTTGAGCACCATCCCCCATATTCTGCGTGCCTTGAAACCATCCTCAGATGCCCTACCTTTTCCATAAGAGCCCTAATGTCACAAATTCTTTCCTACCATCCCACAAAGTGATTCGCAGGTCCCCAGCCATGAGAAACAGCCTGATACAGAATGTGGGACAGATCAAACACTAGCACAGGATGAAGGAAGTAATCTTAAATCTTTTTAATTCTCAAAAATTAATTATTTTCATGTGTTTGGGTATTTTGCCTACAAATATGTCCACGTACCACCAGCATGCGGTACCTGTGTAGGCCAGAAGGCATTGAGTCGCCTGAGACTGGAATTATGTATAGCTGTGAGCCACATGTGGGTGCTGGGAATCAAATCCGTGTCCTCAGAGAAAGCAGCAGTCCTCTCAACTGTGGAGCCATCTCTCCAGTCCCTGGAAATTTATATTTGTGTATGTGTGTGTGTGCACGCGTGTGCAGGTATATGTGAGTGCCTTTGGAAGACAAAAGAAACTGTCAGGCCCTCTGGACTTGGAGTTCCAGGTAGCTGTGACCTGTTACATGGCTGCTGGGGACCAAATTCTGATCCCCTTCAAGTGCTGAGCCATCTTTCCTGCCCCAGGAGAAAAACCTTCTTAAGGGACCATTAATTAATTCATGAAGCAAGCAGACATCTCCTAGGTTATACACATGGACACCTCTCAGGATAATATTATTGCTCATCAACACAAACCTCCCACATGGACTCGTTTTCCGAGCTCTGTGATGCACATTCAGCTGTACTATTCACCTCTCTGCGTAGCAACCCATAAGCCAAACATCCTACTAAGAATGGCGTACTAGCCATGCATGGCGACACATGCCTTTTATCCCAGGATTCAGGAGGCAGGCGCAGGCAGATCTCTGAGTTGGAGGCCAGCCTGGTCTACAGAGCGAGTTCCAGGACAGCCAGAGCTGCACAGAGAAACCCTGTCTCAAGAAGACATCATCATCGTAACAACCATTAGAATTAGAAGAATGGCACACTCTACACATTGAATGTATCTTTACACACATTGAATGTATCTTTACACATTGAATGTATCTTTACACATTGAATGTATCTTTACACATTGAATGTATCTTTACACACATTGAATGTATCTTTACACACATTGAATGTATCTTTACACATTGAATGTATCTTTACACATTGAATGTATCTTTACACATTGAATGTATCTTTACACATTGAATGTATCTTTACACACATTGAATGTATCTTTACACACATTGAATGTATCTTTACACATTGAATGTATCTTTACACATTGAATGTATCTTTACACACATTGAATGTATCTTTACACACATTGAATGTATCTTTACACATTTCAAAGTGCTGTCACCCAGGAATACAGCTAGGATCTAAACGTGGCTTTGCAACACGAGATTCTGTTATTCTCTAGGAACAGACAAGGGAGACAATCTTGAAAGAGTCTTCCCTAGAGGCAGATGCTGCCCTGGAATGCTGCACGTGGAGAGCACTTTGTAACCGTTTCCATCAGGGTTCCCACAGCCTCCTCTGGTCCCAGGGTTCCCACAGCCTCCTCTGGTCCCGGGGTTTCCACAGCCTCCTCTGGTCACCTACTACATCGCGCTAACACACAGGGCTCCTGTTCGAATAGAATGTTCTATCCTTGCTTTCAAATCCTTGGTTCTTCATGGTGAAATTATAGGACAATTGTTAATGACAAGAAATAAAATCAATCTATCCCTCTCCTGTCTCCTTCTCCTTTTCCCTCTCCCATCTCCTCCCCTTACCCTGTTAGTCAGAAGAACAAAAGTCCAGGTTTAGGATAAAATGTCCCTGGATTCAAACCGAGATTCCTCCTTTCCAAACTGATCTATCTACCTTGTGGGGAGTGTCTCCCCCAAGCCTTCCTTTTCTCATGTGTTAATAGAGATAACTACAAGGCAGCCAACTGTCTGCGTTTGGCAGGGGTTAAAGAATGTTCTTTTGAGACAGTACATGAGAAGCAGATACCCATCTCTCTGACCTAACAAATGTGTTGGAGAATACAGATAATTCCAACAGAAAACCCACTTTCTTGCTTTAAATCCTTCCTTGGCTCCACGTTCTGGCAGGCTAATCTCAAAGCCTCCTCCCTGGCACTGTGGGTCCTCTGAGATGCTTTTCAGATGAAGTCTGCAATGCTCCCCAAGGCACCCCCTCAATTTGCAAGCGTTATCTGATCCACTCAGATGAGCTGATGTCCAACACCTTCCTCTCTCAGCCAAGAGAGTCTTGAATCCAAATTTAAGTTGGAGGGTAGTGAACTAATAAACTATTGAAAGGGTCGATGGGATGGAGAAAGGGCTCTGTGTAAGAGCACTTGCTGCTCCTGTAGAAGACCTAGCTTTGGTTTCCACACCTACATGTGGTTCATAACACCTGCAGCTCAAGTTGCATGGGATCCAATGTCCTCTCCTGACCTCCAAGGGTACCAGGCATGCAAGTGGTGCACAGACATACATACAACCAAAATACTTACATGTAAAACTTTTTTAAAGTAAAATTTCTGAAGGTGTGTGTGTGTGTTTACACTTACAGAATGTTAGTTTATTTTCATTAGTTACAAAGATTGTGATTTTTAAAAAAAAAATTCCTGGGTTTTTCTAGATCCTCATGAACCTGGTCTCTTGGATACAGTGTCCTTGGTGGCAACCACTGGTTTTCTGTTAGCAATGATCACCCATTTAAATTACTAGGGCCATTTTAATCCCACAAAGTCCACACTAGCCTGACTTCCTTCTTAGCGTACATCCCTGTCTGCCCCTCAAAGGGTAGCAATTTCTTTTCTGAATCTTACTGGTCCTCAATTCTTCATTAACACTTGATTCAACTGCTTTACGTTTTTCTTTACCTTTTTTATCCCCAGCAGCTACATTTGTTGTTACACAAGACTATATTCTTGCTGTGTGGTCCCTCTTGAAGCATCAGTCTCTTGACCCAGGACCCAGCCTGGGCCTATACCTGGCTTATCACCAGATATGAAAAACTACTTGATTAATACATTTTCAAATTAAATTTGTTCATTGACATTTTCATACATGAACTTAAAGCATCCTCACCACACCCCCTTCCTTTTTTCCTCCCACCCACCCCTGCCAACTGCTTCCTTCTCTACAAGTCCCTTTTCCATATCCATGTGTTTTGTTGTGAGACCCAGCAAGTTTTAACTATCTCCATCTGGGACCAGTTACATGGTTGTACATTTGAAACACTCCATTGGATGCTGGTGGATTAACAGTTGATATCTGTGACTTCCCATTTCCCAGAACTTATCTGTAGCTACTGGTTCATGTTCATGGAGGGCAGGGCCTCTTGAGCCCCTCCCCGATGCCCAGTTGATAGGCCCAGTTTTGTGCTGGCCCGGTGTATGCCTGTACTGAGTTCAATTGCACAGAGTTCATGGTAAGAATGGCTTAATCATTCCCAGAAGGTGGCAACCATCTTCCTGTCTTCAGCTCTTGCCCTTCTCCCATCCCTCTTCTGCACTGTCTCTGAGCTCTGAGCCTTCTTAGTCATGACTGAGCCCTCAGCTTCCAGTTATTCCCAGCACTGTGAACAGTCACGTCTCTGCATCCACTGCTTTTCACTGTGGAGAGAGGCTTGTCAAGGGCTCCTCAGCCGTTCCTCCAGCGATGCCTTTGCTCACAACCATACCCCTGAGTGATGCTTTTAATCAACTAAGAACTAGGGAGAATTGGGCTGACTTTTCCTCCTGGCCTGGGATAAATGCTGATGATCAACTAAGCCTAGGAAAAGCAGCAGGGGACCCAGAGGTGGAGGGCAGAGAGAAGGGGTGTTTGAGATACTCGGGGTCTAGGTATGTCCGAAGTCCAGCTTTAAATTTTGTTCTTGGTTCATTTGCAGGAAGGAAAATTCTTCCACTCCTTACTGAGATGTGTTACAATTCTGTATCCAGTTGAGAATGTAATTTAATCGGACATTATCCTGAGGCATTATTAATCACACAGCACCCACTGGGAGTGAAAAGCCTCTGATTTCCCATCTCAGAGACGGTGGCAGCATCTCAGATGAACCAGACATCTTTGCTTTTTTCTGTTCCATGGGCACTGTCTCGTGTGTAGTGCATACTGGTCTCCAGCATACAATCTTCTTGCCTTTGCCTCCTGAGAGCTGGGATCCCAGGCCCAGCCACCACACCTGGCTTCAAAGGCTGAAAGAGATGCAAAGCCTGCTAGGGGCTGAGCAGCAGGTACCTGTCTTCCCTCTGCCACCCAGACCAGGACAAAAGAAAGCTGAGAGAAGTGGGGAGGAGGAAGAGGAAGAAAAGGGAGGAGAAGAAGGTACTTTGAACCATTTCTTTTAATTTTTATTTTTTGCCTAACATCTCAGAATGTAAAGGGCCCTGTACAACCAAGGCACTGGTGTGCAGAATTCTCTGTAGCACAGGGAAGTAGATGTGGTTAGGTGAGGGGAGTAAGATTACATAATTCCACAGACGAAATAAACTACAATTACAGATATATACATTTACGGGGATATGTATATGTACACACACACACGGGGTTTGAACCTGAAATGCTCCCTCTGGGGTTATGTTTTGAATGCTTGTTCTCACGATGGTGGCCCTACTTTGGTAGGCTGTGGGACCGCCCTTTGAAGGCTGGGAGCTGAAGGAAGTTATTGAAGGTGGGCTTTCATGGTTATTCTAAATCCCTGGTCTAGCGGCATTGTTTCTCCTTCCTGGTCCACCATAATGTGCTCTGCCTCGGGTTCCCACGCAACAGACTGCGGTGCTCTGCCTTGTGTTCCTAACACCACGGACTGTGGTGCTCCTCCACACCTTCGTCTTCATGAAGACTGAAATTCTCAAAAACCAGGAGCACAAATCAACGTCCTCCCTTACAACATCATAGCCACACAAGAGTCACGAAGGAAGGAGAAGGTGAGCTTCCATGGCTGCCGGCCCGCGCTGCTCTTCAGCAGCCTTAAATAGTGTAATCACAAAAACAAGTCCCGCTGTGTCTCTCACACCCTATTTCCTTTCTTTTGGGCTGAGGAGAACTTCTGATGCCGAAACACACCACCAGCCGGCTGCGGTAAAGGAACGTCTCTACTCTCCCAAGTGTGAAAGGGGTCCTGGAACACTTCGAAGGTGTAGTAGTTTGGCTGATATCTACAACAGGTAAAGGTACCAGAGGCTTTATGTGGTAAGAAGCCCCTGGTTGGGGTATAATGGAGTTGGCAATTTTCTTGAAATGGACTGCGTTGAACTTGACCTTGGCACTACTGAGTTTGCTGAAGTTTCTATTCAATGATCGTATCTTCACTGTGTGCTTGGCAGGGCAGTGTTCAGTCTGAGTCTGCTGCAAAGAATATCTTTTTGAAAAGGAGAGAGATACCGTGTTTTGGAAGAATAAGAGCACTGTGAACTTTTTGGAACAGAAAAAGACATAACTGTTACTTCGTGTACAAGCACGGATTCCTAAATTAAGCCTCCCCGAGACCTTGATCTGCCTGAAATGCTACCCCCTAGGATCCCCACTAACCTTCAATGTCCAATTCAAACTTCACCCCTTGCAGGAAATCTGCCTGCCTCCAAACTACCACAGCTCTTCCCAGCAGGCTTTGCACGCTGTGCGATATTGCTGGGTCCATAGCCCCATCCTGCTATGCCCTACCATTGTGACATCTTTATACTTGCATTGCTTGTACCATGTGACATGGCCTAGCAGTCTGCAGCTGATGCTTGGTGAATATTTGATAAATACAGGCCTAGATTTCTTCCTGGGCATATCTTGTCAAGGATTTGAAGGGGCGAAGTAGGTGAATTACACTTCTGGACTCCAAATGGGTTGCTGTAACATGACTGTGGACGCAGAGGATGAATTCTCATTATGAATATCTCCAGTGCTTCTCTTCAGCACTGTTTCTGTTCAATGATAACAGCCTCACCTCCAGGCATCCCATGTGGTCTGTGCACACGCACAATACACGCAGAATTGTGCAGAAGATGAGACCTGTGGCTATTTCATCCCCTCCGTCCTTAGGGTCTCACAGGTGAGTAAGCAGTGGGATTCTGGTTCAGAGCCTTTGTCCCTATCCAACCCCGCAGGCCACTCCCTTCCGGACCGTTGTTCCCAGAGCTAAATATGATGATGCGATTATAAAGCACAGCGCTTCTCATTTCCCTCTTGGTGCCTGCTGAGCTCAAGAAGCCCACGCTATCACTCAAAGGCCTGCGAATGTGATAATGTAAGCCTGGCAGCTGTAGACACAGGGAGTGAAGTTCACTGCGGCAGAGCTCAAATTGCAACCATTTTGACAGGAGAGCCAGGAACACCATGCTGGGGGCTGCTAGGGTGTGTTCACGAGACAAATGCCTCTTCCCTGCTTCATCTTTTTTTTTTCCTTTTAAACCAAGATGTGAGTCTTTGGGAATATTGTCCAGCCACAGAGCTGTGTTTATCTCCCAGAACAGGAAAAAAACGAAAGTGCCCACCCGGGCTCCCTTACACCCCAGGGAGGAAGCTGCTCTCTGCTCAGCATGAATGCCTTGCCAAGTGTGCTGAATATAAAAATGCCTGGCATCCCAAGTGTTTTTAAACACAAAATGCAACAGGACTCTGTGTCCTTCTGCGTTTGACATGCTCCTCTCTGAAAGCCAGCAATGTGTCAGTGCATCAACTGCAGTGTCATTAAGCAAATGTCATTCATTGTGCCAAATATAAACGTAAGTGCTGGGGATAATAAAAGGATGTGATTTTCCTGAGGACCGAAATTAGTCTTTTTTTTTTTTTTTTTTTAAAGCTGATTAGAAAGGTCTTCAATGGAGGACAATGGTTTATAGTAACTTTTGTCCAAACAAAGACTTCTAGCTGTTTGGGGGCTACATTGCCGAGGATTAGAATAGAGACCTAAGAAAGAAATTGTAAAGGCTTTCTTTCATGGTACAGGGCTGCTTTCTTCTTGTAGGCCTCCTCCCCCAGCATGCTAGACCAAGTGCTTCTGATGGTAAGATACATTGTAGATCAACTGCCTGTCCTGCTGGCTTCCTGAGCTCACATGGGGGAAAGGGGTAGAAACGAGATAAAGTTGCCCTCAATTCTCACTATCTCATTTCAGGTCTTGAATGTCAGTCCCGCTGGGTATGCGGAAAGGGCAAGCCGACACTTAGCGCCTTGCTCCTGACGAGCAGCATTCCACAGGCTAACATTCCACCTACCACACGTGCTCTGAGGACCAGTCCTGTGTCCAGATCTCGTTTAGTTCTCTCCATGGACACTGCCTTAGTCTCACAGCTTAAACATCTCTGGAGAACTGACAGGCAAATCTAGCAGAAACAGCTACAGCTCAGCAGCCTTGAATGGAAGCAGTGTAACTCTCAAGATGCTATACCAAACCCGCAGCATCAAGACGATCATGCCAAGAAACCTATGGACAGATTCTCCCTCAAGATTCTTTTCCTATCCATTTTAGATGCCCCCTATTGTATTTTTCAATTTGATGTGTATGAGTGTTTTTGCTTGAATGTATTAATGTGTACTACATACGTGCCTGGTGCCCACGGGACCAGAAGACCAGAAAAGTACGTTAGATCCCCTGGAACTAGAGTGATAGACGCTTGAGATCAACCATGTAGGTGCTGAAAACGGAGCCCAGGTCCCTTGTAAGAGCAGCAAGTACTCTTAACCCTTGAGCTAACTCTCCAGCCCCTCTCTAGCAAATTGTAAAATATTGGTCTTTCCTTCCTCTTCCATTTCTGGAGCTCTTCTTGGTAGAATTTTTTTTTTTTGAAGTAGAAAGAAAAATAAGATCATCTGAGAAAATTCTATCTCTAATAAAATTTTCTGTTAAAAAGGTTTTGTTTCAGCACATGAAAACCTTTAACTGCACTGAATCTTGACATTTCTTCCATACTCCCTAGACCATTTGGTCATTTGATATAACTGTGGCACTGTTCTGTAGGGCCAAGCAAAGAAGCTATTACTTCTTAGGAGGGTGGCCAGAGGTTGGAACTAATCTGAGCATGCGCCTGATTAAGCAGTTCTTGTTTCCCCACCTAGGAAAAATGGGCAAACTCAGATAAAACCCACTCCTTACTTTGGATCCCCCTTACCCCTACACGTGTGAAGACCCTGAGCCAAGAGTCTATGGTGGTTTCTAAACTCTCAGTCAGTGTTTTAGTTTTGATTTGGTTTTGTTGTTTGTCTTCTTGTTTTAAAACCATGTTAGACATCTATCTACCCAATCTAGTCACACTCCTCAGAGCTGGTACTGGGTACTTCTTGGTACCCAGAAACATCTGTTTGTTAATTAATTAATTTTCTTTTTTACCCTTGCCTTCTATTTTCCTTCCATCCTTTCCTCTTTTTGCCTAAGTTTAGGTGCTTGAACCCAAGGCCTCACTCATACATAGCCAAGTGCTACTACTGAGCTACATCTGCCTCTCACCAATAAGAATCTGAGAAATCTAATCCAGGAAAGCAGAGGGTTTTCTGCTGTGCACTTGGAGGATCCCATTGCCCCTGAAACTCAAGGAAGAAACAAAGAACTAGGATAAGCCACTCTTCAGAGTTCTCAGCCGTGGCTGCTTTAACCATAAGGAAATGCACAACACAACTGGATCCCAGGCAAAGGTCAAGAGGTCTCCATCCTTCTGCCTATGCAGGCTCTGATTCTCTGCTTGGTGAGCAGCTTCCAGAAGCCCCCTTTCAGTGAGAAGTCCCATGTTTGGTACTAAGTTTCACCAACCAATTCATCAAAACCAGTGATGCACTCATTTACTGCCTGAGCTCCTATTTAGTCACTTTGAATAGAATTTTACTATTTCTTTGAGAATTTCATATAATGTATTTTGATCATGTTTGCTCCCTAGTTCTTCCCCTACTACTCCCTATCCCCACAACTTTGTGTCCTACTGTTTTGTCTTTAAATGATCCATAACATCCTATCAGTGCTACCCATAAACTCCTGAGTGTGGAGACATCCATTTGAACATGGTCACCTTATCATGGGCCATATTGTACTGGCTAATTTTATGTCAAGTTGACATAACCTGAAGTCATCAGAGAGAAGGAAACCTCCTCTGTAAGACGGGACTGTAAGCAAGCCTGTAGGGCATTTTCTTAATGAGTGATTGATGAGGGAGGGCTCAGCCCGTTGTGGGTGGTGCCACTCCTGGGCCGATGGTCCTAGGTTCTATAAAAAAGCATGCTGGGCAAACCACGAGGAGCAAGCCAGTCAGCAGCACTCCTTCATGACTCCCGCAGGTCCTTTGCCCTGCTTGAGTTCCTTCGCCTGGTCCTTGCCCTGTCCCGACTTCCTCTGATGATGAACTGTGGTATGGGGAAAGAGAAGCTGAATAAACTCTTTCTTCCCCAAGTTTCTTTGGTCATGGTGTTTCCTCACAGCAATAACAACCCTAAGATACACACTCGAAAGAAAAACTGACTGTCCTTCTCCTAGAAGTCATCAATTGTCTGCCACTCCTAGGTTGGGGGTGGGAGCTCCTGAGTCCTTTCCCTGCCCATGCTAGAATGTTATGTAGATCTTCCACAGTCACCATGGGCTCTGTGAGTTCATGAGAGCAATGGTCCTGTCATGTTCAGAAGACATTGTTCCACTCCAGACCTCCTTGGCTTCTGCCTTACAGTCCTTCCACACTCTCTTCTGTGACAATCCCTGAACACTGGGAGTATGTGTAAATATATATGTCCCACGTGTGCTTGAGTGTGCTTGAGTGTACTTATTCTCGATACTTGGATTACATGTCAGTTTTTTAGTTGACTGCCAACCATTGCGCATATAAACTTATCTGATGAGGTTTGAGAACTACACTAATTTATAGGTATAGAGATATACATTTAGAAAGCAGTTTGATATTGCAAGCATTTAACTGAGTAACAGTGATATATTTATCCCTGGGGCCTGTGCTTGCCAACCAAGGATTCTTGGACAGATTTTTAGTACCAGGCATGTGTTTCCTCCTATAAAGTGGGCTTTAAATACAATCAGGAAACATTTGGTGGCTTCCATAAAACATTTGTACCACTATTATACCAGTGGGCACATCTTGCTATACTTGTAGTTAATATAGTTCACCACGCTCTCAGCTACAGAAGACTATTGATGACTTTGTTTCCCTAGCAACCTACATCACAACTTCTTATGAAAGCTCTCAAGCTTCCTGGTCAATATCAGCTTGATTTCTCTATGTCCTGTGAACAATGTATGTGGTGTTTCAATAATAAAACAGGGTCTTATTATCAAGTCTTTATGGGCAACCAGGAGTAATAGCAATAGTGTGTGTGTGTGTGTGTGTGTGTGTTTTCCTTTAGTTTTCCAGGACACTTCTGACCAACTCATGTGGAGTTATGTCACACTTGATATTGGACTTTTTCTTTGTCAACCCTTGGCTTTTTAGGAGGTTTATTATCTCTTGTGAAGGGTAATGCCAATTAAACTCCTTTGTATGAATATATGTTCCACATACACGTGTATATATACACATATAGTATATATATCTTATAACATAGTAGGTTTACATATGGCTTGTTCAGACATCCTTGGTGTCCCCTCTTCACTCTACTGCTTCATCACACCCCACTTAAGCCTGTCTCTCAATTATTTTTTTTCCCCGTCTCCTGTTTACTTCTGAATAATAAAGCAGGAGCTGGGATAGAGACAGGGACAGCACTGTATCTGATCTCAGGGAGTGACAGCCTATGTGGATACAGACAGGTAAATGTGTAATAGCAGTGTAAGAAACCTGAAAACAGACACACCAACTACATCAAGAATTTGGAGATTATCATTCAGTTATTACTCAGGTGAGAAGATCTGGGAATGCCTTACAGGGTAATCACTATTTGTGTGAGGAGTTTCCTACCAGGAATTGGGACAGCCAGGACACAACATTCCAAACAGTGAAAACAACATGGCGGTGTCACAGTCGGCCTGGCACAAACACTGCTCTTAACATCTTGACTTGAATGTCTTTATCAAGTTGTTAGGTCGCTGGGAAAAAAGAATGTCCTGGAAGAAAGGACAACAGAAAAAGAGCCTCAAAGGTATGGTAATGAAAGCAAGCCCCCCACTGGGACACTGAGCTTCCTAGAGCTCTCGCCCAGTTACACCACCTGCAGCAGGTTTGCCTCGAGAGGTGACCTTTTCTTAATTTCCCATCAAGGCTATACTAGCCAATAAATGTTAGTTGTGCAGAACACAAAGCTGAGTGGGAACAAATGCCATAAGTTCTGAACCGAGATAAGTGAGTGCCAGTCCTGGGAAACCTGCCACGATCTGCTTCCAGTAATAGCTTAGTCAAGTCCACATATATTGGCCAAGGAATTGCTGGCCCAGGAGCTGACGGGTGCATCTGAACCTCCTTCAGCCTGAGGCATCTCCCAGTGAGGCATCCCTTCCATTCTCCATCAAGTCAAATTACAGAATGCTAAGATTACAGCCACCCAGCACATGGTGCTCATGGACAATAATGCTGGCAGTTAAATTTTATTTTTTTAAAGTATTAATTGATATAGAGCAATTATACATAATAAAGAGGGGGAGTCTTAATTGTAGAGGAATTCTATACTCAACTCAGGTTTGAAATCCAGTCTGGGCAGCTGGTTGTTGTAAAAAAAAAAAAAAGTTGGTTTTTTTTGTTTGTTTGTTTTTTGTTTTTTTTAAAGAAGAAACTCACTTTGGACCTTCCCAGCCCTCAAATCCAAGATTCTAGACCCCCACTGTCAGATGCCATCCTGCACAAAGGACCAGGTGCTGGCCACCTGATACCACCTGAAGTCTTGGACTTGTGGATGCTTTGGAGCAGAGGATACACCCTCTCAGCTTTGTAGGTAGAAGCCCAGACCCTACCTATGTGCCCACCAGAGCTAGGGAATGTCTCTGCAGCCCACAGTCTTGGGTCTACAGCTTTTCATGCAAGGTTCCAGCTTCCTCTATGCCTACTTCTGGGTCTTAGGACAGTTTCACCATAGCCTACAGCTCCCAGATTAGAGCAACCAGTTCCCCACACTTGGCACTATTGCACTATAAACCAGTTCCCCACACTTGGCACTATTGCACTATAAACCAGTTCCCCACACTTGGCACTACTGCACTATAAACCAGTTCCCCACACTTGGCACTATTGCACTATAAACCAGTTCCCCACACTTGGCACTATTGCACTTGCCCTATAAACCTGAGCAAGTCTTCTCCTCACCTCAAAGCCTTGAAATTACAGGTACTCATAAAAGCCCGGGCATCACCCAAAATTGCCTCTTCATGATGGGGGACAATCCCTATAGCTCCAGAATGGTGGTTGTCAATGCTAGGAGCTTCAGTCCCACCAAGCGCTTGCTTGGCATGGCTTAGAGCCTCTCCTGGTCAAGCCTATACTGTTTGGAATTGTGAAGCTCTGAGCATCTCTCATAGAACTGAGAGGCTCTGGTGTCTCTCAACGTCCTGTGTTCTCTCCTTGCCTCATCAGTCACCATTGCCCTCTCAGAGTTAGCTTCGCCGGGTGCCCCTGTTTAAAGAGGAGTTTGGTCTCATGCCCTCATTAAGGACGATGCTTGACTGAATGCACAAACACTGCATTTGCCACGAAGCTGACTCGGGTTGACAGCCTTTGTTTCATTGGGGTCCTGCTGCCTCTTTTCCAGACAACTGCAATCTCTGTCCGTGCTAATGCTTGCAGCCTCTCTCTGCAATAGACTATTTTTTTTTTCAAGATAGACAAAACCAATTCACATTCTGATCACATAGCAAATGTTATGAGTTTTGGTGAATTGTGTGAAAGAGAAGCCCAGAATTATTTAGCCAACTCATTCTGTGGCTGTGTGGGTGCTCCTCTAGCCTCTCTGGGTTACTCAAGCACCCCCAGGAGAGAGTGGTTTACAGCACTGGGTCTGTTTCCTTCACTCTCCTCTCCACACAGAGCCAAGAATTTTTTGCCCCGCATCCACAGGGGCATGTGAGCTCCATTTCCTTTTTTATTTCAAATGCTCTGATATCTCCAAGTCCTTCATATTTTTTTTTACACAGAAGCCTACACCTTGCATTTGTACTGTGTGGAAAAATTCTATTTCTTATTCAGAACACGCTTAAACTACCACCTAACTTATCAGTGGGCTGCACGTCTTAAATGATAGCTCTTCAACTCTGCTACCTTCTCTAAAGCAGGACAAACATCCTGTCATGCCAGGTTCCCAACAAACACATGATTGCCAAAGTGTGACCAGCAGAGCTCCACACAGCAGCCTCCCGTGGAAAATCACCGCTTCATTGTATCTGTAGTCTGTGCTCTTCAGGAAAACCCCTGCTTATGTTAAAACCAGATAGCACCTACTACTTAAAGCATCGTCCTGCTTCTTGATTATTACATCATTTCTTGGAAGTTGGAATGAGGAATGGGTGGGGTAGGAGGTGCTTTGGTCTGTTGACTATAAACATCTCATGTCCATTAAAGCAACCCTCAGGCCGCACCTATTTGTGCTATCAGGAAAGAGTCCCAGGTTCCAACCAGCTGGGAGAAGCGAGAAGAGTGTGAAGACTAGCCTGAGTTGTTGGTTCTTACCCTGAGAACAACCAAGGGTAGGTCAACAGCATATCATCGAACACAGAAAGCACAGAAATATCTAGCCTGGTACTCGCTGTATGCCATATGAAACATTATTTTCAATATGGGATAGAGATTTTAGGGAATGATTAAATAGTTATTATTTTTGTAGATGTAAATCCTTAGATCTATTTCCTACTGAGACAATATTGATAGAACCCTGTGATACTATAACTAAGGCAGTTTATAGGAGAAACAGTTTATTTGGGGTTTACAGTTTCAGGGGCTAAAGTCCACGACCATTATGGTGGGGAGCATGGAAGCAGAAAGGCATGGTGCTAGACCAGTAGTTGAGAGTTCACAGCTTGAGATACAAGGAACAATCAGAAAGAGCTAAATGGAAATGGCTTGGGTTTTTTGTTGTTGTTGTTGGTTTTTTTTTTTTTTTTTGGAAACTACAAAGCCCATTCACAGTGATACATCTCCTCCAATAAGCTCATACCTCCTAATCCTTCCCAAACAGTTCCACCAACCAGGAACCAAGAATTCAAACATATGAACCTATGGGGGCCATTCTTATTCAAACCCAAGTGGCCAGTGTTCCTTCTTCATTTCCCCAACATTTGCTCTTCTATGTCCAAAACCAAAGCCAACCCAGCAAAGCCTTCTAAGATGACAGTCCCATGAGTTCACACACCAACATTCATCCTCTGGGTGACCATGGACAGGTGGGTAACAGGATAAGTGGACTTGCTCCAGTCCCGTGCCCATGATGCCACTGGAATAAATGTGAGACACACAGCATCTGCCTTGCCTTTCTTCTTAAGCACCCAGTAGTCCTGATGATCCAATTATGCATCTTTACCAAGGAAGTTAGATGGCTTGGAAAAAAAAAAAACACATACTCCAGAGACCAAAAATCCAAACTCAAGCCACATTTCCATCATGGGCTAAATGCAGTTGAACTTCTACAAATGAAAACAGGAAGCAATAGTTGACATTACAGGGTCACAATGAGAACCGGATTAAATATAGAAAGAGATGCATGTCAACTCTGAAGCATCAGCAATTATTAGACCATTTTTCCTTGTTGATTTCAGCATCGCCAGTCTAGCCGCATCACAGTCCAGGGTAAAATACACCCTCCGGTCTCAGCTTTGTCTTACGGCTCTAGTGAAGCTGCTCTCAACCTGTGGGTTGTGACCCCTTTGGGAGTCAAATATCAGATATTCATAACAGTAGCAAAGTTCCAGTTATGAAGTAGCAACAAGTCACCGTAACATGAAAAACTGTATTAAAGAGTCAAGCATTAGGAAGGTTGAGAACCACCCCTCTAGTGCGATGGAACTCACTATGTATTCCATGGACTAAGGCTTCACCTTCAAACATTAATGAAAAGCACAAGCAGATTTTGAGCTTTGCATTTGTGTGCTTGAAAACTTAAACTTGGTTCTTAACTATGGTAACTATATAAACAACCTCAATTTTTTAAAGGCAAGACTTCTCTGTTAGCCCTGGTTGTCCTGGAGCTCACTCTATAGTCCAGGCTGGCTTTGAACTCAGAGATCTGCCTGCCTCTGCCTCCCAAGTGCTGGAATAAAAGGTAGGTACCTTCACCACTGGGCAATGTTACACTTTTAATTAGAATTTTGTGATTTTGTTTTGTTTTGGGTGCTAGACTCTTACCTCAGGGCCATAGAACTTGTAAGGCAAGTGATGTACCATGAATTATATGTCCCATTCCCTAGAAGGTTTAAATGAAAACACAGCCTGGATCCAGCAAGTACAGGAACCAGAGTGACTTTGTCGTACACCAATTCCTGCAGATACCAATTAGGAAGAACCCATTTGGGGTCTGAGCTGTGTTAACTGAAGACATTAGAGTGGGAAACACAAGAAAATTCCTTGGGCTAACTGGGAAAAGGCTGAACTCAGCAATTTGTTGGCTCAGACCCACTAATGTGTCCCTGCTTTTGTGTTTCTACACTGAGGACCCAGGAAGGCTGTGTTTCCCCACTGTACTGAGACCATCACAGACTAGAGCCGCCATCAGAATGCTCCTCCTTCTTCCTTTCCTCTCACTCCCCTTTCTCCCCCCCCCCCCCCCCGTTCCTCTTTCTTAGACTCTAAACAACTGTGTTCTCTTCTCATACTGGTCTCGGGCTCCCCTATGACTGCCAGTTTGGGGGAGGAAGGGTGGTTCGTGTGTGTGTGTGTATCTGTGTGTGTATAGAAGTCAATGGCAGTGCCTTCATCAATTACTTCTCTACTTTACTTTTAAGACAGAACCTCTCAGTGAGGCTGGAACTCACCGACTCACTATAGCCGCTGGCCCACGAGTGTCAGGCCTCTCCTTTGCCCCGGCCTTCCCAGCACTGGAACTGGACTGAAATCACTCAGGCCCTTGTGCTCACATAACAAATACTTTCCTGACTAAATCAGCCCCCGGACATGCCAGTTTTTGGTCCTGCAACCCACACAGTGTTTGGCACACACACACACAAAAATGGCTGCTGAGTGTTCGGGGAACTCTTTTTCCTAGTTGTGTGTCTCACGTATTCTTGCATCCCAGAGAAGGTTCAAGAGAGAGCTGTTGCCTAAATGCTGCAGAGAGTCTTGGTCTTCGTTTCTTTGTAATTTATCATGGCTGCAATATGACTTGAAAGTACCAGTCAAGTTAAAAAGAAGGTCAATACTGTGGACTGGAAACTATTTTAAATTGGGAACCAGAGAGCCCTGATTCCAGTTTTTATTCTTTAATTAGCAAGTTTCTCCCTTTGCCTCAGCTACCCCTGTTTTCCGTAATAAACTATGAGATGTCCACATTCTTTTTAACTCCTACTAATATTACAAAAAAGACTGTTTTTCCACTATAAAGTCAGGCTAGATAAAAGATTATCTGCTGGCAAAGAGCAGTTCTTGATAAATTCAGTACACTGTGCTGAGAGACATCTCCCCTTCCTGTGAGCCGGGAGGATTGATTCAGACAATGGGGCAATTCAGGAAGTGTTTACCAGCACGAGGAAAGCTATGTTCCTGCAATGAAACACTGCCCTGAAAAGAAGGCAGCAGCTCTGCTCTGGCAAGGCCTTGGCCTGGGAGCCCCTTGTCTAATTGATGTGTGGCAGGGGGGAGAATCTACTAGCAATTCAAAATTATTGTTTTCTTGTTTTAAAAGGTATTCTATAGAAAATGTTTCTGAGAAAGTGATTTTCTTGTTAATAGACTAATAGACCTCATTCTTATTAAAGCTCTCTTTGTCCTGTAAGTGAGTGTGTCAGGGCAAGCGCTTTTCTCCCTATAAACCCGTGAACTTGCTTCTTATTTTTGGAGGAACTGGTTAAAGAATATTATCCCCTGGTTATGCTAAACCAGCTTCTCAGCCTCTTGGGCTTTCTTCACCACAGCTGAGCTCTAAGCTAGGTGCTGTCCCACACGGGTCAACACACCACCGAGTCCTACTGCAGGGTCCGAAGAGCGTTGCCTCATGGCTGCTGCCATCAAGTGAGCTGCCATGGGTCTGATGAGCAGGAGTGGACAGAGAGGCTATTTTCTGGGTAGACCTTGTAAAAACACCGAGAAGCAAAATCCTCAGTGATTTGCACTAAGTGTTTTCCCTCTCTCTAAATTTCTAATTTAATCTGAATCCACTACATGACTGTGTGAAGAGGAAGAACTTTCAGGTTGTTTGAGACCGGAGCCCCAGGGGTAGGACTACAACCCCCAGATCAGGCTGAGCCTTTCCATCCCATACCAGGGCACCATGAGAGAGCAGTCATACAAGCCCAGAAGAGAGAACCGACAGGCCCTAGCCACGCTGGCACCTTGATCTCAGAGACAGAGAAATCAGTGCCTGCAGGCTAAACCTCTTAGTGGATGGTGTTTGGTCATGGTTTCATTTCTGGAAAAGAATTGCCCTGCCTGGGCTGATCCGAGAGTCTTTGGAATTTCAATACAAGAAGACAGACTAGAGCAGGAGGAGATCTCAGGACGGGAGATACGGCGCCATGGCTAACATGCTCACTGAACCAGCATAAGGACCTGCATTCAGGCTCCAGAATCCACATCAAAACAAGGGAAGGGCGCTGGAGAGGTGGCTCTGCAGTTACCAGCACCGACTGCACTGACTGCTCCTCCAGAGGATCCAGGTTCAATCCCAATACCACATGGTGGCTCACGACCACCTTTAACACCAGTTCTAGGGGGTCCATCACTCTCTTTGGCCTCCAAAGGCACCAGACATGGAGGTAGCAAACAGACATACATGCAGGTTAAACATCCATACACATTAAATAAACCTTTTTTTTTTTTTTTTTTGATTTTTCGAGACAGGGTTTCTCCGTAGCTTTTGGTTCCTGTCCTGGAACTAGCTCTTGTAGACCAGGCTGGCCTCGAACTCACAGAGATCCACCTGCCTCTGCCTCCCAAGTGCTGGGATTAAAGGCTTGCGCCACCACCGCCTGGCTTTTTTTTTTCTTTGATTTTTCGTAAATAAACCTTTTCTTTAAAAGGGGTATGTGTGTGGCAGTAAACATCCTTGGTCCATACCCAAGGGCGAGGAGTGGGGAGAAAAGAATATCCTGGGGGACTCGCCAGCCAGTGGGGGGGGGGGGGGGGTAAAGCAGTGAGCTTGAGGTTCCGTGAGAGACTTTATCTCTGAAAAAAAAAAAAACAGAAACAACAACAACAAAAAATGGTTGAGTGATAGAGGAAACACCCTCTGTCAAACTCTGGCCTCTAAGGGTACACACATGAGCAAGCACAAATGCACACACATAAACACACACACACACGAGAGAGAGAGAGAGAGAGAGAGAGAGAGAGAGAGAGAGAGAGAGAGAGAGAAAGACTACATAGACATCTTCTTTAGGAAGCCTGAATTACTGAATTATTGATGGGTTCTGAGTCTTGGGAACCAGAAGCCAGAAGCAGAGAATCGCACAGCAAAACCACCATTGGCTGTAGATGCGTCATCCGTATGGACAGAAGCTGCAGGAGCTGAGTGTAGCATAGAGGAGGAAGTGGCGCTCAGGCCAATGGCTTTTCATCAGTCGGCCACTTCAATACTGCATACCTAACACAGGCATGGCAGTCAGCAGCTATGACTCATGTCGGTGACAGCACTTCCCAAGCACAGACCTAAGTAAGACCCTTCCTCCATAGAGGAGATGTACGTCTTTACTCACGGACTTCCCTACCCAAAAGTCCACTCTGTGTATCTCTTCACTGTCACACTGAAGACAAGCACCATAACAGCAGCCATGTCTGAGCTTCAGAGGCCAGAACAGGACCCAGCCCACAATGAGCTCCCAGATACTTGAAGGATAACTGGTTCTAATTCATCGTCCTCATCTGAGAAACCTTTCTCTGTTCTGAATGCATTATCTCAGCACTCCAGTGTCTTAGAGGGTCATTTCATCATTAAATTGTTACCTTACAAGGAATTCTCCATTCTGCTAAAGCCAGAATGGACGAACCACGCTGCAAAGCACTTACTGAATACAACGACTCGCAGCACTGAGCGGTAGGGCTGAGTGGTGCTTCTGGATGTCACTGTGACCTTGTTCTACAGGTTTCAGAACTGAGCCACCCGATATGGCAGCCTGTAGTTGTGTGAGCTACTGAACACTTAAACCCAGGGTCTTCACTCAGGCATGCTGTAAGTATAAAACACGCAGCAGATTTCAAAAACCCAGTATGGAAACAGGAATATGTAAGAAAATCTCAGCTGGGCCTGGCATTGCAGGCTTCTCACTCCAGCTACTCAGGAGATTAAGGAGGGATTAAGACAGACGTTCACATCCTGTCTAGGCTACAGAGTACACTCAAGGCTAGGCACGACAAGTTAGTGACAACTTCGAAATAAAAAATACAGGGGGCTGGAGAGATAAAGATGGCCCAGTGGTAACAAGCATTGGTTGCTCTTCCAGATTTAATTCCTATCACCCACATGGCAGCTCACAACCACTTTTAACTCTAGTTCCAGAGGACCTGATTAACTCTTCTAACCTCTTTAGGGAATGCATGTGTATAGTACACAGACACACATGCAGGGAAACCACCCATATACATAAGTAAAAATAAATGATTTTTTTTCAAGTTTAAAAAATAAAAATAAAATGAAAAATACAAAAAAGGGGGCTGGGGCTATAGGCCAATGGTAGTTTATTTGTGCAGTGTGTGGAGATCCTGGGTTCAATTTCCAGTACTGTTCAAAAAACAAAAGATGATCTCTCTGATGAATTTTATTATAGAGTACTCATTTTGATATATTTACATACACTTAGTAACATCTTAAAATAAATTTCACCTATTACTTTTTAAGCCTTTAAATATGCATGTATTAAAATATTTTAATTATTTGCATAGCTCCTGCTTGTAGCTTACATTCCTTGGACAGCATGAGTTTGGGGAAATGAAACAATTTTAAAAGCCCCAGCACATTGCCACTAAGACCCAGAAGCACTTTCCAGACCCTTTCTTCACTCTTGTTTCACACCTGGTCCTTCCCAAGCCCTGGACTCCTGGGCGTGAACACTTCAACATGAGCGGCAGAATCCCTGACATTCGGCTCCTCACTAAGTGTGGCTGTGGGCAGCTCCTTAATCTTTCTTATTTTGGTTTTCTCATCAGCAAAATGGAAAAGTGTATCCGATATCTCAGAGACTTGTAGGGATGAAATGAATTATTAGATACAAAAGGTTAGAAGGCCACTACAGGCCTTGGTCAGTGCTGTGCATGTTGCTCTTGTTCAGCTGCTTAAATCTGAAGACCAGAAGACTTCTTAGTAATAAGTCATTGGTGTTGATAGATGTTCTGAAATCACAAGTACTAGTCTGGCTCCCAACTCCCTTTTGTCCCTGGGAAATCTGTTTTGGTACACTGAGAGTGGAAAGCGTGTAAGGACCTGTGTCCCAAGAGAAATTCAAACACTGATAATGAGCCGGGGCGGGGGGGATAGAAAGAACTTTGGTTTTTGCCACTGGTCACCACAAACAGCAGCCTGATCCTATTTCCTCTATTGTGCTGGAGAAAGGCAAGAATCTGCATCCCTCGAAAGGGCTCATACAATCGCTGGACAATTACCATGGAATCAGGACAGCAAGCAATGGAGGCTGATGGATCTTAGCTCCTCAGTTTACTGAAGAGAATTGGATCTCCTGATTTGCCAAAGTTACCACTGTGAATTAGAAGCCATTCTGGGATCTCTACCAAAGAGTTCCGGCAACTGACCAGAGAGTTTAGACAATACCTAACTCTTTCAGGGATTGGAAGTTGAAGGTACTAACAGAAAAAGCAATCTGTTCAGCAGAAGGCACAGCATATCAAAGGGGACGTTCAGAATTCTGGAAGAAACATGAATTATAAATAATATTTCTAATACAGTCCCACTGAATCTCATGGTATAATCAATATAATCTGAGCTTCCCACTCATCATAATTTAGGCAGAAATACTTCAGCTTTGGCCAACGTGATTCTCCTTCAAGAAAAAATGACTAGCCAGGTGGTGGTGCACGCCTTTAATCCCAGCACTCGGGAGGCAGAGGCAGGCAGATCTATGTGAGTTCGAGGCCAGCCTGGTCTACAAGAGCTAGTTCCGGGATGGGCACCAAAGCTACAGAGAAACCCTGTCTCGAAAAAAGAAAAAAAAAAGAAGACTAGACAAGTTTTACATGCTCAAATAAATACTTTGAACCAATAAATACACTTTGTCTGGATAGTAAGCTTTTGGACATTTTATGCTTAGCACCAAGATATAATCACATTGGCATAGAATTAACTGTCTCAGTAGCGAATTCAGATCACTTCATGAGTGGTAATTTCACCACATCTGCAGAGATATGTGTGCATACTTGTTCACACTTGGGTGCACGCACAGAATCAGCCTTATGGGGCTGTACTGAAGTGACAGCCATTCTCTTTAGTGTCCAATCTCACTCTGGTGTGCTACACCACAAAAACCAAGCTTCTTCCTCGTCCCTTACACCATTTCCAAACACAGACACATATTAAACTGTAAGCCTGGGAGAAAGACTTTTGCACTGAATGGCAATTTGAATGTGGTCAGGGGAAGTTTAAGCAGTTTTCTCACGCGTGGATTATCTTCAAGTCTACAGCTGCAAATGAAAGCCAGACGGGAGATGTTGAAAGGCGTGAGTCAGTGGCTTGTAGAATGAGGAGCCTTTGAATGTAGAGTTTGCTGGTGGGAGAGTTTCCAGAAGGCTTGTGTCCTGTGATAAAGGCTTTGGGGCTAGAGGTGCATCTTGGGAGATGAGAGCTTTGCTAAGCCAGACAAGGTTTTAGATTTCCATTGCTCTGTTTACTCTTGATCTTCAATTCACTCCTGAATAGCCTAAACGTCCAATGGGAAGGAAAGAAGCATATAGATACATGGAATATTGGACTGGAAATGGATTTCAACACGGGACAGCCAAAGTAGAACAAAGGATGGTCAGTCCTAATACAAAAACCCCATATCAAAACGGCTCCAAAATCGGGCTTGGAGAGATGGCTCAGCCTTTAAAAGCAGGTGTTGATCTTGCCAGGGTTTGGATTCCAGCACCCGCATGGTGACTCATAACCATCTATAACTCCAGTTCCAGGGAACCTGATCACCATTTTTGCAGGCAAAACACTCATACACATAAAAATAAATAAACCTAAAAGCTTTTTAAACTGCTCCAAAAATAGAAACTTCTTTAGAGGTACCACGGTGCCACAAGGGGACGATCCCATACCTGGCTTCACAGTCAAAGGCCGCACACACAAAATGCCTTCAGGCTTTGAGTATGAGGTAAGCATGAAATATAAATGTGCCTTCATGCTAAGACAGGCTCCATCGCCAGTTATAGCATCACACACATGCACACATTTCCAAATCTGGAGAAAGGCCAAATCTAAACCATTTCTGCTCCTTTGCATTTTGGAGAAAAAGGGGACACTTGGCCTGTATGAACAAGCATTTCAAGATTACCTTATATCTTTCATATCTGAATCTGAGATTGTTATTTTTTTCTTTTTAAAGGTAACAGCTTGACATGACAGCACACGCCTCTTATTTTTGTCTGAGAACGTCCTAGGGTACATATACAGTATGACACTGCCTTAAAAGCAAAGTGAAATTAATTATAGTCAGAAAAGACTTAGAAATGATAGCCCCAAGAGAGCTTAAAACACATAGCATGAGGAGCTTCCAGCACAAACGAGGAGGTGAAGAGACACACCACCAACGCAAATGGACAGGACAGTCAGCAGTGAGAGAAAGAGTGGGGAAGTGAATGAAGAAATAAGTGAGGCTTTGGGATTTAAGAAAATGTATGGGCTTAAATCCTAACTCTTGGGTCAAGGTTTCCGTCTCTTTCTGGTTGCTTGACTTCTGCAAGCCCCAAAGCGGTTAAAGACCAGCAAGGCACACCATCCGTTGCTTCGCTGCTTAGCTTCTTTCTTTCAAAAAAATATTTTCATTTGTTATTAAAATTAAAAATATTTGGGGACACAGAAGTTCTTTAAGTGTGAAAATGTCTTAGCTGCTAAAATGAAAGTTATTAACTGAATTTAATAATTCCCTGAACCATTTAATAATTATTGGCTAATTCAGGGAATTATTAAATGACATTAGTTATATTATAGGCAGATGGAAAACTGACCAAACATTTAAGTGAAATCCATAGTTACTGATTTAAAAAGAATACTAAATGCTTAAAAAATAGATATTTAAGGGCTTAAGAAAACTTAGTTTTTATACTTTTCCATTTTAAACTCAACATCAGTTAAAACAAGTAGCTCTAAGTGCTGGTTTGCTCCTAGAAAACCATATCAACTCTCTGAAAACTGTACTTCAGAAAAACAGCAAGTACGAGATGTTATGGATGGTGGGAGAATCAGAGGCTTTGCTACACACAGTCCACAGCCAATAATATCACCCTAATTCCCTGGCCCATATCAGAGGTTAGTTTTTGTATTTTAGAAGTCTTTGCGATTTGGAGAGAACTCCTGGGTATTTATTACTGAGTACTGATCATCTAAGAGCACAGTTGAATGGACAGTATTTTTAGGTAAGGTATCAGGCAATTACAAAAGAACTGAACCCTTTATAGTGTGGCCCTGCTTCTCCCTTGGGATCATTGGTGTCTTGGTCCACGAGGGTGGAAGGGGCAGAAGTGGGAAACGGACTTCCGACGGCTGTGGGCACGATGAACGTAGCCCTACAGGAGATGAGTTCGGTGAATCAACTCAGCTTTACTCCAGAGTATAGGGACTACATAGGCTTGGGAAGCCTGGGGACAAACCCTAGTTTGCACTAAGAAGTATGCAGGGTCCATAGCAAAGCTCCTAATGCAAGTCTCAGTTACCATATGTACAACGGGGAGGCTTCTAGTGGGGGAAGTGTGCCAAGGGTCACACTAGAGATAAATCAGGTACCCAGTAGGCTTAGAGACAGCTTTTAGATAAGGTCAGTCCTCTGAGCCCAGGGACATTCTCCAGATAAGGGCAGGTAGAAAGCAGGAAGTCTCACTGGGGAGGAAGTCCCCATGCCACTGAGCTTTGGAAACAGCTGCCAGGCCATGATAGACTGCAGCCTCTTACCAGAAAGGCCTTCCAGCATTATAGGTTCCTGGCTGATATGAGCAGGCCAGTTTATGGTTACTAGAAACATTTCATGGTCTTTTCAAGCATTGCCTTCTCATTTCAACATCCTACTTCCTCGTGGTAGAGACAGCTGCTGCAGCTCCTACTGTTAGGACCATATCCTTTCCTAGAAAGGAAGAACCACTTTCTATTAAGGAAGCAACTCAGAAATTGCCCATATTGATTTCACTGATATCTCAATGCCTGTAACTTAGCTGCATGGCTACCTCTAACAGCAAGGGAAGCCCTAACTCATATGCTCACTCTAGTTTTTGAAGCCAAAATACCCTTTCTTTTATGCATCACTAGGAACGTCAAATGGCAGCATATTGCTCCATTTTGCAAGTCTTTATGGAGTTCATCACTATCCAAAGTGCTGAAGATCTACTGATAATAGAAGACCCCCTCCTCTAGAGAAGTTTGAACATAGCAGGGAAGATGGGTGGTAAATAAAACATGCACCAGAACGGTTCTGCTTTTGTTAATGTAGAAGATCCCATAAAGGATATTCTGGGAGACTTCATTTGAATGAGCAAACCAACAAAGGCTTCTAGCCGGAAGAGCTATTTAAGATGCCTTCTGACGGGTGCCAGCTAGCTGGACTAGTAAGAAAGAGATTTGTGGGTCAATGGATTGGCATTGCAGAATCTAGTGTTTGGGGGAGAGGAGTGGTGTTAAAAGTTTAGTCACCCTGGAGATAACAGTGTGGGCTGGGGGTGTGTATCAGAGGAGAAAGAAATGGTCTCAAGGACTATGTGCAGGTTCTAGATCTGTGCCCACGGGCAATAAGGGGACAGAGGAAGGTCTGTAGCAGAAAAACAGCAGACTCATTTATGTCTCTAAAAGGCTACTCTCAGGCTGGGGTGGAAATGTGCTTTTTCCTCTTCCAGAGTCTCCTTTATATACTGTACTAATCGACAAAGCAAGTCTTTAAGGTCCTGTGTGATATGACCTGCTGTGAGATACTCTTGAACATTGTAAAGACTTGTCACTCATATTGGTTTTAAAATGCTGGTTGGATTGCTGGTGGGAATGCAAACTTGTGCAACCACTCTGGAAAGCAGTGTGGCGGTTTGTCAGGAAATTCGGGATCAACCTACCCCTGGACCCAGCAATACCACTCTTGGGAATATACCCAAGAGAGGCCCTATCATACAACAAAAGTATATGCTCAACTATGTTCATAGCAGCATTATTTGTAATAGCCAGAACCTGGAAACAACCTAGATGCCCTTCAATGGAAGAATGGATGAAGAAAGTATGGAATATATATATATATATATTAGAGTACTACTCAGCAGTAAAAAACAAGGATTTCTTGAATTTTGCATACAAATGGATGGAAATAGAAAACACTATCCTGAGTGAGGTAAGCCAGACCCAAAAAGAGGAACATGGGATGTACTCACTCATATTTGGTTTCTAGCCATAAATAAAGGACATTGAGCCCATAATTCGTGATCCTAGAAAAGCTAAATAAGAAGGTGAATCCAAAGACAAACATATAGGCATCCTCCTGAATATTAACCCTCATCAGGTGATGAAAGGAGACAGAGACAGAGACCCACATTGGAGCACCGGACAGAAATCTCAAGGTCCAAATCAGGAGCAGAAGGAGAGAGAGCACAAGCAAGGAACTCAGGACCGTGAGGGGTACACCCACACACTGAGACAATGGGGATATTCTATCAGGAATCCACCAAGGCCAGCTGGCCTGGGTCTGAAAAACCATGGGATAAAACTGGACTTGCTGAACATAGCGGACAATGAGAACTACTGAGAACTCAAGAACAATGGCAATGGGTTTTGATCCTACTGCACGTACTGGCTTTGTGGGAACCTAGGCAGTTTGGATGCTCACCTTATTAGACCTGGATGGAGGTGGGTGGTCCTTGGACTTCCCACAGGTCAGGGAACCCTGATAGCTCTATGGGCTGACAAGGGAGGGGAACTTGATTGGGGGAAGGGGAGGGAAATGGGAGGCGGTGGCTGGGAAGAGACAGAAATCTTTAATAAATAAATAAACGGAAAAAAAAAGCTATGGTAAAAAAAAAAAAAAGTTCTCCACGGTGTCCTGTGAGCTCTGGGATCACAGAGGCTAAACTCTTTGGGACAGACCTGGATGGAGGTGGGTGGTCCTTGGACTTCCCACAGGTCAGGGAACCCTGATTGCTCTTCGAGCTGATGAGGGAGGGGGACTTGATCAGGGGAGGGGGAGGGAAATGGGAGGCGGTGGCAGGGAGGAGGCAGAAATCTTTAATAAATAAATAATAAAAAAAAATTAAAAAAAAATAAAATGCTGGTTGGCCAGTATCCAGGCAGGAAATGTAGGCTGAGCAGCCTGACTAGGAGAATTCTGGGAGGAGAAAAGGCAGAGAGGCAGTCAGACACAGAGGAAGCAAGACAAGAATGCCTTACTGAGAAAAGGTACTAAGCCATGTGGCTGACACAGACAAGAATTATGGGTTGATAGCCGGGCGGTGGTGGCGCACGCCTTTAATCCCAGCACTCGGGAGGCAGAGGCAGGCGGATCTCTGTGAGTTTGAGGCCAGCCTGGTCTACAAGAGCTAGTTCCAGGACAGGAACCAAAAGCTACGGAGAAACCCTGTCTCGAAAAATCAAAAAAAAAAAGAATTATGGGTTGATTTAAGCTAGTTAATAGTTAATAATAAGCCTGAGCTAATAGGTCAAATAGTTTATAATTAATATAATTCTCTTTGTATTTCTTTGAGACTGAATGACTGCAGGACCAGACAAGACAGAAACTTCCATCTACAAAGACCACTTGAGATAGACCTCAGTGGGCTGATGGCACAACACTTAGGCCTCCTTTCTAATCTAAGTTCAGCATCAGGAAAGATCTAATCAAATCGAATACTGTGTCAATAACCAGAGCAGTTTCACTGTTTTTATATTTGTACTATCTGGTTGGAGGAATCCAAAAGAGAGAGAGAGAGAGAGAGAGAGAGAGAGAGAGAGAGAGAGAGAAAGTAGCAATTTATCTTGTGCTCTGAATTATAAGACCTTTGTCTATACAAAGCACCATTTTTGAGTTTGAGATGTCTGCACATTTATGTATCCTTACTTGTGGTGCTGTTTGTTTCCCTGAAACGCTATTCAGAAAGCAAGAGCATGCCGTAGAATCAATGCTGCCACAGAAACTGAGAAGTTCAGCATAAAGATGGAGACCTCAGTGAAAGAGTAAGGCTGGAAACAGGGCTTTTCACTTAAGCTCTTCTTCCAACTCACCAGAGGTCACCCAGGCCTTTGACATCCCCCCACTGCTCCAGATCCTCCCCACTAAACCACATAAGGAAGTTTTGCAGACTGTATCAAGGAAGTCAGCTTTTCTGGGTTTCCCATCAGTTGAAAACTGACACATTTATGAACAGTAGACACTTGGATGCTACAGAAACGTGAGTCTCTAGGTGGGTGTCATCTATGCTTTTCCTATATACAGGGTTGTCATATGTGCAGTCCCTTTGAGTGGCACTCCCTCACTGTTGTCAAGATTAGATGATGTGTCTACAAATGCTTAATCACCCTTGTTTATTTGATTTCAATTGGTAGCACAATCAGCTTATATTCCCAATTCTATCGTCACTGGGAACCAAAACCAAAAGCCCTATAGGTGAGTTCCTCAAGGCCGTATGCATGTCAGGCTGCAGAGAACACTGCCATGGATGCACCCGAATCACATGATGGCTAACATGCCAATACAGAAGAGGCCTTTCAAGTAAACAAATCTGACCTTTTCCTTGCGTTTATTTATTTATTTTTTTTTTGAGAAAAACAAAATTTATACATCAAGAATCTTACCCCTTGCCTAGAAATAACCAACCAAAACTCCATGGAGGTGGGTTTTCAAAGAGAAGATAGGTGACAGAGGATATAACTATTTAATGTCTATGAGCTACAAAAGCCATTGCAGATCATGAGAATACAACTTTGGGGGCATACATCAATATACAAGTCCCACATAAATGTGAGTGACTCAATGAAACACAGATCAAAAATATATACTTGTGCTTGCTTATCCATATTCGTCATTGTCTGGCATCTGGACAAACGCAAAAAAGAGCCCAATATATTGCCCATCTCATGGAGTGTAGTGGCACAAACCCCTAAACCCAACTTGGGAGGCAGAGTCACAAAGATCATGAGTTTGAGGACAGCCTGGACAATATAGTAAAATCTCTGTCCTGTAAAACAAAATGTCACACTCGGATTCTGAGGCCTCTTTATCAAGAAGGTGAAGGGGGAAACTGCTCCAACTTCAGATACAGTATCTCCTTGGGCAGGTCAGTCCCTGGTGCCTGCTATTCTACAGAGAGGCTGGCTTTGGGCTTCAGTGACCATCAGAGGCTAGTCAGCTCACGAGTTCCAGGCTGAAGGCTTCGAATAAGCTTGAGCAAGTGTCGGGATCACCTAGAGGGCTTATTAATAAATGGATTGCTGGCTTCCCTCCCAAAACTGATTCAACAGACTGCAGGCAGGCACTTCCACCAAGGACTTAGAAGAGGCTGTTGCTGGCACCGCTGGTCCTGGGGAGTCACAGCCGGAGAACCGTGGGCAAGAAACATGTTGACAGAACTGGTAAGGCTACGTGCTCACCTTTCATCTTACAGGGAAAGGAGGGCTCTAGGTTCAGAGGAAATAAATGCCTTATTTGTGGCCAAAAGCCAGTACTCAGTCTCTTTTCCTGCACACAAAATAAATGGAAGTCTCTAGGGCTTAAACCAATGGTTCATCTCATAGTTCTGTACCCTCAGAAGATTCATAGTAATGTCTCTCAGTCACAGATGGGCTAGCTGTGTGACATTGGTCTTATGCACTCATAATGGTGTGAAAAAATTCCTGTCACTGATGTCTGCCCTACTGTATTTTATCTATTTGAGATATATTTAGACCCATTGATGGTATCTATAATATTCAGGGAATCGGCATACCATACAGATTCACAGCTGAGACGTCTCAGGCTATACCATACAGTCTACTATGTAATTCCGATAAACATCAAGGATGCATCTCAGAAGGTTTGCCACCATTTGGTAACAGATGGCTGCATTTCTGGTGCACAGTGGGTTTCTTTTCTCTAAGAAGGAACACCAGCAGGAGAAGGAACAAGCTGTTGGCCCTCCTGCCTCAACAGGCAGCAGGATGAGAACCAGAGAAGCTGCGGGTTCAGGATTCATTTACAATCTCCCAGAGCCCCAGCTTCTTCAGGAAAGCAAAACAAGACAGTTCCACTAAGAAGCAGAGGGTCATGAACCAGCCAAATTCTTTTCCTTGCTCTAATCCTCAACTTCTAGTCTTTATCGTTTCACATTCCTCTTTGCTGTTAATTGTCTCTCCCTGCCAAATTCCAAGAATATTGCTTAGTGCCCTTCATATCGATCCTTTGGTAAAGGACTCCTCAACTCTTAGGACATGCTGGGAGGGAGAAGGTTACAGAGAGATCTGGCTCCTCTGGGCCCTGAAACTTCTGACTTTCCATAACTAAATGGATGTCAACTTAACCTCACCCAAAAATCTGTGATCAGGTATATATTTGTGGGGAAAAAGACACAAGAAATTAATTTCCATGCCAGAAATCTCCTTCAATAAATTTCACAAAAATACTTTTTCCCCTTTGGGTTTTTTCAAGACAAGCTTTCTCTGTGTAGTCCTGGCTATCCTGGACTTGCTCTGTAGACCAGGGTGATTTCAAACTCACAGAGATCCACCTGCCTTTGCCTCCCGAGAGCTGGGATTAAATTTACTTTTTATGTCTACTGGAACCTTCTTGGCTACCCCATCATTAAAGCTGCTTCTGTCTCCCTCTTCTGAACAGTATGTGCTGGCCGGAACCAAGCCCATAGGCAGCGCCTCTGTGTTCATAATCTAGAAAGCATCAGCTGGACTGCTATTCTCTGATACCTTTCATTTTTCTTTTAAAAATTGTGTTTAAAAAATCACTGAAAATAAGAACACTGTATTAGATACATGCTCTAGAGCTATTACTAAGCAACAAGATTCTTAACAGTTATGAAGATTTGATTTTTTTCTGTCTGTAAAAGGGCATCCCAGTTTGGGTTTCTATTGTGATAAACATTGTGACCAGAAGCAACTTGGCAGAGGGGGAGGGGGAAGAGTTTATGCCGTACTCCCAGGCAATAATCTAACACTGAGTAAACTCAGAGCAGAGACTCAAGCAGGGCAAGAACCTGCAGACAGGAACTGATGCAGAAGCCACTGCGGAGTGCTTCTTCCTGGCTTGCCCTCATGACTCGCTCAGCCTGCTTTCTCACACTGTCCAGGACTACCTCTGTTCAGGGGTGGCACTGTGCAGTAAGCTGGACCCTTTAGTCAAAGCAATACCCAGTAGACATGCCTATAGAACAATATTACTGGGGCATTTTTTTTTCAATTAAGATTCTCTCTTCCCAGATATGTCTAGGTGTGTACCAAGTAGGCAAAAACCAAGCTACAGAATGGGCATATCAACAAGTATTCCCTGAAAAACATCTGTTATAGTCCAAGGAGCTGTGCAGGTTCCAGTGAGTGGAGAGTTATTACAGCTTGTCTGTGCTTGGCTGCTGCCTTCTAGCAAGGATTCAGAAACTAGACAGGACAGCCCCGGTCTCAGGAATTTGTAGTCTCGGAGGAACTGCCGCTCTGTTTAAAGACGAGAGCTACAAGGCCACTGAGCTGGGCAACAGAATCCAACAACTGGGAGCGGAGGCTGCAAAGGCGGCTGACCAGGACGGGCTCTGCTGTGGGATGAACTTTGAGCAGAGATGCGAAGATAAAAAGGAAATAGCCTAGGCACTAGCGTAGGGGCAGGAAACAGAAAAGAATGTTCCAGGCAGGAAAAGAAGCAGCAACCTCAGAGACGCAGAGGCAAACGACAACAAAAACCAGAGTGTTCAAAACCAGAAAGCTGATGAACGTCGGCCTGAGGATGGGGAGCCAGAGGAAGGAGGGACAATGCTATTTGCATTCCGAGAGGCATTGGAAACTGATTCCCATTTTAAGATGCTGGCTTGCATCGATGTAATATGATCTAAGTTCAAGATGGGCCGTGGAAGGCAAGTATAAACAGTGGGACTCAGGGAGACAGTGCAGAGATCCAGTAGGGTTGGGACAACCTGGCCTGGGCTCATGGCTTCAGACATTTGGGGAAGAACTTTAATGCCAGAGACAGGGCTGGCAAGGGCTTGTGAGAGTTTCCTGGGATAACAGGATGCATGTGTGACATGTTTATATCCCCATAAAATAAACACAATAAAAAAGAGCCACCAGAAATGATTGCAGGCACTGTTAAGTATGCCTTCAGATTTGAAGACATCTGCTTCCTTTCTGCTCGGTTTCCGTTGTCCGGCGGCTTCTATCTGATTTTTCTTTCAGTTTGCATTTACCAACCCACTAGAGAAGACTTCCTTCTTCCTTTATGAAAGCCTCATATCTTTGTTTTGGACCTTAGTCATTTGGGGCTGGACAGCATCTGAGCACCCACTTCTGGTGGCAGGAGGGGAATTTCAGAAAAGGTAGACGCTCCAGGTTCCTATGGTAGAAACCCAACACTAGCACCCTGTTATTCAACCAGCGAAAGTTTGATTTTGTTTTGTTAGAGACATGGTCTCATTGTATCACGACTGGCCTGGAATTCATTATGTTGACAAAGCTAGGCTCGAACTCAGAGATCTGCCTGCTTCTGTCTCCGAAGTGCTTGGATTAACAGCATGTGCCACCAGGTCTGGGTAGCCAGCATTAGAAGTAAACAGCACTAACTAGGTGACAGGCACCAAACATCATAAAAATAATGACTCATTCTGTTGAATTATTCATAACACCATCCACCTAGTGTGCTTGCTATTCCCACTTAATGGATGAGAAAACTACATTAATTCAAGCATGCACACAGCTTTTCAGTGAAAGGACCTAGATGTACAACCCAGCAAGGCTGACTCCAAACACATATCCTAATCATCAAGCCCAGCAATCTAGTGATTTGGTCCCATGATGGCCTTCGTTTTGCAAAGCAATATAAGGATGCATCAGTGATCACAGGTAAGGGGCAGAGCTGCTGAGAGACAAAATGTCCAGTGCCTCACCAGCAAAAGCTCCAGGTCCTGTTAGAGTGGCCTGGCTGGAAGTGGCAGGCGGGTTGATGCCAGGGCTCACTATGTCGGGCCTTTCTTGGAGCCTACCATTTTGCTGAGTCTGATGTCCAACTTTCATCAACTCCGTTTCCTACCTTCCTCTTAATATATTATTTTTCTGCTGAAACAATCTGCAACCAAGAGCCCTGGCCAGCCCAGTTAATTTACACAGCAGCAGCCAGCCAGCCACTGTGTTCAAAGTAAGGACTCCAGCAGATGCCCTTGCACCTTCTTCTGCCCTCAGCGGCCTCAGATTCCCACAGCATGCTTCTTTCCTCTGACAGTGCGCACCGTCAAGGCTACCTGGCTTTCACCCTGGTGACAGCCATGTCTGGAATGAATGTCCCTTGCCAGGACTAATGGTTCCAGAGGGGACCCTGTCAGAGGCGCATCCTGTGCCTTCAGTTCCCACAGAGCAAGGAAGTCCACCCAGAGGGCTCGACCACTCACGAAGGATGGTGGTGGCTCAGAAAGGTCATCCACGCCAACCATCCTGGCCAGGGCCCTCTGCCAGTCTTCATTTTTCAAATCTACTTTTGAGAGGTTGAATTCCAGTCTCATCTTCGAAGCACAGTATCTTTGCTACAGAGGTTCCTGGAATCCCTTTTCCCTGCTTACTCATCCCCCTGCATGCCACAGAGGGGAGGGAATTCTTATAATAGTTTTCTCTTTGTGATTCAGGAAGTGTCGGGGCAGAGATAAAGCAAACTATTAGATAGATTAGAAAGCATCTTTTAAAACTGGGGTTTGTCTGTCTGTCAGTCTGTCTGCCTCTCTGTCTCTGTCTCTCCCCCCCCTTTGTGTATGTGCTTGTATGATGTGTGTGTTTGCATGATGTGTGTGTGATGTGGGTATAGGCATGCTGAACACCATGGCATTCACAAGGATATCAGAAGATAACATGATGTCTGTGTGTATTTGTATGATGTGTGTGTGTGTGTGTGTGTGTGTGTGTGTGTGTGTGTGTGATGTGGGTGCAGGCATGCTGAACACTTCGGTACACACAAGGATATCAGAAGATAACATGATGTGTGTGTGTGTTTGTATGATGTATGATGTGTGTATGATGTGGGTGCAGGCATGTTGAACATCACGGTACACACAAGGATATCAGAAGATAACATGATGTGTGTTTGTATGATGTGTGTATGATGTGGGTTCAGGCATGCTGAACACCACGGTACACACAAGGATATCAGAAAATAACATGATGTGTGTTTGTATGATGTGTGTATGATGTGGGTGCAGGTATGTTGAACACCACGGTACTCACAAGGATATCAGAAGATAACAGTAGCTATTATCCCTCACTTTGCCCCTTGCTTAAGGCAGAGTTGCTCGTTCATGGCTGCATATGCCAGGCCCTCTGGCCTCCAAGCTTTTACAGGTTATCCTGTCTCTGCCATCCTGCTGGAGTGCTGGGATGACAGCCACAGGCACTGCCATGTCTGGGGAGTCAACTCAGGTCCTGATGCTTGCACACCAACTGCTCCTCACTCTGAGCCTTCTCCCCAGCCAGGAAAGTGTATTTTAAGGTAGGGGGTTGAAAATGAGAGACATTTTTTTATTGCTTTTTGCCAAACTCCATGGTGGTTCTTCCTATTTTGTATCTGCTCGCAGTTTAAGACTCATGAAAGCCTCAAAACTTCATCTCCCAGAGGTCTGGCTTAAAAACTTTACTCTTCAGGACTTTGGTGCTGGAATTGACAGACTAATAGACACAATTGTTTTTGTCTCAAATCCCTAAACATCTAACAGTTCTCCACTGCCAGGATCAAGGTCCTTTTGGAAGTGCCTCATGGCAAAGAGAATGGATACAAGTTGATCCTGGGGCATCATGTTGTGCCAGGCAGAACATAATCAAGAAAATAATGGTGGCATGTCACAATGCCACGGGAGGCCAGCTTGGAAGGAACCTTCCTCATTGCATAAGTCTTGTACACACTGAGAACCAAATGATCCAACACTATAATAAATAAATGAAGAAAGACAGAAGTAAGTAAAGAGAGGCGACAGAAAGGCTCTTCGGTAGCTGCTCAGTGCCTACCCGTGAGCACCGAAGAGACTCCTAGAGATGGAAGATAAGTTTGAAGGCATCATACCATACAACTGACCAGTCAGGAATAAAAAACAATTAGTAAATCAAGAATATTTTGGTATCTGGGCTTGTAGGTCAGGAATAGAGAACTTGCCTAATGTGCAAGGCCTGAAAAAAATGTTATTAAAAAGAACATTTTGAGAACTGACAGTGTAATTCAAGGGGTAAGACAAGCAGCATCTTGACCAGGTAATCAAAGTTAAAGTCATCAATGAGAAGCAAATGGCCTCCGTGTACCTCCCATGTAAGTCCCTCTGAAAGATGTACCTCTTGGTGATCCAGCTGAGAATGTCTAGCTGGACTACAGTCATGAGGTAATCAGACAAAGCCTAAACAAGGGATGCTTGGTTTGAAGATGGGCAAGAGGGATGTGTTCTTCAAAAATTCAATATCTTGAGGGCCTGTAAAATGTTCTAGTCAAAGAAACAAAAAGATATGAGAATCAAATGTGATATCTAGCTGGTATTGAGCCCTGGGCTCAGGATGAGGCAATGCCACTTGGGACATTCCTGGGCTGACCGACAGCTATATGATACAAGAAACACACTGGACACAAATATCCTACCATGGTTAAACTCACCAAAGTTTCATATGAACTATTCTTACGTAGGATTTTCTCCTGTTTTAGGAAAACTACATGGATGTAGTTAGAGCTAAAGGCTATAGCACATATATGTATAACACTCTCAAAAATTTCCAAAAAGTAGAGAAAATACACATGGAAGAATAAAAAGAGGTTGCAGGCATATAGCGAGTGAATTAGGGAAATAATATACCTGAATAGTTTATAAATTCATTGTGTGTGTGTGTTTATGTATGATGTTTTGTGTCAATTTCATTGGTTAAATAAAGAAACTGCCTTGGCCCTTTGATAGGACAGAAAATTAGGTAGGTAGAGTAAACAGAACAGAATTCTGGGAAGAAAGGAAGTGATGCAGATGCCATGGAGCCAGCCACCAGGTCAGACATGCTGAATCTTTCCCGGTAAGCCACCACTTCGTGGTGCTACACAGATTATTAGAAATGGGTTAAGCAAGATGTGAGAATTAGCCAATAAGAGGCTGAAACTAATGGGCCAGGCAGTGTTTAAATGAATACAATTTGTGTGTTGTTATTTCGGGTATAAAGCTAACCATGTGGGAGTCGGGCAGGACGAAAAACAGGCCTGCTCGCCTCATCCCTACATATGTATGTATGTATATGTTGGTACGGGTACGCTCACTTGCAGACTACAGAGAAAAGTCAAACATCTCCCTCTAGAATTCTCCACTTTATTTGTGAGACAGGGCCTCCCAGTGAACCTGATCCACTGTTTTGAGGAGGCTGCCAGGTCAATGAGCTCTCAGGATCCACCTGTCCTTGACTCAAACACTGAGGTTCTGGGTGCATGTGGTCCTGTTTAACTTTTATGTGGGTACTCAGGATTTGAACTCAGATCTTCTTGTTTACACAATAAAGTGTTCTTACCCACCAAGGTATCTCCTTAGGCCCTTTAGATTCTTTTTCCTGTGTTTTTCAGACATCCAAAGATGTTTCCACATAAAAAGTTATAATAAAGCCGGGCAGTGGTGGTGCACGCCTTTAATCTCAGCACTCAGGAGGCAGAGGCAGGTGGATCTCTGGGAGTTTGAGGCCAGCCTGGTCTACAAGAGCTAGTTTCGGGACAGGAGCGAAAAGCTACGGAGAAACCCTGTCTCGAAAATAAAAAAAAAAAAGTTATAATAAATAATTTTAGGGAGGAGAACAACTGCACAGGGACACCAGAAACTTTTCAGGAAGGGGAGAATGGTCTAGATCATATTTATGTCTGTGTTTATACAATGCTCATGTGCACATCTATACACTTAGAATTGGTAGCTTTCACTGCATGTAAAATACTGCAAAAGAGTTTGTTTGAAAAATACGATGGGAAAAGTCAAAAGATTGTCCAGGACAGACAGAAGGAAGGAAGATGGGTACCCACCCATATCCCTTAAGACGTCTCCAGGGACGACTGCATTGTGGATGGAAACAGGTCATCTCTCTGGTGGGTGGGGCTCATGTATTGCAGGTACAGAGAAAGCCACACGATCTTCCGAAGCATATTTTGGTCAAAAACAATCATCTTCATATTAACATCTGTTTTACAGTGAGCAAAATATTCTGACAAAGACTTAAAGCATAAAAGCTGCTGCCCAAAGGGTCCTGCGTACTATTCCCGATCCTGAGAATATCATCCTCTGTCCTCAGCAATCTTCCCTTGATAGACGAATAGTGTGTTCTCTCTCCCTGGCATGTGACCCATCTAAACCCTAGTTTGTGAAGAGTCTGTCACTTCCACCCTGGGGTCCACGCATCATGAAGCCCCCGAAGTGACCCTGTTCTTTCCCACTCCACCTGGGCTGCCATCTCAGGTTGCCATTATGCTTTTGTGGCAATCTTTTCATTCCATTCCTTGAGGAAAGGTTCCTTATACTGAGCACCAGGCTTGGCACTCTGGAGAACTCTCTCAGACTAAACTAAGATTAGGAAATTAGGGAGTGATTGCTGTTATGTTTCTTTTCTTTTTCAGGAAACTGTCATCTTCTACAGAGAAAATCGATGTGAAATGCCCCTCTGTATGCTATGAATGTGTCTTATTACCATTGGTTAATAAAGAAACTGCTTTGGCCTATGGCAGGGCAGAATAGAGCTAGGCAGAAAAACTAAATTGAATGGAGGGAGAAAGAAGGCAAAGTCAGGCAGATGCCATATAGCTACCTAAGAAGCAAGATGTGAGATAACAAACCACAAGTCTCGTGATAAAATATAAAATAATAGAAATGGGTTAATTTGAGATGCAAGAGCTAGCTAGGAATATGCCTGGGCCATTGTACAAACAGTGTTGTAATTAATATAGTTTTATGTGATTATTTGGGTCTGGGTGGCCAGGAAATGAAAGCACAGCTTCTGTTTACAGAAAACACCATGCAGCATTGTCTCTGTGGTCTCCTACCCAGAAATGTCACAGTTAGTTTTAAGGGGAGATTTTGTTTTGTCTGAGTTGATAAAGCCTATTTGGACCCAAACATTCTATTGCAGAGTATAATTAGGAAAAATAACCACAATCAATTTGAAGTCTAGGAAACCCTGAAAGAAAAGAAAAGCAAAATATCCCCATTAAAATACGACTTGGAAATTTTAAGCAAACCACTATGCAGCCAGTAACTGGTCAGCTGAAATGGAAGATGACACCTATGACACCTACCTGATACCTGAAAAATTACCAAAAAAATGGGTCAACAAGCGCTCACTGCACAGTGTGTCAGTCAGAGATTAAAGATGGGAAAAGCGCTCACTGCACACAGTGTGTCAGGCAGGGATTAAAGATGGGTCAGCAAGCACTCACTGCACACAGTGTGCCTGGCAAAGATTAAAGATGGGTCAGCAAGCACTCACTGCACACAGTGTGCCTGGCAGAGATTAATGGATCACATTCGCAGACAAGAAATGGCAGAGCCTGGGTTTGAAACCAGCAGTCCAGACTACATTTTCAACTCCTTCAGTGTTACTGGGGCAGCACAGAAAGACCTGGAGACTTTAGGGACACAGTCAAGAAAGAAGCCTCTCACCCTGTGATCTAGTCTGTATTTCTGTTGGCCGAGATTCAAGGCCATCAACACAACTGATAACATCACAATTCCTACAGAAATAGTGCTGGACTTCCTAATGAAGTCTCTGACAAGGATGTTAAAACAACAGGCCCTGCTTACTTAGGGCTCGGGTCAGGATGTTCAAGTCCAGGCCTTGCATTTTAGCTGTGTCGGGACTCCTCTCTCTTCCCTAAACCCAAACAATGAGCCTTATAAAACCACCCTCATTAACAAAATGAATGTTTCCTTAATTTGTGCATGTGGTTTAATTTTAAGACAGGGTCTCTGTAGCCCATTCTAGCATCCAACTCACTACAGAATTTCAAATATTGATTCTTCTGCCTCTGCCTTCCACACGGGATTATAGGTGTGAGCCACCATCCCCCAGCTAGGAAATCCTTTAAAATGAGAGAAATTAACCAACTCACATTTTTCTGCTCTATTTTTTAAACACTGCTTAAACCTTGCTGTAAATTGTCCATGTTTGAGTTGTACAGTCTCCTTTTTCTTTTCAAATAGACCAGTTGTGATGGTTACTGTTAATGTCAATTTGAAAGGCTCTGGGACATCTCTGAGAAATTATTTAGTTTAGGTTAGTCTCCTAAGATGCGTGTGAGGAGTTAAATAGGTCGACTGATGTGGGGGACCACCTTGAGGGGGGTGGTACCAGTCTCTGTGCCTGGGTCTTGGACTGCATAGGAAGAATGGAGCTGACTGAGCACAGGTGGCCATCCCTCTACTGCCTGAATGTGGATGCAATGGGACCCGCTACCTCATGCTCCTGCCCCTGGAACCTGCCCACCACGATGGAACTGTGAGCCAATGAAACCCTTCCTCCCTGAAGTTGCTGTTGTCAGAGTGTTTTATCACGGCCGTAAGAAGTGACCATGATATCCCCTTCCTTCCGAACTTCAGTCGGAAGCATGTATCACCCCATATCTCTATGTAATAACCCCATTAACTTAGCATCACTCTGACTCGTCCTGAAACGCTGTTCTGTGCTGTAGCCACGGACAGCTCTACCTGAGCGTAGAGGGCTACGCCGGGAATTCACAGGCAACGGCAGCTGTGAGGTGTGTCTTCCCCCCCACTGTTGACATTATTGACTGAATTACACCCTCCTGCCAACATTTATTTGTTGATGTCTCAACCACCAATACTTTAGCGAGAGATGATTAATATATAAAACAAGGCCTTTAAGGTCCAATCTAAGAGGACTAGACTCCCTGCCGGAGGACGAGAAAACACCAGGACTGGAGATGCACGGCTGAAAGGCCGCAGGAGGACATGACAGGGCTCCTGTCTACAAGCCAAAGAAGAAAGCCTCAAGATTAAACAAAACCGCCTGCACCTTGACCCGTAGACTCCAGCTTCCAGACTGGGAGAAAATCAATTCCCATTGCCCAAACCTCCCAACCTGTGCTATTTTATCATGGTCGCTCTGCCAGAAGGTTATAATTAAGTACCATTTCCGCTTCTTTCCAGAAAGTTCCACGATGAAGTCTTTGTTCAAGTCTATGTCAGGGTGACTGGAAACACTCAATGCTTCACCTTGCCTCAAAGAGCACTGAAGTCAAAGGAAGACAATTCCTTCATTTGATTGTTATTGTCCAGAAATGAAGTTTTCTACATTGAAAACACTACCCATGATGGTGTTTGATTATTTGTTTTATTTTTTCACAGAAACTCATTGCCATGTAATTCATGTTCATCCTACAAAGATTAGAAAACAGAGAACATAAAAGTTCCTCCATCATCGCTTTAGCAATTTTTATATGATTAGCTTTATGTCAGCTTAACACAAGCTAGAGTCGACTGAGTGGAAGGAGCTTCAATTGACAAAAAAAAGCTTCCATAAGATGAGGCTGTCCATAAGCAGGTAGGGCATTTTCTTAATTAGCGACTGATAGGAAAGGGCCAAACCTTTTACAGGTGGTGATGATCCTGGGTTCTATAAGAAAGCAGGCCTAGAAAGCCATGATGAGCAACTGAGTAAGCAGCTCTCCTCCATGGCCTTTGCATCAGCTCCTGGTGTAGGAGGGTCTTCTTTCTATGTGTTGCTTTCATTGGTCAAATAAAGAAACTGCCTAGGCCTTTTGATAGGGCAAAACTTAGATAGGCGGGGAAAAGAGAACTGAATGCTGGGAGGAAGCAGGCAGGCAGAGAGCCGACCGCCATGAAGTTGCCAGGTTAGACATGCTGAATCTTTTCTGGTAAGCCATGGCCTTGTGGTGACATACAGATCATTAGAAATGGGTTGAGGGGGCTGGAGAGATGGCTCAGTGGTTAAGAGCACCGGCAGCTCTTCCAGAGGTCATGAGTTCAATTCCCAGCAACCACATGGTGGCTCACAACCATCTGTAATGAGATCTGGTGCCCTCTTCTAGTGTGTGGGCATACATGGAGGCAGAATGTTGTGTACACAATAAATAAATAAATTTAAAAAAAAAAAGAAAGAAATGGGTTGAATCAAGATGTGAGAGTTAGCCAATGAGAGGTTAGAGCTAATGGGGCCAGGCATCAAGTTAATTAATACAGATCTCCATGTGGTTATTTCAGGGGTTAAGCAAGCCGGGAGGCAGGACGCAGCCCCCTCCTCCATACAACAAGCTCCTGCCTCTAGGTCCCTGCCCTTTTTGAGTTTCTGTCCTGACTTCCTTCAGTGATGAATAGTGATGTGGAAGTGTAAGCCAAGTAAATCCCTTCCTTCCCAAGTCACCAAAACAATGGTAACTCTTTAAGACAATCATTCGTGCAGAGAGCCGTTGTCTTGGGATCTGCCTCCCATGAAGGCCTTGCACATGTTTTGTTTAGGTGAAATGCAGAAATCATGTCAGGCCTCTAGCCCCCTCACCTCCTTGTGGTGTTAAAGAAGAAAAAAACTGATCAAGAGAATAGAGTTTCCAGCCTGGAGAGAGACCTGCCATTTCAACTGGTCTGGGTAGCTCACACGACTAGGGGACCACCCCAAGAAGGCAGGTCCACCTTAGGCTATACTACAGAGAGGTGATACAATTAGTCCTTTGATGAGATACTGTACTTTTTCTTCCCAGAATTCCTATGTAGCTTGTAAATTCACTTTTTTTTTTTGATTATTAGAAAAGCGTAACTTTTCTTTCTCTTTTTGAAGCATGCTGTCCTCAACCACTGAAGCTTTTTTCTCAATACTGTGGGCCTCCTTAGTATCCCCAGAGCAGCAGTTCTCCATCTGTAGGTCGCAATCCCTTTGGAGGTCAAACAGCCCTTCACAGGGGTGACAGATATTTACATAACCATTCATAATAGTAGCAAAATTATAGTTATGAAGCAGAAACAAAGAATATTGTATGGCTGGGGGTCTCCACAATACGAGGAACTTATTAAAGGGTCGCAGCATCAGGAGCTCGTGACACTACTCTAGAGCCTCCCCTTCCCACCACGGCCACTTGTCTGTCAGCGTGTCTGACCTCCAGCTGAAACAGAACTGTCTGTTTCTCCTCCTTTCCTCCCCTCTCCCTCTCCAGGAAGTTGCTGAGCTTTTACATTTTGTCCTCCCTGGTTTTCCCTTTTCTCTCCTCCCACTTCTCCTCCTCTCCTTCCCCTCTCCTCCTCTCCTTTTTTAAACTAATAAAATCATCCTTGAGCTAGTTTGAGCCCCCACCCCAAGACAGGGTTTTTTTGTACACCTGGCTGTCCTGACAAGGCTGACCTTGAACTCAGAGATCTGTCTGTCTCTACCTCCAAAGTGCTGGAATTAAAGGTGTGTAACACCACCACATGGCTTTGAGTCCATTTTTAAAGAGGGGAACCCTGATTTCTCCTGGATCAGTAGTGCCCAGCCAGAAATGGGTCTTGGAGACTGCAGGGAGCAGCTGGTGGTTGAGTGCTGCTCTGCCCTTGCATAGATATTCAGGCTCAGGGCACGTTCCTGCAGTGATTGCACAGAAGTCCCAGAAACGCTTACGTGTCCTTTGCTGAACCTGGAATGTTGCAGCTGCCCTGTGGCCCTAGGCTTCAGTCCCAGCTCTCAGCAAGCCCGAGGCTGGCCTGTGGGCTCTTCTCCAAAGGGGGAACCTGAAGAGAATCCCTCGGTTCCCTGGGAGAAGCATCATGAGAAGGTGGCCACAGACCATTGGCAGACTGTAGTTACCCAAAGATAAACCCCAGAAACCTTGGCACTCAGAAGAACACATCAATGAGAAGCCCTGTAAGCTACCCCCAGGGCATGCTAGGCTATGTTGCACTGACAAGCTTTTGTATCCACCCTCTCTACACAGGAAACTTCTACTCTAGGAGAAAACATGTCTACTCGGTAACCAGCCAAGACGGTCTCTGATAAAAGGGACTTGGGATCTGTGGCCAGGCCTCCGTGTTCAGTTACCCACATCCATTCACCCAGTGCACCAAGATCCACAGTCTGTTGACTTCATCTTCTCTGCCTAGGCCATGCTTCTGCCACTGCCACCAGCCCCCTCTCCAAGAGTGGCCTATGAGGATGGAGCCTGAACATGTGGCTCCCCCTGTAGGAAGTTGGGGACCACTCTGGATGCTGAATAGTCACAGATACCCCTCCAGGATGTAGGGTGGACTACGGGTCGGTGGGAGGGAGCAATGAGGCCTTGTTCTTCACATTTTCACAGCCATTCCACCAGGAAGCTACTGGGCCAGACCTGATCTGTCTCCAGATAGGACCATTTCACAGGACCACAGGAGTGAGCATATGGGGGTAACAGCCCTCGTTTAGAGCAAGCCAGAGCAGCAAGACAGTGCATCCTAGCTGAAGGCAGATGTGGAGGTAAAGGAAATGGGACAAATAGAGAGAGGCCTTTCAGGCTCCTCGGTATCCTTGGTGACCCAGGACATCAGAGTGGGCTCCCAGCTCGGGACAGTCCTCACAGGGCTGCTGAAGCACCAATGACGTAATGGCCTATGAAGAAGCTAGACCAGGCCTGAGTGTCCTGCCGGGACCAGGATCCCTACCAGAGGTAGGAAAGGTGCCGACGTCTCAAGAGTGAAGCCCTTTGACGGCGCCCAAGTTTCACTCTGAGGATCCCTACATCAGCAGCCCACCCAACTCTGCCCAGTTCAGAGGGGCATGGGCTCATCGCGCAGCTAAGTAGAAAGCCTATCATGGTTCTGATTGGGAAGTGAAGTCACCGAAGGGTATCGGGCCACAAGGGCCACAGTCCATAAAGCACTTTGTTCCCTCCAGTGGTTCTCCTCTTCCCCTAGGTTTAAAGCCTCAAGACTAGCCAAGGTGCCACCCAACCTTAAGACAGGAATTCAAGGCTGCTGGCACCTCTACCCACCAGGGCATCCCCGGCGCTCTCAGCATGTCCTGCCCCGGTCAGAGCTAGGGGCCGCTTTCCGCGGCAGCTGGTGGGTCAGAGGGAGCTAGCTGTGCCGGGGGTCCTTTCTTTCTCAAGGAGCTGCTGCTGCTATCTCTGGGTTGAGTACCCTGAGCTCTGCTGACCTGGGCATCCTGTCTGCGGCCACAGATCTCACGGAAGTCTCAGTTTCTAGTTAGGCAAAATGGCCTTTGGCTCTGCATCTGTCTTTAAGAACGCCATATGCCTTTGGTTCAGCCCCAGCCTCTGCATCAAGGAACTGGGAGGTTTTGTCTGTGATCTGACAAGGATGTTAGTATGGAGGAATGCCCATTCCTTTCCCATTCCAGCCACAGGGGCCTGTGGAATATTAAGCTCCCAGGCGCATGACTCAGAGGCACAAGTCCAAACTCCACTTCCCACGGGTGTACAGGACACGTATTGCCTTCACTTTTCCACCAGTGTTATTATACCTGTTTGTTTTGGTCCAATTTTATCCAATTAGAAGACCTTTCTTTCTACTTAGTTTAACTGTATCCTTTATTTTCTTCATCTCCTCCTGCTGAGAAAAGATTCTGCCAACATCTTGCAACCGCTAGCTGTAACCAGACAGCATCTTGGGTCCCTCAGTATTGGGGAGTGACCTAGGCTTTTGCTAAGCACCGTCAGGACTCTGCTACTCTGTGTCCACTTCAGAAACACCCTTGCCCTGGCTGCAGACACTCTCATCACTGTGAGAGCCCATGACTTCTGGAAACATAACTCCACGCAGGATCCCAAAGTCCCGTGTGTGAAGTGGAGCTTTTATACCTGAGACACGTGATCAGTGAAGGATCTGATCCAGCCACTCTAGAAACTCTGGTGAAATTTCCACTCTGTGATTTCAGATAGAGTAGCACATACCCTTCCCTGACTGCTGAAACTTTTGAGTCACAGGCAATCCATTTAGCTTGAGAATTGGTCTGTGCTTTAATCCTCTAAAGATAGAAAGAATTTGAGCATGTAAGCCCACCCTTAAGGTTCTGGTAGCTCCATGGGATTTGAAACTGTACCTTGAATGGGAAAATTGTCACCATAATAATTTACAGTCCCATCTGGGAGAAGGGAGCACAGAGTACTTCAAAGGGTCAGGACAAGTGGAGCCAGGGCTAGGACAGCCTGAGGGGTTTGTTGCCTGGATTACATTTTAAGGCAAATGGCGTACCCTTGAGTGTTCCTTTTCTACTTTGTGTGTCTAAGTGTGTCAAACAGGTCTATTACCAACACATTATGGCTCAGCTTACTGCATAATCTGCCTTACAAGGAGCCAGCATATGTCCAGCTCTTGGTATAGGCCGTACAATACTTCAAACATTGATACGAATCTACATATTTCAAAATGAATTAGAGTTTAGTCTGCCCTTGACAAGAAAAACTATGCATCTAAAGTCGAAGGGAGGCATAATTAATTACCTTAGTATTAATCAAGCTACAAACTGCGACAGAGCACTCCACTTGACAAGCCCAGCTTGGTTGCGGCCTGCAGGGTTCAGCTAGAGCTCCCAGGCCCAGCCCAGTTCTGGATGGGTAGCCCTGGCCGTGGGGGTGGAGAGTGTACAGAGTCCCTTTCTTCCACCCTTACTTCATAATTCGCGCCCCTTAGGAAGCTCTTCCACCGACCCAAGCTCCCTCCCAGCCTCACAGTCTCCCTTTGGGCTTTCATGCTGGATCAAGTCTCTCCTCCTCACTGGCTAAGACCCTGACAGTGAGCTAGGAGTCCTTCCTGCAGGGAATTTCCTCAGGCCTCAAAGGAGAGGCTGGCGTGTGGAATCTGGGTAGTCAGCTCTGTGGACTTGCAAGTCTGAGGAAAACTAGGGAGACCCTTTAAACCCAGGACTAGGGGTTACCCAATAGAGGGCTCCCTTGCCTGGGTCTGAAGGCAGAACAGACTGAAAAGGCCTCTTAAGGTCAATCTTTTTCTCCTCTGTTCTTAAAATGTGATTGATTGCTTGCAGATAATTAAACACACAGGAAAAGAGAGGACTTGCTCCCGGAAGGATGGAGGAAACAAGTTGAAATACATGCAGCTATTTAGGGAGGGATGGTGAAAGAAAAAGCCAGTATTCATCAGTGGATGGATGGCGGGGGGGGGGGGGGGGGGATGAATCGCCCCTTAAAGTCTTATTTTTTTGTTTTGGAAACACTTCTGCAGAGACCTTCTAAAAGCCACTGGTCAACGAAGTTAACCAAGGTGGGCCAAGGGAGGGTTAAGCCTGCTCTCTCCTTGTGGACTCTGGAAGATCCCCGACAGAAGGCATTGTCGCTGCCAGAAGAGAGAGAGACTAGCGGTAGGGGCTTCACTTCCATGGCTCACCTCCTATCCTCAAGTTTGTCAGTTTCTGAAGTTAACTTTGTCAGTTCTTACTGTGAGGACAGAGCCTTTCCACATGACCTTACCTGGGCACCTGCACCAAACCCAAGGAAAGCAGAACCTAAACTGCGGGCAGTGCAGTTCTACACCACCTGTCAACATCCAGGTTGGGGTTCTGCAGCAACCGACCGCCGGTGCTGGAGCCCGGGGGACGAAGGATCAGTGCGGGGTGAGGCGGAGGAGGGGGGCAGTGGGACCGACAAGAGTCCAAAGGCTGAGGCTTAGCCATACTCTGGGATGTTGGGAGTCGGGGGTCGAAAGTGACCCAGCCCTAGGTGAAAAAGACCGGCGCCTAAGCCCGGAGGCGGCAGCATCTGTAAGCCGCAGAGGGACGGGAGGAAAGGACAGCGCGCAGCGGGGCTTGCACGGCGGGACGGGAAGGAGCCAGGACGCGAACATCGGGGCTGCCTGCCGGATAAACGCAGCCACTCACCCAGCAACAGCAGCTTTAGCTCACGGCGCGCGTCCTTCTTGTCGCGGCGAAGCTGCCGTTCGATCTCCGCGCTGATGCGCTGCGACTCTTTCTCCTCCGCAGACAGACAGCAGCAGCCGGCCATGGTTTGTCACTCCGACGGGGCGACAGGGATCCCCGCGCTTACAGCCGGGCCTCGCGGATTATTTGCTCCAGGCGCAGGGTTTAGAGAGGAAACACCTGAACTCACTATGGTTTGGAGTAAGAGGCCCCGACGGAGCTCCGATCTTAAACTTCTCGAAGGCAGTTCCTCCCGAGCTCCTATGCGGTCCTGGATCAGGCACCCAGCCCCTTCACTCCTGCGAAAAGAGCGAGCTAGGCTGTGTGAATGGCGCGGTCTTCAAAAGACGCGCGCCTCCGGCAATGTAGCTCTGCACCCCGGTAGACAACACAAACCGCAAGAATCAAAAGTTGGGGCGTCGGTGCCGCTGGGAGAGTAGTCTCTTCGGGTCTGAGGGGTGTAGCAGGCTAGCAGCAGGAGTGGCGTGGCTTTCAGTCAATGGACCAGCTTGCCTCTGCTTGCAAAGTTCCGAAAACCTCTGCAGTTACAGGAGACTTTTGCCGCCGACTGGAAGGTTCTTCCGTCACTGATGGCTCTAAGTGGCAGGAGGAGGCGGGGCGTCTCGAACCTACAGCCCTGGCGTCTGCGGGAGCTGCCCCTAAGCCTATTCCAGGCTGATGGTGTCTGGGAACAAAGGAAAACGAAGACGAAGAGGCTAGGGCGCAGAGCAGCCTCACACCTGCCTTCTTGGCAGTGGCGCCCTAGTGCAGGAAGGGCCACTTGCCAAACTTGCTGTAACCAGCAGGCGCTGGCTGCCAGGCCCTTCCCGCGGCCAGATCCGGGTTCGGACAGGTGAGGGAGTTTCGCCAACTCCCAGCTTCAGTGCCAGGGGCGGAGGCAGCGCACTAGTGGACCTGAATCAGGCGGCTGCAGCCAGGACACACACTGTGTGCTAACAGCTAGGCTCTGGTCTCCCCTCCCATTCGAAGCTGAGCCTTGCCCACCAGCCTCTCCACTGCTCACACTTGGGGTTCCTAGACCGGCTCACACTGCTTCCCGAACGCCCCAGTCCAGCTTGGGCTTGACCCAAGTCCTGGGTCAGCTCGCAGCCCGCCTGTCTAGTGTAGATGGGCTGGGTGGCTCTGCTAGGAACCACAGCCGCCTCTGGGGTCGGGTAAAAGAGCAGGCAAGCTAGTTAACGCCTCCCAGCCGGTCCTACCTCCTGGCACCGGATGGGGGGCCGGGGATTGGAGGGGTGAGGGTGGAAAAACGTCTGACTGCTTTGCATTTGGTGATGGAAAAGAGTCATGCTTTGTAAAAAAGAGTTGGCACCTTCCCGAAACACCTGGCAGTTCCCTGTTCAACCCTGCAGTCAGGCTGCCGCCTTAGGACAGCTCCGGGAATGCCGCGTGTAAAATCTGAGCGCACCCTCGACAGCTCAAAGGGAAAGACACGTTCCTTTATTGTATAAGATTGTTAAGCAAGTTGTACTCCTTGATTTTGTCTGTGCAGATTTTAAAGTGCAAAGCGAGAACAGAACAAGAGATCCTACGGACCACAGGGAAAAACAAAACAAAAACCACCTTCTTTTTCTCCTCTTCAAGTCGGCATACGACGTGCGCACACCTACGGAATCCGACACTAATGCTTTCCCTGTAAAGAGTTGGAGCAGGCGTGGGGCACTGAGGTCATTGTATAAGAACTTGGCAGCTACTGCTATCTGGCTGCAAAGTCTTGTTTACTTTACAGTTTAAGAAGTGCGGACTAATCAGGCTTTAAAATACCCTAGTATTTTAGCTTCCTTCCAGGCATAAATTGACGGCAACAGTGACCCCTGCAGGAAAACGGCTGGGTTTTTCCTCAGCTGCTACAGACTGTTTTACAAGGGAGATCTCCACTGCTTGGCTCCTCCAACTGAAGTCCCTATCATAATTTTTAGTTTCTCATGGATACTAAAACCAGAGAAAAATCTGAATTCCAAGTTAATTGGAACAACTGAAAGAGTCAGTCTCAAGTTACTAGCCTTCAAAAACAGATCATGGCAGACTGTCCCTAGTGAACTTGGTTGTACCTATCAAAAGCCCTCAGGGTTCCCATCTGCTTATCCAACCTGTAATCCTCCCATAGGATGTGACCCCTGAGAAGCCCCACAGTTTTGTAGGCAAAGGTTTTTTATCTTCAGATAACAAACAAACAAACAAAAAAACCCTCAATGATGAGAATGTCAACAATAGGGAATAGGCCAAATTAACCACGTGGGCGACATTATGTTGCCACTAAGGTAATCAGTAACATTAAGTCACAATGAATAATGAACACCTTGTGATGCTTTGGTGAATGACAGACTGCGTGTGTCATGATGGTCCCACTATTTGTCTCAGGGCTGGAGCTGCAGTTCAGTGCAGTTCAGTTCACTTGCCTCCTGTGCATATAACATCCAGCACCAGAAAGAAAACTCACATCACCAAATGATAGTATAACTGTCCCCGCGTGGATAAGAACACTCCAGAGCAGCCATGCACTGTTGGAGCTGATTAGCCACATATTCCTTAAACTCTCTTCCTATTATTCGTGCAATTCTGCATAAGAATAACAAACAGGCGAGAACCCTCAAAATACACTCATCTGAAAAGACAAGGCACAAATATATAACCAGTAAAATACAAATGGTATGGCGAGACTACACACCTGCATTTTTGAGAGCCTATACTACATATAGCAGAAAGGTTAGTTGCTCTGAGTCAAAACAGGCTGGCAGATTACCTACCACAGGTAACTCTAATTATCTGATAGAGTTATTTGTGACCCCTCCCATCGTATTTAGATTGCACTTTTCTTAACTGTAAACAGAGCAATGGACTAGAATCCATTCAAAGGACTCACCCAACTCTAACATTCAGTTGTTTCTTGGATGATTTTCACACTTAGAAAAAGACATTAAGGGGCTGAAGAGCTGGCTCAGAAGTTCAGATCATTGGCTGCTCACCTAGAGGACTCTGGTTCAATTCCCAGCACCCATTTGGCAGCTCACAACCATATGTAACTACAGTTCCAGAGAATCCAACACCCTCTTCTCTTCTGGCTTCTGCACGTGCTACACAAATGTGGCGCACAGACATACGTGTAGGCAAAACATTCATATAAAATTAAAGCGTTCATATAAAATCACCTTCATATAAAAACATACATATAAAATTAAAAATTAAAAACCAATTTAAAAAAGACAGTAAGAATGTAAACTTTAAGCGATTATTGGGCATCGTAAACTCCTGAGAACTATACAAAGGGATAACACAAGGCAGTTAGCTTCCTTTTCTGTATTTGTTTTTCTGCCCTCATCATCTCTAAGATCTAGGGCATAAGATCAGAATAATTTTATATCATGGTATTTGAAACGCTTTCCAGGAAAGGCTAGCTTTGAAGAAAGCGCTTAGACATGGAGAAGACTTTTCCTGCTCCTTCCCAGGCTGCTGCAGTTCCTCCTGAATCCTCATAGACTCCAGCGGGGCTGCTTCTGCCTGCCAAGAGCTGAGCTCTGCGGGTCACACAACTACAGGAGTCTAGGTCAGTCTGATACAGGCACTTAAGATTCCAGTGACTGGAAGTACTGAGCTGTGCTCTACCAGAAAACTTAAAAGTTGAGCCTGCAACCCTGCTTCCCAGGAGCAGCATCCCTCTATGACAGAGTCCCCTTGTCTGCCATGCTAATGGGATCTCAGACAAATGTACTGTTGTCATCTACAGGCCTTGGTGAACCCCCTTTCCCTTTTCCAGGAATGCCATCTCTTACCTCGGGCAAAGTTAAGTCATTTCTTTTCCAAACACATCTCTTCTGAGAAGCCATCTCCACTCCTGCTGTGGGAAGTCCTTTTGTATATGTGTTGCTTTTATTGGCTAATGAAAAAAGAAGCCACTTTTGGCCAATGGCTTAACAGAATAAAGCCAGGCTGGAAAAGATATATATATATAGAGAGAGAGTAGGTAGAGTCAAAGAGATGTCATGTAGCCGCCACCCGGTAAGCCACAGCCACGTGGCTATACACAGGTTAACAGAAATGGGTTAACCAAAGATATAAGAGCTAGCTAGCAATATGCTTAAGTGATTGGCCAAGCAGTGATTTAAATAACATAGTTTCTGAGTGGTAATTTTGAGACTGGGCAGCGGGAAACAAACAAGTGGCCTCCTACAACACACCCTTCACCAGAATCAAGGCCCACAGCTGCCTATGTTCATCCCATCCGACCCTAGCACACCTGTCTATCTCTGCTAATTCCTGTCACCCATGGGTAGTTTTTCTTGCTTAACCCACTAGTCTTATACTAGCAAAGCTTAGTTTACAACATAAAACTGAAACCAAGAAAAGAATCGTCTAAGGAGAGAGAAAAGAAGGCTCTCATGGTAGAAGGCATCGATGATGGTGATGGTGATGATGATGTGAAGATGATGATGGTGATGTGAAGATGGAGGAGGAGGATGCCAACCAAAAATGTGCACTTGATTCCCAACGAGCCTGAATGTGTTTGCTGGCCACTCTTCAGTTGCATCCTCAGAGAGGGTGACTGCCCCGATTCTAAGGCAGAGCTACAAGGGAAGGAACATCAGAGGGCTGGAAAGATGCCGTTCTCTTTGGGACATATACGACTTTAGAGTTTGAGAAGTACTGTATGATCCAGCTATACAGTTTCTAGGATCTGCCTGGAGCATGCTGTCACTGTATCCCAGAGACTGCACATTCGTGTTCACTGCTGCACTGGTCATAACAATGAGGTCGTGGGATCATCTCGGGAGTCAGTCCTAGGAGTCTACCTACAGATAAATGGATTTTTATTAACATGATTGTGTGTGGGGGGGGGGGGTCTTATTCAACCATAATGATGAATAAAAGCCTGCCGCCTACCGGAGAGATGAATGCAACAGCAATCACCACATTAAGCAAAAATAAACCAGACTCTGACACAGAAATAGCACATTTGCACTTATTTGTGACTCCTATAACTTTATATTACTATCTAAACATGGGGAGGGATAACAGGAAGGAGGGGACGAAGGAACTGGAACAGAAGGACAGAACACGAGAGGTGCATGTGACCACAGTCCACGATGCATTTGAAAGAAAAACTGTCTTGATGAAACACAGCACTATGTATGATGAATATATGTCAACAAACATGCTTTAAATTAAAGAAAAAAGAATTTAGAAAGAAGAGCATGCAAAGCAGACCCAGTGGAAGTGAGCAGAGCTAATCATAAAGACAGTTTTCAAGCTGTGTTTGGGACTCATTGCTGGGAATGACCACTGTTTCTTTAAAGAAAGGAATCAAAGTGCAGACAGACCATAATGAAGCCCATCCACATTCTGCCCCGGAACTCCAGAAGACTGTACCTGGGTGTGATTACCATAAGGGTAGCTTGAGTCCCCGCCCCCCCCCTTCCCCTGTAGCCTCCTCGAGGATCAGCTGCAGGTCCACAGGTGAAAACAGATGGCATGTTGGTGGCTGTGTGGTTGAGGAAATAATAGCACACTGGTGTGCACAGCGTCTATTTCTCTACGGCAATTGGCATCTCAGCATATTGCTCCAAAATACCCTCTGTTGGAAGGCTAGAAATTGTTTATTAAAAACTTCAACTGGAAGATCTAGAAAAAATGGATGGAGAAGTCTGTCATCTAGCACGTGTGACCATGAATGGACAGGCATGGCTCTCTTGAATCTGAATTTTCATCAGTGAAGGATCTCAAGAACATCAGAAATAGAAATCTATAAGAAGACCATCTGAAGATTTTTATTTTGTTGACTTTCTTTTCAGCTGTGTTCAAGTTTCATGCCCATTTCCTGTCTTCTCTTGGGGAAACAGATATTGCTAACCTAGTATATATACTTCTGTGATCATAAAATCATAGATCAGCATAAATATGAACACACACTGGGGAATGCTACCACCATGAATGGCAATATGTTATCTCTATTCTTCCCCTCTACTCAGGAAAACCTCAGTTCCTCTGATTCATTCTGCTTGCAGCTGCATACGATTCCATGTTGTGAAGACGGTGTCCATCATCCACTTTGTCCACCTTAAAGCATCTCTACTTTTGCTCAGTTTTGGCCAATAAAACAATCTGTAGTCATATCTTTGTCTATGGACCTTCACATACTATTGTTTTTATTTCTAGGGGATAGAGTCCCAGAAAAAAGTTGCTATGTTGTATATATAAAATTATATATGACATATTTAAAAATATTACAAAAATTAAATATGTGTATATATGTATATGTGTAACTTTATGTGTGTAATTATATATACATGTGTGTATACGTATGTATTATGTATATGTATGTATATGAATACACACATTTTTATTTTAATAGATGTGGTCAGATTCCTCTCCCTCCCTGAAAAAAAAAAAAACTTTAACATTCTCAGCTGCTGCCAACAGCATAATCTCCCGTCTTCTACTTCCCTGCCAGCAATAAATACTGTTACTCATTAACTTTTGGCAGCTTGAAGGGAATAAAGTAATATTAAGGAGCTGTTTCCTTTGCTTCCTGTGCTAGCTAGTGCCGTATCTGCTTCCCTGTGACTTGCCCATTCATGTCCTTTGCCCATTTTTTAAAAAGTGGGTCATTTGTCTCCTTCTTGACAACCTGCAAACTCTTGAATGATGCATGTTGGCTCTTTGTCACCTGAATTACAAACTGGCAAATATGCTGTTTGCCTCCTTCTCCTACTTTTTTTCCTCTTATTTATTTATTTGGTTGGTTGGTTTTGAGACAAGTTCTCACTCTATAGCTCTAGATGGATGGGCTAGAACTTGTTATGTAGACCAGGCTGGTCTTGAACTCGCAGAGATTCACACGCACTCCTACAACACATATTATTGCCCACTATAAAGTATCTGGTGTTTATTTTTGTGTGGTGATAGAGATAGGCCAGTTTTGTTTACTTCTAGCTGGATACCAGGCTGCTCTATCATACCTTCCACTGAGCATAGGCTTAGCTCGCTGTCTAAACCATCGTGGTCTGACGGCAGAAGGATGTGTTCTGTCACCTGAGAGGCAGACCCGCTCCATGTCATCACACTCTTCCGGCTGTGTATCAACTTATTTTTCCATATAGACAGTCATCTGCCAATGTCCCTCCCTCAACTTCACCCTAACCTTGAACTTCTAGACACACCAATTTGGATATCTAAAAGACATCTCAAATTAAGAAATTTGAAACAAAATTCTGAATTTATTAAGCACATCTCTTCTTTCTGACCTCGTTCCCATCTCAGCATCATCAGACACAATCTTAGCCCACCTACCCTTAGCAATTCTGGTCTCTTTCTTTAGTTGTATCCTAACATGTAAGAGCTCTTCAGCCACCAGCTCCAAGATGTCTTGCACATTGCATTTTTGTGAAAGGAGGCTGCTGAGTTGACCTTAGAATGTCACATGTGGCTGCCAAGGGACAGTCTTTCCTATTTTTGTTGCCATCAGGTCTAAACAAGCTACCACCATCTCCAACCTGGCCTAAAAGTACAATTTTATGCCTGAAATTCCTGTTCCACTCTTGACTCTTTAAAACCCATCACAAGACAGACAGGACCACCATAATGCATACCCGTTAATCCCTAGATTCAAATTCTTCTATTAATTTCCTTCAGAGAACAAACTCTTTCTCTCAACCATGAAACTCCAAGCAACATAGTCATTTCCTGCCTCTTCCATGGATGCTAACAGTCACCGTAATGAGCCCACTCCACCTCACCATGCCTTACCTCTCTGGACAGCTGCTGGCCCCTGTTGTCAGTATCATGACTTCTCCAGACCATGAAATACCCTGTCTATGTCTGTCAATGCATCTCAACACCAATGGGATTCACTAAGTGTGGCCTTCCTTGACAACTTGGCTTGACATGGTCTACCCCACCATCCATGCCCATTTGTCATGGTGCCATAGCCCTGTACTTACACTGGAGGTACTCAGCGCTACCGTTTCCTTGCTTTCTCTTTCTTCCATCAGAAAAAGAAGGTAATCTCCACAAGAGGCTAGATGATGACCAGCTAATTTGAGGTTAGGGAAGTCATATCATCTTAAAATTGTATCTTCAAACTTTTCAGACCCCCTTCCCAGTGATAAGCTTGGAGAAATCAGGGTCATGTTCTGGTTGGCATCTGAAGGTGTGTCCTCATATGCTTGGGTTTTAGCTCTTGCCCTCATATCGTGGCAATATTTTGGGAGGCTTATGGACGCTTAGGCAGTGAGGCCTAGATGACAGGAGGAGGTCAGTAGAGTGGACTATTGAAGGTACAAGCTGACCACACTCCCACCACCATAAAATTCATCACAAATTCTCTGTCGTGAGATCTGAGACACTCTGAAACTATGAACACAAATCTTTCCTTCCTTGTGTTGTCTATGTGGGGTGTTCTTGTCATGGAGACATGGAAGTAATAACATATAGCATTTTGTGATTTTGTGTTTGACTATTGTAGACTTCATTTCTTATATATTTAGAAAATCACAGCCCTGAGGACCTGATCTGTGGATACAGTCCTGACTATGTTTCCCAGGACCATTAAAGACTAGTGCTAGAGACTAGATATAAGTTGACTTCAGCTAAAAGCACTATTTACTGGACCTTGGGATAGTCCTGATGTGAAGCTCTGCTGGATCCAGGCACTTGAGTGATGCTACGAAGAGGACATTGACTGGTTAATAAGAACTTGTTGAATAAGACAATGACAATTACCGTCACACTTGATTCTTCTAAAGATTTGAGAAGATAGCATGTCTAAGTTGTTAGCCCCAAGCCTGGAGCTAGTAAGCACTCAACAAGAGAAGAGAACTTTGGTTCTGTGATGGCTAAATTTGGTTGTCAATTTGCCTGGATCTGGAGTCAACTAGGAGATGGATGCTACAAGAAATTTTCCTGATTAGCTTAATTGGAGTGGCAGAGCTATCTTAAATATGGCCAATATCTCCTGACAGCAGCCCAGATGAAAAGAGATTTGAGAAAAAAAGTGTGTGTGTGTGTGTGTGTGTGTGTGTGTGTGTGAGAGAGAGAGAGAGAGAGAGAGAGAGAGAGAGAGAGAGAGAGTTAGTTTTATTTTGGCTTTGGTCTGCTTGTCTTCATGGCTTGCTGGCAATTTCATCTACCCTGCTTGTGAATTCATTCACTCTGTTGTTGCTGCTGTTGCTACCACTGCTACCATCATTGACACATTCTTACCTAACTTAGAATCACGGTCTCTGCCCCAAGAAGTTAAGATTGACAACTCATCCTCTATAAGCCAATTAAAAGCAGAAAGCAAAGCCGGGTGTGATGTTGCAGGCCTTTCGTTCCAGTACTTAGAGACAGGAATGGGCGGATCTCTGTGAGTTTGAGGCCAGCCTGGTCTACATAGTGAGTTCTAGGATAGCCAAGGTACATAGAGTGACACTGTCTCAAAAGTAAACAAACAAATAACAAAAATTGGAAAGGAGAAAAAGGAGATTTGTTCAATGTGACCACATTGGGTAGAGGAACAAGACCCAAAGAACAGCCCCTCCTCCAGTGCCTCACGCTCCTGAAGTAAGAGCAAAGTTTTAATCAAGGGCCAAGGATATGCAGATCTCAGCGATCCCACCATTGGTCCCCCATCATCGAGGCTGTCTTGTCCCTAAAGTGGTCTGACAAGTTGTTAGAACTGTGCGAACCCCCTTTCCAGCAGACAATGGTCCTTCTGGCTGGTACCTGTCCTTCTTCTAGCATGAGATTCCTGGGGAAATTCCAGTTTCTTTGGAGTTCTTTGTCAGAGAAACACAGTGTCTCTTTATAATGTCATCATTTTGCTAGGCCTGCTACAAAGAGGAAGGGATAATTCATCCTGCATGGTCCTTTGGAATTATTCCAGCATCTGGCAGCAACTGTACATAGGAACCACACTTTCACTTCCTAGCAAGGACAGAGACCTAGCCTGACCTGTCTGGCCAATAACAGAGTGTAACCATTGAGTCCTATTGAAACAAAACATTAACTTTGAATGTCTGATTTAAATATATAGAACCAAGGGCATTTGAATGAAGTATGCATCCTACAATATGCCAGGCTCTGCTTTCCTCGATTTAATTTGCATTCAGTAATTTCTTTCATGAATTAAAAGTCCATGAAAATGGTAAGAACTAGTTGGAAAAGTGTTGCTTAAACATTAACGTGAAGCTGTCTTCTGTTTTTGTAGGTGTCTGATGCCCATTTTGAAGACCCATGGACTCCTCTGTCCTTTTCTGACATCACTGGGGAAACTAGAAATGTCCAGAACTTCTTAGACATTGTCTTAGGGTTTCTATTGCTGTGAAGAGATGCCGTGACCATGGCAACTCTTATAAAGGAAAACATTTAATTATGGCTGGCTTACATTTTCAGAAGCTTAATCCATTATCACCATGGCAGGAAGCAAGGCAGCATGCAGGCGGACATGGTGTTGAAGAAGGAGCTGAGAATTCTATATCTTGATCCACAGGCAACAGGGAAGTGAATTGTCCCCCACACTGGGAACAGCTTGAGCATATGAGACCTCAAAGCCTGCTCCCACAGTGCCATACTTCCTCCAACAAGGCCACACCTACTCCAACAAGCCACACCTCCTAATAGTGCCAGTCTCTATAGGTAAAGCATTCAAACACACGATTCTATGGGGGCCATACCTATTCAAACCACCACTGACACTCCTCCCTTCGGGAGACAAGGCATGTGTCCTCTGTTAAAGGCAAACAGGTTTTTGTGGCTGTTTGGGCTGATAAACTTACAATTCCCGTCTTCTAGACGTGACAAAAGCCCGCATTTCTTCATCTTTTGCTGGCTCTGAGCTCTTATCTTAAGCAGTCCTCTTCCCCCTGAGTGACAAGATACCACTGGAAGCCCCGTGTGTATCCCTGTCTGCAGACAGCTCTAGTGAAAAGAGTGCTTCCCTTTCCCCCAGTCCAGCAAAACGCTAGGTTGACCCTGCCTGAACTGACACGTTTTGGCCAAAGCAGCAGAACACTTAAGGGACCAGCCCGGGTTAACTCTAGCCATATAGTTTATTTAACCCAGGATACCCTAAATATTATGATTTGTTCAATATTAAAATTATTAATAAATTTTTATAAACTTCAGTTTACAGTGTATAATTTACATTGGCAGTCAGCTCGCTTTGGATTACCTTCTTGTTTAACAGTGTCTGGTGGCTAGTGGCTGTAAAATGAACAGAGCAGCACAGAATAACACAAAGTAGACCAACAGAAAATAAGGACATTTTGGCAGATTCCAGAGAGAAAAGCATCATGACCCAATATCAATGGAAAGGACCACACAGAGACAACTGTGGGCAGATGGTTGCCTTGGACCAGAATACACCCTGCACTCTGTCTCCTCTTGGTGTTGAAATTGAGACAAAAGCAAAGACATAAAAGATCGTGAGCTGCCTGAGGGAGCTTTGAATCTAGAGTTGACTCTGCATTAACCTGTGCAGAGAGGGAATCTTGAGAAAAAACTCAGCTCAGGTGAGTTACATATACGTTACATGCCTGAAGTTATTGACCTGGAAACAACAAACCCACAGTGAAGTCTCAACAACAATGTGTGACTGGCAAACAGAAGCGCATTCTGTTCTCTAGGAGGTGGGGTTTGGCAGGGGCCTCTTCCCAGCGATATTTGACAATATCTGGAAACACGTTTGCTTGTCACCACTCAGGAAGAGATGCTACAGCGTCTAGTGAATAGAGGCCAGGGCTATTAAAGCATCCATTTCACGGGACAACTTTCCCCAAGTCAAACAGACACACAGGGATCCCTAGCCTCATCTCAGTTCTGAGTAACCCACGGGAAAAAAATGTCAATCTAGATTCTTAAGACAAATGAAGAGGAGGAAATGAAACCTTTTTCTGTGTTAAAGTTAGCTACCAGAAAGGGCAGACACAGCTGAAGCAGGCAAGCGTAGGGAATAGTTTGGTAACCTGGGACTCTACTTGTCTTGGGCTGTGCCCATTTCTTCTTCTAATAATGCATTTGGGAACCTGGCTCTTTTACCTGCATGTACTATGCATGCACACTGTTTTCCAAACAATACACCTAGCAACCTGAGAGCCCACCTACACTGGGCTTCAAGTACGCCTCTCTCTAACCAGTGGAATGGATCCTTCCCGCTTAAAAGATGACCAAACTCAGACAGATCCTGCTTGTTCTTACTCTCATCGTATGGGTAGAAGAATGAAAAGGCCCATCTGGCCTGAATTGGGTTCAGGTGCATGTATGATAAGGCAAAATTGTGTTCTCTACTGAACGGATCTCCTATACACCATCTTAAGTCTGAGCATAATTAGGTATGCATATAATTAAAGTCAGATGCATTTGGGGAAGAGACATGCACAGAAAAAAAATGATTGTATCTTCTAGGCTAGAAATCAAGGCGGAGAACCACCAGCATTACACCTGTAGTAACCAAATGCCCCCCGTCCTCTTGAACCCCATAAAAGGAAGCCCTGAACAACACGCGGGGCTCTTGAGTACCACCACTCATGTGGACACTGTCAATCTAGAGTGCATTTCTTCCTAACCTGTACTGTTGCTTTGGTTAGGAATAAAGCTAGCTTCCTTGCTACATTTGCCATTTTTCCTGATCCTTATTTCAGTCTTTTAAATAAGACACCAAGGGAATGGAGACACTGACTTAGACCTAGACTGCTGGTAACACAGCCTCACGCTGCATGTGATGGAGTTCCTATGATACTGGGGAAGCAAATGCTGCCTCAAAGCTCTGGGCTGGGGGATTGTAGGATGAGGCTGGCCAAGGGCTGCAACTGCTCAGGGATACCTGCCTTTCTCTCCCCTCATCCTCTTCCTGTCTCTCCCTGTCACCCCCTCAAAGGAATGTCACTGAGGTGACAACAGAGCTTTCTTATCCTCTGTCCTCTGCCCACCAGTGGCCGAGCTCCCCTGCAAGACCTTGAGCTAAATGCAAAATGCAGCTGAAAGGCTGGCAGAATGAGGGGCCATGCTAACCAGGGTAATGAACCTCTTTTTCCCACTGGAAGGATGCTCACACTATGTCCTCTTCCTCTTAAATCTCCCCTAAGCATCACTTAGAGAGCTGGCTGAGGAACAGCACGCTAGGCTGACCCGCCAGGGGTTCTGAATCAGGTGTGGAGAGCCTGCAGGGACCAACACATACAGGCCAGCCTGGGATTGCCAGTGATGGCACCAGAAACCCTGCATCCCAGCTGGCACAGCTGGATGGAAATCCTGGGGAAAGCCTCAGATTTTTCACTGTAAGTGGCTTACAGTGATGTGGATGCCGGAAGAAAGTCACTCTTCCCTGGGGGACTTATCCGTTCTCAAGGCCTGGAACCCTCACTTGGCTTCCAGCCCTGGCACAAAGGTTATCACCTCTAGACCGGGTTCCTAGTGATTCCTGTCTCCCTTCTGGAAATTGTAGCATTGCATTTGGGTCTTTCTCCTGGCAGGAACCACTGTTTCTCATTGTCATGGGAATCTCTGGCACCAAAAATATGGAAGATAATGAATACATTGTTTACTTAAACAGAGTTAACCTTGACTGAGACATGAGGCTCTTGACTAGCCCTCACAACAGAATCTTGTAGTAAATGTTACTAATCCCCCAGTTTACAAATGAAGGTTACATATTAAAGCAGAAACAGTTACGCAAAGTCATCTCAAAGCTGGAGGCTGACGAACCTGAATTCTTAGTCCTATCTAAGGTCAAAGTCCACACCTTGCCCACCATGTATCACCGACGATAACTACATGGATGACCAGGGGAGGAGTCCTTACTACTTGGTAAATTTCTCTTCACAGAGGCCCATGTGCTTAACTACGTTTGTGTGTTTAAAATAGACTCATACCCTCTTCCTGGGAGTAATGCTGATATTCTCATTTAGACTTGGAATCTACTGAGCCCTGGTAAATCGCTGCAGCAATTTTTATTCTCAGTAGAAGTAGAAGCAGCAGCTCTGGGTAAAAGACAGGTTTGTCTGCCCAGTCTCCCTCGAGGATACTCATCTCTCATTTCACAAAAACCCACTTCATCTTTGCGATTTACCGGGAACTGTTGATTGCGTCTGGCTCCAAGGATAAGCGCATGACCCAGCTGTGACCTAGCCAAACATTGCATAGCCTCAACCATGAAGACTGGTCCAGGGACGAGCGCTTGCTCCAGGTCTAGTCAGTCTAAATACTGCATCTCTTTAATCCAGAGGCCGCTTCACTGGCCAACTAAAGAGAATGGCACCCCCGCACAAAGAAAACTTTCCAGAGTCCTTTGATATGTCAACCTGTGGGTCCTGGCAGCCCACAGTCTGTATATGGCCAAGAAAAACTGAACGAGGCCCAACACAAAATAGTAAACACACTTAAAACATCACGAGGCTTTTGTGATTTATTTATTTTTGAAACCCAGTTATGTGGTTCTCAGGTGTGAACTTTGAGGATGGTAATGTCACATCACAATGTCAAAAGGTTGGACATATCCGGGTGTATAAGATGCCCAACTTGATACATGAGGTAAAGTTGGTGGCCACCTTTGGAAATGAATGGAACATCGCTACCTGAGGTGACACTAAAGAGGACTAAGCCAAGAGATGGAGAGAGAAGGAGAGGGTGTCGGTCGTCTGGTTATTCTTATATTTAAACCCTACAGTCTCAATTACTTGAACGAATAAAAACTTTTATTTAGACCCGGGTAGATTATGTTTTCTGTTGCTTGCAGCCAAAAGTATGATGGCTAGTGTTCCTGATCCAAGAGAACCGAGGGGGCAATTAGCAGAAGCACAGGAGCTAGCAGCTGAGAGAAAGAGAGCACCACACATCATCTGATGATTATGTGACAGTGTCCCGTGTTGTCTTTCTGTCACTGTAACGAGTAACCCAGACAGCAGCTTCTGTGTATCGAGTTCTTCACCCTCACAGTTCCAGAGTTGAGTCCAAGTCAGTTGGCCCCAAGACTCTTGGCCTTCTGCAACTAAATAAATAAAATAAAGAGAGAAAAAGAAAGAGGCCAGAGTTCCACCTTCCTCTTTGAGGGCACCCCAAGCAGTGATCTAAAGGCTTCTCGCTATGGCCTGCCTCTTAAGGCCAGGGTCACCCTGGAGACCAAGCCAACCCACTGCAGCATGACTCTCCGTGAGACACTGAAGACCCAAACTAGAGTGTAGAGAGCTGCGTGGAGCCACACCTGATAATCAGCTCCTAATATTGGCTAAGGCCTGATCATGCAATGATTGTCAGCTGCTTGCATATGCGTGAACCTATGGGCAGTGCCCACCTGGCAATCCGGGGTTGGCGGGCTCGTGCCTTTTTAAGGGCTGGGAGAGGTTTGCCCGAGAGAGAGAGAGAGAGAGAGAGAGAGAGAGAGAGAGAGAGAGATACATTGTTAAAAAAGGTCCTGAATAAACTGCTAGTGAGAAGCACTCTGGTGTCGCATCATCCTTGCTGGTCGAGGTGGGTGTGACACTAGAGCACTTTAACATGTCAGAACTCCAGTAAGAAATGCTAACGGAAAAGTGACCATCAGATCCTGAGGCTGGAGAGAGGACTCGGCGGCCAAGAGAGCACACAGCTCTGCAAAGGACCCAAGTTCAGTTCCCAGAACCCATGTCCAGCAGCCTGCGACCTCCTGTAACTCCAGCTCCGGGGGCATCTACTTCCTCCGGCCTCCGAGGGCACCGCAGATCAGGATGTGGTTCTGGTCATTAAAACTAGGAAGTAGGTCCTCTTAGCACTGGCTGGACTATGTTTTCATTTGTTTTTCTTTCCTGGATGCTCTTGATTGTCCTCAGCCACTCTTTAAGGATTGGGGTCAGATAGGATTTTTCTTGATGCCTTAGTCAACTATTCAGACGCAGCACACTTGCAAATGTTTGGAACACGTAGGAAAGTTGCATGTTAACTACCCGAGTCCGTTCTCCTCTCTCTAATGAGGCGTCAGCTGATTAAAAGCCACCTGGTCAGAAAGAGCTGGGCCAGGATCAAAGCTGTTTTGTTGACTCTGAGGAAAAAGAAAAGAAAACAAGGACACTGTCGATAAGGTTGGCCATTCTAACATTTGTTCAGTGGAGTTCGGAGAGCTCCAAGAACCTGATAATATAATCAAACTAAAAGACTAGGCTAGTCTGAGGTTTCTCTTTCTGTTTGGATGGTTACTTAAATGGTTCCCCTCCGGCCATTGGCTCTTTGTTTACTTGGTGCACAAGAGGTGCTGCCAGGGCCCTTGAGGCTGCTAAGTGCTCCAAAGGGTGTGCCAACAGCTCCGACAGGTTTGTGCACTGCTACCCCAGCCTTTCTCCCTAAGGCATGGTCTTCGTCACTTTCTATTGCTGTGAGGAGACACCATGACCAAGGCTTTCTTATAAAAGAAAGCATTTAACTGGGGCTCGCTTACAGTTTCAGAGGGTGAGTTTATGACCATCATGGCAGGAAGTAGATGGGCAAGATGCTGGAGCCATAGCTGAGAGCTTTCCATCCTGATCTGCAGGCAGCAGGCAGAGAGATTGGAGAGACTGGGCCTGGCATGGGCTTTTGAAACCTGAAAGCCTGACACACTTCCTGCAATAAGGCCACACCTCTTAATCCTTTCCGAACAGTTTTCATAGGCAGCTGAGGATTATGCATGCAAATATTTGAGCCTATGAGGCCATTTTCATTCATTCTACCACAGGCACTAAGGGAACCAAGCTGAGGCTCCTGCTTTGAGGCATGACCCCTGGTCCAGGATTTTTTTCTGACTTTAGATCCTGAGCTTGGCTTCAAGGCTGTCCTCCATGCTGGCCTGTCATGAACTGTCAGTTTCAATTCCTTCTTTCATAAATGTTTATCGGATTCTATGGCAATCAGAAATAGTAGGGCCCGTTTCCTCTGGACCCAACAGGAAAACAGGTCCATGATAACATGGTTATGCTGGGCACATCTTAAGAGTTCTCCACGGTGTCCTGTGAGCTCTGGGATCACAGAGGCTAAACTCTTTGGGACAGATAATACTTATTTTCTACTGAAAATACTTTCTTAATGAGTTTGCTATTGTGTAACTCTCTTTTTTGGACGGTCGTTTTTCAGAATACTTCTGAGTAAAAGAAAAAGTTGGGTTCAGCTCCTCTCATGACTAATATTTTCCTTCTTTTTTTTTTAAAAAAATCTATGAAATTTCTGCACATAACAATGAGCACTTGTAAATTCTTTATCTAAATTTACTGCATGTCAACATGTTCCTCCGTGTTTGTTCTAGCATCTCTCTATTCCAAAACTATGTATTTCCTAGCCCATCTGAAGGCACACTGTCGGCAGCCTCCCGCATCTCCCCTAAACAGCTCAACCAGCACGGCCTAAAATAAGGACATTCTCTTGTAAGAACAAATAGCCCAAATGATGACACCTGAGAACCTTCCAATCCCCACCTCCATTCACCAGGCATCCTGTGTTCACATGTATCCAGTGTCTTTTGTACCTGTTTCTACTGTATATCCAGGCTACAACAAGGCTTTTTAAAACATTGTAAATTCTCACCACTTGTACAAGAGCTCTTTTCATATATTTTAAGTAAGCAAGAAAGAATCTGCTTCTCTTCCTAGGTGAGGCTCTGCATGACAATGGTTTCCCCAAACCTTTGCCAAGGAATCCTTTGGTTTTAAAATATGTGTGTGGACACCGAAGGTCATCTGGAATGTTCTTATTTCATCACACTAGAAGGCATGGGGTGGACATGGTTCCCATGTGAAATCCTAACTAAGGAAAATACAGAAATAGATGAAAACAAATACAGGGAGAACATCAGGTGACTTTGCTTTCAAATGGTAAGAAGACCTGAATGTATGAAGCAGCTGTTCACAGGGGTCAGCAGACCTTAGAAATAGCAAAGAGCGACAGGCCACTCCTGCCAAAAGACCAGATATTCTCTGCCTGACCTCCCCTTCCCTCCAACACCAGCAAGCGTTTTCATGAACACACCAGTGGAGCAGGCCAGTAAAACTAGGAACACAACACCAACACACTTTGAAAATCCAGAGAAAAAACAGAAACCAAAGAGCAAAACACCAACCCAACAAAGACAAACCCAGAAATCACCACCTAGACCTATAATCATCCCAAACCCATATGCCTAGATATCAGCATAAGAACACAATAGCAGCCAGGGCCATGTGTCTCCATTAGAGCCCAACTACCCACTACAGCAGGGCCTGACTATTCCAACATAGCTGAAGCACAAGGAAAAAGACCTTAAAACAAATTATCTGAAGATGATGGAAGTCCTTAAAGAAGAAATAAACAAATCCCTTAGAGAAAGAAAGAGGGAAGGAAAGAAAGGAAAAAAGAAAGAAAGAAAGAAAGAAAGAAAGAAAAAGGAAGAACAAAACCAACAGTAGAAGAAAATAAGTAAAACTGTTTTAGATCTGGAAATGGAAATAGAAACAATAGGGAAAATAAAAATTGAAGGAATTCTGGGAATTAAAAATTTAAGTATGCAGACAGGAACTACAGAGGCAAGCTTCACCAGGAGAATACAAGGGATAGAAGAAAGAAGCTTAGGTATTGACAATATGATGGAAAATGGTTACATTGGTCAAAGAAAAAATCCTGACACAAAAAATCAAGACCAAACCTGCCAATAATAGGAATAGATAAAGGAGAAGAAACCCAGCTCAAAGGTCCAGAAAATATTTTCAACAAAATCACACAAGAAAAATTTTCTAATCTAAAGAAGGAGAGTACTTTCTTGTACTCATAAAGGTATTAGAAGCATACAGAACACCAAATATATTGGACTAGAAAAGAAAGTTGCATCACCACTAGTAATTAAAACACTATTACAGAATATAGAGAACATACAGAATATATAATATAAGATACAGAATAAAGAAATAATATTAAAAACTGCAATAGAAAAAGACCAAGTAAAATATAAATGTAGACCCAGCAGAATTAAACCTGACTTCTCAATGGAGACTTGAAAAGTCAGAAGAGCCTAGATAGATGTGTTGCAGACTCGAAGAGATCACAGATACCCACCCAGCAAAACTTTCAATCATCATAGATGGAGAAAATAAGATATTCTAAGATAAAGTCAAATTTAAGAATATCTATCTATAAATTCAGTCCTACAGAAGGTGCTAGAAGGAAAACTCCAAAACCAAGAAAGTTAACTACATCCACAAAAGCACAGAAAATAAATAGTCTCACATCAACAAAACCCAAAGAAGAGAAATACACACACACAAACCACCACCAGCAACAACAGTAACAGCAATAACAAAGTAATTGGAATTAACAATTGTTGGTCACTGATATCTCTCAGTATCAATGACCAGCCTCAACTCCCCAATTAAAAGACACAAATTAATAGAATGGGTTTGAAAATAGGATCTGCTACATCCAAGAAACACACCTCAACATCAAGGATAGACATTACCAAAGAGTAATATACCTCAGAGTATATAGAAAAACATATTCCAAGCAAATGAACATAAGAAGCAAACTTGTGTAGCCATCTTAATATCTAACAAATTAGACTGAAAACCAAAATTAATCAAAAGAGATGGGGAAGAATACTGCATATTCATCAAAGGAAAAATACACTAAGATGGCATTTCAATTCTTAATATCTATCTCCCAAAGACACCAGCTTTTGTAAATGAAACACTACTACAGCTTAAATCACAGATTGACCCTCAACCACTGATAGTGAGAGATTTCAGTAACCCACTCTTACCAATGGACAGGTCATCCAGACAAAAACTAAACAGAGAAATACTGGAGCTAGCAGACATTATATACAAAATGGACCCAAGAGATATTTAGAGAACATTTCACATAAACACAAAAGAATACATCTTCTTCTCAGCACCTCATGGAACTTTGCACAAAATTTACCACATACTTGAACACAAAGCAAATCTCAATAGATATAAGAGAATTGAAATAATTCCCTATATCCTCTCAGACTGCTATGGATTGAAGTTGAATATCAACAACAGCAGAAACAACAGAAAGCCTACAAATTCATGGACACTGAACAACACTCTGCTGAATGAAAAATCAATCAAGACAGAAATAAAGAAATTAAAAACTTTGTAGACTTTAATGGAAATGAGTTTACATACTCAAACTTATGGGAAATGAGGGAAGTGATGCTAAGAGAAAGGTTCATGGCACTAAATGCCTCCATAACAAAACTCGAGACACCTCACTCTAGCGTCTGAACAGCACACCTGAACAGCTGTAGAACAGAAAGAAGTAAACATACACCAAGAAGAGTAGGTGCAAAAAATATAATCAAACTGAGGACTGAAGTCAGTAAATTTGAAACAAAGAGAACAATACAAAGAAACAAGGAAGCAAAGAGTTTGTTCTTTGAGAAAATTAACTAAATAGACAAACTCTTATCCAAACTATCTAAAAGATGGTCAGAGAATATCCAAATTAATAAAATCAGAAATAAAAAGGAGGACATGACAACAGACACTGAAGAAATCCAGAGAATCATAAGGACATATTTTAAAAAATCTGTACTCCACCAAATTGGAAAACCTAAAAAAAAGTGAATAATTTTCTCAATAGACACCATTTACCAAAGTTAAATCAATATCAGACAAACAATTTAAGTAGACCTATAACCCCTAATGAAATATAAGCAGTTGTTAAGAGTCTCCCAATTAAAAAAAAAAACAAACCATGAAACAGAACAAAACAAAGCCATGGTTTTAGTACAGAATTCTATCAGACTTTAAACTTTCAAAGAAGAGTTAATACCAATAGTCCTCAAATTATTCCACAAAATAGAAACAGAAGGGATACTGCCCAATTCATTTTATGAGGCCACATTTCGCTAGATACTGAAAACCCCTTTGACAAAACCCTACACCCCTCATGATGAAAGTCCTGGAGAGATCAGGGATACAAGGTGCATCCCTAAACGTAGTGAAAGTACTTTACAGTGAGTCTAGAGCCAATATTAAATTAAATGGAGAGAAACCCAAAGCAATTCCACTGAAATAGGAACAAGCCAAGCTTGTCCACTCTCTCCATATCTACTCAATATAATACTTGAAGTCATAGCAAGAGCAATAAGACAAGTGAAGGAGATCAAGGGGGTTCAAATTGTAAAGGAAGAAGTCAAACTTTCACTATTTGTAGATAATATAATAGTATACATAAATGACCTTGAAAATCCCACTAAGGAATTCTTACAGCTGATAAATATTTTTAGGAAAGTGGCAGGATATGAGATAAACTAAAAAAAAAAAAATCAGTAGTCCATCTGCATACAAATGGCAAACAGACTGAGAAAGAAATCAGGGAACAACACCCTTCACAATAACCTCTAATATAAAATATCTTGGGGTAACTATAACCAATTAGAAAATGGAAAGATCTCCTATGTTCATGGGCTAGTAGGATTAATGTAATAAAAATGGCTATACTACCAAAAACAATCTACAGAGTCAATGAAATTCCCATAAAAATTGCAAAACAATTCTTTACAGACCTTGGAAAAACAATTCTCAATTTTGTATGGAAAAACAATGCTAAAGGATAGCTAAAACAATTCTGAACAATAAAAGAGCTTCTAGAGGTCTCACCATCCCTGATTTCAAGTTGTACTCCAGAGCTATAGTAATAAGAACTGTATGGCATTGATATAAAAACAGTCATGTTGATCAATGGAACCAAAATCCAAAGCTAGATACAAATTCACATACCTATGGACCATTATTATTATTATTATTATTATTGCAAAAGCCAAAAATACACACTGGAGAAAAGGAAAGCATCTTCAACAAATAGTACTGATCAAACTGGATGTCTGCATGTAAAAGAATTCAAATAGACCTATAAACCCATATTTATCACCCTGCACTACACTCAAGTCCAAGTAGATCAAAGACCTTAACATAAAACCAGACACACTGAACCTGATAGAAAACAAAGTGGGAACAGCCTTGAATACATTGGTTTAAGATGTCAACTCTCTGAACAGAACACAGATAGTGCAGGCATTAAGATAAACAATTAATAAACGGGACCTCCTGATATCTAAAACTTCTGTAAAGCAAAGGACACTGTCAATAGGACAAAAAGGAAGCCTACAGAATGGGAAAAGGTTTTTACTAACTCCATAGCTAATAGAAGTCTAATATCCAAAATATATAAATAACTCTATAAATTAGATATCAAAAAAGTAATTCAATTAAAAATGGGGTAAAGATCTAAACAAAGAATTCACTTTTATATTATTTTAATTTTATTTTTTAAAAAGAAAACAAGCTATCTTTCCTTCATTATACATACCGAATCTAAGTTCCCACTCATCCCCTCCTCCCATTCTCTCTACTTACCCCCACCCCACCTCACCTCCATCCATTCCATAGAGAGGGTAAGGCACAGTGCTTTGGGGAAGGCCCAAGGTCCTCCTTATTATATCAAGACTGAGCAAGGTATCTGTCCAAAGAGAATAGGTTCTCAAAAGAACAATACAAGCAGTAGGGTTAAATCCTGGTGCCAATTCCAGTGGGCTCTCAGTCTGCCCCAACCATGCAACTGTCAACCACATTCAGAGGGACTAGTTTCGTCTTATGCTTGTCCAGCTGGTGTTGGTGAGCTCTTATTAGCTCAAGTAAACTGTTTCAGTGGGTAAACCCATCATGGTCTTGACCACTTTGTTCATATTCTCACTCCTCCCACTCTTCAATTGAACTTTTAAGAGCTCAGTCCAGTGCTCTGATGCAGGTCTCTGCTTCTGTTTCCATCAGTAGTTAGATGAAGGTCCTATGGTGATTTTTAAGATATTCATCAGTCTGACTAGAGGGCAAGGCCAGTTCGGGCACCCTCCCCTCTATTGCTTAAGGCCTTAGCTGGGGTCATCCTTGTGGATTCCTGGAAATTTCTCTAGAGCCAAGTTTCTTGCTAACCCCATAATGGCTCCCTCAATCAAGATATCTCTTTCCTTGTTCTCATTTCTGTTCTTCCTCCATATTGACTATCCCATTCCCTCAAGTTCTCCTCACCTCTCCCCTTCTCCTCTCTTCCCCTTCTATCCTCCCTTCTTCCCCCACCGCTATGTTCCCAATTTTGTCAGGTGATCTTGTTTATTTCAACTTTCCAGGTAGATCTATATATGTTTTTCTTGGGGTTCACCCTGTTACTCAGCTTCTCTAGGATCATGAACTATATAGGCTCAATATCTTTTGCTTATAGCTATTATCCACTTATGAGTGAGTATATACCATATTCATCTTTTTGGGTCTGTGTTACCTCACTCAGGATAGTGTTATAAGGAGGCCGCTTGTTGGTTTCCAGCTGCTCGGCCCTGAAATAATCACACAGAAACTATATTATTTCAATCACGGCTTGGCCCATTAGCCCTAGCTTCTTATTGGCTAACTCTTACATCTTAATTTAACCCATCTCCATTAATCTGTACATCACCACAAGGTCATGGCCTATCAGCAAAGTTTCAGCATGTCTGTCTATAGAGACAACTCCATGGTTTCTCCCTGACTCTGCTTCCTATCTCCCAGCATTCAGTTTAGTTTTCCCCACCTAGCTCTGCTCTGCCTTATCAGGCCAAGCCAGTTTTCTTTATTAACTAACCAATCATATTTACAGCATATCGAGGGGAATCCCACATCAGGTAGTGTTTCTTAATTCTATCCATTTGCATGCAAAATTCAAGATGTCATTGTTTTTTTTTTTGTTTTTTTTTTTTTTACAGCTGAGTAGTGCTCTAATGTGTAAGTGTGCCGCATTTTTTAAAAATCCATTCTTCACGTTGTTTCCAAGTTCTGGCTATTACAAATAATGCTGCTATGAACATAGTTGAATATATGTCTTTGTAGTATGTTTGAGCATCCTTTGGGTATACGCCCAAGAGTGGTATTGCTGGATCCTGAGGCAGGTTGATTCCCAATTTCCTGAGAAACTGCCATACTGATTTCCAAAGTGGTTGTACAAGTTTGCACTCCCACCAGCAATGGATGAGTCTTTTCCTTACTCCACATCTTCTCCAGCATAAGCTATCACTGACAATGGGTGCTGGCACCTGGCTTTCCAAAGGAGAGGGCTATCTATTGTATATACTCTTAAGACATTTTCAGCTTCTCTAGAAAGAGAAAGTTGCCATGTGACAGTTCTGGCCAATAAAGTGGAAACGAAACACGGATTCTGCTTCTGCACGTATTCTGTCCATCTGCCTCTCCTGGGTGCACAGCCCTGCTAGGGGAAAAGGGTGAACGAAGACTCTCCGTGCTGTCAGTGCTTGCCCCTCTCCTACGAGAGCTTCTCCAGTCATCTTCAGAGGTGCACGCCTCTGCGAACTTCTCCAGAATTTAATGAAAACACAAACGTGTGTCCAAATGCAAGTACACATTACTGTATACAATTTTTCTAAAAATAGTTTGAGATTGTTGCTGCCTCTCAGCTCTGCCACCATTTAAGCCTGACCCTTGGAGCTGAGAATGCAGATTGGACGGTAGAGTACGGGCCTAGTATGTACAGAGCCCTGGATTCTTTCCCCAGCACCACACCACAATGCCAGCACTCAGGAGGCACAGGGGATTAGGAGTTCAAGGTCATCCTCTGCTGCTCAGCAAGATTGAGGCCAGCCTGAGCTATATGAGACCCTGTCTCAGATATAAATTAGAGATAGAGAGAGGGAGGGAGGGAGGGAGAAAGAGAGAGAGAGCACAATCTTTACCCTGAGGAGTTACGAGTTTTTGAGTTCTCAGTCACTGGCTTCTTCTGTCAGTTGAGGAGTCTTTTTTCTTTTCTTTTCTTTTTTTTTTTTGTTATATTTTTTATTGAGAAAAGGAGAAAAAAAAAACAAGTTTCCACCTCCTCCCAGCCTCCCAATTCCCTCCCCCTCCTCCCACCCTTCTCCCCCTCCCCCCACTCCTCTCCCCCTCCCTCTCCAGTCCAAAGATCAGTCAGGGTTCCCTGCCCTGTGGTAAGTCCTAGGTCTCCTCCCCTCCGTCCATTTCTAGGAAGGTGAGTTGAGGAGTCTTGATTTGGTTCAGTTTCTCTGTCAGTTAAAGAGCTAAAAAGCGGGGAAATCTTGAGCACCATCACTAACAGTGGGTGAAGTCTCTCAAACTCAGCAAACCACACTGGAGTTAACAGGTAAAGGAAGGCTTTTATTAAGGGCAAGAAAACATACACAGCAAGGCAGAGAGAAGACCTCCCCAAGCACAGGAGAAGCCGAAGCCACCTCTCTCCTCGAGTGCTGGCGTTTTAAGGGTTCCCCCAGGGAGTCTTCATCCCCCAATCTGGGGTTTGTTAGTTTGAACACACAGGCTAAACAGGTCCCGATGTGGCTGCCACAGGCAGGAAGACCCTCCTTCGGGGAGAAAAGGTGCACCAGGCTAGTGTTTTAAGCTGCAAGACTTTAGTCCTGGGTCAGGAAAGGAGCAACCATCTTAGAATTTCACCATCATATTACTATGGTCCTCCCCCCGTCTGTCGCCTGTCAGGAAAACTTTCTAGCTCCAAGTCCCTCCATTCTTTGCTGGCTTGGGTGCAACAAGTTGAACAGAAGATTAACTACTCTCCCCAACCCATGATGCATTAATAACTGCTTTGTGTGCAGTAGAAGAACCGCCAGCAGTGGGAGAGGACTCTACCTGTTAAACATGTATTGAGTACTCTGTTTGCAAAGACTGCACTAACCACATAGTTTGCTAAACTTTTTCAGGAAAGAGCCAGATAGTAAATATTAAGGTTCCATGTGTCAAGATGGAGATCTGAGTGTGTAATGTATATGCTATGTAACCATTTAGAATGTAAACACTAAGACATTTTACAACTACCCTTACTTCACAACTATACACAAAAAATAACTCAAAATAAGCCAAAGAGTTGGTTGAAAGGGCTAAAAGATACGAAACTCTTAAAAGAAAACACAGGCATAAGCCGCCATGGCCTTAGATTAGGCAATGCCTATTTGACAATAACACAAACACAGAGAGCTTCACCCCCATCAAAGACGCTTTCATGTACCAAGTAAGAAAATGAAAGGGAGTAGACAGACTAGCAAAAAGTCTCTCATAGGAGTTTAAAGTCCAGGGAAGAAAAAACAATCCAATTAAAATTTAAAAATGGAGAAGGACTTGAATAGACTTCTTTAGAAAAAGGAGGAAGGCAGGTTGCCAATAAACACATGAAAAGATATTTAGTATTATCCCTCACCAAGAAAATGCAAATAAAAACCACAATGAGGTACCATTTCAAATCTAATACAATAAGTCAACAGATACGAGAAAGGAAATGAGAAGTATTTCTGATGGGGAAAATCTGGAGCCCTCATACATGCTAGCAGGGATGTAAAAGGGTACAAGGGGCATGGAAAAAGTTCGAGAATTCCTCAGAAAGCTAAGCAGAGCACTGGCGTGTCACCCAGAAACTACGCTTGTGAATAAAAGCCCGTAAGAATTGCAGTGGGGAATCCTGACAGATGCTTGCACACCAGTGTTCAGTGGCGTTAGTCCCGACAGCCAACCAACAAGCAACCTAGTCCAAGTGACTCTCATTCAGCCACAGAAGGGAAGTTTTGACATGGGCTATGTGGTGGCTAGTTTTAGATGCCAAGATAAAGGGATTCAATGATACTCAGACAGAGGGTAAAGCACTACGTCTGTCCGTCCAGGCGTACGTCCAGGAGAGCATTTCTAGATGAGATGTGCATTGCGATCATTAGCGCGGGTGCTCCAGTCACTTCTCCCAGTGTGGCCAAGATACATGGCGTGGGCAGCTTAGGGGCTAAAAGGTTGACTTTTTTTTTTGTCATTATAAGAAAGACATGGGAAACCTTTGGACAAAGAGGCTCAGAAAAGATTCTGAGTAACACTTGTGCAGCGTCACAAGTGCTAATATTCCAGGCTGCCCCTTTGCAAGTTGAAACGTAATCTCCATTTTTAAACTAAATTAACATGATTTCCAAACAGAGGATCATATTTATATCAGATTTATACAACCACATCAGATTACTATTAACATGTAAAATAGTCTCTTTTATGCTGTGGGTAAGAAATAGATTGGAGAGAATGATTTGATTTCTGCTTTAATGCCGAGGTTTTAAATTAATCAGAATGGACATGTTTAGGTTGCACGAAACTCCGATGCCGAGAAAACAGCAGGTAAGGACAGACTTACCTCTAGAACCTGTTGGGATCCTCACTCAGGATAGTCAGAATCTTTTCTGAGCCTCTTTGTCCAAAGGTTTCCCATTCTTCTTATAAGAAAAAGGGCTTCTCTATTAGCTATATGTTAAACAGGTGGAAGAAATCCTTAAATGAAAAAAAGAGATTAACACCAACATCATAAATGCATTTTTTAAGAAACATTTCAACTTACAACGTAATAAACTGAACAGAATGTCATAAGAATGTCAAACTAGGCACTGTAAAAATAAATGTTATTCCCATGGGAAAAAAAAAAAGAAAGACATGGTTGCTGAATGGTCTTGGTCCCTGATGGTAGAAGCCCATAGCATGGCTTATTCATAAATCAGTAGATCAGGAAACAGAGATGAGACCAGAAGCTGGCCTAGGCTATAACCCTAAAGGCCCACTGCTGGTAATTTATATCCACCACCTAGGTCCTAAGTCCCCATCATTCCACACCCTCCCAAATCAGCAGCACAAGCTAAAGATAACAAGGTTTAAACACAGGAATCTATGGGGAACGTTTCACATTCCATCCATCATACTCAATAACTTTCAATATGAGAAGCTACCAAATCAGCCGAGAGCCCCAATAGAGCAGAAGAGCAAAGAAAGGGTTTCCTGTACTCCTCTCCTCTCTGCACAGATAGATATGGAGATAGATATAAAGAGATGGATACATACATACGCTCATGGATTAAGAGAAAGACAGAGATACAGATCCAGATATTTGGGAGCTCTTCCACTGCCCTTCATATTGGAACTCTAGCTCTCTAGTCTTGTCTTCCAGGTCTTGGACTAGAGACCTTCCTGATTCCACGGAGTAATGGGTAGCTAAGCCACACTATTACCTCCTGTTCCCTCAGCTTGTTGATGGCTAGTTATGAGGCTTCCCGACCTCCATAATTATGTGAGACTATTAATTCACTTTTTATATATCTACTTATACAGACAGCTATTACTTAACATTGGGGTACATTTTAAGAAATGCTATCGGGCAACTTTGCTAATGTCCCAGCATCATAGGGTGTACTTATACAATCCTAGATGGCGTAGCACACCTAGGTGACAGGGAGTAGCCTATGACACCTGGGTCCATGAGCACTGGAGCGACAAAAGATTAAATCAAGCAGAACAGAAAACAAAGCCATCAAGATCTCAAGTCATCTTGAGTTAGGTGAAGCTGCTGCCAATGCCATACGGCACACCAGTTTATGGGACTCGAAAAGATTCTTGCTAAACTTGAGAACTCAGAGAGAAATTTTGAGGCTAAAAACAAGGACCAAGTTAAGAGGTGGAAGAAGGGCTTCCTTTGGCCAAGGAGAGAAAATTATTCTGTAAAAGAGGCTGGAAAGGAAGGGACCAAGACTGAGAGAAACGGGACACCCAGAGAGCAAAGGTTCCGTGGGCTTTTCAGTACTGAGGTCACTTTTTGATCGGGTCTCCATTTGGCATCTGAGGACACGTAACAGTGAGCAGAGTACCCAATGTCTGCCATTCACACGCTCAGGCCGAGCTGCTCTCCCCTCGACTCCGTGGCCACTGGCCTCCGAAACTGCCAAACTGTGTCCCTTGCTGTGTCCTTCGTGTATCTGATCAAACCACTAGGAAACACTGCCCCTGAACTCGCCCTGTTTTTAAATCAAAGACTGGAGTACCTGCTGCCGGTCTATAAGTTTTAGAAGCTTCCCTCTTTATGTGGCTAGCTCCGTGTACTGCACCCACTTTTTAAAGTTTTCCTTTACTTTACATAGGCCCCGCCCTAATATCAGCTGGCCCGTGACAGGAGTCCAAATGGAGAGCCACAGTCCCTTGGCCCAGCCTCATGCATATGAGTCCAGTTCTCGCACTCCAAGGAGGGCTCACAGTCAGCACAGGCTCCACAACCAGCGTCCTTCGACCCTGTCTCTGAGACACACAGAATAACAGCGTTCTCCACCCTCAGGAGGTGGGGGATAAGCCCACCCAGGAGGTGTGGGTGTTTGAGGTATGGCCTTTCGCCACACGACCCTATGGCTACTCTTCTGTCGAGTTTAAGGTAGTTCTGATTTCCTCTCAGTTTCGTTAAACTCTCCTCGGTTGACCCATTCGCGCCTCCTTCGTCGCACTCTGGAAGTGAGACAGCTCTGCTTTTCTCACGTTTGACCCAAGAGCCCCAGCCAGCAAGCAGTCACTTTCTTTTTTTTTTTTTTTCTTTTTCTTTTTTTATTGAGAAAAGGAAAAAAAAAGTATCCCCCTCCTCCCAGCCTCCCATTTCCCTCCCCCTCCTCCCACCATTCTCCCCCCTCCCCCAAACTCCTCTCCCCCTCCCTCTCCAGTCCATAGAGCAGTCAGGGTTCCCTGCCCTGTGGAAAGTCCAAGGTCCGCCCCCCTCCGTCCATGTCTAGGACTGGCTAGGCTCCCACAAAGCCAGAACATGAAGTAGGAACAAAACCCCGTGCCATTGTCCTTGGCTTCTCATCAGCCCTCATTGTTTGCCATGTTCAGAGAGTCCGGTTTTATCCCATGCTTTTTCAGTCACAGTCCAGCCGGCCTTGGTGAGCTCCCACTAGATCAGCCCCCTTGTCTCAGTGGGTGGGTGCGCCCCTCGTGGTCCCGACTTCCTTGCTCATCTTCTCCCTCCTTCCGCTCCTCATTGGGACCTTGGGAGCTCAGACCAGTGCTCCAGTGTGTGTCTCTGTCTCTATCTCCATCCATCACCAGATGAAGGTTCTATGGTGGTATGCAAGATATTCGTCAGTATTGCTATAGGATAGGGTCATTTCAGGTTGCCTATCCTCAGCTGCCCAAGGGACTAACTGGGGACATCACCATGGGCTCCTGGGAGCCACTCTAGGGTCAAGTCTCTTGCCAACCCTAAAGTGGCTCCCTTAACTAAGAATTGTGGTTCCATGCTCCCCTGGACAATAATCAACTTTATATGGAAAAACAAAAAGCCCAGGATAGCCAAAACAATCCTATACAATAAAGGATCTTCTGGAGGCATTACCATCCCTGACTTCAAACTCTATTACAGAGCTACAGTAATGAAAACAGTGTGGTACTGGCATAAAAACAGAGAAGTTGACCAATGGAAACGTATAGAAGACCCAGATTTTAACCCACAAACCTATGAACACCTCATTTTCGATAAAGGAGCTAAAAGTATACAAAGGAAGAAAGAAAGCATCTTCAACAAATGGTGCTGGCACAACTGGATGTCAACCTGTAGAAGAATGAAAATAGACCCATATCTATCACCATGCACAAAACTCAAGTCCAAATGGATTAAAGACCTCAATATCAGCCCGAACACACTGAACCTGATAGAAGAGAAAGTGGGAAGTACCCTACAACAGATGGGCACAGGAGATCGCTTCCTATGTATAACCCCAGCAGCACAGACATTAAGGGCAACATTGAATAAATGGGAACTACTAAAACTGAGAAGCTTCTGTAAAGCAAAGGACACTGTCACTAAGACAAAAAGGCAACCTACTGACTGGGAGAAGATCTTCACCAACCCCGCAACAGACAAAGGTCTGATCTCCAAAATATATAGAGAACTCAAGAAACTAGACTTTAAAATGCTAATTAACCCAATTAAAAAATGGGGCACTGAACTGAACAGAGAATTCTCAACAGAAGAAGTTCAAATGGCCAAAAGACACTTAGGGTCATGCTCAACTTCCTTAGCAATCAGTGAAATGCAAATCAAAACAACTTTGAGATATCATCTTACACCTGTCAGAATGGCTGAAGTCAAAAACACCAATGATAGCCTGTGCTGGAGAGACTGTGGAGGAAGGGGTACCCTCATCCATTGCTGGTGGGAATGCAATCTTGTGCAACCACTTTGGAAATCAGTGTTTCGGTTTCTCAGGAAATTCGGGATCAACCTACCTCTGGACCCAGCAATACCACTCTTGGGAATATACCCAAGAGATGCCCTATCATAAGACAAAAGCATTTGTTCAACTATGTTCATAGTAGTATTATTTGTAATAGCCAGAACCTGGAAACAATCTAGATGCCCTTCAATGGAAGAATGGATGAAGAAAGTATGGAATATATACACATTAGAGTATTATGCTGCGGTAAAAAACAATGACTTCTCGAATTTTGCATGCAAATGGATGGAAATAGAAAACACTATCCTGAGTGAGGTAACCCAGACCCAAAAAGATGAACATGGGATGTACTCACTCATAATTGGTTTCTAGCCATAAATAAGGGTCACGGAGACTACAATTGGTGAACCTAAAGAAACTAAATAAGAAGGTGAACCCAAGGAAAAACATATAGTTATCCTCTTGGCTATGGGAAGTAGACAAAATTGCAGGGGAGAAAATTGGAATCTTGGGGGTGGGGTGGGATGGGGGTAAGGGGAGATGGGGAGAGAAAAGTTAGAAGGGAAGGAGGGGGGGAACTTGGGGAAGCAGGAGGATTGGGATAAAGGAAGCAGTCACTTTCTAAAGCACTTTTTGGTCCCCTGCTTTCCTCTTACTCTCCCTGCACCCAAGGCTGAGGGCAGAATGGGAGTTGGAGCCAGATCTCCAGCCTCCCTTCCGGTGCCCTTTTGTCCTGTCACAACCTCTCAAGGGGCCACACTCAGGATAATTAACAGGCTATCGGAGCTAACATTTCCAGGCCCTGGCCAGAGTCAAAGACATCGTCAGGGGTGGAAGATGCTTCTTAGTGAGGGAGAAAAATGCCGAGGATCCAATCCAGAGAAAATGAATGAACAAAGAAGGGCTGTTTTGCTTTGTTTGAATTAATGAAAAGAGAAAACTCGTATTTCCGCTTCCTTCTCATGTCATGTCTGTGTTTGTGTGTGTGTGTGTGCGCGCGCCCACATGCGTGTGCACACATATCACAGTGTATGTATGGAGGTCATAAGACAAGCTCTACTGTTGAGCCATGTCTTCCATGATTTTTGTGAAGGGTATCTTGCTGTTTGCTCACTAGGCTGGCTGGCTGACCAGTTTCCAGGGATTCTCCTGTTTCAAAGTTTCACTCCCATGTTAGTTTAGAAGCTCTTTGATTGCAGGTACATGCTAGCTACCACATCTAGTTTGTTTTTTTTTTAAGCCTACAATAAATATTTTATTATAGAAAATACTAAACTAAATGGGATATCCAGATATAAGCCCATCCAATATTCTGAGAGATTTATTATTCAATTATGCAATCTAACAGGGTCACAGATTATTTTAACAAGGAAGTAGAAAAAGATCCCATTATGTTCTTTTCTGAAGATAAAGCTATCTTAGTTTATAAAGTTAAAAATGTTAATATTTTCTTAAGCAAAATTAAATGTTTTTTATGATATAGATTTCCTGGATTTTCTTTTTCCGTGTGTGTGTGTTTGTGCACGTGCGTGCGTGCATGCGTGTGTACATGTGTGTGTGTTTGTGTGTGTGTGTGTATGTGTGAACGAACGTACATGGCTTTCATTCTTCACTTCTCTTCTTGCACTGTGTGGGTTCTTAGAACTAAACTCAGGTGCAGCAAGTGCCCCTCCCCAAGAGCCCTCAAACATGTTCTTAAGTCTATACAACCACATCTAGTTTTAACATGGAAATTCAAACTCAGGTCAAGCGTTTCCCCACTGAGCCATCTCTACAGCCTGGCATGGATCCTTTTTAATTGAGCCAGTGAGATAATCAAACAGAACCCTTTCGGTATCTATTTGCCACTGTTCTAGTAAAAACCAAATTGGGAACAAGCTGTCACAGCAGTCACAGAAACCCACATATTGGGCTGGGCAAGATGGCACACCACTTTATGAGTCCATCCCTGGGGAGGAAGAGGTTGGGGATCTCTGTGAGTGTGAGGCCAACTGGTCTATATAGCAAGTTCTCAGCCAGCCAAGGCTACACAGTGAGACTCTGTTCAAGGAAAAAAAGCAGCGGGGGGGGGGGGGCTACATATTGTTACCATCTCTTCAGCCTCTAACTTGATATAGTTAATATATCTGCCTTTCTGCCCACTAACTGATGGTCAATATATATTTCATATACTGAATTGTTGCAGAGAAACCAATCATGCTAAAATCTGATCCTTTATTCCTAAGAATAGTTCCATGTCAACATGGCTTCTTGAAAATACTGCCAATATTTAAGAGAAGCCATGTTGATTTTGTGCTGGGATTCTGCGTTGGTGTGCATTAAATAAAGACCGTTTGTAATGAAGATGAACAAGTATAGGAATACAGATACGCTGGTCTTCGGGGGAGTGAAAGTCATTTGAGGATGGATAGTGGAGGGATTCTGAGAGCAGAGTGTTCCAGACCTCCCCGGTGGTTTCTTTTCAATTGATCATCTCTTGGCACCAAGCAAAGATTTTCAATTGCTAGCTGTTCTCTGAGGCTGACAATAAATCCAAGCAGCAATATATTTAATATCCACACGGAATTTTGATGAAAGTGACTTTTGGTTCTCAGCTATTCCCACAAAGCCAAACAGACTTAGTATTCAGATGCTGCTATTTCTTATTGTGCTATTGAAAACCAGAGCAAAAATCAAATATCAGAGGCAAGACAATAAATAAGGAAACTGATGGAATTTCAGAAGGACGCGATTCTGTTTCAGAGATGAAACTGAAGTCAGACATGAAGTGAATTCTCAAAGGTCAAAGAAATCAGAGTGCCCATGAGGGGGACGTCTGGATGCATTTGAAGACGTGATTGGATGGATGATTGCGTTGGGTGGAGGAGACTTTGCTTTTATGTCATCAGATCAACAAAGACAGAGATATTGGATAACAAGAGGTGGAAAATATGTTTAGCTAACACAGAAACAGAGCCGCACCCAACGAGGAAGGCCTGGTAGCACCTCTGTGATTGATGGTTAATCTTGGGTGTCTTCTTGATGAAATCAAGACTCTCCTGGGAGATGGGTTCTCTTGTCATACTGGATGGAGATTGCCTTGATAGGCTAATAGGGGTGAGATGGGAAGATCCACCCACTGCAGGGGACACCATTCCCTGGGCTGGGAACCAAGCCCATCTATAAAGGGGAGTGTAAAAGGAGACTGTGCATTGGTTTCCCGGCCGTCCAGACTGAAATAATCACACAAAACTATATTAATTACAATACTACTTGGTTGATGGCTCAGGCATATTACTACCTAGCTAATCTTAAATAAACAAATTTCTAGTAATCTATGTATCACCATGAGGCTGTGGTCTACCAGTAAGATTCTGGCATCTTTTTCCTTCAGTAGTTACGTGGCATCTGTCTGACTCTGCCTTTTTCCCCCTGCTTTCAGTTTAGATTTCCTGCCTAGCTCTCTTCTGCCCTGCCGTAGGCCAAAAGAGCGTCTTTATTAACCAATGATAATAAAACATATTCATAGCATACAGAGGGGAATCCCACATCAGGGGAGCATCAGCTGAGCACGCTACTTCCTGACAGTGGATACAATGTGACCAGCTGCCTCAAGCTCCTGCTGCTACAACCTCCCAGCTATAATGGACTGGAACCTTGAAATGTGAGCCATGACAAGTTCTTTTTCCCTTAAGACATTTTGTCAGGATAGTTTTTATCTACCTTCATTTTAACAACAGGAAAAGTAGCTAAAATACCCTCTCTCCCCACACACACTGAGTAGCAAAAAGGATGTAGAAAGCAGATTGAGCTTATGAAAAACCCGGATATCCTGGTTACAGCGCAGACCCATTTTATATACGTGTTTTCAGTGTGTTCCAATTTGTATACTATGTTCAGAGCCACCGCTCTGGACAACCACAGTATAGGTCAAGGAAAGGAAAGGTAGAGGCAGATTGTCTCCAAACACTTGAGGCTGACACTCTGCTTTCCTCCCTAATGCTCCTTGGAGCGACTCTCAGAAACAAGACATTGTCTCTTGTCTTTTTAATAGTGAAATGATGACACAGTGGACACTGGTGAGTTTGGACCATCCTACCACTGACTGTCTTTATTTTTACTTTAATTAATCATTACTTTCTAACAAATCACCCCTAAATTTAGTGATTCGCATGAATGACTAGTCTGTCGGTTGGCCTCTGCTGACATTCTGGGTTCGCTCTCACAGATGCATTCGGCTAGGCTGAAAGACAAAAGTCAGTCTCGCTCACATGTCTACAGCGTTGGTGACAGCTGGGTCTTCTTGATTCCTTTCCTTGGGACATTTCATCTTCAGTAACTAGACCGGCCCGGCGTCTTTGGATGAAAGTCACATGAACATTCCAAAAGACTGAAAGGGAAGTTGCAAACTTCTTGAGAACAGACCTCAGAAGTAACTAAAACTTCACTTTGGCTGCATTTTTTGATTTTGGTAGAATAGAATACATTTTGTATGCTTCACCACAGGAAATGTGTTTGCCTGAGGGTTTCAGCTGCTACAATTCAAAATGCATTCTTGTGTTTGTACAGAGGCCACAGATGAGATAAGGCAGACCTTTACCTTGTTTTAACTCAGATTTCTTCCCTACATTTTTTTTTCCTAGAGGATTCTCTAGTGTCTTTTCAAAACCTTTCTTAGACGCGTCTACCTAATGTCCTCTCTCCCTTTTCACACATGTTGAATTTATATTGTGACCTTGTGGTCTCCCAATTTTCTCTTAGGATTTTTTTTCACATACTCTCAGCCCCCACCCATAAGATCTGTGCACCTTTCCTCTGCCTTGACTTCCTTAGGAGGTCAAAATATTGCAATAGTTTAGCATCATTGTCAACTTGACTGGACTTAAAATCTCCTCAGAAGTTGGGTATTTGTCAGGAGGAGTAGCTTAGAGGGAAAGACACACCCTGAGTGTGGGCAGCCCCATCTTATGGGGCTCAGACTCTGAGAACCATGAACGGAGGGAGAGAAAGAAGAATGAAGGGTTTATCTTGGTGCGGATAGCAGTCACAGAGCAGGGAAACATGGAAGTTCCTGCCATCTTTGAAAAGAAGTAGAATGGTTTCCCCCTCAAAAATGGCTCGTTCCCACTCTTAGCCCATGCATTGTGGGTGAGTTGATTTCCACTCCTAATTCTAAGACGGGCATCAACTGCTAGCCAATGAGAAATCACTGTTGGGTTGTGGATGTATCCTTGTTAAAACTAAAGAAGCAGCGAGGCCTTTACTAGCACTTTAGAGAGAGCGAGAGAGATTACTTTTCTATTGGACTTACAACAGGGAATTCTGTGATGTAGCTCTCAACATGGGTTCTAGTACTTCAGTTTCTCTTAACTATGTCTCCATTTACATTATTTTTGTATCACTGTATAAGAAGTAGCCATGCATTAGTGATTCAAGATAATATATGTGTTAGCTCACCGTTTTAGGGTCAGGGAATTGCTGTATAGATTTTTATGTTTAGAGTCTCATGGATCTGAAAACCAGTGGTGTCAGGAGGCCTGAGTGCTCGTTTGCAGGTTCACCTGGGAAATAATTGCTCCTGGGATCATTTAGGTGGTTGGCAAATTCATTTCCTTCAAGTTATTTGCCTGAAGGCCCAGGCTTTCTGCTGGCCATTGGTTACAGTCTATTCTCATTATCTAGGGGTCCACAGTTCTTACCACATATCCCATAATATGTCCATTACAGCCTGCAGGAAAGACGTTACATAATTGTAGGACTAGTATCCTGCAACCTTTGCCATATTCACTTAGCTAGAGGCAATGGGAAGCTTCACCAGTATTCAAGACAAGGGGATTTTACAAGGCTCACCTATCCCAGAGTCGCAGAGTTTTTTTGTGTTCGCTCTTCCGTGGAAGTGGGTGTGTATCTCCACCTGTACCACACAGGAGCTCCGTAAATGTTGGGCTCAGGTAGATTGTTTATTCCTCCCAGTTTTCTTTCCTAAAGTTGTTTTAGCCCTTCAACCTCCTTCACCCTTTCTTTGCTATTCTAATATTTGATATAGGATAAATCTTGTTTCTATCTACAAGAAAAAAACTCACTGGCATTTGGGTAGGTGGATTAACCCTGCATATTAGTTTGGGAAGGATTGATATCTCTATTATGTTGACGTTTCTGTTCAAATATCATGGTTTATCTATTTACTTCCAGGCCTTATTTTCTTTGTCAGCATTTTCTGGTTTTTAACATAAAACCCTGCACATTTGTAAGATTTACACCTAAGGATTTTTCTTTCACACTGTAAAAAGTGATGGGAACACTATTGTGTCTTTAAGTTTAACGTCCACTTCTAGTAAATTGCTTTAAATACATGTGTTTCATACACTGAGGAGTTAATGAGCCTACTTACTAGTTATAAGTGGTTTGCCTTCTCTTCTGTTTTTCCCCACCTCTCTCTGTACAACCAAACCCAGGACTTGTGCAAGGTAAGCACGTGCCCAGCTGTTAAGCGACACTTCTGGCCTCTGGCTCCCATTCTGTTGTTCAGAGTTTTCAGCTGTGTTTTTAGTTCAGTATTTGGTGGTTTTAGGTTGTAAAAATTTCACTCTACTTCTTATTTATTCTCTATCTCGAGATTTTTTTCTTGCTGTAAGTTATTTTTAGTTGATCATTGGAACATTTTCATGTTTGATCCCTTTACGTTGTTGATAGCTAAGATCTTTGTGTTGGCATCTCTCAGTTGTTACTTTTCATTTCATTTATTTTGAGATACTCCTGGTTCTTAGCATGATGATTGAGCTTTAGGTGAAATCTGGACATTTTGTAAGTGTGTATGCAGAGCCCAGAGGTCAACCTGTGTCATTGGGAGTTTATCCACCTCGTTTTTGAGACAAAGTCTTCCACCACACTGATCCTAAGCCTGCAGACTTAGGCTAGCTAGGGCACTGAACTCCAAAGATCTGCCTGTCCCGCTTCCGCAGTGATGGGATTAGAAGCACATGACACTATTCCTGGCTTATTTATTTATTTATTTATTTATTTATGTATTTATTTTTTACATTGCCATGAGGGTCACAGCTCTGGTCTTCATGCCGGTACGCTGGGTTATGTGTGTCTTCTGTCAACACAAACTACAGTTATCTGAAAGGAGGGAACTTTAACTGAAACAATGTCTCCATAAGCTCTGGCTGTAAGACATTTTCTTAATGAGTTTCTGATGGGACAGGGCCTTGCCCATGGTTCGTGGTGCCATCCCTGGGCTGGTGGTCTTGGGATCCTGAGACTAACTAGTTTCTGGTGGGGGGGGGGACTGTTAGCAGGGCTCAGCCCAGCATGGGAAGATCTCATCAGTTCTCTCGTCTCTTCAGACCTTGACTCCAGTGCCGTGGATGGGAGGCACTACCTTGTTTTGCTCTCTGTATTCCACAATAACTCTCCAGGAACCTTCCTGCTTCCTCATCCATGGGTTTTGGGGGGGTCCCTGGCCTCAGTGGATCACCCTCTCCTGCCCTGGCCTGGGCACGCTAGCTAAAAGCTAAGAGGAGCAGGGCTGTTCTCACTCTCAACTGCCATCCTGGCTCTGTGTTCCAGGGTCTGACAGATTCTGAGACGGCACTGACAGAAATGAGGAATCTTCTTCCTGGTCTGGCCAAAAAAAAAAAAAAAAGAAAGAAAAGAAATCCCTTTTCTATTACCAATTTGTTTCTTCAGTTCTTTAAAGATGCTGAAAGGTGGCGAATTGATAGATGTAAGCTCCCTGGTAACATTACGACCTTCTGCGAGGGAGTGACTCCCAGTGCAGCTGCCTCACAACCCACACACCTGTTCTCAGTGACCGCAATCCCGTCCCTGGCCCATCACATGGCTTTTGATCTCCCTCTTTCTCTTTGATGGGTCATATTTATCAAGGTGTGCAACCTCAAAGGACATAGATTAAAATGGTCCATTTCCCCGGAGACTCTCCCTCAGGGCAAGATAGCTAACCTTCAGTTGTGTGTCTCATATTTGGACCCCTGCAGTTGGTGCTGCAGCAGGGGCCACACTACTCCATGGAGAACAGCCACTGCAGACGCTCCACCTTGAAGCAGCTTCGATACAGTTGCACGTCATCTCATCACCCAGGGCAGAGACAATGAAACTGCCCCTCTCATTCATGGCTGCTTCTGTCATGCCCTTGTCCAGGTGCCACATTTTCTGCCGCCACTTTTCCTGACCAAGACCTGAACAAATGTCTGTTCGCTCCAGACAAGGACAAGGACAGACTAAAGAAACAATTCCATCTAAGTCTAGCTTGGTGAAGGAATGAGTGTGTTGGGCTGAGAGCAGCATGGGGAAAGAATGACAAGGGTGTAGATGGCCCTAAGACAGCAGCGTGGTAGGAAAGTCCCACCTCAGGGCAATGACCTCCCATATGTGGAGCGCCCTTCCAGCAAGCTTTTCACCCTTTCTGTTCCAGCACCTCCTGGGATTTTGTTTCCTTGGGAAGGATTACATAAAGCTGGTGGCGGGGCACAGGAGGTTGTGAGTGACTCTTCTTATGAGCTTGTCCCACCAATTCAGGGGCTAATAGAAACATTTTTTAAAAAAAGAGCAATACATTCTTTCTTTTTTTTTTTTTTAAAAAAAAAAGATTTATTTATTTATTATGTATACGGTGTTCTGTCTGTATGTATGCTTGCTGGCCAGAAGAGGGCACCAGATCTCATTACAGATGGCTGTGAGCCACCATGTGGTTGCTGGGAATTGAACTCAGGACCTCTGGAAGAGCAGTCAGTGCTCTTAACCTCTGAGCCATCTCTCCAGCCCTGGTAGACCCAATTTTAAGAGGATCTCTGTGTCATGCCTGAAGGATAGAGTTCAACATGAGCATCTAACATGGTTTTAGAAAATTCCATTCCCCCAAAATATTGTATATGCATGCATCATACATTTTTGTTTTGTTTTGTTTTTTGAGATAGGAACTCACTATGTAGACCAAGCTAGCTTTACTTTGCTTTTTGGTTATTACATCTGTTGCTTTAGTCTCAAAGCTTACCTTATCCATCAATCGTCATGTTGCCCCCCCCCTTTTTTTTGTTAAAAGTCCATAACATATCAGTCATTGTCTTAGGGTTTCTATTACTATGATGGAAAACCATGACCAAAAGCAAGTTGTGGAGTATGGGGGTGTTATTTGGCCACACTTGCACATTGTATGGAAGTCAGGAGGACAAGAACTCAAGCAGGGCAGGAACCTGGAGGCAGGAGTTGATGCAGAGGCCATGGAGGAGTGCTGCTTACTGCCTTGCCCCACATTGCTTGCCCAGTCTGCTTTTTTAAAAAAGCAGAAGAGCTAGCCTAGGGATAGCACAACCCACAATGGATCAGCCTTGCCCAAAATAATCACTATATAAGAAAGTGGTGCATGCCTTTAATTCCAGTACTCGAAAGGCAGAGGTAGGTGGATCTCTTTAAATTTGAGGCCAGGGTAGTCTACAGCTAGGGCTATTTGGAGAAACCCTGTCTCAAAAAACCAAAAAGAAGGAAAAGAAGAAGAGGAGGAGGAAGGAAGGAAGGAAGGAAGGGAGAAAGGAAGGAAAAAAAGGAAGGAAGGAAAAAGGAAGGAAGGAAAAAGGAAGAAAGGAAGGAAGGGAAAAGGAAGGAAGGAAGGAAGGAAGGAAGGAAGGAAATGTCCTATAGGATTGCTTATAGAGGGATTTTCTCAATTGAGGCTCCCTCCCCTATGATGACCCTAGCTGTGTCAACTTGACATAAGTAGGCAGAATTGGTGTGGGACCATGGTCTGTATTCTGTCAATTATATTTTAAATAAACACTGATTGTCCAGTAGCCAGGCAGGAAGTAGAGGTGGGACAACCAGACAGGAAGTAGATGCGGGTCAATGAGAACAGGAGAATTCTGGGAAGAAGGAAGCCCTCTGCAATTGTGATCCCACCACAGAAGAAGCAAGATGTGACTGCCACGCTGAACAATAGACAAGAATAACGGGCTAATATAAGTTATAAGAGTTAATAAGAAGCCTGAGCTAATGGGCCAATCAGTTTATAGTTAATGTAGACCTCTGTGTGATTTCTTTGGGACTCAACGATTGTGGGAACTGGGTAGGACAGAAACCCCGACAACACAGAATAGTCATCATTTTCAGCTTTCACTCCAATAACTGACTTCCTTGCCATATCTGAGTTGGATTTGATACTTGCTCTGCCTCCATAAACTGTACCTCTCCCAGACCTGCCTTTTAGCATTAAGCCAGGGAACTGTTTTTTCTGTCAGCTTGTTTTTCCAACCTGGACACCATGAATTGGGGTAGGTTTTACTGATGTGGTGGGTGTGTGTGTGACAGGGTGGGGATGAGGGCTTTCTGATTAGATTTCAGTCTTCTTACAGTCTCTACCTCTGGGCTGTGGGCTTCTTACCTGCCTGTGTTCTTGTCTCAGGTGGGTCAGGGCAGCCAACTGGGTATTTTCCTTCCTAAAGTTTAATTAGGCTCTAATAAAAACCCTAATATGATCTAGGAAAGATCTGCAAACTTGTGAAATACAAATTGTTCTCCTATACATCAAAGCAGTGTTTTTCCTCATCCTGAAGGGAGTCTCAGATCTTTACAGTATGGTTGTGGGTCAAGTTTAGCTCACAAAAAGTATGTCCCCTGCTTGAAGTTTTGACTCAAATGTTCCATTAGTTGGCTAGTAATCTCCTAGTGTTTCAACGCTGGGTGATGGCTTTGGCAGCATTTGCTCAGCAACAAAGTGCCTCATCTTTGTTGTTGTCTGTCTCCATTTGAGCAGAATGGTGGGGTTTGAGGTGATGGCAATACAACAGTGGTCTCAGTCTGACAGACCTAAGAGTTGTTTTTCAGTCAGGCTTTTGCTTGTATTAGGGGATAACACTGGTGGAAGTCAGGGTCTCCTTTATTTGGACCATCTGTTTCTGTTCAGTGTGCTCCTTATAAACAGCATGCATTAAGCCGTTCATTTTGTCCAATCTGATGATTTCAAGAAGTTAGCTTAGAGGCTAGTGGTTAATTGAAATGTAAGATTTAAATTTTTATTTTTGAGATGATCTAATTACATCATTTTACCTTGCCTCTCCTCCCTTCTAAACCCTTCCATATACTCTTCCTTGCTCTCTCAAATTCATGACCCCTTTTCATTAATTTTTGTTATATGCATATATCTAAGTATATACATATATGTATATTTAAGAACATGTATAATTTACATATGTTATGCATAATTATGTATAATATATAATAGTTGTATTACTAAATAATATATATTACTAAATGGACCTTTTCTGTATAATGTTATTAGCATGTATGCTTTCAGGGCTGGCCATTTGGTACTGGATAACCAGTTGGTGTGCTCTTCTTCCCTGGGAATGACTGTTTCTCCCACTCTCAACATCCCTTGGTTTTCTGTAGTCCTTTGGGTAGGGCTGAGGCTCCTTGGCCTTTTCCCCATCCACTTTGACATGTCTATTGAGTTCATCCTTATTCAACTCATGTTTAGGCAGTCATGTTGGTAAGACTTTATGTGTGTAGCTTTGGCGCCTCATAGAAAAATCTGATCCTCTGACTTAGATAGAATCTTTTCGCCCCCTCTTCCAAAATGTTCCTTGATCCTGAGGTTCAGGAATTGTTTTGTAGATGTATCCACTGGGACTGGGATTCACAACTCTGCATTTTAATTGGTTATGGTTTTCTATAATGGACTCTATCTTTTGCAAATAGAAATTTTCTTGATGAGAGGTGAATATTATACTCACCTGTGGGTACAAGGACAAATATTTAAGAGTGTCGTTAGGGATTATGTTGGCTTAGTAAAGTGGTGGTTGCAGGTGATCTTTCAAGACCGTGACTTTACTAGCTGTGGGTAGTTGGCTAGGTTTCCAGTGCCAGAGATGAGTTCCCTTTCGTTGAGCAGGAGGTCTTACATGCGATTAGAGAGCTGTTGGTTACTGTGAGCTACTACTGCATGCTTAGGGCTATTTTGTTATGTTGATTGTTGTTTTGGCTCATAGGCATCATAGCTGGGTAGGACTATTTGCTGTCTCTGTCCTTTGGAAGTTTGCATGGCACCTATTGTCATGAAACCTAGTCCTCAGGGAGGCGGCGCTAAGGTCAGTTTCAGCTTAGGAGCATCTGGACCCTGTGCCTAAAGTACATGTGTCTTCAGCAGGAGGGACCCACTTTGCATTTTTTGGGAAGGCCAACCAAGAACAATAGTATTAGTCTGTAATGTTTTGGGACAACCACAACTCAAAAGAAGGCTTCTCATGCCTTGTATTGGTTTCTTTTTCTTTTTCTGGGTGGTCTTTGGCTCTTGAAAGGAGCACTGTCAACCCAGATGAGAAAATTTCATTAAACTATGTATGTATATTTATACATAGGCTTATTTGTATTAGCTTTTTTTTAGTTAATAGTATGATTTCTTATGACTTTTCCACACGCTATTTTTCCCTCCTGAAAAATGGTTTCATCAGATGTTTTCTTTAATTGCTTATATTTAACATCACTAAATTAACTTCTTAGTGTTGAATTCCATAGAAGTTGGTTTACCCTATTCCATCCCATCCCGATTTTACTTCAACTTCAGCAACATGGAACATGGACATGGCTTATTTTATGGAGATGTCCTTGAATAACTTTCCACCAAAGACCTAGAAGGATTTTTTTTTAAATTTGCTGTTCCTGAAGACATATATACTTTAATAACCACCAAAATACTTGGGAATAATTTTTAAGTATTCTGTCTCAAAATATGGTCTAGATAATGCTCCTCTCCTGTAATCTTTTTAAATACAAGACTTCTCTTTCTTCTAGCAATCGGTTTCAGTGTATCTGACAATATATTAATTCAGCAATGCTGTGGAATAATCCTCTGTCCACTGGGAAAATGCATTGTTCTCATTGTTAATAAAAAGCTGATTGGCCCACAGCTAGGTAGGATTTTTGGGGGGCAGAGAGAATGCTGGAAAGGCGCGTGGTCTGAGAAGTCTCGATCCAGTTAGAAGTAACATGGGAAGTTCATAGATGAGTCAAGAGCAGACGCAGAGAGAAGATGGTATGCTGTACTGAGAAAAGGCAAAGCATAGATATGAAATATGGTAAGGAATAGATAAGAATCAATTTAAATGTACGAGTGAGCTAGTAACAGCCTGAGTTATTGGCCTAGCATTTATAAGTGACATTGAGTCTCTGTGTCAGCTATTTGGGAACTGGTGTGCGAGAAATAGAAGTCTGCCAGCAAAACACCCTTTCTTCCCTTTGCCTTTATCTGCCACAACATCCTCTGTCCAAAAAGAACAAGAAAGTGTCTTGGTGTCTCCCAGAAGGAAGCTTGTTTAGTACCACTGGGGATTCCTCAAGGGAGGTGGGGAGCTCATTCCAGAGAGTGACCTGGGATGGGCAGATGGCGGAAAGGAGTGCCAGTTCCTTGACGTGGAAGGAAAACAAGGCTGAAATATATTGATCACGTTTCTTCAACAATTAAAACTAACTTGTCTTTAGAAAATGCTCTGCTAGTAATGTACAGGCATGACAGTATCTCTCGTGCTTATTGCAGCCAAAACATCGGGCCTTTGATCTTAACATGACACCCTGCATGTGCACACACATGTACACGGGGAACTTGCTTACCCCTGTGGCTATGAGAAGCATTGTGACTCAGAACATGAATATTCTGACACTTCGTTTCACACTGGGGCCCAGGCATTAAATCTTGGATCACAACTTGTACTATAGCTGGGAGTCCATTAAAGGCAAAGTATTTTTTAGCCTTCACTGTGATCAGTTCATCACTCGATTGACCCTGATAGTTCTGTTGCCAATCCTGGTTTCTGGATTGTAATTAAGAAGTGATAGATAGAAGAGTGTAGAGACCCTGGAAGGACTATTTACAGCAACCTAATGTGTACCATTGTATATAGAAGGCCGGCTCCCTCGGCAGTTTCGAAAATAATCCAGAAACATAGCCAAACAGTGGGGGTGCACACCTTTAATCCCGGCACTCAGCAGGCCAGTCTGGCCTACAGAGCCAGTTCCAGGATGGAACTCTGTAACAGAGAGAAACCCTGTCTTGGGGGAGGGGAAAATAATCCAAAAATGCAACCTCCAACTTGTGCAGCTGTCATGTTCTGTGCGAGCATTGGTAAGGAATCCAGCTGGTATTCTGGAAACTCACCACTCCTAGTGGAAAGTAAGCAATCTATGGCTTTATTTCTGGAGCGGAAACAGCGCAGTAAGTGTGCACCCAGCACCCACAGGCCTGGTCTTTGCAGAGATTGTATCCAGCCTCTGACTTTTCTCTAGTCTTTCCAACCTGTCTTTGTTGCCTCTACACCTCCTCAGCCCCCAGTGCCAGAAGTCCCACCTGCCTACCATTCGCTGTTGTTTAGGAAGCTTTTTGTGGGGCTAGGGATGCCGTTGAGTGCTAGAGCACCTGCCTAGCTAGCAAAGCGAACGCCCTGAGTTCGAGCCCCCTCACTTCAGCAAAACAAAGAAAATTTAGAAGTTAAAGCTATTTTAAAATTTGCTGTAATTTAAGCGTTCTTTCTCAAGGTAGGGATCAGTTTTGAAAAGACGGCACCAGGAAAGGCTGGGAAGAAAAAGTTTAGTTAGTTGTCAGTAGTAGTTTACCATCCTTTCCTGTGTCAATCATGTCAAAATGCACTTATTCTGAGTCAAAATACTCCTAATTACCACATGAGTAAGCAGATCTCCCTCTGTGCATGCATGTGCATGTTATGAGGAAATCATGGTTAGAGCTCATACGTGTGCTGACTTACATAGAGATCATGTTTTTAAAGACTTGGGTTTAAAGTCCTACCCCAACCAGCACCAGCTCTCTATGGCCTTCTTTGGGTTGGAGACAATGACTTATCTGCTTAGGTATGTACACACACAAACTAATTTTGCATTCTTCCTGCCCAGCCTCCAGCACTTGCTTATCCATTCTTGCCATTCCTTAATCTAAGTTTTTCTCTTTTTACCACAGCTGCCCATGCTGAATATGGCACCATGCTGACAGGAAGCGATAAAAAGAGGGAGCCAGGCCGGGCAATGGTGGCGCACGCCTTTAATCCCAGCACTCGGGAGGCAGAGGCAGGCGGATCTCTGTGAGTTCGAGGCCAGCCTGGTCTAGAAGAGCTAGTTCCAGGACAGGAACCAAAAAGCTACAGAGAAACCCTATCTCGAAATCCCCCCCCCCCCCAACAAAAAGAGGGAGCCAGGTAGCCTGACCTATGGGCCTTCTTCAGGTGCACAGAAAGGCTCTGGCTAAAAGGCGTGAGAGCAGCAGACAGGTGCAGCCCAAGAGAGTCAATAGTTAGTGTCCCTGTCACACTGGTAGGTAAAATTGGGTGTGGCTGAATATTTACACAATGAAAATCAGCACAACTCAGTCGTTCTGTCTTTATTGTTAACTGTTCACTAGACTATCCCAGAAATGGGCCTCTTACAACTCACAAAAAGAAAGCAGGCCACTTTTGTTATGGTAGCTATGGTTCCAGAATAACCACGGATACTCCAGCCCTGACAAGCCCTGCAACTCTGGTATGCCTCTAACTGGATCTCATGAGGACAACATATTAGATGTGTTTGCTTCCTGGCTGCCAGTGCAGGGCATAGTATGGAGGCCCCACTTGCAGAGAGCAAGAGTTGTTCAAGTCTCACTTTCCCCTGCATCTTCTCCTGGTCCTTCACTTCCGAAGACGCTTTAAAGATACATCATACAGGCCGGGCGATGGTGGCGCACGCCTTTAATCCCAGCACTCGGGAGGCAGAGGCAGGCGGATCTCTGTGAGTTCGAGACCAGCCTGGTCTACAGAGCTAGTTCCAGGACAGGCTCCAAAGCCACAGAGAAACCCTGTCTCGAAAAACCAAAAAAGAAAAAAAAAAAAAGATACATCATACACACATCTGGGCTAACTGGACAGGCAGTCACAATTTCACCTCTGGTCAGGTTCTGTCCACTACATTACAAAGACCCCTAGAGAACTGCAGGGGACATCAAAGCAGGGACAGAAGAGGCTACTCACTTCTGTTAACATGCTCAATGGAATTACCTTCTCAATTAAAGAGATTGATTTGATTTTCATCCTCAGGTTTACGAGGCAGAAAGATATTCTAGCCTTTGAACTGCACTCTTGAGGAAAACAGGAAGAGAGGATATGAACACAGATCACGTTTCAATAGTGTTGAGGCAGGAGAACTGAACAGAAAACATCTTTTCAGTTTTTCCTAGGCAACATGGATTTTAAACCCAGTGTAGCAGAGCAGTGGGGGCACACACCATCAATCCCAGCACTTAGGAGGCAGAGGCAGGTGGATCTCTGTGAGTTTGGTCTACAGAGCTAGTTCCAGGACAGGTCCCAAAGCTACAGAGAAACCCTGTTTCGAAAAACCAAAAACAAAAAAACCCAAAACCCAAACCAAAATAGCAACAAAAGCCTAGTTTAAACCGAGGACCTAGTTTTTCAGGAACCTCTTGGGAACAGGGGTCTGATAAAATGGTCTGGGCTCAGCTTTTTCTAGCAGTTGGAACCAATACCATTTTTTTTTTAAATTAACCACAACAATGAAACAAAGGGATGCCAATGTATAAGTAACTAGTTAGTATCATGGGATTGGTACCAATTCCCTCAACATGGAAGGAAAACAAGGTTGACTATCTAGATCATTTTTCTTGAACAATTAAAATGAATTAGATTCCCAGAGAAAGAAAAGCTAGTTCCTAGTAGACCTCAAAGCCTCAGATGTGTGTGATCCCCAGTGTCACAGACACAAAGGGTATCTGGATAGGTCCTTTTCCCATCTGGAGACCTGCTTACTGGCAGCATTCAGATACAGAACTCTCATGCCAGGACTCTGCACTGGCTCATATTCTGTGCTGCCTAACAATCTAGGGCAAGGGGTGAGGGTTGCATGCCTGACAGGGTGAGGCTGAGCCGCTCTGCAGAAACCTGTACTGAACGGCTACTCATGTTCTCAAACAACGGATTACAATTAACCAAGGGCCGGCTTTAGAACACATCTGGTAAGTTCTAGTAGTACATACATGCACTATAGGGACTGACATTTCTGACGGTACAGATGGGAAAGGGCTGTGTGTGTGCTTTCAGAACCATTAAATCTGCATACTCTGGAAAGACACATGGGACCTATGAAGTTTGTTAAGGAAGTAAAGATGTGTTCCAATTCTTTCTATAATAAGCAGCATTCTCAGAGGGGCTTAGGCAACTTCAGGGGAAGCAAAACTCAGAATGAAGAATACTGAAGTACAAAATTATGGCCAAAAATACTGTATTTTTAACCAGTAAGATCATTGGGGCATTATTATACAACATTAGGTGTTTTTTGCAAAACTAGTTCCCATCCCCAAACAATAGACAATACATGCATTTGAATGACATTTTAAGAACAGTAAATATGATTTTTTTTAAATACTGCAAGTTAAAAATGTTTTTGACAAAACTCTCTAAGTACACAGACCTAGTCAGGGCTTCCAACACGAGGGTGGATGCGGAGTCTGGCCAGAGGCTGCAAATAGTCTGTGGAGGAAATCCACCAGAAATGGGTTTTAGTGAAAGTGACCAGACAAACTTTAGAGTTTTTCCATTTTCCTTCCTAACCCTAAAAATAGCTTACTGAACAATCTTTCTTCCTGTATTTTCTTCCTGTCAAAGCTTGTATGAAAGCTAGAATTCCTTTAAGATCCAAATTTTAAAAAGAGCTGTTTTTGTAGCATGTAATCAAATTTTATGGCGACGGAGACACCAAGGCAGATAGGAGAGGGTGGGAGGACATAGTATCTGAGCACATACTGTGCACCAGTGCACCAGGTGTGTATGCATACTCTGAACAGATGATTCTAGAAGGATGTTATGGAAGGGTGGTGGCTTTGGGGAGATAGCAGAGACAGCATTATTTTGAGAAAGACAGAGGCTCAGTAAGCTATCTGTGGGATGGTGGGTGTCTGGCTCCCCAAACCTCTGCGGCATCACACACAACCAAGCCATTTATTTCTCCTAATTGTCTAGAACCCAAATGGAATCCCAAAGATACAAGTACCAGGACATCTAGTAACGCTGCATATGCTGGACGTGTGCAAGGACGGATAAACACACATTATTCGCTTCCATTTTTTTATGCGTTTCTAACCAGATTTCTCTTTGGAATAAAATATGAAAGTACGCCCAAGCACACCTGATTTGTATCAACTGAGATGCTGTTAATTACCACTTGAGTGGCTTGATACCATTATTTAATTTTAAGAAGAGGAGCAATATACATTACAATATTTGGGTACACTTTATTTTTATATGGGTTAACATTCTGCTATATTTCACTTCATTCGCTCTTTGAGAAACTGAAAACAAAGGGGCATGGGGTCATCTGAGGGGATCTGAGGAATTTCCAACCAAGACCTGAGTCTTGCAGTATCTTATTGTGCAGCCCTTTCTTCCCATTAGTATTTTTATTTTTTTGCAAATAATCAAGTCATTTTGACCCAAATCCAGCATAAACAGCTTTTCATCAATTCCCACTTAAGACAACTAAAATTTACAATCAAGTGGCAGTATAAATTTTTAAATTACAATTCGTACAACTTGACAATCAATATAAGTCTGAAGTACAAAAAGTAAATTGCCCTTTGGCTGAATTACCTTTTAAAACTATTAGGCCTGCTAATGTAATCTAAATTAAACAAAACAAAACAAAAACAAAACCCCCAAGCCCCCACGTTCCAGGTACTCTTTAAATATCGCCTGTGCCACCTGCCCGTAAACAACATTATGCAGGTTCCTAAGAATTTCCCAGCTACTCAGGACACTCAACAGAGCTTTTCCGAAGGAAATGGTAAGGAAAACCCAACTGGTTCTATGGGACTTACTGACTTTCGCATGGGCCTGTTTCTTCCCTTTGTTTCAGGTATGAGGCACAGACTTCTGAATTGAGCTCTGTAAGGCATATTATAAACCTTCAATTTACAAACAGGGATTCTCTGTGGGTGGGAGACAGCATCTGTAAACGGCACACTGTGATGTGCTGAGTGGCTGACGAGATGGCTGCTTGCCTTGGTATGCTGCGGAAAGACATGCCCGAGTCGCCATGATCTCCCCACAAACCTCCGTTATCTAGAGCATCAACGCTAGGAGTCAGTGCCGCAGCTTAGAGCGCTTGCAATCACAAGAGGAGAGAGCATGAGTAAACTTGGTTTTGTACAAAACTGAGAAGCCCTTCCCGCCCCTCACCCCTTCAATAAAACCCCAAACAAGAAACAACGACAAAAATTATTTTTAGCTTCATTGACTAGTGTGGATACAATTAGGTGTCGAGGCATCACTGCGGTTAGGGTGATCAATGTTTTCCTTTCTCAAGAGAAGGGATCCTGTCATGCACCCCAGGATGAGCAGCGAAGCCACAAACTTCACTTCTGCATAGCAAGTTCCATCCCCGATTCACAAAGACAACGTGGCGACCTTCCCTGCTTTGCTCAGCAGCTCTGAGCTTGAGACCAGGATGATTCAACTACATCTACTAGGGCTCTGTTAAATAGAATAGCACGGTTCCCTAGGACTGTTAACACTCACGATCCTGTGATGAGGTTTTCTCTATACACTGTAGGCCATCAAATGTTACTTTTTTCTTTTTTTTTGGTTTTTTCTTTTTTTGTTTTGTTTTTGTTTTTTGTTTTTTTTTTTTGTTTTTGTTTTTTTTTTTGCTGCACCAAATTTAAGGTTGCCCTCTTTTAGGCAAGCAGTGTTCTCTAGCTGATAAAACATTTCCCTAGTGGATCACAATAGCTTCTAAAACTGCCTTTCTAATAAAGGCCACCAGAGAGGTAATGCTAAACTGTGCATTTGCCAAATAAGAATATGAATCGTATAAAAGCTCATATTCCAACCCCAGGTCAAATGGCAAAAGGTCTACAAAGTTGGTCTCCGTGTTTGTATAAAAGCTCCGACGGATGTTGTGTATTTGCTATGAAATCACCTTTGGGTCTTAGGTCAGCACACCTCTACTCAGGAATGTGCAAATGATTTTAGACAGCACAATGCTAGTACCGCTCTGTACGATAATAAGGGTTTTTTTCTTCTTCTTTTCTAAATGGAAAAAAATATCCCTAGTCAGAAATAAACTGACAAATTTACATTCTCCTCTCTTAAAAAAAGTAAATAAAATAAAATTATTCAAAATGTGAATTAGCTACAAGACATACAATACAATTACATAGATACATATCAATACAGCACATTCAATCTGCCAAAAATTAATGATTACAAAGCCAGTATGGATGCTGCAATATTAAGAGAGATGTATGTACAACAATCAGAACATTCATAATTGCACTATACCTACAGGCAGTCTGTTAATTAAATTACAGGTGCTTTCTAGAGCAAGAGATAAAAAAGTAAGCTGTGTTGTTTGGGGCTGGGAGAGTAAAACACTTCATTACGAGTCAGCAATTTCAGTGCTCATAGAGTAAGCTGCTCACTCTCTCTCCCCTTCATTATTCAAGAAAAAGTGATTGATATGGGAGTTTAGACTAGGGCCAGGCACTAGTGAGACCAGCATTGTGGTCTAACTTCCCGGCAGCCTTATAGCAATCACCTTCTACTGAACTCACATAGCAATGTGGGCTGCGTGACAGGCTCACTCACACATGTTCAGCACTGTTCGCATCTGCTGACAAACTGCACATGGAGAATTCCAAACATTTCTCCTAGTGTAATCGTTACATAAATACATGCTTGACAGAACACTGAGCGGTGACTTTTGAAAAAAAAAAAAATCCACAAATCTTCCTTAAGTCCAAGTGACCAGTTCAAGAAGACCCTGAACATGGTGAAACAAGCTCACTTTTCCCCCCAAATCAAAGTTACAGGATAATGCTATCAACCAGTGTTCTTGGCAAACTCACTCAAACTTAAAAGAACATAAAGAGCTAATAACACTGGTGCCAGTAAAGAGATGTGAACAGCTCTCATGACAAACCACATAGGGTAGTTTTCTATACTGCTCATCTGCACTGGCACTGACTTTGTAAGGGCAAAGAAAGAACGGACCATGAGAAGTGGTTCAGTTAGCAACTGTTTGGCAATGTGTGTTTCCGGTTCACACCCAGCTGTCAACCTCGCTGTGCTGTCTTAATGCTTACATGTTGAGACGCTGGCTTTTACTGTTTAAATTCTTGATTTATTTTGTCTTATAAAAATCCGGCTTTGGCAAAACATACCCATAGCAAAAATTATTTTAAAATTATGGCCCAAACACAAAAGGGACCAGAGGGAAGGAGAGCTGGAAATAAACAGAAAATGAATAGACTTGAGGCGGTTCTGGCAGCAGCGCTGGGGAATGTAGTGTCTGTTGGCATATCATTTGGCATCTGCGGTTTACAGAGAGGGTGAAAAACCTAGAGAAACAAAAGGAAGCAAGAAAGAGAAGAAGGACATGGCACATGGACTGCAGTAGCAAGGACTCCTTCACAGCCTGTAAGCACACACTCTGACTTCCAGACATTCCTCTGAACAAACCAGCTATGGCTGAAGTTCTGTACCCAAAATATAAGATTCTTGACCATCAATGGGCACCTGCTGTCCTAGTCCAAGTGAGACAAGACAATATATATATATACACACACACATGTATGCATTGAAAAAGAAATACTAGATGTGATGTGCATCCAGAGACACATTAGAACCATAGTAGTAATACATACACGCCTTCAGTACAACCACTGTTAAATGAAGATGATGTAAGATGACTTCAATTGAATGACACTGTCCTGACTGTATCACTCAAGAAGAATGGAACAAGGGTAAAGTCCATTGTTAAGATGAGAAAACAAAATCAGTAGGGGGGTATGGAACAGGAAAAAGAAAAATCAGCTTTGTTTTGGTCAACGGAAAAGAAGGGAGGAGGGAGATGGAAAGGAATGGAGAGAGAGAGAGAGAGAGAGAGAGAGAGAGAACACAAACGGTAGGAGTGCTTTCATATTGTGAATGAGTGACTGAAAATTTAAAATACATCGAGTCACAAGTTTTGCCTCAAAAAAAAGAGAGAGAGGAAATGTGCTGGGACTGTACTTCAGCATTCTGTTTCCTCTGAATAGTTTAAATAAAATCATAATATTTACTACAGCTCTGTGGACACACTCACAGAGTCCAGGACGGCAATAAATTAGTATTATGCAAATTGTTTTCCACAGAAATACAGTCCTTCTTGGTCATCTTCAACAGCCCACAGGGAAGGGAAGAACGGTTTCTGGGAGGCACGGTTAGACCAGATTGTACTCCTTCAGGTTCAGCTGCAGGATGGTGTCCTTGACGGCGGCAAAGACGAAGCGGATGTTCTCGGTGTCTGTGGCGCAGGTGAAGTGGGAATAGATAATTTTGTCACTGTCGGGGTTCAGGTCCACGAACATCTTCAGGATGAACTCTCGAGCTGCCTGGGCATCTCTCTGGGGTCCTGCCAAGAGAGAAGCCAAGAGTTTGTTATGTGATCCATTACACATTTGTTCTTCCGTTCAATCGGCACACATTGTGTATGCCCGATCTGTATGCACTGGTTTGCACTTTCTTACACTTACATGATATTTCCTATACCTCATCCATTGCCCCCTGATGGTTTTATTTAGATAATTTAGAAACCTGTGGTGGTTAGTTTTAAATGTCAAGCTGCCACAGTTTAGGATCACCCGAGAAGGGGGTCTCAGTTGAGAGATTATCTAGATCAGGTCAGTCTGCAGGGATGTCTGTGGAGGATTGTTAATTGATGTATGGAGACTCAGCCCATAGGTGGGGACACCAATCCCCAGGCGTGGGGTCCTGAACTACATGGTAACAAAAAACTAGATGCATTTATTCTCTTTGCTCTTGCCTATGAATGTGGCATGACTACCTGCTTGCGTTCCTGCTTTGATTTCCCCCCAAAGATGGACTGTACTCTAGGACTTGAAAGCCGCATAACCTTTTTCCTCCCCTAAGTTGCTTTTTGTTAGGGTATTTTATTACATCAACAGAAATGAAATGCAAACATTTTTTTTGTCCTTGTTGCTTTTTATTACAGTGATAAACAGACCACAGCAATCTGGGGAGGGAAGGTGTAGTTCAGCTTGTAGTCTATTATGAAGAAAAGTCTGGGCAGGAATTTCAGGCGGGAACCTGAAGGCAGGACCTGAAGCAGAGGCCATGGAGGAGGGCTGCTTACTATCCTATTCATCATGGCTTGCTCAGCTGTTTTTCCATACAACCAAGGACTGCCTGCCTGGCAATGGCAGCATCCATGGCACGCTGGGCCCAAGATCAATCAAGAAAATGCCCTCTGAATTGGCTTACAGGCCAATCTGATGGAGGTATTTTCTCAATTAAGGGTCCTTTTTTCAAGATGTCCCTAGCATATGTTAAACTGACAAAAAAAAAAAAAAAGCAAGCACACTTGCATAATAATTTTGTAGTCGATTTTTAGACACAACCCCAATGCAGAAGCAGTAAAAGGAAAAATAAACAGGACTTTGTCAAAATTAAAAAAAAAAAAAAGCTTTTGCGGGGCTGGAAAGATTGCTTAGTTGTTAAGAGCACTGGCTGTTCTTCTAGAGGATCAGGGTTCAATTCCCAGCAACTCACATGGCAGTTAGCAACTGTCTACAACTCCAGTTCCAGGGGAATCTGACATTTTTCATGTAGACATACACACAGGCAAAACACCAATGCATATAAAATAAAAATAAATAAAAATTAAAAATCTTTTGCTTTTAAATCACATTATCAAATGAAAAATATATATAATTCATATACCTGATATGAATTTAGCACCTAGGACATATAAGTATCTCATACGTATCAACAAAAAGTAAACAACCTGATTAAAACTGGACAAAAGACTTGAAAAGACAGTTTTGCAAAAGAAGGTAACAAATAAGCAATGAGCAAACAGAATGCTTAACTGATACTCATTTAGTGAATGTCAAGTGAAATCACCAGCCACTAGCCTGGATGTCACTTAAAAAGTGATAAAACAAACTTTGGTAACAGGTGAAGTCCACACCTGTATGTCTACCATTGGTAGGCAGGCAAAATGGTAGCGCCACTATGGAAAATAGTTCAATGATTGCAATACAGCCTAGCAATTCATATAACAGCCGGACATGTTCCAAATGAATGGAAAGGAGGGCATTTCATAGGTGAACGCACACGATCATTAGTCGCAAAAGTAAACAGAAGTGACTTGACCCAACTGGATAAGCCAAAAGTAGTTAATGAAGTTCTGATAGATGGTATAATATGCATAGAACTTTAAAATATACCCTGAAATCAATATGCTGGACAGAGAAAAATACTGACTTGACTTACATACAGGCCAGAGATAGAAAAGTAAAGGGATGGCATGTGATGGGGGAGGGGAGAGCACAGGCAATGGGGATCACTGCTTAGCTAGAGTGGTGGATGCACAGGCAATAGCTGCAGTTTCATACATGTAATTTATGTTGTGATTACATATTTAAATTATAATTTAAATGTTCTATATGATATTTTATCACATTTAAAAACTAACTATGTGCAGGATCAATCAAATCATGTATCAATCAAGCAGTTTAACACTGAAACAGATTCTGGGAAATGTGAGTTTAAAACTTCTAAATTGCTAACATCAAAACACCATCACCTTTCAGGTGCTGAGCAGGTATACTGTGCACTGTGGTACTGCATATCTGTTTCTCTCCATTGTGGCAAGTTAGCTCTATATCACTTCTATTCTCCTTGGCAAAACCTCCTGGGATTCACAATGTGGGTTGGTTCTACATAGCAAACACTGCTGAGGCCTAACCAATCCTAAAGATCTTCATCCCGGTTCTTAGGTGGAAAACTTGAAAACTTTCAAATTAACCCTATTTCAGATTTGGGCTCATACCCACATCCCACACTGCCTGGAGCTGCAGGAGAGAGCTAAGACGTTGAGACTCCCATTAGTACAAGGAGAAGCTGGGGTGCTTTGAAGTTCTGGTGACTAAGGCTGCCAAATGAAAAATTAAGTGTGCCATTATTTATATGTGACGTATGTGAAATAGTCTTTCGTCCTCAGCAATGTACTGTGAACTTACTCATTCACATCAGCACCAAACAGTTAAAACAGAGACCAAGAGACTGGCAGGTTGTGAGAAGGCTGCCATTTCCCTAACTAATATTCTTACTCTGGGAAGGAAAAGACTCCAACCTTTTCTGTTGTGTTAGTTCTGTACAATATCAGCAATAGACTTGAGGTCACTGAAGTGCACTTGCAGTGTGCTGTGTTTTAAGCATAAATTATTTTACTGGAGCACACAGGACTACAAAGAAATTGGTATAGCCATCACAGCAGGCACAGAACTGCAAAGTCTCTAGGACCAATTCTGCAGTAAAGCCCATGTGGAAACAGTCATTTCTCTTCCTGAAGAGAAACACAGAGATGGAAGTCATCTGATGAAGACCTCACAAGGAAGACATGTGCAGCTGGAAGCTGATAACATCTAAATAAGCATATTACTAAACATCACTGTAGTGTGTTCAAGAGTTTTTTCAGCCTTAGCTAATCTTTGAAGGGCTTTGGATCTCATGAAACAACTTCTTGAGATCAACAAAACCAATTGCTTTTTTAACTTATTTTTGGTCACATTTTCTCTGGACATTATGTGTCTATTACAGAAGGACAACAGTTAAAATCATCTTCAAATTCCAAAACACTTACAGTAAGCTGCTTTTGGAAAGAAATCACTTGTAGTGACGAGGATCAGGAAGATACCACAGAAAGTGGCATTCCCACAAAAACTCACTCCAGAAAACCTGGAACTCAGTGCAGTCAGCTAGCACGTGGCTGCAGATGAGCAGCTGGGCTCGGGGAGCTTCTACTGAGGCTGCACACTGCTATCTGTCTGTACTCAAGCAGGAAAACGGGCCCAGAGCCACTACTGCATATGGTGCAGCCATCTTCTCCCCCCTGTCCACCGACTCTCACCAACTTTGGAGAGAAATTTCTGCCTGCCTTCTGGGTACGAGCACGTATTCATGTTTATATTGAGGCAGGTGGCTCTCTCCTGTTCTCAGATCATGTGCTTACAGGGGTGGTCTGCTATTGAGGGGATCAGGTACACCACATACAGTTATTTCTTTCAACAGCTTCCTCAGGAACATTGAGGCAATCTTGAGTATTTACAATTGCTTCTGGGTTAGTGAGAAAATAGAAAGAGCAAAGAGAAAATGCTGTTTAGGTTAAGACAGTATTTGCTCTTTTAAAATAGCCAGGCAAACAGGAAAAGATACTTCGAGAGATTATGAACACGCTGTTAACAAAAAAAGTCCCTGTCTTTAAACAGTTAGCTGTATGCCCTATCATACACATGCATTTGAGATGCAAACTTAAGCTGGTGAGCATGCCACATTTCCCTTCCTTGAGCCACCACTGCACCTAAAGCATGCAGGGCAAAAAGGCACCTAAACTTTCAAAGAAAGCCAAAGGGATCTTTACTCTCCAAGGAGGTACCCTTCTTAGAGAGCTTTTGGAGGGACAAAGCCACTATGGTGAAGATGCCTCAGTTTCCTTTGTCGATGATGTCATTTTGTAGTAGTCACTTCTGCTGCTACATTTACCCTGTAAGACTTTGGGATGTGGCCCTTCTATGGGTTAGGTACTATGCCAAGTCATATATCCATGACTCCATCAGTCCTTATGAATGGAGGCGGCTTTGGCATGTGCTTTAAAGATGTGCTCTCAGTTTCTCCTCTCTAGCCATCATGCCTGAAGCCTGCTGCAATGCTTCCGCATCAGGATGGACTGACTCCACCGTCTCTAAGTTCTTGGTCATGGTTACAACAGAAAGTAACCAATACAGTATACGGACTTCAGAGGTGAGCTCCCTACAAGAGAGGCAGGGACAGGTAACAAAATAAAAGGGAGGGAAACTAGAAACTACAGTGGCTAATAGGAAAAACTACTGAATTATTTATTCTCTGAGATGGTTATTTTCAAACAACTAAGAACTTGTTGCTTCCCCCAAACTTTTAAACATTAGGGATAAAATGTTTTATGTCATTACAAGTCAAGGGACAATAACTTGTGCTTTAGCATGCTTGCCACCATGGAAGCTGTGGTTTCAGGCACTGCACCATGCTGCTTCAAGCCCCTATAGGCCCCATGGCTCTGGGCATGGTACCATGCTGTCTCTAGCTCCCATAGGCTCATGGCTCTGGGCACTTCACTAGTGTTAACAGTAAAAGTCTTTCTCCGCTGTGGGGCTGGCACAGGGTGCCCACTTACCATCATATTCTGGGAAGTAGTCGACTAGGTGGGAATACATAATTTTCTCCTCTAGAAGATCTTTCTTGTTTAAGAACAGAATAACAGAGGAGTTCTGGAACCAGGGATACGTGATAATTGTTCTAAAGAGTGCTTTGCTCTCCTCCATTCGATTCTGGGGAAAAAGAAAATCAGAAAAACAAGCAGTGAATTAATGATGATACAACTGGTCAACTGGCTCATTTCTTAAGTCAACCCATCTTCTGTGTGCTTCTGATTTTTAAAGCCTGAGTTGGACTGGTCAGGATTTATATGCAAATGATGCATGGCACCCACTGACTGTTTTCATTATGCCAACTCTTAGGTCAGCAGGCAGAAGAGAATAGTAATAAAAATATCTGCTGAAGTAACTTCTTAGGTTTAAAAATAAAGTGATCAGGACCTAAATGACAAGGCTGTATCTGACCTATTGTAATAAACTTCCACCCAAAATATTCATTCATAACCAAATACTTAAGATACAAGTTCAACACAAATGCAGCCTTCACTTTAGTATTTTCTAAACTCAATTTATTGAGAGATTCACTGTTTTAAGCATTCACAGTTACTTGGTTGCCCCTAAGCATATCCAGAGCATCACTACAATGATGTACAGGCACATATACATCCTCCTGAGTCAGCAATACCTGGACCACCACTGCTCTTTGGTGCACTCTTTCTCCATGTTTCACTATAAGCACATCTGCACAACTATGTATAAAACAAGGTAAGAACCCAAAGATAAAAATCTAGCTTTTGTTTGTTTTACAGATACAGTATCACTGTACAGACTGGAACTATGTGCTGTACCAACCTTGAACTCACAGAGACCTACTTCCCTAGTGTTAAGTTTAAAGTCACACTGCCTGACCAAAAATACATTATTTCTTCCTCAGCACTTGTAAGTGTGCTTACCCAGCGTAACGCTTTCAAGCTAGTTTGGAGATAGAAACCCTAATGGTTTCTCAAGAAATTAAACCAGCGTATTTGCACATGAAGATTCTGATGGAGAGTCAAGTCACCTTGTAGTAGGAGCTGGAAAAGACCAGGGCATGTTCACAGGACCTTAGACCTTAGAAGCTGGAGTCTGGTCGAAGTTTGCATAAATAATTACTGAAGGGCCTAACATGATGATAGCTAATGTCTGTCCGCTTTACGGCTGTGCTTCTCACAGGCAAAGGCTGGGTTTTCCTATTCCTCTTCAACAAGTTGGTGCTTCTCTCTGTCCAATCAACTTTAAACTAAAGGTTGAACAACTCTTTCAACAGCCTTTTTTTTCATCGTAATGTTCTGTTCACTAATACACCAATGTTCTTTCTCACAGAATTGTTTTTATATTTTTGGTTGTGAGCCTAGCCTTTAACGGATGAACCATCTTTCCAGCCCTGGAGCTGTTTTTAAGCAAAACAACACACACCCTCAACAAACAAATAAAAAAATAACAAGTTGACAAAAAGATCTTTAACTCTTTTCCCTGATACAAAGCTGTAGGGAGAGAACAGTCCTGAGCAAATGTGTGCTGACATGGGGATGGCCATGTCAGGGACCCCAGTGCCTCATCTCTATGGCGGTGGCAAAGCATTCACCAGGTGATGCTCAGAGGGATGGCAAAGCTCTCCTTGGGTCTGAGTGAGAATACTGACAGTGTGTGGAGAAAATGTCCATGATTTTCTCCTGGATGCTTGCGGCCCCAAGACTGCTACCATGAAGATTAGCTAACCCAGCCTCCTTGTTCAGCTGCATGCAATAACCCCACCACCCTGTTAACTGTGTGTCATAAACAGCTTCTGGGATCAGATCACCAGATTCCGGGATCCCAGTTTTTCTGTGTCTGTGGTTTGTCTTTTCTTCATTCTCTAGCTGCCCCAGTCAGGTCAAGACTGTGGCATTAGTCACTTGACTGCCTCCCTGATATTTTGCCCATTTTAGTAGCTTGATAAATCACATTGAATTATATAGTTCACATAAATGCTAGAATAGTGCTTGTAAGTACAAAACTGGATATTGAAGATGAAGAAACAGACATGAAGAATGTCAGATCCCCTCATTCCCGAGGGCTGACAGTCACGTGTGAGTTATTTATAGCTGAGGTCTACTGCTGGAGGAGGGCAGAGTCCCGAGAAACCTAAATGAAGCTTTCTAGGTTACAGTGATGCCCTGCACTATCTGGAAATCCTGGGGTAAGTGGTCCACAGTGTCACCTCCTGATGCCAGAAGCAGTGAATGCGATTCTGTTTCCCACACTATGCATTACAAAAGAACATCAGGGACTTATAAACGAACAAGGTCAGACAGACACAGCATGCCTGCATTTGGGACCATGTACAGATGACTATAAGTCTAGAGAATGAAAGATTTCACTAGCTCCTTTTGAGCCAGATGTTTAAACAAATGGCCTCACCAAGAGGTTCTGATATATGGGAGCATACTCAACTGCTAAGCACCACAATGTCACCCAGGTGTCTTACCACTTTGCCCAGGCAGAGAGAAGATGCTTCTGAAATTCTCTATATGTTGAAGTGGATATCTCCTAAATCTCAGAAAATGTTTAAATTCCAACTCAGACAAAACCAAGAAGACAACAGACACATCAGTGAAGAAGTTAGGACAAGAAATAATTAGTTCCTTAGCCACCCCCAATATTCTGCTACCCAAATCAAACAAGAGGGATAGGAAGGACAGGCCACCAAACCCAGCTGGACACATATTGTTTCTTCAATGATTTCCCTAGTCTTTGCAAATCTCTGCAAGCAAGTATTTCAGATCCAATTAGGTGTGCGCTCCAGGCTTGAAGACGGCGCCACAAGTTTTCATAGTATGATGGCTTTGTATACTCGTCAGCACATTCTGCCAGCCAGGATGTGTAGAGAGGCAAAGGGACACAAGACATTTGCCTATTACCTCACTGTCAAAGGTTTAGGCAGAGATGAGGTTACAGATGGGGCCCTGTGAAGTGAGGTAACTGGCAGAGAAAAGTAGGTGCAGGAAGGCGAGAGGAATGGCTTGGGAGGGATAGAGGCCACACAGAAACAAAGGAGAGCAGGACACAAAGGAAGAAACTGGAAAAAATTGACTTTCTATGGTGTATACGTGCAGTCCTGGAACTCAGAGATGACTTCCTTTACAATTTTCGGGCATTCTAGTTCAGTCACATGATCAAACAGTCTCCTTTCAAAGTCTATTTTATAACACATTGGTCTTTCAATTTAGCAATCACATATCCTGCCTTTTTTAAAGCATACATGTCAGTGAGCTAAACACCTATCTTTGTTTTTTCTTCGATACAGGGCTTCTCTGTTTTAAGAGTCCTGGAATTTGCTTTGTAGACCAGGCTAGTCTTGAACTCACAGAGATCCACCTGTCTCAGCTTCCCAAGTGCTGTGACTGAAGGCGTGTGCCACCACAGCTGGGCATTAATGTCTACACGAAGTTCTTCTTCTTGTCCTAATACTCTTTACTGCAGTGGTTTCAGATCTTTAACATCCCATGTATGCACGGTATGACTTTTCATCCTGCTTTCCATCAGTACCTGCTCCTTCCTTTCTATCAGTTATAGCTGTTTCATAACCCCAACAACTGCCCCCCACTGCCTTTACAATACTTTTCTGTTAGGCTTCAACATTAAATCCTGTGTGCTGTCTCACCAGTGTACCTGCTCCCCTCCACTGCATATCCATGAGCCTGTATTCTCTGACTAGCACTGGGTGCTTCTTTCGGTCTACATCCAAGGACAACCAGTGTGTTCCATATTTCAAGCGTCTGAGCTGATAGCTACAGATTCTGTTTCCAGGGTCACGAATGTGAAAGTCATACATTTCACACCGCGAAGATGAAGACAGATCTCCAGAGTTAGTCAAAACAATGTCTTAGTAATCATTCCAAACTATCAGAAATTCTTTGGGTCTTCCTCCATTCATATAAAAGACACTTCAGTAACCACCATGTGTCTAAGGATGCTGCACCGAAAGTCATCAAAGAACCAAAGCAACAACTGTGGACCTGTGCAGTGTGGCCATTCAAGAGGTAGACTCTAATCATGGAGCACAGTGGACCCATTAGTACTGATTGTGACAAGAAACCAGAAAGATTTGGCGGGAAAGTAGCTGTTGCCATTTAATCCTAGATAATCTGCCTGAAGTCCCAACCTCTTTGCTAGATTTAGCTAGAACGAGACGGAAATGAACTCAAAACAAACAATAAGGAAGAAAACACAGGCTCTTGGAGAGCTCAGTGATTCTTCTTTTCCTTGAGCATGAGGAAGACAAAATGAGTTCTCCATGCTTCTTGCAGCAGGATACCAAGTTAGTGTGCCATCTTTTGCTGTAGCCTACCCCATGGAATGGTGTGAATGACAAGCAGAGGGATGGCAGAGCGGTAGATTTAAACCAACGTCGATGACTATTGACTAAAACAGCACATCTTCCACCTCTCGATTAGGACTAGCCAACGGCCTTCTGCAGAGACCAACTAGCTCATATGCCACAGCGTGTGTGGACATGTGCACGTTACTGCTGCCTCTAGGAGGACTTCTATCCATCCCTTCCAAATCCTCTCCCAAAAGTACAGTGAGTGAACGAGGTCACAGTGGACGACATGCACGGTGAGAAAGCAACAGCTCACTGTGCATTTCTGAATCTCTCTGAGCAACAGCCAGGTTTACGGCTCTAGCAGACTGGCTCACCCGCAGAGCTCTCTTTTTGTGAACTGACTGCTGAGTTCTGTAGTTTTTGCTCTTTTTGTGTTCTGTTTGCATTCTTACTATGCTGGAGTCAGCTTAAGTGTTCTTATTCGTTTGTCATTTTGCACATTAGGCATTATTTAGAGAAGGCTTAAAGTAAGATAGAAGCACCTTGTCTCGGCACTGCTAGGCCTCTCTAACTAGAAGGCAGTCCCACTTTATTGCAAAACTTTCTGTTTTTCAATAGGCTACCCTCGAAGCCAGCTCAGTTTCCTTTTGTAGCTAGCTTGGGTATGTAGCCACAGCAGACTGTGAAAGACTTCGGGCTGTTACCCCTGCACAGGTGCTGCTGGCAAGGAGCAAAGCGTGCCCGAGCACCAGCTTCCTTGCTTTGTTTTTCTTCCTGATTCTGTGGCTGATGAGCAGTACACTGGCCAAACTGTTTGAAACTTTGGGTAAGCAGAGATAGAAACAGGCTTCAAGATATGTGGACAAAGGATTATAGAGAACAGGCTTGAGTCAGAAACTCTGGGTACCCTGAAAAGGACATCGACCACCAACAACATAAATATCAGGACTTTGAGCTGAACCTGGGACATTTTTTACATTCCTGGTTTACTGTCCTGGGACAGTCTAAGTTGGGGAAAACAAAGGTGAAATAGCTGGAAGAAATTTTTGCCCTAAAATGATTTTACAGATACGTCATTGTGGTTCAGAAACACAGCTGGCTTGTTCTTTGGCTAACAGGCTGGGTGGTATCAGTGCGATGAAAATTTGACCTGTATTGTGCCCAAATAGATAAATCTTATCTCTGTGCACACGAGCATTCCTGAGTGTGCATGCGTGTGTCCATGTGGAGTCAGAGGACAACCCTGGGGAGCGGTCCTTGCCTGAGTGTTTGCCTATCTTTATCTTCCTAGGAGTGCTAGGATTACAAGCAGGAGCTGCACATCTGGCTCTATGTAGGTTCTGGCATTTGAACTCATCCACATGCTGGTGCAGCGAGGTTTTGTCTACTGAGCAGCCTCTGAGCTGCTCACATGGGTAGCACTGGGCCTGGTTCGTCCATCATTGTTTGCCCACTGAAGTTCTTTTCATTCACTCTGGCTCTCTTGTCCTTTCTTGCCCTCTGCAAACTGAAGGCAGACTATAATTTCCACAGAGGAGCAGACAATAAGTAAAAAATGATAAATAAAAAATAAGAAATGAGAGTAAGTTTGGCTCTGAAAGACAGGGGGTGCATGCAGATAAGTAGATCAAATAAGAATATCAAGAAGAAAGGAGGTATAGATCCATTGGCTTAAAAAGTTTTTCTAAAAGAATACATAATATATGCTGAATAAAAGTCTTTTAAATGAGTTTGGCATGTTATAATCCTAAGGCTGTATTTCTGTACAGTAATGACGTGATAGGACAGGATCTATACAGTTACAGAGGGGGCTAGATTTGTCCTGTGGCGGGGGCCATAGGGCCACTAACCCTTGCCATATGCACAACAGCATGGGATTTCTGTTTTAAAGGTTTATTTACTTCCATTTTTTATATGTGGCTGTTTGGCCTGAGTGTATGTCTGTGCACTGCATACATACAATGCCTGGGGAGACAGAAGACAGTGTTAGACCCTCTGGAACTGGAGTGACAGACTGCAGTAAACTGCTGTGCCAGTGCTAGGAACTGAACCTGTGTCCTCGACCAGAGCAACCCATGCTCTGAACTGTGAAGCCAGCTCTCCAGTCTGAATGAAGAGAAATGAAATTTCCACACTAATTTTCCTAGGTGAAGAGATTGATAAAAGAACAAGTTAAAAAAAGTATCTAATAGCCCAGAAAAATGGCTCAGTGGGTAACGAGTATGCTACTAAGCCTATGTGCCCTTGGGACCCACATGACGGAAGGAGAAAAGTGACTCCTACAAGTTGTCCTCTGACCTCTAGATACTTGATGTGATCCACACAAACACACTAAACAAACGAATGTAAAAAGAGAGAAACATGTTTAGCAGGAAAGTACTTTGAATCACTGGTAACATTAATTTGTGGATTATTTAAGAATTCATACTTAGGATTTATAATGTATAACAAAGCACACACAGACAGAAAACAGCTAAAATAAAGCCCTCCTTATACATGTAATAAAATCTTTGAGCCTTAACTTCATTGTCTTCGAGTTTATATCTTTCCATAGAGTTTCTAATTTTCTTTTTCTTTGAAGGAAAAACAGCACCTATTTTCTTTAAGAGTTTTAAACCCTTTGTTTAATTTTTAATCTTAGGGCACTGTATTTATTCAGGTGTTGCATATATGTAAGAGAGTCTTTCCAGATGTTATAGCCCACACATTACTGCAAACAGTCCTTGTATAAAGATGAGGACATACTTTCCATGTTGCCTGAGTTGCTTTAAAAAGGTTACACATGGGCTGGGGAGACAACGCAATGAGGAGAGTACTTGCCATGCATATGTGAAGACCCAAGTTCAGAGTCCCAGAACTGAAGTGAAGCTGGGCATGGTCATATGTATTTGGAATTTCAGTGTGCCCACCATTCCTGTACACATATACCATATATGACATATAGACACATACACACACACGCACAAAGCAACTCTACAACCTTCACATTTGATGAGAGACTAGTAATAATGTGTGGATTCACTCTGCCCCCATTCAACTTCCCTATTTTTCTGTGCCACTTGCCAACAGAATGAAGGGGCCAAGGGAAACAACATGACAATTCAAGCCACTCAGCCTTGGCACCCATGGAATAGTGTGCTGGTGGTATCCAGGGTCAACTGTGACTGGAGGCCTGCACCCCACTGACCTGCAGGGTCCTGTGACTTCCTGTCCTTATTGTGTCAGTGTTGTGATTTTGACAGTGCAAAGTCCCAGCATCATCAATCACCATATTAGCTGCCTATTTGAAAAGTCTCTTTTATTTCACTTACACATGGAGTCTTGGATTAAAACAGTATTACCTGAAACCTCTACAAGTGTTCCTCTATCTTTTGCCTTAACAAACTTTGAGAAGCAGTGCACATTATTTTTCTTTAAACTCCAAGATAATATATAATGTCCACACTACAGTAATTCATACAAAAAGTAGGGAAGGTATCACAATCTTGAGGAGAAACTAAGTACCCTTAGACCAAAAATCAAGTATGGCTACAAAAAGTTAAAAACTTGTTACAAAGTGTTAATTTTTAAAATTTAAATATTTTTCTCCAGAGTTGCTCTTTTACTTTTTATCATGAGAAAAATTTACTGAACTTTTCAAGATTTTAAATAAAATACTTTTTCTAAAATGTACAAAACGATCTTATTATTAAATTGGGCAGGGAGACAAAAATCAAAGCAAAATAACAAAACCCAAAACAAATCTAGAATATCAAGGCTTTACTTGGCACAAAGACCTGTGCTCTGGATGATCCAATGGAGTGCAAATCTTTGTGAAGCTAAGAGACAAGAGCTAAGAGATCTGAGATACTGCATTGCAAACAAGGACCCAGAGATTCAGCCAACAGAAATAGAAAAAGTTCACAAAACAAGTTTCTCTAACCCTGGAAAGAAGGGCGCAGGGAGAGAAGAGAATGGAGGATCAGGTAATATGAAGAAAAACTTGAAAGAAACCATGAGTATACAAGTAAATCCCAGTGTTTTGCCTGAGAAATACTTGAGCAAAAGATCAGAAAGGGGCTGGGGCACAGCTAACTCAGCAGTAGCTTGTGCAAGGCCCTGGCTATAATCAATATCACAATACACACACAAACACACCCGTGCATGCACCCTTGACACCAAAAAAATAATACATAATATCTGATTATATTAAGTGCTGCTACAGGGAGCCAGTATATGGATGATTTATAGTCACTAAAGAACCTCTGAGATTTAAAATCTCTGGGGTTAGGGCTGGGAAAATGGTTCAGCATTTGAGAGCACTTGCTGCTTTTGCAGAGGTCTCTGCAAGCTTGATTCCCATAATTCACGTGTGGCAATTCATACTGCCTGTAACCATAGCTCCAGGGGATTCAACACCCTCTTCTGGCCTCTTTGGTACCAGCACTCTGTTGCAGGGAGAGGCTGCTTGTACGTCCCGGCCGCCTGACTAGCTTAGCCCCAAAATAAGCACACAGAAATTGTTAAATCACTGCTTAACCCATTAGTTCTAGTCGCTTATTAGCTAACTTTCATATCTTGATTTAACCCATTTCTACTAATCTGCATATCGCCACGAGTTCGTGGCCTACCAGGAAAGATTCGGCATGTCTGTCTCTGGTGGTTCCATGATGTCTCTTCTGACTCTGCTTTCTTCCTCCCAGAATTCAGTTGTCTTCTCTGTCTACCTAAGTTCTGCCCTAACAGGTCCAAAGCAGATTCTTTATTCACTAACCAATGAAGGCAACAGACAAACAGAAGGACCCCCTACACCAGCACCCCCACCCGCCATGGATGAAGTAACTGTTAAGGTTTCCAGACAATATAAAGGGGGGGGGGTGTATATCTGAACTTACAAGACAATATAAAGGGGGGGGTGTATATCTGAACTTACAAGCACAAATGTGAAACTACAGTATTTCTATAATAGAGCTAAATGATAAAGAAAAAGGTACAGAGAAAATGCCAAAGAAATATTAAAAAAGAATGCCTTATAATTAAATCTTTATGCTGAAGATGTCCTTGAAAACTGGAGTGTGTGTGCATTTGTGTGTGTGTGTGTGCATGTGTGCAGGTGCACTGTGTGTAGCCAGGGCCTTACACAAGCTACCACTGAGCTAACTGCCCCACAGCCCCTCTCTGACTTTTTGCCCAAGTATTTCTCAGGTGTATGTGCATTTGAGGGAGTGGCAGTGGTGGGAGAAGGTCATCCTCTAAGTGGCAGAATTACCAGGTTATATAACATAAAACCCTCCACAGAAAACAAAGCAATAAAACAAGCAGAAGAACTGTGGGTCCCGAAAGAGAACACTGGCCAAGAGCACAATAATACTTCCATAATGTTTCAGATATGAAAATGCTATCACCAACCAAAATATCCATCCTGCTTGAGGGCAGAATATGGATGACATTTCAATACTTTGCAAATGTACTTTGGACTTTTACTCAAAAAACTTCAGGAGGATATGACAGAACAAAACAAAAACATTAAATAAAAAGGGAAGACAATATAGGGTCTGAGAATTAGGAACTCAACACAGGAAAGGGATCAGATGACTTTTAGGATGTCAGTGAAGTGAGGGCTCAGGATGATAGTTAGCAGGACAGGACCTTAGCTTTGAAATTACATGGCTTCAAAGTTAGTGTTACTTTCCTCTCCTCAGTCACGGTGGCAATATCAGCCCATAAGGAGTTAAGAAAATATTATCATTCAAAATGTAGGGAATTACTGACAGAGCCTCAGTTCCATAAAAATGGAAAAGCCTTCCTTAAACAGGTCAGAGGAATGGCAAAGCCTTCCTCTGGTCCAAGGGGAATGCTGACAGTGTGTGCAGAAAGTGACCACCATAGCTTTCTTCCCCAGATGTCCAGATGTTTAAGGTCTGAAGAGTACCCCGCCCCCGCCGCCCCCCCGACTACTCGTCCCTAGATTAGCTAAACCTGCCTCCTTGTTCAGCTGTACAGAATAACTCTGCCTTCTCGTTCACCTGTATTAATAAACACGCTGAGCTTCTGGGGACTGTGGCTTCACAGCCAAGAGCTCAGATCACCCGACTCTAGATTTTCCGCGTGCCTGTGTGTTTGTCTTTATTTCATCCCCTTGCTGCTGTGCAAGAGCAAGGCACAAAATCTGCAATGCTAGTGGACATGCTCCAAGCTTAGACCACATGGGGTGGGGAGAGATGCTTACGAGAATCTGGCTATTAGCCTGGCAAGTCTTTTCTGACTCTGTTCCAGTTTCCTGATTGAGACTCCCATCCCACTTCCTCATAAGATGAAAGAGTATCTGGTGACAGACATATTTTTTTTTTTAAATGGAATACGTCAGTACTCACCTTTTCACTTAAACCTACACCTCACTGTAACTGAAGTAGCATTTTTTTCTAAAGCTGTCATTTCAAGGGACCTACAATCTACATCCCAGGCAATGAAAGTCAATGGCTTAGGCTTTCCTAAAATGACCCTGGATGTGTCAATAGATTCACCACTGTGCTGGGAAATGGGGGTAGCAATTGTAATGTTCACTCCTCCAGTTAGCTTTTAAGGGAGAGATGGATGCTTTGGAGCCTTATTCCTAAAGTATGCACTACAGTAAATGCAAGGCATAAACTGCTTCCAATTAAAACATCCACAGAGTGACAGGAGTGGGCCAGTGAAGCACAGGGCTTTTCACCCCAGGGATTCCTGGTGCAAACTCCCTTTCTGAGTAATGGAGCACTTTGGAGGTAAACAGGTTTTAAACATGTAGGAGATCCTATCAGTCTCTTTTTTCATTGTTTAGGATCTCCCAGGAAGGTATGAAGATCTGGGGATGCTTGAAACTATATAAAATGGTACAGTAGTTTTCATCCAACTTGTATATTTACAATTTTAAATAACTCCTAGAGCAACTGTATCAGTTACTACAATATAAATGCTATGTGAATAGTCACTGAAAGAAGAGCAGTAACAGGCCTGTGTGAAGACCCCTTTTTATTACTGAATATTTTCCATCTGTGCTTGGTGAATGTAGGTAAAGAACCTTGGTTATGGAACGCTGAAGGTACTTAGATAAAAGTTATAATGAATGTTAATATTCTTCTCTTGTCACTGGGACAGGTCTTCCAGATCAAAAGCTGTTGTACTGCACATAAAGTAAACATATATACACCGGCGTTTCTCTAAAACAATGTTTTCCAAATTACTGGTCACAGTAAAAAATTATCTACATAGCAGTCCAGACTGACAGAGACATACCAGTAGTTTTACAAAAACAATACTTGGCTGTGCAATAATATGTCACACAATCTATTCTACCCAATTTCATTCTGTTCCCCACAGATATGGAATGCAGTCTTCTGCACTTTAAGACTTACTTAGCAAGACCCATTGAACTGACTTTATGTCAGGCATGGTGGTGTGTAACTTTAATCCCTGTACTTAGAAGGCTGAAGCTTAACTGTGCATTCAAGTTCAATCTAGGCTATGAAGCAAGCCCACATCACAAAACCAAAGTTTATTCCAACACTCTGGGTTCAATTCCTAGCAGAACAAGAACAATACAAATAAATCTGGCAATTCTTTCTCTTCCATCCATTTTAAAAGAGTCCCAAGAACTTCAATTATACTGACTCTTGTATTTGTTTTAAGATTATCTGAAATATGGACTGGACAACCAACCTTTTAAAATATAAAAACCAACAAACCAAACTAACTTGCCAATGCAGGTTTACTTAACTGACAAATGGAAGAGTCTTAATAAGAAGTCAAGTGTAAAGAGGGTTCTGTGATTATAATACAACTCCCATTGCCAGTAGTCATCTTTATAATCATTTTTAGATAAAGAAACTGTGAGTCAAGGTCCATTCCAAAAGGGCATACAAAAACTGACCCCATCACCCTTATGCTCCCTGAGAATGTCTGTTATTTCTTTTATTGTCTTTATCTCTACCTTTCTTGATGCCTTCCTAGTCATCAAACTGGAAAGACAATTCATCCCTGCTCTGCAATCACGACTGTGACAGCCTATCAACCTCCTTGCAGTTTCGAGGAGTTCAAGTTAGTTCTCTAGTTTATGTCTCCCAACACCCAAACATCAGCCTTGTGGTGGAGTGAATGCACATTCTCAGAAGGTTGAAGCGGACAGACGTCTAAATAACCAAGGTGAGGTGGAGGTGGTGCTGCTCTCACCTGCAGTGACTCAGCAGTGGCCTGAGTCAGAGGCCTTGCAAGGTCTTCTTGTTTAGCGCATTCCTTTAATGGTTTTAAGAGTATGACAATGGAGTCCTGCTTAGTGATCAAAGGTGACTGAAGGAGCCAGTGGTATCTTAAAGTCTTAGCCAGCACAGGGTCAGTGATAGCCTACTTTCCCCAAACTTCTGCTAATTTAATTCTGGAAGACATCCCCAGCTCTCTCGTGGTTTGGCCCATGATATATATGCTAGTTTCACATTTTCTCTGTCAAAAATGCCAACAGAGTAGAAATTCCCTAGGCAGGTGTAGTGGCTTGAATGGAATGGTCCTGTAGGTGCATATATTTGAATATTTTGGTCCCCAGTTGATGGACCTGCTTGGGGAGGATTAAGAGGTAGCTTTGATGGGAGAGCTGTGTCACTGGGGGTGGGCTATGAGGTTTTAAAATTCAACAACATTCTCAGTGTCTCCCTATCACATGCTTGTGGGTCAGATGTGACTGCTCAGATTCTGTTCTAGTTGACATGTCTGCAGCTTGCTGCCACACCTCCCTGCTGTAATAGCTTTTAACTTTCTCAACTGTGAGCCATATAAAACCTTCCTTCTATAAGTTGTCTTGTTTGATCACAGCACCAGAAAAGTAATGACATTCTGTTATACTGATAGATCAGTGTTCAGTCATCAACTGCAGTAAATGGGAACAAATACAATGACCCACAAATGACAATGTACAGAGAGTGGGGGATCTTGCAACACTCAGTCCTAAATGGGATGCTGTCCTCAAAGCTCTCCCCCAGGGACCAGGGGACTGTGTGGAGGAGGAGGTAGAGAGATTGTAAGAGCAAGAGGAGATGGAGGACACCAAGGAAACAGGCCTTCTAAACACAGCAGGACCGATGCACATACAAACTCACAGGGATGGTGGCAGCATGCACTGGGCTTGCACAGCTTAACAACTTTGAGATGAGGAAGTGGATACAAGCCCACTTTAACTCAGAAATTACCTCTAAATGCTAACCACTGGCAAAGGAAAAATTAGTTTTCTCGGATGGGTCTCCAAACTACACTTTCAGGTCAGGCTCCATGTCCAGTAGTAGTAGACAACCAACACAAAATGAGTATGTACATAAAAACCTTACAGATCTTTTGCATGGTTTTGGTGTTTTTTTTTTTAATGGGATTTCTGTGTACACAAGTGAGCATCCCTCTGTATCTATGTGTTTTATATGATTTTTCTCTTTGTTTTGTATTATTCTAGTTTGCTTTTATATTATTATTACTATTGATACCTGTTTGTCTTTTAATGAGACAGGAAGGTATGGAATTAGAAGATGAGGAGGATCTGGGAGAAGATGTGGGAGGGGAAACCGGTTTCAGAGTATACTATATGAAAAAAATATTTTTTTAAAAAAACTAAGATAGATGGGTTGTGTGGCTTTTCTACTTGAAGATGTGAGGCCTCAAGTAATCTTGTCTGACATGTAACTAGTAAAATGAACAAGTAGATCCCCATGTAGACAACATACATGCAGTCTTTAAAGATAGCTGAGTTTGTTTCGGGAAATGGAGTGGAAAAAAAAAAAAAAGACCTGAACAAGTGGTTAGCTGGGCTAGGCAAACATTTATAATGGGGCGGAGGGCATTTGGAGATGGTTGAGCTGAGGCAGCCCACAAAGCTATGCTGCCCCCCAGTGGACACAAGCAGTAGACCCTGTATGAGACAACAGCTTTTACTTCTGGGTAATAAACAAGACCTTTTTTTTACTTCCTGTAATTTAAAGTTGATGGCTGTTGCCAAGACAACTAGACAGTGTAGCAAGAAACAGGAGCTTCAAAAGAAACCTTCCAACCAACCACCACCACCACCAACAACAAAAACTCACCTAAGTAAAGTTCGACTTACTCTATCAGAAACTGTGCCCTGCCAGAGGAAATGTACAAAATAAAGAAGGAACCAGTGTAGCAAAAAATGCTGGCTGCCGATGTGTTGAGGTTGTGAGATACACTCACCTGCTAAAGAGAGCGTGGATGCCTTCCTTGAAACCACATGACCAAACAACTTTCTCTAAGTCTCAGAATACACAAAGAAGGAAGGCAGACCTCACTAAAAGTTTAAATCCAATTCCCTGCATCACTTGTAAGCCTATCAGTCTGACAGGTTTTTCTATGTGTAGCTGACTGTCAAGCATCTTACAAACCAGATTTTGGTAGAGAGGTCTCTGGTTGAGAGTACAGCTAAGACTCGTGATAAAATGACAAAAGCATTCAAATTCAAAGCTCTGAAGAGCCGCAGATGAGTCTGTTTCAGGGTCTCTAAACAGCTCATTCTTACAAGGGCAGGAAGTACAGACACTCAGTAAATATTTGCTAAATAAATGCAACTGCCAGATTGGGAGGGTTTGCCTATTGATTCGAAAAGGGATTTCCGCTCCTGGCTGAAAGGCTCACTGTGTCTAGATCGAATCTGTTCACAGCAAGCCCATGTGCAGCCATCAGAGGCAAAAGCAGATCTCGCTCCAAAACTCACAAGAATTTTTGGGAAAGCCAAGATTAGAACACAATTTCTCCCTTACTCCAAGGCTTTTTTTGTTTCCAGGTTGCGTTAGACCTACTGTCTCTTGTTAGGCTTTGTAGTCCTAAAGAACTTGTGCAAACTCACTGAATTTTGCCTTTAAATAAAAAGTGATTTTTAAATCTTGGCAAATTTCTCTATTTTCATTCTTCTAGGGGAAGATTTATCTGCTTTTACTGAGGATTCTTACAAATAAACGAGTGGTTGCTACCACCGGATCTTGAAGTCACACTGTTCAGGTATATGCTTATTTTTCTGTGTAGCCAGGGTCACTGCCCTCTCTTCCCCCAACACATACATACATGCACTGAGACACACACTACACACACGTACACATTTATACGCTGTATAATGTCAATGTCAGAAGGCACCACAGACATTCCTTAAATATCAATGTACCCGAATGATTAGAAAGTTCATCAGATAGTGGAATACTTCACAATGTTAAACTACTTTGCAGACTTACTGGATGAGCTACAATTTCCTAATGTGAAGCAGGAAAAAAAAAAATCAAAAAACTCCTGTCCTAATTTTACCTTTAAAACCAGTCTTGTAAGTTATTGGGATTTTTATGTCAGAGTGGAGTGAAATTTATCTCTTGAAAGTAAAATCTTGTGCTTTTCCTGAGGCAAATGGATGGAGAACTGTGAGCGGTCAAACAGGCATTTTGGAGAGCATGCTAGCAGCTTGCTGCTGGTAATCCCTATCCCTGCAGGGAGCAGCCTGGGCGCTGGCTGTTTCCAACAGCGATCTTACTGCCCAGGGTTCTCTCTCTTTGAGAGAACCAGGAGCTTCTCAGGGATGGGAATGGTGTCTTATCCACTGAAGCTTGAGAGACAAAAGTGCAGCCAACAGCTCCTGGGATGGTCCTGCCATAGCTCTTGACAAAATAAAAGGTGCTTCACACAAATGAGCTCATCCAACATTCAAACTGCTCTCAACTTTTAATCATGGTTTTCTTTTAATGATCCCAATAAAAAAGAGCAAAAAGGCACTGCCGAGCTGCTCCCGTGCTCCTTCATAATCATGCTGCCAGCCATGCATACAGTAACAGGATTTTGATGGCAGACACAGTGAGGTCTTGGCTGTGACCAGTTGAGTGCTGGGGCAATAGAGCACTTTACAGGAAAGGCATGGAAAACACATGGTATGGCTGTAGACTTATGAAAAGCTAAAATTACAGAAAGTAGCCTGAGCAGAATTCTCAGCAAACTCTATGGAAGGCTATTCAGTAAGCACATGAATCCTTCAGTGTATAACATAGCAGTCAGTTCCTAAAATCCTGTATGCTTTTAGAAGTTCCTTGGATATCTGAATCCTCACACTGCACAAACCCTTTAGATACCTCTCCCTCACAGAAATTGTGTGATTCCTAATTTGAATTTGTGAAATCTGAATTGATCCATATGATTCAAAATCTGAAACACTGAGTACTGACATAATTGAAAAATTTCACAAATGACCACATGTGAAACACATTACAATCAAAACTCACCAGAAATGTTGCATAAAATTGTCTTTATGCTAAGTAAACACACAATAAATAAAATTCATGATTAGACTGGATCTTATTGCCAGGTATCTTATGTATAAGCAAAAATTATAAAATCCTTAAAAACAAATAACAGCAAACCCCAAGTGCCAGGAAGTAGCCCAGTGGCAGAGCATTTGCCTGGCAGGTACAAGCTCTGGGCTGGATCCCAGCACTGCAACAAAATAAAACAAACAAACCACTGACAACAAAATCCAAAACAGGGACTGGAGAGTGGGCTCAGCAGTTAAAAGCATTGTTGCTTCTGCAGAAGAGCTTCTGGTTCAATTCCCAGCACCCACAAGGTGGCTTACAATCATACAGTTCCAGGGGATCCAACACCCTCTTCCAAACTCTGAGGGCATTGCACACACACGTAAAATAAATCTAAGAAAGAATTAAAAATAAGACCCAATCAGGTAAGCCTAAAAATCTTGAAATGTAAGACCAACAGCCCCAGCACTTTGGACAAGGGGCAATCAACCTGCACATATGCAGCAAGGCTAATATGTTACCTATAAACTCGACACAGTGAGACATTAAAAAGAACAATAGTATAATGGAATAATCGTGGCAACCATCTAAATAAAACACGAGTTGCTCATTTATGAAAATTTTATTTATTATTTTTGCACTACAGATAACAGCAAATAACTCAAACCAGAGAGAGAAAATCATGGCTAAAGGTGGCACTATAATGGATCCAGCCAGATTTCACTAGGAACACTCTGACCATTCTTCTGATCAGTTGGTAGTTTTGTTTTTGTTTTCTAAACCAATGGAGGGTAAGACACATGGAGCCAGGGTCTAGGGAATGGGGAGCAGGGTTCAGGGAAGTGCTGCTGAGCCCCAGGGCTTCCTTAGGAGGAGCTAGTCCCCAGCTCTTTAAGGAACTCTGCTTTGGGGTTCAAGGTCTCAGCTGCTGAGCTTTTCTTTCCTAAGAAAGAACTTCTCTAAAGAAAATTTTGCTAAGGAAGGGAAGGGGATGATGTTCTCACCCCCTTCCACAGGCCTGAACTTCATGGTTCCCATCTGTGAAGTGAGACAGGGAAGTGATCCTTTCTGGTCCTGTGACTCATCTTTATTCTCCTTCCTAAGAGGCCTGATCCATAAGCTTCCACTCCCTCCAGCTGGCCTCACTGTGCCCTCTCACAGCTATTCCACAGCTTGCCTTTCTCTGAGAGCAGCTTGCTAACTGCTTGGGCTTCTTCACATCCAAGCTGAAGCCTAAGATGTAAAGGCTGAGCTCATGCCTGCAAACTCAGGTGAATCAATTAGATTTGGGGATAACCAAGACTTGCCCTAAAACTGGTCCTGTGAGCCAGATGGACCTAAGAATCAGGACTCTAAGCACTACAGCAATCACACTGGAAGCATACCACCCTCTCTTTCCACAAGCACAAGACACAAGGCTTTAACTTTGATTTGTTTTCTTCTACTTCTACGCTAATCATTTAAAATCTCAAGCTCAGGTTTTCTCCCTTGCTATCATTAACGTCTGCGGCTGGAATGGCCACTCCTCTTACCACAGACCATATCATGTGGCAGAGCTAGTAGTCCACAAGAAGCTGACTGGACTCATGCATGCTCCTCCCTTTTCAATACATGTCCTGGGAAAGCATGCTCTTAGCCCCAGGATAACTTGTGCAAAGGTCGACTAGAACACGGGCATTTTGTTGCTATCAGAAGAATGACATGAAGGAGAAGGTGATTGAATGTCAGCGGCGCTGGCTGGACCGGTGTAAGAGAACAATGGCAACAGAGCTGACTGCAATGTTTGTGGTGAGTTTGGGAGCTCAGAAAAGGGGAGTGGGGCTTTGGCTTGCCTTTGTCTTTTTAAACTATCATGTACTGTGATAACAGCATATTTGTGAACCTATTGTTGCCTATTCCCCAACTCCTCTTCTGTAAGACCTTACAATTACACAGTCACAAATGGTAAGGCCATTTGTGACTGTGCCAACTGACACATTTCTAAGAAGGTAGTCTAAATTTGGCAAGAGATTACTATACTAGAACAGACCACATGTGAAGATGCCATTTACATGCATTACAAAGCAAATAAAAACTGACTAGGATTGAGTTATGATCCACAAACAGACAGAGGCTGACTATTATAGGTGAGAACTGTGTAGAAGCAGTAAATGACGAGCCGGGCAAGCTGCTTTGGGATGCCTACACAGATGCTATTTCTGTACTTTCTGCAACATGTCACCATAATACAACTGCATTTTTGTTAGCTGGTTTTTATTTTTGTTGTTGTTGAAGGCTTTTAGGTTTACGGGAAGTGTTGTAAAGTTTCCAAAAAAGTGATTTGGCTTGTCAATTTCATCTCATGCCATGAGCAATAATGTGAGCTTCCATCTTTTTTACTATTAAAACAAAAAACAAAATACAAAAACAAAAACAGAATGCTCCGAAAAAAGAAAGTAACTGTTAAGTTTTCAGGAAGAGTTTATATTTAATGTGTTCCCCTCCATTCAGAGACAAATGTAGCAAGTCACAGAAATTAAGTGATTTACCAAAGATTAATAGGGAGATTACAAGAAATTTGGTTTACTACTCTGTATGAGAGGATCTCTTAAAACAGCCACACAGTAAGTAAGCCCCCCGGCATATGTGTGGCTTCTCTTCTAGAAAGAACAGGGTGCCTAGTGCACTCCAGACTCTCTGAGGCTACTTAACAGTCACCAGTGGCAACGTGGGGAGTGAGAGCAGCTGCCAGAACGGGAATAAGGCTCTGAACCAGACTGCTCTAGGCTCACGTCAGTCTCTAAGTCAAGCATTCTGGAAATGTGACAGTTTTGTTCAAATTAAAACAATGGCTTATCTATTTGAATCATTTTTTAAATTGGGACTTTATCTATAGCTTTATGAAAACAGTTGATGTGCAATTAGGGTGCCACCTAGTGGACATCTGTGTAACCTAAATAATGGTTGAGTAGTAAGTTTCCTTTACAGAAGTTTCTTTATTCATTTATTAAAAAGAAGCAAAACCTAAAGGTCGAAGAACCTGTTTTATTCTCTCTCACTTCATATGAAAATCTTTTTTTTTTTTTTTTTTTTTTGGTTTTTCGAGACAGGGTTTCTCTGTGGTTTTGGAGCCTGTCCTGGAACTAGCTCTTGTAGACCAGGCTGGTCTCGAACTCACAGAGATCCGCCTGCCTCTTTACTATGACTAAGGGCTATTAAGTCTATTAACTGCTGCCCTGTAAAAATAGTGACTTAAAAACTGATATTATCTTTGAAATGTGAGAAGTATTTGTAAATTAAATATCTATTAAGGATTAATATCTAGAAGTTAAGGAAAGTTCCTACAACTCAGCAACAAGCAAAAAAAATCTATTTAATTAAAAATGGGCAAAGAACTTGCATAAGCACATAAAAAATGCTCAAAAAAAACTAGGGAAATAGCAGAAATACAAGAGAAAATCACAATGTGATACAACTGCTCACTCATTAATGATGGCTGTCATTAAAATAATAAAAGAAACTAGTAACTAGTAAGTGTTGATAAGAATGAAGAGGAAGATAAAGACTCATACTAGTGGAACATAAAAATGATACTGTTGCTATGGAGATATGAGACTAACTTCTTAGGAAATAAATTACTTAATTAGGAAATAAATTACATAATTACTGTATGATCCAGGAGTTCTATTTCTGGACCTGAAAAGAACTGAAAGTAGGAACTCGGAAGTCAACTGAGCTCAAAGTAGGGGGCCAAGGAAGGAAGCTGCTGAAGCACCCACTGGCAGATGAGCAAAACCGATGCAGTCACACAACAGAGTGAGATGCACGCGGACGTATGGATGTACACACGGCACATCATGAATCAACAAACTATGTAAAGTAAAATAAGCCAGTCAGAAAAACAATACTGCACGATTCCACTTGTCAGAGAAACCGGGACAGTTACCTTCCTAATGAGGAAATGAGAATTTACTGGCGGTGCTTGTGGGGATTCAGTTTGGGGAAATGGAGACGTTCTAGGCAGTTGCAGTAACAGCTGCACAGCAACGTGAATGTTCACAGTACTCTGAACTACACAGTATACACTACACTGTCAAGTGGACAAGAGTAAATTTCAATTATGAGATAGGAAAGATACTTGTCAGTGGGAAGTATGATTTTCCTAAAGCATGCCTTTTTTTAAATTTGTGTACATGCCTGTGTGAGGTATGTGCACACGTGTACAGAGGCCAGAGGCTGATGCTGGGTGTCGTCTTCTATCCAAAGCCACTGCTGAAGGAAATGACTTTGTTCTTACAGCTGTTATATTATATAGCCCTTACCTGCTTTCCTCAGTGTTTTCTAGCTCACATTTGTCATCAGTTTCTAAGATACAACTCAAAGAGTGGACTGCTTTTGGTAGCTCCTGAGGTGCTCTCAGAGGGGAAATGTCTACTTGTTACTAACAATGGACACAGTATGTATGGGGTTGGGGTCCGCTTTCCTTTGAGTCTGAGCCAGATGAGAGAAATGTACTTATTTCTTACGCAAATGCCCAGCCTAGTGCACTATGGGTATGGATGTTAAGGTGTTCAGATGCAGGGGTGGTTATAAACTGCTCTGTGGCCAGCAGCAGCAGCCTCAGCAGCACGAGTGTGCCTACACAAGTAACACCTGGAGATGCCATACACAGGAGGACATGATACCCTTGAAAAGAATTGCTGCTTCCAGCAGTGAGTTACTTATGGAGTTCCTCCGAGGGTCCACAAAAGGCATTGTTCATCAACCAAGGGTAACAGAGTCATTCTGTTACAGTAAATCCTTCCCAGTGCTTTTCTTTTCCAAATGCTCTCTGTGCTCCTGCATCTTATAGAAAGTTAAATGCTCAAAATTCTCCATGAGGCTCGTAGTGTAGCCTGGTAAAATGAGGATGAGAATAGGCAGTGACAAAGTGCCTAAAAGTGGAGGAACAATTTCTATGTATAAGTGGTCTATTTTCATTTCTATTTCAGCCTAGCCTAACACTTAATCAAGATAGTTAAATCTTCAAGTCATAGAGCCCACCCACTACCATCTGTCCCTCCTGCATGGGACCCTGGAGAAAATCCCTGCATGTGGGGAAGTCATAGAGTTTTAATGCTTTGAAAATGGAGTTTTTATGCTTGGGCTCTGGATAAATAGCAAACTTTTAAAGGAGACTATGTTTTTTTCTTCCTGGATCAGGAATTGTCATCATCACACTGTAACAGTTACTTATGTAAATCAATGATGTGCCACTGACTGTGTATCCTGATATTTCATGTGTTTAGAGTTCCAGAGTGGACCTTTACTATAACCCAAAACAGCTGAATACACAGGCCTAAGCAGTAGATGGTAGCTGACCTGGGGTTTTCCATTCATAAAGTAACTACTGCCTCTAACGGCCCATTTAGAATTTGAGGTACTTTTTCTGCATGGTTAATGGAAAATGAATACTGAACAATTAAGGAAAGGCCTAAGGTTTTAAGGCTCACACTTCTCTACTGTGAGGCAGCCCATGCTAGGAGATCCATAAAGACGCTTCCGTGCCTGGACCATGCATAGCAAATGCTCAACAAACAAGAAGCCCTGGGGTCTTCTCATGCTATGTTCAACTCAATGCCAGCAAAGTCTTCCCTTGGCCTGCTAATGAGCAATAGGCTGTGGAAGCCACACTGGCTTGGGACTGGTCACAGAGCCGGAGGAGACTCCTCTCCCGCACTAGCTGCCTCACACCTCTAGTTCCTGTAACACAGCCACCAGTCAATGCAGATGGACCTTAAACCAGCAGAACATGGTTTCTGTGAGGACTCCCTTTATTCTGAGCAATGTTTTCTGAAGAAGCTGATCTACAGACTTGCAGGCTAAGAACTTGTCCTACGGGTTCTCTTCAGTGTCCTTTGAAGACACTTTGACAGACTTAAGCCAAATGATCATCCTAAGGCCAGCATTTTTAGTGAACAGCTGGTGTTAGATTAGTTCAGGTGGAAAACTTGGTGTTGGCATCATAAAGACTTTTTGCAAAACCTTCTTAATTGGCCTAGTGAAGCTGAGTGGAGTTTCTGGCTGGATGGCAAACCTACAATGAAAATACCAGCGACGGGTACCTCCTCCCTGCCAGTGATGTGTCCAAGACCCATGCTCCAGGGAGGAACCAACCTTCTGCTCCCTGAGTTTTGCTGGACCGGCACCCAGACCGAACAGTTCATCTCTGTACGTGCCAAACATGCTAGAAACGGTGGGATGTAGGTCATGTGCTTGAGAGAGGAAACTCTGACAGCTAACTCCACTCAGCGTTTGAGTATATTTGTTCTAGACGGAAAGCCCCAAAAGAGTGTCTGATCTCTTCCCTACTGAAAGAGAACACAGGGTGAAACAACTCCAGGAAGAACTATCCTCGTCAGAATAAAAGACAGACAGAAAGGGTCCTGCCTAATGGGGACAGTGTGTCTGGTTAATAAAACACCAACAACTGCCTGTTTTTGCTCATAAAGATGCACACTACTGAAGGAGACTGAGCAGTCACAGCACACGTTAAGACATTTCATGTTAGTTTTAGAATCTGGCATATGGTCTGAATATTAAGAACTTAAAATTAACCTGAGGGCTTAAAGGTTCTGTGTGAATTTATAAACAAGGATTAGCTTTAGAACTTAACTTCAGCTTTTTAAGAAGGCGTTCACTGGTTGAATGAAGAAAGAACATCTAATGGCAGGGACTCATTTATTGGCTAACAGTGAAAAGAACGATTTTACCCAGTTATCCAGTAGCCACTCATTTTGTATCCAACACCTTGAGGGTTTGTGGAAGGACCGGCAAAGGTGTCACTTCCCACTGCAAGGTCCCCAAATACAGTCCCAAGCAAAACTGAGACAGGAATCAGTCAAGTTCAGTAAAACCTGACTTGGGCTTGTTGTGGACCCTAGTCACTGTTTTGTTTCCTTCTCTCCCTCTGGAAGCAGGCTCTACTCCAGTGTCACCTGGCTTCTGAAATTCCAAACCATGCATCTTTTAGCCAGAGGCTCCAACATTTCAAGCTTTTCTCTTGGTCTGACAAGTTTAGAGCAAGGCCTTGAGCAGCACTCCACACTCCCCTGCCCTTGTGGGAAACAAACTAGCAGCACAGGGGCCTCTGGCCACTTTCCTGCATGGTAATTAAAACTGAACAAAGGAAAAAGGTTACTCATGCTTGTGTATCTGCAAAATGACTTACTGGACACTGGCAATTTAATCACCAAACAGATAAAACAGGCCATCTCAAAGCCAGCTCTTCGTACTGTGGGTGTGGGGTGGGCATGTGAAAGCATCATCCCCCGCTATGATGAGAGCTGGAGGAGGCACAGGCGGGCATTAGGTTGGAGGCGCTTGGATTCTACACTGCCCTTTGTCAGCAGACTAAGGGATGTGGAGGTAGTGAGAAGATGGCGGAAATGGAGTGTTAATTAAGCTACTAGCCAGGACTGCCATGGCTCAATGTCAATTTCTGAATGTTTTCACTGGGCATACCAGCCCAGAACCACAGGGGAAGCAAGGCACAGATCAGTTGCAAACTACAGCATGTATTAACATAGTGTACATTAATCAAGAGGAACACAGTCAATTCAATTTTAAAGGATAAGTTGAACAGAGAATGAATGATGCACTTGTAACTGCACAAGGTTGCGTATTCCCTCTTTCTCCCATTACCTGAAACAGGACAGCAAATTACCGTCCCTCTAACCCTTGAGCACCACCCCCCACCGACAGACACCCACACCCATACATATGCCCACACTGTATAATGGAGTTTGCACAGTGGTGTGTGCCTATATTCTTGGCCCTTGAGAGGTAGAGGTGGGATTGGAAATTCACTCAAGGACATTCTTGACTACACATGAAGTTGAGGTTAGCCTAGGCTGCATGAGACCCTGTCTTAACCAACTAACCTGTCAACTTACCTGTCCCAAAGTAGAAACAGAAGTTTCAAAACAGAAATTTTTCTAATAGTCTCTGTTACTTGTGACTTGGTTGCAGTTAGGTCTACTCCATTTCACATTCTTACAAATGCTGTTCATGATTTAATACCTAGAACTCACAACCCCAAAAGGCTCCACAACTCACTCAATGTGTTAAGACCTACATTTTGAAAATCAGTACAGGCTGTGGTAGTTTCAATAAGAATGACCCCCATAAGCGCATACAGTTGACTACTTAGCCACCAGGGAGAAGAACTGTTTGGGAGGATCATGACATACAACTCTCTTGGAGGAGCACATCACTGGGGTGACTTTGGGGTTTGTATCACTGTATTTGTTTATTCATTTATTTATATGTTTATATTTATTTATATTTATATGTTTATATTTATTTATATGTTCTGCCTGCATATGTCTGCGTACCACATATTTGCAGTGTCCTTGGAGGCCAGAAGAAGGCACTGAATCCCCTGAGATTAGAGTCACAGACAAATTTGTGAGCAACCATGGGTGCTTGAAACCGAGTCTTCTAGACTCAGTTCTCTGCTGAGCCATCTCTCCAACCTCCATTCTTATTATCTATCTATCTATCTATCTATCTATCTATCTATCTATCTATCTATTTTTGAGACAGGGTTTCACTGTAGCTTTGAAGTCTGTCCTGGAATCACTCTGTAGGCCAGGCTGGCCTCAAACTCACAGAGATTCACCTGCCTCTGCCTCCAGAGTGCTGGGATTAAAGGGCTACCACTGCTCAGCCAGCCTCATTATTTTTAAGGTGTCTCAGTTTTGAAGACATTTCAATATATTGACAGAAAAACGTTTTCTAATGTGACTAAGTTTCGACTAGACATCTGTATTAATTTTCACATTCATGTGTATCTCCATCTTTTCTTGTTGAAAACAATTAGAAAATTTGTTAAAAGCCTTAAAGGGTTATTTCATTTATTATTTTAATTGATAATATAAAAAACATTTCATTTAAAAATTTTCAATCATACAGTTAATTTCTACAGTATATTTTCATGGGAATTTATACAAATGTAAATGTGTAAAATGAAAATCAAAACTATAACCAAACTCCAGATACTCAGAGATAATCCCTGCTAATAAATTCAATTAAATTTTTAGCTGCTTATGTACATTGATAATACAGATCATGTGCGTCAATTCTATATAACAAATGCCTGCAATCAGGGTCGAGCATCCTTCTGCTTAGGAGATGATAGGGAAAAATTACAAAGTACCTCAGGTGTCCTTGAGAAATAATTCATCAGAACTTAAAACTATTGGGGCTTTATCATTGTTTTAAAGAGGTATGAATACAACAGTATTAAAAATGTCTACTCTGTCTTTTTATTATCAACTCTCAATTCCAGACTCAGTTTGAAGGACAAGTGTCTATGAGAACCAATGCTGGGAAATCCATCTTGATCAAAGGAAGGCCTGGGTGATGTGGGATGTGGGATTCCCCTCTGTATGCTATAAATATGTTTTATTATCACTAGCTAATAAAGAAGCTGCTTTGGCCTATGGCAGGGCAGAATATAGGCAAATGGGAAAACTAAACTGAATACAATGAGAAAGAAGGCAGAGCCAGGGAGACATCATGTAGCTGCCAAAGGAGAAAGATGTCAGAGCATTACAGGTAAGCCACAGTCTTGTGGTGATACATAGATTAATAGCAATGGGTTAATTTAAATTGTAAGAGCTAGTAAGGACTACACCTAAGCCACTGGCCAGTACTGTAATTAATATAGTTTCCGTGTGATTATTTGGGTCTGAGTGGCCGGGAAGTGAAAGCACAGTCTCCATTTACACCTGGGTTGGGTATGGGTACTTGATACTACAAACAAACAACAACAAACCCAAACCAAAAAATATAAAATAACTCATCATGACCAATCAGTTAGATGTACACATTAGGAAGAAATGTGGAGCTGGGCAGTGATGGCACACACCTTTAATCCCAGCACTTGGGATACAGAAACAGGCAGATCTGAGTTTGAGGCCAGCCTGATCTATAAAGAGCTAGTTCCAGGACAGGCAGGGCTGTTATACAGAGAAACACTGTCTTAAAAAAAAAAAGAGGAAGAAATGTGGAGGAGAAGGTACAGTGTGAATGCTCAGCCATGGACCAGAAAGCTAGAGAAATAAAAAACAGAGGCGAGTTTGAACACACAATGATACACACCGGCTATCTCCCTGTTCTGGGCTTTCAGGGGCTCTGAAATAATGTGTCCATGAAAGGATTTACGCCAGGATAGTTGGCTGAAGCTGGTATGTTACCAAAGGGGAAATACAAGAGAAAGGAGAAGTTGGAAATCAGTGTAGCACTACAACCTTGGTTTGCCTAGTTCCTGCTTATTTCCTTATTTGGAGACAAAGGAGAAAGACATTCACTCCCCAAACAAATAGGAAAGCTGAGAATCTGCACAGATAAAAGTTGATCTGTGTAAAACTGCAGAGACTAATACATAGCGTTTGCAAATAACTAAAACACAAGCAAAGGGAATAATCTGGAACATTTTTCTGTGTGTCTCTGTGTACTTGTGCATTTGGAGGCTAGGTGTCGGCTACCTTTGGGGGTGGGGTGGGGATAGGTTCTCTCACAGGCCTGGAGCTAGCCAAACAGCCTCAGCTGGCTGGCTAGCCCCAGCGATGTGCCTGTACCCACCTTCCCAGAATTGGGATTGCAAGCATGTGCCACCATGCCCGTCTTTTTATGTGGGTTCTGGGAGCATGAACTCCATGTACTTTGCTGAACAAATCAGCTTCAGAGCTTCTACAAAACGTCTTGGCTGTCCTGCTTGGAGTCTACAGTGAATTTTCCATGGCTCCACAGGACAGAAAGAGAGGCTATCAGCATTCACTTCCAGACTTCTCTCACAAATATACACCAAGGCAGGCACAGTCAAGTCTGCTTGGAAGTAAAGCTATGAACATCACACTTTAAAACCAAGAGCAAACGGCAGGGAGTTTTTTCTTGTTTTGTCTTACCCAAACCAAGACATTTCAGAAACTAGAATTCTGTAGTTCTGAATTACCTTAATGGTTTAAGAAGTTGGAAACAACGACACCTGAATGTTTTACTACAACTGAGTATCAAACAGGTAACTCTAATATGAACATGCTTCTGGGACTGTGTGCCAATTAGGGGTGCTGGGTATGGACAGTATGTTCTTGCTTTGCTTGAGGATCAGCTCCAGTGATATCAGGCCTGCTGAAGGCCCGAGAGAAAGCTCCAGAATTGGTGTGACTTACTGAGTTCTAATGGGGAGACTGTAACTAGAGAAGGTTATGCTTCTGTCAGCTTGACAGAACTCCCCTGGTCATCTGGGAAAAGGGCATTTTAACTGAGAAAATGCCTTCATCAGATTGGTCTGTAGGCACTGATGTGGGAGGGTACAGCCCATTGTGGGTGATGCCATTCCTAGGATGGTGGTTTTCAGCGGTACAAGAGAGCAATCGGAGCAAGCCCTGGAGAATAGGTCAGTAAGCAGCACATCTCCAGGGTCTCTGCTTCAGTTCCTGCCTCCACAGTTTTGTCCCAACTTCCTTTCATGATAGATGAAAAACTCTAACATGGAATAAACCCTTTCTTCCCCAGGTTGATACTGGCCATGGTGTTTGTCACAGCAACAGAAAGCAAACTAGGACATAGCTTTATTATTTTAATCTGTGGTATAATATATCGGCTTATGAATTAAAGGACTCAGGCCAGGCTTTTACAATGAATACCTACATACTGAATGACAAACTACTGGTAGAAATCTGAAAATGTCTGATAAAAAAATGCTACTGAACTAATATATTTTTATACCAACCAACTGTCTGATAAAAAAATGCTACTGAACTAATATATTTTTATACCAACCAACCAACAGATCAGATTTCTATTGTAACATCAGGTGAAATTTATAATGACCAGATAAACAAAGAATGGGGCTATTGTGCTAGACTTAGCTGACAAGTCATTTAGAGAATTGACTTCCTTGCTGTTCTGCTAAATTTAAAATGGCAAATTGATTGCCATTAAATTACAACATGTAATTCTTTGTAGATACAACATATTTAATGGGAATATGTGTACTGGTAGATACTTATTTTACCCTTGCTAGTATGTAAATATAGGCATGAAATTTTATGTATTTCTTTCATCTTCTGTATAGGTGACACATGTAAAATTTATTTCAGTGGGTAGCAAACTGAACGTTAGAAATGGGGAGCTACACAGCAAAAGTCTTATTGCCTTTGGTTCATATGCTTTATTCTGATAAAAAAAAAAGTATGTGTATTCTTTTTTTAATCTTCTCTTCAGGGAAAAATCGTAACTGTTTGGAGATCCTGATACCCACAACATAGTACTAAAACCATAGGCATGCCACAATATGTCTAAAGTAAGCAATATATTCAAACTATAGTCTCCAAGAATTACGGAACAACAAATGGGCATGGGTACATATTAAGAAAGAGAACCAGAGAGATATAATAGTAAACATTCCAAAGGCAAATGCCCCGCTTACATTTTGATAACAAAATTATCAGTATTTTACCATGCTTGTAGGCACTTTGCATTTCAGCTCAGGGAGCCAGTGGCTAGTTATCAGGCCTTAGCTCATCGACATATGCAAACCCCTGCATACTGGGTATGAACTATAATGAGAATATTAAGACTTGCAAAAAATAAGCTATCTTAAAAAGATCAAGAAGCCAGGAATTCTTATCTATGGAAAAAGAGATGTGTGTTGAAAATGAATTTTGACATACCAGATCTCAGTTTAACCAATGGCTGGGGATTTCTCACTTCCTTCACTTTTTTTTCTCCTTTTATTTACTTAATGTCACCGGTCTCTCTGCCTGCAAGCTCTGACAGTATTAATGGCATCTCCATTCAGACACACATGCTGTGAACGTTAGCTCAAAGGCTGTTTCCTGTACCCCTTAATTATCCTCCACAGTCAACTCTGATTCATCAAACCTCTACTACTCTCAGAATCTGCATTTCCACCTGTTAACTTTCCCTGCAGCAGAGAGGAACCCAATACAGAGCTCTTCAGACAGGGGTGTGAAGAACAGTTCCTGAGTCACCACCCCCTGCTTAGTAGAGTTACACAACAGCCCAAACAGCACACAGCAGCAGAGAGGCCACATCACCAAGACACTGAATGGCTTCACAATGAACTGACTTTGAACCCAGCTACAAAGTTACTCACCTCTGCCAAGTGAAGGTTCTGCATGCCCACCAATGGAGCAAACAATGTTTTTAACAAATGAAAGCAAAACAAAACAGGGTGACTCACTCAACACTCGCAGCTCTATGCTGCAAGAAAGGCTATGAAATGTTCTTGTGATTAGCCTAGGGCTTTCCATAATAATTTTATTTTCAGAACCTCTGCACAGTGTTAAAAGTATCAAACAGGTTCTAATTAGATCTGAGCACACAGACCTGCTTGCATTCCTGACAGAAAAGCTTGCCATTCTGAGTGTATAGTAGGTTGGTTTTACAGGGTAACATCCAGATAGGTAAGACATCTCAGTGGGTAGAAGTGCTTGTAGCCCAGCCTGAGAAGCCGAGTTCCACCTCTAGAATCTACCCCCACAGGTCCACCGATATCGGCATGTGCACTGCTGTATGTATGCACACACACAAAATAAATACACTGGTGTAATAAGAACTAAAAACAAACTAAAAAGAAAAAAAAATCTTGAAATAGTGGTAAAGAAAGTAATGACTTCAACTAAATCCACTGCCCACATCCACTTCTTGCCATTTATTTCTATCAGGCACTAAAATGATGAATCACTCTCTGTCCAAAGAGCACTTACCTCATTGTCTGACTCCACAAGGACTTGATCATATTCGCTAAGCGCTACTAGAAACATGATCGAGGTGACATTTTCAAAGCAGTGTATCCATTTTCTTCTCTCTGACCTTTGGCCCCCTACATCGACCATTCTGCAAAGGTAACAATATTCATATTAATAACATAAAGAAAATATTAAAAGTACCAATATAATACTACTTACAAATTAGGAAAATTCAATGCTTGAAAGACAATGGTATCCAAGTCAATTAATACTTATTGACTATTAATTGTCTGTTAATCACTGTGGTTACAGGATGTTACTAGATATGCATGAAAATTGTAACTATGTAAAACTTCCTTGTCTGTGCCAAGCAAAATAGTTCTTTTATTAAATTACACACTGCAAAGGCAAACAGGATGTTTTTATGTTAAGATCAAGTAACAAATAATAAATTTCACTTTCATTTCTTAGATGTCAGAGTGAAGACCCTCATGTATTACCGAGGATGCCAGGAAGGATTTAAAGGATATAAGATGCCATACATTTCCATACAAGGAGGGTACTAAATGTAAATATGATCTTGCCTATGCTTCCTTTTGTAGGATTAGAATTTGGAGCTTTTTCTTTCTATCAATATTGGCAAAATTTTAGGACAGGTCCAACCACACCAGGCAGCATGGAGCAATCAGCTTTGTGCACAAACCAACTTGCCTCCTTGCTGGATATTAAGTGTGGTGTAAGATATCAGAATGTTATGCAGTGCCTCACACCGGTTCCTGGGTCTGCTTCTCATGCATCCACTCTGCACTTGATTATCCTCAGACACCGGCATGGGCACCAAGAATGGAGTAGGAGTATGTGTGTGTACATAAACAGCAAAGCCTGACAAACTCTTGGGGCTGACTCTGGACTGCTGTACACAATCTTCAGAGGAAAGAAGTCTCAGAGAATGAGAAGGTCTGGTATGAAAGTGGAAGAGCAGTGCTCTGTAAGAATCTACTCCACATCTGCCTGCTCGTGGTGCTTTCCTGATTCTCACACAAAATCCAGAGGAAGAAACTTCTGTTTCTGTGAGTGTGTGCACGTGTGTGCATGTGGGTGTGGACAGAGGGTGACTCTCAGGAGGCTTCCTCTGCTCCTCTCCACCTTGTATTTTGAGATACGGTCCCTCACTGTACCTGGAGCTCATCAACTGGCTACGGACCTTTCGACTTTGCACCTTTCATTCTCTAAACCTTGGATTACAGGCATATGCCACCATAGCTAAGTTTTTATGGGGATCATGGAAACCCACAAGCAAAGAAATCAAGGATCATTCACACCGCCATTTCTAAAAGACTCCAGAGGTCCAGAAGTGAGATCAGAAGGGCAAAACAATGGTTCCATGAGACCTGCGAGCTTTGGACAACAAAAGTGGAACTTTTAGGTGTTAAAGATATTAAAATGTAGCCAGGCAGTGGTGGCGTGTGCCTTTAATCCCAGCACTCGGGAGGCAGAGGCAGGTGTATCTCTGTGAGCTTGAGGCCAGCCTGGTCTACAAGGGCTAGTTCCAGGACAGACTCCAAAACTACAGAGAAACCCTGTCTTGAAAAACAAAAATCAAAGCAAAAATATTAAAATGTTGGCTCTGCCCCAGTGTCACTATGTGAAAATATGCAACTCATTTACAGGGAGCTCCTATTCAAGGAAGCCGTACTGCAGGGAACCAATGTCATCGGAGGATGACAGGAAGTCATTACTTCTGTTGTACTGTATGTCTTTTTTTTTTTTTTTTTTTTTTTGTAAATTCGGGTATCCAAATGTTATAAACTCAAAATAGAATGCTGGCCCTAGGAACCTTGGTGATCATCTTAATGTACCCATTACATATTTTACAAAAGGGTTCATAAGTATTTTCAAAGAGCTACCTACTTCAAAGCCACGTGCTTTTGAGCAGTATATGGTGGCAAGATTACACCATGGGTGCAAAGAATGAACAGAGGGGAAAAAAGCATAATAATAAAAAACATAATAAAAAATTGGTGCTTTGTCAAGAAACAGTATAGTATGTGTCAAGCTGAGTCCCACGGCAGAGGCATGCTGCAGGAGGAGCTACATGAAGGCGGCTTTGAGGCAGCACACAAACCTCCACCATCCCACATGAGCAGGCTCCCTGAGAGCCAGCTCAACACTGAAGTCGAAGACATACCTATGTGGCTCCTTTCCTCAAAGCTCAAGGTGGTTTGCACTGCAACTAAAAGTACTACTAGGTGACTGGGAAATAGCAAAGTGAAAAGATACGAGTATTGTTTACTTATCTTAAAAAAAAAGTTCCAGTTAAAGCATTAAGACAAATAACAGCAGTAAACAAGGAAATAATAAATTCTAATTCTAAACAACAACAAAAAAAACCAAATTATGTTCTCCAAAGGGAAGGGAGGGTGTCAAAAATAAATAAATAAATAAATTCTAATTCTTCTTTGTTGTATCAATTTAGATTAAGTTAATTGCCCTACTTTTTAAATCATGAATTTTGAAACTCTTAAGAATTTTATTATATGAACTAAAACAGCATGACTTTTTAATACTATGGAGAAATTCTGCATTGGTACTAAACAACATGGAGAAATTATCAATATGGAAGTTTTTAATGGTAGGTATGCTGGTTCCTGACTAAAATTCCAGCAACTGGGAAGCTGAGATAGGAAGAAAACTGTGGTTTTAAGGCTAGTCTGGGCTACAGAGTGAGACCCTATCTCAAAAACACAAAACAAAAGTTGATTATCTGCTATTATTGATAGGATTATATGAACTATCTTACAAAATTCTAAAAATACAGTGTCCTCAGATAATTGATTATATATATATATATGTGTGTGTGTGTGTGTGTGTCTCTGTGTATATAATATATGCATACATGTCCATATGTACATATATACTATAGTGAAGAACAATGTTTGAGTAACTGTATTCTACCACCAGAAATTAAAGTTTCATTAAATGCCTGGTTATTTAGCCTAAAATGAAAACTTCAGAATATTTCTTTTGCACCCTCTTTCATTGATACATTATTTCAGTTGTGTATCCCAATGATGATAATCCACACAAAGCCACAGGCTTTAGACCCTGGATGTAGGTGTTGATGAACTCAGCTACTACCTGAAAATGACACTTTGCAAATCAAAGGGGTATTCGATGATCCCTGTGGTGGGGACCCGGACTCGAAGCACATCTTGTTGTGTAGGCAGATAGGAAGGGTCGGCTACACGGTCCAAGTCATTCAGATAGCTAGAAGAGGGAAGACACAGAATATCAGTTACCATCACTCCAAACCCATGGAAGGGAAAGGGCAAAGTCACAGAAATTAAAAAAATATATATCAGAAAGTGACAATCTAGGAAACAGACAAGGTCAACCTTCCATTGCTCAGAGGAAGAAGGCGCTCACTCACCAGGTTCCCATTTCCTCATGAGCCGGACCTGGAAGAGCTGCTAAGAAATTCAAGTTAGTCTCCTACCCTCTATTTGTTGAGCAGGTTTGGCTGACAATCAAGAGTTAAATAAGGTTTTTAAGCATTTATACAAAGTGAATTTGCACAGACACCCTTATAATAAAGATGACTGGAAGGTCAAGATTTATCTTCGTTTTCAGAATATCCATTTTTTCCTGGGAGGAAGTTTCCTCGTTCCCCTGAGAGAAGACAGACAGCAGCACACCATATCTTTAATTATGCCCAAAGCCCAAGTCATTCGTTATTTATGCAAAGCCATGAATTTTAAGATATGATACTAATGATGCCTGTGGTCAGGTGCTTTTCTTTAGAGTCACCTACACTAACTAATGTATCTGGCCATTTTACCTAAACATTTCGTGTGTGTGTGTGTGTGTGTGTGTGTGTGTGTTCAAACATTTTAATTTTTTTTTGAAATAATTTTAGACTCAAAATTTATCAAATTATCACAGAATTTCTTCATCTGGCTTTCACTTAATGACAGTACCTTATATAGGTATCTATATAATATTAACAAAACTAGGAATCTGATATTATCAAAATAGAAAACTCATGGTATTATTTAAAACTACAGGCCTCAGTTATGGGCATTCATACATATTTAGGCAAATGAGTGTGAATGCTTGTGGGAGATTTCTGCCACATATCTGTGTAATCACCACCACCACCACAATCAGGGCAAACAACTTTCCACTTGGATGAAGAAACTGATGTGTTATCACTGCTAATCCTAACTCTGGCAAGTGCACATTCACCATCAGCAGGTTCTGTCATTTTCAAACTTTAGTCCATTTGCTTTCAACTCTCTCGAAGTGTGAGACTTAAGCTGTAATGTCATGAAGGACACAATTTGACAGAACTGATGACAGCCAGTTGATGACAGTTGGCTGTTCTGAGAAGCATCTTTATGACTCAAAGAGGAACTATGCACCCTTCTACCCTGGAAATGATGAAGCACAAAAATGGTTTCAAAATGCATGGCTACAAAGTATCTACACAAAGCAACTAACCTGTAAGCAAGAGGTAGAACAATGGTGGCACCATTTACAACTGGAAGGCATTAGCTCCCCAATGAGCACAAATAAAACACAGTGAGTCGGAAGGTTTGGTATACATGGTGGTTGCAACTCAGGGATCATAATACATATTCAGGGGCAGAATCTACCTGAGAGAAGACAGTTTTGTTTCTACACATCTTTATTTCTACTTTAATGCCCAGAAAATAGTATTTAGTCACTCCTAGTTGGATGGATGGATTTCCTATACAGAGACTTGGTTTGAGCATTAAAGCTTGTAGCATTTAATTTTTACTACTGGAGTTCCTTTATGAGTGAAACTGAATGTTAGAAGGAAATGGTAAGAGTTACAGAAGAGTCTGACTTTAATCAAAAAGAAGAACTACTGCCTTGTTGGAAGTGAACCAGTCCTCTAAGGCAAGGGCAGGCTAGAATTCCTACAGCAAAGCAGATATTCATACTCAAGGCCTTTTCCAGACACATTAGCACACCTGCAGCCAGCAAGGAGCTCTCTGCTGAATAGTGAGAACTCCTTCACACCTTCAACTTAACCCTGGCTAGAAAACAAAAGGGAGCTGCTGCTAGGAGAATACCAATGCAAAGCTATATTTTAGTGAACCTGGGCATAGCCCTAGTCACCTGATGAGATAACAAAGCCCATGTTCTGTGCATTGACTGCCTCCCATCTACAGATAGAGTGGCTCTTCCAGCAGCAACAGGCTGCTCTGTACAAATGCGACTTCCTAATTTATCAGACCCTTGATTTAAAATTTGAAGCATATATTCCAAAATCTATGTGATCATCATTTACATACAAGAACTCAGAAATTTCAGATAAATCAAAGAACTGCATGCACAGCGGCAAGATAAACTAAGAAACATGCCCCACTCCAGTTACATCGCAGGCACAGGTCAGAACAGAGGGCTCTTAATCCTCATGTGCGTGGTGCTGTGGCAGTCTAGAGATAACGGGAAATTGTGATTTTGTTTCCTAGAGATGAACCAAGAGTACCCAATGCTACTAGTTATGTTTGGCAGGAATAATTTTCAAAGAATCAGTGCACCAAGCGGGGCTTTTTTTTTCTGTCAAACTGCACCTTAGGAGCGCTGATAGCACCTCTCCAATCAGGAGCGTGCACTGAGCTCCTTAGAACTAACTATGTGTATGACATGGAGCCAGGGCACACAGCTGCAACTGGAAAGCCACCTGCAAAGGCTCAGCAGCCACCCTACACAACTGCCAGTGGCACTTCTCTGTGATGCAGGGTACTGCTGAGCTGTCTCAGATTGCCACTGTGAGGATTCTCTTTCCTCCTCATTCTTCCTACAGCTCTTGTAGAATAACAACTGCTTACAATGAACATCTGCTTGTCAAGCTATGTTCTACCTCAGTATTGTTAACACCATGACAAGGAAATAGTCTTTTAAAATATTCCATTCAGACTAAAGACATGACTCAGTGGTTAAGAGCACTGGTTGCTCTTCCAGAGGACTGGGTTCAATTTTCAATACCCACATAGCAGCTCATAACCAGCTCTAACTTCAGTTTCAGGGGACCCAATTTCCTTTCCTGGCCTCTGTCAGCACTAGGCATGCATGTAGTGCACAGGCATACATGCAGACAAAACACTCATACACATAAAATAAGTAGACTTTTTTTAAATCTCATGCATTACTGATTAAGATAAAGTGATGGTCTTGCTGGACAGTCCCATTTTGCCTCACTTGGGGCAGAAAGCTAAGTTAGTGTAATTTAGCAAAAGGAAAAAGTTGAACACTGTCCATCTCTTAGTCACAGTATACACCACCTATACCCAAAGCAAACCTTACCAGACACACTCCCAAGCAAAAGCAGTGAGAAACAAAACAAACTTCCCCCCCAAAAAACAAAGGATACACAATCTATCTACATACTAATTTTCTACTGAGTGGCTTAGAAGGTACAATACTGAAGACATAATTTGTGAAGCAGAAAATAACAAGTGAGAACCGCATCTCTCACTGCCCAGAAAGAGCCAGCTCGAACAGACCCTGTAGAGCCCTAATTCACCTGCCCCATCATGCCTTGAAAAGCAAGGCATGGAGAAAGAATGCACTCATTTTTTTGCATTTCATATTGGCTTCGTAGGGGAGGAGTTACTTTGTACCCCTAGAAGTGGTATTCTAGTGTAGTATGTCCTTTTCATTTATGCCTGCCACATTTTGATAGGATGCAATAAAATAATCTAATCTCTGTATTTTCCATTGAAATGCTTCATATTCTCAGCAAAAACTAATGGAAAATGGGGGGAGGGGTTTCATGTTGTATTATTCCATTCATTTAACATTTTAAGAAGAAACACCAGGGCCTGAACAAATTTATATTGCAGAGTAAATTCAGAGAGTTAATTATAGCTCTAATTTGTTTTGTAAGCCTGATTCTGAGTGGCTGCTGGGGTCATTCCCAATATTGCTATGGTGATGGCACAGGTACATTGCTAAGGCAATGCAAGTGTAAAAGGTAGAAGCTCTTTCCTGATGTGAGGCACAGGAAGACATCATGGTATACATGGGACTTAATTATTTAGGAAATAAGTCATTCCTTGTTTTTTTTTTAAATTGGTATTTTTACCTGCATGTATGTATGAGGGTGTCAGGTGTTGTAGTTACAGACAGTTGTGAGCTGCCATGTGTTGCTGGAAATTGAACCCAGGTCCACTGGATGAGGAACCAGCGCTCTTAGCTGCTGAGCTATCTCTCTAGTCCCCAAGCCACTCCTAAAACTGTGTAAGAGAAAGCAAGCCTGGCTGTTTGAGTGCTCCTTACTCCCATCCTCTGTAGGCCTTCGATGACTTTCTGCTACATTGACACATTGAATAGTCTGATATTGTAGATTAAAAGATGCAGTCTTCCTACACTTGAAATTCAATGGTCTGGGTCCACAACTATCTTTGTCTATGACTGTATTACCAACATCTGGCTGAGAGCTTGGGACACCTGTAACAGATGCTCAGTGTGCTACCCAAATTAAAACTATTTCATTGGAAATGCTGCAGTGGCCAGCAAGTTACACTCCTTAGGAACAAGCATAGGAGCCAGGGGATTGTTAGCTACCCATCTTTATGTAATTATATTTCTGGAATATAGCTGGCCTGCATTATGTAAAAACTAAATTCTGAATTAAAATGCCTCTGACAAATTTAAATACAACAGAGGAAGGAAAGGCCCCATTGGCTTAACTTCATTTAGGAGACGAGCTTCCTGCTTTTAAGTCCTGGCCACAGAATGACATAATCGGCATAAGCACACTCATCAGTGTGCAGTTTCTAGGCTTTGGAATTCCATCCAATTCAGTGAAAATTGAGGAGGCTGAATCTAACAACAGACATTTCTAATGTAAGCTCTTTAATGGAACAAAATTATATAGTTTTTGTTGGTTTTCAGTAAAAAGCGAGGCAATAAAGAAAGAGACATGCTTAGTCTCCGACAGTTCCTTCACCACGGCAGAATACAAAGCCACCTGGGAGCTTAGCATCAGTTGGACTTGAAGCGTTATGTCAGAAACTAAGGATGTGAAGAGTCTTGGATCAGATTCATGGGCTATGCAAGGAGTTTGCCAATGCCCGGGAAGAAGCCCAGGTTTTATTTGGATTTGAACATCTTCTGGGAATGCACTACAAAATTTCAAGTGGTAATCCACAAACATCTTCCTGTTTTATGTTTGAGAACACGAAAGAACGAAAGCAATCCCAGCCATTGGTTTGTTAGTGACCACTGGGCTCCTTTCACAATTAACTTTAGGATCATTCCTGGTTGCAAAAAATATGAAGTCTGAAAAAATTATTAAAAGTAAAGAGTCAAGCTGAAAATTCACTAAAATAGTATGACTAAATCAAATTAAATTTGATTTTTTTTTCTGTTTGGGATATGATTCTAACTGGTCACTAATTTTAATGATAGTCTGTCAACAACAGACTTGAACTAAAAATCTTTTCAAAATTAGAAAATTTCACTATTGTGACCCGAAGGATAACTTCAAACAAGAAAAACTCAAGTTCCTCCCCCATTTAAATGAAAGCAACTAAGAATAAGATTTGGCAATTATGAATAAAATATCAGGAGAGATGGCATCAATTTTTAAAAAATAAAAGTTAGAGTCATATAAACTCTAGCAATTACACCACAGAGAAAAGATGAGCTGTGGGTAGTTAAGTATGAAGCAAACCCAGCTACACACAAGAAGATTAACAGCATGCTCTTGGGTTCATGTTTGGAGCTGGGGGATTTTTAACCCCATAAAGTGTTTCCACGGTAAGATTGCATGCAACAGATCTGCAGCTCTAGTTCGATATGAAGTTGGAACTGTGGCACAGAAAAATGATTCTGGGTAGGTTTCATATTTTTAATTATTAAAAAGAAGGTTACAAAAACTAGGTCGCCTTCATTAAAAAAAATTAACAAGACCTCATTGTGAGAGGATCAGTCTCTTGGGAATAGAAAGCTAGATCATGCCAAGAGATCTTATCTGATGGTGTCAGGGCAGTGAAGGCGAGGAAGAACCACAAGACAACTCTGTGCAGGCTGTGCAGAGCTGGGTGGACACAAAAAAATCAGAAGAAAAGATTTTAAAACAAACACCAAACAAACAAAAACAAAAAGAAACCCCACCAAAACACTGTTAGGTAACCTTTACAAAATGGATCAGTGACAGTTCGGTAAAACTACTACATTGAGGCAAGCATGGATTCAAAGGGCGGTTTGGGGGCCAGGACCCAAGCAAGCCCCTCCCTCTTCTGGTCTGAGCTGGCCAGGAATCTGGCTCAGCTTCTTAGCTGCATGGGATTACTCAATACACAAACATGCCTATCTCAGAAGAGCTCACTGAGCAGAAGGAAAATTAACATTCCTCATGATTAGTGTTCAGTGACAGCATTTATTACAGGTAGTTTTGTTCATAAAGTTGTTTCTTTTTTTCATAGGAAATCCCAAAAAAGCTAGGATCATAGAGTGGTGGCTGCAGTGTTATGACCCTGGTTCTTGAGAACTTATCAAGGCAGAGTAAACTCTGCAATAAAGAGCAAGAGAAGGAATAAAGAATTCTAACTTTCTTTGAACAAAGAACTAAGACAGCTCACGAAGTATTTTTTTTTCCCTTAACAAATACCTTGAGTCTCCTGAAAAGAACTCATTACTGCACACAGGAAAGAGATTTGGCGTCTTAATTTTATAATCAGAGAGTTGTTCAAAATTGTTACCTAAGAGACTCCAAATGAACAGTGAACAAACCAAGCAACTCAAGTGTGTGCCAGGCAGACTTCAGTGTCACAGCCAGGTCTAGCCTAACAGCAACAGATTCACAGTTTATCGCACAAACAAACAGATCAAGCCTGTAATTAGACATAAACACAAGCAGGTGCAATAGTGCATGCTTGCATCCCTTGCTACTCAGGAGGCTGAGCAGGACTGTTTGTGCCAGGGAGCTTGAGGCACCTGTGAAGAAACTGTCTCCTAAATATGAAACAAAAGGAAACAACAAAATCCAAACAAAGAGACAGAGGAAGAGAAAAAAAAGAGGCCCCCATTGTTTATTTCTAATTTACTTTCTTATAGGACAGCTTTCAAAGGTGTTGATTGATTCTGACACAATTCTGAAAACATATTAAGAAATACTAGAAGGCTGACTCTTAGTCTGTCTTACTGTGCGAAAACAGTGCCTAATTCAGCTAGCATATACCTGGTTAATGAGAATCTATTATGCTAAACTCTAATTCAGTATGTGTTTGATGGAGGGAGACTGGCACAAGGAAATGGTATGAAAATATGTTAAAATATATTTCTTTCCCTTAGGGATGTCAGACTATCTGGGAAGTAAAGATGGTACAGATGAATCAATTAAGAAACAATTAAGTACCAAACTGTAAGCTGCTAACTAAGAATGCAATAAGAAAGTTGGATGATTATGAACTACAGTCACTAGAGAATAATGTGAAAAAAAAAAAAGGTGGGGGAAGTTATAGGCAGAAAAGAAATAAGAGGGAAGAAATCAGAAATGGCACAGAATTTTCTTAGACTTTCAACTAGTACCTTTTAATCAAAGTCCACATGAAACTTGACAGTAACTTCAATAGTGGGAATGAATCAAATGGTAGAAGACCCAAATGTCCTCCTGAAGGAGGTGGGACTCTGGCAAGGAACACAGTTGTGTTGCAAATAATCACTGATAATGGGGGCACATGGACCTATGAGAAGCTGCCCTGATCAGAGTTAGGAGTTATCTGTGAACAGAAGCTGAAGGAACAAAAGCCAACTATTTTCCCAACTCTCTAAAACATATTGTGGAGTTAAATCAGAACATCAGTCTTCAGCAGGATTCCATCCAAATGGTAGAAGCAGTATGCTAGCTGTCCATCAACATTCATTACCCTAAAGCAGGAATTTCAAACTATGTGGATGTGTGAGCATTTCAGGCTTTGTGATCCATATGATCACTGTTTTAATGATCTGACTTTGCCACTGGGCACCAAAGATGCTACAGACATTCATATATGAATATGTACAGCTGAGCTCCGATCAAACTAAAAACGGAAAGTAGGTTGATTTTTCTGAAGTCTGCTCATCCCCATTGTAGCATCTTTCTGAGGGAGTCTGTGGAGGAGACGGTGAGGAGATGCAGCTATTTCAGAATCAGCTACAGTAAGAGCAGGTAGCTAATGTGCACAGTGCACCCATTTCTACACCTACTGTCCTTCAGGAGACCAATTTACCCATAAGGAGAAACAGAGTCTAGTTCTTTCGCTATTGCTCTCCCAAAGGCTAGAGACTGGCTAAGTATATCTGAGTTTTATTTCATCCCTATGAGCACCATGTGTTCTGAAAATGAAAAAGACTCTGGAAATCATCAGACAATACAGAGGGAGACAAATACACGATGTTCTATTTGTTGGTGTTACTTCTTTCAATTCTGGAAAAGGCAGAAAGACGTACAAGTAAGTATATCACTCAAGTGGAAAAATGATACCTTTGCAAGCACTGGGGCCACAAGCATTCATTCAAAGGCCAGAGCTAACCCGGTGCTGTGATGGTTTGGTCACCTTGACACACAGTAAGATCACGTGGGAAGGGAGGCTGGATTTAAGAATCATCTGGATCAGGCTGGCCTGTGGGAACATTTGTGGAGCAGTCCTGACAGCCTTAACTGATGTGGGATGACCCAGTGTGAGAGTGAGAGGTGCCATTCCCTGGGTCTGGACCTTGGGCTATACAGAAGTAGAGAAATTGGGCTCAGCAGCAGGCTCCTATTCCTCTGTTCACTCTCTGCTCTTACCTGTGGACATGACATGACCAGCAGCTTCAGTTCCTGCCACTGGGGCTCCCCTGCTAGGATGGAATATAACCTAGAACTGCAAACCGAATCATTTCCACCCTTAGCAGCTCTTGGCTGGGATATTTTGTTGGGGATTGTGAACCCCCAGACCCTGAATTTCTTGTGACCCCCTGCCTGCTGGAGTAAACAACTTGTTTTGCAGCTGCTCTGAGCATGAGACCCTCTGCAGTTTCTGATGGCAGGGGAGTAGTTTCTGGTGGGCTTGCAGCTGAGAGTTAGGGTGTGGCCACTAGTCAAGGAGATCCTATATAAGCTGTCCTGGAACACAATAAAAGAAGTATTCTTGGCGTTACCTGTCTCCCCCTCCCCCCACCTTGTGTGTTTCAACTCCAGCCCCTTGCCTGACTCGCAAACCATCCTGTAGTGTGTAGCACATAAAGCAGAAGTTGTATTACAGTATTTTACCATAGCAGCAGAAGAAACTAAGATAGGCATGTTCACAAGATACCATCCACCTTGTTATTTTATTTTCAATTGACATTCTTACATTTTATTTACTTATCCATTCATTTATGCATTTGTGTGTTTGTGCACATGGAGTGCATGTGGAGATCAGAGGACAACGTGAAGGATTCCAGTCTTGGTGCCAAGTACCTTTGTCAGTTGAGTCATCTCGTCAGCCCCATCTTCTTAAAAAATAAAAATGGCACAGGGTCTCTCCTTAGTCTGGAGCTCCTGATGAGGCTAGGCTAGCTAGTCAGTGAGTCGTAGAGAGCTACCTGTCTCCAGACAACCAGCACTGAGATTAGAAGGGTGACCAGCCATGCCCGGGGGGCTTTTTGCATGGCTTATGGAGTTCAAATGCAGTTTGAACTTGTGATGCAAGTACTTTACTAGTTGAGCTACCTCCCAGGCCCTGTTATCTTTACTCTCTAGAGAGGAACAATTCAAGATCAATGTTTCCTTCTGAACTAAGATTTCAGCTTTAAGAATTTAATTTGCTCTGGGAGCATGGGGACCATGCGAGAGGGTATAAGAAGGGAAAGGAAGGAGGGGGCAGAGAAAAATACATAGCTCAATAAAAAATAAAAAAGAATTTAATTCACTCTCCCACAAACTTATCCATTGTCTACAGCTGCATCTGCACCTAGCAATGAGACAGTGACCATATGGTTCACAAAGCCTGAAGCACATACACACGTGCACACACTCACATAAATCACACATGTTAATGTGAGGGTCCTAAATTTTGCTTGATTGCAAAGGCTAATTATTTCTCAATAAGGGCAGTCTAGTGTAATGGAATCCCAAAATACTCAAAAATCAGAAATTAATTTAAGCATTAAATTTCACCCACTATGCCTGGGGAGACTGAGGCTTTACTGCAAGCTTCAGAAGTGATGAGCAGTAGAGGGAACTGGACCTACAGCTGGATACTTGCCTACAAGTCTCACCATACCGTGCTGTTTCTTTCCTTCAAGAAGGGGGGTCGTATCAGGATGGCCAGAAGAGCCACACCCCACCCCCAGGAGTACAAGTATTCAAAATATTACTCAGTAATAATTTCTTAGAAGGGACCCTTACTCAAGAATTTGGCTCTAAGTCAGATGGATGGGATATCAACATAATAATAGATGGTATATCAATTCAGGGCCATAATCAAAGCAAATTCCAGTGCAGATACGTACCAAAGGGCCAATTTCTTCATGCACTTACTGCTCTGGACTACATGGACTCTTTAAACACTGTGTGACTCCCCCCCCCCCGGGGGGGGGGGAGACTCTAGTAAAGTAAGATTAAAGCAAACCCAGATACAGTAGTCTTTGGCCTAAGCTTGCAACATGGGGACTTTTTCACTATACTCAATGTGACTGAGACTTGTGTTCTGTGGCTAGTGTCAGGGAACTTCTGGTTCTGTAGGCAGTGAACTCATTTGACCTGATGTCTCAGTAATATTAAAGCAGGTGGTGAACCCCAGAAAAAAAAAAGAGAAGAAAACCTACAGCCATCTGTTTATTGTGTTCTTTTTCTAAAGATACTCAGAGCCTTCAGGCATTTTATCAATAATGAAAAAGTTAGTAAAATAATTTTAAAAATTCTCCAAAATCTTAGAATGCTTTTAACGAGATCATTCTACAGAATTGGAGAATGCATCAAATCTGGACCATTTGTAAACCTATCCAAAGTGTTTATCCATTTCCTGAAATTTCTCATCTCTTCCTTTCTCCCACTATTTGTCCTTTGAGGCATAATTGTTTATTTGGATAACGAGTAGGTACAAATCAGATTTATAGTGTCCTTAGTCAGCTCCTGTAAAAAGTGATTGGATGGAATGGAAGATAAAGTATGGGGGTGGGGGGCTAATAGTGTAGTCTAAGCCAGGCATGGTGGTGTAGCCTTTTAATTCCAGCACTCAGGAAGCAGAAGAGGACAGATCTCTGAGCTTGAGGCCAGCCTGGTCTATAGAATGAGTTCCTGGCCAACAAAGACTACACAGAGAAACCTTGTCTCAAAATGCAAAAAACAAATTAACAATAACAAACAAAACGGTAGACTAAAATTTATACAAATATTTATGAATTAGCCAAGACTTAGATTTAGTCTGTGTTAGCATGAATAACAGATACTTAGTGAGACACGACTACATTTTAATGATAATGACCAAAATCCTCTGGATTTGTTTCCTAGTAAGCTTAGCCCATTTGTCCTCTCTTAACCTGACAGTGTGAAACAACTTAGACACATCACCAACAAACATCAATAATATGTATCACACCAAGTGGTTTATAAAACACTCCAGTCCCACTGCTCACTTTAACTTCTGAGCATAATAAATCCTTGTGAGAAAGAAGCAAGTTAAATTGTACAAAGAAGCTGGGCAGCGGTGGCACAAACCTTTAATACCAGCAGGGAGACTTGAGGTAGGCGGATCTCTGAGTTCAAGGCCAACCTTGTTTAGAAGAGCTAGTTCCAGGACAGGCTCCAAAGCTACAGACAAACTCTATCTCGAAAACAAAACAAAACAAAATGTACAAAGAAACAATCAGGAAACCCAGGACACTCTTGAGCATGCCAGTGAAATGTAAAACAGGTCTCTCCAATGAGGGTAGAGATATAGCTACCAGATGCAACGTGTAGTCCTAAAATTAACCACATCTGAATGGCATTTTAGAAGAACCAGAAGAATCTGAACATGAACTTATTATTGGCTTTAGGTATAATGTACGGCCATTATTAACTATATAGGAAAATATCCATTTTTTCTTACAAAGATAAGCATAATAAAATGTCTAGTGGTATACAAGATGTTACAATTTCTGTATTATTTCAGCAAAAAAAATCATCTAAAATAGGTATATGCACTCATAAATGCAATTTAGAAAATCAACTTATCCCTAAGTAAGAACAAATAAAAAAATATCAGTTAGGGAACTTAAGTCAGCTAGTGCCAAGGACCCCACATCCATATCAGCTCTGTACAACCAGCAGGTCAATTTCTATGCTGGACTCAGTTAATGCTGACAGAATTTTATGGTGGTTGCTTTCTGAGGTGGAGAAACTGCCCAAGACAGCTCTCAGCCTACAACAAACATTACAGAAATATACAAATTCACCATTAAGTAATGGGTACATGCCTCAAAATTCACAAATATCACTGGGAAAATGTCATGAGAGATAACAGAGGCTGTCTCAAGCACATCCATGGAAGTCAACAGTTCCAAGCAAAAGGCAAATGCCAGTGGTCAGGGGGCAAACTAGGTTCTTTATGGACAGGCATGACACTAGCAGACACATAGCTATCAGATACTGGAGTTTTGACTCTCTGATAGCAAGGCCTCTCTCTAAGCAATATCGTCATTAAGATGATGGGTAAAGAATGAAAGGGGTAGAAAGGGAAGCGGTAACAAAATAAGCATGACAGAGGTTGGCTTGGGCTCAGTGGTAGAGTGCTTGTTGTACATGCAGAAGGTTCTAGGTTCAATCTCTAGTACTAGAAAAGGGAAGGAGAAGAGGGGGAGAGAGGGAGGATAGAGAGGAGGGAAGGGAGAAATCATAGAGCATTACTAAGAAACAGGATCTCGTTAGCAAATGAGGGGCAGAAGGGAGTGAAGGGAGAAGCGGAGAATCACAATGAGGATGGAGGGGTAAACAACAGGAGGATGAGACATAATGAACAGAACAGGGGAGGGTGGATAAATACAGCAGCAACACAGGGAGACTGATGAAATTTGAAATGGCAAAGGAAACAGAAGGACAGAGGAGGCAGGAAGTAAAAGACAGACAGCTGGTCAAAGGTAGAGGAGGCAGAATTTTGGAATAGACAAGAGATGAATACAGGTTTTCTATTCATTGTACTCAACTCACGGAAACTTACACAAAGGGAATGAAGAGGGAGGAAAAAAAGAGGGGAGTAGGGCAGGTGGAAAGGTCCAGAACCTGAATGGTGATGTGGACGAAGGGCTGGGAGGGAAGAACAGACAGTAACAGCACATGCCAGTTGACTGCACACACTAGAGTGCATGTTAAACAGGACAGATGGAATGCTGCTGTCAGTCGAGAATGACATGAGCCAAGATAATGTGCAAGTACTTTATTCAGGCAACATTTCTATGGCTAATTTGGACCATAACTTAGTCTTATGCAAATGCCTGGAAAGGCAGAAATGTAACTTCACTGTAAGAAGAATGCACAGCCCTGGGCCTCCCAAGCATGACTGAGGGGCACCATCAATCAGACACTCGGGCCTCTCATTTTGCTCTGAGCCACTGGGTCACTCTATAATAGGGGCTGGCTTAAGGCTGTGGAATATTTCCTACCCTTTCTTGTGTCTATCCAGACCAAAATGAGAGGGGAATGACAGATTTACATAATTAATGTAGACAGAAATTTGACTAGATAACTAAAAAATTCAAAAACAACAACCAACATTTTTCCAGACTGTAGTTATCTAGATCACTAGCTACAAAGGGTTTCTATTAACCCCGTGCTGAACTTCATTTCTGTTATGCACATCTGAAGACAGAATTAACAGATCTCTCTTGGATGCAAATCTTTCCCAGGACACAAGATTGACTGGCAGCTCACACAATAATTTTGGAATGCATCACAAAATTAAAACTCATAGTTTTCCTGCAAAAGAAAACCCAACCATCAACAATGGTTCTTTGAAAGCAGATAAAGGTCTGAGAATTAGAAATTAGGGAGTCTTATGTTTTGGGAAGCCACGATCAAACACATTTTTATCTGTAATTTCTAATCTATGCAGGTGTTCTGTCTCCCAAAGCTAAGATCAGAATTTTAATTTTTTTTTTTAAAAAAAAAACCTGCAAGATTTCAAGTTGTCTTCACTTGTTTGTTTTCCCTATTGCTGGGATAAAGACCATGACCAAATGTAACTTGGGAGGGAAAGTGCTTATTTCATCTTCTACATCCAGGTAACAGTCCCTCACTGAACCAGAAACTCGGGAGCAAGGCCATGTGTACTGGCTTGCTCTCCAAAGTTTGCTTACCCTGCTTTCTTATATCAAGCACCATGGCTACCATCCCAGGGGTGGCACTGCCTACAGTGGCCCAGGCTCTCCCACATCAGCCATTAAGAAAGTGCCTCACAGGCGTGCTTACAGGTCAAACTGATGGAGGCATTTTTTCAGTTGAAGTTCCCAAGCTTGTGTCAAGTTGACCAAAAACAACCACCACCACCACCACCACCACCACCACCACCACCACTACCACCACCACCACCTATGGTACATAGATTTGTGGATCACTCGGAGAAAACAGGGTGATAACATCAGATCACTAGGGTCTTCCTTTTGTTTTGTAAGTAAAACACAGTGAAAGAAATACTCTTAGTACTGGGGGTGTAGCTCAAATGGTAGAATACATTCTACCATGCATGAAGTCCTAGGATACATAACTGTCAGAGTGATACATACCTGTTACCACAGTACTCCAGAGTTGAAGGTAGTACTGGGAGTTCAAAGCTAACCTGGGCTACATGAGACTTGTCTTTACAAACTAGAAACATTCTCCACCATATGATCTTGGTACCTTATGACTAAACCTACATTGACAAGTTTGACACCTAAATATTAGTTTACTTTCTATACTCCTAGGTTTGATTACCATATGTGCAGCACAGACTACATTGTCACAGAGCACATTCCCATGTGAAGCAGCAGGCAGTTTTTCAGGGCCTGCAGTGCAGATACTCACTATTTAGTGGAGTCGGATAACTGATATTCTCGTCGTCTATCATAGCACTCCTGGATTCCAGGATCATTCCACAAGCTCTTTATTGCATCTACATATGGGTTCTCAAAAGCAGACACCTTCTCCACGTCAACCTCTCGGACTAATTGTGCATGAGCCTGTTTAAGAGAGGGAAAAGGCAACTGTTTGAATACTCTTCACATTGCATTACCAAGTCTTTGATTCACACTTCATATAGTGTACAATTCAAGCGATATCATCATAAACTGGTTTTCAGAGTGGTTTATAATGTGTCATTTTTGTTTGTTTTTCTTAATGAGAACCCAACCCCAAACCATCCTTTCTAGAGGAAATATGAAGTTCAACCTAATTAGGAGTAACAGGTGCAAAGCTTTTTCAGCATGACAGCAGGGAGGTCCTGCTAAGAGGCCAGTATGTTAACTGATTATCATAATTCTCCAATTCATAGTTACTATCCCCTCTACTCTGACAACTTGTTCTAGTCATACACATGTTGTCCTCGGCCCTGAGGAGCTCTATCAATAGAAGCCGAGTCCTCCACTAAGAGTGGTCCCTGAAGTTCACTTTCAGATGGGCCATAACACTACCAAGAGAACAGTTTAACGGTTTAACTGCAGTAATTCTTCTTCCAGTCTGGCATACCCCATGTTACAGAATATTTGTATCTGCCATCTCTACAGTACCAAGTTTAGGAATCCATTCCATTTTTTAGCAATCAAGTAGAGTTTTGCTATTTTCATTACAGTATACTTAGCAGGAAAAAGACAAAGATGTTTAAAATTTTCAATATTATTAAAATCACAATGTTTTATATTTTATTAATAAACTTTAATTTACCCTCAAAGTAGCCAGAAAACACGACTGTTTAATAACACTAATCAAATTAGGCTTGACCAAATGTGACATATATGCAAATTAGACATATATAACAAATATGCAAACACACACTAATATAGTAGTTAATTGGAAAATGGAGGCAGATGGTTGATAATTATTGAAACAATTCTGATTTTGTATAAAAATTCTAAACAAGATGGGTCAATGGCTTCGTGACTATATCATGGCCAGTTATCCTTTCCATCTAGTATTAAGAATAAACAATGTTTATATATGCAATCCATGTTGTGCCCGGTCTAGATCTCAGTCTTCAAGTAGGAAGGGCCTCTTTTCAATAATAATAACTAATTTTGACTTAAAGTTTTAGGAAGTTCAACAAACATGAGACTTAAATCCCCTTTGTTAATAGCTCTACTCTGACAAAGACAACTGGATCTAGTCACTGAAAAGTGTTGCTCCAGCCTGTCTTTCAACCACGGAAACAGATCCCCAAGTCTCACTGTCTGTATCAGTCCCAGGTTGGGCAATCTGCCTTGTTAACCACCAGCACCCTTGGCAGTCTGGATTCCTGCGCCTGAATCCTATGCCAGGTGGAGGCTATCTTATTATGGTTCTTTCTGAGGGTCATCTTTCTATGTAGAAGGCCTTTCTTACTCATTTCTAAACCTTTTAAAAAGAAATTCTGCTCAGCAGCTGTTCCATATGTCATCACTTACAAATGACTATTATGATACGTCTCTCCAAAAAAATGTAATTTTTGTGTACTTTGAACCATGGACCCTCAACATTTTGTTCTATGCTGGTTATTATGCCTTAACTTATCTCATTTCTAGACTACAGTGATGGAGCTGTGATCATAAAGTTTTCATTTCTTTGGGGCTCAGCACAAAAGGAAAATACAATAAATATTTAATTGCATTTAAAAGTACATATAAATATAATGTGAGTGCCTACAAGCCATAATTTCAAGACTCTTCCATCCTTACCCATTTTCTCAGAATTATAGTGTAATAGTTAGCATAGGAGTCTTAGTATTTTTTCCCTATAACATAAAAATTCAACGACAGGCTCAGCATTGTAGTATCACAGTTTACCAGGGTGCTGATAGAATAGAAGCTTAATAAATACTTGCCCACTGGATGAAAACAAGGATGAAAGAAGAGTGGAAATTAACAGTGCTACAAATCAAAAAAGCTAATTTCTGGTTCTGACTTTAGTCACACGACCACTTCTTACCTGCAGCAGAAACTACTTTTGCCTTTTTAAAACTAATTTTCTTTGTCCATAAGACAAGACAACTGGACCAAGTAAACAGAGATCTCCTCTATACGAGAACAGGATAATATACCATAATGCATAAAATTAAGGGATTATGATACCGTCCCTCACTTTAAAGGAAATGTTATGTTTATCTTATATTATGTATATAGGTGTTTTGACCGCATGTATGTCAGCTGTATCACATGCATGCCTGTTGCTCACAGAGGCTAGAAGAGGGTGATAATGCCCTGCACTGGAGTTATAGGCAGCTACGTGGGAGTCACTCCAGGGTCCTCTGTAAGGGCAGCAAGTGCTTTCAATTGCAGAGCAATCTCTCCAGTCTCAAGACTGTTCCTCTTTGGGCACAGCTTTCAGTAAAACAAGGATTTACTATTTTAACCAACAACCAAATGAAATCTGCACATGAACAAGGAAATGCAGTACGGACTGACTGGGAGTCCAAATGAAGTATGGAAGAGAAAAGAGGCTTCTGCCAGATGGAGAAGATGAGGCATGCAGTATCTGAGGAGGAATGTGAACAAAAGGTCAACAGATAAAAATATGTCTCCTTTCAACTGCAAAACCAGATTCATACAAACAAATCTCTATCTAGAAAGCCCTGAGATTTGTTAGTGTCGTAAATCCACAGCTCAGAAGCCATTCTGTAATATCTACAAAAGAGTATCACCTCCAAACACACACCAATCACCATGCTGCCTTTATGCCGAAGAGAATATCTAAGACACTTTTATTACCTCCCAAGCTCAGAATTCTATCCTTGTTGCTTTGGACAATGATTCAAAAATAATCAAGTATAAATTCCACTTATGTAAGTTTGCAACTAAAGTTCTCTAAGTTATTTAAAAGTATGATGGCATTTTACAAAATATGTATAGAAATAAAAATTGTTAATATTAATGTTGCATTGTCAATTCAGTCTGTCCCACTATCAACTCAATTCTCATTATTTTTGTAAAAAATATTCTCTACATAGAAATAGTTTTAGTATTTTAGAGTAGAAAGATAAATTAGAACCATTATTATATTTGTCCAATGTCAAATGTGAAGTAGTAGTAAATAATTCTAAGTAATGATGCCAAATTAAACAATTATTAATTTTAAAAGGCTATTTCAACAAGGAAAGAAGTTGTCTCTAATAATATAGTAATGTTAAATTAGATTTGACTTCTCTCTTTCGAACACAAAAACAAAATGAGAATGAGTGAGTTCATTATCATGTGAACAAAATGCAAAGTCCAATCTCCTTAAGTCAGAGTTGAGCACATTGAGTGGAAATGTTTAAGGATGGATGCTAGCTTTCAGTTCTCAGCAAGCTGGTGGCAAGTTTGAGAAACACACTGGGAGAAGCAGTTAGACACTTTCAGTACCTCTGGCAGAATTCTAGAGAAGACCACAGGGAAACCACAAGATGCGCCAGTATAGTTCAGGTAAATCTTATGTGTTTACATTTCTCTGGTTGCATCTGCTGAGGGAAAGTGGAATTGAAGACCAACCACAGTAGGTTTCACTCTACCCACTGAAGGCAAGTGTTCAGATTAAATAAAAAGGTCTCAGAGTCAATGCTGGAAGGATTTTCAAAAAGGCGCTAACCACTCAAGAGAGCGTCAGGCTATTCTAGTTCCTACACTCCAAAAGTAGAAAATCAAAAGGTAACTTCTGCATTTACCGAAGGTCTTTAGACACAAATATTGAACTCTGTTTGAAGGGACACCCAAAACAAACGGGTACTGGAAATCAAAAATAGCAGGAACCTCAATTAGGCCAAATCCTCAATTCTCAACTGAGGCTCATACCATCCTTCATTTTGTCCCTTGTTGCTTATTTCCTGTGGCATTTGAGTCTTAAAAAACAAACAAACAAAAACCACACACAGAGAATAACAAAAATGCGAACAAAAAATATCCTAGTGACTTTTTTTTTTTTCTGCTCAAAGGAAGCAGAGTAACATAACAACTTATGCTACAAACCCACCTCTACTTGTTGCCAGATGAGGATGACCTTGTTCAGGCTGCTAAACATCTTCTCAACCTGTTTCCAGATCTCTGAGGCTCCCACTACATCAGTCTGGAATATTGATGTCACCTGCTACTCTAAAGGTTAACTTACAGAATCCTTCAGGGCTGGGCAGTGGGTGTGAGGGGAGGTGGTGGTCAAGAGGCTTACACCTAAAGCTACTAGTGAGTTCAAAGGCCAGCAGAAAGGAAATGCAAGACCAAAGCTATGGCCCATGGCCCATGCATGTATATGAGCTCCCGTGATGTCAGACAAGGCATTCAAATCTCATTTGACTAAAATGCAAACCATTCTGCAAGTTCACTTATACAGAATCTTTGAAGTCTCAACATTTGCAAATACCCTGAAGAAAACATAACATAATTCATTATCAGTCTTTGCCTTCTGATTCCACAGCTGTATAGCTGACCCTATTGGGCATGCTGCATACACAATTGCCACGGCATCTTTCTATGAGTATTACTAGGCCACTGACAGAGAAGGCAAAGTCACATTGAGCTACTGCTGGCTAGGGTCATGCCATGAATGACTCATTCACATAGAAGAACCTCTCTTGCATCTGATTCAACTATTGGCTCAGTTGAATACTACTGAAGTCCTCAGTGAAGATTATAGACTCCCTGTGTCAAATCCTTCTGCAGCAACCGTGTCCTTCTTAACCTTGGTATTAGGTGGAGACTCTGGAGTCTCTCTGAAAACAGTTCAGGTATCAATAGCAGAAAGAACACTAGAAACAACCTGAGATCAAACTTAGTTTTCATCATAACTCTTTCAAATACAGCCTTGTGTCCTGGGGTAGGTCACTCAACCTTCCTCAAGTCTAGTGTTGTCAGCTACAATGGAACAATTTGCTATTAGGCTATCAGAAAAAGGGGTGGTAGTAAAATGCCTGCTACAAGTATTCGAATATTGAGATCTTACGGGATTCAAAAACTATCATTAACAGTCACTTTTTTCAATAAATATTTGTCTCTCACATGTCAGTCAATGCACTAAGGACTGCTTGAGTGGAGAATTATGTTATATAAAATAATCTGACAAGAAAATATCAGATGAAGTTAATTAAAGTCACATACTACTCTACCTATATTAAGACTTTACCAATTAACACATTGACACATGGTGAAATTTCCTTCTCTAACATAGGATTTTCATTTTTTTACATTCATTTTGGCACTTGCTGGAGCGATCAGTGACTATCAGGCATGCTGCCTTTCAGGAACCTTCCTTTTGACTTTGCTGTTCTGTAGCCAGGACTTGTTTATTTAACATACAGTAGACTGCTTCTTAACTGGAAGAAAGACTCTACTTATACAACTTAAAATATTCGTTTACTTTCACTACCCTACCAGTATAATTTTCCATGTACTTCTGTTTAGTTCGTTGCTTATCCTTTGCCTGTTTTGTGTTTGGCTGTATCATTATCATATCAGTACTGAAGACACAGAAGGCCAGATGCTTGCTACAGCACTGAATAACGAACACACGGGCAGCTTCCAAGAGCATGCTGTCTGACGCAATTACAAGATTGCAGGAGAAAATGTAGATATCAGGCCTTAGGGTGGAAGCTGACGATCCTAAACCCTTATTACCTTTCTGGTCATGATAGAATGTCACACTATAGTACATGCATCATGAACACTACATTCAAAGTTTATACAAAGCCACAGCAATAAAGAAAACAGAAAAACTCTTAAAGATATGTGCATTCACTAAGGCTTAAAATAATTAGGCTATGGTTATATAGTTGCTTTCAAAGAATATTTGTGGAACACCAATTACTTGAATCTTAACTATCTGACAAATATGTTCTGAAATGAAGACAGTGCTATTTACGGTCATGAGAAACTGAGCACAGATATCTGTGATACGAAACTTCAAAACTCCACTGAAGCCAAGTTTTTGCAAGCTCGGGGCTCAAGACTTGGAGATACTGCAGGCTTCCCAACTTTGTTTGACCACAGAAATTTTTTTCTCTTCAGTTTGTTGATAGAACCGGGGCACTAGTTAGTGGATCACACTTGGAAAACAAACAGGGACTAGTGAGAAACCCCCAACGACAAAGTGGGAACACTTTACACAAATGAACAACTCTCTGCTTTGGCACAGAGGTCAATGCTGCTCCAGGAGCAACGCCTTTGTCATTTCCAATATCATATATGATGTGGTTATTTCCTGATATTAGGTTTGGGGGGGGGGGCAGGGGAGGACAAGAAAACAAAATCACTTTATCCATTGTAATAGCCGCGCTCCTAAAATCTTATTAGCCAGCCAAGTTCATTGTTATTGCCTTGAAATATTATTTTGCTTGACAACAGAAAGAAAAAAAAAAGATAAAGAATATTCCCTTTGTTTAAAGCCTCTCCCCATTTAAAAAAAAAAACACAACAAAAACAGTAAAACCCTATTGAACTACTACCTCACTCCCAGCATCTCAGGGTCCTGTAGAGGGGCTAGAATATTTCTACAATGTTCTATGTGAAATACGGCCACTGCAGTTTCAGTTAAGAAACTGGGAGAATTGAAAGTGAAGGGCTCATTCCCTCAGAACTGGGCAAAGAAAGAGTCATTTTAGAACATATTGCTCCTAGGACCCACTGGCTGGAAGAACAAGAAACTTTCATTAGTAAACACATGAAGAGAAACAAAGCGAGGTCACATTCCTGCCCTACACAGAAGAGCAATGCATCTGAGCAGCAAGAAGAAAAAAAGGAAAAAAGAAAGAAGAAAATTCCCATTTTACCTGAGTATTTTTTTGAAAAGTGAATGAGTTATATAACGTGTCACTCTAAGAATCCAAATTCCAAAAGGATTAGTTAAGAGTCAACTATTGAAAGTTACTATGCACTTCTACAGAAAATATGATGGTATTTTATACTGTGGGACTTGAGTGGTATACTATCTGAAGAATTTATTTATTGATGGATCAGAAAATAAGTTTTATTACACTGGTATGATTTTAAAAATGTATACTTGAAATATTTCAAATCAAGACATTTCTTAAGAACTACAAGTTTTTAATAGATCTGTAATAGTTAATCTTCACAGTTCGACTGGATTAATAAATGTCACTTCTTAAAATATCAAATGCGAGGGGAGAGGATGGAAGAGGCAGCAAGACTGTGTTAAGATCGACTAAGGAGCCGGGCAGTGGTGGTGCACGCCTTTAGTACCCTCACTCGGAGGCAGACAGAAGCCAATCTCTTAAGTTTGAGGCCAGTCTGGTCTACAAAGCTAGTTCTACAACAGTCAGGGCGACACAGAGAAATCTGGTCTCCAAAAAAAAAAAAAAAAAAAAAAAAAAAAAAAGACTACTAAGGAAAGAGTAAAGATCATTTAACCTTGTTGAGCAAAACAGCTTCCTAAACGGCTCAAAATATCAAACGATTATTATCACTTGGACAGGAAATGCCTCCCAGGAAAGCTGTCTGTTCCAAAGACTAAACCAAAAAAAAGTATAAAGTCTGCCTTAACATGTGGAATAACTCAATGGTCTCTCTCTGGCCACTGTCTACTCACAGCTGTGAAGGAGCTTGTCTGTAATGGCACCTCTGGTCATCTGGTCACTGCACGCTCTCCCTTTCAAGACTGCACCACATCATTCCAAAAGAAGCTCTTGTCCTACACATCAGGCTCCATCCCTCATAAAAATTCATTCGGAGAACACATGGACTGAAGAGCTGACAGGAGGCTAAAGATGAATCTTGGCATCTCTTTAACTACTTGATCACATCGTTATTGGGTTTTGCTGGACTTGTTGGTGAGAAAATGTGCAAAAATTTGGAGCTTAGTATACTAGAGAACCCCTAGAACATTCCAAACAGAGCTTGGTGAACCATTCTGATAGCAGGGTGGAAGACCTGAATGTTGATAGAGATGCAGACATGAAAATCCTAGTTAGAAGGTTTCAGGGGGTTAACAAGGTCTATGAGGTAACTGGTTACTGCATTTAGGCAGATTTACAGTGAGAAAGAGTAAAAAAAGGGGAGGGGAATTACAGTTTGGGTGGATCTGGTTAGCTAATGTTGTGGTTAAGGTTTCAGAAAGTGACTGCATTTGTTAAGCTTAGATTTGGCACCAGGACAATAGGAAGGTTCTCTGGGGACAAGATACCCTTGATCCAGAGTCTCACAATGCAAATTCAGAAAGGAAAATGCCTAAGAAGATAGAGCCGCTGGAAAACAGTGCCTAGGAAAAGTGTTTTCCCAGTTGCAGCCACAAAGCACACAGAATACTGTGGAGCTATGTGGTCCAAGGGCCCCAGACTATAGCCAGCATAGGAATTTGGCAGTTATCTAATTGGCTCTTTTTTTTTTGCAGGCATGCAAGCTGCAGGAGTAAGAGTTATGGACGTTTGTGCCGAGGTTCCAGAAAACTGCTGAAGCAAGGCAGTGTGAAGCACAACCGATCTCCTAGTAAGGAGACTCCCAAGGGCCCCCACATGAAGTTATAGATACAAAGGCTCAGTGGAGACCCTAGGCTATTAGATATCACAGGACTGTGTAATGTCTGCCATGAAAACCCACAAGCAAGTTTAATGAATGCTTCATTAAAAATGAAAAACTAGGATAGATGCTAAACTCGTGGACATCAGACAACAGGTAGGAGAGGTTGGGACTTATCAACCTATGCATGAAAGACTGGGCTGGGTGACAGGAAACCTAGAAGGGAGACCACAACCTGCACAAATACTAGGGCTACAATTTTTATATCACCAACATCTAAACTTCAGGGATTTTATATGAACATCTCCCAAATTACAAAACTACAACAAAACCAGAACCATTACTTTTCTTAATAAACTCTTAAGAACACAACAAGAGGATCGGGGCTGTTTGTATATTAGGCTACGTCAAGAATAATGGGAGAAGACATAATTGTAGAGGTGAAGCGTATCTTATGCATAATAATAAATAACAACAGTAATAATAACAACTTAACTATGTTGTACACAAGCTGACCAGCTTCAGGCTACTTGCTTAACTTAACCCCAATCCAAACGCCCAACTCCCCTGCAGGACTGGTATAATTTTTGTCTTCTTTGTGTGATAAAGAAGCTTATACACTCCAGAACCTTGGGCCTGACTCCTGCCAGGAGGTATTATGTTTGTTTTTTGTCATTGTTTGTATTCATGTGTGCCTGTTATTTGTCCAACTATCATTTGTAAGGTACACAAGATAATTATAGTGCCACTGGTAATGACTTACGTTTTAACTGAAGCTTCTTGACTTACAGTGACAAAAAAGATATTTTTCTTTTCTATAGAAAAGTCCAAAGCTCAGTGGTAGCGTTCATGTTTTCAAAAGCACACAAAGTCTCCAACCTAATCCAAACTTTATTGAAGATCCCATGTAGATGCCTAGGAAGTCTTTGGCGGGCATCATATACATTCCACACGTGCTTTTCTCCTTCAATTCTATGCACTTTCCTGGAAAGCTATATGTCAGTGCCCTCACTGCAAGGAACCTATATGAAACTGTCTCAGTAAGACTTGATAATCTTTCCCTAACCCCCTCTCTGTGCCTCTAAGTACAGAGTGTAAAGGACAGTACATAGGACTGCTTCTCTCCTTTCTATAGTTCCTGTGGGTACAATTTACACACATTTTAGGTATTTCAAATTCTGCTAGGGTGTGTGTGTGTGTACACCATCAGTATGGTATAGGAAGTATATTGTATATAGGAAATATATATATATGCATAGTATATAGGAACTATATATATATATAAATTCTTTAATGAAGGGAAAATGACAATCAATATATTCAAAGTATCAGAAAGAAACATTCTGCTAACTTACTGCCCTGTTTGTCTGTATAGATTTTGAACATACTGTATAATACCTTAGGTCACACAGATTGTTTAACACTTCCTGTATTCAAGCACCATGTTAGTGGTAGATTAAAAAATATTACAACAGAATTGAGGTATCTTTCTTTCTGATCCATATGTCCAGAAATGTGATCTAACAAAATTGAAGATAAGATGATATAATGGTCAGTGCTAGAGAAAGAAATATTCCTAACCCAGAAATGGGTTCCTGCTAGGCTGCTGGTACCATCATTACTAGTCTAACAATCTTTCCAAGCTATGAGCTGACTTTTATAATTTGGTGATTGAGTTCAATAGTGGCTAAGATGCCCTGTTCTTATGACTATGCATTAAAGCATAAGCCAGGGTAAAATGCTAATCAATGGCATTCACAGGTATGAAGACATACTAAGGCAGGGCCCTGGGCTTTCATACAGTAATCCTGGGAATCTCGGTCCTACTCAAAAATCATGAGGCAGGCTGCTATGAGGGTATAATTTTGATCTTGTGAAAAAAAAAATAGCAATGGTTATTGCATCATCAATGCCTTAATGCTAAATACTAACCCATCCTACGTACAGCAATTTGTAGTCCTAAAGCTGACAATCCTATTCAGAAGGCATTGCACTTATATGAATGTCAAAACTGCACTGAATTAGAAATATAACAGCAAGGCAAAAATTCCCACCAATACTATCAATAATGAATGTTTTTGATTCTTCTCTTTCCTATCCCTATAAGATTGTTTTGTGAGGTGGACAGTCTATATTTGGGCTTCTCCTCAAAAGTGTTAGTTCACCTTATATCTTCCCTGCTTTGCTCAACAGATAAAGAATAAAGGCCAAGAATACATCTAATTACTGTCTTCATTTCAGTGAAATATCCTCCTATCATGCAAATAACTACCTGGAATTTGCAGCCCTCTCCACACAGTTGAAACTGCACATCCCAATGGCAAGCTAGAGTCCAACAGAATGGGCAGAGACAGTAGGGAAGACTGTCTCCCTTGAAGTACAAGTAGGAAAAAGCCACTGCTGGCAGGTTCTTTCAGCTCAAAAGAATGACAACCAATTAGGTTTTAAGCCATGGACACTGAATAGGACTTCAGTGACCAGCTAACAATGGTTAATGATCTGTGTGGGTACTATATTCAGCAGAGTATCAGCATCAACAGGGGCACTTGAGCAACATCAGAGGCCGCACAGCCTTGGAGAATTATGTTCTATGGCATGCTTTTTAAAAATTGTTTAATACAGGGTTTAACTATATAGCTTTAGCTGCTCTAAAGTTCACTACATAAACTAGGCTGGCCTCCAACACATAGATCTGTCTGCCTCTGCTTCCCAAGTACTGGGATGAAAGGCTGCCATCAACACACCCAGCTCTATGATATGGATTTTAATGCTCTCTTAGTGAACTACACTTAGACCTTGGTAGGAGGCCAATAATTAGATCCATGCTGAGCAGGAAAAAGCAATTTAAGAATAAAAATCTATGTCTCTAATCTTCAAATGAGAAAAGTATTAAATTTAGTCCGACTTAGTACATGGAACATCAATGGCACCCGTAGGTGCTAGCCAGGATCCAGAGGAAAAGCAGTAGAATCTCCCCAGTTAGGTGATGTGCAGATTCTACTATCTAACACCATGACTCTTGATATCAGCTAACCATGGCAAGGAAAACTATCACAAAAATATTGTGAGCCAACAAGCTTCTTAGCTTTGTGATGCAAACCACTTCGAGAATGGAATAACTTAAAGCTGGTATCTTCCAAATGCAGGCATGTGTTTCAAATACACTGGCCTCTCTGTATCTATGTGCTGAGACACGGCAAAGAGAAGCAGCCCATGTGGCTGAGTTTTGTAAAGGCAGGTGTGTAATCCTTTCAAGGCCAAATGAAGTTGGAAGAGCAGTTTGAAAAGTACTTGAATATTTCCACTGTGATGTGATTTTGCTGTTAAAACTGTAAGAAGGTATACTAGGGGAAAAAAATCAGGTCAAGTCTAAAAAATGTGGACAGTAAATCCCTTGGCAAAGTTTTAACTCATGTGTACAACATTAACAATGTAACACCTTCCAATGAATTGAAGGAATGGCTGATCCTCATGAGCAGCAAAGACAGAACTTTATTACAAGTTTCAATTAAAACCTATGCAGGGGCTGGAGAGAAGGCTCAGAGGTTACAAACATTGTCCATTTTTCAGAGGACTCAGGGAGCTAACAAGCACCTGTTATTTCAGTTCCAGGGGATCTGGTGCTTTCTACTTGCCTTCTTGGTCATCAGACATGTCTGTCTGCACATGTATGACTACACATGCAGTCAAGACACACATACATATACACTAATAATCTTAAAACATATTATACAGTATTTGTAAAAAACCTGTGTACAACTGGTGACGAAATGAAAAATGAGTAATAGTATCTAGTAGTTGACTCATGACATGGTTCTGTCCTTCCTGCTCCTCTCAGCTAAATAATTCCAGTGATGTCCTTTTATTTATGCTAAGCTATTATCTTAAGCTGAATTTCAAACCAGGCTACACAATTACTGTCATGAAGATTAATAAAAGTATTTAAAATCCAGAGTTTACCTTGTTAACAGACTAGGGGAATAGTTTAGTCAGTACAGAGTTTACATTGCTAACAGAAGACTTGAGTCAATCCCCAGAAGCCATTTAAAAAAAAGTTGGGAGTGGTGGTGTTAACTCCAAGCCTGGGAAGGTGGAGTCAGGCACTGGCTAGCTTGGCCTACTTTAGGAGTTCTAGGTCAATGACATAATCTTTAGTCTATCTTACCCTCCCTCCAAATACATGTACATGCAAACACACAAAACTTTAAGATGGGGCAGGGGTGGAGGTGAGGGTTGGCTTGTCAGTAATTCCAGGAATTACGTCATAGACACAGGGCAAGGTGGATAGCTAGACTAGATGAATCTTTGCCCTCAGGTTCAGCAAGAGTCACTGTCTCGGGAAATAAAGTAGAGAGCAACTGATGGAGACTCAACACATCAACCTCTGGCCTTCATAGGCACAGGCAAACAAATGAGTATGTGCATATACAAGCATGCCACACACACAGACACTTAGTGTTTATTAATTAAGATATTTCATATCACAAGGACTGAAAATTTTATCAAACATACTTTTGATAAAAGACAAAAAGAACACTTATGAAAAGTACATATGATTCGAAAAAGTCTGGACTATTCCTAGTTCACGGTCTACCCAGGCAGCCTGGAGACTTGACAGCATCCCACTCTAAAATCAAGAACCAACTGAAAGAAAAAGAAATTGTTTTGCTTATGGTAGGTAAAAGATGAGGTAAATGGTCTATAACAAGCAGGTAAGGAAAAATTGGGAATTCTAAGGTAGATTTGTAGGGAAATCAAAACAAAGTTTTAATTGCTTTAACAGTCAAGTAGACATTTCAACAATTCAAGGAACAAAGGAAGATATTTTACCTCAAACTTTTTATTCTCCTCTCTGTATCATACCAACCATAGGCTTTATAGAGAAGCCACTCAATAGACACTGTTAACACAAGTCCACATTCTGGTACAATCTCTGTATTCTATCAGCAGGATCCATTTGCATTAATGAAACATAGAATCATCACACTTGTGTCTTTGATAATCTTTCCCAATATGATATCTATGATGTCCAGTCATCAGGAAGTGGAAAACATTAATTGGTGTCACTGTATTATAAAAAGCCTCAGTAAAAAATAGCGCGGTGGAAAACTACTAGACAATGTTCTAGGCACCAGAAGACACCCACTCACAATATGTGAGAATTATTGGTTCTCAGTCCATGATTACTATTAATTTTGTTGATGGAACCTTTCTAACACCTTGATTTTTCACAGGACTGAAAATGCTTTTATGACAGTAGAAATTTGTACAGAAGGTGGCATTTGGAGCAGGGATAGTTCTGCTCTTGGGTTCCAACTCTTAAAGGCAAACAATCAAGGAGCAGATGAGCTGCCAGCACTGCATATTCCCAACATCTTTACCTATAACTCTGCTCTAGCTTCCAAAGATTGCCAGGGTCTCGTGTGACCTAAACTAGTTGTATGTAATTGCCCGCACCAGCTCATCACTCAGTTTGCATTATCCAGCAAAAGAATTCTCCACTGGCTCCAAATCACGTTTTCTCCAACTTGCGGTGCCTCTGCTCAGGGTAACTGAGGATATAGTACATGTAGGTCACAGCCAGCCTCTGGAGATGTTTCCACTCATCCCATACTCCGGGTAACGTTTAGAGTATTTTACCATCCTACGCTCAGCTGGATGATCTCCTCTAAGGCTTTGCCATTTTTTAAATATGGGGCACGAACTATGAATTAAAATTCAAAAATTTAAAGGCCAAATCCCCATGGCTCCTAATGTTCTCTAGGCCATACTCCTCTTATATGTCTGCTGTTTGGCTCATTTTACTGGTGTTTTTTGCTTCCTGCTTGTTGATTCTAATAAATAGTGGCTAAAAAAATGTAAACTGAGGCTTAGATTCACAGACTAATACATTATTTTTCTTTACATCAGATGTTCAGCACAAAGCTCTTGCTTCAATTACTTACAACTGATGTGCTTTCCAAGTCAGCACAGACTAGATGCAGGGCTGTGGAAATTACCCTAGGGTGCTGCTCTAATGGGTAGGAAGCTGGCATGGTACACCCCAAAGAACTAGTAGGAGATGCTTGAAGTCAGAGTATGTGTTAACATGGAAAAAAACACAATGGGTGAGAAATGGCTGCTAAAGTTCACATTAAAACATGTGTTCATATACAAATATCTTTAAAATCTGCATTCAGAAAAGCACTGAGAGAAACTATAACAACATGCTCTTGAAAGGACAATACTTGGATTGTCACTGTTTTTCCTATATGTCGGTATTGACTTCATGGAGAATCTTCGTAATTTTTTTTTTTTTTTTTTGCTATTTCTACTATCATCTATTGAATGTTGTGTGTGAAAACACTTGATCCCATTCCATATGTACCTAAGCACAGAAAACAGTACTGTGACACACAATGTGTGGTAGATTAGGAGACACTGAGATACAAATAGTTAAACTATATGAGGAGTGGGAGCATGCAGGTACATTTCTGCAACCTCAGAACTCAGCAGGCTGAGGCAGAAAGGGGCAATTCCCAGTTAAAAGAAATAATGAAATAAGGCCAGTATCTACTATATAAAAACAAACAAACCCTGTCTGAAACAATAGAACAACATTACAAATAAAACAAAAGGAAGGAGCCTAAAAAATATATCAAAGAAGGTATCCCTAAAGCATAAATGAAAGACTCTTCTTGGGAGCTGTTTAAGTGTCTATTAAATCTTTAAATCCCAGATACCCCCAGAGAAGGAAATTGGGTGAGATTATCTCACAGTTTTGGTTTATGCCCTGCACTAGGAGAGTGGGAGCTGAGAGTCTGGATGATGGCCAGGCACAATACACACAAGACAGTTGTGTGCACTGCCAGGTTGGCCTTCTCTTCTCAAATAAACACGGTGCCCAATCTAGGCAGAGGCCTGCACAAAAAACACCATCGGAACCAGCTCAGAGAATGCCTGCTCTGAGCAGCATCCTGTACCACAAGATGGTTAATGATTTATTGTATGATGCTTGCTGTTCTTGCTTTACTTTTAAAAAATACTATTTCCTAGCTAGACTTCTGCTAAGGGATAGTAAGCAGCGCCCTCTCCAAGGGACATTTCAATTCCCAATAGGACCCGCCTAGTTGGTTCTCAATTCCTACACTTCTTTCTAGTTCAGAAGCACAACGTTAAGGGGAGACACCCGGACACCATGTCCCAACAACTAAAAACAGAGCTGCAAGGTGCTCAAACTTCAAATTTAGAAAACAGCTGGTAAATCTGGTTCCTATTAAACACAAGCACACATTTAGCCCAAGCTTATATGAACTACTACTTTATCTGTTTGAACTAGTTAGAAATCTACAGAATGAATCTGAAATTGTAGAAATTATGTTCCTTGAATACATTATTAATATACATTCTGATTATATGAAAATACTAACATCACACTGAGGGGCAGAAAAAGAACAGAAAACTTACAAATGATGTTCCACTTTTCGTGTCAGTAAATGAATAGATGAGCTGCAAATTAAACTGCATAAGCTTGAAGAACTATGACAAAGCAATGTTTTCTATAATAACTTACTTTTAGTTGTAAGAGAACATTTTAAGAACGAAGCTCTTTTGTGAAAAAGTGGACATCGAGAACACAAGGCCTTTTCTTTAGTGCTTCCTTACCTATTTCCACTTCTGAAGGGGCACAATGTGGTATGTACATTAAGCAGAGACAAGCATCATTGTCCCCTCTCTGTTTATCTGGAGTGATGTTCATTAAATGATGGTGACAGTTATTTTCAGAGTCAGGCATCTGAGGAACTTCCAAAAATTGTTTATAATGACTTTTTTTTAAAGTTATCATTTACCCCCAAAATAAGTAAAATCATTATCCTGAAAATATTTTAATTTCTATGAAATGAGTGGTGCAAAAAGATACTAAAAGTAAAACATTGGAATCAAACTTAAGTTCTAAGATAATGTTACTTTTTATCTTAAAATCCATATGCATAAGATAAATTCCTCCAAAATCAGCAAAATAATGATTACAAATAGCCAAAGACATCTTAATCAAAAAGGAAAAGAAGAAAACAAGAGGCGCTTCATTACCTGTATTATATAAATGCTATGTTTAGTGAAATATTAGTAATGTTTAATTTTTAACATGACTTTTGTTTTGGGGCAAGATCTCACTAACCTAGAACTCAACAATCTTCCTGCCTCAGCCTCTGGGAGAGTGGGGTAACATCTGTGCACCACCATACCCAAGTCTTTTAAATTGATCTTCACTAGTATTTTCTGAGTCATCTACAAAGAGCTTACTTACGTGATTTAAAATCAATAAATAAAAGTGCATGTTAAAAACAGACCGCTAACATTTTACTGGGATAAAGCTGAGCTTTAATGGAAATTCTCAGTGAAAAATAGTATTGAGAGAGCATACTGGAAGTCAGTACAAAAGTTCCTCTAAGAACTGAAAAGAGAACTCTTTTATGACTCAGCTACAACTTCTTGGGTATATACCTAAAGGACTGTAAATCCACACAACAGAGACACTCACATGTCCATGTTTGCTGCGGCTCTAGCCACAGCAGTCAAGAATGGAACCAGCTTAGACGTCTGTCAACAGATGACTGAATAAAGAATATGTGGCACATGTACACAAGGGAATTTTATGCATCTATCAAGAAAAATGAAATTATGGTATTTTCAGGAAAAGGATGGAACTGGAAATCACCACGTTAAGACATTCTCTCACATGCAGAATATAGCTTTATAATCATGTATCACTATATCATATAACAATATAGGTATAAAATATATTAACATATGTATTTCTAGTCATGAAACCAGAAAAGGGATTATAAGAGGAGAGGAAATAACCTTAAGATAAAAGGAAACAGAAGGGTACTGGAATGTCTGTGATAAAACAGCAAAAGCAGGGAAATGCTGGGGGGAGAACAGGAACCAGGCAGAGGGGAACAGGCGCAGTTGGGGGGATTGTAATTGGGAGATTTAACATATGTATGAAAATGCAAAGTAAAAACCATTACTTTATATGCTAAATCTTGGTGTAGCACTTTACTATTTAAAAATATCTACTGCTGGGTATGGCAGTGAGTGATTATAATCCCAATACTTGGGAGACAGATGCAGCAACATTGTAGTTTGGGGCCAGCCTTATCTACAGAGTGAGATGAGGGCCAACCTAGACTAATTACACTCTAACTCAAAACAAACAAACAAAAAACTCAAAACCTTCCTTGCTCTAGAATGGTTGAAAACTTAACTGTTTTACTAGCTTTCTGGTAAGATAGTTAAAAAAGACACAAGCTCTATCAGTGCCTGACCCCCAAATGCCTCCCAAAGCCCACAGGGCACCAATGACAAGCTACAGTGGTGGTCCTGTGTTTCAACACTGCTGATTTCTGAGAAGACTAAGTTCAACTTTGCCTTTTATTTTCTTCTTCAGCAACTGGGGAATATAACCTTTCCAAATGACTCAGCAACTCATCTTTAATTCATTTTTCCTGTCTGGGAATGTGGACATTTTTCTCTGCAAATGCTCAAATGATCTACGTTGCATTTTTTAAAAATATGCTACATTTATCCCTGAGCCATTCTGGATGTATAATGCACTCAGAAATTGGTTGGCTGAAAAACGACTTTAAAAGACAGACTGTAATGATATGAAATAGTACTTCTAGATACAGATTCCTTTCTTTAAAAAAAAAAAAAGTCAGCATATAAGTAGGTAGACAGGTGCAAGCTACTGACCATGTTTTCATTCTTGGATGTATGCTTAGTGCAGATAATGTATTGATATTAATATGGCTTTTTATATGAATGACATATTGTAAAACAAAAACCTGAAGCTGGGCACAGCTCACAGCATGAGGGAGTCTGTTAGGGGAACTATTTTGAGTCTTAGGGCAGCCCGGACTAGTGCATTCCAGGCAGGCTACCTGAACGCAAGATGTTGTTTCAATGCTCATCTACTTGAATAACAAGACTGAAAAGGTAAATCAACAGCTTTCCTCTAGTGACGTGACAGCCTCAGTCAGGAAGTGCTCTAGTCCTTAGGGCAGACCTTAGCTGGCAGAGACACCTTCTTTGTCGTTCAGCTCTAGGTCATAACTTATACTCTTCTTTTCCCTTTATGGAGAGCACCAGAGAGAACATGAGGAAAGCAGGGTGAGGAGCAGAGTGAACACTGCGCACAGGAGCATGAACTAACTGCTCAGAGAGGAAAGATGGACTTCCTTCAGCCAGCAGCTAGGCCCCCGCAATATGCCTCCTGCATTCATGCTATAAAACACACACACACAGGCATGCATGCATACATGTTTAGTAATATTTTTTGACCCTGTGGAAATTGATATGCTAGCTTATAAGAGACAAATAAATTGGGGGAGGGAGTACAACTCTACATATAGTACACATCTTTTAGAACCTTTGCTGCTCTGTGGTAAGAGGCTGGAAGCCTTCAAATAAAAAATTATCCAGCATCTCACTGTGGAGTCAGATTCTACACTAACAATCCCTGCTAGAGGAAATGGAAAAAAGTCCAAGGTTCTCAGTACATATTTAAAATGGCATGGTCACACAAAAGTGATTGGCAACAGAGCCATCATCATTCTGCAGTTTTCACACACAAAACATGGCAAAATTACTGCAATTTGCTATACAGTTACTTTCAGGTATATTTCTTAGAGAAGGCATTATATTTTATTCCAATGTTCTTTTTCCCCTTTTTGACTCCAACTTAGTTGCATCCTAGACTCTGGATTCTACAATAATCATTACACTTCTTTGCTGTAGATATATAAAGGTTGTACCATTGATAAGTTAGCATTTTAAGAAATTAAACATATCAACAAAGCAAGTGAAATAAATATTAGGTAAATTGTGCTACCTTTTAAAAAACTGTTTGACATGTCTTCTGACACATGTCACAACTTTTATTATACGAAATACTCTAACCTATTCTATCCTTAACACACAAAGGGGAAACTGAGTCATTAGCAAATTTCCGACAAAAATGCTAAGTGATTTTTTGTTTGTTTGTTTGTTTGTTTTTGTTTTTTTTTTGGTGAGGCAAAGCTATACAGTCTGTTTTCAAATTGGTAGTGCCCTCTATTGCAAGAAAACATGGCTTGTCCAGTTATCAGAATGTCCTCTGCTATCTGCAGGTGTACAGCACAGCAACCATTTGGAGGAGTTATTAATCACACTCCCCTAAGGGTCACTCTCAGCATTATAATGACTAGAACATCGGTTGCCTTACCCCTTAAGGAGAGGTTTAACACCCCCAGCACCCTAGCTCTCAGCTCTAACCACAGTTGTTTTAGAGAGATAGCACACATCTACCATCCTTGGTGAGGGACAGGACTTGCAGCCCACACTTGAGGTTCTGAACAGTGAGGAAAGCTGGACTGGACCATCAATGAGCTCCTCTTCCATAACTGACCAATCCCCACAGTTTGGTACAAGCACAAGGGAAGAGGACCAAAAAAATAACATTCCTAGGCGAAGAAAATTAGCCCAGTTTTCATGAAATTAGTTTAGTTGCAATTCTGAGTGGAGTGCAGAAGGAACCCGAGCTAATATTTGAGGACAGACACCAACCTTCTCTCACAGAAAAGAGATGTGCTGATTGACTTCTGATGGCTGTATTTGAGGGATGCTTTTATTGAGGACTTCCTGGAGAAACCAAAGACTGAAGAAACAGAAGTCACCACATGTAACTGTGCTTTCTGAGCTCTGGCACTCAAGATTTTCTCAGTTTTGGCAGGACAGCCCTTCTCCACCACCAGAGATCTCTGGACACATGGCCAAGCTAGCTTTTGAAATCCTGAGATGTTCTGATGAATACATGCATCTTTGTGATGCTATCACGAGTATCTGCACCTTCCATAGGTTCTCAGGACTCCAAGTGGAAGTACAATTCATTACCAGTGGCTTCATACAGACCTTTGTCCCTACTCCTTACAATCCTAGCCTTCCACTCTTCATGAATGGAGTCAACTAACAGACCCTGAAATGTCTGAATGCAAAGCTTTTACTATAGATATCTGCAGAAAGAAATGTGCAAATAAAAAATGTACTTGAAGTATGTGTGATACAATTAATTTTTCTTTTATATATTATTGGAATTGTAATAATAGAGTTTAAAACTGGGCTTTAGTAATATTCAATTACCCAAGACCAATATAACCTTATCTTTAAAGAAGACATACTATCCTTTATCCCTTGAATCATGAGAGGGAGGGATAGTTGCAGGTATCTAGGGAAATGGTGTTCCAGGGAAGACAGATGAACACCAGGGGAGAGGGCAGCTAAACTGTTCCAGGGCCATTTAAATGGTATTTATTCCCAATATGGAGGTCCACCCAAGTCATTCCCTAACTGATTGGTCATTTAGCTATTAATGGAAAACATCAGCTCTAAATCCTGCTAGAGAAGATTCAGCAGAGGGCTTCTGGGCTGAGCAGAGTGGAACAGAAATGGACCTTTGTCCTGTAGCCATCTGGTGCAACTGCTCTGTGATGTCAAAGCCACTTATCTTGACGTTGGTTTTCAGAGTGGAAGTTGAAGGCAGTCTACGAGGACCTCACAGTACAGTGCGTATATAATGAGCACACACACAGATGAACTTCCAGGCCACAGTGTAGACTCTTTCCTGCACAAACTGAACAGCCATTTATGGACATGCTTTATGAATAGGGTTGTGCAACGGCTTAGTCACCAGGCTTAAGCCACCTAACACCCGGAGCTTTTCATTCACAGCTTCACCTCAGACCCGATACTTGACGGACTAGATAACTGTGTAGAAATGGGATCCTTGGGTGTTTTTTTTTTTTTTTTTATCATACCAGGCCCAGTCTCCATAGCCCCCTCTCTGTCCAGGAACAATTCAGCCACCCTCCCACCTGGTGCTCTGCCCTCCTTAGAACACCAATCTCCCAGACAACTGCAACTCTTCCTCCTTCTCTCCCTCATGGAGGGAAAGAGATTTCATGTTGTTTCAGTGTCACACTGATGTTTAAGTAATAGAATAGAACGTTATCACACCAAGACCACCCTATAACTTAAAACAATTCCTGCACTGACCAAGTCATCCCATTCTGCCAAATACAACTGGTAACAAGTCACTCTGGCAATCTTCCCCAAAAGCACACTGACTGCAGATTACTGTAGTGGACTGTCCCTAAGAACTTCATGTACACTGATGGATCCCTTAGGCCTATACCTGGAAAAGAATAAGGCAAAGAAGCAAAGGCTTTCCCTCTAAAATGGTGACCTCACATCTGAGCAAGGAAACAAGGCTAAGACAAACTGAAAGACACAATGAAGGGACTCCCTGTCCTTCTGGACCACCCCAGCCACAGTGGAGCATTAAAATCTAAGGTAGGGATAAAAATGAGAGGTCTTTTATCATCCTTTCTAGTATACATGTTAACAACTAAAAAGAAGATTACAGATGCTATGTAAAAGACAGATTCCTAGTATTTAGAAAACCACAAGATGTGGGAAAAAATTAGAAATGGAAGATATGAATTAGAGTATCGATATACCATATTATTGGTACGACACTGAACATACTATTTAATATTGCTGAATATTCTCAGGTATAAAATTAGAATTTTTAAATTTATATTTTAATATTACAAACCACAAGTATTAAACAGATTACTTACATAAGAAAATATTTCTGAACTGTAAAGTACATTTCTAACATAAAATTATTTTTAGTGTTTCAAGACTGAGACTGGTTGAAACTATGTCTCGATGAACTACAGATCGTCAGACAATTTTTTTTTTTTTTTTGGCAAGAGTTCTTGGTTCCATTACTTGTCAAAGGCATTGCATTTCCCCTTCTACTGGAAATGTCTGGCTGGCTTTTAAACAGTCAGTGGCAAATATCAGAAGCAACTGCTGAACATAAGTTGGTGCTAGGATTTCCTGTTTTAAAACAAAACTCCCAGGTGAGTTTCTTCAGTGTATTGTTTCATTATAAACTAGACAGAGAAGAATGAAATTTCATCATATCCATCTGACATCAAGAAGAAATGTAAGCTAAGGTGGTAAATACACATAGAAGATGTTTCAAAGACCATGAATTCTTCTGTGTTGCCAAAAGCTACTTTTCTCTGCATATGTCCTCATATGACCCTCAAAGTGATGAGAAAGGACAAATTTTCAAGTCTACCGTATAAACTGTATGGCTTAATCCACCTCTCTTGCACAGCTTCATGTTCTTCCATTACAGATCAGAAGGACCAACTACTCGTCCAGAAACAGTAGAAAAAAAAACAAGACCCTGATTTATTTTACAATGTGTGAGTGACTTGGAATAAAGGGTAAGTGAATAGCAGCATGCAGGGCCTGGCACAAGGAGCCTGAAGGGGCAGAAAGTTCTAGACTGATTTAGATAAGTGGGTCTTAAAATGTCACTGTTAGCTATAAAGTGTGCTGTGTATTTGGAGGAAGATCTCTGTCAGAACAGATAAAAGGAGGAATGGTTTAGTAGCAGCGCTGGGTGGAGCAGGGTAGAACGGAAGAGCACTCCTGCATCAGTGGAGCACTGTGTGCCAGTGTACCCTCCTTCAGGAAATGACCACCGCCTGGAGAAGGACACATACCTGCTACATACAGCCAGAGGCCTTTGGGCAATACTTTATTCCTCAAATATTATTTCAAAAATAATGAAATAGCTTCCAACATTAAATGAAGAATATTTCCTATTAAAATTTCTATCTTGGGGTTTCTCCTAAAAATCAGGAGATACTTGGTAAAAAAGCTGACAGGGCCTGTGATAGCTGCCGTCTGCTCAGGTACACACAGCCTCTGGACTGTTGCAAGTTCATCACTCCTTCATGCCTGACTGGGACTGGTTTATCCCAGATACAAGAACAAACTTTCTAAGAAAGGCTGAGAAGTGAGTGTGCACATGCAGAAGCAAATCTGTACACTGAAGAGGTGAGAAGCTGCGGGTGTGCAGTGTCTACAGAGGGTTGGGCAGAGAAGACCTTTGAAAGCACCAAGCAGTGATGTGGCTAGCAGAGCAATGTAGGACAAGGAGAGGGCAGGAAGGGAGTTAAAGAGTTTATCACCTGTTTTCTCCTTTTACGAGGTAATGCTGGAATAAACAAATAAATAACGTGAATGTGCTTTTAATCTAAACGAACAAGATTTGTTTTCCTTGGGTAAGCCTCACATTGATTACAGTTTAATTAATATAAATAACATTTTCATGATGCTTTAGACTTGTGCATATGTTCTTTCCTCTAACCCTCAACCACGGTTCTTAAGGAGGGTAGGCATGCAACTCTATCTTCTCTTAGGTTAGAAAGCTGAGGCCAAGGAACATTGCAGGGATGGAATTCAGACAGGACTGAACTTGACTCTTGCCAGTATAATCTGTGGCCTCTCTGCCACTCAACAATGACCTATCCTGCTTTGAAATGATACTGCACTGCTTCAACCTTCCTGATACCAACAGAACCAGGCTAGTAATTTACAAGCTTTTTTGCCTTACTAGGATAATATTTCTCTGAGCAAATCCATCCGAAAAGCCTCAGGCAGCCAGGCACTTGCTCAGCCTGCAAGGCAGTGGTCAGTTTTGTCTAGAAACTCCCTTATTTGTTCATGAAAGCCCTGCAAATATTTTGGCAAATAAATGCAGAAAGCCGGAAACACTAATTATTAGGCAGAGACAAACCCACAGTAATAAAATAAACAACAAAGTGCCTTTTCAGCGCAGCTATTCAATGTGCCTTCCTGTTGCCAGTGCCATGAAAAACAAGATGGGAACGGCCTGGAGGAGACAGGAGGAAATGACTCCTTTACAGACCATGTCCTGTGGGCAGAGTGTGGCCTTAGGATCTGCTACAACAGATATCTAAAAGGAAGGGTGGGCAATGAAATTTGCAGGAGAAACAAATGATTAGGGGGAAAAAAAAAACGGAGTTCTTAAGAACACTGTTAAGCCAGGGCACTACAATTAGTTCTTTAATCATCAACTTAAAAAATAAATCTTGGCAAGTGCCAAGATTTTTAAAAAGTGGTGGTGTTGGTGATGTTGGTAATGGTGGCAGTAGTGGTGGGTTGTTCAACTAGTTCTCAATACCAGTAAACTAACTAGTCCACTCTTAAGACAAAAGCTTGTGTGGTTATGTAACTTGTGCCTGTGCAAAAGTACACGTATACTGGAGGGCACCCTGGGTACAGGGACAGTGTCAGCATTCTGTATATCAAGCTCTGTCACATGCTCAGGCAAGAAAGAGGCATCTTTGTATAATTTTATAATAAGCTAGTCCAGGAGCTTGAGATGCCTCTTCACCTGCACAAAGGTACTTCATGTGCTACTAATAGCAGTCCTGAACTAAGAGGTGTATGGTATCTATCATATCATGGTATGTGATGTAGCTGTGTTTGATGCCCAGGATTTGAGAACTAGCCATGTAGGACTCAGATAAATCAATGGATTTTCTAGTTTACTCTCGGTCTTTAATAATGAGAACAGTCCATCTGCCTGCCCATATCCTTACAGCCATTACGATGCCAATGCCAAAGAGCCCCATCACAATTCCTTCTCTAATGTGGTCTCAGCGTTTTCTGTAATGCCTTCACATATATTAGCAACACATTCTTGTGTGTGTAAGGTAAAGATGAAGGATAAAGATTCTGAATGTCAAGAACAAGCTAAGAGGTCAAGCACTTCCCAAGCAAATTGTACATCCTTCCATGTGTCTAAATCTAAACCACTCTCATGGATCACTGAACCATTTGACTCCAGGCTTCCAGTGCAACTAGCTTAACCAGTCACTGAGCGCTGGCATCTCTGAGGCAGCATTTCAAACCTCACATTGGCTTGTTTCCCTGACAGACCGCTGGGATACAGATTCCTAGCCAACTGCAAAAAAGCTGGCAGCTCTTTACATGTTTCAGGATCAGTATGGCCAGGGCAGTACTGGAACAACTGGTCTCATTGCCTTCTAGGGGGACAATTAATTAGTGGGGTGACAAGGAGCAGTCTATGAAGCGCGCTGATCCTTTGCCCTTCTGAGGCTGTAGCCCCAGCCTCTCAGCAGGGCCGGTGACTGCAGCACAGACTGCACTGTGAATGGCTTCGGGCCTCCCTTAACACAGTCTAGACAGAGTCTAAGTGGGAAGACCTTCCAAGATCTTTAACGGGGAAAGACAACTCAGCAACATGAATGAGCCAGCACAAAATGAGATGATCAACAGTAAAGTGCAATGAAGATGGAGAAGAGATCGTTTTATGCATAATAAAAGAAGAAAGAACAAATGTTTCATTGAGAAGTGTCTCCAAGTGTGGCATTAAGAGAAATGTGTGGTGACAGGAATCCAGCCCCATTGATGAAAATCCAAGCTCAGTGACATCTCCAGTGTGCTTTATTAAGCACAAGCATTAAGCGCAATGCTCAACAAAATGTGAATGAGAACGTATGAGTCACAGGACAGCACCTCCCTCACTCTAGCTGACAGCAAAGGACACCACTTAACTGCAGGAGGGGATGACTGATGGCTTCCAAGGCCTTTCCTAAAAGGAAAACAATATCGCACTGCAGGAATGGTGAATTAAAATATGATATTCAAAACAATCATTTTAAACTGCTTTAAGAATACGTCTACCGAAGACTGCAAGTACTCTACAGTGTACCATTTCTCTCAAGCTACAGTACAAATGCAGCCTTCATATTGTGGTGAGGTTGGAAACTACAGTAAAACCTTGGTGAAGAATCCTTCACCTGATAGTTGTCTGGATTCTTTCCCAACCGTCACATGTACTGTCTTGTCAACCTACATCTCCACCACAACTCCATAAGACAAGGGCTGGCAGAGGTGATCCAATCAACAGGCTAGAGCTGCTGTTCTTAACTGCCTTCTTTAGAGCACTGGGTACTGATTCTATCTAAACGGCTCTACTGTGCTTTCTTATACAGCTTTCTCCTTGTTCTCAAATACTTAAGTACTAACCTTCCTAGGGGCTTTTCACAAGATCTTGTTGCAGATATTTGAAATGAGGATTGACTACTGACATAGAACGAGGCGTTCACACTGTAAAGAATATGAAAGGCGTCAGAGTGCCCAAACATGGGAAGAAGGCCGACCTCCCTGTATCTGCATAGTGTGAGGACAAGGACTCTGTCATACTCTGCTCCTGACAGTGCTCCCACAGTTCCTTTTCTCCCTGAACTCAGGAGCTGTCGGGTACAAGAGCTTCAGCAAAGCAAGAGAAGGAGACGGAGCACAGCTGCAGTGGGAACACAACCAGGATACACAAACCATTTGTTCTGCCTGTCCAAACTCCAGAGCTAAAGACCTACGGCACAGGGGTGCCTTGCATTCCCAGACTGAAGGCCTGATCCTGGCTATGGAAGAATTAAAAGGTGGTTCCTAACACCCCCTTTCCAGAGCCCGTTTCCAGAACATGCTGCCTAACTACAGTCTTACACTATATTGAGCTTATACATTACCAGATTTTAATTCCTTATCTGAAAATAGGGAATATTAATTCTACTGTTATCTCAAGGGACTTAAGTTAGTAATGACAGGACTTACCTAGCAAAAGGCAGATGGCTACCATGCCTAACGATATGTGGCACTGCTATGACCTCACATTCTCAGTGAATGTTCAGATTCTGACTTTGATGTCTGCATAATTTTATTTCCAAATCCATTTACCATGAGAGCAAACCAAGGAAGCCATTCTCTCACCAAGAAACAACAGGGTCTTCCTGAGAATAACAACAGATCAACAGCATCATAGCAATTCTTGATGCTGTGCAAGCCCTGAGCAATGTCTACATCAACAGGAGGATAGAAAAATAAACTACGATATACATAACTCCTCGTGAGAGGCACAGACATGCTGGACGTAATGCAGAACAATTGCGAGTCCTGTGTGTTCATTAGTTCATTAAATTCTAATTTAGAACTTTTCAAAATTACTTCAAAAGAAAAAAGCAATTACCTTATATCCACTCTGCCCTATTTCTAAGAATCTTTCCATTATTATATAAACCACCTAAATGAACTTTGGAATGCCTGCAGGCAAGAGGACAGCGTGTGCTACACCTGTTGGCATGATAATAAGAAACTATTGCTACACAAAAAGGCGAGTACAGGCCGGGCGGTGGTGGTGCACGCCTTTAATCCCAGCACTCGGGAAGCAGAGGCAGGCGGATCTCTGTGAGTTCGAGACCAGCCTGGTCTACAAGAGCTAGTTCCAGGACAGGCTCCAAAACCACAGAGAAACCCTGTCTCAAAAAACCAAAAAAAAAAAAAAACAAAAAACAAAAACAAAAAGGCGAGTACAGCTTCCTACGGCTATTATTATAGGGGGAAATGATTTATGGCAGCAAACCCAGGGGATTCACCTGCCTCTACACCCCCCAGTTACATGTAACCTGGGGTTACATGTGCATATCACAGCAACCAGCTTTTATGTAGACACAGGGAATAAAATGAGACCAGAACTTTACTCCAAAGCTCTCACCTACTTCTTAAAAACTGAAGGTCAACCACATCCTTTTTTGAAATATGTGCTGACAAAATTTTCAGAAATGAGCCAGTTATTGTGTTACATGCCTTTAATCCCAGCATTTATGAGGCAGAGGCAGGCGGGTGAGGCCAGCCTGGTCGATGGAGTAAGTTCTAGTACAGCTGGAGCTGCACAAAGAAACCTTTCACAAAAAGTTATAGATTTTTTTTTAAAAAAATATGAAACAAATGCAAGACAATTCATCATGAGTCACACTAAGTGAAACACATGTGAAGAAGCAGTGTTGGACATGTTTGTGCAGTTCTCTGATCACTGAGTGTTTCAGGTTCCGTTTGCTCATGCTTACTCTTTGCTTTGAAACAGCCCCTGAAGACAAAACAAACCAGCAAGCTGTGAAATGTCCATTTTCTCAGCCCTGGAATGCCCTGCTAACTTAAGAGATGAAGCTAAGGCAAGTATATTTTCTCCACATAGACATGTTGTACAACCAGAACAATCAGTCACAATATTGAAACTCTGCTGGAGTAGTGTGCCTAGTACCATGTACAGGGACTAGGCACAGACAGTGTAAGTCACAGAGCAGTGTGGCATGTGAGACAACGCTTTGTTGCGAAGAGAATGTCATCACACATCTAAAATCAGCTTTGTGTTGCACAGAAATGTCTTCTTTAATAGAAATCCCCTACAGTTTCAGAGAACATTTCTCTTCCCAGTCTTTCTGGACAATGGGAACTTTAAAAAAAGAGAGAGAGAATGTCTGATAATGTTTTGTGCAGAGCTTTTGGGTTAGTGGGTATTTTTTTCCTTGTCTCAGAAATGACTTCAGGGATATGTGAAAATACCAGTACCCTGTTTCGGTGAAAAGAAATCGCAGTTTGCTATCACAAGATTGAGGTCAGATTTAGGTAAACAAGAAGTTTACCTAAAAACACATTGGAATGTTAGAAAGAATAAAGAACCAAAAGAGCAAAACTGTGTGATAGAGAAAAACGGAGAAGACCTAGAATCACATAAAGTGAGAGCAACTACAGAAGACAGATCAATAAAAAGAAATAGACCCTAAAGACCAATGAATGATTTTTAATTTGATAACTCAGTTTTGTAATGAACCATCAATAAAAATGAGCAAAAGCACCCGTGGCTTTCCGGCAGAGCTACAAGATGTATTTTTATATGACAACCCCTCAAAGAATAATGCTTCAGACATTCCTATGAGCAAATCTATTCAATTAGATCATCATCTCATCTTTCTGCTCGTTTTGAGGTCTCTGAATGAAGCTGTTTTCAGGAAAAGACAGTATGTCTGTCATGGGTGGGCATGAACATGAAGTCACATGAAGAAAGTTAAGTGCCAGCACTGGTAATGATAAGCCATTATTAGACAGCAGAGGCCAAACATGAGGGAGGCCGGAGAGGGCCTTGGATTCCAAACTAGCATGGAATTCAGGGTTAGACTGTCTCAAAATAAGGGAAGAGATTCGAAGTTTTAATTTCTTAATGAAATTTAGTTCCATAGTTTTCCACAGAAATGCATTAAAGGAACTAAAGAGAAGTCCTCTGTCATTTGCTTTAAATGTCATGACTGGTGTCATATGAGAACCAAAATACAAGTAACCCAATCAGAGGCATTTATGGATATTTTACATTTACATATAGTATGGTGAAATATTTTAACTCAGGTTTTTTTTTTGGCTCACTTTGGTCAACACATACAATAAAAAATGAGAAAGACAGCATACACTATAGCCAAGTTCCTGGCACATGACTCAGTCATGGACTTCATTTACCAAATATTTGTTGAATAAAGAAATAATCAAAGAATTATTTTTATTTTAGCATTTCTGGGTCTGTACTAGCACTTTCATTCTGCTTGTATAGGTAAGGCTATAATCCATAGTTAAGAGTTTATTCTACCTCATAATGATCCTCTAGCACTAGGGTATTCAAGGAAGTATCTAGTTTGTTGGGTCTATAATTTCAGAACTGCCTTGTTCCTGTGACAGCCAAACATAGTCCCTAGAGCAAGGGAGATGGGTATCTGATATATACATGCTTGGTGTTTTATCCATACAAAGAATTAGGAATGGGCTTTCTATATACACATGGGCATATGAATATATAAGAATACACAGGTATAAACCATACTACTATATAAATATATATACACCACTATGTATAATACATAGTTATTATATATAATATAGTACTGTATAAGTGTAATATTAATGTATTGTTATATATTATATAATATATAGCAGTATATAATAGTATGTGTATTATATATACTAGTATGTATATACTATATATATATTTCTAACATATACAAATATGTTATTAGCTTAACCTCTTAACAAGCTGGCAAAACTTGGATATGTTTCCTGGGGTATGTGGATAATTCAGTATTTCATAAATAATAATTTACATCTGGCAGCATATAACTAAGATTATTTTCTAATAATCACTTAAAGATGTTAGGTCTTATTCTAGATTTCATTTTTTTATGTACACTTCAGAAACACAAATGGAAAACAACTGGCTGCCTAATTTAAAGATACAATTTAATGTAATTACTTTAGAGTTATCTTTATGATATGTAATCTGAGAACTTTCTAAATAAATTGCTCAGCATGCTCAACAGGCAGTTAAAGATTACTTTAGGAACTAGTCAAACTGTATATCCATTAAGCCTTGGTTACCTTTTCATTGTTAACCTTGCAAGAACAATAACATGAAACACACAACTATCTAAACATGGCCTCGTTTCAGCAATTCCTTTAAATATTTCTCTGTGGTTCAAAGGCATCTTTGTGCTTTCTGTGGAAGCAGTCTGCAGAACTGTAGGCGTTAGTACTGACTTAACCCTCATCTCTGCCAAATCCCCATGGCTGTGCCCGTGCAGCCTCCTTAGAGAAAGCCAGACAGACTTGTTAGTTATGCCCACCACCACCTCTAACACTGCAGGACAGCAGTTAGGTCTAGCACGTGCTGAGAAAGCCAGACAGACTTGTTAGTTATGCCCACCACCACCTCTAACATTGCAGGACAGCAGTTAGGTCTAGCACGTGCTGAGAAAGCCAGACAGACTTGTTAGTTATGCCCACCACCACCTCTACCATTGCAGGACAGCAGTTAGGTCTAGCACGTGCTGAGAAAGACAGGAGAAGTCTATTCAGGCTAATTAGAGCTCAAGTCATCAAAAACTGGACAGTTTTCATAACACCTACATTAGCATCCTCCTACCTCATGTCTTCTTCTTTACCAAACATAGAACGTTCTTTTGAGAAATTCAGTCACTTTCAACAGATATCTGCAGTTTGACCCCCGCCTCTTGGCTTTGTGAAGTTGGTGGTATTCAGTTAAAATCTAAAATACTACAATTCTCATCTAGATCTCTGTAACCTGCACGAATCCAGATCACGCATGTTAACCAGACTGTCATCCAGGCTAAAAGGGCCAAGAAGGAGAAGGATGGAAGAGAATTGAGGGAGAGTAAGTGCATAGGCTGCCACCTAAATCCCTGCCCTGAATGTTAATAATGAAAAAAAAGTCTTTTATACTCTTAAAAAAATTTTCTTCTCTTCTGTTTAGCTTAATGAAAAAACAATTTACAGGTAGAGCAGGCTGAGATGGCAATGAGGGTTTTTGCACCCAAGTTTTGAAATGAGGTTACATGTTTCACACAGCATTAGGTTTCTTTTTATTTCTTTACAAATTCCCCCAAGTTTTTCTAAACAGAGTTGTCAGCTCTGTTTGTCCCAGGCCCTGATTTACAAAGAGCCCACGAATGGGAGAAAGTAGGAAATAGGAAAGTTACTGCATTTTCATTACAAACCTGCTTTTAGTTTACCCTTCAGGCACTCAGCAGCTGATCTCTCTGCTCACATCAACCGTGGCAGGCAGGAGCTGGGAGGTATGGGAACTGCGGTGGACAGCAAGGCGGATGGTTTTTAGCTTTGGCCCAAGGATCAGACTGAGCAGACAGAAGTATGGGTTGTTTTCCTTTCAACACTGGGTTTCTCAACCCAGAAGCAGCTCAAGACCATGTAATTCAGAGATACGGATTTCAATGCAATATACAGTACAATTCTGCCGGCAATCCTGCTCTATCTCCAGAGTAGAGAGAAAGAGCTAAGGAAGGTTCCCTCAGTCACTGGATAACTGTCACTTCCGTCCTTTCCCTAGCAGATGCAGGCTGGCATCTTTATCATGCTTTCTCCACCAACCTGTTCTTAGCACACTGCAGATACTGCTCTTGGGTGGCCACAGGCCCTCTGGGCACTTTCCTGAATATTCCCCTCTGTTATACCTGATACACGAGTCACTTCCTTCTTTTAGGAATGTTGTCTTGTTCTCCCCCAGCCACTCTAGCTGTGCCTCCTCCTTCCTGTGGCTGCTTTCTCTCCTTTTATGAACCCCTATTGGAAGTCATCCCCCAGAACTGTATTTCTTCTTTCACACCGTGGCTTTTCTCTCAGCTGCAGCTAATACTGCAGGTAACACCCAAGTCTCCTGGTCCTCTAGTCCACTCACTCCTCAGAGCTTCTGTTCCATTAGACCCTGCAGGCAACTCAAGGCAGCTAACTCTTCTCTTGGCCTTCTGATTTTTTCCATTTCTGCTACTGTCTTTCCTTCTCTGTAATTAGGTCCAACTATAATAATACATTCCCAAAACTCTTTTGTTTTTCATGTGTCCTATACAACTACCACAGTAGCAAAGTCCTACTGGTCTCTGCACTCTGATAAAAAGCAGTGTCCCATGCAGGTATCACCTGTATGATACTAAAAGGGTCTGAAGGGTCTAAACAGTCCCCTTTGAACACAAGGGTCCCTTTCTTGCCATTACAGCATGATCATACACATTGTTGATAAATAACAAAGTAACTTGCAAGTTAAAGCTAATGAATATGCATGCCTGTAGTACATTTAAAATTACTTCTCCACTTAGTCCCATAATGTGTCTTTATTCAATTTCCCCACAGAAGGTAGAATGATATAATGATATATTGATTAGCTTCATTATGTCAGCAGCATACTTTGACACATTTACACACATTGACAAGAGGTGCCTTTCGAGTTTAGTAAGCCATTAGTATGGAACCTGAAAACATGATTTAAAAAATTCACCCCCAGTTAGGTAATCTGAATCTTTGTTTCTTCAAAACAAAGGTGACCTTTAAATATAAGGATGCAAACTCTCAGACCTGCTAGGCACAGACACAAAGACACAAGACCCACAGCTACACAAAACAGCTCCATTTGGCGTCCATTTGCATGTGGGCAATCTATGCAACATATTTATTCAATAGAACCGTGAGTTTTAAATGTACCTTTCAGCTAGTAGCAGTCATAGAAAATGTAGTGAAGTCTAAGCAGGGTGAAGAATAACCCTAGGAACGTGCTCTGCAGCTATTAGAGGCCTTAAAAGAAGAAAGCTTGCACTGGCCCCAGCACACCACTTATGAGCAAGCAAAATTTTAATATTCTATTCTGGATTTAGTAAAAAAAAAAAATGTATTATTAGAAACGTTAACTTCCTAAGCAAAGAAAAACTAAATAGACGTAAAAACATCTATAACTTATATAACAGGAATTACAGAATAGTAGGTTATACACGATTTTTCAAAGGAAGTGCACTTTTTAGTCTTACCTATTCAACAGAAAATCAAGACTTTCAAGGCTCCCCTAGCACGGAACCAGTACTCAAGACTGTCGGCAGGCCATGTGGCTTGGGTTATATGGCCAGAGTAAGTGGTACGGCAAAAAGCTCAGGCCAGCTCCATTAAGGTCCCCATGAAGAAACCTGTGCTGTAATGTTCTGCATGTATGTCAATAAAAGAGAAGACGCTGCCTGAAGAAACTTTTGGAAGCCACCAAACAATGCCATCATGTAGGCTGGGGAAAGAGACGTAGAGATGTGGAGACAGCAGGAAAACTTCAGGAAACTATGTCAACACAAAATGTTTTCCTAACAAGCAGTGTGTAGTTAACAAAAGTAGAATCATTTAAGAACTGCTTTACTAAATACAAAAAGAGGAATGATGCAGGCTGAAATGTAAAACAAGAATATGGCTTCTCCTGCCTCACCTTTGGACTCAGTTATGAACACCCCACCCACACTGACACTACAAACTATTGAGTTCTAGGTGTGGGAGTGTGCATCTATAAGCGAGCACTCTGAAGACAAAGACCAGAGGACCCCATTTCCAAAAAAATACACACTGGCTACAGTCTCTTCCTGTGTGGCAACTGTAGCATGCTCCTGCTGGTCCTCTGTCCTCCCTCTGCCCACTCCTATCTCTGAATAGAAGTATCAACAGTGGCCCATTGGGGTCTGCCTCCTGTCTGTATAGAAGCATCAACATTGTTGGGTTGGGGTCTGCCTCCTGTCTGTATAGAAGCATCAACATTGTTGGGTTGGGGTCTGCCTCCTGTCTGTATAGAAGCATCAACATTGTTGGGTTGGGTTCTGCCTCCTGTCTGTATAGAAGCATCAACATTGTTGGGTTGGGGTCTGCCTTCTGTCTGTATAGAAGCATCAACATTGTTGGGTTGGGTTCTGCCTCCTGTTTGTATAGAAGCATCAACAGTGCCCTTTCATGCAGTTTCACTCTCTGTGGTTCCAGTTACAATGAATAACCATAGTCCAACATGTTCAAACATTAGAGATAGAAACAATTCACAGGTTTTAACTGCACACTGTTCTAAGCGTCACCATAGAACATAGCTCCACCAGCCAGAATGAGCACTACCTCTTCGTCTTGTGTGTTCCACGCTGTATACACTACCCGCCCACTTTAACTCTGATACTACGTTTCCCAGGCACAAATAAAGAACCGTCTACTCAGGGTGCAATGGTACTCTTGTTTCTGACAGCCAATAGAACTCTTAGAATAAACCCCCTTTGAATACAGAAAGATGACTACATTTTCCTGCCTCCTTCCCTACGAGATCAAGACAGGTTGATATGATATGTTTCTAACTATAGCTGTGGCTTTGTTTAAAGCAAGAGAATATCCATCTCTTACTGTGGCTGGCAAAGCAATGGCCCCTCAAAGATATCCAAGCACAGAGAATCTGTGAAACCATTACTTTATATGGCAAATGAAAGCAGGTTTTAAAACTGGGAAATGATCCTGGATCAGATGGCTGGCCCTAATGTGACCATGAAGGTTCTTGCAGTCGAAAAGAGAGGCAAAAGAGACTGAAGTGACACAATGGGAAGACCTGACCCTTGACCCCTATTGCCACCTGTGAACACAAAGGAAGGGATCAAAAGTTAGGATATAAACCAGATTTTCCTGCACAGCCTGCAGAGGAATGCAGCCCTGTGGACACTAGGCTAGCCAGTCTGACCCAGAAGTCCTGTGTAGCTTTAAACCCCTGGGTTTATGGTTGCTCTGTCCATAACAGTGGATAGGACTACACTCTTTTCCAGCTATTGATTCCTTGCAGGGAGAAGGGAGACAATGGAGCCTGTTGCTACCACCTGGCCAAATCATCTTGCAGGTCCTCAAGCCATAGTTTTATAAGCAGTCCCTTTGTAAATAAACACTACTACTGGAAGGCATTTTGAGTGCAGAGCACCCTGGCTGGAATTCAGAACCACATATCCCACATCACTGCCCCCTTTATTATCCAGTTGCTTTTATTTTTTCTTTTAGTAAGAGGAAACTCCTTTTTACTCAGAGCTGCAAATAGAGCCAAACACCTTCCCATCTCTCAGCGACCTGGTAATGTACTTCTTTTAACTCTTTTCACCACCCCGAAGGTCAGGGCAGCTACTCAAGAGTTGAACAGAGACTATGAAAAGGCCCTTACTCAGCCAAGTCATAATAAAAATACTCAGTACAGAACGTCTCAAAATGTCCAAGATATCATGAAATAAAAGACCATTTCTCTCATCCTCACATATACTTTTATGAAAAACTACTGAACTTAGTAAGGTTTTCATCATATGATCTGCGGTATAAAACTTCAAGAACTTCCTAGCCACATTAGATGACAGCCTTTTCATTCCTGAAAAAAAAAAAAACCCAGTAAGATATTCTAACTACCAAGGAGCCAAAGCTACACGTGTCAAAAGTAGCATGACCAACCACATAACACATGAACTGTTAGACGACAGTGGGCTCAGGCAGTAGCAAGGGAGCTGTGGGAACAAACTGCCTGGCCCTGCCAGCTGCCAGCTTTGTATTCCTTAACCAGTCACACCATCTCAGATCTCAACTCTTTCCCATCTATTAAGGAGGAAGTCAGATAATCTTCAACAATTACTCCAAGACTTATGTTCTATGAGTCTAAAGTAATACGGACTCAGAAAGTGCTTCAAACAGTAACACAGAATTGAGTGAGGTTGAGTTAATGAAATATGCTTTGGGCCAGATACCATTTCAGGTGCTAAGAATAAAACAGTGATTAATACAAACAGCTCGAACCTGGAGACCTACTGATTTGAGACTAACATGCGGTCCTCGTCCCATATCTGGGAGGCAGTGATTCTAGGACCCTTTCCCCTCCAAATACCAAACTTCACAAATGTCTAACTCTTAAGCGTCTTCTGTATTAAAGGATAAGCGCTTTAAATTATCTCCGTATGAATTATAACACATAATACTATTTAAATATTATGTTAACTGTTAAGTAAATAAGAACACACACAAATGTGGTAGTTTGAATGCAACTGGCCCCCACAATCTCAGCAAGAGTGGCATTATTAGGAGGTGTGGCCTTGTTGGAAGAAGTGTCACTGTGGAGGCATGTTCTGAGATTTCATATTTGCATATGCAGATCCAGTTCAAGCCTTACTACCTCTTTGGCAAACTCTAATCTGAGCCTTGTCATCCCAGAAACCTAGTCTAGGCTCAGAGAGCAGTTGCTGTGCCACTCATTTGGGCCAATCCCATCAGGACACCCCTCCTCATCCCATTTAACTCTTCATTTCTATCTCCTTAACTAACTGAAAATCTCCACAGAAGCCAGCAAAACTTCAAAACTGCTTGCCTCACAAGTACTGTTTTCCTTTTATAGCCTACTGAAGAACTCACAGGAACAAGAACTGGTGAATGCCCCATTATCACTGAGTCCTCATAGTCTAGAAAGGCTAAGCAGGCTGCAGGTCTGAGACAAACTAGCCTTTGGCAATATAAAACACCTCTATGTAAAATCAGTTGATGGAGGACTCTCATTTGTTAATAAAGAAACTGCCTTGGCTTTTTGATAGGGCAGGATTTAGATAGGTGGAGTAGACAGAACAGAATGCTGGGAAGAAGGGAAGTTAGTTAATTGCCATGCCTCTCCTCTCTGGGGCAGACGCGATGAAGCTCCAACCCAAGATGGACATACGCTAGAATCTTCCTGGTAAGATGGGTTAGTCAAGATGTGAGAGTTAGCCAGTAAGAGGCTAGAGCTAATGGGCCAAGCAGTGTTTAAATGAATATAATTTGTGTGTTGTTATTTCGGGTATAAAGCTAGCCAGTGGCCAGGAGCCAGGAGGCGGAACACAGCCCGTAGCTCCTACTACAATCAGTGGAGCCAATTCTACTCAAGGGTGGAAGATAGTCATAAAGTGCCAGTGCATGGACCTTTCTCTGTCATCACCAGCATGTATTAAAAGGATGCACTTGGACTTAATCAGTATTGCATCTAACAGAACATCTGTCTGCACACTAAAAGTATATTTAATACTAGAAACAATAGCAACTCATATAACTGAATTAACAGGACAGGTCTATAGTTACACATTTTCAAAACTGAACTAATGTGTTCAAACTAAACATCCTTGGTGCGTAATGTCGGTGACCACATTTGTACACCTGAAAAATGCTTTTCAGACCAAAGTAAACCCTCCTTGAAATAGATCAAACCTGACATATTATAATTCTGAGGAGAAGTAAACTGTTTCCTTATTGGTGGTAAATCTGTTGATCAAATGAGGTTACAAATCACTGTGTTTATTCTTGCACTATAACATTCCCCAAATACTGGTGCTAAATACCAGGAGTCAAGCTGCATTTGCAGACCCAGTCCATATATTACATACTATGAACAACAATTTCCACTGTCTCCCTATTGGTTCTTAATGTAAATAAATACAGTTTCTAACTAAATTAATGTATGAGCAATTATTCACTCTATCATTTCAAATGGAAAAAAAACACAGACAACTGACATTCTGAGGAGGAAATTCAGTTACATAATTGGTAGGACAAACCTGATTAAATGAATTCAGAAATGAATGTTTCTTACTCATCAATGTGAAGCCATTTTTGCTCACAGTTGGAAAAGCCAGTCCCAATCCCTGAGTCCTTAAGAAGATAACACCAGAGGACAAAGGGGACAATTAATAGGACACAATTTCCTGGTTTTATATCAACACTTCAGAGATAAATAAAATTCTCACAAAGGGCATGTAGGTGCACAGTTATTTGGTCAGCAAGATAAAATGGGTGGAAAATTTTGTATTACTGTTTCTTAGGGTAATTAGTCAGATGGTAAGCAACCATATTTGCTAAATATAAATGCAAAAGTGAAGGCAGAATTTAAGACTTAGATACCATTCTATTTTGTATGTGTGTGAACAAATGCCATGTTTGCCCATGTTTGTGTGTGTGTGCACGCTGTGTCTGTGCATGTGTGTACATGAGCGTATGTATGTATGGAGGCCAGGTTATCTTTCTCTACTACTCCCATCATCCCTCTCCCCCATTTGATGCAGGGTCTCTCCCTAAATTGGAGCTCTCTTACTGCCTGAACTGGATAGACAGTAAGTTCCAGGGACATACCTGTCTCCAGCCCCAGTGCTAGGGTTACGAGTGTGTGTCACCATGCTTAGCTTTTATGAATGGTGGGGATCCAAACTCAGGTTCTCATGCTTATTCAACAGGCATTGTACTGACAAAGCCATCTCCCTAGCGCCTTTAAACACTACTGAAGAACACCAATGCCCTAGTGAAACATTTATAAGAGTTTTCAAGTATTTCTAGGAAACAGTCAAACTTCAGAATCTTAACTTGGCCACTTACGTCTTTGTCTTTGAGGTCTTTCAATCACCTATAACCAAAACTTAAGTAGACGAATTAGATAAATACATTTCCTTAATATAGTTCTTTTCGACGAGTCTTTAATATATCTTGCTACTCTGAGAGTTAAAAACAACAACAACAACTTAGTATCAGGACAGCTAAACTGAGTTTAATCTGCTACTGGGGTTTATTAGAATCATTTCCTTTGGAGATAATCAAATTGTGTGATATTGACAAACACATTTGCTTCCTGTATTCAAGGTCAGAGATACAGTTTATGTTTTTTCGAGGTAATATCATATTGTACCCTGTGGATGCTCCCCTGGAGAGAAACACTGCCAAAAACTACAATAAAAATGTCATAATGAAATCCACTGTTTTATATAATTAATATATGCAAAAAAACTCAAAATGAAGTCAAATGCCCTTCCAAAAGCTGAATGAGCAAACAGGTATACCTTAAATAGAACACTAACAGACAACCAAAAAGGGAGGGGGAAGCCCACTCATGAGCATTCACAAAAACCTGGATATGATAGTCATGCAGTACAGTAAACATAAAGGATCCATAAGTAAAATTCCATTCCTATGGAATCTAAGAATAGATAAAATGATAGTCACAGAAACCAAGATTAGTTGTTAAGAGCAGGAAACTACTGCCTTAGACATGGGAAACTGGCAGAAGCGCTCCCAGGCTGATGGTGGGGTGGGCACACCGCATGACCATTGTTCTAACATCTTGCTGTGTACAGGGGATATGTGGACATTTTATTGACAGCAAATAAATATGTTAAAAACATTTTCAATTTTAGTTGTATCTCTACCTGTAACATATACTATAAATTAAAAAGAATAGCTAAAGAACTAAATAAACACTAGTTAATAAAGAATTCCATTTTTCTCTAATACCGTCTTAAAGCAGCCCTAAATGACATGTTCTTTACCAGGCTCCAGCCTTCTCTGAACTCACAACCATTATTCACTATCAGTACAAGCTATTTACTCAAAATCCAAAAACTTGAAATCTGAAATGCTCAAACTCTGAAAACTTCCAATATACAAACATACACATATCACCACAGTGGAAAATACTACAACATGAAACTTCATTTCATGAGATATTTTTTTTAATAAAGCATCTCTGGAGTGTGTGTATAAGATATAGACAAACATAAATGAATTTCTATTTAGACTTGGGCCTCATCTCTAATATAATTCATGTATATGCAAACATTTCAGAATCTGGAGGGGAAAAAAACAACAAAACCCCCAAATCCAAAATACTTTTTGTTCCCGAGTAGTATTCCAGATATAGGACATTCAACATAAATTATATTTATGTATAAGGGATGATGAACATAACCATCTCTATGATGAGATGTGTTAAATGTGGAGCTCAGAAATGCCACTTGGGGGTGGGTGGGTGTGGTGATATGGTTTAGTTGGTAAAGGCACTTGCCACCAAGTCTCCATCTCCAGAACCCATATGAGGGAAGGAGAACCATGACTTGTATTCTGTATGTGCACTGTGATGCTTGTGCATGCACACACACACACACACACACACACACACACAAAGATGTAATTTAAAAGAAAAAAGCTATTTTCAACAGCTAGACTGACTTATTTCTCAGCTTCTGAAACTACAAATAGGGTTTGTGTTTTGTTTGTTGGGGGTGGGGTTAGAATATTGTATGCCGAAATCTCAGAGGGGTCTTCAATAGCTACAGGCATTAATTACCCCTTTTAATTATCTTCTTAGGCAAATTATTTAAATGATGCTTCTCATCCACTCTAACTGTGGGGTGCTACACTCCGAACTCCAGTACCAGAAGGACATGTCAGCTGTTCAGCTGGCTATAAAGTTACTAGTCTTGAGGCTGTCAACTCAGGCAGAACTTCACAACTGTACTGCTGTGGCCAAATGTGAAACTTTAGACTCAGATCAACTGCTATAGAGAAAAAGATTCTTCTATAGAAAACCTGAGTTTTGGTTTGATTTTTTTTTTTGTTTTATGTTTTTTTTTTCTTCGTTAAACCTAAGCAGTGCTGAGCTTTCCCTCAGGGTGTATGTGCATTTCCATAAAAGGCCATATGCAAGAGAGCAACTGGAACCTTGAACAAAACATTGCCTATGCCCCAAATGATCTCACGTACACTGAGTTTAGTACTTTATTTATTCCAGGACTAATAAGGAACGAGTTTTAGTAATTAATCCAAATCAAATAACAAGTAACATTAATGTCCAAGATTTTCTGAGCAACAAACACTATTATTTGTCAATCTTTACTCTATTACAAATTAATACTTCTTAAGCACCCACTCAGCACCAAGCTGAGTAACTCCAGCTTCATAAAATAGAAAGCAAACAGACTGTGGTTTTGTCTTTAAATTCAGCATTCAGAAATTACATATGGTCAACATTATCTTTTAAAAAAGTCCTAAAATCACCTTCAAATTAGCATTAAACTACTAGGATCTAAGTTCTGAGAAGCTTAAGAACCAAAAGTAAGTGTTCCATTTGTCTCACGTCAGTGTGTCAGCTGTAGCCTCCCTTCCCTAGAGGAAAGCAAGCCAAGGTTTAGCTTCAGAGGGAACATCGTGTGTATAAATGGAACCTACCATATGTTAAGTGTGCATATGATACAGCTCTACCATAGAAGAAACTGTTCTTCATTTTAGGAAACTCATAATGCAAACACATAATTTATTATGAGGTACAGATTACAAGCACATTTTAATATATTGACACATTTAGTTCTTAATCACAAATGTGCTTGATTGACAGAGATTATCTAATTATCCACTATTCCACAAACATGAGTATCACACAAAAGCCCAAAGAAACAGACAAAGGCCAAGATCATACTTAAAAGAACTGTTAAGGAACTGAGGGGATGGCTCAGGGTTTAGGGCACTCCTTACTCTTGCAGAGGAGCCAGGTTTGATTCCCAACACCCACATGGTGGCTTACAACCATATGTTACTCCAGGTACAGGGGATCTAACACCTTCTTCTGACCTCTACAGGCATTACGCATATGTATGCATATAAAATAAGTCTAAAAAGAAGAAACATTTTTAAAAGACTATTATGGTTTTGGATTGTTTTAAACAGTAACCAGACTTCGCAGAGATATAATTATGGACTCATGAGACAGGCTTTAGGAATAAAGAAGCTGACATTGTACCTGCAAGAGTACAGGACTAAATGAAAAGAGCAGGGAGGCTAAGGTGGAGTCTGCAGAAGGAAGATCTGGAAGAGGATAGCCCAGGTCCGGAGGACATTCTCTTAAAGCCCCTAGAGGGAGGAACCAGTGGAATCTGCCCCTGCCCAGGGAAGACAATGTAGTACCAGAAAGTGCAACAGAGCAGGTTTTGTATTCTTCCTGCCAGTTTAATCTTGAGAATGTTACAAACACCATTTAGGCCAGCCAGTTAAAAAGCACAGGAACAATTTCAGTATGAACTATCTACTTGTTTTTTTTTTATAGAAGACAAGGGATAGCAGTTGATACTTCCAGGGTAGAGGGGTTCCCAAAGGAAAGAAACGGTTTTGCACTTGCTATCCTTTTTTTTTTTTTTTTTTTTTTTTTTTTTTTTTTTTTTGAGACAGGGTTTCTCTGTGTAGCTTTGCAGTCTGTCCTGGAACTAGCTCTTGTAGAACAGGCTGGCCTCAAACTCACACCACTTGCCCCTGCCTCCTGAGTGCTGGGATAAAAGGTGTGCACCATCACTACCCATCTTGAAGACTGACTTTACTGCTAATGGAAGTGATTATTACGTATTCCCTTAACATAGCTAATAGCAGAAAGGCATATTTATTTTACATTTATTTTATAGTGTCCCTAGGAGTTAAAAACTTCACCCAAATGACAGCAATGTTATAAAATCAGTGCTGCTTAGTACAAATAAGTGTTTAGCGCTAAACTTGTTGGCAGGCATTTTTGTCTCAAGAGCGTCTCAGGTTCCTGGGAACAAGGATAGGTAGAGGTTTGGGAGGAGTGAGCAGGGGAAGAAGAAATGACGTGTACAGAAGGACAATGGATATCAGCCACAAGGTTGCTTCTTGACCTGATTCCACGAGAAAGCGAGAAAGCCAGATAGCCAGAAATCCAGATAGCTAAAAGCAGAGCCATGGCTAGGCACTAAATAACTGCAGACAAAAACCAACATCTGTTGCATTTATGCCCACAGTCCAAGACGGCAGTGAGTACCATGAATATATCTAATGCTACCAGAGATGCCTTCTTCTCAAAAATTTAGAAAATAGCTGGGCTGCAAGAGGCATTTCACCAGTTATCAGTCTCTGAATGGCTTCAGGTAAGCAGACAAACTGGGTAAAAAATAAAATAAATAAATAAATAAAAATTTAAAAAATGAGTTCTTTCTTCCTAGGTCCATTCTTTTCTCTAGGATCTACCACCTGCTGCTGTTTTGAGTAAGAGACAATGTTCAGGCTCCACAACCTTTTCATGCCCATCTTCTTCTAGCTCCACCTCATCTCTACCTCTTTATCCCACTAGACTGGAGGGCTGAGGGTAAAATCAGGTGCCATGTGTCTTAAAATAAAGGGACTGAGCAGGAAGGATATACCAGTTGTTAAGAGCACTGGCTTCTCTTCCACAACACACAGGTTCAATTCCTAGCATCCACATAGGGACTGTAACAGACTGTAATAGTCTGTAACTCTAGTTCTAGGGGGATCTGATGCCCTCTTTTGGTATCCTTGGATATTGCGCGCGCGTCACACACACACACACACACACACACACACACACACACACCCAACATGCCAGTACAATAAAATAAATAAATAATAAATAAATATTCGCTGTAAGTGAGAAAAGGAACTAGCTATTTCAACTAATGTAGACAGAGTCTCTGGGAAATTTGTCCCTTTATCCTTAGAAGTCCCTTGAACATGAGTTAATACTTCTTCAGACATTGAGATGGGGCAATAAGCAATACAACCAAACTTTAAAATAACTTCATTAGAAAATGGAAAACTCAGCCAGACCATGGTGGTACAGGCATTTAATCCCAGCACTTGAGAGGCAGAGGTAGGTGTATCTCTGAGTTAGAGGCCAGCCTGGTCTACAAATGAGTTCCAAGACACCTCACTGTTACACAGAGAAACCTGTCTTGAGAAATTAAAGGAGTGGAGGGAAAGAGGGAGGGGTAAGAAAAGGCAAAAACCCCTACAGAAGCAGGGATGGCAACACAGGTGGTTCCGTGTGATTATCTGACTCAGCAAGGCGACTGAAAACTGTGTTCTCTGCTCAAGCTGGAGCAAAGGATTTGTTACTGCAAAGGAGAGACAAGATGGCTTTACTGTTGTTCCACAGCAACTTCTTCACATTCTTAAATATACAAATGGTGCCACCAGAAATGCCATCTTCTGCACAGCCCAGCCTCTTCAATCAACGGAAAATTGGCTATGCTAACCCACACCTTTGAAACTGGAAAAAAGGTACATATAAATATACTCTAACTCTTCACTAGGCCCAGCCATAAGCCACTGAGTCCACTGTCCCCACAACCTTTGGCAGAATCCACCACTCAGCAAATTATTAGGCTGAGAGCCTGGGTGGGCGCCACAAGCAAGTCCACTGACTCATCTGCTAATCACGTTAGGGCTTTGCTGCCCTCCAATATGACCTCCATGGAGCCTGGGAATGGGGAAACATATTAGAAAATAACCACTATTCCAGATGAAAGTCAAGTGTGATGTAAATAAAGAACTTTAGAACCTGTGCTCATAAAACCAGCCCCATTTTCCCTCAAAATCAGGAAAGCAGAGAAGCCACACACTGAGGAGCACCCCTCAATCTTGCACACAGTAAAACCTCTCAAGAGGAATGGTTCAACAGTAAGGCCTAGCTAAATCCAGGGGTTGATGAGTCTAACAAAGTCAGAGCCGGTCCTCTCACTTTGACTCCCTGCAGCCTTCTTCAGGAGACAGGAGAGAAAACAGTGAGGCCTACGCACTGAGTAGCACCCAGTTAACCACATGCCAACTGCGCGATCTTCTGCCACCTCTGACTGCTACCAGGATCAGTGCTTCATATTTTTAAGACTTCAGGAGGTGTGGCTAGAAATATAAACCAAATATTTGCCCTGTGTGTCTACCAACAAACATAAAACAGTAACTACTGCTTTATTTTTTCCCTCTTAAATATGAAGAAAAATGGTGTGAGCACTTGGCAGGCAGGCTGGGGCCTCTAGCTTCTTTAGGTAGTAGTGTCTGGTCTCCTCCCAGAAGCAGAACAGCAAGCAATGTGCAGAGTTCCTTCCCTTACAGGAAGCGAGAGAACTGACGAAGTCCTTGAACTAGGTACACCCGCATACTAGGAAGTTTAGGCAAGGTGCCGAATACCTCTCAAAGAATGACAACACACTTCCTTTTCCACAGTTGTAAACCACTAACGAAATAATGTGTTCAGAACTTCACCTGAGCCAATAAAAGTGGTCTATCATAACCATCATAGCTGTTCTAATTCTAAAATGATGGTTAAACAAACATACCCTATCTCCTTTCTAGGACTGCATTAAACCCACTCCCCTAAACACTGGTTTAGAGCCAATGTTTCTGAAGGGCTTTGCTGAGTGTGAGCTTTTAAGCTAAGCACTGGCTATTAACTCTTGCTTGATTCTTATCTCTTAAGAGTTCTCCAATAACCCTATAAGGTAAGTATTATTAGTATTTCTACTTCACTGAAGAAGTGGGGCTTGCTCCAGGTCATTCAGTCATAAATCAGTGAACTGGCTTTAATTCGTGTCTCTAAGAAAGCAATTAAAACTATAGAAAGCAGGGGCTATTACAGTCGTACTCTCTACCTGACTTTCACTAATTCTTAAAACAAAACCTTAAAAGGTCAAAAATCTGCATAAAGAGTAACTGAGGGGGAATAAAATCAACTAAAATAGAATTTTTTCACAATACATTAAATGTAACAAACCCTTTCAATGAGATTAACTTTTTACATGTGAGCCAAAAACCTCATACTTGGAAGCAGATAAGATGAGGCAGTGATCAACATTGACATTCCAAACAACAATGGGGAAGTCCTATGAGCAAGGGGGTAGCTACAATCACTCTGCACAATTTCCCATGGCTCTTGGTTTCTTGTGTTTGTTGCCCTGACTGGCTCTCCAAATCTGTGTTCTTGCCAAACATCTTATAGTCCTTGCTGTACAGTACAGACAGTGTGATAGTTGTTAGTATACTGGCTTCTCACCAAGTCAGTAGTACACACAAATACCATGCACGGTGACCTCGAAACAGCTGTGTTAAGCATACTACATACGGTAAGAGTAGGGCAAGCCCTCAGTTCCTTGTAACAGGTCACCTGACATGAGGGTAGAATAGTTACCGGGCAAGTTAATGTACTCACACTTACTGAGACTGCTGTAACACTTCCAAGTTAGAGGACTAGCCAAGTAGAAAAAAAGATAAATGGATAAAATTTGTTTGCTTTTGTCCCCAAATAAAATTGGCATTTTAGGAGGGGATAACCAAAATTATAACACTTAAATAATTTTCACATAAAAACTATTATGATCTTGTTCTGTACTTAAACCAGCAACATAGTAAGATTGGTTACTCTGATCTTTTATCGGGCTTGGTTAGTACAAATAACCCACTCTTATTCTTCAGTAAGGTGTGGTAGCACATACCTATAATCCCAGTTCTTGGGAGTCAGAGGCAGGTGGATCACCACAAGTTTGAGTCTAGCCTGATCTATATAGTGAATTCTAGACTAACAAGACCTAAATAGGAAAAACTGCCAACACAAAAACAACAAAAAGGTACAGCCTCATCTGCAAGGCCCCTTTTTCTTTGTTATTATGATTATTTACCACCCTAAAGTTCAAGGTCTATGACCTCCACTGCAGTCAAAGCTTAGTTTCTGACCCTCCTTCCATACTCATGTGTCCACCACATTTCTGAGCCCCCTGTCTTTCTTTCCACCAGTCGGTGTATCCATGAGGACAGAGCAGGCTGGGAATGATTCTGCAGCTAACACTCTTTTAGAAGCACTATGTTTAAAAAGTAACTGGGCTGAAAAGAAAACTTAGCAAGTAGAGGTGCTTGCTATGAACCCTGACTCTAAGCTGTCCTCTGATCCCCACACAAATGTTGTGGCACTGATACCCACACATATTGCACACTACACACACAATAATTTTTTTAATGACAAACTTTTCGGGTGTCTGAAGCTTAAAGTTTGAGATGCAGACACTTTACAGGTTAAATCATAAGAAATCTGAGACACGGGCTGGAGAAATGGCTCAGAGGTTAAGAGCATTGCCTGTTCTTCCAAAGGTCCTGAGTTCAATTCCCAGCAACCACATGGTGGCTCACAACCACCTGTAATGGGGTCTGGTGCCCTCTTCTGGCCATACACACAGACAGAATATTGTATACATAATCAATAAAGAAATTAAAAAAAAAGAAATCTGAGACAGACTTTCATTGATGATGAAGAAAGTTGTGTGTCAGCCGGGCGGTGGTGGTGCATGCCTTTAATCCCAGCACTTGGGAGGCAGAGGCAGGTGGATCTCTGTGAGTTCGAGGCCAGCCTGGGCTACAAGAGCTAGTTCCAGGTCAGGAATCAAAAAAAAAAAAAACTACGGAGAAACCCTGTCTCGAAAATTCAAAAAAAGAAAAAAAGAAAAAAAAGAAAGTTGTGTGAATAATGGTAACAAACCAAGGACGTCTGAAAAGTCCTGGACAAGCCTTGGAAAGACTACAGCTTTAATCGTAATTCTAAAACATGTGCCCTTTCTTTGCATCAAATCATCCTGAAATTGTTCTTAGCAAAAGCTGGATTGTTCTTACTAGGCATATGACCAATATCTGTGCAAAGTGGGCAAAGTCCAGCTTCAATAAATGTGCTTTTGACAAACAGCCCAATGTCTTACACATACTTTTTAAGAGGACTAATCATTTACAAATTATACCTAATGCCTTTTTAAACTAAAAACTGGAATGATACAATAGAGTGTAACTTGGTACTATAAACACCCGAGCAGAGTGTGTTTATCTGACTTGTGCAGGTCCTGCTTTGTGGCTTATGCTGGAATTCCCAGTCAGGTGATTCTGAGCCCCCGTCTAATTCTTATCAAGTGCGCATCACCTTTTCATCCGGTGTCCAGTTGTGGCTGCACATTACATGAAAAGGTAGAAAATCGATGATTATCGAGAAAAGGTAACGGGATCATGACTGATCACTTAAGTCTTGGATGACAACCCAATGGCCCTGAGAGAGACCTGCAAGGAGACCCAGAACAGGATCAGGAACTGCAGTCACCCTGTTGTGTGTAATGCAGCTCAAACCAGGTGGTTAACACGTTTCTGAACTACCAGGGCCTGCCCTCCACTCAGAATAGGGGGGTTCAGAGAGATGTCTTGGCTACCCTTCTGCAGCTAAGGATGTATGGCTTTTAGAATTTCACTTACATCCTACTGGATTTGTATCTTTCAAATACAGCTGAGTCAACCACTAATAAGGTTAATGTTTCAATAACCTGTTCATTTTAGAAAGCCTACTTTACTAAACTCACCAGGAAACCCACCTTTTTTTCAGGGGGAGCAGGGAGGACTGGCATTTATCAAAGCATTTCACTCCTGTGGGATCAATTCACTTTCTGTTTGTTTACTCTCAAACTTAAGTAAGTACAAAAAAATGCTGTGCATTTTTCATTACATGTAAAGGATGAGCTTCCTGCATGAGAGACTGAAGACCACTTTTGGAAAGGTAAATAAATAAGGTGAAAACAGGGCTGAAAACAGTTTGCGTTCGTATCTGAGGTCAGGAAAGCCATTTTGAAGTCTGGAACTATGGCACATCTCAGACTCTAGGCTCTTTCTCTAGAACATCCGGCCAGGCTTCTCAGAGGTTGGTATCCTGTTTTGCTACTGTCTTCTGGATGTGGTGTCCCAAATATTAGCACATCAATCAGACCAAGATATTCTTTCTCTTCCTATCTAGAACATCTCATTCCTTTTATGCTTTTATTATGTTCCCACAGCATGGATCATTTTCTAGATACCATGCAAATTACTGTTATCATTACTATCTGAATCCTCCCTTCATCTGTTCATACACACCTACACAGATGTAAAGCAATGGAAAGGGCTTCTCTGGTCTGTTCAGTGGCATGTAGTTGGGGCTAAAAGGTTCCTGGATGATTGCATCAACAATCTCTGTATACTAACATTTTGTTTAAACTCATGCCTGACCATCTTGGTTACTGCCTAATTATTGTTTTCACTGAGGTTTTGGACAGTAATCAAAGGTGTAAAGTGAGCATATGCTGTCAAAACTGATGCTGATTGAATCAGTTAGCAAGAATTTTCTTAAGGGGTACTGTAGGTTTATTGCCAAGTTTTTACATTTCATACCACATATTTTTTTTTTAAGATCCTAGTGAGAAGTGAGTCAACTTGAGATTCTTTTCTCTTTCTTACAATGTAGAGGGGGAAAAAAACTAGAAGAGAACTGCTATTCAGATCATATGGTCTAAACTGAACCGAAATTTAGAGGAAGAACCAAACTAAGGGGAATACTCAGCAAATAATACTTCTAAGAAACTTATATAAAGTATGTAAAGCCTACACTCTAGTGAGGACACAAGGTTTTCAAGTGTGTCACTAAAGCACTGCTTATACTGTTAAGAGGCCAGAAGCCAGCCAAATGTCAACAGGCTGGGCTGCCTAGACAAGCTGCCAGACCATGGGGGAAGCCCACTGAGATAGGGGATGTAACCAGATGGCATGACAAGGTGTTCCACACTGACGTTCATGAAAATGATGTGCTGAGACCCAACTTGGGGTGAGGCAGAGACACAGAAGTGTGGCACTTTACACTGTGATGAGCCCATCAGTAGGTGACACTTGGTGGAAATTTCCTTGCTTTTTGCTTGTCTATATTTTAAAATTAACTTTGAGAATACAGACAAAAGCAAATTTTAAAGTGTCTTTGGATATGAGATGCTAGGAATATGATACAGACTCAGAATGAAATTATCCAAGAACTTAATTCATCAACAACTTCCACATCAGTATGTCTACTCTTGCTCTTGGTAGTGCATGCATCAAATGTCTGTTAAGTACTTGAGAAAAAACAAATGAGCCAATGAGTTCTTGAATAAAGAAAGCAAACATTTCAGTTCAGACCATACTAACCCAAGAAACTATTTTTACAAAAGAATAGGAATGATTAGTAAAATAAATTATCCCTTTTAAAGTACCTGAAAAGACAAAGTAGCCAGAGTATGAGGGGCATGCCTTTCCCATCAGAATTCTGTTAGATAAAATACAATTAGTATCCCCACCTATCTCTTACTATAAATCATGTAGTTTTTATTCTATTGTTCCCACAATTATATATCCCAGCTAGCCAGGTCTCTGCTACTAGTTCAGGAACATCATCGAGGTCTCAGAATAATCAAAGTCACCATCAAAGATGTGGATACCTTACTTCCTGGGTATTCTCACTGTGTGGTACAAAAAAACCAAAGGATTGAACAGAGTGCTTTTCAAGGTAGGCAGCAGAAAAATGACTGTCTCTCAGAGAGAAGAAAGGAAACCTTTATATTAAAGGCTTAGTGCATATGAACTTTTCTGAAGAGGTGGATCTCGGGGTATCTTATCCTGGCTATCTTCAAACTGCTTGAGCTCAAGCTGCCTCAGGATTCAAAGTAGCTGAACTACCACACTACTCCTGGTCAAGATTTGGTTTCTAATAGTCCTGCTTCTGCACTGAGTCCCTGGACAACTTGTGGACCAGGAAAAGAATAATTTATTAAAACACTACATTTGCTTCCTCCACTAACTCTTACCCCAACTTGTATAATTTCTGTTTTCTGCCTACCCTCCTCCAAAATAATTACATCACAGTAGCTTATAGATGTGATTAGCAAAATAAATGAAGACGTTTTGGTTCAGAGCAATGAGGTAAGATGTTCAAAGTAGAATCTGAATAGTACATGACTGATACTCTGAAAATTACAAAGTTCTCTGAAACTGCCAGAGGTTTTTAGATCCTCTAGTTCTCTGTGATGTCACAGGTTCTTATTCTCTAGTTCTCTGTGATGTCACAGGTTCTTATTCTCTAGTTCTCTGTGATGTCGCAGGTTCTTATTCTCTAGTTCTCTGTGATGTCACAGGTTCTTATTCTCTAGTTCTCTGTGATGTCACAGGTTCTTATCCTCTAGTTCTCTGTGATGTCACAGGTTCTTATCCTCTAGTTCTCTGTGATGTCACAAGTTCTTATCCTCTAGTTCTCTGTGATGTCACAGGTTCTTATCCTCTAGTTCTCTGTGATGTCACAGGTTCTTATCCTCTAGTTCTCTGTGATGTCACAGGTTCTTATCCTCTAGTTCTCTACAATGTCACAAGTTCTTATTCTCTAGTTCTCTGTGATGTCACAGGTTCTTATCCTCTGGTTCTCTGTGATGTCACAGGTTCTTATCCTCTGATTCTCTACAATGTCACAGGTCTTATCCTGACTTAACCTAGGGATAAAGCTTAAGGGATCAGATATTTTCAAAAGATGCAAGGCTTTCTTTATGTAAGGACTAGGAAAGGTGAGCGAGGTTTTATCCATTTCGGGAAAAATGACAAAAAACAAAACAAAAAAAAACAACCTGTTTGCCTAACAACTAAAGACAACTATAGGAGCCAGGATCTTGCCCACCAGCGAACTATGCAAAGTTACATAAAGTTGGAGAAATCACTTGCATTTCAGGTTAAAGTCCACAAACAAACTGACCTCAATCATTCTACAACTTTTAAAAAGGTTTTAGGGCTCAGCCTAAAACCTTTTCACGTAAGCCATCAGACTGTTTACTTGCTTGATTTATTCGTAAGGTAATAGAAAAGTTCTTCAGCTCTGTATAATGTTTTGTGCCCATGGACATAAAAAAGGAGTACCAAGAAATGGGGAGCATTTTGATGCGATATATGGCTGATCTGCTTTTAGATGCTAAATCTAGACATCAGAAAATATTAATCATTCAGTCTTACCAGATGAAAAAAGCTCTTATCTTTTACATTATACATATTCTTAATAACATTAATATGTAACAGAAACAAATTATTGTTACAATACATTCACAAGTCATTATGGATATATCTTCAAAATAATTGCAGAAATATAAACGATACTTATTACTTATATTTTAATATGATTTTGTAAATATATAATACAATTTAATATACTTCCATAAGCATATATATATGCCATATATATACTTATATACATATGTTGTATATACACACACACATATAGATAACACAAACATAAATTTAGTATCATTGCCAAGGACTTAGCATTTCAATCACACCCTCTTAAGAGTACTTACTGAAAGTATTGTTTGTGTAATAATCGTATTTCCTAGCTATTAGTCTTCATCAGTAGTTTTGAAGGTGAGATGGAATGTCCCTAAGGGATGCCAAGACATTGGAGAGGGTGTGGGCATCCTGTTTACTCTTACACTAAGATGTTCCGTGTGGCCACTTACAGCATCACAGTGATGCAGGAGCCTTCCACAGACTTCATGTGTGATGATGCCATGGTTCTGATGGCTCATGGATCAGGTATTTGAATATGACTGTTTTGGTGAAATCTCAACTTTTATTTCTAATATAGTAAGTAAGTCCACATCAATTAAAGCAAACAGTGAAAATCACAACTATTTTTAAGAGTTCCAAGAAGTGCTAAGATTAAAAAAGCACGCTAGAATTCTAGATTCCTCTAGCTTGTACAGATTTCAGAGGATTTTTCTGAGTAGCATCTGGAACGCAACCTTCAAAAATTAGTATTCACAAAGAAACATTGAATTTTAAAAGTTTGGTATAAATAACTCAGCTCAACTGCTGCGTGACCTGGGGGTGTGAAGTGGTTAACTGCAAAAGTGAAAACATTCAAAGGTGGATTCCATGCCACCCCATCATCTCCCAGTACAAAATAAATCTCTGTAATTAAAACAAACAAAAAAAATACTTATTTGAGAGAGATTATGCTTTGTTTGGGGCCCTGATTACCTTGAAAAAAAGTAAGAATAGTCTAAATCTAGAAAAAGTATGCTCAGGTTGTTCTGCACACAGAGACATGTTGAAAAGAGTGTGAGCCTTTTCTTGAAGGGAAGTGTGTGGCCTGGTTTGCAGGAAGGATGAGCAGACAATGCTTCCTGTCCTGGAAGGCCCAGCAGCAGAGCAACCCATCAATTGACAATCACCCAGGTGGGCCTTGCAGCGGTCTAAAGGAGCTAACTGAACTGGTGGTGTTTCTTCTCGCAGAGCAGAAAATTGATGAGAGAACCCAATTTCAGTGTGAAGTCTATAGATAAACTAGAAAGTGAAGACAATTCTATATCCTCCAAGACTGGACCCCTTGTTGTTCTACATTTCTTATGCTTCCTTCCCTTTGAAGGACCACATATGAACATTTAAACACACCCAAATCTAATTACTTCCACTTTCCTTACTTAAGACATAGCTACTGAATTACATCCTTTAAAACGATTCCTCAAACCCTGTCTGAACAAGTAAGGACTCTTTCAGTTTTCATCTCCTGCTTGCCTTTGGTTGTAAATGGGACAACAGTGCTGATCCTTTCCGTATGGCACTGCTGTTAAGCCCTTGGTAACAGACTGAAATACTTGGTGCTCTCTCTTCTATTTACTACCAAAGTCTCTGATGAATCCATCTTGGCCAGTCTCTTTCTATCAATGGAGGTTACTGTGTGCTACCACCTCTTTGTCTAATAACTGTTCCACATTTATTTCTTGCTACCACAGGCTAGAAATTTTTAATAAATTGTCATTTTTTTCTCATTTAAAAATTCTGTCTTAATCACTGAAATAATTTTCTAGTTACAGAAGACTGGTTCTTTCTTTCAAAGTCAATTTATAGTAATTACATACAGAAATTTTTAATACACTAAATCATACACAAAATCAAACAAGCAAATCTGCCTAATTGGTTATTCGTTTTTCTCATTTACATGCATAACACATTAAAAACTAGTCCTCCAGATACGTGTTTGTTTATAGGTATTCTACTATAGTTTTCAATTAAAATTTTCATCTAAATACAAAAGTATTTATATCAACTACACTGTATCTTATTTCTGCTAAATAATGGCTCTTCATCTTGATCCCAATGCAACTGCCTTTCATGGGCTATTTGGTCACGCACAAGGCTTTACTCACACAATTCTCCATAATGTTCCTGTCAAATTGCTAAAAAAAAAAAAAAAGCCAAACTCCAGAATTAGTAAGCTGTGCCTAGAAGAGCTTTCAGCCAATCCTTTCCGAAATGATTGTATTTAATTATGAAACCAGAGAGAAAAAAGAAATAGAGTTGGAAATAATGGCATTAAAAACATTGCCTTATGGTTGAAACCTAATTAAAAAAAAAAAAAACTCCTCAAGAAGAGAGAATAAGAATATTCACTCAGTTTTTAAGGGCTAAATTTCCTGCAGGAATTACATGTCCAGAGACCCCGTGAGATGAAAAGAGAATACTTTGACAGGTGGATTAGAAGCTGCCTCAGTGTGATGCACTGAAGGACAAGAGTCAGGATAATATAGACTGTTCAAAAAGGGAGGAATAGCACAGAACACTTGTAAGAGAAGTGAAGGTCAGAAGAAAAGTACAGAACACATACACACAAGTCTAACCCAAAAGTACTGTAATTTTATGTTGTAAATTGAAGGAGGAGGAACCGCCCCCGCCATTGTCAGGTTGTGGTGGTGCATACCTAGTCTCAGCATTCAGGAAACACAGGCAGGGTGGGATCACAGAGCATTCGGGCCAGTCTGGCTTACCAGCAATTTTCAAGCCAGTGAAGCTATAGAGTAAAATTCTATCAATAGATGATAGTTGGGTAGACAGAGATAGAAGACAGACAATAGATAGATGATAGGTAACTAGACAGACAGACTGATAGACAGACAGACAGACAGACAGACAGATGATCTTCATTTCTTTAATATTCATTCTGGCTTTCACTAATTTTACTGTGTGCATTCCTAATTCTACAATTATTTCAATAAGAAACCTGGCATTTGAAACAACAGAAACCCAACAACAGGGGAAAAAAAACAAACAAGTGTTGGGAATAATAAACTCAATAATGAAAACCACGGTGAAAAGCATCATCAACAGACTTGACCAAACAGAAGCAAGAACATTAGCAGGGGAAGACGAGGTCAAGGGGACAAACAGTTGAGATCATTTGGGGTGGATGGGGGTGGGGGGAATGGAGGGTAGGATGGATGGATGGATGGATGGATGGATGGACGGACGGACGGACGGACGGACAGGCAGGCAGGACCAGATAGCACCACCATGCTCAAGCATTCTGGGAAATGATCAAGAAACCAATCCCAAGAAGCATCTGAGATTAAAACACACATGTACACGTAGGTTTAATTTCCCTATAGACTTGTTGGATTCTGCCCTACCCAGTAGTCTAGGAAGGGAGGCAGAGAACACTGGGAATGATTATTCTGATTTAAATCTTACAATGTAACAATTTATTCACTTGGCTCTAACGTATACATTTTGGGAGGAAATTCATTGTTTACTGTGAAAACTCTCATGATGCAGTGCCACTGCTCATCCTGATATGGCTATGAATGCATTTTATGAAAGTCACCTGTCCGCCTTCATCAATACCCCAGCTTCATAGGACAGAGTCGTTAGAGGCCAGAAAGAGACATTTCCTTCCTCTGTATTTGCCTGACCTAACTGAGGCTGAAGCTGCGACAGTACTGAAGGCCTAATCCATGGAGCCAAAAGATTTACAAATGCTCTTCCTTTAAGTGTTCACTCAGCACATACCCTGCCCACTCTGAAGCACATTTTAAACTGTGTTATGAGCAGACACTTGTGAAATGAGTCCATTGCCCTGGGCACACAACTCCATCAGAAATAAGACTCCAGTTACAAATTTCACCAAATCCTGACTGTTTGTAGGGTCTGTGGCCAGAAATCCACCGCTTTTGCTGTCTAATATCTTGTGTGGCAAATTACCTTATTATTTAAATGTGTATTCATTTCTAGTATTGCTTATTTTTCAGCATCTGGGACTTATCTTGTATTTGTTGCTGTCATTACTAGTAATAGTGACTGTGTGTGTATGTGTGTGCGCACGCACGCGCCAACACAACCTGGGTTACACTCAGTGGCATTTACAGATATAGAAAAATCAAACAAATGCTACCAATTTTTACTAGTCAAACGCTTTATTCACAGGGTGCAGATAAGACTCTGAGAAGATTAAAAATCCTAAATGATCTCTTTTTGAAACCAGCTAATTATATGGGGGATGGGTGAAGCTTCTACAGCTTCATAAGAGCGGTAAAATTAAGGAGTAATGTATGAGATGTGTGCATGTTTGAATGCTATATAGTAAGCACAAACCACTGGAATGTCGAGGGGTTTTACTGTTCTGTCCAATAATTATTTGAAGATAAAATCCCCACTTTGTAAGTAATCTAAAAGGCTTAGAGCTCATTCTCCTCCAGGGAGGACACAGAAGAAGTAGGTTATGAGGGTAAGAGGCAAACAAGCAGGTCCCACAAGTTCCTGAAGACGTTCTTAGCTATTCAAATTCAAGGCAGCAGGACCACTGCATTGCTGTCTGCTCTCCTCTCTGGGCAGGGGTTCATGTCTAAGACCTTCCCTTCCTCCTCCTTCCTTGGGGTACAGTGGTAAACTCCTAGCACCCCTGATACATACCAAGGCTGTGCCCCAGGTTCCTCATTTTCCTGATGTTCACAATAGCCCTTCAGAGGAGGGACTGAGCCTAGGTTTAGGAAATAGTAGCCTAGAGAAATGATCTAATGGCAAATGAGCATCAATTCAGTCTAAGCTTGCCTAGTTTCTAAGCTAAGTCCTTCCAGAATGTGACGCCACTCTCCATGCTAACTGTACCACATGGGGAAGGATATTAGACACACACAAAATAAAACTAAAGGTTAAATAATTTAAAAACAAATAGGAGCAGCCATGATGGTGCATGCCTACAATCATAGCCTCAAGAGAGGCCGAAGCAGGAGGCTTGCCATGAATATGGGGCCATCCTGCTGAAAGAAAGAAAGAAAGAAAGAAAGAAAGAAAGAAAGAAATCGATCAGTATTAAGATTTACCTATAATTATTAAAACTAAGTCAGTATTAAGATGGGGAGACTTAAAAAATTAATAATAGCATCTGCTATCTTTTTCCAGATTTGTTCATTTATATAACATATTAAAATAATGCCATTCATACCTCAGTGTAATGGGGGATTTTTGTTTTGGTTTGGAATCAAAGCTAAGGTTCTATGTATGCTATAGTATCACACAGGTACCACTAAGCAAAAGCCTCAAACCTAGGGCGTTTATCAGGTTTTTTTTTTTTTGTTTTTTAAATAAAGTAACATACAACTGGAGGGGAAGCAACAAACACTTATCAGTCTGCACGAAAGCACTCATAACTGTTTTGTAAATATTCTTTCATTTAATCTTCACTCTATCAGTTAGCAAATTATTCTCTTCAATCCCCTTTAACAAAGCAGGGACATAAAGCAGAAAATAAAGTGGATTTGCTGAAACTCACAGTAGTGGTGGGTCTATGCCTCCACCCTAGGGACTGGGACCACACAGGTGGCATACTGTCCGTACAGAGTTGAGCAGTAAAGTGGCCTGTCTGTAGGGGTTACAGGTTCTGGAGGAGCACAGGTCTTGATAATCTCCTCCTTCCCCAATGCCAATGACAGAGCTGAGAAGACAGGGCAAAGAGCAAATGGAGAAAACTGCTGAAGCAGAGCGTGCATGTGCTTGTGCGTTTGGTGACAGAAGGCAGAAGGCACACTGCTCAGACTTGATGCATAAAAATCGTATGGGAGGTTATGGAGTTTATGTAGTTAATCTAATATCCCCGACTTAAAAAGCAGAAGTTTATAATCAAAGACCCTCAGTTAGAATACTTGTAAATTACTTAACAAATTAAATTAAAACCTGTTTCTTTCTAGAGAATTCGGTTGCTTTAAAACATTCACTAGGCGGCCAGGCCGTGGTGGTGCACACCTTTAATCTCAGCACTTGCGGAGGCAGAGGCAGGCGGATCTTTGTGAGTTCAAGGCCAGCCTGGTCGAGAAGAGCTAGTTCCAGGACAGGCTCAGAAGCTACAGAAAAAACCCTGTCTCAAAAAACCAAAAGAAAAAAAAAAAAAAAAAGAACCAACACATTCACTATGCAAAAATCTCAAATATAAAGTTTGGAGAATAATGAAACAACCCCCCTTCCCCTCCTCCCCCCAAAAATTCTGGCAACCATCAAGCATTTCCCAGACTGAGTACTCTAACAAGCAGCACGAATCAAATTCAGTAGGTTAATAGCCAAACAAGGAGAGGACATGAACGGGATGGGGACCAGTGAGGGCTCTTAGGGGAACTGAGGGGAACTGGAGGTACCAATGATCAGGATGCACTGTTTATACATGTGAAGTTGTAAAAGAATCAGCAAGAATTCTGTCTTCAAACATTTCACCAGACTGCTCTTTCTGCCTCTTAATCCTTGGCTCTTCTTTTTGACTACACTGCTACTTGGCTGCCTTTTGCCCTATATGCTTCAATGTCCAACTCCACAGTTTACTTTCCTATACAACCCACAATGTTAGCGTCGCGCCTAACAAAACTAAGAATAATTTCTTGGCATTACACCTGGCTTATTTTTCAACTTCACTGATTATCCAAAGGTAACTTTTGGCTTTTGTTCAAATCAAGATCCAAACAAAGGAAGCACATACACTCATCTCTTCAGGGCTTTAAGCTAAAACAGTCTTCTCTACCTTGTCCCTTCAGGGAAGACATCGGCTCAATCTACACACACCATAATCACTCAGGCCACCCCCCAGTCATTTACTACCACATTGTCAGAAGGCAGCAGGCATGACTGATACCTTTCACCCTTTAAGCCTTTTAGTTTCCTTACTGTTTTGTCTTCAAAGATGAAACATACAATGTATGAGAGGCAGCTGTACTCTGTCTTCCAGAAGTCATCTATGTTACCAAGGGCTAAATACATCTGTTATTACAATGGCACTTAATTACAAGGGGAAGCAACTGAAGTCTTCCTTGAGAGACTGCTAGGATCCCAGCCAAACCCGTTGTACCCCATCACAACAGAGACACACAGGCCAAACCTGGATAATTCTCTCCAGAACAGAGCTGTCCATTGTTAATTATGGAGTTTGGGGAATTAGCAGGATAACAGACCACTGTGCAGCCTGGAAAAATCAGTTTACTGGATCACAGAATGTGCTCAGCTCATTTTCTTTGTCAGGGATGTTTAATTATTTATAATGAGGCTCCACTGCATGTTTGTAATAACGAAGTCTTAGCAACATGAACCCCTGCTGCAGCAGGGCACAGCTTGAGGAGGTGGGGGGAGGGAGGTGACCTGCAAGGGCTAGCATGTCTGCGGCAATCTCCAATATCAAAACCACAGTAGCAAGAGCCTGCGCCGGACAAATGATAGTGAAACACAGTGTTATTCTGCCCTCATTTCACTTGCTATTATGTGTTGGACTTTTGCCAAGGGCTGATGAACCTAGAAATGGCTCAGGCACAGCTCCCTGCAGGTATGCCCCTGAGATTCTCACTAGAACCTTTTCCTGTTTACACGCTAACATATACTGATGAGCTGAGAAACTGCACAGTGAGTGCAGTGAGGCCTCTAGTAGCCACTGCAAAGGCCCAGCATTCTGACTCACTCTAGGACACTAGAGGAAGCAGGACCCCTGCTGCCCTACACCTCCAGAGCCTGGTTATTTACTCAAACTCATTATTTTATTTTAGAAACTACTGACACTAATAACATTAAAACAAATAATTTAAAAGACTTCCTCTGAAAAAGAAAAACAATGCAAAAGATCCCTCATTTAGATAAAGAATACACAGCACACAATGATGTAAAAGAAGGAAGTTTATTCAGCATTATCACATGCTTTTTATCGATAAGCTGCAACAACCTTATAAGCAATAAAGCACAGCCACCCCTCAAAGCCTACAGCTCCTTCACAGAATCATCTAGGCCACCCACTGTCTTGCCAACCTGTATCCCTTACCTCTCACACACTGCGACTTGCTATTACTTAATGCTAATAAAAGGCACTAGCTTTTCATGTGGCTGATGGGTTCCTGGGGAACAGGGACTGTACTTCCTTCAATCAGCCCAGAATTTTGCAAACAGGAAGCACTTACTAAACAGTATCTTTAGCAAAAGCAAGTCCCTGTGCTTCCATGCTATCAAGTGCCTGGGTGTGTTCTACTCTCTTTGCTGTCATTCACCACACTATAACAACTCAAGAGCAGCTGAGTTCTTAGTTCCATAAATACAGTGCTTGGGACACAGGTGTGCAGTAATGGAATGGATGAACAGGTGAGTAAACAGAACAGAGAATTAAGTTTACAGCACAAAGAAACCACATCAAACAAATGACACTGTTTTAATCACAGTTCTACTGCTGGGAAAAGACACCATGACCAAGGCAACTCGGTAAGCATTTACTTAGGGGCTTGCTTACAGTTTCAGAGGCTGGTCCATTATCACAGCGGGGAGGGTGGCAACATGCATGGCGCAGGAGAGACACCTGAGAGCTTTACATCCTCAACTGCAGGCAGGCAGAGAGACACTGACCCTGGCTGGTGTGGGCTTTTGAAACATCTAATAATACACCTCCTAAATCTACTCAAACATTCCCATGATTAGGGACTGGACACTCAAATATATGCACCTATGGAGGCCATTTTCATTCAAGCCACCACTGACACAAAAAAAGTTGTTGTTTCTATGTCTCAGAAGCAAGCTAAAGTTTGTTGTTGATTGTGCTATATTTCTCTGTTCACAGATATTGCAAGTGAGCATCTTGAACTTTAATTTCTTGAAAATAGATTAACAATGTTATTCATTTTTAAAGATATAGAAGGGGAGAAGGCCAGTCCCACAAGGGGTAGCAGAGGTGACCCAAGGCCTTGGCGGGTAACCTGAGACCTTGGGGGATGGGAGACCTCTGCAGGTGAGACATAGACATGGTCAGGCAGAGAGAGTTTGGCTAGGCAAGTTTATTTAGTGGGTTATGGAGGGGAAAAGGGAAAGGGAAAAGGGGAAGAAGAGCGAAGAAGAGAGATAGCAAAAGCTACTTCTTTGAGACAGATATGGAAAGAGAGAAAGCCTGCAGGCTGGAGGAGGCAGAATATCTGTTTCCCTAGGTGGAAGGGGAGGGGGTTGGGAGAGGGCGGGGCTTGTCTCTTAAAGGGACAGAGTACCCAGATGACAGACCAGGCTACCAGATCATAACATGCATAATACTACAATGTTTAGGCACTATGTAAGTATAGTATATGTGTATAATTCCGTGTCACTGATTATTTCAACTGCACAGAACTCCTGGGTACCTATATTATATTTGAGCTTATTGAGCTGGTTAATTTCCACGTTTTCAATATTACAAATAATGCTAAATCAAACTATGCACTACTGGTCTTTCCCTCTCACTCCTCCCACCACCTCTCTCTATATGAGAGAGCATCATGAGATATTATTTTAAAAAAAACATACTACCTTGTTGTGGAGGCACAAAAATGTGACCCTATTTCCACCTTGTCTGAGGGTCAGAGAGTTTGGAGGTTGCTCAAAATGGGTGACAACAAACGTAGCTACACCTCCTGACTCAGGATGTGGTTACTTGGTTCTTTTGACATTAATAGGACCCATACAAGTAGATTAATTCTATCCTCCTGACAAATGGTCAGGAAATGCAAACATACTTGTGCTCCTTCCTCTGTAATATGAGGTTACCTGGGGAATGGCTGCCTTCAGGATACTTAGTCTAGAGTGATTTCATTACCTAAACAACAGAATGCTAATGACTTGATGTCTCAAAGTACTGAAGCAATTAACTGTTGGAGTTGTCCTTTGTATGGTGTCTAAGAAGTCTTTTGTTGCCTTCTTCTCCCTTTTAGATTGGGGCATAAAAGCCTACAGAAGAAAATGCAGGTGATTTCAGTATTCACTGGAACTTACTTCTGGTATTATTCTGTTTTCTGTCTTATTATTTTTAAATGCATATTCGTATTCTTTACTTAAATTTCTGATCCCCATCAAAAAGCAAGAGGTGTTGGCCCCCAACACCTTATGTAATCATAAAATGAAATAATTAGAAAGAAAGGATCCTACGGAAGTCATGAAAGAACAGAGAGGTGAGTGGTACATGCTAGGCGCTTGGCAGAAGGAGAGAACCAGAGTCCATTAGGCTGGATCTGAAGAATGCTACGTACTTTAAATAAATGCACACGCCTTCAATCCCAGCACTTGGGAGGCAGAAGCCAAGTGGATCTCTGTTGAGTTCAAGGCCAGTCTGGTATACAAAGTGAGTTCCAGGACAGTCAGGACTATTACACAGAGAAACCCTGCTTTGAAAAGCAAAACAACAACAAAAGAATGTTGTGCTGGATGGCACCTCTGCACTCTGGTGAGTTCTTCTGCTATACATTTACTAAATACATATAAAGCATGGCTTATCTGCACAGAGGTGAACACAGTGCTGCTGGCTTGGACAAAAATAAAAACTGACTGCCACAGCTTCAAGCATCTCATTTGCATGGAGTAAGATCTATAGAGTAGACTCTCTAGGGATTCCAGATGTGCGCTGCCATGCTGCCCACACTCCATGGTCTACTCTTTCACCAGACTAATGGACTCCTGGAAGCCAACTATAGTTCTTTACTAAATCAGACTATGATCCTGGAGCCTGTGAAGTGTTCTTGGTTGATGGACAGCGGTGGTTTACAATTTACTCTGCCCACTGATTAGATTGCATGTACAAACATCGAGGTCAAAAATGATCTGATGGTGTATCACAGGACAGTCAGCTATCTTACCACAACGGAAGTATATTGTGAGAATGAGAGTTAGGGTCTACCTGGATTTTTAATTATGCATATTATACCTGTTTTCTGTTGTGGAAAACTGGGATGAGGGATATGAGGTCTGACTACCCTGGAAAATAGCTAATTAGATCCACCTGTGGTCAGATCCTAATAGCACAGTCCTGATGAGTAATTACGCTTCATCTCGGTTTCATGCCCAGTCTCTAAATCCCGATTACTATCTCCCACTAAGTTGTCTCTCCCTCTTTCCACTCTCCTGACCTTTACACTCATCCCTCTCTTTCTCAGCAGACTCTGCCTACCACTCCAGGTAAGACTGAGAGAGTCTGTTAAAGCTGCCTTCTCCACCTTGAATAATTTTTGCTTTAAATTAACCATGGAGCTGAGGCTGCGACTGGACCTGAACTCAGCTTCTATTTCTGTGGTGTTGGGAGTGCTGGTGACAAGCATGCACCACTGTGAAAAACTTCCTTCTTGGGCCTTTTAATGTCAGCAATTTACATTCAACAATTTCAGAGTTGTAGGTATCTGCTTCTCTGGAATACTTTTTTAATTTATTTTATTTTTATTTTTTTTAAAAGAAAATGAACACTTTTATTTTTACATTTTCTTTGAAAGCATTAAGAGTTTCTCTCTTTACCAGAAAATGCACTTAGGACTTGAAATGAAAATTGAATATGCAAATCAAAATCAAAATAAAGCTTGTGGTAATCCTGCTTCTGGCTTTCCCCTCAAGCTACTGCTTTTCTTCGACCCTGTCTCTTCTTCATGAGGTTCCCGTCTAGATTGGGCTCCTCCTCGCTGCCTTCCTGTGCACCTCCCAATTCCACACAGCACCATCGTATTGACCCTGCATCACCTCCAGGAAACAAACTCCCACCACCTCCTTCTTCTGACAAAGGTCCCATAGAAATTATGACCCACCATGGAGTGGGATCTGAAGCTTTTCACCTGCCTTTCACCTTGACAGCCTAACTCCCTCCATAAATCTGCCCCATCTTGTTGACTTCTGTCCCCCAGTATTTTGCTCCTCTCCTGCCTCCACTGCTATTCAGCTGTCGGAACACTCACCTTCATAGGGTCAGTGTCTTACCTTCCCCTCTAGCAGGACTGCTCTAGCTTCCTCCAAACCTGCAAGTGTTTGAGAAGACTGCCCTTCTTTCCACTAGAACCTGACTACTGGCAGACTCATCCCCTGATGTGCCTGCTTGTGAAATCCTGGCCTAAACCATGCACTCAATTCTTCAATTTCAATCTAGTTACTACTATCAGTCCACTCAGACTGGTAAAATAAAACACCATAAACTGGGAGTTTATAAACAACCAACTCTTAGTGTTCTGCAGCCTGTGAAGTGGAAAATCAAAAAGCCAGCAGATTCACTGTGTGGTGAGGAACTGATTTGTAAACAGCAACTTCTCAAAACTGTGGTCTCACATGGTAGAAACGGTCTTAAAATCCATTCGATTTTAGATCCAATGCCAAAGGTACTAATACCATTCATAAGGATTATATCACCTTCATGGTATAATCACGTCCCAAAGGCCCCACCCCTAATATAATCATGCTGGGAATCAGGACTTGAACATATGAACCAGGGAGTGGAGGGTAGCACAATCAGGATACAGTAATATAGGTTCTCTCAAGTTTCATTTAACAGTAAATGGGGATAATATGTAGCTGTTAGCACTATGTGCATTATAAGTTCTCTGAATGGGACAAAAAGCTTTAGAAACTTCTGTACACATTTCAACAAAATCTAAACATACAAAAAAAAAAATCGCCCTCTGGAGCAGGGAGGCTGGTTGGCAGTAGATGCTCTCTCAAGGCCCTGGGTTTAAGCCGAGGCCACCAGAAAAAGCTGAAAAGATATTTGTCACTATTATTTATTGTGTATACATGTGGGTGTTTGTTTGTGTGAGTGCACATGCATGCAGGCCCAGGTCAGTCCAGATGCTGTTTCTCTGGAACCATTCATCTTATTTTTGAGACAGCAGTTCCTTCTTTGTCATAAAGCTTGCCAAGCAGGCTAAGCACCTATCTAGTCAGTTTCAGAGATCCAGACGTCACCTTCTGATCACTGGGATTACAAATACCACCACACCTGGCTTCGGGTTTGTTAACTGGGTCCTAGGGACTGAACTCTGGTCCTCATTCCTGCATAGCAAGGACATAACTGAGCTACCTCTCTAGCCCTGGAAAGTATCTTCTAGGGTGTTGATTGTTTTCTACTTGCCATTACCGTAATTAATTTCCAAATATGCTGCAAGTGAAAAACTAGTGCTTCTTCATTCTTGGTCTGCATATCTCAAGCCCAACAAGTGCACTGTTCAATGCTATAAATATCGATAGTCTCTCTACACTAACTGAAACTTTACTGCCAACTGATGTGGTGACAACTCTGCAACCCAGAACTGACAGCAATTCTTTAACAGGCCCTGACATTAAAAAGGGGAGATATTTATTCTGACATGACACATCAAGTCAAATGTTTGTTTTCAATAGGAAAGCACAAATGTTAAAATAATAAAGAAAAAGACTGAAATCGATCTAATAAATCAACAATCCACGAAATGTTACCAATGATAAGTAAGTCCTGATCACAGATGTAAGAACATGGTTTACGAAGCTTGAAATGTGAACACCGAACAGTGAATACCATGGATTGTCTGAAACTTTCACCTAGGCTTGTCCCTATTGGCCCTAAAGTGGTAAGAATGCTTCCCAACTAGCCAGCCCACTTCCTTAACTAACCTCCTTCACAGCCTTCTCGCTCCACTACCACACCCACATGCTTTAATTTTGCATTGTGGACCATACCTCCCATAGGAAGGGAACAAATTAAGCAATTATCAGTCTCCAGGCAGACACTTGGGTCTGTAGATAGAAATGTCGTCTTCAGGATCTCAGGTAATCAGGACAAGAGCTGGAAGGTAGCATGAGCTATGAAGTTCATTCAGAGTCTCACAGACACATGCCAACTCTGAGTGGCAGGTCAGGGAATTCATGGATGAGAAGCAGACGACACAAAAACACAATGGCTAAAGAACCTGAGTGCAACTCCATGTAACACAGTCCCAGAACTCAGGCTGCAAACAGCTCAAATGGTCTGGAAAGCTAGTGAAATCCTGTGCCCTAGAACAAACAGCCTGGGTAGCAGACCCCACAGACACTGCACACCCACAGGCCACCTGAAGAGTATCTCACCGTGCACAGCCTGTGGCCTTTCTACAAAAGGCAGAGGGCAGTAACAGGAAGCATGAGTGAAATGAATGCTTACAGGAAGCTCCCAAGGCATCTGGTACCTAGCAGAGACAGTAACTTGGGACTCTGAAGAGACAGTTACCCTCCCTTCCCCCTAGGCCTAAGGTGGTTAGATTCTCTACACATGCATGGTTTACAGGTAAGCAACTGACACCTGTCCAAAGAGGCTGGGGATAATGCGGTGCATCGCAAAGTTACTTCTTCGAATAGCTTTTCTTGTTCAGTTTATCATTAAAGATTAAGTGAATGTGCTTTATATTACTTAAAAGAGGGACAGGAGACACTGTCTAAAAGTAAACTGTCAGCTTCCTTATGCAGTTTCCATGTTCTGTGATATCTGGGAAGCCACTGAGAAACCTGTCTCTGCTTTCTTGTGCCCATGATCCATATCCAGCGTGGAGGGGAAAAGTTAAAACCAAACACATAATCCTGCTAAAGTCAGAAGGAAAGCAAATATTGACGCCCTTAACAAAAATACAAGTGAGATTATTTTTTGGCCTTCTCTAACACTTTGGATAAATAAGCCTTCCAGCAAGTCAGGTCAGATTTTTCTGATCAGAGATCAAGCTGAGGCCCACTGCCCACTTGGGGGAAGACATTAATGGAACATTTTAGGGAGATTAGACAGTTGACTGGGAAGCCTGAAATAACGTGGTCTTCAGTTTAGAAAATAGGTAACTAAGGATCTGGGCAATGGAAGTGATGGGAGTTCACATTTGCTAATGCTGTAACATAATGAGTAGCGCTTAGAGTTAATAACAAGCATATCTTTATAGATGGTCCAGGTTAAAGTTCAGAATAACGCAGCTGTTTGTTCTCCTATGCTCACACGTGTAGATGCCATAAAGTTCACAGTGTCCTCTTCACAGTGATGCTCTAAGTGACCTTTACTTTCTTCTTGTTTTTGGTGCTGTCAGAACTTTCTTTTTTGTAATTGGCAACTTGCCATGATAGTTAAAAAAAACTAATGTATTTCCATTTTGGAAAAAGAAGAAAAACATCTAGACCAGATAAAAATAATTGAGTTTCTAAATTTCATATAGTAAAGTGTGTATCTTGTAACTCATACCCAAGCAGTTTTTCCTGCCACATAAGCTTTTCATTTGACTGTTGGTTTGTGATTAAGCTATTTAGAGAGTGTCATTTATGGTTTATATCAAGCCCAGCAGCGACCCAAGACTGCAACGGTAGCTTAGATGCTTTCCCTGGATCCTTACCAGATCTGTTCCTGAGAAATTGTCAGAACACAGGACATCTGACATTGCCAGATGTAACACTCCATTTACCAACCCAGAATGGCTGGAATGGTGATAAAGAGAATTTACCTAGGGCAAAATATATATACTCCCATGCAGAAAACTCTGCCTAGTCTGGAGAGAATTAACTAATTTCGTTGCACAGCTTGCCTCCACAGAGATTGCACTGTCCCATAAGAGAGCCATATCTTACATTCCTTTGGCTCAAGAGACATAAAAAGGTTTTAGTTTTTCTTTAATTACTTAAGTAGATATTGGATACATAGATAATTTGAAAATATAAAGATGAACAAAAGGGATGTGGCTACAGTCAGACAGGTGGTGGCACAGCAACTGCAGCATCGTAGGACCAGTTCCCTCTGACTGAATTGTCTCATTCATCTTATGACATCTACTGAACCCAACTGTGAGTCAGGGGCAGGAGACCCTGACTCCACCCACAAGGTGGTTCAGTAGTTGCAGGATCTAGTCGGGGCAAATGGTGGAAGACCACTGTGCAGGCTGCAGGTAATTCCACTTTCTTCTCTCACAAGGAAATCATATGTGAGTATCTGGATGCCAAAGGCATTTGAGCTGCATTTTAAACATTATAAATTCAACTCTAGTTGTCAAATCATGCTTTACAACTTACACATTCAGTAACTTGGGGCATATATTTTCAACATTTTTCATGTACAAACTTAGAACACTATTTCCCTTGCACTTTTGGGTGCATTAGGTGAAAAGCCTGTACTTGGACTAGGTCCAGAAGTGCTTGAAAGACTGGCTCGCTTCCTCCCCTCTTTCTAATTGGTTTAGCTGCCCTTCCGTACTTGTAAACACCCTGCAGTCAGGATGACAAGCTGCTCTGACTACCAGGGAATGTCAGTGTACTCGATTTCAGCAGCATCTACATCCACAGTCCTTTAGGGTTCTTTTATCAACAAGTTACATGCTGGGTCCAACCAGAAGCCAGGCTGCTGCTTTACAAGAAATCATTGTTGTTGCTGATAAAAGAGCTTATATCTAGTCTTCCAGTCAAAAGATTCCCCTGTATCTTTAAATAATCAACATTTTTTTTCTCAAAAACCTCTGGCCTTTCCTCAAGGGCCTCTCTCTCTCTCCTAACCCAGATACTTCTAGAGAGAATTTAACTATTTATTTAGTATCCACTTACTATGCACTAATGTTACGGTACTTTGTGCCTCTATTTTCTCATTATCAACTATAAGGAGTGAGTCCCATCATCATCATCTCATTTTCTAGAAGAGGAGCATACTGTTCATAATTTAAATCATGAGCTTAACATGTCATGGTGAAATTCTAGTGTCAAATATGAGGTTTTTTTCTCTAATATTGTTTTCACATTGCCCCCGGTGGCAAAGCCAGAGTTCAATGCCCAAGATAACTCAAGCAATATCATCATGTGGAGATAACTCAAGCAATATCATCATGTGGAGATAACTCAAGCAATATCATCATGTGGAGATAACTCAAGCAATATCATCATGTGGAGATAACTCAAGCAATATCATCATGTGGAGATAACTCAAGCAATATCATCATGTGGAGATAACTCAAGCAATATCATCATGTGGAGATAACTCAAGCAATATCATCATGTGGAGATAACTCAAGCAATATCATCATGTGGAGATAACTCAAGCAATATCATCATGTGGAGATAACTCAAGCAATATCATCATGTGGAGATAACTCAAGCAATATCATCATGTGGAGATAACTCAAGCAATATCATCATGTGGAGATAACTCAAGCAATATCATCATGTGGAGATAACTCAAGCAATATCATCATGTGGAGATAACTCAAGCAATATCATCATGTGGAGATAACTCAAGCAATATCATCATGTGGAGATAACTCCAGCAATATCATCATGTGGAGATAACTCAAGCAATATCATCATGTGGAGATAACTCAAGCAATATCATCATGTGGAGATAACTCAAGCAATATCATCATGTGGAGATAACTCAAGCAATATCATCATGTGGAGATAACTCAAGCAATATCATCATGTGGAGATAACTCCAGCAATATCATCATGTGGAGATAACTCCAGCAATATCATCATGTGGAGATAACTCAAGCAATATCATCATGTGGAGATAACTCAAGCAATATCATCATGTGGAGATAACTCAAGCAATATCATCATGTGGAGATAACTCAAGCAATATCATCATGTGGAGATAACTCAAGCAATATCATCATGTGGAGATAACTCCAGCAATATCATCATGTGGAGATAACTCAAGCAATATCATCATGTGGAGATAACTCAAGCAATATCATCATGTGGAGATAACTCAAGCAATATCATCATGTGGAGATAACTCAAGCAATATCATCATGTGGAGATAACTCAAGCAATATCATCATGTGGAGATAACTCAAGCAATATCATCATGTGGAGATAACTCAAGCAATATCATCATGTGGAGATAACTCAAGCAATATCATCATGTGGAGATAACTCAAGCAATATCATCATGTGGAGATAACTCAAGCAATATCATCATGTGGAAATAACTCAAGCAATATCATCATGTGGAAAGCAAAGCGACTGCCTGCCACAGGCCCGCCCCAGGCCCACTGAAATACACATGCACAATTCATAAGACCCGTGTGATTACGCTTATTTTAATAATGTTTCAGACATGCTGTCTTAGTATTCAAATGTTTCCAGCTCCATACTGAGTTGACTGAACAGTATCTTTTGTGCCTACTAGAGAAGATTACTGCATTTGTAGACACAGCTTGGCCAAAGAGACTGATGTGCAGGAGAAAAAAAAAAAATTGGTTGGCCCTTCCTTCCCCATAGCTGGGTGCAAACCATATAAATTATCCAGAACCCAAGGATAGAGTACACACAAGTGGCTGCTGGGTGCTAGTCCCACATACTTAAAAGTCAAATAGTACCTTTCTCTATTCAGAGGCTGTCGTTGTTCTGGGCCAAAATGTGATACAGTTAAAATTCCTAAAACTTCTGACAGCATAAGTTAACAGTAAGCTGTTAACTGAACACCCAACTTTGGTGAAGGTCTTGCTGGGGTACATAAAACAGTGGCTCTTATCCAACTGCCTTGGAGGTCAGGTAACCAAATGCTAAAAGGCCATAAGACCACATAGTAAATCAGTGCCAACAAAAACACAAACAATTACCCCCATAAGCGAACTCTTATCTATGTCTTCTGACTGAATACTAGTTAGCACAATGTCTGGGGTACTTATTAAATCATCCCTTAGCTCAAAACCATCATACCATGTACCATAGAGGAAGTGTGGTTTGCAAACTGTGGGAAATCTATTATCCAAGCTAAAGCATCTGAACATGACAAGCTTCTTGGCAGTAACACCACACCTCTAAATCCCCCTTCATTCATACAAGGAAGACAAGACTGTAAGAAAATGGCACAATCACCTACCACACAGGTAGCAGTGGCAACAATGTCACAGATGTCTTCTTGCCAACTTTAAAAAGCATAAAATTAAGTTGTTCAAAAACAAGTTTACACTGTTTCAGCCAATATTAATGATGACTGGGTTTTTATTTTAGATTGTATTACTTTTTGTGTGTGTGTATATGGTGTGTGTGCACCATATACATGTCTGGTCCTAGAGGAAGGAATCAGATTCCCTGGGACTGGAATTACAGACAGCCAAGCCACTGTGTAGGCACTGGGAATCAAACCCAGGTCATGTACAAGAACAAGTCCTCTTTACTTCCCTGAAGAATGAAAGCATCCACTGTGTCGCAGCACTAACAACAAAGCAAGAGGATTTCAACTTCAAGGGCTATATATGTTGTTATAGAAAAGAAGTAGAAAAGTAGAAGATGAGAAAGGAAACACAAGTAAGCAACTATCAACCATATCGTGACGTGTCGTCGCTACACATGTTTCCTTGCTGGTACCCGTATTCGTATAAATGCACACTTAGGAAAGTCACGGGACTGTTAACAGCAGTAGGCTATTTTTTTGTTTTATTTTGTTTTGTTTTGTTTTGTTTTGTGAGACAGGGTTCTCTGTGTAGCCCTGGCAGTCCTGAAACTTGCTCTGTAGACCAGGCTGTCCCGGAACTCAGAGATCTGCCTGCCTCTGCCTGCTGATTGCTGGGATTAAAGGTGTGCATCACCACTGCCTAAGCAAACAACATACTATTTTTTTTAAGTACTCCCTCCTCTATTTTCATTTAGTCATTACTACTTTGAAAACAAACAAGCAAACAACATAAAATAACCAAATGTTAGTTATTAGAAGGGCATAAAACAGGGCTAACAAACTGGGAAAAAATACTCCAAGTAGCAGAAAGAGAGGGGAAAAAAAACCATCATCAACTGCTGAAAATGCCTTTGTTCAAAACACAAATATGTTTTTATGAGATTTTATTTTTAAAGGGAGACACTGAGAAAGATGCTGTGAATCTTGATGACCAGGTCCTGCTGTTTTCCTGAAACGAGGCTTTTTTGTTCCCCTTGGTCCAGCCTGTTGACTACATCTGTCCAGCCTCTGCAGCTGACCTGACACCAGCTCCATCACCTACAAGTCAACCTTCGACAATTCTCTCTTCAGTCTAGAGCACACAGTACCACAATTTCACTGGCCAAAGCCCTGCACTTCATTTCCAAGCTTTCTCACAGTCCAGCCAACACTAGAGACCTGGTCTGTGATGTAAGCCAACTTCTTCCTGACTTCCATGGCTGCACCATCTGTAATAATGTCCAGTCAGACACAGATGGAGGAAAGTCCGCTGGCCTGCTGCATCTCGCACTGTGTCTGGTAATCATGGGGTGGGGAGGGGCTTCAGCACCATGTGCTTCAAGTCCATATTCTGTTCCACAGCAACATGATTGCAGTGTGAGACCTTGATATATCATGTTGGTGATATCAGCAAAGTGCTGTTTATCGTGGTGTAGACAGAGGTGTTGCTGAAAGGTCCCGATCCAGGCTGTCCTCAGAGCATGGATGGTTTCACAGTCTGATAAAGCTCTCCATGGTTTTAAAGGTGACTTTGACATGGAATGGCCTGGGTCTTTGTCCCATAGGGAGAAGAGAAATAATGGTTATCCCCAAACACTGCTAATTGTTTCCCTGACTGTGTTATCTGGGTGTAGACAGTTTCTGCAATGACTGAGATCCCAGAATCAAAAGCAGCTAGGAGCTTGACCACAAAGAATCTACCTTGTACACTAATTTCAGTTTCTCAATACTTTCAGATGGTTCTCTTCCTCATCTTTTCCTGATCAGCATGCCGAGGTACTATCACCTTCGCCTTACTTAGTTCAGGCTCCACAGTCAGGAGGAGAGAGGTAACAGCATGGCTTATGTATGTGGAACCACCATCTACAAACTCCAGAGCCACCATAAGTCTCCCATCCTCAGTGACCAGAGAGCAGCCTCTAAGGAGATGTTGCTGAAACAAGTCCAGGTCGTGGGCTGACAGCAACTGCAGCAGCAGGTCTACCAGAGCACACTATTCTAAAGAACAACTTCTCATGCACAGGATCTTGTCAGAAGTCAAGGCATTCTGCTCAAGTCAGTCAGCAGTTTTGAGAGAAATCGCTAAAGCAGAATTTTCTCATGTGTCTAGATAATTCAATACCATTCCTGTTTTCTTTTTAAGATTAGTCTAATAGGTTTCTGCTGCTCAACAGACGGGAAACACTTAGTACGTAACAACTGAATGGCTAAATGAAAGATCATCCATCTTAACAACGGGCAGCATGTTCAGCTTTTTCATGGACTATATAATACAATTCTCACAATACTTGGTTAAGAAGGAATTATAATCGTCACTCTTTTGTCAGTAAGGAAACTAGAATTCAAAGATTACTTTGTTCAATATAAGAGGGCAATTCAATTGTAGTCAGTTTCAAGGGAAACTGTGTTTGACTCCACTATCCTTAAACAGCATGCCACTCAGTAGCACATCAAAGCTTACCATGGTAAACAAATGTTTGATCATTCATTTATTCATTCAGCATAGTCAAATTCTGTGCTAAAGGCTGTACGAAGTTTTACTTAAAGCTCATTCTCTATCCTTGGGTGTTAATGTTCTTCTGGTCATGTCAATTTTTAAAAATTTGTCTCAGATGTATTTATTTTCTGTGTTAGTATTTTGCTGCATCCATGTACGTGCGTCTAGTTCCTGTGGAGGTCAGAAGAGTGTCAGATCCTCTGGTCCTGGAATTAAGGATGGTTGCAAACCACCACGTGGGTGCTGGGAACTGTACCCAGGTTCTCTGTAAGGGCAATAAGTCTTCTTAACCACGGAGCTACCTCTTCAACCCCTGATCATAGCTCAAGCTGACTTGAGATATGGATATAGACAATGTGGATATGCTGAGAAGAGAAGAGCCACAATGCAGACTGGCTTCAAATAACATGCTAAGGAAAGATTATTCATTGCTTTTGTGCAACACAGAGAGAATTCTGGTCTCTCCTCAGCTTGATTCCTACACGAATAAACAGTGTACACATGAGCTGACTGAGCATAAGTGTGTGCATACAGTATCTAGGTTTTTTTCTGCTGTATGCAATATTTCACACCCAGCACTAAGAAGGCTGAGGAAGAGGATTACCACAGGTTTAAGTCCTCTATAGTAGTTTGAATGACAGTACACCCAAAGGCTCTGCCATTTGCATACATGGTCCCCAGTTAATGGCATGTTCACGAAGGGCTTTGGGATTTTAATGTCCTGTCATTTTGAGTTTGCTCTCTGCTTCCTGTTTGTAGTTAGATGTGAGCTCTTCACTGCTGCTCCAGTACAATGACTACCTATCTGCTGCCACACTTCCCTGCCATGACAGTAATGATCATTCATCCCTCTAAAACAGTGGTTCTCAACCTGAGAGTTGCAATTCCTTTGGGGGTCACATATCAGATATCCTTGAGTATCAGGTATTTACATTATATGATTCATAACAGTAGCAAAACTAGAGTTTTAAGTTAGCAATGAAAACAATGTTATGGTTGGGGTCAGCACAACATGAGGAACTGTATTAAAGGGTCATAGCATTAGGAAGGTTGAGAACCACACTGATCAAGAACCAGAAGCCTAAAATGAACTCTTCCTTCTCTGAAGTGTTTTGTTCTCAGTGTTATATCACAGCGATAGAAGAGTGAGAAATATACCTTATCTCAAAAATCAAAACCAAAATCAAACCAAACTAAATAACATCTAGGGTTTTTCCTACTCACAGAAACAAGATGTATTACAACATACAAATAAAATGTTTAAAAAACAGACCAAACACCTTCGTTAACCAGTGGCAAAGGTTCTCACTTAGCCTAAGCTCTTATCCTGAGCCACAGAAAATGGCCTATGTCCACAAAAGCTAGAGATCACACAACAAAAGGAAATCCAGAAGAACTGTTCGATGCAGGTGCTGTCTAAGACACCCTAGAGAGGAAACAGGAAAGGACTCTACTAACGCATAGCTAATTTGGGTGCTGCAGAGAAAATGTCAGCCCAAAAGACGCGCTTGGAAGAGGAAAATGATCTCTACTGCAAAGCACAGCTTCTACTCTTTTAAAATGAAATGCTAAAAAGGACAACGAGCATGGCCCCATGAATACTAATGAAGGCACAAAGCAAATTCCATCAACCTTCAGAAGTGATGTAACTGATTTTCTTTAATATCATGTTATTAATCTAGGAAAAATAAAGGACCTCGTACTCAGCCACACATCAACACAAGCTGAACAGCAAACATCAGAGGCCTCAGGACTGCTGTTGTTATATAAAGAATGAGCTACAAAAACATTTGTGTTCTGCCTAGGGAGCCTGACCAGTTAAATTTTTTTCGGGGGGTGGGGGGTGAAGGGGGGCAGGGAGGACAAAACCAAAAAAAACCTTTAACTACAAAAGAATTGACTCAACTTTTAAGTGGTCTCAGAGAGGAAAAGCAAAACTAAGTGACTTTCCCTGTCCAATATTAAAACTCATCACACAGCTTGATCACTGGTAAAGTTTACTATTGATAGAAAGAGACAGAAAATAAACAAATGGCTCAGAACACTCAAGCCAACCACAAGTACATAAGCGGACAATGTGTGGCAAAGGTGGCCGGCCCTGCAATGTCCTGACATCTGCTAAATGAGCTGGGTTAACAGATAGCCATACAAAAATTAAAACATGACTTCTTATTTCACACTGTAGTTTATGATATATGATAAAGTTAATTTTAAGTCTAAATGTAAAAAGTAAAAATAAAGAATTTAGAAAAATTCCAGATTATTTGTAAGAATTTAAGGTAAGCAAAGATTACTTCTAAGAGGACTAATTAGAAGGAAAAAAGGTGAGTAACTGGACAATTGAGAACTTTTATTGGAGGAACCAGTAAATAAAATAAAAATAAAAAGTAAGTCAAAAAGTAAAAGATATTTGCAAATGCATTTACTAAGCAGAGACATATAAAGAACTCCTTAACATATAAAGAACTCCTACAAAGCAATAATAAATTAGATAAATTTTAGATAAAAGTTTATGTGTTTCTGCTAAAGACAATGAAAAAAAAAAACATGAAAAGGTTCTCAACACAATTATCAAGGAAATGAGGGGAGCCAGAGAAATGGCTCAGGGGTTAAGAGCACTGGCTGCTCTTCCGGAAGTCCTGAGATCAATTCCCAGGAACCACATGGTGGCTTACAGCCATCTATAATGGGATCTGGTACCCTCTTCTGAACTGCAGGTATACATGCAGAGCACTCATACATAAAATATAATTTTTAAATATTCTTAATAAAAAAGAATGAAAATTAAAACAATGCAAACATACTAACTAGCAACCAGATTAGCAACAAAGACAATACCAAGTATTGTAGATGTTGAACAACTAGCCCATAAATTGGTAAATTCTAGAAAACTATTTGGCAATATATGCACTGGAACTGACTATGTGTCAGTTCTAACTTTCTAACTTAACGCTGTTATCCTAGGTGTACACTAATCTATGTTTATTGAAAGCCAGTTTCACGAATACATATATTTGTATTATTTGTGACAGTCACTCACATTATTAAAGAAAACATACACCAGAAATACTATAGAATAGTTACAAAACTAGATGTTGCACAAATGTGACTATTTATTGGACAAAACAAATAAAAAATTTTTTCATCACCAACTAAATTATACAGAATATTACTATCAGGAACAAGAATAAATGAATTCCTCAAATCTGACTTAAGTAAAATAAAGATTCCAAAGATGATACACTGTGTGCCTTTGTTCATATAGGTTGAAACACCGGCCAAACTAAATGTCCTTAAACATCAAGGTGGTGATGCCCTGTGGGTGGTAATGAGGCTACAGTGCTGGGTGTGCTGATTCAGACCAGGGGCTTTAGGTGCAGACATATTCAGTGTGGGGACACTAGAGTCTCACTGCTGAGAACACCCATGCTCCTCTGTACATAAGCTCTACTCCAGCGAGACTACAGAAGGGGGGAAAAGTCAGTGTCGGTCTACTGCTGGATTCTTCCTTCACTCAGTCTGATCCGATAAAAACAACTCAGACGTTGACCCTAGATAAGTATGGCAAACCTGGTAACTGTGGACCAATTTCAGTTAAGAAAAAAATCTGGGAATGTGGCTCAGAATGCACAAAGACCCAGGATGGATCCCTAGCACATAAGACAGGCATGGTGCACACCTGTAATCCCAGTACTAGGAAGGAGGGAGTACGAAACTTGGGGTTACCCTCTAGTACAAAGCAAGTTTAAGATCAGATGGGTTACAAGAGACTCTGTCTCAGAAGGAGGGAGAGAAGGGAGAGAAAAATCTCATATTCACTCTCTACTTAAAAGTGTCTGCCATGAAAATAAAGTGATAAACTGCAATGGAATCAGTGTGGGAAAATATAACTATGAAGAACTTTCAATTTAGAAGAAAACAAAGGAGCCAGTTACATAGATCAGCAGGTAACAAACGACACCTGCCACCAGCCCTGTGATCACGACCGGGATCCATAAAGTGGAAGGAGAGCATCAATTCCTGCAAGCTGTCCTCTCACCACACATACACTGCAGCAAGCATGTGCTCCCATACATACAATGAATAAACACATTCTTGAAAAGAGAGAATACAGATTATAGAAAGGTTTTTTTAAAACTGATAATAAGGGTAGGTAAGAGCATTTGCTACACAATCACGAAGAGCAGAGATCAGTTCCCAGCAACCACACAACAAGCTAGACACTCTACAAACGCTTTTAACTATATGTCTGAGGCTCCAAGGCTTTTCATTTTTATTTATTTATTTATTGCCTCTGCGAATCCAAGGGGGGGTGTGTGTGCGTGTGTGTGTGTGTTACACACAAGTACACCTACACTAACAGAGGCATACAAACCTACACACGCAAATAAGCTAGCGTAACTGACACAGTCAACTAGAGATTCAGTATCAATTCAACTCTCCCTGGGGAAAAGTGGTCAAGGAACCCAGAAAACACTGACTGACTCATCAAATTGGTTGTGAAAAGTCCCTCAATTATTTTATTCTTTCTCTGTTTTAAAGAAACAAACAAAAAAAAAAACCCTCAAAGATCAGCAAACTACCAACAGCACTTACTCAAAATTTCTATCTTATTTTGAACACTAAAAACTCTGCACAAATTTTATTTACTTTATTTGTGGGACATAGATAGAAAGATGGAAACTATTAAGGAATACTTTCTAAACAAAATCTGTTCATCTTTTTTTCTTTTTCTAGGTGCTTTACACTGTAGTGGGAGTTCTAAGCACAACTGCCTCCCGCCAGCTATAATACTGAGATCAGCATGACGGCAAGTATTAGAAGGGATTTTGGTTATCTAGTCCATCACTTGCTTTAACTTAGAAAAGCTGCTTTTGAGAATTTCACATGTCAAAAATCCATAATCTTTTCAACATATCCAGATAAGAAGTGCCATGCCTCCCCTGGCATACCACCACAATGGCCGTCACTGGGAGGATAGCTCTTCCACAGACACCTCCTAAATTCAGCCATGCTGCCTAAGACATAAAGATGAGCAGAATCTAGTCTCTCCATGACGACAATTCATTTCAGACTGCCTTGATACTCGCTGCCAAAATTCTAAACGGTTTTCACGTGCACTACCTTTTGAACTTTGAAGCCATCTTATCATTATTTGTCCCACTTCCACATATAAGAAAATTCAGGCCCAACTATAAAGAAATGAAGGTTTCATATGAACTTTGAAAGATCTCAAGATTGCTTAGAGTCAAATGCTGGTGTATGCTTGTCACAGTACACAGCTATTACTGAGTCAACACCTTCTATGAGCACCTTCCCATCTTGTAACCCAAAGTAAGTCCAGAATAAGAACTTTTATTTTAGGCTAAATGCTAAGTAAACTCAGAAAGTTTGCATCTACAAAGAATTCACATGTCATCTCATGTTATAAATTGACAGTGCACTTTGGCAATAGAGATTTGTAAGCCAAGCCAGAAAAAATGCTCCTTCTTCCACTAGCAGTACCCAGATTTCCCCAGGGACTGTCAATCACATTGACCAGATTTCCTTTCTCTGTCTAAAGAACCAGCAAAGAATCCAGGCTAGGCCAATCCAACACTCTTTCCCAGGAATCTGACTCTGAAGTGAGCAGTGAAAGACTGAAACTGGCCGAGGTTCATTTCTCCCAAGCCCAGTCCTTCAGCTTCTCAGGCCTGCTGTGAGCTCACACCCTCGAAAGTTTTCTTCCTACTTCCTCAGTCAGTTGTTGGCTTCTGCAGCCTGCAATTCTTTGGCTCATCTGACCTCTCAGACAGACATATTAAAACATGTGTCTATTAGTTCTGTTTATACATAGAACTAATAGTTTTTTTTATATAGGTGGAAATTCCTACAGTGCAATAAGCCCATGATAATTCTGTGAACTAAGAAAATTCCTTCATGTTGTTTTTGGTTTTATTTGTCTGTAATTTTTAAAAGTAGCAATTTCTTATTCAGTTGATCAGAGGCAGGAATACAGTGATACAGCCTTCAGAATTTTGGCTATTTTTTTATTGGAAAATAACTGAGGATCTTGAGGGTTTTTAAGTAAAATGTAAAAATTTCAGAATAATTTAAATGGGATTAATGTAGCACGCTCCATTTTTAACAAATGCTTATGAAAAGGTGTAGGTCTGCATGTATTGTGGGATATCCTGATGGAAACTCTGATTCTCCTGAGTTTGCCAATAAAGTTTAATCTTTAATTAGTGAGCAGTGTTAGCAACTGGCTGACCAGAATTAGCCATAGAGGTTTAGGAGGACCCAGATATAGAGAGACACAGTAAGTAGCAGAGAGGGGCTTAGAAAGATTCTCAGGCAGTAGGGTTTTTATCCCAATCTGACTACCGAATTTTTATTGATAAAAGAACAATTAGATAAATGCTTCATGCATGCACATAAGCAAGAGTGTGAAGGCCAGAGGCTACCATTCTCAGAGGCTCTCACTAACCTGAAGCTTTCCAATTAAGCTAGCTGGCTGAATAATAATGAGCTTTAGGGACCCTCCTGTCATTGCCTCTCCAAGCTGGGTTTGCACTTCTTGATGGAGGAAGGTCATTGGTTAATTATAATAAAGAAACTGCTTGGCCCTCATAGGTTAGAACATAGGTGGGAGGAGTAAACAGAACAGAATGCTGGGAGGAAGAGGAAGTGAGCTCAGAGGCCATGCTCCCCTCTCCCGGGCAGACGCATGCGATGAAGCAAGCCCCCAGGTCAGACATGCTGAATCTTTCCTGGTAAGACCGGTGTTACACAATTTATAAGAGATGGGTTGATCAGGATATCAGAATTAGCCAGTAAGGGCTAGAGCTAATGGGCCAAGCAGTGTTTAAATGAATACAATTTGTGTGTTGTTATTTCTGGTATAAAGCTAGCCGAGCCAGAGCCAGGCTGTGGGAAGAGGCCCGTAGCTCCTACTACAACTTCTGTGTAACCGTACCTCAGCATTTCACCTGGGTTCTGATAAGTGAGCTCGGATCCTCACACTTGCAAGCCAAGTGCTTTACTGACTGGATCATCCCCCCAGCCCTACTGAGCTACCTTCATGGGACATGTCCTTCCTTGTTCTTAAGACACTGTAGTTCTGTTCCTCTTAGTACCCCTCCACACCCCCCCAAAAAAAAGGAAGACAGGTGACATAACAACAAAGTCCTCAGCTCCTCAGGCAAAGGGAGCTACAAGTCAATTAGATGCTGGATAAGCCTGGTCATCAGAACTTCCAAGACTAAACTTAGAAACTATGTAAGGTTGGAAATTCCTTGTAGAAAATGCTTGCACCAGAAACATTTTAGAATTCAGAGGTTTTGGATTTGGTAGCATAAGCATTTATACAAGTATCTGTAAGATGGAAATTTATTTCTTTGTCATGCTCATGGTATGTACATAGCCTGATGAAAATTTTACAAGATTTTTTGGTTTTTAATAATTTTACTGAATTTAGAAGAGGGGTCTGCAAGGCCCAGCAGGTAAAGGCACTTGTTATATACACTGACCACCTGAGTTCAATCCCTAGGACTTACAGGGAGGGGGGCAGACTGATTCCCGTAAGCTATCCTTTACCCTTCACCAAGAGCACCATAACATTTGAGATCTTAGATTTTCAGATCAGAGATGCTCAAAATATAGAACAAAAGGAAAGATGAAATTGTCAGCTTGATGGAAGCACAAGATGAGTCCTCAACATCATTTCTTTTCACGTAACAGCACCAAATTGGGTGCTTTTTTTCTTGCTGAGACTGACAATGGTACAGACTATAGATACTTTTACACTGCCTGATACCCTGACTTGACAGTTCACAGAAATCAGAAAGCAGCTGCAAAGTGACCCCAGGATGCTCCTGGTCAGGAGTGCTCTACTTAATGAGCAAAAGTCTGCTTTGTACTTGACATGTTGTTGGGGAAAATATTACCAAAGAGCATGCTTGCTTCCTGCAAGGCACCTTGCAATCTGACTAAATAATGCATGCACATATGAAGCAATTACAACAGGAATACAGGAACACCACCAACTGTAAATTCCAAACCTTCTTCTCCAAGCTGTACCCTCAGACAATTCCCTAGCCATGCTTACTCAGAAGCAGAGGGTTGCTTCCTTTCTATTAACAACCAAATTCTAGACCAAGACAAAGAATTTAATTAAAGGAGTGCTGTGGGACAATGTTTTTACCTGTAAAGATTTGTTTCTTGTACTTGTTTAATAAAATGCTGATTGGCCCATAGCCAGGGAGAAAGTATAGGCGGGGCAACCAGACAGGAAGTAGAGGCAGGGCAACGAGAATTCTGGGAAGACGGAAGTTTCAGTCTGCAGTCATGACCCAGCTGCTGAGGAAGCCTCACCGAAAAAGGTACCAAGCAGCCACATGGCCAACAAAGACAAGAACTATGGGCTAATATAAGTTATAAGAATTAGTTAATAAGAAGAGCCTGAGATACTGTGCCAATCAGTTTATAATTAATGTAGACCTCTGTGTGTTTTCTTTGGGCCTTAACAACTGCACGAACCAGGCAGGACAGAAACCTCTGCCAACAGAGCATATCTGTATATGATGATGGAAATTCACTCTTTGAGAAAGAATTAAATAATGAAGTAATCTCATGATTATACACTTTACATAAGCAGGTTTTACTAAATGACAATCTCCTTTATCATTAGCTATGAACACTTGTATTCAAAGAGAAGACAAGATGATATTTATAAATAAACAAATTCTAGATCACTGTATCCTTAAAAGATATACTAACATGTGTTCACTCAACTTGGGGTGGTTAGAAGCAGCTTACCAATATATAAACATGCTTGCTTACTAAAGAACTCCCAAAGACAAGATAATGGATACCTACATTCAAGAAAAAATTAATCTTGGTTTGGTAAAAGTGTACAACTTACTGCAATTTATTACAAGTTGCTTCCTGAGTTTGGAATCCTTAGAATAGAGAGAGGCTTATAAAAAGACACTCAGTGCTATGCCATCTGGTTCACAGATCCTTCCATAGCCAGAAAAATTTCCCATTCAATGAAATAACACTTAGGCAATATCAAATGAAATTTCAATAGTACTGCAGCACTCCAAAAGATAGAACCAATTTTGCAACTGTGAACTATTTCCTAGTATCAAACAGATCAGATAACAGTTAGGCTATCTCTTGCTTTATGACATATAAAAGCCAATATGGTGGAGTGTAATAGAAAAAGACATTCAAACATGAACCTCTGGCTTCTACAAGACGTCCCTGTGCACCCGTGCACAAAGGGGAGGCAAAGAGAAAGTGGAAGAAAGAAGGAAGTGAGGGGGAGGGGAGAGAGAGAGTGCATTTCTAACATCTACTGTTCATTCTGAAAGTGCTAAGGCATTCATGAACCACTCTGCCAAATGTTTCAACATGTCCACTTACCTTATTGTGTTCATACTTGTATGGGATCTTGAGAGTGTCCATAGCTCTGATCATGGCCTGCATGGCTGTGAAGATGTTCTGATACACCAATTTGGTAAAGCCCCTCTTGTCTTCATCAGAGTATCCTGATCCATGGATGATCCTCATCTGCTTGATGAAGGTACTCTTGCCACTCTCTCCTGTCCCTGGAATGAAAATGGCAGCAGCGCATTAGATCACAATTCCTTTGCTGGTCTCCGGATAACAAAACTAGATACCAGACCAGACTTTGCAGACACCAAAAGACCTGCTGAGAGAAGCACTCATAGAAAGTCAAAATGCTACCTACAGAGGACACTTGGAAAGTTAGACCAATGATGGTCCATTTCAAAGGCAAATGAGCCCAAAAACTACTCCCATCTTAGGAAGCCTATGAGCATAAATCTACCAAACACCAACTTGTAACCCTACACCTCTGAGAAACAAGTGCAACTGCATCACGGGAAAATTACTGAAACTTGACAGACCCTTCTCCCTGCATTCTGGAAATGGCAATACCCTTATACTGATACGTTTCCGAAATAAACAAGAGGAGACCTAAAACCTAAGACATTTTTTCTCCAGCCTGGAACTGGGGCAAAAACAGACAAAAGATCCTTGGTAGACACAAGTTATGCTCTGGACCACAGTATCCACAGTGCTTATTACCAGGGCCTGGTTTAGTTCTCTCTGTCACTCATGAGGAACAACAAATTATTGTTGGGAGATGTTTTTCTTCTCTTCACCATATTCAATATATATTTCTAAATCTGAAAACTTCACATCTCTGAACACAAATGCCTTTTGCCATGTCCTTTTCCACTCTCCAACAATGTAAAGAACATAAAAAGCAACATTCTCGGTATTTAAGTATGAAAGAACAGAATGAGAAATGATGGCTTTCCTCCCAGCAAGTCTGCTAGGAAGGAAGGGGAAATAAGAGGAAGGAAGGAGAGTAAGAGTGAGAACTGCAAATCCATCCTCATTCCATTTTGCTTTTGTGTTTAGATTTTATTGCTGTCTTCATAAACAATCATGAAAAGTCCAATAAATACTAGAATTTTTACCCAAGTATCTTAAATAACTGTCAAGCAATACAAAGCCCTCAGATGTTACAATGAACGATGATTCTGGATCCGATGATCTAATCTAGGTGGTTTGTCTATTTATTTCACATGTGTGGGTACATTCACAAAAATGTGCATATGGAGGTCCACAGTGAATGCCAGGAATTGTCTTTGCTCACTCTCCTCCATATTCACTGAGGCAGGTTCTTTCAGTTGAACCCGTAGCTCACAGATTTCACTAATATAGCTAGCCAGCCTATTCTGAGGATCCTTCTCACCTTTAGAGCCTTGGAATTATGAGCTCACATTTACAAGGGGATAGGGATCTGAGCACCAGTGTTCACACTTGTGAGCTTTATACATTGAGCCATCTTTCCAGCCCTATGACTTTTAATAAGGTGATATGCAACACCTTATTAAAATATAAATATAGCACTGAAATGTGAATGCTAATTCATTTTAATGGAGTTAATTTGAAAATTATAATGAATATTCTATAAATCTCACCATGAATACCAGATATCTGAAAATGTCTCTCTCCAGTAGAAATGTAACCACAAATTAGTAATTATTATTAATAACCTATAGAAGTTAGTACCTTTACTCTTTTTAAGCAATGAAAAAGATGTAAGAAAAGCACTTAAGAATTTTGCTGTGTATTATTATCCCCATCCAAGGACTTGTTTTTTTTTTGTTTTTTTGGGGTTTTTTTTTTTTTGTTTTTTTGAGACAGGGTTTCTCTGTAGCTTTGGTGCCTGTCCTGGAACTAGCTCTTGTAGACCAGGCTGGCCTTGAACTCCCGGATTTGGAGATCCGCCTGCCTCTGCCTCCCGAGCGCTGCGATTAAAGGCGTGCGCCACCACCGCCCGGCCAAGGACTTGTTTTTGAAGGCTGACTGTAGGTATGACCATCACACTTCTGCCAGACCCTTATACTACAAAAACAGCAAAGATTTTTCTTAAAAAAAAATAGTGTGTGTGTGTGTGTGTGTGTGTGTGTGTAGTTATGTACATGTGAACGCAAGTTCTCAAGAAGTTCAGAGAAATAGAATCCCCCGGGGTATTTTCTGGAAATTGAATTCAGATTCTTTGTAAGAACACCAAGAGTCAAGAGCTAACTGCTGACTCATCTATTCATTCCCAAAGATTTTCATTTTTAATGATGTTGGGAAGGGGGTCCTGCATCTGTGCGTGGAAATGTACCCATGAATGCAGATGCCCAAGGAGGCCAGACCCCGTGGACCTGTAATTATAGGTGGTTGTGAACCACCTGACATGGGTGCTGGAAACTACACTTGGGTTATCTGCAAGGGCAGAACGTGTTCTTAACCTACCACTGAGCCATCTCTCCAGTCCCAAGAGATTTTAATTTATAAAGTTAACAAAAAAGAAAAACAGCAGAGTCAGGAACTAGCCCTTTCCTCCTCGTCATCTGAAAAATCTTTACATAATTACCCCTTAAATAAAAAAGACAAATAATGCATGAAATATAAGCTACACTGGCTTGTGTTTCTTTAGATCCTTTGAGGCAAGAGCAGTCAACACTTATCTCTTTGGAGATATTCCTGGAGCCCTTAAGAAGGATGATGACAGTAATTATTATTGTTGTTATTAATATATTGATTAATAAATTAATATAGATATAGATTTATTACTGTTGTTGTGATTATTTCCTACTGCCAGAAACAGAGCCAGGCCTTCTTTCTCCCTCTTCCCATCTGCTGGGCACTGCCCTGCAGGCTGTCAGGTATAGGTTTCATGAACATCTTGGCCTTTGCCTTATATTTACTGCTTAGCCAAGACACGACAGAGGCAGCAGTGAGAAAGCAGGAGTTGTGTTCCTACAGTAGCTACTCAGATGTGCAATGTCCCCTTCAAGAGACCACAAACTGCTGCTTTCGTCTCTTGAATGTCTGGCTCTTACCATCCCTCACTACCTACTTCTGGTCCACTCTTTCATAAATCACTTCTCGGTTATTCAGTGGAAGTGTGTCAAATGTTTGTGACCGGAACTGACTACAGAAACTAAAGGAAAACAAGAGGACAATTAAATGATGGACAGGAATTGAAAGGGAAGAGACTACTCTCTCTTCCTCTATTGGCCTGTTCCGTAAGTTTTTCTATGAGTTGCTCTCTGGTTTGTCAAGTACAACATTTTCAGTACCTCATTCGCAAGACACTCTCTTGGAAGTCAATTGTGATGAAGAAACAGAGATCATTCGGTTAAATGTAAAAAAGCTCAAACCAGAATTTTAGGCTGAGTCTCCCCTCAGTACTAAGAAACATAGAAATAATTTAAGCCTATTAGACAGACTGTGTGCATCTGTACACAGAACCCTCCCACATTCATTTTCTCTCTCTCTCTCTCTCTCTCTCTCTCTCTCTCTCTCTCACACACACACACACACACACACACACACACACACAAACACACAGAGGACACAATGATTTGTGCTTTCTGGCAGCTCTTTTGTAAACAAAACAAAGAAATTGGTGCACATCCTTTACACTTTACCAAGCACTCTGACATACACTATGTTCTGTCCTGTCAAAAGTCAGTGATATGGATGTCTGTATCATCACCCTCCTGCCCTGCTCTTTTTTTTTTTTTTTTTGCTACAACGAACACATCTCCCATCAAAGCATTTAGTAATACTAAACAAGCAAGTCAACATATAAAAGAATGTGAGACCCATGAGAAATCTGCTTTCTCCTTCTGTAGCTCATGATGAACACAGCTAGAAAATGTCCCTATAAACGGTGCTTGTATCCTCAGGAACATGCTCTGCACTTCTTATCCTCGCTCCTGGACATATTCAAACTGAAGAACCATGCTACCTATTTTTCCCCCAAGCTATTAAAAGACCAGTTCATCTAGCATCTTTAAGTGGCTACAAAAAACACCATGCTTTTTCTTCCCCAATCCCTGACTCTGGATAAAGGGCACAGAGTATTCCCTACTTCACTCAGTATCACTTGCCATCAGAACAAATATTAAACACATTTAACAACCTATAATGGAGTACATGGCTTGGGAGGCTGATACCCCCTCTCACCTCCCAGCCTCCATGTTCACAGTTCGGGTTTTGTCAAGATCAACACAACCAAAGCCTACAGAGCCTGCCTCAATTCTTATCTTTTTTAATTCAATTCTCAGGAAGCATTCATACACTTATGTTAATTATTCTGCTGATTTGCATTAGGTGATCCGCAAATGGTTGTCAAAAATGACTTTCAAATCTACTCATACATTATCTTAAGGGTCATGAATTAGCATTTATTACTGAGAGCAATTATAGATTTAGTGGTTTGCTCTCTCTCTAATTAGCATTTTTTGTTGAAGTAATCATAGACTCATTGGTTCTGTCTCTCACACTCAAATTACCTTTTTGGACTACTCTCTTACCAAAAGAGCTGCCAATGGACAATCACACACAGAAGCATCCTCATGTTCTGAAAATGCAACTTCTACTGTGCCTATTCTGAAGAATTCTGGTGTCTATCTACACATAAGGATCCAGCAAAACAAACACTGATATCACCAGGAACCCTAACACCCCACCTATCCATCCTCTTTCCCATCGAAGAAAGGCAGGAAACAGACCTACGAGGACGTCTCCCAGGCTGAAGACCAATCTACAGCACTTCTAGGAGGTTTTAGATTATAGAGAAAAAAAAAAAATGTCAAAATACAGTCAGGAAAACAGTGGTATTGAAGACTATACAATGAATATATTCACTTGATCCTGCCAAGGCCTTTCTTGACTGTATTTAAAGATTGTGAAGTCTACATCTGAAGCCCTAGAATGAATATAAAGACTGGGGCCAAATGTCCCTTCTGGTTGGCCAGCTCCCAGATAAAGGGAGAAAAACAGAATGCAAGGTTCATGAGGCTGAGTTACAAGTCAAGTGACTTGTCTCAGGTCCACTGGATTAAAGCAGGAATATAAAGCATGGAATCTCAGGCCCAGCAAGTTGAACTTGAGCTACTTCCATATAAACTTGGATAAAGTAGAACCAGACACTTCCAGAATGAATTTCTAACAAGGAATATATCATCCACCCACAACCTGTGAGAATTAATAGTAAAATGTGAGATAAATGGGGTCAAACTCTCAGTCAAATGCACTCTGCAAACAATTTTAAATGCACATTCTGCCTTCTGGGTTTGCTCCACTCACATTACCTGAGCAACTCTGAAAAGTCCTCAAACTGTCTCTTCACAAAACTGTCCTTCAAGGCAAGGACTGGGTGTATTTAATCATTATTCCCAGTATAGTCTAGTAGAAAATCCCAGACAGTTTTTAAAATGTAACAGAAAAAATAACTAAAATTAGTAGCACCAATTATGAGTAGAAACTACATGGACCAGAAAGTTTAGTAATAGCTAACCCAGTTGTTTTCAAAAAATAAGCAGCCAAAGTGCATTGAAAATTAAACTATTTACTGGAAATATTTTGGAGATTATGTGGCCCTAGGTTTCCCAAAATTGTTAAAGCCTCACAGAAGAGACATCTGATAGGCACTGCAAGGCTCATCAAAGTGTGTGTGTGTCCTCAGGAAGGAAGGAGGAGAGGGAAGGAGTGGGAGGGAGGAAGACTCTTCAGGCATGTCCATACATGCCATGTGCAGGCCAATGTGTAACATCAGGCAGTGTTCCTCAGAAGTCATTTATGTTCTTTTGGGAATAAGTCTCTTATGCTGGAACTTGCCAAGTAGGTGAGTGGCTAGTCAGCCTGTTCCAGGGATTCACGTGTTCAAAGAACCAATACTGAAATAACAGGCATACAGGACCACAACTGGTTGGCTTTAACTTGGGCTCTGCAGATCACACTGAGGTCTTCATGTCCATAAGGTAAACACGTTTCTAAGTGGGCTATCTCACAACTCCATGCTCACTTACTTGCTTGCTTTCGTCCTTTCTTTCCTTATTATTTATTTGTTTATTTATAGTTTTTCTGTGTAGCCCTGGCTGTCTGGGAACTCACTCTGTAGACCAGGCTGGCCTCGAACTCACAGAGATTCACTTGCCTCTGCCTCTTGAGTACTAGGATTAAAGGCGTGCGCCACCACCTGGCCCCATCAATCTTTCTGAAATGTGCCCATGATAAGCATCTATGATTTAAAAATAAAAATAAAAACATCCAAAAAAAAAATCAAAAGCCAGGCATGGCTGCAGCTTCCTATAATCTCAACACTTGGAAAGCAAAGGCTACAAGAACACCCAAGGCTCAAAGCAGATATATTCTACAGAATGAGTTCTAGGTTAGCCTGGGCTACAAGCAAGACTCTGTCTCAAAGACAAAAACAAAAACAAACAGTAAAACTAAAACTAACATTGATGTGTTTTTTGACCATCTAAATATACTAAAAGTTATGAATGTATACACTTTTAAATAGTAGATGAGTTATATCCAATTTTTTAATTTAATAAACAAGTTATAATTTGGAGAACAGAAAGTGTCTTCGTGGTAAAGCTTTATGGGAAGTTCTTTATGCCCATTCACTCACCTTCCCATTTCCTTCCCTAGAAGCCTACCGGTATTATTTCAGAGAAAACTTTCAAGCCCAGAACTCACTGGTTTTACAAAGGAGGAAATGACTCATCCAAGGGATCTGCTAGTTGACAGTTAATCAGGAAGAAGACAGACTAAAACCTACCACAATCTCCTCGCTGTGAAAGGCTCCTGATCATATAACCATATCAACTGAACTATCCTACTTAACAAAGTTAATATTCATCCTAGAATGTGCTTTTAAAATTAGAATATTTTAAATATTTCTTTCCAATTTTCCTTTTCTAGGTAAATGGTTTGTTTTTCTTTCTGTTCTTGAACAATGCCATATTGTTTCTATTTGCCATCTGTGGTAATTATTCCATGATACTAATTATGTTTTTGGAAATTATTAATGACTGTCTAAAAGGCTATCACAAGGACGAGTAATACTTAACAATTCCTCTGGCATAAGGCATTCTGAGTATTTCCGACTCTTTGATTTGTATAAGGAATGACGGGAAGAGCGTTATGGCTAACTACTTCCTTAGAGGGGCAATGCAGAAACATGCAGAGCACCTCTGGGGTGGCGCTGGGTTCCTACAGCTATATCCCTCCTACTCTTTAGAAGCCTAAAATGTAAGAAACAAACAAACAAAAATCTTATTTCAATTTATACATTCACTTATGGAAGAAACAGGTTCTAAACTTTTCTTGTCTGTATTGCTTTTCTGAACTTATCTTTACTTAAAATGTTATTGAAGGAATTGCTTTCTCTGCTGTTTCATTGAACTGTTTTATTTTTTTAGGTGAAATTTGTGCTTGGGTATAAGCATTTCCCTAATTAGACATCTTTTTACTTACTAGTTTAAAAATTGGTGTATAAATTTCTAATTTATCGTGTTTACAGATCTATTTTCTGATTTCTTTCATTTGTGTTATTAAAAGCCTCAGACATGTAGATGTTATTCTAGATTTTATAAAAGGTTTACATTTTATACTTTCTCTCTTCATATTAATATGTGCTGTGTAGTGTATTTCATTTCATACCTCAACAGTGTTTTACAAACTTCATTCTACATCATAAAGCCATATTCGCACAGAAGTACTCCTACCAGAGAGAAGTGTCTGACCCCAGTACAGGATTGCTACACATCCCCTTACCCGCTCAAAAATGTTGAGCAATTAAAAACATGGGCCAGAGGTTGGGAATGTGCTCAGTTAGTAAAGTGCTTACCTCACATGTAGGAAAACCTGGGTTTGATCCACGTAAAACAAGCATGGTGATCTCACACTGGTAATCCCAGAACTTGGGAGGCAGCATTAGGAGGATAAGACAACCAAGGTTATCCTCAACCACTCAACAAATCCGAAGCTAACCTCGGATACATGAGACGATGTCTCAAAAGTAAAGAAACTGAATATATGGACCATACTGAGTCTTCTGATAGCATCGTGGCAAATCTATCCTTTATATCCTTCCTGGAAAACTTAACTAATAACACTTCCATCATTGACATTTGCTGACTGCACATTTATGTAAAGATGGACTCTAAAGAAAGGACTGCAGAAAAAAATATTCCACAATGTTAATGATCCTAATCTCTTCTCAGCTTTATAAATCTATCTGTACCAACATGGTATATACTATGTGTTGTTAACCACCTTAGGACATGGTGTATACTATGCACCCTTAACCACTGTAAGACATGGTATATACTATGTACCCTTAACCAATGTAGGGCATGGTATATATATGTACCCTTAACCACTGTAGGGCATGGTATATATATATATATATATATATATATATATATATATATATATATATGTACCCTTAACCACTGTAGGGCATGGTATATACTATGTGCCCGTAACCACTGTAAAACATGGTATATACTATGCACCCTTAACCACTGTAAGACATGGTATATAATATGCACCCTTAACCACTGTAGGGCATGGTATATAATATGTGCCCTTAACCACTGTAAGGCATGGTATATACTATGTGCCCGTAACCACTGTAAAACATGGTATATACTATGCACCCTTAACCACTGTAAGACATGGTATATAATATGCACCCTTAACCACTGTAGGGCATGGTATATAATATGCACCCTTAACCACTGTAGGGCATGGTATATAATATGTGCCCTTAACCACTGTAAGGCATGGTATATACTATGCACTCTTAACCACTGTAGGATATGGTATATACTATGTACCTTAACCACTGTAGAACATGGTATATACTATGTACCCTTAACCACTTTAGGACATGGTATATACTATGCATCCTTAACCACTCTAGGACATGGTATATACTATGCACCCTTAACCACTCTAGGACATGGTATATACTATGCACCCTTAACCACTCCAGGACATGGTATATACTATGCACCCTTAACCACTCTGGTTCCTCCTACTGACAGTTTTTTCGCTATGGATAAGTTCACGCTCTGTGTAAACATGCGTTCTCATGCAAACATTATAATCCTCTCTGGTATACAGTCCAACCCTCCGCGATCTCTGCAACTATAGTTGTCAAACCCCAATACCTATTTTGTCTTCTTGATGTATTCATGAGTGGATGCCTTTTTCCTCCTGGCTTGGCATTAATCAAAAACTTGGTCATAAACTAGCACTCTGAAGTGTGACAGTAAAACCATCATGAGAGATGCATTCTTACTATAAATCTTAGCAACTTCAGCATACAATTTTTTTCTTTTCTTATGAGAATTTTCACTTAAAAGACGCACTCCACAGCTTCCACCTGGCATATGTGAACTGCCATTATCACTACTCTTCTGCTTTAGAGGCATTATTAAGTAAGGTTACACAAACACTAATGCTATGATTTTTACCACAGTCAGTCAATTAACTGAGATACGACTAAGTAAGTAACAAGATAGCATAGACAGTGGGGATACATGGGAGAAAGGGATGATTAACATCACATAGCAAGGGTGGAGGTGTGAGATTACATTCTACTACTTTGAATAGTATACAACTTAAAATATATATTATTCATTTCTGGAATTTTCCACTTAGTATTTTTAGTCCTCAGCTAGCCATAACCAGATAACCAAACTGCAGAAAGAAAATCCCAGAAATGGAAAGTACTGTCAGTTTTCAATTAGTTAATCCATGTTAAAAGTATCTGTTACATAAAAGTAAATATATACTACCTAAAATTAGAATGTAAAATCAAGCGGAAAAATTAGAAAAGATTAATATAAGCCTGGGTAGAGTGCCAAAAGAACTCTGAGAAACATTATTTTAGTGAAGTATTCTTAAAAGTCAAAACTGTCCAAAAAGATGCAGGTTGAACAGACCAACACAAGACTGCACTTTGCAGTGCTGCGATGTGCTCTAAAAGCTAGCAAGGATGTTTTCAAGTTTCATCCTGCAAGTCTCTTCCTCACCTCGCCCTAATCTTGGCCCTGATACAATTCTCTATTCCCCAAATCACTGAGGAAGCTCAGAATACTGAGATCTGCAGAATCTCAATATTAAACACCATGCTTAGAGATATGCAGTACAAATCATGCCGTTCATATTTTTTTTTTGAGTTATGTACATGATATTCTTTCAGACTTCTAGGATACAAAGCACGTGTTGCTTTAACAAAGAGGATATTAGGAACTGGGTATAGCAATAGTCTCCTATAATCCCACTACTCCAGAGTTGAAGGAAAGGGACTGTGAGTTCAACACAAGCACAAGTATACGAAGAGATCTTGTGTGAATTTTTCCTTGGGAAACAAATAGATATTTATTCTCCCCAGACAGGATACCTGCAACAGAACAAAGAAACTATTCTACTCAAGTATAGCTTGGTGAACCAGTGAGTTTAATTGTGGTTATTTATGAAAGTATGGATAAGAAAAAAGAGCATGGGTAACTTCTGAACCAATGTATCACTAAAGATGATGACTATATATCCTTAAGGAAGAGCAGGGCCTCAAGAGCCCCTCCCACCTCCATGGCAGAAAGTTAATGACCCTACTCCTGAGCAGGTTCCAAATAGGTAATCAACGCTTCTGTTTAAGAGGACGAAGGACCATGCTGTGCCCAGACGATGCATCCACAACATATGCAAATGTGCACATAATGTATGGTAAAAGATGAAGAATAAAATATTGAATAGTGATGGGCACTATGCATTTAACAGTTAAAACTGATGAAGCTAGTGGGGCACAGTAGCACAGGAGACAAAGGCAGGCAGATCTCTGTGAGTTCAAGGCCAGTCTGGTTTATATAGTGAGTTCTAAACCTGGATGGCAGAGACAGGAATCAAGGAACATAGAATGTTTCTCAAAAACATTTCAGCAGACTACATAGCTTTGAGAGTTCTGAAAGATAAAGGACATGGTTTGGCTGTGTTCAGAATGGATGGAAAGGCCAAGTTAGTAGGTTATTCCAGTGATCCAAGCAAAAAAATAAAGGGAAGTTAGACCAAGATGGCAGGATGATGGGATGTGTGTGGTAAGAGTTCAAGGTAGGAGAAACAGAAACTCCAAATTCCAGACGGTTGGATAAAGATAACACAGCCTAGAGAAGCCCACAGTGGAGTCTAGGGAGAAAGAGTGCATTCACCCAAACTGTAAATTTATTCCAAGGAAAACCCTTACCTATACCTATAAAGTCTGTAGCATTGACATGGAAGATACCCCACGACCTAGAGGATGTGGTTTATATTCCATTTTCTCAAATACAGGCAAGAACATGGCCGTGACTAAGCTCCTTCTGTTAACAGATGGATGAGTCAGAGTGATTGCAAAGCCAGGGTTACAATTTCACTTCCTAAGAGATAAATATCCTTAGCTAAAGAAGTTATTTTGATCTCTAAGTTACACACACACACATTTATTTATAATACGACACCACTGCTATATACCCACTTCTTTACAGAAAACAAGCACTTCACCAATGTTATTTGGAATTCATGAAAGGGATCATGAAAATACCAAGTCAAAATAACAACTACACTTTAAGAAAACTCTTCAGACTAAATATTCACCCACAAAATTTAGCATTGATTTTTTTCATAAAATAAAAAGCATGAATGCATTCCATCCAGATTTCTAGATCACACATAAAAGTATCCCATTAAAAATGATGTGGACAGGAAATGGTAAGATATGCTTCAGGAAACTATGTGCAGACCTCAGTGAGCACTTCCTTAGGGCAGGTCATGTGCCCCTTTCTGAAGCAAGCAACCTATCTGCAGCAGGGGACAAGCCCAAGGTGGACCTGACATGCTAATTTCCAGCTTCACATTCATCAGACCAGCCACAAGCAAACAAGCAGCATAAACAGCTTCCACCTGAGCAGGGACCTCATTGTCCTGAGCCCCCAACAATGACTCACATGGTTTCTGGAAGCTTACAGAGATCAAAGGAGCCTGAGGAACACTAAGAATTCTCTCTGGCTTCAGGTTTTATTATTTCCCTTCTCTGTATGTTGTTTTACAACCTTAGAAACCAACAGTTATGATTTTCTCATAAGAAAATGTCAACCTATTATTTAATATACACTCAATTATCAACTCAAAGGAACTAAAAAATATAGTAGTCTTCTTTCAAGGTTACCATGTCCAATAGAAATATGAATCATTCTGAGCCTGTAAAAATGATTATCTTTTAAAGTAGGGGAATTATTAAGGAGCAAGAGGGAAAAGTCAGTTTAATTAAGAAAGACAATGATCCAGAATGTCTCAATAGATAGACAGGAGCTCAGATCATAGAATGTCATGCTTTGTTTTGAACACCAGTGATTTCAAATGGCACTAAAAATACTAGAAAAGACTTGCATGTGCTCTGAGACCTAGTAGGAATAATGTTACAGAAGAACTTGAAAAATAGAATGTTATGGAAAAACAAAATTGTTAAATCCACTCCTGCACAACAGTTATTGATGAACATCGTCCATGTGCCATTAGAGATTAAAGTGAAAATTAATCTTAAACAGGACCTGGTGAAACAGACCTATAAGACCAGCAGTTGGGAGGCAGAGGCAAGAGGACTGAGAATCCAATGCCAGCCTTGAACAAAACTACAGAGACTGTCTAGCAAAAACAGTATCAGGAGGCTAAGAAGATGATTTAGTTAGCAAAGTGTTTGCTGTGCAAAGCATGAGAATCTCTTTGATCCCCAGCATCCACATGAAAAAAGTTGGGCACAATAGTGTGTGCCTACCATTCCAATGTCAGGGAAACAGGCAAAGAAAGATACCTGGGGCTTGCTGGCCAGGCAGCATAGCCAAATTGATGAGCTTCAATGTCAGTGAAAGGCGCTGCCCCCACCCCCCGCCACCAAAAAAAAAAAAAAAAAAGACAGAAAACAACTAGGAAAGATAGCAACATCTACCTCTGCTCACCCTAGGGTGTTTGTACATCCACATGTGTACGCACTCATGAACAAACACCAAAAGAAAGCAACAATACAAAGCAAACAAAATAAAACAGAACTACATAGGAATTCTTCCTTTCGGTTGGGGAGGGGGCTTTAGGAGGAATGGTGGGATCCATGATTGAAACAGATAATGTATTATTCCCATTTTTACATTCCCACTTGGGAGGGGACAACTAATGCTGACCAAAAATATCAATACCTACTAAGATATTACTAGTAATATTATTAGTAATAATAATACCACCCAGCAAGGATTCTTGGCTAATACCGAACATTATTTAGAGCACAGAGATATCCAAAGGTTAATTTCAGAGAATCTAGTAACTACAGGGTGGAAAGATTTACTAGCAACCACTGGGATCTCACTTCCCCTAGAAAGGTGGTTCTCAACCTATGGGTTGCCAACTCCTTTAGGGGTCAAATAACTGTTTTACATGAGTCACATATCAGACATCTTGCATATCAATATTTACATTAGAAGTCATATCAGTAGCAAATTTACAGTTATGAAGTAGCAATGAAAACAATTTCTTGGTTAGGGTCACCACAACATGAGAAACTGTATTGAAGGGTTGTAGCATTAGGAAGGTTTTAAGAACCACTGTTCTAGAAAGATACAACAAAAATAATGTTTAGACTGAGTCTTTTGTATCCAATGCTCAAGTCTGGAGACAAGCACATGAAGTAAGTACTTCTTTTGATAAGATGTGATTTACTCTGAAGCAATCCAACTATACCTCTTGTTAATTTACATGTGCTAGCCAGAGAGGAACATCTGTCACCAACTGACAGCAAGACAATTTCTGCAGCCAGTTAAGAATTGCCCTGTGACTAGCTTTGATGGTATAAGATGGTGTGGTCCAAGTATCCAAAGGAAGGGAAGCAACCAACAGTCCTACCCAGTTATAACACCTATGTTGAGGAAGCTCCTTCCACTCCTTCAGCCAATAAATAGCCGCTGAGATACCAGTCCATTGGGGCGTGGTCTCTCTCCCTTTAAAAAAGTGGCCACTTCCCTCCCCTCTCTGGCTTCAGGCTCCGCTTCCAGCGACTAGGCTCTCTTCCTGATTGCGCAGAGGGCTGTTGTCTGGGACGGTGATCTGTAAGTTTTTTCCCCTTAAATAACCATTCTATTAATCATAATTCCAAACTGGTGTGGGATTGTTTGTGACTTATGCCTTCACACCTATAAACCACACACAATAATAACCAGTATGGCAGCATAACCCTAACGTATAGTAGTGGCATGCAGACCTCAACAATAACCAGGAGCTTCTCTAATTAGACTTAAGACCTGCTCTACAAAGGGGAAGCCATGCCTAGTACTAGAAACCAAACTAACTACTCAGTGCTAGTGAAGTTGTTCATCTTAGAGGATGAAAACATACAACCACCATTTTACTAAACCAGCATAAACTCTAAGAACGTTCTTAATCTTTGTTCTTGTACTCTAAGATAAGTGTAGTCCTCATCTCTTCTCAAGCAATTTCTCTTTGCAAAAGATGGAGACCAATGCAGAAAATCACAACCAATCAAGATGCAGAGTTGTAGAGTTCAGTCCCAGTGGACACATCTATAAAAGGCCTCCTTCACCCAAGGCTCAAAGAACATAGTGGAAGAGGGGCATAAAGATTTTAAGAGTCAGAGGAACAGGGAACAGGCCCATAAAGCCACCCAACATAACCGCCCAAACATGAGCTGAAGAGGGGCCACACAGATATGCTAACGTTGAGAAAGAGTAGGAGGCCTTAACCCAGAAATCCAGACAGCTAAAGAATGAATGCTGAGAGTGGGAGAAACAGTCTTCCCCAGGGAAGAGCACACCAACTGGTTATCCAATACCAAATTGTCTGCCCTGAAAACATACATGCAAATAACATTATATAGACGAGCAGGTTGTATTTACATACTTAGCAATGTACATGTACATATGCATATAGATATGTACATATATGTAAGAACAATTAAAGAAAAACAGAGGCCAAAAATCTAAAGGAGGGCTGGGAAGGGGGGAAGGGGAAGAAGAAAATAAAGCAATTACATGATAATCTCAAAAAATAAAAGAACGAATTCTAAAAGAATTATCCTAGGATTTATTCCATTAATTTAAATTCTGTCCTATTCTTTGTTTTCTCTGATGGCCATATGATTCTACAGCACCCAAGCCAGTGTCAGTAGGAGACAAGAGAATGATAAAGAACCAAGGCTTTCTCAACTCAGTGTTTTCAGACACACCGGTGGTCAGTCTAAGCCTCAAGAAGTGAGTAGTGCCTTTCTACAGAAATCGACCTTCTTCCTGTAAAGACAATACTTGTCACTCAAGGTGAACACACCTAGAAATGTCTGAGCAGGACATAAGAACTGGTACTCTTAAGCCAGATTTGTTACTTGAAGAGATAAAAGAACAAATGTACCGCAGTACATTTATTAATGTTTCTATAAGTTTTTCACATATACAACTTCCCATCATCTGACTGGTGAGGAGGAAATAAGACCAATATGTCTTAATGCAAACTGAGCTTTTCCTCTGACCCCAGAACAAACGGTCAGTCCACCAAGTTCAGAGGCAACAGAGAAACATCATAACCAAGATAACATATGGCTGTCGGTAAAGGTCACAGGACACACATATAGAGAATAAATTTTGTAGCATATACTCTGGTGTTATGTTTTTATAAACTGACTAATAACACATTAATGTAACATTTACTTACCTTGGATAATAAAGTATGAGCAAAATTTAAAACACCAAGCAAACAAGCAAGAAGCCAAGCAACTTATACCCTGCCCTTCATTGAACTGTTTCATGGAAGGGGGGAGGGGAGTATAAGACACCTAAGGAAAGCAGCGCATCACAAAGACTATGCTGATGAGAACCAACAATGAAGTTGACAGAAACTAAGTCAACTGAATGAAAAATATTTAAACAACAAAAAAACAGAAAATACCAAATCACTAGTCCTTGCCAAGTTACCTATCTCCAGCATTTGTAAAATCACATTACCTGTCCAGCCCATTCTCCCCAGACACACTGGACAGTTGAGGTGGGGCTTCAAACCCAAAGGTTACAACACTGACTTGCTTATCCTGTTGTCTGCCCATAGCTTTTCCCAATTACATTTACCAGTATTTTAAGGCTGGAAATAGACTACAAATTCAATGGAACAACTGATAAAATATTCTGCTATGCCACAAAACTGTGCTAAGAATGTGGAGATGGGACAGCCTTCCCTGACCTTGCAATCTCTAATGCCTATGACTACCTCAGAGCACTGAGAAATCTAGGACAATCAGGAAACACAGAGCCTGTCTCAAGATATGTGTGTGTGCATGTTTAAAGTAATTAAGACACTGCTGGTTTATTTCATTATAACAAAAACAAGCACAGAAAAATAGCAACACAACTGAGTGTATAACTTAATGCCAGCATACTTGCAGGTATGTATAGCCATCACCACAGTCAACTTCAGAACATTCTCTTGTAGGTAATAAAGGTTCTAATGTGTTGTCAAACAACTAACTACTAGAAACAGCAGATTAGTTAGCTATATAAGCTGGTTACTAGATGACTTTCTTTTCCCTCTACCATTTTTTTCTACTTTAACACATAATTAGAATGTAATTAACATCTTAGAAGGCAGTTTCAATTTCCAAGAGAGACCCAGAAAAAAAAAAAAAAAAAAAAAGATGTGCCCAAAAAAAGTTCCTAGTGTTTGTGGTTCAGGCAGAATATATGGGTCTGAACTGTAGAATGAAAATGGACAAGAATTAAGGATTTACCACCGAAAGGACAGGCTGGAGCTGCTCTGTGCTGGAACAGGGGTGAGATGAATACAAGAGAAAATTACAGCTCCACTGCAGGAGTTGAGGAAGCAGTAGTAGCATGCTTAGCCTGCCCCATCAGAAGATCACAAAGAAAAACCTAGTTTATTGGAAAATGCGTTGCTTTGGTAAGTGTACTTGCCTACAGGATGTGAAAGCTTGAGTGCAGCTCTAGAAACCTGCCTCCTGTGCCTGTGCAAGAGAAACACCTCAAACACAAACAGCTGAGCACTCATCCAGGGGCCAAAGCATGGGGCACTTCCGGAGGCAAGGCTTACCAAGGAAGAAGGAGCAGTTGTACAAAATAGGTAGCACTGGGAAGGTCCACTGTCTGTCTGAACAAAGGAGGAGAGGGCAGGAAAGAAGGGGCTGTGTGTGAGCACTACCCAAGATACGTTAAGATGGGAACAAACAGACCAAGTGGATCCAGCCCAGTGTTCTCTTGTATCAAGTGTGCCCCATGCATTCATAATGCAGTAAAGGAACGAAGGCCAAGGATGGTCCTAGAAATGTGAATATAGACACATATTATATGTGATCTTTTATGGCAGTGACCACTGGATTTTGCCTCAGAAATTCCTCAACTGGGCAAGAACTAAACTTCTAAATTATGTTAATGCGGGCAGTGGCTAGGAGTGAGTCGTATGTCTTCAGTTTGAGCAGAAAGTATGTCCCTGTATCACAAAGAACAAAACATGTTTCTTCACACCTCCCAAGGAGGCTTAGTCATCTTACTTGAAAGTCAGTTCTTTTCACTAAAGTTAACTAAAAGTTTAGAAGGGCTCAATTGATATCCCAAACTACTGTTGAGTTTGTAAGTTCATGCAATTTTACTACTTTGCGATAGTATAAACCATAAATGATTTAAACCACTAAATAAAATCCACCCTCTTTCCTCTCCCAATTTATCCCCAGAAACCTATAACCTAAACTACGAATCACTTGGGGGGATCATTACAGAAATTTCATTTCAACCTAATTTTAAACTAATTAGACTGTCCTAAAAAAATTGTAAGTAGTCAAATATGTTGCATAAAGAGAACACTTTTAGTTGGTACTTTGAGACATGGTTAGTGAACTCTTATCCACATTAAGAATTATAAGACCATGTGGCAAACTTAAGCCCCTGCTTATATTTTTCAAGCAAAAATAAATTTAGTCTGATTGCAATACTTCGCATTTAGAATTCCAATTCCCTTCTACTTAAAAGATCAGGCTGATCATATAATTTATGATCCCTGACTTTTGGAGTAAAGGGAGCACTGCTAAATCTCATGCAGAGTGCTATGGAGAAAGCATGGTGATGCCAGTCAAACTGGGATGTATATCTGAGTGCCCTGTTGACGGCATATCCTGGAATGAGAGAGACCTCAAAGAGCACACTGAACAAAATCATAAAGCACATTTCATAAAGGTTATAGAATGAAAACAAGAAAGCTCACTAGTGCAGTATTACTCAGGGCACTTAAAAGTCTACAGCACAAGAATAAAAAGCTACAAAGGTGGCACCACCCAGAAGTGACACACATCTTACAGAGCTAGTCTCGAGCTTTAAACTGTATCATTTACTCTTTGTCTGCTTTTAGGAAATATTAAGTGGCTATAAAACAAAAATTAATAAGGCTAACTAAAAATTTAGAAGGGAAATTTAATTTGAAATTAGAAGAATTATTAATAGGAAAGCTTAATTTGAAATTAGAAGACTGTATTACTTTTCTCATTGTTGTGACCAAATAAATCCTTGACTAGAACCAACTTTACGAAGGAACGGTTTATTTGGGTTTGCAGTTTGAATGGGCACAGTCCATTGTGGTGGCAGCAGGAGTTTAAGGCCACTGGAACACTGCACAAGCAAGCCTGGAAGTAGAAAGCAGACAGGAAGTAGTTCCAGGTTTTAAATGTTAAAGGCCAGTCTCACGGACTCACTTCCTCCAGCAAGGCTCTACCGCCTACCGGCTTAGTAACTTCCCGAAAGAGCTGGAAAGCAAGGAGTAAAACACAGGATAAGCCTGTTCACATTCACACCGCAGCAAGCACTGACAGAGTAATTCTGTAAAAGTAACCGACCCACAGAATTGAGACTCCACAAACTTACCATTGTGACAGCTCCTGTTATGAACGACAATATTTACAAAAGAACAAAAAGAATTGATAGCAATGAGGGGAGGAAGGAAGATAAATTATGTAAAGTGTTTGAAAATTACATTTTTAAAAGGAGAAAGGAGCTGGGATAAGTTCTGATGTTAGGAAAACTTGCCTATCACACAAAGGGTCCTGGGTGTGAGCCCCAAGACTGCCTGACCTAGGTGTGTGCACAACTGGAATTCCAGCTCTTGAAAATAAAGGCCAGGGAGTGAGAAGATCAAGATTCTCTTACCTACCCAGGGCCAGCAGGGATTATGTGAGAATGTGTCTACAACATTTTAAAGCCAATAAGGAAAAATGACTAATTCAGAATGTAATGCACTAAGATAATTACAAGTCATATAGCAGTAATATACTTTTCACTTGTTTAACTGGCAAAGTTTTTTTTGAGATAAGGATCTCACTACATATCGCCTAAGGCTGTGATTACAGGTATGCAGCACTGCTGTCTGTGTAGATGGAAAACTTATTTAGAAATGACAGCAATCAGAATTTGGAAAGCTAAGGGGAAAGTGGCAGTCTACATACCTGTGTGGGATACACAGGAAATCTACAATGCTTTCCAGAGAACCTAAGTCACAGCCAGGATACACACTTTTGCAGTAATAATTTTACACTAATGTTGCACAAAGAAATACATAATTAGCTAATGATAGCAACAAAATATGTGTTATACAGTTAATTAGAAACATTAAAAATTAAAACCTAAACATTCAACAACTGAGAAGAGCAAATGATAACACTATGTGATGGGAGACTGATGGAGGAAGGTCATTGGCTAATAAAGGCACTGCCCTGGCCCATTTTATTGGTTAGAGGATAGGTGGGAGGAGTAAACAGAACAGAACGCTGGGAGGAAGAGGAAGTGAGCTCAGAGTCTCGACAGCTCTCTCGGGAGCAGACGCCTCAGAGAGAGACGCCATGCCCCGCTCCCAGGATGAAGCTCCGACCCAGGATGGACTAGGCTAGAATCTCCCTGGTAAGCGCACCTTGGGGTGCTACACACAGATGATTATAAATGGGCTAAATTAATATGTGAGAATTAGCCTAGAAGAGAATGGGCCAGGCAGTGTTTAAATGAATACAGTTTGTGTGTTGTTATTTCGGGGCATAAGCTAGCTGAGCAGGCAGCCGGGGTGCTGGGGACGCAGCCCCGCCGCTCTTATTACTTCAGGAGACCATACGGTTACAGAACACTGTACTTACTGTACTTCTTAAATAGGAAACTGTGGACTCCAAGTCCTCATGTAAACATGCCTTAAAAAATATGCACATACACATACACACATAACATTACATAAAAAGTGGTTTTTAATAAAAGATTTATAATAAAAAGCTAAAATTAATGATATCTATATGGTAGATTAAGAAACTTCTCATTTCCTTTGGCTAACATATATTTTCCCAATTTAACAAATTTAAAAGGTATGGCTTTGTAAAATAAAAAAATATGTCAAAAACTGAAAAGTCTATATTCTGCCTCATTCCAGGAGACTTTAAACTGTGGTGTGACAGACATAGTAACAGAACTAAAGATCATGACCTTTAAGTAGAAGACAGCAAACAAAATGTGGTATAGAGTAGTGACTGACTTCCCAAGACCGAGTCTTATGAAGATAAAAAAATTAGAGAAAAATATACAAGAAAGCGTTAAAAGTGGTCAAGCATTCTAAAAGAAATATGATTATATTCGTATAGCATAGGCAAGATATTCCACAATTGTGCTCCGGGTTGTTTATTATTAATTTACAATTATATCACTCTATGAACACCATGATGTCATTACAAAATGGCTGTCTAAGAGCATAAATGATCTGGCACACATGTAGCTTAAAGCCTTGGTCCTCATGTTACCAGCCCCTGATCAAAGAAAACAAAGAAAAAAGCTTCATTTCCTCTACCATATATACATACATGGAAAAAAATGAAGTACGTTTATGAAGAACAATTTATCTCTTACTTTAAAGCTACCCCAGATCATATTAAGAAAATATCAGAAACTCACCCAAAAGTAAGAAGACAGTAAATCTTCACTAAATATGATACCTTAATAGCTCTCAACACCTCAGGGACTCAATTATACATGAGATTCAAAGAAAAGAGGTTGGCCATAATTATTAGTTTTACCCACTTCCTAATCCACGCACACAAAAGATTAGAAAATAAAAAACACTTGAAAAGAAATTTACTAAAAACTGTACAACAGCTTGAATTGTAACAATACAAGTAATAAAGTTTATTAATATTTGACAAGTTTTGAATAGGTATTTATTAAATTTTAACCAATCTTTGTAAATCCTACAAATGTACACCAATTCCTACCCAGCCGGTTATGCACCGTGGATGGTGCAATCACAGAGTTCCGGTTTCTTCTCATCAGTGGACAGAATTGGAGCAATAACCGACAACAGCACAGGCACAGAGCACAGGTGCAGTGAAGAAATAACCTCAGTGGCAAGGCTCTGAACTCATAGAACCCATTTGTCTTCAAAGGCTTCTCTAAGCAACACAAATCTGAAGGTTATTTAAACCCAGGAAACAAAGAAAAGGGCTCCCTCTTGGGGATTTTGATTCTTAGAGCAAACCTGAACTTCATAATTTTCAAGTCAAGCTACAAATCACAAAATAAAGCTTTATGTCTTAACAAAAGGAAAAACAACACATCACTCTGGTCAATGGAGTTACAGCATGGGCAAAGAACTTTTTCTGATATGAAAACATGTGGTTTGAGCCCAGACTGGTGCTCAGCTCTAACCCAAGTACTCAGGCAGCTGAGGCAGGAAGACTAAGTATTTGAGCTACACAGTAAGTTCTAGACCAGGCTGTGCTACCCAGTGACAATCTGCCTCTAAAGAGCAGCCACAAGTTAAAATCCAGTTTCCTCAAACATTCAATTAGCTAAGCTGATAGAGTCAAATACAATCATATAAATATCTAATACATACAAAGCCACCCGATTAAAGCTTCATTTCCTCTACCATATATACATACATGGAAAAAAATGAAGTACGTTTATGAAGAACAATTTATCTCTTACTTTAAAGCTATCCGAGATCATATTAAGAAAATATCAGAAAAATGCTTTATAAGAACATTTAACAGTAAAAGAATGTTTCCTGTGTAGCTGCAGAGAAAACACAGTAAGTATGAACCTTAACAGTAAAGATGCTAATTAACACAACAAGGTCTATACTATAGTATTTTATAATTCTTATGGCAAGGATCACAAATCTGAAGTCACACACCATCATCATCATCAGGCTACTTCATAAAGTTGTGTATATGAAAGGCAGATTGTCATTTAACCCATTCTTAAAGGTATTCCAGTCATCTGTGTGCCATCAACGTGCTTCATCCCACATTCAGACACCACCGACACCACCCTCAGGCTAGATACAAAACTCACAGCCCAAAGGGGTGCTTCCTGGGTTCTTCATTCAAGCCTCTCAATTGCTAAAGGACTGTTGTTCCAACCTCGCTCATTGTGATGCAAAAAGAAATCTTTAATCCCAGCACTTGGGAGGCAGAGGCAGGAGCATCTCTGTGAGTTCAAGGCCAGCCTGGTTTCCAGCGCAAGTTCCAGGATGGGCTCCAAAACTACTGAGAAACCTAGTTTGTTAGGTTGGTAGCGCACACCTTTAATCCCAGTACTCAAGAGGCAGAGGCCAATAGATCTCTAAGTTAAAGGCCAGCATGGTCTACAGAATGAGTTCCAGGACAGCAAGGACAACACAGAGAAACCCCATCTCAAAACAGAAAAAGAAAGAAAGCAGGGAAGGATCCATTCTGCCTAGGTGAAATTTGCTAGCCCGGAATGTAGGGATACAGCCTACCCCAGAGGAAAACTCAGCACAGCACCTGGGAAAGAACAAGGCCTATTTATTGTCAGCTTTCCAATTCCTTCTGAATCTGTCTTCACGGTACAACTTCCTATTTATTTAAGTATTGTAAATTCCCATAATATGAGGCACACTCATACTCAAATGTAAGTACAAAAATACCACAAAGCCAAATATAAATTGTTTCCTGAGGTATTCACTGGAGACCAGACGTCAAACAAAGCTGGTTTTCTGTTACTGCTAACATGACACCTGCAGGAAAGAAGAGAACCGTTCTATTTTTGAGACAGAATCTTACTACAGAGCTCTCACAATGTAGCCTAGGCTGATGCTGAACTCGTGACACCCCTGCTGTTCAGTTCCCAAGTAGTAGGATTATGAACATGGACCACCAGGTCTGGACCGAGATAAGGGTGTTTTAATGAAACTTACTCAGCAGCTTCACAAACGCAGCACTTAAAACAGACAGAAAGTGACTTCCAAGTCACTTTATTCAAAAAGCATGAGGCTTAAAGAAAAGGAAGCACAAAATGCTTGTAAGGAAGGAAAGGCTTACTTCCTATTTTATAAAATGTTTAATTACCTAGGTTACAAGGAAGATGTATACTCCAGAATAAAAAAATCCTCTTAGGGGAAAAAGTGGTTGTCCTCATTATTCATGGGTGATCTAATTAAACTGCCATTCACGATTCACTAAAGCTATTAATAAATTGAAAACTGGGAAATGGATAACACAAATTTATAGGACTACTAAATCCAATTAAACATAAAGACATCCAAGAACTGGTGGCAAAATTCCCTTAAGAATGTGAACTTCGGCAGGGCAGTGTTGACCACAACTTTAATCCCAGTACTACAGGCAGAGGCAGGCAGATCTCTGTGAGTTTGAGACCATCCTAGTCTACAGAGCTAGTTCCAGGGCTACACAGAAAAACCCTGTTTCCAAAAAAAAAAAAAAAGGCAAGCATGTGAACTCTGGGCTTTCTCTAGGGGTCTCAAAAGGCATCATTCAAAGCTAGAGACCTGCTTCTTCATTTGTGGATAAGGAAACTGAGGTCTGCCGATGCGGGTAATTGCCCAAGTGTGTGTCTTCTAAGTAATTTCTCACCACTTAGGCAGTTACCACATATCCTGAACGACATGCACTTATCAGGTCACACAGAATATGCTAGCAAGCCTTGCTGCTATCAGGAGAGGAAGAGAGCTTAAGAATCATTCCTCAACAGTTCACAGAACAAAGTGGGGGAGGGGTGCTAACTGGTGCAGAGAGAGGGCCAAGCTCTGAGACAGTGACATCACTAACTAGAGAATAATAACCCCACTGCTAGCTAGTATTGCCCGGACAACAGAAATGAAGAAAACAGAGCATCTTTGTGTCAAATGTGTCTAGAAAAAAAAAGTTCTGGGAATTTCAAGGTGATCTAAGTATCCTTAGCAGTAATACACCTCAAGACAAAAGAAGCTTTTTAGCTGAACTAATAGTATTTATTGCACCATCAACCAAAACAGCAGAATAACAGAATTGGGAATAGACAGGACAACTTCTTGTCCGGGTATCCCTAGGAATCACATGCTTTCTTATAAGTCCAAACTTCAAAAAGTACTACATCACCAGAAACAAAAAGCAGGCAAAGGAAACTCATCAGAGACGGGTCATGAGGTCATGAGTGCTGAGTATCACAGACTCAAGCACAAACTAGCAGCAAGCCCAGGCTCTATCAGTGGACTGCTGGAAAAACTAGTCTTTCAGAACAAAGCACTGAAGAGCAGACAAGGCAGACTTCGCACTGGGGCTGTTCTTCACTCTACGGTGACAGCGCAGCTTCAGAGCAGACCCTGACACAGCTCAGGGCAAACCACCTAAGAATATCTACCTCAAACTCTGTTTGCTGATGAAACAGGACTAGGCCCTTACCAAGAGCACTGCTGCACAGTAAAACTCTGTAACTGTTATTATGGTAAATAAAGCTCTGCACAATATAGGCTTACTTGTCCTTTGGGCCATACCCAACTCCTCCCCAGAAACAAGCCTGGCCCTTCCAGGTCTATGGCCCTTTTTTCTGCTTCCTATTTCATTTTCCCCACATAGCTCTCTCTGCCAACACCTCTCTCATTCTTGTCCTTTATGTTGGCCAACTCCCCTATGGCCAATTGGCTGATCCTTCTATGTCTATTATATGATTATATCTGGATTATAATTGCTTATGTAACAAGAAAGACGTTTGTTTGCTGGAATGAAGAGAGGGGCCAGAACCAAAACCTGTCAGTTGTATTTCCACCAAGGAGGCAAGCAGTAGGCATAGCCAAGACACAGGATGAGAAAGGAGGTGCAACCTGAAAAGAGGACACAATGTGCACAAGAGCCATGGCAGGAACTGTGCCAACAATGCCCTGTCTTCCCTAAAGTGTCTAAGCCTCGCAAAGCCAAATGCTACAGTATGCATGTATGCACACGTAACACATAAACATGTAGGGAACAAGAAACAAAAGTGTGTGCTTAAACTCTGGGGACAAACGTCTCCCCTGCTGTTCTGCTCCTCTTCCCCTCTTCCTGTCAGAAGAACAGCTAGAGAAAGATCTCTATAGAGGGTTTTGAGGGAACAGGGATGGTGGGCAGGTGGGAATGAGCTCACATGTGAGAATTTAAAAATAATAATAATAATGTTTAAATGCACACCGATGAGGTTACAGCTGTTTAAATGTCCATATCCACATTACCAGGCCTCCCATACACACTAGGAAATTTCAGGACAGCAGCAAACGGTAGACGGAGAATGTTTCAGAGCAATGTTTCTCAGACTGGACTATACATTCGAATCCCTGGAAGGATTACTGAAAAGCACATTCTGATTCCACAGTCCTTGTCCATGTGATGTGCACACTGTGCATCAAGAACACAGCAAGGACTCAGCACCAGCACTGAGCCAAGTACTCCGACTGAATCCATACCCCAGCTCTGCTACCTAATGGGTGTGGGACTCTGCAATTTACTAATCTCTAGATAGCTTTTACCCAACTGTTTTTTACTTTATAAAAAGTTTTATAAAAATTTAAAAAGATGAAATAGGCCTTAAAATCTCAAGAGACAGAATGGTTCAACTGAACAACACCTGACACAATCCATAACTCCAGCTGAGGCACTTGCCCTGATACTTTTAGTGTGGAATTCTTACTGGAAATGGACTTTGTTCCCCTACCAAACTGTCTTGGTATACTTGGCACACTTCTCCAGATGACTACAGCCTCTTGTACATGCCCAGAATCTCCCCCCAAGAGAACCCCATACCTCATTGTGTGTGTGTGTGTGTGTGTGTGTGTGTGTGTGTGTGTGTGTGTCAAGGGAGGGAGTTTTGCTTTCTATTTGTTTGTTAGTTTGTTTTTGAGACTACGTCTCACTATGTAGCCTTGGCTGGCCTGAAACTTGCTATGTAGACCAGGCTGTCATGGACCTCAAAAAAGATCTGCCTGCCTCTGCCTCTTCCTGGAATTAAAGGTATGCACCACCACACTGAGGTCATAGTCTGTGTTTTAAATTAATCTCTAGATTTATAAAGCAGTCATCTTGTAGTAACAAACATATTTTTTAAAATCATATTGTTAAAATAGAAAATTTTAACAGATGCTGAGGGGTTAAGTAACTTGTTTATGCTCACAGCTGTAATACATGACAAAGCTAGTCTCTTGACTAGCAGGAAAACAGGACCATACAACCCAGGTGTGTGTACTACCAAACTACAGAGCCTTAAAGCTAGAAGCTAGGACACCTCTGCCCAGGCATAGGGGTGATGTTTAAGAGTAGGGATTCCGTCCCTAGGGCAGAAATGGAAAAAGAATCACTGTCACAGCTGCATTCCAGAATGAGAAACAAAGCAAAATACAGATTCTGGAGTTGGTATACAATTCAACAGGTAAAGTCACTTGCTTCCAAGTTTGACTGACAGAGTCCAGTCTCTTGAATGCACATGGTAAAAGAATTGTGACTTCCACTTGGCCACGGCTTGTGTACACCCATGACATATACACACACAGTCACATACATGCACACACAAAATTAAATAAATGCTTTTAAAAATCAGATTCTGATGTTCTCAGCGAAACAGAAGCTTAGAAAGCTTCTGGGCCTGAAGGCTCTGACAGAGAACAAACTGTGAGGTGCTGTGGTCAGTACCACTCCTCACAAGCCCAGAGTTGTGTGGCTGAACCTAAAAGCCTTAGGAGAGAGCAAGAAGGGCTTGCAGAGGCTGGGTTACATCAACCCCAATATCCTACCCTGTCCACAGTAGCTTTGGGAAACTGGGCAGACATGAGCTAGTGGAAAGCACTACTCTACCTGTGAGGAACACTGGTAGAACATAGCTTCACTGTGCTCTTCAAGAAAACACTAAGACTTCCCAACAAATTCTCCATGTACGTACACTTTCCAGACTGCTTTTGCTATCATCATTCATACTAAACTCAAAGGAAGTTGAATGTCAGTTCAGAGTCCTCTTTTTCTTTTTGGATTTTATTTTATTTTTTAATATTTATTTATTATGTATACAATATTCTGTCTGTGTGTATGCTTGCAGGCCAGAAGAGGGTACCAGACCTCATTACAGATGGCTGTGAGCCACCATGTGGTTGCTGGGAATTGAACTCAGGACCTTTGGAAGAGTAGGCAATGCTCTTAACCTCTGAGCCATCTCTCCAGCCCCAGAGTCCTCTTTTTCAAATCCCTCTCAAACTCTGTACAATCTGCCATTTGTCTAGAATCTTTGGAAGAAACTACTTACAGAAGGAGCCAGGCTTACATGGCAAAGCTGTACTGATGTAAAATTGCCTCTTCCTGGGCTTTCTCACAGACGCATCTTCTTTTAGCCTAACTCTTCCCTTATTAAAAAGTCTCATCGCATCTGCAACATCCTAACCAGGTTCCCTTCCTGAACTCTACTCCTCTATAAGCAATCAAAGGTAATTCCATTAAGTTGGTAACCACATGCTGGCAGCTCTAACCTCACCAGACTGTCACTGCCTTCCAAAGGTCATGTTCTACTGAAGGAGCCACTTCACCCGCCCAGGAGCTTAGGCTGACAATCTTCCCTGGTACATCCTTTCCCTGCCTCTGCGCACACAGCTGTCAGCACCTGATGCAGGAAATGGCTTGTGCACAAGGGATTTTTACTCCGTCCTTGGATCTACACAACCAACAGCAGCAGCCAGTTGCCATGGTCAACTTCCTCTTTCAACACATAGCTACACCTAGGCAGGCCCTTTTCTACACCCAGCCTTCCATTTACTATAATGACAGGACCATTAACATCTTTACAGATAAACAAGGAAATGTTTACCAGTGGTTATTGGTAGACAGGACCGAAGGAGAGAATTAAGCTTTAACATCCTATCTTATACAATTCTGTATTTTCTGAAATGTTTTGAACATGTGCTTGCATGGTAGTCATTGTTAACTACACAGTTTTTATGAAGAACAATTGAAAGGGGGTATGTGCAAAGTCAGTCATTACAGTGAACTCTCAAGGGGGCAGGGAGCTGATAAAGGGAAAAATAGCACATAGAAACTGGAAATATCTACCTAATAAATAAGGCATCATACAATAAACTAAATATACCTTTAAAATAGGTATAGATCTATGATATATCAAAATAGGTTATAAAGCTTTTTGATTTAAAAAAGAAAATATATTTAAAATAAGATTAGAAGTACTATAAATAGAGGATCATCATTCTATATTTGGTATACATTTTAAACGAAGAATGCAGAACACAGCCAGCTTTTGCCATACTCCTCTCCATTCACTTATGTTAATAAATCAGTCACTGATGGAGATGTGTGAATTACTCTTTCACAAAAGCCTTCCCAATCAACAGACAACTTATATGCGGCAAATCCCATGGCTTTTGAGCTTTGGGCCTAACTAGATGGCCAATCTCTGCATATAAGGGCAGACTGCTCCACAACCTGGATGCCAAACAGGAGTTGGCCTCTTTAAGAAGTAGTAGTGGCACAGATGAACTGGCCATGGTTTCTAACCAAACACGAGATTCTCTATGTCCAGCTCATGGGAATGTCCACTCCAGGGTTATCTTTATTAGCCACCAGGTCAAGAGATTGAACACTTCAAGGAAAGTTCACCTTTCAAGGCTTCCTAAGCTCTGTCATCATCACCCTGCCCCCCTGATCATCAGCCCCCTGCACACACATGGGTCTATAGAATGGAGACTGGTGTATGGCATAAATCCCAACTTACTCTGTGGTCCTCACATTGCAAGGAAGCACTGCTTGCCCGCCCCCACCCCTGCCGTTCCTCATGGAGGCCTGTCTAGGATACCAGACGACCATAGGGCAATCCTGTGTGGGGCAAAGACAAAACTCTACATCCACTTCTGGGGGGCGGGGGGGAGGATGAAATCAAGATTGCAGGTAGTCTCTGTACATCCATGTGTCTAACAACAGATTGACTCAGAGGTAGAACTAGGATTAGTTTTAAGGTTCTGTTGCTTGAGGTTCATGTTGGAGGCTTGGTAAAAGCCAGTTGCTTAGCATTCATAAAGCCCAGGAGTTAGTCCCCAGTATGACCCAAAAATAAATAAATAAATAAAAATAACAAGTATTGTGTGGCTGGACTTTACAACACAGAAATACAGAAACCGCTAAAGTCACACCTTCAAAATCCATTCCCTCATCATGTCTCATCCACAGTAAAATACAAACAGCACAACTTTTGTTTTCTAGCAAAGTGTTCTTTGTCCTGCCACTTTAGTTCAGCACTCAGAGGCAGAGGCAGAAGGATCTCTATGAGTTCCACACAAGCCAGGCTACTATTGTGAGACCTTGTCTCAAATTAAAGGAGCATTATCCAATTGTAACTTTATTGAAAACTTTGTAAAATTTAAAATATTTTATTTTTAAATGTCTAACAGTTAAGAAATTAAAAAATGTGATTTTTTTTTAAATTAAATTAGGCTTAGCTCTTATAACAAGCATTCCTGAAGCCAGGAGGTAGTGGTGATGCAAGCCTTTAATTCAAGCACTTGGGAGGCAGAGGCAGGCAGATCTCTGAGTTCAAAGTCACCCTGATCTACAGAATGAATTCTAGGACACCCAGGGCTACACAGAGGAACCCTGTGGGGGAATGGGGGAGGGGGCAATGATGGGGGTGGGGAGATTATTCCTTAAAGTTGCAGATTTCAAAATGAAACAGCCATTTATTACTTAATGTGTATCTACTGAGTGATCTCCAGTTTCATTATGTGTATTACTTAATAATGTATGTGTCTAAGAAGCCCACTTATGAATCATAAATAACAGATTTTATGTGAGTTACTAATATCAAAAGACAAAAAAAAAATAGGCCAGGAAAATGGCTCTTCGGGTTAAAGCAGTGCCCCAATTACCTGACTCTGATCCTCAGGACTCATGTGGTGGAAGAAGGGAACACTCAAAACTGTCCTCTAAGCTCCAAAGGTGTACTGTGTTGAGTGCAGATTTGAATGCACTCATAAATAAAAAATTTAAAAATGACAAAAAAACTAAAGACAAGATTAGACTAGGAATTGTGGGGAAAAAAGGAGAAAGTAGAGAAAAATATTAAGTGTGTTTTTGAGAATCTTGTTCACTTGAACAACTGTCTTTAAACCACCAGCGTTTTAATAAACATACACTGCTTCCAGCTTAGACTATGGACGAAATAACGTGCTGTGACCATGTAACATGCCCAAAGAGCCTATGGCAGGGAAACCTACCGGATGGGAAATCACTGCTAAAAACATGAAGGACACAGTTCCTGAGAGTTTGGACAAGGACAGGCACATCTAAGCTGCTGTCCTCGGGGCTCACAGCCAGTTGGACTCAGCCCTTTAGGTGTAGTCTGGCATATTTCACAGGTTCTTGAGACAATTCTGAAGTGCGTGAAACTTCAAGAACCTATAATTATTCATTGCTGTCTCTCAACAAAATCGTGATGGGTGTTTATCATACAAAGAAAATTATATAAGTGCCTTAAAATGAGCTCCCTGTTTTTATAAATAGTCCAAAGTTGATACAAATTAGATTAGAAAACACAACATGGAGTTAGGTTGTGTTTTCCTTTTGACCCTTCTTTGAACAAATTCTATTATAAGCTATCCTTGCAGAGTACGCAACCAAACTTGTTGAGGCTGTGGAAAGGTCTCCCCAAAACATCCTAAGCAACAAATTCCTGCACCCAGATTAAGCACAGGCCTTACTTTCCTTCCTAAAACAGAAACAAAGGAACAGGTAATTCACTATGAGTGCTTTGTTAAATAATTCTCTCATGGATTTAATCTGCCAGTGTTTGAATGGATAATAAATGTTGTGGCTTTGAAAACTAAGGAAGTAAATTGAATACAGCTGGCTGGCAGCAAGATCAAACCAAGTGACAATAGCAACCTTGGTAAAGGATAGCCCAGCCAATTTGTTTCTTGGAATTACTGTCCCTAACACATACTTACATTTAAAAGAGCACTCTATTGAACTGTTGTTTCTCTTTTTTTTATTATTTATTTATTTATTAAGGATTTCTGCCTCCTCCCCGCAACCGCTTCCCATTTCCCTCCCCCTCCCCCCGATCAAGTCCCCCTCCCTCATCTGCTCGAAGAGCAATCAGGGTTCCCTGACCTGTGTGTGGGAAGCCCAAGGACCGCCCACCTCTGGTGTCATAGTTTACTATTAAATCAGAAAAGTGTATTACAAGTATTTTATGTCCTGTGTATCTCAATAGCATAAAACATGCTTTCTCCCGGAAAAAAAGATTTTAGGTGTTTTAAACATGAAAATGACACATTTCATTTCCTTACCACCTTTTTAGTCAGTTGTCACTGTTAAAGCACCTGAGTCTAATCAACCTAACGGAGGAGAAAAGGGCTCACGTTGCTTCACAGTTTAGGAGGTTTCAATCGGCTCAGTTGCCTTGCTCTGTGAGGAAGCAGAACATCACAGTAGGGGAGCAAAGCAGCTCACCTCTTGGTGGTCAGGAAGGTGGGGGGGCACAACCCCAGTGACCTAACCTCTTCTCACTCACCCCTACTTGTAAATGGTTCCAACATACCCCAACAGCACCTTAGGCTCTATAGAGAGCAACCCTTCAACCTGTACCGATGGGGAACATTTAAGATCCAAACTGTAGTATTTTGGGCTTAACATGTGTTCTGGATGGCTCCATTTCCTAATGTTTGCGCTGGCTATAAGGAAACAATGCTAGCATCACCAAGACAGAAGCGGGCTCCATTTCCTCTTCTCTAGAATTTCTTTTTTCTTTCAAATTTATTCAGCTGAGCCATGTGCCAAATGGTATAGAGAATTCTAATGAAGAGAACACCTCCTTCTCCACCATAAGTATCAAAGCAAGGAAGAGGTCTGGTATGGTTGTGTGTGTGTGTGTGTGTGTGTGTGTGTGTGTGTGTGTGTAATCCCAGAACTTGGGAGGCTGACGCAGGAAGATTCCGAGTTCAAGACCAGTCTGAGCTATATAGCAAGACCTACTCGATACACACAGGGCTCGTTGGTGTAGTTGTCATTGTTAACCTTGTCACAGTGCAGCCTAAGAACACAGAAATGACAGAAGCTTTAAGTGTGCATGATAAAAATCAAGAACACCAAAAAGGCTGAAACAACACTGTGGCAGAGCTTGCCCTTGGTGGTTTAACATCAAATCCAAATAAACTGGGATCAGCCCTCAAGAAAGGAAGATGTCAGAATCCAAAGGACACCAACTTAGGATTCCTGAGCTAAAAGGTCTTTCTTCACAAGCATTTAAACTGAGGTGCAGAACTATTCAGAGGTTAGACTAAATTCACACAGGGGCTACTGGCGAAAGTGCTCTAGGCATCTGGCTGTTAAAACTGACAAAATGTCACCAGTCATCCTCTCAAACACCAACACAGCAACAAAACATTTCTGAGGAAGGTTTTGGTGCACCTACTGAAAATCTCCTAACAGCACTCTGGGTAACCACTCATTCTCATTAAACCACTATTACACAATTTCTATAGATCTCTCCCCACTACAAGCCTTGAAAAAAAAAATACCAGCTGGTCAGATGACATGCCCAAGATATATATTTGCAATTCTGATTTTTCCTGAGACCAGGTCCTTACTCAGTAGCCAAGCTGTCCTGGAACTCACTCTGCTGCCCTGGTTGGCCTTGAGTTCTACCTCAGTCCTTTGAGCAGTAGGACGGACAGGTGTATGCTCTCATGCTCACAGTTTACAGTGGGAATGACATTTTACACCTTGGTAGCACAGAATATTCAAACTACAGCAACTGTGTCAAGGAAAAGGGTAGTGGAGAGGTTTTCCAGAACATATACTCCATTCCATACTAAGGCATAAAAGAACAAATGAGAAAGCTATGTAATTGCAACTAAGCATTCATATACATAATAACAATATACTTTCTAGTCATGCAAACAATCAGAAGAAAAGAAAATTTGGTAGACCACAAACTTGGCTCAGTAATTTTAGAAGACTAATTTAAGTTTTACTAGTAAAAAATAAAAAAGTTAAAACAAGTATTTAATTTGCCCACTTCAAATCACTTGACAAATTTATAGATTAATTTAAATGTACTTTATAGAATATAAACTTTTAGATATGTAGCACATTAAATCTGAACTTCTCATCCAGGTATAATTGTGAACATGCATGCAAACCCAGTATGGGGGGGAGGGGGTCCCGCAATAAGATCAGGAGTTCAAAATTGTCAGAAAGCAAGTTTGAGACCAGCCTGATAGGTTACATAAGACCATATCTTGGATGGGAGGGAGGGAGGGAAATCCAGAGACTTAAAGGATGTTAGAGCCTTTTCTAAAACATTCAGGAGGTATTCTGGATTTTAGGTTTTCATAAAATCTAATATGCTGGCAACATGTTTCCATTCATAACCTAGATGCTGCATCTATTCCTCTAAGGATGGACCCTACCCTGGTGGTTCCTCACATGTTCAGGAATAAGGAACATCCATAATAAAGAATGCTTTATGTAAAGCTTTTTAAAATTTTTCTGATGGTAGATTCTTTAAATGTTATCTTCATATTTAACATAAATAATATGTATATAAGCATTCTTTTGCCAATATTCATTTTAAAGTTTTATAGTAACAAATTTAACCCTCCCAGGCACTTTTTAAAATTTTATTTTCTCATTCTATACAGAAATCTTGTGTGATTCCTTCTTACATTTATTAGGTCCAAAATGTGCTGGTGGAAATTTAAAGTCCCAGCCTTCCAGCTCTCAACCTACCAGGCCCACTCACATATGCTACATAATCCAGTTCCCTTTCTCAGGCTAGGAGTGAGGAAAAGACCTGAGAAAAGAAGTTTCAAATTCCAGAAGGTTAGTATTTGCCCGCAGTGTCCCACAGCTTCTGATGCCTTACTGCTGAGGAGGTCCTAGCTACTCCGTTATGGAGTCTTTTCTCAGCATTCAAATTGTCACTTCAATGGAGAGCAGAGAGTCAGCTCCAAGAAGAATCAAGAGGGAATGTATGCTCCCGTTCAACTCTCACCCAGATGAAGGATGGAAGGAGGACCCATCTCTGTATCACATGTTCAGTAGAAAAGAAGAACCCCTCCTCTGCACAGCTGATCCCCAGAGCACACAATCTCCTTCCTTAACGACAACGGCTGGGAATAATATGCTACACTTGAATTGTACCATAGGAATTTCATTAAATGGGAAAATGATGCAAAAAGTCATACTGAAGGAAGTATCATTTATGTTGGTTTTGAAAAAGGAATGTGACCCAGTGACCTGAATGAATAGGGAAAGGCAAATGCATGATTAGCACCCACACCAAGTGCAGTTAGAAACAGGGTTGTGTGCTGTAGAATAACCCTTCCATACACTGTGAAAATGTGTTGCTGTTATTGTGAATAAAAAGCTGACTGGCTGAGAGCTAGAAAGGATTTTCGGAGCAGAGAAAATGCTGGAAAGAAGGATGGAGTCTCTGGAGAGCAACAGGCAGTTTCAGGGAGAGAAGCAAAATGAATGTGCCGTTTTGAAAGAAGGTACTGCCATGTGGCAGAGGGTAGATAAGAAATATGGATTAATTTAAAATGCAAGAGTTAGCTAGTAACCAGCCTAAGCTATTGGCCAAGCATTTATAATTAATAAGTCTCCGAGTGGTTATTTGGGGGCAGAGGCAGAGACACAAAATCCACCTACAGTGTTAGGTTATCTAACACTGTAGGTACTAGTGCAGGTACTAGTGGAGACAGAATTATAAAAAAAATCAACAAGTACTAGTGTAGGTACTAGTTGAGGGTACTAGTGGAGACAGAATAAAAATCAACAAGTACTAGTGTAGGTACTAGTTGAGGGTACTAGTAGAGACAGAATGATAAAAATCAACAAGTACTAATGTAGGTACTAGTTGAGGGTACTAGTGGAGACAGAATGACAAAAATCAAGAAGTACTAGTGTAGGTACTAGTTGAGGGTACTAGTGAAGATAGAATGATAAAAATCAATGCCGACAATATAAAATCAAATTGGTAATAATAATAATATCCACAACAGATATGGCTATTGCATCTGTCCTAGGGGCATGCAACATGTAACTATTAGAACTTCTTATATAGACAGAAGGGGAATTGCTCCTGCATAAAGTGCAGTGAATGAGAAGGCTGGCCAAGGATTGTGAGGAAGGCACTTGGTTCTTTTCCAATTAGGTCCGATTCAGAAACAGTGGGATTCTATGGATAACCTGGGTGAAATAAGGGTCAAATATCTGTGCTGGGGAATTAAGAAGAGGGCTGCCTGAAGGTTCTAGGGAAACCAATCTTACTTAGTAAGCACTCAGCCAGCAACTAACATTTTTAGGATTAAGTGGAAACTGTTTAATCTGGACCTGCTATAAGGAAGAGACTGAGAACTAGCTCAGAGACCCAAAACAACCAGAATGAGAGAGGCAGAAAGTTTAGGCAGGTACCTGTTGCCATGCGAATGCTTCTACAGGCATGGTATCTATATGGCCAATCATCTTGTGCAATTTACATGATGTTGTATTTCACAGAGAAAACACATTATACATGATGAACATTTTATATCCAGATCAGGTATCACTAGTCTATGGCTATCTTTAAACATCTGTAAAATAAAATGCTTTTATAAAGGCAATCTAGGTAAATTAACATTCTGAACATGTATCCCTCATCTTTGTAACAAGAACAAAAAGACATTTACTAGTTAAGAAGGTGGAAACACAAATCCAATATTAGTATGGTGTCTAGAACATAGTAAATTATCAGCCAATACTGGTTACTACATCTTCTTTTTATTAATTCTCAAAATCTGTTTATGATCTAGATCAGTGGTTCTTAACCTTCCTAATGATGCAACCCTTTAATACAGTTCTTCATATTGTAGTTACACCCAGCTATAAAAAATGATTTCGTTGTTACTTAATAAATGTAAATTTGTTATTATTATGACCCATAATGTAATATGTGACCCTATGGGGACTGCAACCCAAAGGTTGAGAACCACTGGTCTAGATCTTCAAATTATTGACTAGACCTCATTTTTCCACTATATTTGTCTGCCAATACAAAGAGAATAAAGATTAGCTATAAAATTGGCTAAATGCAACTAAAAAGTACATCCATAGCCCCAAGTCAGTAAATACACTGCTGAAAGGACAATAAGTGACTTTCAGATTGTGTAATGTTACAAATTGCTTTGGCCTATTCACTAATGTGGAAAATTTATGACTTCCTTTGGAAGTCAGAGATTTGACAAAATACAAAAAGAATTAATATAAGAATAACTATATGTAAAACTAAGAAAAAAGAGTTTAAGGAACCACATGATGTGAAAATATTTACTAAAGTAAGGAATGTAAATTTTAATGGAATAACCATTTCTTGGCCAGTATCTCCAAGGCCCTCTAAGTTAAGTCATAACCTAAAGTCACTGACAGCTGCACTAGTGAGGCAAATGCAAAAAGCCATACACGTCGTGAAGCACAGCAGGAAGCTGTGAGAACAGTGGCCAGTCATGCCCAGTACAGAGCAGAAAAAAGAACAGCTATGAAGAGCAAAGCATACATACTGTCCTGGCTAGTTTATTACTAACTTGACACAAACTGACGGTGATTAGGAAAAGGTACTTTCAACTGAGAAAAGCCACCATGAGATTTACCTGGAGGCAAGTCTGTGGTGCATTTTCTTTTCTTTTTGGGGGGAAGAAGAGTTTGAGTCAGGGTTTCTCTGTGTAGCCCTGACTATCCTGGAGCTCATTCTGTAGCCAGGCTGGCCTCAAACTCACAGAGATCTCCTGCCTCTGCCTCCCAAGTGCTGGGATAGATGCAAGAGGACCCAACTCATTGTGCATGGTGCCACCCCTGGGCAGGTGGTGGTTCTGGGGTGTATAAGAAAGCTGAGCCAGCCAGAGAAGAGCAAACCAGTAAGTAGCACTCCTGCATGACCTCTTCAGTTCCTATCTTGACTTCTCTCAATGATGGACTATCATCTAAAATGTAAGCATTATCCCTTTCCTACTGAGTTACTTTTTCTCACTGTGTTTTAGAATAAAGCCTAATTAACACAGAGACTGATTTCGATGCAAAGACCAGCCATGTGCAACCCCTCTAGTTGTTTTCCTCCCTTTGCCTAGCTCAGACGTACTCCATCCAAACAATCACCAATACTCAGTGCAGATGACAAAAGAACAAAGACTTTATTATGCATGTAATATAAGCCTTGATGTCACTGTTCCTCAAAGGTGTAGTATACTTAGAGGTACAGTGTGCAAATGCCTACGTTAGAATCATTTTAACACAGCTAAAAATCACTGGAGAGAAGGGAGTCTTTACTGAGAAAATGCCTCTTAAGATTGGGCTTTCAGCAAACTTGTTAAGATATTTTCTTAAGTAGGGTTGATGTTAACAGGCCCAACTCATTGTGGGTGGGGCCATCCCTGGGCTAGTGATGAGTTAGCTATGATGAGAAAGCAAGTAAACAGCACCTCTCTATGGCCTCAGCATCAGCTCCTGCCTCCAGGAGCTGCCCTGACTTCCTGCAATGACGGAATAAGATGTTGAAGTGTAAACCAAATACAATGAAGCCTTTCCTCCTCAATTTGCTTTTGGGCAAGGTGTTTCATCAGAGCAATAGCAACCCTAAAACATAGAGAGAGAATGTCAAAGAGTTCAATGTTTAAGAAGCTCCTCAGATGATTAGATACACATTAGTGAGACACACTCCTCACTGTTAATAATAAATTTCACTCCATAAAATGTGCTGGTTTATTGTCTAAGTCTCTTGCCTCATTACCATTTCATTCTATTATAAAATATTTTCTTTCCTTCTATTATGAGCTAATAATACTAAGTATAATTAGGGAGTTTTCATCATGATTCAATCTCATTTTCTATTTATAACTTTTATGTAAAATCTATGTTAAGTATGTGTTCAACAAATTTCCATAAAACACAAAACAATATGGTACGGTGTATTTCTTTCATTCACTGATGGCTTCCTTATTTTTTTATTTTCTATAATACTGATAATGATTGAACTTTTCTCTTCCCATGTTGTACAGTATTTCGCATTTCAAAATTATTCAAAGCCAAGTATTTTTTTTTTTTTTTTGGTTTTTTCGAGACAGGATTTCTCTGTGGTTTTGGAGCCTGTCCTGGAACTAGCTCTTGTAGACCAGGCTGGTCTCGAACTCACAGAGATCCGCTTGCCTCTGCCTCCCGAGTGCTGGGATTAAAGGCGTGCGCCACCACGGCCCGGCCTCAAAGCCAAGTATTTTTAAAATGTCAGGAGCCTTCATATAAACATTGACAGATCTACCTATATGACAATTCAGCTTTCTTTCAGTAAATTTTTGAGAAGAAAGAAGTCAAGAGTCAGACTAAAAGCAGCAGTGAGCTTCTGCCACCAGGCAGCAAGGATTCCAACTGTGGGCAGGTAAGGGGTCCCAGAAGCTTTCTCCACAAGGCACACTTTATGCCAGACAGAAAAGGTTCTTGGTTCAGCGTGAGTGTTTTGAGTGCGGCGACTCCGGACTGTTCAGGATCCTTAGGATAAATGAGAACTGGGTATTTGGCATTAAATAGGGTATCTGTACCACCCCCTCTATGGTTAGAAAATCCTGTGAAAAAGAGAGCAGAAAGAGTGTGAGAGCTGAAGGACCGAAGAGACGTGAAATGCTGCATCCAGGGCGTGACACAACCAGAAGAGGCTCAGCAGCTGTGCTCGCCTGTCAACAGCCAATCACGGATCATGTAGGGGCTGATAGGACCACATACAACCCCTGATGAACTACTGACAACTTTTTTAGACCATACAAAGCAAAGAAGCATGCTACAACACAGATAAACTTTATAGTAAATCCAAAGCAAAGAAGCACGCTACAACATAGATAGATCCCAACACAGAAAAAACATAAACTGTATGATTCTGTTTACATGAACAGTGCAGAACAATCAAATCAATTGGCCATTGGGGGAAAGGGGGAAGGAAGGGGTGTGGCTGCTAATTGTGTGATGCCTCTGTAGGATAATAACATTCTAAATGATGTTTACAGTGATGGCAGATCAATTCTTAGGAACTTACCAAACAATGAATTGTGTACTGTTTTGCAATTCTGTAGCTAGTATAACTGGAAAATTTTACACTTATAATTGGTGATATAAATTATATCTCAATCTAAATAATAAGAAACTGAAACTACAGAAAAGCATTAACAAAGATTATCAAAGATGTTATTTACTTAACATGACAAACTTTTGGACTAATTCAGATGAAATTAAGTCCCAGAAGCTAAATGAACCACTAAATTCAAAAGGTGACTTATACTTCTCTTATAACCTTAAAGGAGTTACAAACTAAAGATTTCCTTTAAGTGTTTTCCAATTCGTAACCAAATGATAATAAATGTGTCGTGATGCGTAAGTGTGCTTTTGCTATAGGCATTTTCACTCTTGGACTACAAAGTCTATCTGGAACAATCTAATAGCAAAGAGAAAAAAGTCATTTAAATTAGGCTATTAGACAGGGCAGTGACATTTGATGTATTTAATGTATTTCCCAGACACTATCTCAATGCTTCCCATTTCCCAATCAACAACACTGCTCCAATCTAATTGGTCTGGCCATCCAATGCAATTGGCTTCCAATTACATTTCATTCTGAATTAATCTTCATAAGTGTACCAAAGCAAAGGAAAGGCAATGCTGATTGCCAAAGCAGAGGCACTAATATGCCTAGCCAGTTTCTTAAAGTGAACTCAGGGAAAGCTCCCAAGTCTGCATTCATTGGTTGAGTAATCTCTCTAAACATGGAGTTTATAAGAATTCACCTTCTACAGGCAAGATGACTCTGCTTCCAGAGTGCCTGGGGAAGTGATGCAACCAACAAATAGGCCTACATCAGCCAACAGGCTCTAATGGACTGTGCCTTGCTCTCTGGCAACATGTTGCTGCACTCCATGTAGAAATATCTTCTAAAAATCATGGGAGGACTGCACTTTCTCACAGAAGAAATTAATGCCTGTTTACTCTTTGAAGCTCACTGATAGTCTGCATCATCATCTAGGTTGGACTCAGAACTCAAACTTCCACCCCTCCCATGATCCCTCTGGCCTTGCCACCTGTATGTGTGAAACACAACTGCAGCTCTCTTGATTTCATACTCCTGTGATTTCTGTAATTCCCTACCTCATCCAAATTACCATGCAGAGCCCTGAAGCAACAATTTAGAAGAATTTCTGCTCGACTCAAAGTTAACGCAACCATAAAACCTTCCATAAACTTAGCAGCCTTCTTACCACCCAGGACCTGCTTACTACACAACTAGTCTGATGTACCCACAGATTTACCATTTTCACACTGAATAAAAAAAAAAACTAAGACCAATGTGTAAACAGAAAGTCATAAAATGTTGATGCCCATGAGGTCATAACTGAGTGTACAGTCCAAAATTGAAAAAAATAGTAAAAGATAAATTATACTAATGCACACAAAATATAGATTACACTCACATATATACATATGTACTCGATATGCTTAGGGTTTACTGTGGATTTTAGTAATTTAACTAAGATTTTCAAATCACACAGCAGAATAGCTTTTGATGGTATAGACAACACTGGAAAACAGCCCAGCTTACTTTCTAGCCACATCAAAGTCCAATGTTAAAGATCTTCAGAAAATCGGAGGCATTCTTCTAGAGGATTACATTCATCTCTTAAGCAAGCAAACACTATGGGCCTACAAACAAAATGCAAACAGAGTGTTTTCTTGGTTGCAGACATGTATTCCACAGGTGCAGAAACATAAATCACTTTCAAGTTCTTCAAGAACTTCTAAGCTCAAGGTTTGAACTTTGCTATTAAAAACTGGCTCCTTCTATATACTCCACCCTATCTTTATTACCTACTGCTGTCCTCATCAACTCTGCCCTGGACATGCTATTCTCGCCCACTCTGACACACTACTATAAAAAATTGCCACAGGCAAGCATGGGGAGGAGGTCCATACTGTGATCCCAGCAGTTGGGAGGCTGAGGTGGGAGAATTCTAAGTTCCAAGCTACTCTGAGCTGTTTAATGAAGCCCTGCCTCAAAATCCAAAACCAAACCACAAAGCCAAGTGCACATACTACTAAAAGAAGCATCTAGACAGTAGTGTTAACCACAGTTAAACCTCAGAGTGATGGCAGTTACCCCTCTTCCCATTCTACTCCGTTGTTCTTAAAATATATCTCTAAAATTACAGATTGTGGTTTGACAAATATACTTTTAAAAATACAGATTGTGGTTTGCCACACAAAAGAAGACAAGGAGCACAGGCTGCTCTTCAAAAGAACCAGGTCTGGTTCCCAGCACCCCCATGGTAACTCACAACCATCTGGAACTCTAGTTCTAGGGCTTAGACGGCCATTTAGGACACCAGGCACATATGCACATGGCATACATACATTCAGGAAACCCTGATACACTTAAACTTTTCAAAGTAATTTTTTAAAAGAAAAGAGGAAATAAAATGGGGGTTGTGCTCTGGATCTGAGCTTATCCTCTTCCAGAATCATCCAAATCTTATCACAAACTATTTGGAAGCATCCACAGCCCAATTCCAGAGGAAAACTAAAAACAGGTACCAATTACTCATTTTTAACTTTGGACTTAGCATGTTAGCTGTGGTTCTTGAACATGGACATCTATCCAAATGAAGAATACGCACATCTACTAGAATGTGCTAGCACACAGCTTCTTAAACATGCCCCGCCCCATGGACTCTCAGATCCCAGTGTCTGTCTTGAAGATCTTCAAAGTATGATAAAGTATCTTCAGTTCTGTACACAATCTTTACCTATCCAATTTCTATCCATGCTCATATGTGTGCCTACTCAAGCAAGCATTCAAAGTGTAGTTTAATAGAGAAACTAAATTGTATTTTAATTATTAAGACATAGAGTGTTACATGTGTCTGGTAGCTGCCACATTAGCAAATTTAGACAGAAAGTTTCTAAAAGTGGAACAAGCAACAAAATCCCAGCTCAGCCACTTATCACCTAACAACCCATTGACTTTCAGCTAAGTCATTTAAGCTCACTCCCATCTACACAAGAGCAAAGAGGCATATTTAGCTATGAAACTATGGGTAAATATGGCAAAACACACAAATCCCTTCTTCCTATGTTAGCTCCCTTGTTGTCAATAGCAACCTAGGTTAGAAGATAAAATGACAAGCAGCTAACCAAAACCCTGAATGGTAAATAGCAAGTTGCAAATGGTAGCTGTTTCTAGAAAGTGAAGTTGAAATTTTCCATCTTCCTTTTATATACTTTCATATTACCTAAACTTTTTCTCATACACAAGAAAATTTTATTTTGAATTTTAAAAACTGAAGAAGTGTAAAGGTATTCTCCAAATCTGCTCTCTTCTTCTTCGTATTACTTAATACAGCAGACAGACATGCAACCTCAGCTGGAAAAGAGAAGGGAGTATGGAAGCAGTAACCGATGCTTACGTCTTGAGCCTACACTTCAGGTGCACTGACTGCCCAAACAATGTAAGTAAAGCAGTTAAGTTAACCTGTGAATGTTGCTGCCCTTTGCTCAGGTTTCTCTTGTCTATGCCAAGGTGACAGTCCTTCTGTGTCTCAGGATAAACTATCACTGGGTTATTTTCCGCAAGAAATCAGTGTTAGTAAGACAAACGATACTCTTACCTTGTATAAATTAAACATTTTGGAATGTAACTGGGAAAAAATGTATTCTTAAAATATTAATTACATTTGGATTCAGAAATCACATCTATAGGACTAAAGCACTAAAGAAAAAACTTGGATAATTAAGCCTTGATGTCTACAGAATCACTCAACAATTTACAGTGAAACAAAATGAAAACAATAGTGGTGAGCTGGTTAAATAAATATTTACAAAATGAAATACTATGTAGCTGATCAAATGATATAAATTTATTATAATCAATAGAAAACGGTTCAAAATAATATGTATTTGTTAAAAATAGACTATGAAGCTTTTATATATTTATATGCTCTTATACATAAAAAGGTTAAAAAGACATACACCAGAATAGTGTTTTGTTTTGTGGGTTTTTTTGTTTTGTTTTGCTTTTCTGGTATTTTGATACAGTGTTTCTTTGCATAGCCTTGGCTGTCCTGGAACTCACTCTGTAGACTAGGCTGGCCTCTAGAGATCGGCCTGCCTCTGACTCTCAAGTGCTGGAATTAAAGGCAGGTTCCACCTACCAGGCAAGAATGTTTATACAGGCAGCAAAGAAATCATCAGGTCATCTAGCTCCTACAGGTCTTCTGCCACACTCTGAATTTTCTTCCTGTAAGTAGTAAAAAAGATGACTAACAAGACTTTCACTGGTGCAGTCTGACAGGTAATTCTACCAAAACTTCAAGGGCCACATCATTCCTACATGACTTTTCATGGCACAGAAAGAAAAGAAAGCAAAACCCCGTAACACCTTACAATTTATTTTATCAGGCTATCATAACAAACAAAATCTAACTTATGAATCAATTTTTTAGATAACAAGAAAACAGCAAATGAATTCAGTAATAGAGTATGATAGAGATTATTCTCATAAATCAAGGATCCTTTAGTATTAGAATAAAGAGAAATGTTATTACATTAGCCAGTTTTGAATGGCTGATCCATCTGTACTGACTCTACTCCTGATTTTAATGTGAACTAACTCCAGTCACTTTAATAAGAATAATACAGGAACATTACCATATAAGCCAAGGTGGGGGGTAGGGAGAAATGCATATGTACTGAGTGGACTCTTGATTAAATCCAAAAATCACCCTTGAAGAGTAAAAGGAACCAGATGAGAAGGCGAATGCCTGCAATCCTTCAGTAGGGAGGTGGAAGCAAGATCAAGAGCAAAAGTCCACCTGGACCACAGGTGCAAGTACAAAGTAAGTCCTTTCCTCTACTTTGCAGTGCCGTGGTTCAAATTTGGGGCCTCCAGCATGCTAGACAACTGTTTTACCACTGAGTCACACCCTCTGTCAGAAATAATCTTTGGTGTAATAAAGAATAAACTGAATAAATAGTAAAAAGCCTTTCTCAAACATCATGCCCCTCCTGCACCCATTTTCATGAAGCTAATAAGGTACAGGGTGTTCTAAACTTCTCCTTCCAGGTAGAAGAAAGGCAGTCCCAGACGAAATAAGTATTACTATAGTAACTGACATCAAGCATTGAAGGCATTAGTCAGAGTAACCTTAATGAGAGAATAGAGAAATGCTATTATATAAGAATTAAGGTAAAAGAGGCAAATATTAGAAATAACAGACTACCATTACCCAGGAATGACAGAATTTCTTTTTTAAAAAAGAATTTAAAAATTGTTAGAGATAGAAAGGTACAAAACCCTGCACAAATTTTCAAAGTAAATCCTAAAGTATGTAGGAAGGATACCACAGTGAATAAAGACCAGAATACACCTTATAATCTAATACAGAATAAAAGAAAAGTGAAAGTTTCTCATGTTCTTTTTTATCTTTTATCCATGGCACAAAAAAATACAGGCAATGTCAGGTCCCATTCTGAAGCAATTCAAAAACCAGATTCATAAATTCACTTATGTACAAAAATCAATTCCAGAATAGTGTATTCAGCACAGCAATCAAAAGCAATCTAAAATGTCTAGAAATAAATTTAACAGGAAATGTTTAAGACCTATATAAATAAAACTATAAAATTTCACTTACTGAGGTTAAAAAAAGAAAGTATTTTAAAAAGTAGAAAAGACTCACCACACATAACACAACACACACACACATATAAACCCTCACACAAACACACACACATACTCCTCCACACACACCACACACACACACACACACACACATTCCACCACCACCTTCCACTACTGTCAAAGTGCTATTAATTTATATACTTAGAATATTCTATATTAATAGAATTAATCTATATACTTTGCACAATCACATTAAAAATATCATTAGAAATTTTTTGAAGTTGACAAATGATTGTAAATTTTATGTAGAGAATACATGAGTCAGAATGGACAAGAATTTTTCTTAAAGAAAATGTGAAATGAACTGCTCCTACCAGTGTTGCTTTCATACATGTCACTCAGAGATCTGGCCTTCCTACCAGGCCCCCGGTTGTCTTCTGTGGGCAGCCCTGGAAGCCAGGGCACGTCCTCATCTCTTCTGACCACTCAGAGCAACAATGCCCAAAAAGGAGGCCTACTGTGTGTAAGGAATGACTGTCAATGCAAAGACTAATTTAATTCATTAGGACAGACTCAAAGGCACTAATAACAGGAACCCAGTCAACTGTTTGATGGGATTGTGGCAGAGGGGGCTGTGACAGAGTGAATGCATTCTATTGGTTTTCATGCTCGGTATGCAGTTTTGGATTGCCATGGAAACCTAATCAATAATATATAGCAGTACATTTGCATTTCACTTGGTTTTTCATAGATAGCATTTTAGCCTATATTCATCTACTTGACCATATTCCCCGAGTGCTTCACAGGTGGCTAAAAATTCAGCACACACCAAGAATGAGAAGCTATAGATTCAGAAAAGGAAATTCTAAGAGACTGAAGAACTTGCCACCTGCCAGAGACCAGGTGAGCTGCAAGTAAGGTTGTGTCTGAACTTCCAATTTCTAAGTCTGAAACAACTCCCACTGCCCCTCAATTACATTCAAAGTGTCCTAGGGACTTGAGCTTCTGTCCCATGAGTACAGTTAGTTATATTCTGTCTGAACTTGCAGGACACTAACCCAAACCTGACCACAGAGCTCTAGAGATAAAAAGTAAAATACAATAACACCTCATGCTTACCATGTGCCAGATATTGGTCTGAGGGTTTTACAACACCCACACACCATGCTCCTCACTAGTACAACCATGCCCAAGTGATAAGATGTCAAGGATGAGGCACAGAAAAACACTCCCACCAGCAGCAGCTACCTCAAGGGTGAACTCAGACCTGTGTTTCAGTTGGGATGAGGCTGCCTAGTGCCACATCTGCTTACATAGATCACATCTATGTATACCTCTAGGCTAGAGGATTCTCTGTGATGATGAAACACACATATGATGGCACAACGTAAATTACTCATGGTAAGCCTTAATTAATACAAATTACAAGCTAATTGCTCTAGTCTCTCATAGTAATTCATATAAAAGTACTCAGGAGTCTGACTACACACATCAGCACTGTCTTTTGCTGCAGAGAATAAAACATTTTTCTACAGTGTATTGGGTTATTCACACTAAAGGCATAGCCCCCATATAACAAAAGGACAGGCATCTGGAAACCTTGTTCAGCAATCCACTATGTCAGCCCCACTCTGAACCAATAACAGCCTTGCCCAGAACCTGCCCATAGAATCTTCAGAATCTGCCCACAGAATTTTACAAAAATATTGTGTATAGGTTACTCAGTGTATTTTTTAGTAACTAAAGATTATATAACTACAATGAAATTTTGTACTATGCCAAATGAAAATCATTTAAACACTGTAAACAAATCTTAAAAAATCGTATTTAAACCTTTTCAATAATTAGTCCTATTAGTAGCAATAAAAGGAAACTCTAAGTCCTGACCATAAGTAAAAAGTGTCAGACTGGGAACTCTGTCTACACAAGAGACTTTTTTAAGTTCTTAACAGAAGCTTTAAATTTTTCAATTACTGAGTAACATTTAAAATACAAGATTTTATGTTTTTTTAAAAAAAAAAAACTGCTTGTTTTCCAGGAAAACCTACTCTCTACACACAAAGTTCAACAAGAGCTGTGGCCATGCCCAGACAGTGTCACTGGATTAAAATCGCCCGCCTGAGTCACAGAGGCATCTGACTTTACAAGTTCTGGACTAGTCAGTTCCTGACAGAGATCGACAGATACTAAGCACAGTTACTAGACAGATCCTCAGCTAGTAAGTATCCTCTTTAACCTCCTTTTATCTCAAAGAGGGTTTGTTTGTTCTATTAGGTCAGAGAGACAAAGAGAAAAGCTGGATACATTTTTGTTTGTAAACTCTTAAGCCACACTGCTTCCCTGAGGCACTGGCAGGAAGCCATTGGTGCCAAGGGTCCTTTCCCACCCTGACCCATCACTGCACTGAACATCCAAAACCACAAAGACCAAATCTAAAAGCAAAAATGATAAACTGAAGTCATATCCAATGCTTCAACCTCATACCCACTGTGATTCTTTCTTCATCCCCCACCTGGAGGCGCAGTGAATACAACTAAGCCTGCTTCCCAAGGTCAAATCAAAACCAAGTCTCTTTTGAAAAACAATTGCTGTAGTCATTGTTTAACATACAGGCATTTAGAATGTTCATACAGAAAAGTCTAGATTTCCCGTTTCAGGAAGTTCCTGGGAGGAAGTCAGTTCCCCGAAGCTCAGCCACTCCTCAGACCAGAGAAAACAAAGGCAGCACAGGCCTCCACTCCCCAGAAGGACCCAGCATTTCAGAACAGGAAGCAGGATCCTGAGGAGGCAGGATCTTGAGCCCAGGTGCTGAGCTAATGATGGAAGAGCTTACTTTATTCTGTATGCTCCAAGAAGAGTTACAGATTATTTCTGTTGTTTATTTTATTGTACCTAAAGGCTTTTGAAGAACTTTGATTAGGTTCCAATTATAAAATCTTTTCAATACCCAAACAGGAATGTTAATGCAAGCTGTCATCCCAGCCCAAATTAGCATTTTCTTAAGTCTTTGGAAACTAAAGCCCTCCATCCCATGGCTAGAAATTGTAGCCTAGTAATAGCTATGATACAGCAGTACTCTATGAAAAATTATTCCTGATACTGTAAATCTACAATTGGCAAAACACTTTTTTCAGACATTTTCTTTCTCTCTCTCTTATTTTTTTTTTTTTTTGAAAGACTGGGTTTCTCTGTATAGTCCTAGCTGTATTGGAACTCACTTTGTAGACCAGGCTGGCCTATAACTCAGAGTGCTAGAATTAAAGGCATACGCCATCACACCCAGGCAGTTTCATACACTATTTTTATTTTATTTTTTTTTTTGGTTTTTTTTTTTTTTTCGAGACCGGGTTTCTTTGTGGTTTTGGAGCCTGTCCTGGAACTAGCTCTTGTAGACCAGGCTGGTCTCGAACTCACAGAGATCCGCCTGCCTCTGCCTCCCGAGTGCTGGGATTAAAGGCGTGCGCCACCACCGCCCGGCTCATACACTATTTTTAAAGTAATGCGTGTAAAGTTAAGTTCTCCCAAAGAGAAGCAAGGTAAATAAGTGGAAAGTCAGCATCCTTAGCCCTGTCCTCGTTTCTTCTCCTTCCGTCATTATTGGCTTCAATGTCTTTCTGTGTTCGTCAGCTTAGTAAGAGGCTTACACCTCTGGACTGAAACCTCTGACAATACCCACTGACTCACTGCCCCCTGTACTGAACTCATTCACACTTCACCTCCAATTCATATCTAGTTTTATTTGACTGTACTATTTTTAGTTCTTCAATTGGTTAGCTGTTGCTCATTTCAACAGCATTACCTAGTCCTTCTGGACAGCTCAACATAAAAGAAAAGGAAATTGGGATCCTCACAAATGTCCCATACACTTCTCATCCTCCTGGACTCCACTATGGCTCTGTTTACTCTCCCACCCTCTCCACATTAGCAGATTTAAAACACTGAGATATTCGGGTGGGAGTGGCAAATTATATTTGTCTTTTGACACAATCAGCAAACTATCCAGTTTCATTTTCAACATCATAATTATGTAAAAATATTGTTTCCTGTACAGGCAAACAATAATGTTCAGCTTCTAGAGAAAAACAAAATTTGACATCAGTAAACTTGGTTCAAACTCAGAGTCAATGAGTCTCCTTCCTTAAACTCCATTAAATGCTCAAAATTATACCATATTTTAGTTTTCTTTATTCTCATTTTGGGAAACAGAAAACCATGAAGCAACTATTTGATATCCATCTGTACTGATTATACTCATATAATCTCAGTACTATTGGGTATCCACTGCACTAGTCATGGTATCTCAGTACTATTGGGTATTCACCTGTCCTCCCTATACTTGCATTATCTCAATACTATTTGGCGTTCTTCTTTTTCCTTTAGAAGTACTTATTACTCCACAGGTACAAAGAGAGTTAATAAGCTAAACAATGATGCAATAAAGAGAATTCTAAGGCTCAAGGTCCAAGGCATATGCCTGACTGGCAAGGAGACAACATCTTCATACAACTTCATACAGCTCTTAGCTGGACTGATCTTTTTGTCATCTAAGATACCAGATTTCTAATCTCCATTTGCTTAAAGCTACATCTACATACAGAAAAACATACACACACATTCATCTTTAAATTATGTATTTAGCAATGTTGCCACACAGAATAGGTTAAGGTTACAACTCCTGGCAAACAGAAAAGTTGTTTGTCCATAGAAATAAGTTGGTTTATGAAGCAAGCACTATAGAAGAAGCTACACAAGAAAAAAGCGATGATACAGACAGAACAATGCTGAATTTAAGCCTGGTCACATGCTGTTCTTTGTGCTGTAACTTTGGTCCCTAGTAGTTAATGGAGCCTACCCTAGTAGTTAACGGTGGGCCTCCGTTTCACAACCTATTCAAAAGGTACACCACCTCCTTTGTGGGGACACTATAAAGACAAAGTGAGATAAACTACACAAAGTTACCATCAGAGTCTGAGACACTCAGTAAACTAATACTAACACCAGTTCCTACGTTTCTGGAATCAGGGTCTCACAAATTAGTTATAACAACACAAATCAAGCATAAAGGACTTAATCCAAGTCCTATACCTAAGTGAGAATCTAATCATAAAACTAAAGATGAAAAGGAATGTACTACTACACAAAACTTGTTTCAAGAATACAGCTATCCAAAATTGTTCTAGAAGTAAACCCTGGAAAATTGTGATTTCTGAAATTTTTAAAAAATGCCCTTCTATGATGATGATGATGATGATGACGACGACGACGACGACGACGACGACGACAACGACATACTCTCCTGATATGCTATTTTGAAAAACAATATGCAGAATACACCTGACCAAAGACAGGTGAGAATTCCATACATACTACTTTACTAGTTTAAAGAGATTCCAAGATTCAGTTTGTCTAAATTTATGATTTTAAAAAAACAAGAAAATTTTTACATGAATCAACCTATAAGCTAGATTCACAAAAATCAATTCTAGAATTCTGGAGAAAGATTACTACCACACTTGACACATATTTAAGAAGCATGCACAGAAACAAGGTGACATTAAAACTTCTTCCCAAAAGCCACAAATCAGTACTGCAAGCTCCACCCCTTGTTATATAAGCTGGAATCTAAACATCCTGATTTTCAGTTTGCTCCCCTGTTTACTACACCTTATACTAATGACTTAGAGATTTCTGAACAAAAAGATGTTGCTGAAAAAAAAGATGTTCCTAAATACTTGGCTCCTACTTGAAAGTGACTGGTAAGGTTTTTATATGTAGTCATGGTTTAAATCCATGCAGTCTTCCCTGTGTGTTTATCTTTATTAGTATACAATATTATTAAGCATTCCTCCCCCCCCCATTATTGCATAGTCTTTCCCAGCTTCTCCATAAGGTTGGTATTAAATAGTCTTCGGATTCTATTCAGTGCCAATATTCTGCTGTGAAATAGCATTTCCTGTAATCAGTAAAGCCAAGAGGAAACTACTGGGCTTTTTACAATGCTCTCTTGGCTGGGCTATTACTCAATGTACAGTCCCTAAGTAGCACAAATGAGGTCCTCCGTTCAATCCCAGAACTAAAACCGTAATCAATGCTTTTTCTGTTCATCATCAAAAGAATAGGAAGGAGAAAGAAAATGAGTGCTTTTGTTTATGGTGGTGATAATCCCACCTAATTAGGAAATTCACTTCAGAGTACAAGCTAGAGGCAATTCAAAGACACTGAGTGCAAGATCCAGTCACATAGGAGATGGAGCGGGCCAAGGCCCTCAGGGAAAGTCAGAGTGGTAAGTGGAAATGAGTCACAGAAGCAGCATTTACTGTGAGCTAGCCTCGCCACAGATGCACATTCTGATCCATACAACGGAGAGCCCACTGAGCTGAGGTAACTTTAAATCACTGCACCCTTTTTGCTAACCTCATCTTATCAATTTGACTTCTCTCATATTCCATGGTCATTTCTCATCTCCCCATACTGAAGGCTGTCACTCACTTCTCACCAACTTACCCACCATAAGTTCATTGTTGCTCCAGAACTCCTCTTCCCACAGCAGGAACTGTGTCACTCACTGCTCCAATTTCATTCCATTTCCATACTACCAATCATCTGCCAATGCCTAAGAGTGTCTACAAACCATGGGAACTGTGACTCTACCAAGCAGTGGGCTTAACAGGTCTGAGACCAGTGTATGCTTCTGCACTTAGCTCCCTAGGGAAGCTTTCTAAGTATGTGATTCTTGACCACAGGGAGGCTGGGTCCAGGCTTACAGATGACTTGCCCAGCCTGCAGCTCACTCTCAGCACAGAAAAAGCACACGACCTCTAGGAAGTGTGGCTAACAGCAGTGGTGGATACTCAAACCCTGTTACATCTGTCTTCCGAGGTATCTTCTCTATAGCAAAGAGTTATCGCTGTTCTCAGAATGGGTTTTAGGGGATGATTCTGGTCTTCACTGTTTAAAAAAAAAAAAAATGACACTTTAGGAAACTAGGTTGGTGAGTGGATTAAGACACTTGCCATTAAGCCCAGCCACGTGAGTTCCATTCCCCAAACCCACATGGCAGAAAGAAAGAACTACTGAAAGTTGTCCTCGTGACTTCTAATCTCCACACCCTTCACTGAGGCATGCACCATGTGGGCATGTACACTTACAAATGTAAATAAATTTAATTTTACAAACTGAGGTCTGGAGAGATGGCTCAGTAGTTAACCCAAGTGAGGTTCCCAGCATCCATGTCGGACATCTCGCAACCACCTATAGCTCCATCCACGGGGATCTGAGGCCTCTGAACTCAGTGGGCCCATGCATTCATGTGCATATACACACATTCGCACACATACACATTTAAAATATAATAAAAAAATAAACCTTTGAGAAGATTTTGTTATCCTTCAAAGCTAGTTCCATGCAGAAGTGTGAATGTATCTACAGAGGACAGATTTATGGAGTTCTGAAATTATAGGAAGTAACTACATCATTGAAGGGTTTGTTCCCTCTTCTTTTTTGGAAATAGGGAATTACTTTAGCTCAGCTGGCCTGGAATTCACCAAGTAGTCCAGGCTAGCCTCAAACTCACACAATCTAGACTCAGCCTCTTGAGTGTTAGGATTATAGGAGTACACCACCATACCTAGCTTCATTAAGGCTCTGACACAAGGACTGACTACTAGGAAAGCCCACACCACCGAAAGCATTCTCAAGGGTTATGTACTTGTTCCCTTCCAGGTTTTTCTGGGGACAACCTTCCTGTTCTCACCCTTCAAGGAGCTGGCTAGTCCCCAGCTGGTCTTCCCATGCACCTTGAAAAGACAAATGTAACCTCAAGGTTCCTCAGTACACAGTGCTTTTAGTTTGTGTCTGACCTTTTTTTATGGCAGATTTATGAGCAGCTATTCCTTGTTCATCCTCTCTTGTTTTTGAAAAACATAAAAAATACATTAGTGATCTGTGCACTAAAAATCAGAATCGCTTGCACATATAGCTGTGGCATCAGCAGCAGGAGATAGAAAGAGCTCAATTTCTGCATTCCCCTCTCAGAGGAACAGGAGTCCTGGGAAAGTACATTGAAACTTGCCACATCCTCACCAGTGGAAGCCCATGTTCAAATGTGGGGGTTCAAGGTCAGTATGGAATCCCAGGGACATGTGGAAACCTTACCACAGTGCTCTCATCCCTATTTCCATCACAGAGTTCAGAAACAGGGTTCGATCCCAGGACAGACAGGTACTCTGATACAGGGTTTGTTCTGTACTTTGAGAAACTGCTTTACATGGCTGAGAACAGAGCCAGAAAGAGCCACTCCACATTCCTCTCACTCACTAACTAAGGAACCACACTCCATTAATGGAGAGATCTTCAGATTCAGCCATTAAATAATCAGAGTAGACGACGTAAGATCCTGGTGCTGTGGTAGAGAGATGGAAGCACCAAGCGCGGACATACTCCTGAAAGGCTTTTAAGAGGCCTGTCGGTTTTTGCATCCATTCAGTTTCCATGAATGGAAACTGCATCACACTTATAATGGAAGAGACTGAAGAAACTCTGAGGAGTTATTTGCACTCACACTCCACAGAGAGGACCACTGTCTGCAACCTGACTCTTCCCAACTGTTAGCAATGTATGAAGTGTCACCCTACAGCATGAAGCTCTGCTATTAACCACGTGCTGCTACATTACTAGACACAAACAGCTGTATTCAATCTCAAGAAGATTCAATCTTCCTGATACACATAAAGGCGTTTTCCCTTGTGGGTTGCAGACAGTTTGACTTATACAGAGTTACTAATGTGAAGCAACCAAAAACACTTCGCCAAAAAATAAAATTTATCTCAATGCTACTACATCCTAGAATTCCTAGTATCACCACAGTTTGAAGCCAGCATCAATATCTGCTTATTCTTCAGCCACAAAGACTACAGGTAGCACTACTCTTCCCTGTCACACTTCGGCTGTTAGAGCCCCTAGTAACAAGCTGTTGCCTACAGGCTCCCCTCCCAAGAGAATCCTGCTGTGCTAAGCAACAAGATTAGAACAGAAAAGGCTTAAGTAACCTTTGAATCTACTGAACTTCACAATAGTGTGAAAGCTGCTACAACATCTTGACAAGGAAGGCTGTGAGAGCTACTAATGAAACCACAAGATAAAGTAGGAGACCTCAGACCTCTCTTTCTAAAAGGGTCCTGGCCCTCCTGCCACTGTTTTTTCTCCCAATACCTGTGATGCATTCTATTTCTCTTAAGAGTTCTGATTATGGGTTGTTCCTCTGTGGGCTTTTGAGAGACAGCCTTGTTACGATAGTCTTGCTATGTAGCTCAAGCTAGCATTGAACTAATTCCTCCTACCACCTCCACCATCCTCAGTTTTAAGCTGTACTTTATATTTTTATGTATGTATACTAGTAAACGCCTGTTTTCTTTCCTTCCTGAGAATTCCATGAAGACAGGATCGTGTAAACAACACTTAAATGGTATTAAGTAGAAACTTGAGGAAAGTTCTCAAGTTAAAGTTACAAATGTGTAATTGACTCAAAGTTAGTGAACACCGCTATCATACACATCCTCTTGTCTGGGCTGAAATGAGAGGGTCACTTCTTCCTTGCTGTCTCTATTCTTTGCTTGTTACCATGATGCTGGGGCAACCAAACACTACTACAATTCCACAGGCAGCTTTGTTTGTTTGTGTGACATTGGAATTATCATCTACAAGCAGCACCATGCAGACTACAAGATATCAGTATGATCCTTGGTATCCCTCTAGGTCTGCCCAACCACTAGTCATGTTGGCCTTGAGGTGTGGCCTTCAAAGACTTTGAAATACTAAAAGTCAGGCTGGAAAAGCTTATATAATTAAAAATTAAACATATCTCTTATATCTTGGGAAATACCAAAGTAACATGGTCTAAATAAAACTAGAAATTCTGACGTACTTCCTGATGACACGGAAGGACTGAACACCAGTAGTCTGACAGAAGCATGTAAAGGTTTTAGGGAGTAGCACCATATCACTGTGAATCTCTCTTAGCAGACCACCTGCCTGACCCCAGCCAGATCCTAATCCATGTACTAGTCACACTCACTCGTTCATCTACCAGTATCAAGACTGGGAAACCAGGTAAAGTAGTCCATCCTATAGGGGTTTATTTCAAAACCCCTAGTGAATGCCTGAAACTGTAGACCAAACCCTAGATGTGCTGTGAGTTGTCTATAAATAAATATGCAGGATAAAGATTATTTTTTGTTAAACACAATAAAAGATAAAAAAAACAGTAACTGATAACAAAATAGACTGAGTATAACAGAATATTGGAACAAAAGTTATTTAAGACTTAGAAATTGTTTATTTTTTCCATGTTCTTGACTGTGAATAACAGAAATAAAAACCAGAAGTAAAATCTTAGATAAAGCATGCTTCTGTTCCAGGGATCTAGAAACCCACAAAACAGATAAAGCATCTTGGGGAACCTCCGGTAGGGAGGAAACAGGCAAATAACTGTATGGGTATAAAACACTGAAACGACCTAAAAATAAAACTCTCATCTCACTCCGAGACCCCAGCAGAGTCATCAAAGAGGTCAAAGAGCATGTAAAGTGACACTGATGAGGAGCAGCCCACAAGTCTGACTCCCTGAGCTGAGGGGCAAGGAACTTCAGGAGGGATGGAGCAGAGAGAAGTCAAGGCAGGGAAAAATAGATGGAGATGTCGGAAGAGAAAGTACAACAGAGAGCACAAGCAGCCACCCAGCCCACCTTTAGCTCTGCCTCTCATGGTGCAAACGACAAATGACTACTATCACAGGGAAAAGCAATACAATCCCTAAAGCTGTATCAAAAACCCAAATGCCATAGGGTTGCAGATATGACTCAATGGTAAAACATGAGCTTAGCATGCAAGAGGTCCTAAGTTCAATGCCTAGCACTGAAAAAGAATTCACATGTTGTATCTATGCTCATTTCAACTGCCAAACCATCCATAGAAAAGAGACCCTGCAAAGTCTAATAAGGTATTACCAACTTTGGTGCTAGCACTAATGCTCCCACCTTGCTTTGCTCTCAGTTCATGAGACTCAGCAAGCAGTGGTGGCTGTTCTAAGAACATCAAAGACAACTCCTGGCTATGGGTTTAGAGCCTATCATTCTTAGTGATGAAGAAAAACAACATTCAATCTCAACTTGATATAGAGACCATGTAAGAAGTCCTGGATAATTGCTGGGCTTGGGATTTTAAATTTTAAATTTTTATTAACAAAATGTATTGTCTTTATTTATAAAACTGATTTTGATTATAAATCTGATTTTCAAAAGTAAACTTGAAGTCCTGGTATGGGCAGGTCAGTGGTACAGCTCTTGTCTATAATGCCTGGGCTCCATCCTCAGCACTGAAAAAAATAAAAAGGCTACTTGAAAATGGAATGTTTCATTTGATAGATATATTTTATATTTTAAAATCCATTCTTACCTATCATTTATAAAAACAGATAGCAAATGCGTCTGGTCACCTACTAAGCACACACTCCCTTATTACTTGCTAATGGAGCCCGTCTGTTTAGGGTACCTTCAGCAATAGTAGCCCTGCATTGTCTTAGGCAAGATCCTCAGATCCTAAGGACATCACTGCAAATCCAACTCCCCTTTGGAGACAATTTTAGATGTGAGATTCAAGAATGGACTTAATAAAGATTCTGGTTAGGCTCGTATGTTGGGTGGGCTCGCAGGAAATTTTCCATGCTCCTAGAAGAGAAACAACAGAAGAGAGAGGCCATCTGTCTCTGCTTTTGTTTGATTCATCTGGCTGTGGAGCTAGAAGCCCTGGGGCAAGCCTGGTAAGGTGCTAAGAGGGGCCTGCAAGGAGGGGGTGACAAGCATCAGAAAAGATCAGAGCCCTCCCTACCTCTAGACTGTTCTTCATGTGAAATTAATTTTCTCCTTGCTAAAGCCCAGCAAAACTAGATGCTTCTACCAGCATCCTGCTAAAGCACTGGTTGATGGATAACTAAGTTTTGTCAATGCTATATAACAGCTGAAATTTTACTTTAAAAAATGTTCAATACATTTATACAAATAAATAGACAACCTTTCCCTCCTTTTGTTTTAGCCTTAAGTATAATATATATTCCTTTCTAAAAATCATTTTTCAACTTCTTAAAAAAATCTTTGTAAAGACAGGTTTTGAAGCAATAATCATTCAACTTGTATGCGCTCTCTTTGGTGTTTACAAAGGCTGATAAAAAAAACTCCATGCCACCTCAGACTCACAGTATTCTGAACTCTGGATTAAAATCAGCCTTCTACTAGGCATGGTACTCATGTTTAAATCCAAGCACTTGGGAGGATGAGGAGGGGCAAGGCCAGGCTCTGGTACGTAGTTAAGACCTTATTTCAAAACATACATACATACATACATAAATATCATTATCATCTCTGGGCTTTTGGTTTCTGCATGAGACCCTGGGTTTAATACCCAGATACCGGCTCTGCTCTCTTAGCATTCCACTCTGCGGCAGGGTTGGAACCCCATGTCGTGGATGTATAAGTGTGTATCTGTACATACACAGAATACTCAAGTGCACATGTGTATGAAAACATACACGTATGTGAACCTAATGTTAGCAGAAGCTCCGCTGTTAAAGACAACAGATTACGAGAGTGTCAGGATCCAAATGCAAGCCTAGGGGCCACAAGCCAAATGCTTTCTTGCAAAAGGCTTCACAGCTGAATAAAGTGAGCAGCATTTCCTCCTTTGCAGTACACAGAGAAGATGTTATTTGCCTGTCTTCTTGGACACACATGATCTACAAATGCATTCCTTGTGTAACTGCATGTTGGCCTTTTTTATGTGTGTATAAAAGAAAATCTCCATTGAAATCACTCAAGGCCATGTGTAATTCCATTATTTTCAGATTTCAACACAACTTACATACTTAGCTTATTATATACAGCAAATGCCTTCAGAAGCTAAACAAATGAACCTATAAATCCTGCAACAAAATTCTACCTATTTTGAGCCTAGGTATATTTGCCATTTGCAGCTGACACGTCACTTGTCCTCTCAGAAATCACCTGAATATGAAATGTATGGCCTCAACTTGGATTTGGTTCTCAGGGGGCTCAATACCAAAGGTAGACCTATTTTCCACATTGCACTTTTTCTTTCAATGATTTTTTTTTCTTCCTATTTTTTTTTCTTTGAGACAAGATGTTACTCTGTCACTAGGCTGGCCTCAAACTCATAGCCATCATCCTACCTCAACTTCCCCAAGAGCCAAAATCAGGCAGAGCTCTGGCAGAGAGAAGGTTATATACCATAGCAAACAACACACCTACAAGGTAGAAAAATCCTATAAAATAGTTGTTGGAAAACACCAGAAAAAGCCTAAAGTCAGCCAATATGTCAATAATAAATCCTTAATTAGCCCCCATGCTCACAGAACACCAGGATACAGGATCATCACCAGACTCGCCCTCTTCTGATATACCACATCACACTCCTGCCTTGTGCATTGCCTTCTGGCTCCTTTCAAAACTCTGCCCTCTGGCTCTGGCAGACCATCTCACTTCTTTCTATCTCCCTTTGCAAAACAGGATCATACAAGAAACAACACTTAAAATTGACCAGTGGATGACTGCAATTCTTGTGATAAAAATGCAAAGTTCTTCATGGGTGTTCAGCATCCACATTACATCTGAGCTAGCAGGGGCTGAGAAGGAAGGAATGGTCACCCAGGCTGAGCCTGCCCTGTATGCAGGAAAGGAAGAGAAGAAACATTGACATTTGTTTGGATTTTTAAATATTTATGGATTTTTAGAGGGCAGAATATAGTAATATAGCTAGGCACAACACTGTTTTTAAAAGTCCTAAAAAATAAAGACAAAAAACATAATAAGGCTATAACTGCTTACAAGCTACCAGATTTGAATCAAGATAAGTAGATTTTTATGTTCAATTCACTTATTTTCTATTTTAATTTCAAGATTTTCCAATGCTATTACTAAAATACCAAATTACTTTAATGAGAACTTTATATACAAATGTCTTTTTTATTGGAAGCTCATTAACTTCTATGCAAATCAATTTAACTCTAAATACAGATATTCTAAAGCTATTACCACAAAATTTACAGTGTATGCTCTAACAGAAAAATATTCCATTTTTAAACTAGCTGTCAAAAAAATAAAGAACAAATGGAATATAAACAGTGTGTCTCGGACTCTTGAAAAGGTAGTATATAAAGTACAAATAAATTTGTAATTATCAAGATATTCATCTTACATTGCTTAAAATCTTTCAACAAAAGAAAAATGGTATTTCAAGACTACCCTTTACTGTGGAGACAATAAACATGAGAGTCAGATTTCCACCCAGGCTAGATGACATAGGAGAAGCTCATCCTTCAGCTCTCATCCTTCAGCCATGCAAACCTGGTATGTGAATGTCTCAGTCTAACAGAAACATAGACAGCTAGCCAGCCTCTGAATATTAGCCACAGCCTTCAGATTGTATAATCATTTATAAAAATGTAAATTGGAAGAGTTTGAGCCCCTCCCACACTCAGCTTGAACGCCTGCCCACTCCCTGTGTCTCCAGGGATTTTTGTGGGTTTAGATGCTATGTGACCTCCAGCTGCAACTTCCTGCTGCCACAGAATTCTGTCTCCAGACTGCATCTTGCCTTCCACCTGTGTACCCTTCCAGCATCAGAGCTTGCAAGGCACCTATGCTTCTCTATGCCTGCAGGTATAGGCAAGGAAAAGTGAGTCACACGGCCTTTCTTCTGTATGGTCAAGAGCTGTATCAGCCTGATGCCTCAAGCAGAAGGCTGCGCTACCGAATCAATAAATGGCCTGATAAAGAAGTATGTTGTGAAGGCTGAAACTGGCCTACATCCTCCTTTGAGACCTAGATTCTCAGTGTGATCATGACACACCATTAATCACAGGCACCACGTGAGCAAGACAGTCCCTGGGCACCACGGTGTCTAGTCCCAAAGGCCATCTCAAGAGGGCAATTTGCAGTCTTATATGAATGATCACTATACTATAAACAAATATGGTTTGACTTGATTAGAAAGAGAATGAACCATCAGGCAACTTAGGCAAAGGAACCATTGAAAGTGCTTTAGCTCCTGGCTGCACGCACATTCAAAATGGCATCAGAATCTGTCCATTTCCAGCAGCCTGGGTCTGTGTTCCCCCTCTCCCACAGTCCCAGCACCTACGCACAAAAGCCCAGGCCCAAGCCCAGGCTTCCAAAGGATGTCTAGCAGCTAGAAGCCATTTACAAAGCAGGAAGGGCAGGGTCAAGCAGCCTGACTTCCTGCTAAAGGCTGCGTAGGGCGTTCCCATCAATTTATAATGACACCAGTAAGAGCAGCCACCAAATGAAAAGAAATACAGTAACATTTCTCATTCTGCCTTTTGTGTCTACACCATTTTTTCATTTCTCAGCAGCCTAATACCTTGGTACCCACTTTCATTATATATTTGAAGTGAGATTTGGTCCTATGAAAAGCACCAAACAGATGCAAAAACGGTTGTCAAAAACTAAAAAGCACTCCTCGATCCTTCCTAAGACCACACAATAGTTCTAAACCAAGAAAAGGGTAACAAGAATATATCCCTGTATTTACTTTACTTTTTACTTTTCACATCTAGACTTAATACAAACAGCTGTCATTTCTAAATACAGCTTCACAGGAAGTACACACGCCATTTACTTTATGAAATGTCTTCAAATTATCTGATGAATTTAGTTATTTAGAAGTTACTTCCTCCTGCATCAGCACATAAATAAAATGACAAGCATGAGATAGAACAAATTAATACTACTGAGATTCACAAGATCGCTACTGATAATGGCATTTTGCATTGTGTGGCACCAAACGCAAAGATGCTCACCACCAGTATTCATGAACTACTGAAGCCAGACTGTGGTGGAAGGCCATCTCAGGTGCATATGCAGACTACCTGAAGATGGCCCAAGTCATTCCTGCTAATCCGAAAAAGAACCAGCAAGGAAAATAACTTCAGCTTACAACATTCAATTCTAGCCATCTGACAAAAGAACCTATTCCATCCCGGAAGTGAAGACCAGCCTGGACAGCTATGAAGAATCTGAAATAGAACACCATTTTTCTATTAAATGCTTCCTCTCGTTAGGTTTGATGAATTAATGTTTTCTACATTTTTCTAAGCACTGACAGAGAAAACCATTTACTCCGAGTCAACTGTCACAGACAGTGTCCTCCACTGGTGGAAAGATCACACCATGCCAATCTTCGTGGGAACTAAGGAATCATGGTGAAGCCAGCATAAATGTCTCACTCTTCTACCAGGTGACTAGTCAAAACAAAGGCTCACCAGGGCTTTGGGGAGCTGTTTATTTCAGCAAATATTTACTGACCATCTTCATTCTGGTCTGGCACTGTGCTAGGAACTTAAGGTATACAGAAGAAAATGAAAAATGAAGAAATGATCTCTACCTAAAGCTTAAAACAACTCAAAATTCAAATTTCATGAGTATCCTAAAGAAATCCACCAAATATGGGAAACTAGAAGCCAAAACAAATGAGAAAGAACAGTTTCCTGTACGAGAATCAATTAGTTCCCTTGTGGGGTTAGACACATGATTAAAGTCTGTTATGAAGCGCATTGGCTGGCTTCCTTCTACAGAACAGATTTAGATTACAGCTGAGGAAAACAGTTCACTTGGAGAAGACCAAAAGCTGCCCAGGTACGGTGCTGTCTTTAATCCCAACACTCAGGAAGGGGAGGCAGTGGATCTCTGAGTTTGAGGCCAGCTTGGCTACATAGCAAGTTCCAGATGAGCCAGGGCTACACAATAACTTTTATCTCAAAAACTAAAAGAAAGAGGGAAATGGGGAGGGGCTACAAGCAAACATTAACAGAGAAGCTTACTTGTAGAACAAGATATTTTTCTTAAAAGAAATCATCTAATACAGATTCAAATATTAAAGAGCAAAATCTAAGATAATACCTTAAGTTAGAAGTGATAGCAAAAACTAATTAGCATACACAACTCATTTTTCCCCTGTGAAAACTATGGGATGATTTTACGGGAAATCAAAAGTACTAAAAAAAAAAGAAAAGAAAAATTGACAGTAGACCTAGGGAAACACCTTCATGTGCTGGGAAACTGGGCTTCAAATTCAGACAATAACAAAAGAAGCTTTGCATGTCTGGCCTGCATCGTCAGGAGAGATTCTTCAGCAGGTGCTAGATAAGTTACGTCTAAGGAAGGCTGTGCAGCATAGGGATGCTTTCTGTGTCAATTCAAGTGAAGTAGTTACCATTAACATAGCCATACTGTAATAAAGAAAGCTTGCTTGGTGATACATGCAGAAGATGGGAAGAGCAGAGCACAGGAGTGCATGGCTAAACGTGCCACCTTGCTGACACAGATTATACTGCAGCATAGCAATTCCTTTAGGATCACATATCACAAGCTAAGCTTCCAATGTGGAACTGGCAATACATAGCTCGTTAGCACTAACATAAGATTATTTTAGAAAGTAACTGTAAACACTTGCTCAGAGTGCAGTAAACAGGAACAACCAAACTGTTTACCATTCATCTTTCAATTTGTTAGAACTAACCAAAATAACTTTTCTCTTAAAAGGCACATCCTAAAACACAGGGGAAAATTATTTTAGGAGTATGTAATCAACACCAAGATTCAAAATATTTAATATCAAACAAAACACACCTTCTAGTCACAACAAATATAGGATTAAACGCACAGGAAAGTTGGGTGTGGTATCACACACCTAGTCCCAACACACAGGACAAGAGGCAGGAGATCTATGAGTTCAAGGCTAAATTGTCTACAAAGTGAATTGTAGGCCAGCCTACACAGTGAGACCCTGTTTCAAAAAAAAAAAAAAAAAAAAAAAAGATAAAAACAAACTGATGGTCTTGTTCAGTGGGAGCTTCGTGTGCAAGGCCTTAGGTTCTATCTCTAGAACCCAAAATAAAGTAAAATAACCCAATAACCCTGTAATAACCACGTAACCATCAGGGACATGTCTAACTCTTTCAGAATGCAAAAAAGAAATTAAATAAAGCCATTTGTTCATTAACAACCATTTCTATTAAACAAGAACTGCAAGTCTTGGGGTTTGGTGAGAAACAGAAAGCAGTGTTGACTATACCAAGAACTATCCCCCAAACAGTAGAATGTAATCACTCTGTATAGAGAGCTGCTTCCCATAACCACAAGCCACTGGGTCAATTAAATTATAAAAATGCATACTGCTTTGAGTTCTCAAACCTCCTTATACTTTTTTTTCCCTTTCCTTTTCTTTTTTTGCAGTTTAAAGACGGAAGTTTTCCTCTGGTCCCAATTTCTGTTACCTGGAATCTTGGGGACATTTACTGAGGCCCCAAAGTCCTCATTATGGATTTACTTTCCACCACAACCTACAAAAACAAGTTATTTTCCTTAGTGTACAAACAGAAAGACTGAGGCAAAAGACCATAACTTTAACCCATTTTAAGACTGGGTAGTAACAGACAATTTCACAATAGATGCTTATTTCACAGCAATTTCCTATGCTTCAAATGAAGTCACACATGAAGGAGCATGATAAAACACAACGGCTGTGTATTTACAGGAAAAAAAAAAGTCACATCAGGCCGTTACTAAAAAGGCAGTATCATTCTTCTAATTGGCACTTCTTTGCATTCCTTTCTCTTTAGCGTTCAACTTCCATATAGTACTATTCAGTAAATGAGAATACGGCAGAAGACACAAAGTCTCCTCTAACATCGATCTCTTATCACTTACTCCCCCAAGAACCTCCCGGAGTGTAGACAAGCATACAGATGAGTGAGAGCAGATGTGTAAGGACAGGGGACCTAAAGACAAGAGGATTGTGCAGTTAGTGTTGAAAATATTCACAGACTGAAAGATAAGAATGCAGAAGAACCCTGGAGCATACAGGTCTGGTGGCCCAGGCCGGTAGCGCCAGATGCTTTGGAAGCTGAAGCATGAAGTCCTTGAGCTCAAACTCAGTCAGGATGCAGAGTGAGTTCTGTGTCAGTGACGTTCTGAAAACTGAACCTTGGATTTTAAAAATTAAAAACACAAGTGGGGCTATTAGATTGGTGACAGAATGCCTACCTATCTACCATGTTCCAAGGCTTAATTCCAGTCCCATACTTAAAAAGAGAACAGGGATACTCATTTGACGGCTGACTTTACAGCAGACAGAGGTGTCACCCATTAACTGAAGGCTCTATTCTAAACCCCAAGCCAGACTCTGGGCACTGAGGGAAATAATGACAAGGTCCTGGATCTCCCTGCAGCTTTTTCTCCACTAGCCTGCTTTTTTAGGATGATGTGAGGGCTGTATACTCTTTTTTAATTTTTTTACCCTATGTTTTATTTATTTTAGACCTTCAGTAATCATTATGCAGTCCAAAGACTTAAGTATGATGTACATACTCAAATTTTGAGACCAACAATGCCTTCTCTTCTCACTGAGGTAATTTTTACCAAGCACTCACTGTTGTATTCTGGAGACTGTTTTGTACTTGGCTTTGTTGGGTTTTTTTAATTGTTTTTATTGAGGTATAATTTTTTTCTCTGCTCCCCTCTCCTTCTACCCTCTTCCATGGTTCCCATGCTCCCAATTTACTCAGGAGACCTTGTCTTTTTCTATTTCCCATGTAGATGAGATCCATTTATGTCTCTCTTGGAGTCCTCATTATTGTCTAGGTTCTCTGGGATTGTGAATTGTAGGCTGGTTTTCTTTGCTTTATGTCTAAAAGTCATGTATGAGTGAGTACATATGATATTTATCCTCCTGGGTCTGGGTTACCTCACCCAATATGATGTTTTCTAGGTCCATCCATTTGCCCAAAAATTTCAAGATGTCACTTTTTTTTCTGTTGTGTTGTACTCTATTGTGTAAATGTACCACATTTTCCTTATCCATTCTTCAGGTGAGAAGCATTTAGGTTGTTTCCAGGTTCTGGCTGTGACAAACAATGCTGCTATGAACATAGTTTAGCACATGTCCTTGTAGTACAATTAAGCATCCTTTCGGTATATACCCAAAAGTGGCATTGCTGGGTCTTGAGGTAGGTTGTTTCCTCATTTTCTGAGATATTGTCATACTGATTTCCAAAGGGGCTGTACCAGCTTGCATTCCCACCAGCAATGCAGAAGTGTTCCTTTTACTCCTTTACCCCACATCCTCTCAAGCATAAACTGTCATCAGTGTTTTTGATCTTGGCCATTTTTACAGGTGTAATATGGAATCTCAGAGTTGTTTTGATTTGCATTTCTCTGATAACTAAGGATGTTGAGCACTTCCTTAAGTGTCTTTCAGCCATTTTAGATTCCTCTGTTGAGAGTTCTCTGTTTAGGTCTGCACCCCATTTTTTTATTGTATTATGTGTTATTTTGGTGACCAATTTCTTGAGTTCTTTGTATATTTTGGAGATCAGCCCTGTCTGATGTGGGGTTAGTGAAGATCTTTTCTCATTCTGTAGACTGTCGTTTTGTCTTCTTGACCTTGTCCTTTGCTTGTTTTACAGAAGCTTTTCAGTTTCAGGAGGTCCCATTTATTAATTGTTTCTCTCAGTGTCTGTGCTACCAGGGTTATATTTAGGGAGTGGTCTCCTGTGCCAATGTGTTCAAGTGTACTTCCCATTTTCTCTTCTACGAGTTTCAATGTGATTGGTTTTATCTTGAGGTCTTTGATCAATTTGGAGTGGAATTTTGTGCATGGTGATAGATATGGGTCTATTGTCATTCTTCTACATGTTGATATCCAGTTATACCAGCACCATTTGTTTAATATGCTTTCTTTTTTCTATTTTATATTTTTTGCTTCTTTTCAGGTATTCATAAGAATGTGGGTTGATATCTGAGTCTTGGATTCGGGTCCATTGTTCCTCTTGTCTGTTTTTTATGCTAGTATCAGGCTGTTTTCAGTACTGTAGCTCTATAATAGAGTTTGAAGTCAGCGATTGTGATGCCTCCAGAAGTTCCTTTATTGTTTTGGCTATCCTAAGTTTTTTGCTTTTCCATATGAAGTTGAGTACTGCTCTTTCGAGGTCTGTGAAGAATTTTGCTAGGATTTTGATGGGCACTGCATTGAATCTGTGGGTTGCTTTTGGTAAGATTGCTATTTTTACTATACTAATTCTGCCTACCCAAGAGCATGGGAGATCTTTCCACTTCCTGGTGTCTCCTTCAATTTCTTTCTTCAAAGATTTAAAGTTCTTGTCATACAAGTCCTCCACTTATTTGGTTAGAGTTACTCTAAGACATTTTATATTATTTGTGGCTACTGTGAAAGGTGATGTTCCTCTCATTTCTTTCTCAGCCGTTTATTATCTGTGTAAAGGAGGGCTGCTGATTTTTTTTTTAACTAAAAAAAAAGTTAATCTTGTATCCTGCTACATTACTGAAGGTGTTTATGGGTAGGCTGTATTCTCTTTGTGATATTCCCCAGCACATCAAGACCACAGTTCTGAACATAAATGAATTCCTGTAACTGACAGGAACAGTGCTTTTTTTAACTGGGAATTTGAATCCACAACTTATATACACTAATAGAAAGAGGGAATACACAGCATTATGGCTTAAAGGGAAATAAATTAGACATTGATGGTGAGCAAACATATTTTTCTTCTTAATCTTTCTCATACTGACTTATCATCTTTTCAATACTCACTAAGGACCAATTAGCCACAGTACTTGTTACAGAACTAGACACATAGGAGATCCTGAATAAGTATTCAGTAGTTACTTTCACATAAGACACTGAGAAAAAGTTCCAAATCCTCAGAGATTTTTAAAGCACTGGGCTTAGTGAGTCAAAGAAAAAAGTGAAAATTTAGAAAGAATTTCCAAAATGAAAAGGGTGTTGAGGCTGGAGAGAACTCTGCCAACAGGTGCTTGCCTGTGCAGACATGAAGACCTGAGTTCAATCCCAAAAAGCCACATTAGAAAGCTGGGCACAGTGGCATACATGTATCTGTAACCCAAAGGTTGGTGGAGACAGAAGACAGTTCAATCTCTAGGACTTGAAGGTCAAACAGCCTAGCCTACTTGGAGAGTTCCAGGCCAGTAAAGGACCCTGTTTCAAAAAACCTACGTAGACAACACCTGAGGAACATCCGAGATTGACCTCTGGCCTCCATACACAGGCACTCTGTACACACAAAGGCAATACACACACACACACACACACACACACACACACGTATGCTCTTGCAAGCACACACACTGGGGGAGGGTGAGAGAGATTGTTCCAACTGCTGCTCTGAACTGCTGATGGGGTTAAACCTTGATTCAGAGGGCAGAGACCAGGTTCTGCTTGCCAGAATAAACCATAGTTTTTTGGCAGACCCAGGTGAGGATAGAAGAACACAGGAAGAAATAAGGAAAGGCTTAGAAAGATTTGCAGACCTTTTTGATCTGGAAAGGAGGAGAGGAGGGTCAGCTGATTGTTTCTTCATCACTCAGGTTGATACCTTAATATCTGACTCCCCAGCTTTATTTGTTAGTAAAACAAAAGTAGCTGCTATGGGAGGGGGTCATACAGAGGGTCTCAGGAAGCCCAGAGTGAGCTCCAACTCACAAGGTAGCTATGACCTTGAACTCCTGATCCTTCTGACCCAGCCTTCCAAGTGATGGAATTCCAGAACTTGCAAACCACGCCCAAGTAGTTTTACACAGTGAGATTAAGAATGGGGGATGGGGAAGAGCGGTACATATGTATGAAAATATTATAAAGAAACTCATCATCTTGAATGCTAACGAAATATTAGTTTAAAAAAAATAATGGCAGACAAGCAGGAGGTCAAGGGACAACTAGGAGAGAGGCTGGGAAAAAGCAGCATTTGTGATGGGCTTTGAAGAATGGGTAGGACTTGGGAAGAAGAAGTGGAGGATTTCCATGAACCAGAGTGAAGTGTCCAGCCAATTATGTAGATGGGCTGAGAAGGAAACCTGAGATTAGAAATGAACAGAAGGAAATACAGTTGGAAAGGGAAAGCCAGATTTGACATTACCTGATCAACAGATAAGAATATCTAGCCTTTATTTTGCAAGTAATAGCAAGTAATGAAATTTTTCAATTGATGACATCCATAATCAACACAAGGCAAGAATACTAACTCCAAAGTAATGTAGAAAATGCAAGCATTTCTATCCCTCCCCTTTGTCACTCTTAGAAGCTCAGCCCAGGAGGGAAGTAGGTATTCACTGGCTCTAATATAAGGGAGGGGCTTAACACTCCCCAAAGGTATACAGCTGAGCTTTCTCTGTGTACAGGTAGCACTGACCAGAGCATATTACTCGGAGTTTCAACGCCCCATGCACTCCTCCCAATATACCCATGGCCAGTTCAATGACCCAGAGCATCCCAAATAAATAGGTGGAGACCTTGAGGAAGTGGGAGCACCAATGGATTCACTAGTAAGCTTTCTTGGGCACAAGGTCCAAACAGAATCTTGGAACTTGAGTTTCAATCATGCTCTGGATTAAGATGCCCTAGGTCCCACCAAACTAGTCTCTAGGTAAGTATTATGGGAAGTCTGGAGAAGATGGGTGTGCGACTGCTTTTGTCTAGTAAATTTATTGTAATGTGTCAGCTAATTTCATAGTGTAATAAAACAACACAAATCCACTGTTTGTAAAATATAAAATATGCATTACATATTTTACTATTTAATTATATTACTATAACCATTTAAATAATTATATATTGCTATCTGGCTGCAATTAAGTCAATAAAAATATATTGTCCTCTGCCTCAGAAGATTCAGAAGATTCCATTTTAGAAGAACTGTCTTCCACTAAGAAACAGAACCAAATATCTTCCCTTACGAACATACAAAAAGCAGTAAGGCACACCTGCTTCTAATTTTTCTGTCTCTGTGTGTTTGGTGTACCTTCCCCAATCCCAGTAGCCTAAAGGAATCTTTATGGTTTGAAAATAAATGAAGTTTATCATCTCCAACCTGCTCATCACACAGGCCCTAAGAAACAAACATGCTAATACAAGGAGACTCATTTTCAGCAGTAAGAGAACACTTGAAAACATGATAAAGAGCAATCCAAAAGTATTTTTGTTTGTTTTGCAAACAAAGGACACTTGGGAAAATAAAAGTCTTTAAACTAAAATATTTTAATAAAAGAAATACAATCTTATAAATACAGATTCTGATGCTGATAAATTTATTCACTGTATCCGCCTACTCAGGCAAACCACCCACTGGAAAACTGGGAAGCCAAAAAAAAAAAAATCCAACAGCCTCTGCACCATCTGATTTTGCCATGGGTTCTAAAAATTTATATGCAAGAACATACAAGGAGGTAGAGAAATTCACAGAGCCATGCATCTTTAATTTCAGCTGACAGAGAAGAATGATACTTCAGCTGCCCAAAGTAAATGTCAGCAAGCCAGTTACTTTCTTGATCACAGGAATTACACTGTAGACCCCACCCATCTCCCAGAGGAGACTGTGATTTATCTGCATACAAAGCAGCACACTTTAAACTCGGGTTTGGATACCAAGAAAACCCTCAGAAAGGTATAAAAATCTGTGTTACTCATACCCAAATTATAACAGTGACCTATTGTAAAGACAAGTACAGATCAATTATTTAAAATATTTTCAGAATAATCCTCATGAATGTGAAAGAAAAACAAATGTGGGTTTGGGCATTTCAACTGGCGAGAGAGAGAGAGAGAGAGAGAGAGAGAGAGAGAGAGAGAGAGAGATATTAAGAAACACTTGTCTACAGCCATACACCTGAGCATGCCCAAACTCATCTGAGCTCAGATGCTGAGCAGAGACAGGACCTGGCTATTTCCTAGATGTGCGAAAAGATGTTCCAGAAGACCGGCATGACACAATAATGGCAAGTGGTGGGATCTATTATCTAGATCTATTATCTAGAGATAATACACTCAAATCTCACACACTCATCTTCTGTTACATTTTAGGGAAAAAGCAGTGTTTTGGGCTGGCTACTCTCCAGGAGTCAGGATATATCTACTGTGGAAAGGATCTTCTGTTGAGGGCCAAAGTCATATGGGCTAGCTCAGCACCTGATTAAGAAATAGGGGTCAGCTGGGCAGTGGTGGGGCACTCCTTTAATCCCAGCACTTGGGAGGCAGAGAGGAGGATCTCTCTGAGTTCAAGTCTACAAAGCAAGTACCAGGTCAGTCAAGGATACACAGAGAGACCCTGTCTCAGGGAGAAAAACAAAAAAGAAGGAAAGAAAGAAAAAGAAATGGGTCAAGAGAAGCAAAAGGCTCAGGGTTAATTACTATCAGTTCCTCCCCTGCTACCACTCCTACCATCTAAGAAAAACAGTCTACTTTGTACTAAATAATCATTTTCCCTACATATACACATACACACTGAATAATACAACTTTCACTCAACTATCCAATTTCCTAAATGAGAAATTTAAACACTGACACCAGCTAATGTTCATGCTAAAAATGTAGCACGGTGTGAAAATGTGTAAAATATACATTTATAAATTGGCTTTCTCTCTTTTAAGAATCACTTGCCTGGGTTGAGTATACAGACCAGCTAACAGAGTCTTTGCATAGCATGCACTAGGTTCTGGGCTGGTTCCCTAACACTGCATAAACAAGGTATACCATAGACCTGTAACCCCAATATGCCCATAATCCAAGCACTTAAAGAGATGGAGGTAGAAGGATCAGAAGTTCAAAGTTGTCCTCAAGTAATGTAGCCAGTCTGAGGTACAGAAGACTGTTTAAAATAAATAAATAAATAAAGCCTCATGGAGGAAAACTATTAAAACAATTTGGCTGAAAAACAAATAGATAAAATTACTTTTCCTATAATCTACATGGAAACTAGAATTCAGAGGAAGAGACCGAGGGGAAAATTCCTTCCCTCCTTGGTAATAATATCATCATGAACTATTTGGCACTGTAAATTTCAGGATATAAGAGACTGCGGCCAGCAAGAGCACTAGATAGCAAGGAGTGTTACTGCCACAGCCAGTGCCACCACCACAACTACAATGTGCAAATGGCCCAATCAGACAGGAGACAGATAATTGCCCTCTGTGACAGAGAGACTAGACCACAGCCAAGAATGGATAGGTATCTCTTCTGTTGATTTCTCTACTCCCTATTACACCTACCTATGTAGTTCAAACTCTTAGGTCAAATTGTAAATATAATTTGGTTCTATACATGCTAGGAAAGTGAACAACCAAGTTATATCCAAAGTTTGAAATCAATTAAATTCCTACTGAAGGACGGGGTTATAAGCAATCCTGGAATATGCATGTGTGGAGGAGTGGACATGAGTGTGAATGCATCTGTGTACTAGAGGGCAGACTTGGGTGTCATTCCCCAGGCTCCAGGGATCTTTTTGCTTCCATCTCTCCAGTATAGGAATTACATGGATTCTGAGGTTCCTTGCGGTTGGCATACTCCTTCCCAACCAAGCCATCTCTTCCCCAGTCTTTTCTTCCTGCATCTTTTTAGGCTTTATATGAAGCCAAGACTGACCTTGAACTCATTACCCACCTGCCTCAGCATCCTGTGTGCTAGGATTACAGGTTCCATCATACTGGCTGTCCTGAAATCTTTTACTTTTCCTAGGCTTCAAAGGGTAAAAACAATAGAATTTTGTGGGGTTTTTGTTTGTTTTGCTCCCATATGTAATTTCCTATGAAACCTGTCCTCACAGATATATTTACTTTCTTCTGATAACGAACTAGATAGGATCATAAACACTAGAAATCTAGGAATAAAGTTTAATTGAACTTGATCTGAAAGGATATTCCCATAAAATAAGGATGAAATTCATAACAAAAACAGTATTCTCAGTAATTAAGGAGAAAAAAATTCAGGTAATTACAAATAAAGGGATGTGGGGAAATACAGAAAACTGTCTTATCATTCACAGATCACAAACTGGACTAGCAACACGGAACTACATTGAGAAAAGTGAAATATACACCAGCAACCTGGGAGCCAGCAGAAAAAGGGAGGACAAGAACACCCTTTGCACTCAAAATTGCTACCAATTTCCTAAGATGATTTATTGGGTCTAGAGACACAGGCATCTTAGTTCAGAAGATTATACAGAAATGTTACATGTTCCAATACACACCATACACTGCATTATTTTTATATACCGGTATTTTTTCTATTTAGATTAAAACTAAGATAATAAATAAAAGACAAGTCTTGGTTCCTATTTCCTGAGAAATAATGGACAGAACTCATGATACTGAAGAAAGACATTCCAGGGAGCATCATTAGGAAAATTAGGTATGTTCCAGTGGGTTCCCATCTACCTACATTTGTAAGACATGAAGCCTGAAGCTAGTTACAAACCAATTTCGGATCAATGTTAGGAAAGCTTTCTAGTAAACAGATAACTGAACAAAACTAATCCCACTGGCTATTCAAAGCGACAGACTAACAAACTGAAGATATTATATAGGCAACTCAAGTATGGGGTGCGAGCATGGACTTTAAAACACATTCATTTTTTATTGATTTTTCTTTTGCTATACATTTTTCTTTGCTCCCCTCCCTTTCTTTCTCCTTCCCTTCAACCCTCTTCCATGGTCCCCAAGCTTCCAATTTACTCAGGAGATCTTGTCTTTTTCTACTTCCCATGTAGATTAGAGCCATATATGTCTCTCTTTGGGTCCTCATTGTTGTCTACGTTTTCTGGGATTGTTAATCCCAGCACTTGGGAGGCAGAGGCAGGAGGATCTCTGTGAGTTCGAGACCAGCCTGGTCTACAAGAGCTAGTTCCAGGACAGGCTCCAAAACCACAGAGAAACCCTGTCTCGAAAAACCAAAAAAACAAAAAAAAAACAAAAAACAAAAAACAAAACACATTCTTAATGGGAATTCTGTGATCATAGTTTTTGGGAAGGGCATCAAATGCATTAATGACAGTCATCAAGACCCAGAGCAGACTTCCAGAAAGATGGCACAGTGCTCTGAGATGCAAGTGCCCTGGGTGGATCATTACCTGTCACACATACGTACCAAACTGCCCTACTGAACTCTAAATATGTACAAACATTATGTTAATTAAAATTTTAAAGGAAAAAGATTAATTAAAAAAAAAACTTTGACAGGGCATGGTACACACCTTTAACCCCAGCACTCTGGAAGCAAAGGCAGGTGAATCTCTATGGGTTCGAGGTCAGCATTCTATAACTAGTGAGTTCTAGGACAGCCAGGGCTACATGGCTAATGAGACCCTGTCTGTCTGTCTTCCTTTCTTTTTTAAGGGGAAAAAAAAACCTTTCTATTCTTTAAAACAAATTAAGGAAAAATGATAAGAAAAAAATCCTCACTTAAGGCAACAATAGCTTAGGATTTATGAGCAGACAGTGCAAGTGGATCAGGCAGTGTCCACACATGTACCTCTGCTCAGGAAAACAATATTAAGGGAGCCTACAGAAAAAGATTCTCAAACCCCAGTGTTCCCTACCCTGGAGAAGCGAGTAACTCAATGAAACTCAAATTCCTACCTATCCTAATTGGGGGAAAGGCTGCTTAAGAGAAACCACAAAGTTAGCCCACTTCAGTCTTCCTCAGAGTCCACTTAACTCAGGAACTTTGGCAAAGTGGTTTAGATATGCCAAGACTCACCATCACAAAACAAGGCTGTCTGAAACCAATTCTCATCAAAGTTTGGCTCACCCAAGTCAGAGAAACTGAAGGAACTAGAGGAAGAGTCAACAATAGAAAGAAGCGAACTTGGAAGACGTCCCCAGGGCTGATGCCAGTCTTCATGCCACTCTGCTGAGGAAAGAGCTAAAATAAAACACATACCATCATCTCCCATCAGTAACAAAATAAAGACGCAAACTCAGTCAGAACAAGTACAGAACCGAGTCAATGAGACTCCATCCACCTTGTTCTTAGACAAGTAAGCTGGACAAAATCTAGAACATTCCTAAATGAAAATGGCACAGAATACAGAAAAGAACATTCTGGAATATTTACTCTAGACTCTGAAGATAAAGCTATGGGTTCTGCTTTCTCACATCTTTAAGAAAATGTGCACTGATGGAAGAGGACACTAAAGGAAACAGCAACTGCCACAGGTACAGAAGGGAGTGAGAAACAGATGCTTGCAAAAATTAAAAATATCCAAAGAAACTTCATTCATTTAACCCCAAATTGCTGGCACTCGTTCTTTTTATGCCAAGCACTGCCAAGACAGTGATACAGACAATCTGAGCAAATCCCACAGGAAGGAACAGAGAGAAGCAATTAGAAGTTGAAAGTTTGGGTAGAGATGCCACAGAACTCAGTTATGAATGGCTGGTGTGTCTAAATTAAAAAGTTAAAATGACAATATAAAAAGAAAAACATACATTGGGGAAAATCCTTGCACTACAGGATAAATGCATATATGGAATGGTTTCAGAGTATTTAAAGACAAATAAGGATAAAACAGAAGCATGAACCACTGACCCTATTAAGCTCCCATGTTACAGAAACAAATCTGAAAAGGCAAGTCACAAAGACAAAATATTCAGACTGACTTCTTACAATTTTAGATGTCAAGAAACACTATCTCCCATGTGACAATAATGATATAGATTTAAAAGAGATATCATGTGTGCCTCCGATAAACAAGCAAATCAATGTAAATTACTTCATCCATAGATGCTTTATTAAAAAAATATCTATCAAGCCGGGCGGTGGTGGCGCACGCCTTTAATCCCAGCACTCGGGAGGCAGAGGCAGGCAGATCTCTGTGAGTTCGAGGCCAGCCTGGTCTACAAGAGCTAGTTCCAGGACAGGAACCAAAAAGCTAAGGAGAAACCCTGTCTCAAAAAAATCAAAAAAAAAAATCTATCTGAAGTCTGGGGGTACCAATCAATAGAGTTCCTGCTCAGCAAGCACAAAACACTGGGTTGAATCCCCATCACTGGAGAGATAGAGATAGGGAAAGAATATTAATTTAAACACATAATTCATGCTAAATATATTTTAATACAGACAAAACACATAAAATAAAATTTTCCGAAAGAAACAACAAGCAATGTGTCCGAATACTTGGGTGAAGTTCTTTAGACTTAACTTGTGATCATTTCCCATGCTTAGCCCAGTATTTAACATGAAATATAAGTCTGAAGGTGCTGTAGGAATTCCTACAGTCAGTAGCCTTTAAGTTACCCGCCCACTTGGGCAGGGCCTCTTATACTATAAATGCTGATGCTAAGCACTCCCCCTCTCTCTTCCAGCTGCAGGGTTAGGTTGCTGTTCCCTGTTTGAGCAGAGGACTGTGATCTGTGAGTCTACCCCTAAATAAATAACCCTTCATTATACTCAATTCTGAGCTAGTCCATCTTCATCTGATGCCCATGTGGATCTGAACTCCACACCTACCAGGTGGACCAGCTTAAAGGTCTAAAAGGGTCCACAGCCCAGAAAGACTCCCACCCTGGCCTGCTTGGCTAGCTTTTACCTACTAAACGGTTTGTTTTGTAAAACCTCCGCCACATAGGAGCTGGAACCAACAAGCGGGATCTTACAACATGAATGAGTTCTTAAAACACTGAGAAAATATGTGAACCCCACCCTATATAATTTTAAGAAATTTTGTATGATCATCTTCCAAACACTAAGGATGCCTGAGACTGCAGGCAGACTCAAACACTGGTGTGGAGCCTGCAGAGAGTCCAGACAGAAGCCACTGAAGAACAAGAGAACCTGTAGCAGAAGGGCAAGCCAGGAGGATTAAGACAGATGGATGGCCAGGCAGCTGCTCCCACAGCGGGAACAGAACAAACACGGGTTAACTCTGTGAACACGGAAACAGTCCTCAAGAGCCTAGTGACAAACATCTGTTATATTCAAACTAAGATAATTTAGTTTCTTCAACATTTAGCCACTAAAAGATCATCCATAAGACAGACCTAGAAAACTGCCCTTAGCGATCACAATTTTACACTGTTCTTAGACCACTCATCATTCCATACATTCACTGCTGTCTCTGAAAAGACAGCTAGAGAAATAAGTATGTGTAAATTAAAATGTGTTATTTTACCTCTCACCAGTAAGATGTGGAGAAGGGTTTAAGCCTTGCATTGCCTGTCTGTCTAGATTAAACAAGAGGAATAAAATGCATAACACAAATAAAACACCAGGAAAAGCAGAGAACGAAAGTAATACAGATTAGGAGCCAGTAAGTTATGGCCAGGATGTCTGTTTTCACAAATAGAGGTTTATCTGACTAGAGTCACAGCAATTCATTAATGAAGTATTTATGTCTGAGCTGGGTAGTTCCAACAGAGACCATAGACCCCACCCTCAACAGAAATGATACTCTAGCCTGTGCCCAGAAGAGAACTGGAATCTAAGTAAACAGTATGCCCACTGCTGCTACAGTACATGGGGAAACATAATAAACAATGTTTCTTCTCTGAAGCTGATAAACTGAGAGGTAATATGTATAGTGCTACGGAAATCTTAAAAAAAAAAAACATTAAGACTAAAATCAGACTGCATAGCCAGGAATGAGGCTACATCTTTAATCTCAGTGCTCTGAAGCAGAGCAGGCAAATCTCTGTGAGTTCCAGGCCACTCTTGGCTACAAAGTAAAACTCTGTCTCAAAAACAAAAAAGGAAAGGAGAGAGGGAAAAAAAACAAAAACAAAAACTCCAGATTACACCACTTCCAAATTATCAACACAGAAAATACAACAAAAACCTAGGAGAGGCCCAGAGAACGGCTCAGCAGGTTAAGGCACCTGAGTTCAGAGCGGTCCAAGGAGACCAACTCCTACAGGCTGTCCACTGGTCTCCAAACACATTCCTGTACACATGACCTCACACAAAATTAATTCAGTTTAAAACTTGGAAAGTAAGAATAAACAGAATAGAAAACGTCCATTGTGGTGGCACACCCCTTTAATCCCTATCGTGGGAAGCAGAGGCAGGCAGATCTGAGTTTGAGGCCAGCATGGTCTACACTTGAGTTCCACGCAGGAACTATACAGTGAGATCCTGTCATAAAAAAAAAAAAAAACAAGGAAAAAGAGAAAAACACCAAGCAAATGGAAACAAAGCAACAGCCAATACTGGTGAATTCACAATCTAACAATGTCCATGAAATTAATGAAATCTTAATTTTCACGGGCATTTCTACATACCTCGGAACAGGAAACTTACATACATTAAGAGCAATAATTTCTAGAAAGAAGAGAAATTGCCATAAACATTGAACTAATAGATTTCAGCAAATTTTAGTATTTGTAAAGTTCATAATTTAAATAAGGTAATCAATCAGTGACAAGTATAAGTAATATAAATGTTAAATACACATTATTTATTTTATCATACATATGTATATATATTTTATATCCATAGAACAAAAACCAATTAGACTGTCACAAGACCATATTCTGTCTAAATGACATAAAGCAAGGAATAAATAACAGAACCTGAGGAAGACCAACAATAGGGTATGCAGAAGAGGTGGCAACTAACACTAAAGGCTGTTTGAAAAGCCATATAGAGACCTACGACTATAAAAGCTTCCTAAAATGCACACATATATAAAGGAATCTAAATGAAGTCACTAGATAATGGGCTAGACAAGGCCCCAACTAGACATCCAAGTAAAGAAGTAAAGCCTCTAGTGCCAGGAATGGGTTACATCATGACCAAAGGGATCATGGAACACCCACCCCCCAAAAAACATCACAGGCAATTAGTCAGTCTCTACAGCCTGGTGGTAAAGCCCTATTGCTGAAGACAACAATGACCTGAATAGTGGGACAAATGTTATGGAAAGAACCAACTATGTTTTAAAAATTAAATTTAAGGTCCACTCCGTGGGATAAAACCCATACCTGAAACTGCCAAAGTGGTCAAAAAACTGGGACTAGATAGGTTGTGGACCTAGGGCAAAATACATTACTATTATTCTGCCAAAGGACCATAGCAATAAAATGACTTGTAATAGCCTATTACTGTACCCACAGATCAGTACTTCAGTTGACCACCATCAAAGAAGTTTTTTTGTGCATTAGATGGAAATTAATACAGAGAACTACAACTGAACCATGTATACAGAATGAAAGACTTTTGCGCACTCAGTCCTACATGGGATGCCTTCATCAAACCCCTCCCCTAAAGGATCTATGCAGAATGGGGTGGTGGTAGAAAGATTCTGAGAACCAAAAGTGATGTGTGACTCCCAAGGAAATAGTGTCTTATAGACACAAAAGACATTATGCACATAAGTACTCACAAAGACCAGGGTAACAAGCACAAAGCCTGTATACTCTTAGCCAGATGAGCTGCGAACACTGAGTGAAGAAGTGGACGTAGGGTCCCACCACTAACCAGGAAGCTATTTGTAATTGAGACCTGCTGGCACAGGGAAAACCAGTTTTCGACAATGGAGTACACCAAGCATATCAACCACTCAGAAGCAGCTGGCAAACATAAAGTGAACTACATGTTTTTTCTCTGTGGACTTGTTTATTTTGTTTTCTTATTTTTTTGGTCCTATGAGTCAGTTGGTTTTAATTCTCATTCTTGTGTTTTGTGGCTTGTTTTATTTTGAGAAAGAAAGATAGCGAACATAAAGTTGGGTGAGGAGGGACGTGGAAAGGATCTGGAAGGAGTCGGAAGAGAAGAAATATGGTCAAACTATACTGTATTAAAATATTTTAAATAAAAATAAAATGATAATTAATACTCTAACTAATACATATGTTAAGGTTTTTGTTTTTGAAGATACAGTTTAGGGTTTTTTATTAGTATATTTTATAGACAATTTAGAAAAGAATACAGACTACACAACAGAAGCCTGTTCAATAAAATGCAAATAAATACAAGATCATTTTAATACCTGTCAATCAGATAAGCATAAATGGGCTGAAGCAGTAACATTGCCAACAAGTATGAAAGCAACTCCATGTATACTCTTCTGAAAAGCAGAATCAAATGTTATATAAGCCTCTCATTGGCCGACAATCCTATGCCAAGAACTCAGCCTGGAGGTAGTATCCTACAGTATACAGAAATGTGTTCCCTACAGCGGTCACTGCAGCATTGCTTATAAAATTGTCTTGATGGAATCAAAGTAAAAACTCATCAAGTACAAACAGTGATATGCTGGTAAATAACTGGGCCTGGAGAGCCCTGATTTGTATAGTTTTTGCCAATTTCTGTGGTAAATACTCCTTCCACAGCTAATATCAAACTGTCAAAGTGAAGATACTGGGTTTTGTAAAGCTGAGATGAAATTTGCAGAACTAGATTTTATGAACTGATTCAAACTAGACACTTCCAAATGATATAAATGCACTAGGGTCAGGGAGTCCTCTGGGTAGAGCATTGTCCAGCATGTGCCAGACCCTGGGTTCAACACCAGATATTATACATATACACACGTATGCATGCATGCAGGCCATCCCGCTATAATGCTATAAAGCTGTAATTATGATGTGAAAATTTTATATCAACATAACAATACCAAGTACATATTATTGAATAAAAAAGTTACATATTGAAGAGCTTACATTATGAATTATACGAATACTTCATTTACATGTTCAAAAATAACCATACAACAGTGATAACAACACTACACGCAATTTAGTTTGTATATATAACAATGGGAATAAATTGGATTTTCATGGAGTATCTAGAGCACATTAGGATTTTCATTTTATTTTATTTTATTTTATTTTTTGGTTTTTTCGAGACAGGGTTTCTCTGTGGTTTTGGAACCTGTCCTGGAGCTAGCTCTTGTAGACCAGGCTGGTCTCGAACTCACAGAGATCCGCCTGCCTCTGCCTCCCGAGTGCTGGGATTAAAGGCGTGCGCCACCACCGCCCGGCTCAGGATTTTCATTTTAAAATAGAATATACCAAAAGATCAACAAATTTGGTTTGATAATAAAAAAAAAAACCTACTGAATAATACAAAAGCAACAGACAAGGGTTAAATTAATTTCAGTAAATATGACAAAAAACTAATTTCATTTGCATGCTTGGAGCTCATAAATTGGCAAAAGAAATGAAGAAACAAAAAAGAAAGAAACCAAGAAATTCAACCTTAAACAAACATGGCCATGATGACTGGCATGCAGATCTTCAGATTATAAATGCAATGATTTCCCCATAACTCTGCTAGCAGTGGGGATTCAACACAACCGTTTAAGAATCACATTGGCTTTTTTCATATTTCTGACCCAGAAATAGAAATTATATGTATCGGTTGTTCTTGTTTTAAAAAGCTACCCACCCAGAACTCCATCAGGGCAATATTTCTTAAAAGGAAACATCGAGAGTCAAGCATTGCTGTGAATGTCTTTAACCCCAGCAGCACGCAGAGGGCAGACAGGCGGGGCTCTTTGAACTTACTCTTGTGAGTGTGAGGCCAGCATGATCTACATACAGAATTCAGGCCAGCCAGAATACATAGTAAGACCCTGTCAGAGAAGAGAAGAGAGAAGAGGGAAAGAAGAGTGAGAGAAGGGGGGGAGTTGGGGAAGGGAGGGGAAAGGAGGGGAGGGGAGGGGAAGGGAGGGGAGGGGAGGAGCTGGAGAGACACCTGAGTGATTAAAAGCACTTGTTGCTCTTGCAGAACCTACATGGTGGTTTACAGCCATCTGTGACTCCAGTTCCAGGGGATCTGATGTCCTCTTCTGTCTTCCATGGGCACCAAGCACACATATAGTACACATACATACATGAAGGCAAAGCACTCATACACATAAAATAAAATAATTTTTAAAGACACTTGAACAAATTAGTATAATTCCTTTACAAAGAGCATTATATGCCAATTTCAGATGCAAATGTGAACTTTATAACACCACATAGAACATGCTTACAGCAGTATCAAACTGTACAGTGTGATCATACCTACACAAGAAACACTGGAAAATACAACAGAATAGAAAGGAGCAACACCCAGAAAAAAGTCACAGTTCTTAAGTTATATTGGAACATTTTTTTATTTTTTTGCTTTTTCGAGACAGGGTTTCTCTGTGGCTTTGGAGCCTGTCCCGGAACTAGCTCTGTAGACCAGGCTGGTCTCGAACTCACAGAGATCCGCCTGCCTATGCCTCCCAAGTGCTGGGATTAAAGGCGTGCGCCACCATTGCCCGGCCATTTTGGATATTTTTATTAATTAATTTTAAAACCATCTTTTCAATTGCGTATAAAAAATCTACTATTTCTATAATTTCATGATTATTGAAAAACAAACAAAAATATAATTAAATAACAGAATGGACTGTCATTTACTCAAAGGTTAACATAGAAATATAATGTATTTAAGGATATAAGAAAATTCTCTCCAGACAGTAGTGGCGCACACCTTTAATCCCAGGACTTGGGAGGCAAAGACAGATGGATTTCTGTAAGTTTAAGGCCAGCCTGCTCTACACAGGGAGTTCCAGAACAGTCAGAAACCTTGTCTCGGAAAACCAAGAGAAAAAAAAAAGAAAGAAAAAGGAAAGAAAAAAAAAGAAACAAACTACCTGAGAAATATTAAGTGCTCACCTCTAATTAAAAAAAAATAACCAATATAAATTCAAAACTACAAAGGAAGAATATTGGTATTAAATATATATAATAAATATTAAAAAATTAATTGTGTTACCACACGACTCGGGTCTACTGACTGATGCACAAGGCATTAATTAACTAATCCTTGGAGGATACACTGTAATTTGAAGAGTAATTCAGACTCTGGGGACTTAGAAAAACTCCAGAGAAGACTCAGTTCCAGAGTAAGCATGGTCTGGAGCAGGAAGTCCTACAGAAAACATGCTTCTCAAAGGTCTTTGGTGAAAAGGCATTTAGAGAGGAAGTTTCCCTAAGGAAATATACATAATGTATCATTTCCTCCAATGAAACAACTCTTTAACAAGAAAATGCAAGGTGCTAATAAGAATAGGAGAAAAGTTATGGGGCCTGTCACTATAAGAAACAGTGTCTTCTGATGTTCCAATCATTTCTAAGGGAACATCTTAAATAGCCCAACATAAGAATCCTAAGAGTGAGCACCAGGGAAGCAGAAGCGGTGGATCTTTGTGAATCTGAGGCCAGCCTGGTCTATATAGTGAGCTCCAGGACAGTCAGAGCCACAGAGTGAGACCCTGTCTCAAGAAAATAACAACAAAAAAGGTATGAATGTCCACAGAGCACCAGTCATTGGACACAGCAACTACTTCCCCTCCAGCCTTACTACTGTCAGTCAAGACTAGGCTGAGCGAAGTCAGCTAAAGCAAATAATTAGTTCCACCAGAAAATGAGTCATGAAACTACAGGCTGATTTCAAGTATCTTTTTGTTCTAGCACTAGTTCTTTCAAATTACTCACTTTTTTCAAAATATATTTTCCCATATTTTGAGTCTAGAAATCCCATTCAGTTGGTATTGTGGTTAAGTGCAGCTCCATTTTTCAATGCTGGTCTCAATTAGAAACAGACACCAAGCACTCTTTAAAAATGTTAGGGAGCTGGGCAATCGTGGAGCACGCCTTTAATCCCAGCACTCAGGGAGACAAAAGTAGGCAAATTTCTGTGAGTTTGAGGCTAGCCTGGTCTATAGAGTTCCAAGACAGCCAGAGATACACAGAGAAACCCTGTCTCAGAAAACTGAAAAAAAAAGGGGGGGGGAGATAAGGAATAGCAGGGTTGGGGATGGGAATAGCACACCTTTAATCCCAGCACTATGAAGGTTAGGAGGCAGAGGCAGGAAGATCTTTGTGAGTTCAAGACCAGCCTGGTCTACAGAGTGAGTTCAAAGACAGTGAGAGCTACATAAAGAAAGCCTGTCTCAAAAAATTAAAAAATAAAAATAAAAGAAATGCTAGGTAAGGGGGCTCAGATGTAGTTCACTGATAAGAAAGCTCAGCAAGCACCTGGTTGTGGGGTCAATGCCCAGAGTGTAGGCTCATACTCAAAAATCTTTTTAAAAGTCTACATTAGAGGACTGGGGAACGGTTCAATTAGAGAAATCTTGCCTAGTATGCAGGAAGCCCTGGGTTCCATCCCCAGTACCACACTGAATTGAGTATGGAGGCCCATGCCTATAAATCCAGCACTTAGGAGATAGAGGCAGAGGATCAAGAATTTAAAGTCAGCTACATAATAAAGTTTAGCTACACAGTGAATTCGGTCACATAGTGAATTCATGACCAGCCTGAGCTACATGAGACTCTAGATGTTAAGAAGAAGAAGACGACGACGAAGAGGAGGAGGCCACAATAGAACTGAAGATGACGACCCCCTTGACCTTTGATTGCCTCTTCTCTATTAAAATGTTTAAGTTCTTTCAACAAAACATGCCTCTGAGTATCAATCTATCTGGCAAGAACAGCTCAAGATACTGCTTATCTTCTTACTGCTCTGGGCAGCTGAAATGAGCTCTGCTACAGAAGCAAGCCAAATAAAAGCACTTCCTGGGCGAGGGTGGCTCACGACCTCACAGGAGAGCAGGGTTTTATGCACCTCAAGGAGTTGACAGAAAACAAAAATTAAGAAAAGCCACGGTGGAGCCAGGCTGCAATCTTTCCTTTTAAATGTGGATGGTTCTCTGCAAGACTCTGCTGCACATGAGCTCTGAACTGAACCCTCATCTACAGGAGAATGACTGCAAAGCACAGTCCCCCACCCAACCCAAGATGCCCTGACTGCCCATCTCCCAACTCACCCCTGAGGACTTAGAATGAAGACCAAGAGATGGGAGAGGGAGGCTGGAGGTGGAAGAAGCACTGGCCTGCTCTTCCTGGTGAAGGCCACAGGGCAGAAGGACAGCCATTTCTCCTTTGCTCCCCTGCCACCCTTCCAGAGTCTGGTGAACACAGCAGCAGCACTCTCTGCCTCTCCACACCTTAGATTCCCATCTCTAGTCTCTGCCCTGTGACTGTGCAACTATTCTCGCCTTACTACTGTCCAACCCCAAGTCCAAGAGCAAAGCCAAGAGCCTGATACTACGATGCCGAGAAGACAGCAGGCTTTGGCGATGTCAGTTACCAGCCTGGCATCTCTGGAAGAATCTGGCTCATCTCATTTTTCTCAAGATCTCAGTGATAGTCCTGCTGGTGTTTCTTTGACTACAGTTCTTTTAGAGATGCAGACAAGGGACACAGGAAGTTGCTTCCTTATGGTTCTTCTCAACTGTGCACATGCCAACTAGAATGGTCCAAATACATCTAAAACAAAAAAGCATAAAACTCTTTATCTATCCCTGCCACGGATATTTTCCTGGCTATACTATAAGCCCCAAGGAGGGGCACAGTGATGTAATGAACATGAATGCTCCGCTTACTGCCGCATCTTTCCTGTTTACATCTTTCCTACTAGCTCCAAACAAATACAGAAGAGCCTCCAGTGTGTTCCTCTTTGGAATGTGGGGCCTTAATGCCCACCTCACCAGCCTACCAGTAATCACTCATAGAAAACGGCAGTCTCACTTGGGGAACAGAGATTATTTGTCAACTAGTGGAAGCAACGCTTAAAGCCCAGTGAAACAAAAACAAAAGCATCAAGTCAGAGGAAGCTGGCAAGAGTAGTTTAAAAAAATAAATAAATAAAAGACCCCTGCCTAAGCAGACCAGGGAACAGGCACTGCCTCTCCAGCTCCACCCCGTGCCTCCCAGGATATCGCCTTTCCTGTAGGAAGCAAGAAACCCATGCTGATATGACAGAAGGATTTTGATACCACTCCCTGTGAAGACAGAGCTCCTATCAGCAGCACGCCAGGCAGTAGGAGGGAGCGCTGGACAGCTAAAGCCTCATTCCCTCCCAGGCCTTGCTTACTGAGCAGGAGCGCCCTGTCCACCCCACCACCACCAGCAGGGCTGTTAGCATCACACTGAGTTACTGCCAGGAGAGAGAAGATCCAAGTTAGTCTACAGAAAGAAGCCTATCAGTCTGGCAATGCTTCCTTATAAAGCTAGTGAAAGTAGTGGGGTGCCCTCCCCTCTCCCACATACTCAGACCCCTCATCCGCAGATGAACTTGGAAAAAAAGTAACTGGAGTCCAACTCTACAAAAGAGAAGGGAGTTTCTAAGTTCACATGGTCCTTGGAGATCTTTCTCATTTCATGTCTTTAGTCCACGTTTCTATAGAAAAACAAACAATCTAAGCAGAGATCACTGGGGTGGGGCAGGAATACTGACTGCCTTTTACAGGTGGGGGGGGGGATATACGTCAGCTATTCCAATGGCTCCACAATCGTGTTTAATTATTTCACAAAGCCAGTCTGTGGTCGTTTCAAATCATTGTATGACTTGTCAGTCCTCAAAAATATGCCACAAGAGCTACAGAGCGAAGAGAGTTAATAAGCACTTAAGTATCCTGCAATTCTTTTAAGGGCAAACTATGAACAAGAATTAAAGTCATCCTGTATTATTAGAACCAGTCACAGGAAATGGGTCATCTCTCTAGGACAAGAGGAAAATTGCATCCGCCATGTGCAGAAAGAACACACACTGATTATAAGGCAAGCATTCTGTGAAGTACAGACCTTAAAATGTCAATTCACGTGGCAAAAGAAAAAAGACCACTGTGTCTTTACCTTGAAACACATCAACACACACGCTAAAGGAATGTACCCCAGACTGACTAGGTATAACAAAGAGACATCCTCCCTAATGATCTGTACAGAGATGCAATCAGAAAGAGACACGATTAAGGCTCTCAAAAAAACTGAGACCAGAGTGTTCAAGGCGCTGCCTACCTAGCAAAGATCTGCTGTTACACCACACAGCCGTCAGCCCAAAGGACCTTCCCCATTCCAGCAAGCACACAGCATCCTATTTGCAAACCCAGCAGCCCATTAGATTACCCTGCCTGGCTCACTAGCTCTCTGCTGGTAATCATGAACCAATCTCAAGTCCCTGCCCTCTAGAAAAGGAAGGAAGAAGGATGTGACATTCTGTCGGGTAATGGTGCATTTTGCTTTGCAGACCAGAGCCTTTACTCCGATGACAGGGCCCTTCTTTCAATGTGTTGAGGCACTCAACTTCACATACAGCTCACCGCCACATGACGTCTAACAGAAACGGGAAGTTCTCAAAGTCTGAGGAAATATGCATGCAGAAACATCTAAGGGGCCTCACTAACTCAAGAGAGAATAAACAGGTCGGAGGTATTCATATGGGATGGGGTACCCAAAACTGTAAGCCTGAAGAAAAGCTGGACAGAGTACAAGCACCTCTCCAGACAGTTACAGCTACCAGGTTATAAACAGTGGCAAAGAGACCAGTGATGACACTGCCACTCCTACAGAAAAGACTGTACACACAAAAGAAAATTAAAAACAATGGAATGTTTTAAAACACAAAAGAAACCTTTAAAAGGAATTCTATTTCCAGTTTTTAACAAATAATGATCAAAAAAAGTCAAATTCTTGAAAAAGTCAATTCATGTTTTCAGTTCTCCAAAAGGGGTGGGGGGAGGGGGGGAATCACAAGACTATCTCCAAGGAATGTACATACTGAGTTCTAAACATGCCTGCTCACTTCCTGTAGCAAAGCCAAAAAGTTTCACTCTACCCCTTTCTCCTTAATTTGTGGATCAATTATTGTTCCCTTCTGTGAGGTTTCGGGAATCTAATGACATTAATAACACTTCAGATCCCAACCACACCACAATCCATTAAAAACACTTACTTGAAACTACTTTGTTTCTAAAGCAATCCAACTGGCCACAATCCAAGATTAACCCTGCAATAACTGTGTATGGGACTCTGAAATTTCAAAGGTCTTGTGTGGCTACCAGCACTCCACCGGACCAGCTGCATCTACGGCTTTCCATCCTGAAGCAATGTGACATTGAAAAATTCTTAGCAGAAAGTGAGTGGAAAGCCAGGAAGATGCAAAGCCTTCCACCTCTAAAACACAGGACCTCTAACTGTGTGCCCTAGGGGCTACTACTCAACAAAGAGAAACAGAAAGCGGAGAACAGACAGACTATACCCGTCAGAAAAAAGGCAAGAAATTCGCATCCATTCTCTCCAACTGCTCTTCTTGGTTGTGGGAATCCAGCTGCCTGCACACCTCTACTTATTGAAAATAAAGGCAGGGTAAGGTCACCAGTGGTTGGTGTAATGCTGAGACACAGAGATCCAAGAGACACATTTGCCCTCCAGGAGCTTCATTCCAGGAGTGTCTCAGTTCCCAGCAAAACATGACCTGATTCAAGGAAACAATGAACATAAACTTAGGAATCACACTCTTCAGACAACCTGCTCTCCCTGCTTGTGGGAATGCCATACAACGCTCTACAATACATTTTGCCTTTTCTTTTACATGAAGAAGCAACAGGAAAGCCAGCAAGATGACATAGGCAACCAAGAAACTGCCTAGAGACTAGGTCCTTCCTGTTGGCACATAACTAAGCAACGTCTTAGGCAGCAGATAGCTTTAGCAGAAGTGATTAACATTTCTTCATGTGGACAGCATCCGATGGGTGGCTATTTTTTCTTAATATATGACTGGGAAGAAAATCTGGATGAAAAGTTTATATTCCAGTCATTGGCAAGTATTTGTTTAGTAAGTGAATTTGCAAGAACTTCACAATTTTACTTATGAATGATACTAATTTTGTTCTTTAATACTGAACTATAATGAGGGCTGGAGGTGAGCTGTAGCTCTGCAGTAGGCACATGGTTAGTACACATGGGTCCCTAGAGTCAACCCCCTGCACCAAAAGATAAAAATTAAAAGCTTTTAGCAAATACTCCTTGCTGACTTCAGAAACAACAGATAGTATGAAGGCTAACCCACCCCCCACTCCCCCCACCCCCGGTCTAACTAACATGGCAAGTGCAGTTTGGGTTTATTTTGCTATGTAATGCAGATTCACGACCACTTTGGACAATAATTCATCTTGTCAGTATGGACAGGTCCTTCTGCCATACTGCCACTCATCAGATAAGATAACAAATCAGAAGTAAATGGGAAACACCGTTAGCAACTACCGCTTATCAAAACAGGGTCCGGGTCTGAGAGCAACTGTCTTTCATGTTACTCCACTCAGCAAAACACGAGAAAATGCTCTGTTTGCTGTACAATTACTGCCACAGATTTAATTACCAACAATCACACATCTTACTTTCTATTGCTATTTCACACTTCCCTAGGATTAATTCTGCGCAAATCTTAATGATGATCAAAAAGCCACTGTAGAAGTTTCCCTTTGATAATTACCACTTGCTTGCCTCTTCAGCCAAGAAATGAGTTTAAATCTGTTGCTACAAATGTATGTATCCCTCTCAACCCAATCCACCAGGACTGCAGGAGACAGCCCCGCTGCCTTCTTGAGAAAACATTTCCAACCTGAAAATGGCTTCTCTCTATTCCAAGACATCTCCTTCACTCCCGATTTTCCCTCTTCAACCCCAATCATCATTCCACTAACATCAACAGCTCCCTTCAAAGAAAAACTGATGTGGATGCTGGAAGCAAAATCACCCTGGAAAATCCTGTTCATTTCTTCTCCAATATAAAGCTTGGCTGGATCATGAAGAAAAACCTTTTCCCTTTTCTGCTAAGTTTAGCATAGCACAAATAGCCTCATAGCTACAAAAGCTGTTTCGGGTCCTTAGAAACTCATCTGTCATAATAATAATAATAATAATAATAATAATAATAATAATGCCCTAACTATATTTATTGAGTACTTCTGAAAAATGAACATAAGCCACCTCGTAAAAGGGAACTGGGTTAATATTTCTAAGAAGGAGCTCCTGAATTTGTTTCTGGTAAACAAGATGGCTGCTATACGGCTCTGGTTCTCTTCTCAACCCCGTCATACAAATATTTGAACAGATTCACACAGAATAACTTCACACAGATAGACCCTCAGTGGGGCTTTAATTTAGTTCAAAACTCTCTGATGAAGATTCATAATTCCAAAACTGACAGGTGTATGTCAGCTAAGGATAGAGAATACACACGGCTCTGTGAAAAACCTTACTCTGAAGACTGTCAGTCAGAGCTACAGCTTCCATTTCTACATCCTGGCCCCATTTCAGCCTTCAGATATAAATACTTCATTTTTTGTTTTTTGTTTTTCTTAAAAAAAAAAAAAGGAGGAAATACATACAAATAAATCTTGGTTTTTGAAAATGTAATTCAATACTTATTTTAAAAAGATGAAAAAGCATCAAAACAAGACAAGTGGTCAGTCATTACAGCAACATCATAATTTGGTATCTCCAGGGCAAGAGGTTCAGGGCAGCCAACCTGAGAGCTACTTAAGGGGAATTGGAAGAACACTTAAATGTGCACAAAGCAATACTCTCTAACTTAAGTTGGACAAAGCACCCACTCCCAACCTTCCAGGTCCCTTCTTGTTTTATACCTATAATTTTCAATACAAATTCCAATTCCTAACAGTCTGTACTTAACCACAGAAGTTTCCTTCATGTCGATGTATGTATTAACCACAAAAATATGCCTGATCATCAAAGGAATATTACAAATTCACTATGATCAATGTATCATGGGAGAATAATATCCAGTAAAAATACGATGTATTTAAAGTAGCCTTTATATGATAAACAGTAATCAAAGTATAGAATAGACTAGTTGTCTTGAAATTTACATTCTATGAGCATGACTGGCCTGGGCCTAGCGGTGCAGCTCTGTGATCTTAGCTGGTCAAGAGAATAAAGCAGGAGGATCCAAATGCATAGTTTCCCTAGACAACTTAGTGAGAACTTGTCTCAAAATAAGAAGTATAAAGTTGGAGCACTTTATACTTGCCTAGTAAGTGTGAGATGCTGGGTTAGATTCCCATTCTAACATACCCAGCATAAAACATACCATACTGCGCAGACGTCCAACACCCTGGGATGCATGTGTAACTTGCTGGCTCAAAGAGCTACATGTGACTTTCTTCAAGAGACAAAATTTTATGTTTTCAGCAAGTACTGATTAAGACCACTCTTACAGACACAGTCCTAGAAGCTAGAATTTAGCAGTGAACAAAACAAATACAGTCCTACCCTCATAAGCTTGGGGAATGGAACAGATAAAAACTGTTAAATGTGTGTGATTCACTCCCAAAGGCCAAATACATATGTTCTTCCATTTAAGACTGACCTAAACACTGCCTATTTTCAATAGGAGGAATCCATAAATATAAAGGTTTTGCTAATTTGATGACTAAGGTCTACAGAGTAGAGATTTTAAACACATGTCAACAGGTCAAAGGGGAGACAGGTAATATCTTCAAGGAATCGAATAAAACTTCCCCGTGATTATTTATGACCTAAAGCATTCAGGGCCATTTGCTCCTAAGAAATTGGAATAACCATGATGTTTCAACTGTAAAGGCAAGATATTAAATATCAAATACCTTCTACTATATTCTATATAGAATATAGTTTTCTTTGAGGTGTCAAAGAAAACACACACTAATGTGAATGAATGAAAGAGAACAAGACAAAAATGACAAAGTTAAAATGAAGCTCTTAGTGTGACAAAAAGTCAGAGATTGTTCTTCAAGAAGAATAAAACCAAAATGTGTAACCACAGAATAAATGTGGATCACGCTGGCCTAAGTGCAGCATTAGGACTCAAAAGAGCCCAAACTTTACTGTCACACAGATAGCCACAGTTTTGTGAGACTGCTACAGTATTAAGAAATAAAAAAATTACGTGAACAATGCATTACAACCCTGTGGAGCAAACCCTTTCCATGAACGTCAGCCTTGAACTAAAACTTACTTTGAAAACAATTTTACACAGAATTTCATTTCAACACACAGGTGATCCCTCCACATAAACAAATGATCAAAGCTGCAGAAGGAACTTTACACTGTGAAGGAATATTCTGTGATCTCCTCTGGAAACTGTGAGGAAATATATTCTGTGATCTCCTCTGGATGGGGGTTGGGAAAACGAACAACAGAACTAAGGAATGAAGACTACTCACAAAGGAGCAGGACCAGGAATTTCCCAAAGGAGCCCCTCCCCAAAATCCTTCCTTGTTCAAATCAACACTCAGTAGTCCCTTGCTAAACTCCTAAGCTGGTAAAGTCACATCCCCACACACACACACAGATCCACACTTAACGTCTACCATGACTACACAAATAGTGTGGGCACTGCACAGGGGGAGAAGCTGATCTAGCCTGAGGTCAGTGGCGATGGCTCAGTGATGTCCAGGCTCCTGTTTCTGACAGATAACTATGGTTTTTAAACACTGCTCATGAATGTAGGTGCTGAATAAACAGCAAATCTTTCTCCCACCTCTTACGGTCTGTCTTTGATAGGTGAGGTGAGGCTGCGTGAAACCCTGCTCAAAGGTATAATAAGTGAGGGGAAGGCAGCCACACACTTATACCTACCACTTTTTTAGCAGTAAAACTGTGGGGTTTTTTCTTAGCAATCATTTCCACGTTCATTTTTAAAAGCATGATATATTATTAAAATACATAGCATGTAATTAAGTATCTCTTAAGTGTATTCCTTTCTCAGGCATTTAAACCTAGGCCCTCTGGCAAACTGAACCAACTCATAGCTGCTGGGAAACCTCGAGCTGTCAAATTTCAGGCAAATAAGTTTGGTTAACAAGACCTCAAATGCCCTGTTCCTAGCTAAACACAAACATATGAAGACTGTAAACAAAGGAAAATTAAAACCCAGGTCTCAGAGAAAATCTCTAAAATACATGTTTTTCCTCTTAATTGTATACTGGAACACTATATATTTATTCCACTTGCCCTTGCTTTTTCCTTCTCAAAAAAAAAGGCATTCCATTTTTCAGTCATGAGAAGTTAACAGAAATGACGAAATGACAAGGGTGGACAGGCTTTACTTATCCGATTTTCTTGTTCCCCTGGTTTCATTTCCCTGAAACCCACCTCTCCATGCTGCCCCTTGCCTTCTGTTCCTTATGAACACTTTATATTTGCACATTTACCTAACTGGATTTCAATAAGAAGACTTAAGTGGAGGCGAGGAGACAGCGTTGGGAACCATTTGTGAATATAATATTTTGCTCCTGATTGTAAGCAATCCAGTACATAAGCAGTTCAGTCCCAAAGGTAATGGGTTCCTGGAGCCAGCAGATTGAATGCTCCAGATAAAAAAAAGGGGAGGAGGGCGCCTCTCAAATTGAAACTAACAATGCAGTATCCTTTTCTTACAGAAATGTTTGAGAAGCGTTATTTTTACTCATACAAATAAACACAAGTGCAGACATTTTTCAGGCCTGTTCCTGCAAAACTGTTCACGCTTCCTACCACAATAGCTTAGACTTATGTCATGCTAGCTTGTACGTGAACCCTGATCGCTTGGTTCTGAACATTCTCACGGAGATAAGAATATAATTCCTATTTGAAAGAATTGTCTTGCTAACTTCAAATTAACGTAGAATGTTGGGTTGTCGTTTTTGGTTTGTTTTTATTTATTTTTTAAACGAGATTAGAGGGACATTTTCTCGCATTCTTCCCGTTTTTCTTGGAGCCCAGATGGCAAGATACTAAAATGTCCGTTTGAAACAAAAGGTTTCTGTTTGTTTCCAGGAGAGTAACTAGAGGCTGCGCTAGTTTCCAGTAGAAACTGCAGTGAATTCAGGCATACATCTGGGTCGCCTCATTAAACAAAAGATACCCATCCGCTGTCAACAACCACACAGCACAACCCTCCCTGGTCCTTCATCTTTATCCAGAAGGAATGGTGCAGAAGAGACGCCTGTCACCAACCACCGGCCAAGCAACTCTTGTGGGGTCGCTCCTCTCAGTGGCCTAGACGACAGTAGAGCCCATTTGGGCTAACCTTTCCCGCCCCGCCCCTGCCCAGTCCATTAGCCGGGTTTCTCTGGAGCGCCGGCCACGGCTTCCACAGCACCTTTTCCTAGCCGAATCCAGCCCTCGGTCTGCTCCCCGTTTCCACCCTTCCCTCTCCACCCCACAACGCGCCACAATGGACGCTGGCGGGCCACCGCACTGCACACCATCGCCCACCCGCGCCGCTCGCGCGAACGCTCAGCCGTCCCGCACACAGCTCGGCCCTGACCGCCACCGAAGGCGCACGCCGCGGCTCCGCGCAAGGCAGCCCCGGCCCTCGGCCCCTGGGTGCGCGCGCGCGGGTGCGGGTGCGGGTGCCGGCCGGGGGCGCGCGCGGGGAGGGCAGCGGCTAGCCCGGGGCGGGGGGCACCCGGGCCCGAGGGCCGAACTCACCCAGCAGCAGCAGCTTGAGCTCCCGGCGGGCGTCGCGCTTGTCCCTGCGCAGCTGCCGCTCGATCTCGTCGTTGATCCTCCGGGCTTCCTTGGCCTCCTCGCTCAGGCAGCACGCCATGATGGACTCCAGAGTCATTCTTCCGAAGTGCCTCACTGCAGCCCCGCCGGCGCCCTGCTCACACGCGCGCACACACACACACACACACACCCTCCGCCCTCGCTCCCCCGAGGCAGCGGCAGTCGCGGAACCCAGCCGCCCGGGCGCGCGTCCGGGACGAGCTCAGGGGAGCCGCGGTGAGGACGACGGCCGGGCCCGCAGCCCAAGCGGGCCGGGGACGAGCTGGGGCCGGGGGCCTGGGGCGCGCGAGGAAAGGCCGCCGCGCCCGGCCGCGCTCACACGCAGCCTTCCCGGGGAGCGCGCGGCCCTCCTGGCGCCCCGCGCCGCCGCCGCCGCTGCCCTAGGCTGTGCGCCCAGCGGCCCGAGCTCATTCACCGAGGCGGCCCCGCAGCGAGCGACCGCCGACGGCTCCTCCGCGCGCCCAGCGCGTCCGCTCCTCGCCGCCACCCGATTCGGCTCCGGGCGCCCTCGGCCTGCCCGCGCCCACTCGGCTCGCGCGCAAACCGGGCAGCCGGCCGCCGCGCGCTCCCCGCCTCCGCCCCCGCCTCCGCCGGACGCCCACCCGGCCCGATTGCCAGGCGCGCCGCGGCTGCTCAGTGCTCGCCCTCCCCCTCGCCACACACACACATTTTCTCCTTTCTCTGAACTGGAGCACAGATCCGGGAGGGAGGCGGCGGCGGCGCGAGGAGGGCGGGCGCAGGGGGCGGGCGCAGCGAGGGAGGCGGTGCCGCAGCCCCTCCAGGACGGCTCGAGCGCTGCTCGCCCCGCCCCCGGCTGCCCGCCCCGCTCCACAGCCACCTCCCTCCCGCGCGGGCCGGGCCGGGGCGCGACGGTCATGGCCGCTCGAGCGGGGCCGGCGGGCGAACACCGACCTTCGGCTGCCGCGGGCCTCCGGGGCGTTGTCGGCGAGAACATGGCGGCCTCGGCCTGCCCCTCCGGCCGCCGGCGCCGCAGGATTCCTGCGCGGTGCCCACGCGCTGCGCCTCGGGCCGCCCTGCAGCCCTGCTGCCCTTTCCTATTTCTAAAACGCCATTGAGTGCCTCGAGTGGCCTCTAACCCTAGAGCCGTCGTAGAAAGTGGGGTACTCTGTACCATGGGAGAGAAACGATTCTCACTGACTCGCAGGGGGTGGGGGGCAGTTACCGAGAGATTTGTGGACGGAACTGTCCTCGGTATCTCCAGATAGGAATCTGAATCGGAAGAGAAAAATGAAGCTGCCCAAGTTTCCAAGAGCCTCCTGATAGGTTCCAACTTTTCGGGTCACTGAAGTGCTTTCTGTCTTCCACCAGCACACTCTGTTAAACAGCCAGGATTGACCCTTCTGCACCTTGACAGTTAAGGATGACGTCTGGGAGAAAGCCAAGTAGTACAAAATAAAGGGGAAGAGGCGGGTAATGGTGGTTTACGCCCATAAGCTCCACGTTCAACAGACTGAGGCAGGAGGATTGCTACCTGAGCAGTATGAGACCTTGTACCAAAGAAAAGGGGGAGAAGAGAATTAAAAAAAAAAAAACCAATTTCGTTGAAGCAAAATTCTGTTTAGTTTTTACACTTCTAATTTGAGACAGTTTGCTAATAAACAGAAAAGATCTTGTTCACTCAAGGTTCTATTTTGTGTGGGGGGGGGATTGTTCATTCAAATTCAGTGTGTCTCAACAAGAGGTGAGATTCGTATTATTTTCCTGCCTTTATAGAAGCTGAGGCCTTCACATTTTGTGCTTCCCATGAACTGCTCCTGTTGAACCAGGCCGCAATGTAAGGTCGTAACTACAAATTCAGACCGAACAATCTTGGACGCCAAGGTCTTTCCTCCAGTTTGCCTTATTCTCCACCTCCTTGGTGCGTGCACACAATCACTCGCTAAGCCAGGACTCAGATGGAGTTGTGGACATAAAGTCTGTATGTTTTAAGCTCTACTTTAAAAAAAAAAAATCTGAACCAAGACAGCAAAGACCTCTCACCCCTTTTATATCAGCCCCTTCACAGAGCTATTAGATTTGCTGTGAAAAGTAAAACCTAAATGGCTGAAGACTAAGTCAGTAGGCAGAAAAGTAAAATGGCTTCAGGGAGGAACAGCAAGTAGTATGATGACTCTCTCTCTCTGTCTCTCTGTCTGTCTGTCTGTCTCTCTCTTTCTGTCTCTCTCTGTCTCTCTCTGTCTCTCTCTCTGTGTGTGTGTGTGTGTGTGTGTTCGAGGGACACAAAGCACTGGGAAACAAAATTATCAACATCTCAGTCTGGTTTCCTAAGGAGCCTGAGACAAAGGGTGTCACTATGGTGTCAGTGATATGTTTTGGCTTAATTGACCTCTTTGTTTCATCACTTCTGTCTCAACCTCAGGGACGCCCTCTGGCACTTACTAGACATTTAAGTGGTGAAACAATCAGTAGGAGAACTATCACACTTCGGGAAGAAATAAGGAAGTAAGGAACACCAGCAATACTCACAAGATAAAGCTATATAAGGACATGAAGAAGGAAACAGGAAGAGAAAATTCCAAGCTTGAACCTAAATCTATCCCAAACCCTTTGATGGTATCTGGAAAGCATTTGCCAAGCAAATAGCCCCATAACCTTAATCAAACAAATGTAGTCCATACAGAAACTCATTATGGTGTTGAGTGTTTTCTAGAAGAATAGACTCTAAATTATGCAACTAAACAGGGTTCATATTACAAAATTCCAGTTCATTAAATCAACAAACAAGGATTAGCTGCCTGCTTTGAGTAAACACAGTTAAGATGCAGAAAGGAGGGCTCTGCAGCGTCATCCTTGCTCTCCTCTCCGCAGGCATGTAGTGGCTCCGAACCAAGGCAGGAGAAGGCAAAACAGAACTGATTTGTGTGAATGTTGAGTAAAGGTGATAATCCTGTTTGGAAGGGTTGGATGACATCACAGGAAAGAAGTATATCAATGTACCCTAAAGAACGTATAGGATTAGCTTAGTGTGGAAGTACTCAGGCCTGTTTGGAATACCAGTCTGACCCACTGAAGGAGAGACTCCATAGGAAGGAAGAAAAAGAAGAAACAAAAGAATAATAGAACAAAAAAAGATAATGTCTTTCATAAATGTGTATGTACGCTACTTAAAAAAAAATTCCAAATCAAAATCACCGGAGACAGACTGTGGGATGATAAGCCATTCCAAGAACTAGAAGGTGATTACTGGGTGGCTGAAAGGCAAACCACAAAGTCCTAGAAACTCTAAACTTCAGAAAAACAGACTGTTATCTCCCCTGTGGTATCCCACATCAGAAACCTACCTACCCAACGCACCCCAGTCTATTGCCCAGCCTTGGGGGATGAGAAGAGAGAGAGGGAGGAAGGGAAGGAAGGAAGGAAGGAAGGAAAGAAAGAGGAAAAATAAAGACATATTGAAGTCTCATGGAGGCAGAGTCCAAGTGTAAAATGAAGACTCTTCCAAAATGATCTGAGGAAGAAAGGCCTGAAGGGGAATTCAGACAGCAGGTCATGGACTGTACGTTTGTTCCCAGTCACTTAGCATGGCTTCTTAACAGGCATCGTGTGTGTGTGTGTGTGTGTGTGTGTGTGAGAGAGAGAGAGAGGGGGGGGGGGGGATAGGGGTTTTCCTGCTCTCAAGGACCCAAAGGAGTGCTGAGACTATTTCTGGTTGACTTGGAACTTGCTTTGTAGACCAGGCTGACTTTGAACTCACAGAGATCCACCTAACTCTACAGTGCTGAGAATAATAGTATTCACCACCGTACCCAGCCTAGAACAGATATTATTTTTTAATTAATTCTTATTTTATTTTTATTATTTTGTATATGGGGGCTTTGCCTGCTTCTATGTCCGTGCACCATGTGTGTGCCTGGTGTCTGCAGAGGCAAGAAGAGGTCATTACATCCCCTGGAACTGGAGTTACAGATGGTTGTGAGCCATCATGTGGGTGCTGGGAATTGAATCCAGGTTCTCTACAAAAGCAGCCAGAGATTTTAACCTCTGAGCCATCTCTCCAGCCCCGGGACACATATACTTTAGATGTTGAATAAGCGCAAGCATGCCACCACCTACATCACTGGCAAGCACACTTGCAGGCAGCCTTTCAGGCGGTGTATTATGCCAGGTGCCCGAGGCACACAGAGCTCTTAAAGACTTATAATCTATTTGGGTAGACAGTCCACACAGATAAAAGAATAAACAATACAAAATTAAAAGTCCACACGCATAAGAGAATAACCAGTGCAAACGAGAAGCACTTAATGCTAACAATGTATCAAGAATGACTTGATCACACAACTCATTCAGAGTGGAAGTTCCAGGCACCGTTAAAATCAACCAGGGAGTGAAAGACCCTCGACGAGGACCTTTTTCGGGAGGAGACCTCCCCAACGCCAAGGAACAGGCCGAGACCGCACGGATACAAATCGCAAGAGGTTTATTGAGTAGACACAGGTACCTGCGGGCAGCAAGATCTCTCGGAAGACTTGCGCCCCTGCCAACTGGAGGGCGGGCTTCTTATAGGGGAGAGCAAAAGCAAGCTTACAGAAGCAAAAGCGTGGTTATCGGTCGACCGGAATGAGGCGGGAGCATGAATGGTTTCCTCTCTCAACATGGATGCCTGGCAGCAGTCATCCTGTTCCTATCTTATAGCTAACCTGCTTTGTTGATGTCCTATCTTATTGACATCTTGCCTTGCAGTCTTCCTCTCTCTATCTCATAGACATCCTGCTCTCTCAAGCACATGGGATATTCTTACGGGAACAGGCTGGCTGCTGATCCGGAGAATTTTTTTTTAAAGCAAACAGGACGTTCCCCCGGGAGCATGCTAGCTGCGGGTTTTGAGGAGGGGGGCTGTAGGGTCTTTCAGGAGCATGGGTAAGCAACAGATGGGGAACCTAAAAGGCCGATTGGAAAGAAGTCTGAGACAGTGCTGATACTAGATCACATGGGGAAAAGCTGCTCTTTGCAGAATTGCCAGCACCACTCCCTGGTGGAGAAATAAAGAAGTCTTAACTCCTCAAGGAGTAAGGTCAAATGAGAAAGCTGTAGATGGTGCCACCTAGAGGAACAGTTCTGTAACCCCAAAAACAGTATGATGTGCTGTCTAGTTGAAAGCCTTTCCAGGTCAACTTGAAGATGAAAAACCTGGTACAAAGCACACTGTCTCTTACAAGAGAGAAGACATGTTGCAAATCCAAAAGATAGCCTCGATGAAACAGACTATCTCGGACATCCTTGCTTTAGCAAGCCCTGAAAATGCATGTTAGACTACCCTCTGACTTTATCCAAATATATTTTGTGCCTGCAGAAGTATGCTTTGTCCTGTGGAAAGGGTCTCACTATGTTGCTCATGCAGTTCCAGAGCTCTGGACTTAAGCAATCCTCCTGCCTCATCCTCTTGAGAAGATGGGACTTGAGGTACCCACCACTGTGCCCAGAAATATTGACTCAGGTACTTACTAAAAAATCGTAGCTATGGCCGGGCAATGGTAGCTCATGCCTTTAATCACAGCACTAGGGAGGCAGAGGCAGGCAGATCCCTGTGAGTTCGAGGCCAGCCTGGTCTACAGAGCGAGTTCCAGGACAGGCTCCAAAGCTACACAGAGAAACCTTGCCTCAAAAAACAAACAAACAGACAAAAATCTTAGCTGCCTTCCAGAACTTGAACAACAGGGCGTACCATAGGCTAGGGATGTAGATGCAGGTAGCATGCTTGTCTTACAGAACTTGAACAACAGGGCGTACCATAGGCTAGGGATGTAGATGCAGGTAGCATGCTTGTCTTCCAGAACTTGAACAACAGGGCGTACCATAGGCTAGGGATGTAGATGCAGGTAGCTTGCTTGTCTAGCACTCGTAAGGTCCTGGGTTTGATCCTAAACAACCCATAAAGCAGACTTAACAACACATGTGTGTATTCCCAACACTCAGGAGACAGGAGGAGTAAACATTTAAGATCATCCTTGACTACATAGATCCCGGCCAGTCTGAGCTTAGGAAACCCTGTAGGGGTGGGGAGTGGAAGAAATGGAGCAGGGGGAGGAGCAAAGGGAGAAAAGGAGGAAAAGGGGGAAGAGGATGAGGAGAAGAAGAAAAGGGAGGGGGAGAAAAAGGAGGAGGTGGTGGAGGAGGACGATGAGGAGGAGGAGGTTGAAGAGGTGGAGAAGCAAAGAATTAGGAGAAGAGAAAAGAAATATGTATTTCAGTTCCTAACCAAGAACTTGAAATCCCATGCCCATAGTAGCAGTTCTGACCAGGGCAGATCAAGCCCCACTGTGTATCCTCTGGACCAGTGCACAGTCTCTTTAGTAACACAGCTGCCTACCTGTGGGCACTGCACATGAGATGCTGAGTAGAAGGCAGAAATTTCGAATGAGTGTGTCAGAGTGATTTATTTCTCCTTTTCTATTTCCATATATCTATATCAGATAATCATTTACCCCATCTCCTTTAATGATTTTCGTGTACAGCTTTAAAAGGCTAAGGTTTTTTTTGTCTGTCTTGTTCTCTTCTGAGTCCAATGCCTAGAATAGCACCTAAATTTAACAGGTGCTTTAAAAACGCTTATTTATTAGAAGAATTAAAAGTAGATGTTTTAATAAAAGAAATTGTACATTGGCTACATGGGACTTGGCCTCTCACTAACTGCCCACACCTCTTAGCCATTTGGTACCCATCAGAGCTTGGCTTTTTATGTAAAATATTCCTCCATCCAGTTTGCCGAATCCTAGCCTCAAATGAGTTCACCATGGGAAATCAGGCATCATTAGGGAATCAAAACAGCTGGGGAAAACTTTGCTGCTCAAACCCAGATGGAAACACATATTAATTCCAAGCCAACTTTATAAAAAAGTTGTTATTTCTGCCATGAACTCAGTTATACTTTGGATAGCAAGACGCAATATATGATCGAAGTCGCTAGTTACTCACTGTGTGATAAATTAATGACACAGAATATATTGACAGAAAACATATAAGTAATTAAAGTGTGTACTAGTCTGTCTTCTCTTTGACTAAAATGATCTTAATATTAGCCTACCAATAGCTATTATTCTTTAAGTATTTCTACCTGCTATGTTAAGTGGGTCAAGATGTGATAGCTATTCAATTTTTGTTTGTGTGTTTTTGTTTTCTCGAGACAGGGATTTCTGTGTGACCCTGGCTGTCCCAAGCCTCCCTCTTTAGGCTAGACTGGTCTGTAACTCAGGGATCCACCTGCCTCTGTCTGCCAAGTGCTAGGATTAAAAGCATGCACCACTACCGTCCAGCAGCTATTCAATTTTAGATAAATACAAAATGTCCCATCTAACCATAAAATTGGATAGAAAATATTCTCTTATTCTTTATTTCTTGTTTTTTCCCCTATCTGTCACAGCCACCAAAATCCCTTCAAGGCACAAAATTTCTGTAAGATCCCTTTCGTAATAGTTGGTTTCCAAATTATTTCCATTTTCTCATGCGTATGCCAATTTCTAAGAATCAAATTTGTGATGAACCCACTGGGTACTACAGAATGAGCTCAGGAAGCAGTCTTTAGGATGGCTCAATACTAACATGATCCTGTTTTTTTTTTACATATTTTGATGTTTTGATATTTAAATACTTAGGTGGACTTTTGCATTCATTTTTATTACAAAGTAATGCATTAGAATATTATTTATCTTGATTATTGAAGTTTCTGGTACTTGAAATTATACATCCAAAGCAAATCCTTGATCTTGTCCTGTTCTTGATTTAAAGTTATTGGTCAGGGGCTAGAGGAATGGCTTGGTGGTTAAGAGCTCTTTCTGTGCTTGCAGAAAACCCATGTCTAGTTCACAGCACCCATAATAGGCAGCTAGCAACTACCTGTTCTCCAGTATCAGGGAAGCCAACTCAGTGTGGCCTCCAACGTCACTCACACTCAATAGCACATACACTCACACAGGTTTACACACATACAAAAAAAATTAAATAAATCCTTAAAGGCACCAGTGAATTGACATAAAAGTAAATAATTGTGATCATTTTAGCGGTCCTGTCATTTCCAGAAGACATGGTTCCACCGCAGTCTGTCCTGACTTCTGACTCTCACAATCTACTTATTCTTCTCCTGTGCTCCTTGAGCCTTTGGGCCACATAATAGAGATTCCCTTGGGCACTCCACTGACTCTTGTTCTTTGTGTTTGGTCAGTAGTGAGTTTCTGCAGTAAGTACCACCCACTCACTGCACAATCAAATGTCTCTGATAAAGTCTGAGAGGTGCACTCATCAATGGTGTGGGAGTTTGAATGAGCACACCCCCCACAGGCTTATAGATGTAAACACCTGGTCCCCAGTTAATGGAACTGTTTGGGAAGAATTGGAAGGTGTGGCCTTGTTGGAGGAGGTGTGTCACTAAGGGGTTGGCTTTGAGGTTTCAAAAGCCCTCTTCAGGCTCAGTGTATCTCTCTGTGTATGCTGGCTGCCTGCAGACAGAATGTCAAGCTCTCAGCTCCTGATCCAGCACCATGCCTGTCTGCTTCCCATCAGCATGGACTAACCCTCTGAAACTGTAAGCAAGCCACCAAATAAATGTTTTCTCTTGTAAGAATTGCCTTGGTTGTAGTGTCTCCTCACAACAATAGAACAATAAGACACATGGGTAGAGGGATGTGAATTTAGAGAGCACTTTGACAGTATGCCCATTTGGCAGAGTAATAATAATAAGTTTATCCTGGTATCTGTGAGCTCTCCAATCATGGGTGAAGATTTATAGCACCAAGCATGTGTTTCTTCCGATAGAACAGGCCTTAAATCTGGTCAGAAAGTAATCAGTTATCCCTATAATATTCCCGCCACTATTGTACCATATTCCTACGCTAGTCATTATTAGAGTTCACAGGGTTCGTAGTTGGGTAAGACTGTTATAGACTTTTCTCCCAAGCATCCTGCATAGCACCGTCTATTATTATGAACCAACAGGGAGGAAGTGTCTTTGGGAATACCAATGCTATTTCTCCAAGTCCAGTGACATACATGTGGTGATGTCAGCAATAGAGACTTGCCATCAAGTTCTAGTGTGACGTCCCCTTCTTTAAAATGAGCTAGTTTCTATAGGAAGCTATCGTTGGCCTCTAGCTTTTCTGGTCTCAAAACGTGAACTCAGGCTGTGGTGTAGCTCAGTGGTAGAGTTCTTGCCTTCATGCCTGAGGCTCAGGTTCCATCTTTGGTACTAAAAATGTTTTTCATGTGTTTGTATTTGTGCATATGCTTTCACATATATCTGAGTACACGTATGGACAGGTATGCACACCCATGCGCGAGTGCACACATACACACTACACACATGTGGAACACTAAAGTTGATGGAGGGAATTTTCTTTCATTGCTCTCCATCTTATTCTTTTTAGGCAGGTTTCTCAATCAATCTCAGAACTTCCCATGTGGCTAATCAGCTTGCTCTGGGAATCTTCACTTTGCTGTCTGAGGCTGGAGTTACAAGCTGACTGCCAACAAAACTATGATTCTCTCGCTTTCATGGCAAGGGCTTAAATCACTGAGCAGTCTACCCAACACATATTCACAGTTTTTGGAAGGATCAACCAAGGATCTACCCTTTTACCTGTTCTCAGGAAGCGCATAGCCATATTGATATATGGTACTTCTGCAGAGGCACTAACATGCTCCATCAAATCAAGGCCTAAGGTTTAAAAAAAAAAAAAGCAGTCTGTCTCCTTTTGCATATCAGGAGTACCTGGGGAGCATGAAAGAGCACTAGTGATTGAACTCTGGGTGAGCTTTCATGTATGATTAGTAATGTTTCTGTCCCCCAGGTATTCCAGAGTGCAGTCAAGATTGGGAGCAGCCACAGAGTTCCTGTGAGAAACCAGTGCTGTCTCTAGGCCTCAGTGGGTTGGGAATAAAGCCAGAATTACCAACCCTGCTGGGAAGTAAGGCCAGTTCTGTTGAGAGCAGGGCTGCTCATCACTTAACTGGACTGAGGTAGCTCCCTGGCCCCACTCACCACCTTCCAAACCTTTAGCACTAGTAATTCCCCTTTTCCTTCGCTGTTTTCTTTCTTTCTTTTCCTTTCTTCCCTTGCTTTTTCTCAGTTTCACGCAAGCAGTCTTCTTCCAGGCCTTGACCATCACAGCAACTAGTTTCTCCGGCTGACTTCCAGAAACATGTGCATCTCTTGACATAAGTACTTCTTTCAGAACAGTGGTAGGCTGCTTGCCTAGCATATTTGAAGTCCTGAACTCATCCTCAGACCCCCAATAACAACAACCACAACAACCATAGCAACTAAAGTTACCTGAATGCTGTATACCATTCAACTTAACCTATAATTTGTTCTTCTCCGTTACAACATATCAGAGATAGGCCTGTCAAGCACTAGGGTTTTTTGTTTTTTGGGTTTTTTTTTTTTTTGGTATTAAATAGTGTTCTATAGTGTTCTGTTAGAGATCCTCTCTTTCTTTCGTGGCTGGCCCTTTGTGGATGGTTATTTATTCCCAGAACTGCACTGCTTTTGTTATAAATATTTATGTACCTAATTTGTTGCTTTTCATGAGTTTTTAATTTATTAATGATGCTTTAAAATTAATGTCGGTGCCCACTTGGTGTCCCGCTGCTTATCTATGATCTGTTAAACAGTACTGTATTTGAAATTTGTGTTGCTCCCAATTTGTTCTCATGGTGAATAAACTTCTTTATATGTAACTCGGCGCATATAATTCCATGTTCAAAAATAAACTTCAGGAAGGAGAAAACAAGCAGCAATTTATGAAATCCTCTTCATCTTCTTTGCTAAATACAAACTGTTGATTTTAAGATAATGGGTGTTGTGGTTTGGATGAGAATGGCCCCCATAGTCTCATATGTGGTCCCTAGTTGGTGAAACTATTTGGGAAGGATTAGGAGGTGTGGCTTTGTTGATGGACGTGTGTAACTAGGGGAGGGCTTTGAGGTTTCAAAAGCCCATTATTTTCCAAATTAGCATTCCCCCCTCGCTCTTCTCTCCTCTCTTTCCATTTTCATCTCCATCTTTATCACTCTTTGGCCCCAACTTGCAGGTAGGATATACACTCGCAGCTACTTCTCCAGTGCCTTGACTGCCTGCCTCCATGCTCCCCACCATGGTGACCACAGACTCACCCTCTGAAACTGTAAGCAATCCCCCAATTAAATACTTTCTTTTATAAGTTGCCTTGGTCTTGGTGCTTTTCTACAGCATTAGAAAAGTAACTAAGACAATGAGTTGGCCTAGGAACAAAAATCACTGACTTTTTTCTATTTATAATATTGATGTTTTTCTTCATCACCACTTGAAGAATTTAACAATTTCAGACATTTTTATAAACCTGTACATATGTCCATAAACCATCATTACCACTGTTTTTACTGAATAAAAAAATGGTATGCCCAAAGTTGAGATTAAGAAATCACAAGTCATTTTCATTTAAGGAGTTCTCAGAAAACCTACCATTCAATGAAAAGTCTTCCCAATAGACCTTCTAAAACAGTTCAGGCTTCCATCTAATACAAATCCACCAGACATCATAGATGAAGTATATCCTCGGTTTCTTCTATATGGATTTCCAAAACTTTATTCTGCCAATGCCAAGCACCCTTTTAACTCTCTGCATTTAGAAATGAAACCTTCCCAAAGCAAATAAAATGTCTCCCAGTTAAACCTTCTCTTTCATCCTTAAGAAATCCAAAGGAAGGATCAGTTTATTTGGCTTCAAAAGGATTAGACCTCAGCACTGATATTTTGCAGAGATCCAGAGAAGAATGTCACCAATTAGTCAGGAAAAAAAAAAAAGTGTGCATCCCAGGAAGATATGGAACGCTATTTGTTATTCCTCTTGTTGGGCCATACTACCAGTTACTCACCGTGCTCATAGGGGAAACCGAAAAATACAGAATCTTTTAACTGATTTCAAACCAAACTGCGGATTCAGCAAAGGAAAAACAATTTCCCAGGACCCTTTCAAGCCCTTCCCTGCTTAAATCTTTCTGAAGTCATCACACAGCACTTCTCTTGGACTCTGTGTTCTGCCAAGTGATTAGCATCTAAAAGTCTGGAATCACTCAACTGCACCTCAGCCCCACTTCGAATTAACCCGAATTAACTTAGAATTAGCCTTGCAAGGGTTTTTAGGAGGAGCTACCCGCAGAAGTCAGGGGCATGTGGTGGGATGGAAATGATAGGGAAGGCTGCTCAGACATCTGTTAGCTCTGAAATCCCATCTAAGTCACGTTGATGCACCAAAGGTACTTACTTCAGGGTACATCTTTCCATAGGGATGGGCACAAGGCTACCAATTCCAGTCACTGCAGCCGCAAAACTACAGAGTCAGGGAAAGAAAGGTTGTCTGAGGGGCCCGTAATGGTTCTCTTTCCTTGATAGGAGATACTACAGTGTTAGGTTGAGTTAAGGCAAGGGCTGCTGTAGCCCAGACCAAACTGCTGCTGGCACCTGCCTGACCCACGGAACATATGTTTCCCTGCACACAAGAGAACTTCTCCCAGGTACAGTAGCTGGCACATACCCTCTGCTGCTGCTGCCATTGTTCCCGCTGCCACTATCAAGGCAGCCGTAGCCACTCTGCCAAGCATCTGTAATCATTGCTGCCAAGGCATTCCCTGCGAGACAGGCACCACCACCAAGCTTCTACTGTGAAGGGACCCAGGAGATCCTCATTGCCACCCATAAGGCTCAACTCACCCACCTACCACAGCCTCTTGCCTGCAAAACTACTGCTGCCACTACCACACAAGTCCCACCACTGCCCCTCCTATTGGTGTTGGGCCTGTGGCCAGCCACCTCAGCCACCCTGTGAGTCTGCAGACTGGGGTCATTATGGCCTGCACGAATGACCCATGAAGAAGCAGGACTGTGAATGTCACAACAGGGCTGGTAAAACAAACACTGTAGACCCAGGCAGAGTAGCACAAAAGTGTGAGAGTGTAAAATGTGTTCAAGGAACCCAGGCTAGGCTCCCAGCCAGAGGGAACAGCCCCCTCCCTCCACCGCTGCCACAGTTGGATCCCAGGACTGCGCAGATGTCTCTGCTCAGGTGGGCGGGCCCTCCATTTTCTTTGCCTGCCTGCAAAGTTTCCTCCCTAAACCGCAAAGGACAGGACTCCAAGGCAAGGAGTTTCTGGCAGGAAGGCTTCTGTCCTCACAGACCATCTCCTTCTAATCTGGAAGGATGCTCTGACTAACTTGGGTGAGTTGCTGGGACTATCAGTCCTCGCTGCCACCCGTGGAGATGATTGCACAAGACAGCCCCAGGGAAGGGACTTCTTGCATATAAAGTCTACTACCTTCTGTTCCATGGCACGCTTGTTTCTAATTTTTAGTTTTCCTACTAGTGTTTTAGGTATTTACTTTCTGTCCCCTAAAATTGCTACCTTTAGCAAATTACATGTCCAGCTTTGTAGGTTAATTGTTAAGCTACTGCATTTTAATTGTACCAAACTGGAAAGGACACGCATGGCTGTCCCCTATTTATCTCTACCTACAAAGTCTTCTCTATTTCTATATCTGTAATTGTCTCTCAACTACCTCTTCTACCTTAAATCTATATACGTTCCTTCTTAGTCAATTCTTCATATTCTTTTCTCTTTATTCAGTCTTCACTTTACTAACTAACATCAATACCAATAACTTTAAATAATCTATAAACTATATCTTCTGTACCCACTACCTCATCACTGCTGTCCCCGAGCCTTAACAGAGACACAAGGGAAGCACACTAGCGTCTCCTGAAGCAAGGTAAGGCTGAGATTGCCGGTAAATTAGTAAGCCACCCTAATGCTTCCATCACCACCCACCACCACCCATGCAGGAAATTTAATTCCAGTAAAGACAACTCTCTAGGAGGACTCATATAAAACAAAACAAATAAATCAAAGGAGGGGGAAATGGTGAAAGCTAAAGCCGGGAGATGCCTCCAGACAGCAGACGTGCAAACCACAGCTACAAGAAGAATGTGGGACAACAACCCACTTTCTGGTCCAATCTGCTCAACTTGGCTTTAGCCCCGCCTCGCCACACTCAACCTCCAGACCTTCCTCAAGGCATTTGTTCTGTGCCAATGTCTAGTGTGGTAAATTCTGTGAACTCTAACCTACCTGGAACACTCTCCAATCCCTGGTCCTATTCTGGATTGCACGTCCTGTGCATTGGCCCAGTCTGGCTAGCCCCACTTATGCCCTTCTCATCCCCCAAGCTGAGTTTTAGTTACCCACCCCCTGTGCTCCCCCATTCTGATTAGCCTCACATGTACCTTTCTCACCCCCAAGAGTCAGTCCTGGTTGCTCATCTAGTTAGCTGGTTTGTCCAATCCGTCACTACTGTTCTGATTCTAGCACACAAGCTTGGCCCATCTTGTGTGCTGGTCCAGCCTGATGAGTCCTGGATCCTATCCCACTAGTACCATATTCAACCAGCAGGCCTAGCCTGGAACTCAGGACTCTGAACACGGACTCAGCTTGCATAGCCACTGAATCCTTGTCTGCTTGTGCCAGTGGGGCCTTAGGCCCTGCTTCAGTAGCATAGGCTGCATACCATCTTAACCTTAAGTACCATAGAATCTTACCTCAGACAGACAACCAATGAAATAAATCTACATATCCATCCTCAAAACACAAACAATATGAAAGGCCAAGATAGTATATCCTCACCCCCATCAAATCTGTCAGTACCACAGAAATAGTCCTGAACCCCTGAACAAGCATAAACCTCATCAAAGAATTCAAGGAGTTTAAAAAAGACACGAACAGTTCAATGAGCTTAAGAGGAGGACAATAAATGACTGAGTGCTGTCCCTAAAAACATAAACATACGTCTTAAGGAAATGACAATGATAATCCCAGGTTAGAAAACCAAATTTAATGAAGAATGAAATATTAAAGAGAATTCAATCTACAATGACGCTGAAACTGAAAAGCTCTATAACCCAATTAGGAAAACCTCATGATGGCTCAAGTAGAAGATAGAGTATCAGGACTTGAAGATAGAGTAGGGGAATTCGATCGCAGGCCCAGAGGATGAAAATTAAAACATACGTACATAGATACATACACATGAAACAAGCGTTCAGGAACTGTGAGACACAATGAAAAGAACAAATTGTCTAACCACAGCCGACACAGGTGAAGAGAAATCCGAGCTTAATGACATAAGCCGGATCTTCAACAAGGTCGTAGGTGAAAATTCAGGAAATACACATCCATAAAGATACAAGAAGCTCACAGAACACCAAATAAACTGAACCAGAAAAGAAATTCTCCATAGTACACCATACCTGGAGCACTAACTATTTTAAACAAAGAGTGAAAACTAACAGAAAAAAAATGACATGAAGTCACACATAAATGCAATACCACTCTTGGGAATATACCCAAGAGAGGCCTTATCATACAACAAAAGTATACGCTCTACTATGTTCATAGCAGCACTGTTTGTGATAGCCAGAACCTGGAAACAACCTAGATGCCCTTCAATGGAAGAATGGATGAAGAAAGTATGGAATATATACATATTAGAGTACTACTCAGCAGTAAGAAACAAGGACTTCTTGAATTTTGCATACAAATGGATGGAAATAGAAAACACTATCCTGAGTGAGGTAAGCCAGACCCAAAAAGAGGAACATGGCATGTACTCACTCATATTTTGTTTCTAGCCATAAACCAAGGACATTGAGCCTATAATTAGTGATCCTAGAGAAGCTAAATAAGGAGAACCCAAAGAAAAACATATAGGCATCCTCCTGAATATTAACCTTCAGCAAGCGATGAAAGAAGACAGAGACAGAAACCCACATTGGAGCACAGGACTGAAATCTCAAGGTCCAAAGCAGGAGCAGAAGGAGAGAGAGCACGAGCAAGGAACTCAGGACCGCGAGGGGTGCACCCACACACTGAGACAATGGGGATGTTCTACTGGGAACTCACCAAGACCAGCTGGCCTGGGTCTGGAAAAGCCTGGGATAAAACTGGACTCTCTGAACATAGCGGACAATGAGGACTACTGAGAACTCAAGAACAATGGCAATGGGTTTTTGATCCTACTGCACGCACTGGCTTTGTGGGAGCCTAGGCAGTTTGGATGCTCAACTTACTAGACCTGGATGGAGGTGGGGGTTCCTTGGACTTTCCACAGGACAGAGAACCCTGATTGCTTTTCGGGCTGAGGGGGGGGACTTAATTGGGGGAGGGGGAGGGAATTGGGAGGCGGTGGCGGGGAAGAGACAGAAATCTTTAATAAATAAATAAATTAAAAAAATGAAAACACTTCAGAATAAAAGTCAGTTTCTCTATAGCAACTTTAAAAGTTGGAGGATCCTGGAGCACTGTATTTCAAGTTCTAAGAGGTCAGAGAGGTCAATGATGTGGGATTCCACTCTGTATTCTGTGAATATGTTTTATTACCATTGGTTAATAAAGAAGCTGTTTTGGCCTATGGCAGGGCAGAATAGAGGTAGGTGGGAAAACTAAACTGAATGCAGGGAGAAAGAAGGTAGAGTCAGGGAGACACCATGTAGCTGCCCAAGGAGAAGAATACCAGGACCCTTACTGGTAAGCCACAGTCTTGTGGCAAAACACAGATTAATAGAAATAGGTTAATTTAAGATATAAAAGCTAGGTAGGAATACACCTAAGCCATTGGCCAAGCAGTGTTGTATTTAATATAGATTCTGTGTGATTATTTGGGTCTGGGAGGTCAGGGAACCAACACGCAGTCTCCTTTTACATGTCAACACAAACATAGTAAAATTGTCTGTCATAGTCAAAGATCAATAAAACCTTTCCATGATACAAATAGGTTAAAATAATTCATATTCTCTAAACCGTCCCTCAGATAATACTGGAAGCAATATTTAGACAAAGAGAGGAATAAGCAAAGCCGAGAGAATATAGACAAAATCAGTTACTCAGTGGATATAGATGCAAATATTCTCAATAAAATACTTGCAAACCTAAGTGAAGAACACAACAAATAGATCACTCATTGTAATCAATCAAGTTGATATCATTCTAAAGATTCAGGTACAGTTGAGTGTATGCAATCAAGTAAATGTAACACATCATAAAAATGAACACAAGGACAACAATCACACAAATTATAACACTCCTTTATGATAAAAATGAGGAAGAGACAAGGAAAGGAGGCTACATGACTCAGTGTGATAAAGGCCATAAGCAAACAGCCCAGTATCATACTAAATGGAAGAAAACTTAAAGCATTTCCAGTAAAATCAGGACAAGGCAAGATGGCCCATTCCCTTCATCCCTATTCAATATAAGGTCTAAAGTCTTAGCTAGAGCAATGAGATTCAAGGGGAAATAAAAGGGATAACAAATAAGAAAGGAATAAATCCTTATTTTCAGGTGATGTGATTATGTACATAGTTATAGACCATTACACACTTGCACACATGTGTGCACACATACATACAAACTCTAAGAGCTGATAAACAATTTACACATACACACACACACACACACACACACACCAAAAAAACATTTTATGGAAGAACATAAAATTAACATAAAAAAGTTAATAGGTGTTTTTTGTGCCAATGATAAACAAAGGGAGAAAAAAAATCAGGAAAAAAAAATCTGTCTTGATAACCTGCTATGAAATAATTCTAACCAAGGAAGTAAAAAATATCTGCAAAGAAAAATTCAAAAGACTAAAGAAAGAATTTGAGGGAAGATTGACTGACCTATCATGCATATGGATTGGAAGAATTAACCTTGTGAAAATTATTGTCCTGCCAAAAGCAATCTACAAACTCAGTGTAATTGCCATCAGAATTCTAACATCGTTCTCCATCAAAATACAAAAAAAAAATTTAAAATTCATATTGAGGTACAAAAGACCCCAGGTAGCCAAAGCAATCCTAGGTAAAAAGAATAATTCTGGAAATATTGGCATGCTTGGTTTCAAATCACTGTGCAGAGCAATAGTAATAAAAACAGCATGGTGCTGGCACAAAATCAGATGTAGATTAATGGAACAGAATGCAGGACTCAGCTCAGACATAAGCCTACACAGCTACAGCCGTGGGCTTTTTGACAAAGATGCCAAAAATATACATTGGAGAGAAGATAATCTCCTCAACAATGTTGCTGGGGAGACTAGATAGCCATATATAGAAGAACAAAACCAGATCTCTATCTTTGACTCTGTACAAAAATCAAGTCTAATGAATCAATGATCCTAATATGAGAGCTAACCTCTGATACCGCTAGAGGAAAAAGTGAGAAAACACTTCAATACGTAGGAATAAGGCATTTCTAAATAAGATTCCAATCATTTAGGAAATAATACCAACAATTGACAAACGGGACCTCAGGAAGTAAACAAAATCAAAAACAAAACAAAAATAAACAAAGCTTCTGTACCACAAAGGAAACAATCAAGTAGAGGCATGCTACAGAATAGGATAAAAGTTTTACCAGCTATTATTTTGACAGAAGATTAATATTCAATTATACAAAACTAAAACATTTAAATAACAAGGAAACAAACAGCAACCAGAAAGTAACATAGGAAATTAAACAGTCCTCAAAAGAAGAAATATAAGTGCCCAATAAATATTGTAAACAGTGTTCATTCAATAACCTTAGCCATCAAGGAAATCAAATTAAAACTGCCTTGAGCCGGGCGGTGGTGGCACACGCCTTTAATCCCAGCACTTGGGAGGCAGAGGCAGGCGGATCTCTGTGAGTTCGAGACCAGCCTGGTCTACAAGAGCTAGTTCCAGGACAGGCTCCAAAACCACATAGAAACCCTGCCTTGAAAAACCAAAAAAAAAAAAAAACTGCCTTGAGATTCCATTTCATTCCAGTCAAAATGACTATCAAGAAGGAATAAAATGGACAACAAATGTTGGTATGGATCTGAGAAAGGAGAATTCTTTTTTTCTTTTTTTTTAAATATTTATTTACTTATTATGTATACAATATTCTGTCTGTGTGTATGTCTGCAGGCCAGAAGAGGGCACCAGACCTCATTCTAGATGGTTGTGAGCCACCATGTGGTTGCCGGGAATTGAACTCAGGACCTTTGGAAGAGCAGGCAATACTCTTAACCACTGAGCCATCTCTCCAGCCCAAAAGGAGAATTCTTATTCACTGTTGGTTGGAGGCTAAACTGACACAGCTATTATGTAAACTGTAAAGAGATTAAAAAAAAAACAAAACAAAACAGAACACTCATATGTCCCAGGTACAGCACTCCTGGACATAAACCCAAAGGACTCTGTCTTGTTAGAGTTTGTATGGCAGTGCTGAAACACCATGACTCTTTTCACTTCCACATCATAGTTCATCATAGAAAAGCAGTCAGGGCAGGAGCTCAAACAGGGCAGGAACCTGGAGGTAGGAGCTGATACAGAGGCCATGGAGGGGTGCTCCTTGCTAAATTGCTCTCTATGACTTTTCAATCTGTTGTCTTACAGCACCTAGGATCACCAACCCAGGGATATCACCACCCACAGCAGGCTGGGCCACAATCACCTTTAAGAAAAGGCCCTACAGGCTTGTCTACAGCCTGAACCTATGGAGGCAATTTCTCAATTGATGTCATTTCCGCCCCCCCCCCACACAACCATCAGCTCCCCCATGACTCTAGCTTGTATCAAGTTGACATAAAACTAGCCAACACAACACTGCAATCCTATCTCAGGGATCATTGCACATCCATGTTGATTGCTCTTCTATTCACAATGGTGAGGAAATAGAATCAGCCTAAATATTTGTCAACTGATGATTGGATAAAGAAAATATAGTAATATACCCAGTGGGATTTTATCCAGCCATAAAGAAAAATTAAATTATGAATTTGCCAGAAAATGAATGGAACTGGAAAATATCATACTGAGTGAGATAACTTTGGCTTAAAAAGACAAACACACATGGCCTCTCTCATATGCAGATCCTAGCTTCTGAGTTTTATCTGCATGCATTTATGTGAGATCGGGCATGTGTGAGATGAGGAAACAGAAAGAGGCCCATGAAAAGGCGACAGAAAGTTCTTTAAGAGAGGAGGGTAACCGAATGCATTTGGTATGAAATTGGAAGCAGGAATAGTGGAGGTGGAAAGGTTTAAGCAAGGAAGGGTATCAGGGAGACAAGAGGAAAAATGGAAAGGTCAACCTAAACCAGTGGTGTGTAAAGAAGCCAGAAGGAACTCTGGTACTTGTCAGGGGAATTGAAAAGGGAATTTTTCAGAAAAGAGTTTGAACAAAGATACTCGGTGCAGGTGGATAAAGCTGCTCCCAGAAGCCATAGCTATTTTTAAAAATTTATGTCAGGAGCAGGCTGCCTTCCTATGAGTAAAAAGGAAAGCAACTGAGACTCAGCCAACAATACAGGTAATTGGCACTACTGTTTATTGTCACCCAGTATTAGATCATGGGACCTTATTGCTGGAGAAGCCACAGACCCTGGTTTCAGAGCATGAAGAAAACAAGCTGGAAGTGGGTTAGATGCTTCTCCCTTGCTGAATAGCCCATATAATGCCAGGAGCTATTATGGAGGCTGCTGTGGAAGTATTGTCATCAGTGAGCTCAGTCGTGGACTTAGGGGCTGTGTGTGAAAGATTATTGGCTGGCTAGGAGGGATGAGTGCACTCGTGTGATAAAGGAAAATCTGTCACGGTGGAAACCAACCACTTTTGACTGGATTTGATGCCCACTCTGCAGGAGAATATTTACATCTGATACTGCAGACCTTGTCAAAAGCCTTGTGGATGGAGATGTGATCAGCCTGAAGTAGGAGAAACCACTGCTATTGTCTTGCTAAATGCATCCATCACATACCTGTGTTTATGTCCCTAGATGATAAATGCTGTTGTCAGTTTTAATCAGAAAAGACTCATTTTGCTATGCTCAGTGGTGGCTATAGCGAATCATAACCAGGTAAAGTACTGGGAAGGAATATTGTTGAATACCCAGCCATAACCCTTTCAAGGTTCAGGAAACATTTTGGAAGAAGGGGTGGGAAGAATTTAGGAGTTAGATAAAGAGAGGGAAAGTGGTAATGGAGTGTTGACTTCTGGGGATGACATATGTCTTGAACATATGATAGTTGTGATGACTTATACAAGATCTGCACAAAATTAGACTATTGTATCACTATTTTATTATGGAAGGGATTGGGACTCATGGAACTGCACCCCCTCTCAGGATTTATACATTTTAATGGGTTGATAGAGGAAGAAATATTCTCTTCAATGTTGTAGTCACTAGAAAGGTTCCCATACTTCTGTAAACAAACTTTCACTTCTGCTCCTAGAAACAATCTTAATGAAACTTCCTGGGACACACACACAAACACACACACACACACACACACACACACACACACACACACTAGCCAAAAAGGGGGACTCCCTGGGAAGAGAAAGGGGATCATCAGGACAAAAGAAAGTAATGGGTGTGAATGTGAATATGATTGAGGTACATTATATGCATGTAAGAAAATGTCATAATAAAACTCACTAGTATGTAATTAATGTATACAAATAACATTTTTAAAAATATGCTTTCTTCAGTATGATACTGTGGCTTCTAATGATTTGTTTTCTATCTGGACTCCATTTCTCTGTCCAGTTCATTGACTTTCTCTCTGTCTGGCTTCATTCTGGACTTAGAGCTGGGTGCTCTGGCTTCTGTTTGAAACACAAATTGGGAAATCACTGTATATAATCTAAACGACTATAATATTAATGGTCTTTAAATTCTGAAGCAATGGAATTCTCATCTAAGACTAGGACAGAGATTTTTTTGTGTGTGTGACAACTTTCTTTGGAAATCAATATCTTCACAAATGAGAAAATAAAAATCAAATCAAATTAAGACTAAAAGTTGAAGGCAGCACATAATTCTTTGGTGACAGTGATATTATAAGTCAAGATGCTCTCATCAGAGAGTGTCATTTATAATCCTAATTTTTAACAGGCTCAATAAAAACCTCGGTCTTGAGCTGGGTATTGGAAACTGAGGCAGGAGGATAATAAATTTGAGGACAAACTAAAGTACAAAAAATAAAAAACAAAAACAAAATGAACCCATAAGTTATTCTTAAGAACTTTGAAGACTCTTTATACTCTTTAAAAACTCTATTTTAGTTGTACATATGATGTTACTCATGAATTAAGATGACCTTAATAACAATTTTAAAGCTAAATGTTTTAAAATTGAAAACATCAGGACTGGGGCATTCAATATACTAGTTGATCATCTTGTGCATTTGTGGTACCAGGGACCAAACTTACGACCTTGCGTGTTTTAACGCTTGCTCTACCACCGAGTTGTAGCCTTACTCCTGATTGACCTTTATGAGCCAGAAGTAAAAAGAGATAAATAGCATGTGCAGAAATTCAGAACTATCTCAATCATGGGTGCTAGTGTACAAATTATTTTAATTTTAATTAGTTAAAATAGTAAACTTTTGCAAGTGAAATAGGCCTTATGCATTTTGCTAAGGAAGCACAAACACAAGAACAAAATGACAAGCTACTTTACTACCCAGTGCAGGGCAGAACAGTACAGAAGAAAAGAAAATAAAGTTAATTAACCCCTTTTCTTTCCAAGCCTCTTAATAAGTCAACTTTTTGTTTTAGAACATCTTAAAATTTTCAGAGAAGCTACACAGAGTAGAGATTTCTGCAACAGCTGAGAGTAAATGTGTCTATTTTGTGTCTGTCAGCATTCCATCTTCTGTGGTACCTGGGCTCCTGTTCCCAGAAACGTCTAGACCAGGTCACCACAGAACTCCCCCTATGCCCATTCCATTCCTCAAAGGATTTTTGGTTCACATTGTAAAATTATAAAGCTTCAAACGACTTTGTGTTGAATAAGGAAATGCATCAGAATGAGCTGTCATTGTGAGGAAAATCTAATCGTGGCCCGTGCTTTGCGGAAAGGAATATTGTGTGTCCCTCGAGATCCCCAGGTGGCCATGTGATAGGCAAAGGAATCTGTGCTGAATCCAATGAATAATCCTCTAGGTTTTCATAAAGAAAAGACTTGTAAGCCGGGCGGTGGTGGCACACGCCTTTAATCCCAGCACTCGGGAGGCAGAGGCAGGCGCATCTCTGTGAGTTCGAGGCCAGCCTGGTCTACAAGAGCTAGTTCCAGGACAGGAACCAAAAGCTACGGAGAAACCCTGTCTCAAAATAAATAATAAATAAATAAATAAATAAATAAAAAGACTTGTAGCCTAGCTGGAAGACATGGCTGTACTTCCATTCCCTCCAGGGATGGCATACATTGGGAAGAGCCACTCTACTGTAATGTCACACGGTTTCTAGGACAGCTGTCACTGCATTGCTGCTGAATAACTTCAATAATTTCAGTGGCACGTGAAAAAAAAATCAGCTTTCCTTTCTACATGCCTCCCTGCCTTTCTTTCTTTGGAAATAGAGCCTTGCTATATAGCCCAGGGTGACTTTAAATTCATGATTCTCATGCTGACATTACAAATGGGTTCAACACACATAGCTAAGCATTCATTTCTTGCTCATCTATCCAGAGGTCAGGCAACCTCAGCTAAGTTATAGATTCATATTGGTGTCATCTGGGATAGGCACCAAGTCACAGCTCTGTTTTAAGCCCCCAAGTCTCTCACTCTAAAATGATGAAAAGTGACTCTTGGTCTTGCCTGCGGGATCGGGATGCAGCTTTTTCTCCACACTCAGCTGCTTCTCCGGCAGGCCACCTTGTCCTGCCATGATGATAACAGACTAAACCTCTGAAACTGTACGTGAGTCATCCCAATTGAATGTTTTTCCTTTATAAATAAAATAGAATGACTACAAGCACCAGCTATTTAGGACACGTCCTTCCTTCATGGGAGTGAGTGGTGGAAGTTCTAGAAGGGCTAGCAAGAGTCGTGAGATCTCAGCTCGAGGCTCAGCCTGTCACTGCTGCGTTCATTCCACTGATCAAAACAAGTCCTACAGCCGAGCTCAACATTCATAGAGCATGGGAGGTACAATCTATGAACTACAAAGACAGAGAACAACGGCCCATGAGCAACAAGCCTCCTGGACGATGAGTAGACTTTTCTAAAGCCCAGACGCCTTCTGGGAAAAGGGAGAATGGGGATCTGGCTTGTTCTCTTGGAGAACAGAAGATCTGTAAAGTTTTATTAGGATGAGCGTTCAAGCAAAAGTTAAGTGCGAGGAAAACCAAGTCTCTGCATCAAAAAAAGAAGGAAGATCAACCTAAGGACAGACAGAAATGAGATTAGGGAGATAATTCTATGCACACACTTGGCTTCTAATACAATACTTCCCAAATATTGTGAGGGCCAATGGTCATTTCTTTGTATAAAAGAATTAAAACATTAGGATCACGGGACTACACTGCACCCCAGCACAGAGCAGGGCAAGTGACGGGGGGCTTGTTCAGAATGTTTTCACGGTAACACTGTGAAGTGTGGGGATTCTAAATGATTTTCTCCTTCTATGTTAGACCATAATCAGCAGGGTTGACCGCTTAGCCACAGAAAGCACCAGGCCGCTTGGATCCTTGACCTTAACCTGAAGGACTTGGGGGAACATGCATAAATGGGGAAATTCCCTGCCCAGAAGGGTTATCATGTGAACAGCCTAAGTTATTTTGCATGCCAAGTATCACAAAGCTACTCATCTTGTCAGGTGGAAATAAAAAGACATTGTCTCTGCCCTTTGGAAGTTTGATCTTGATGGAAAATATAAAAATCCTTAGATATTTGTCTTCCATCTCCACTGTTTTATAATTTTAAGATAGGATCTGTCTTCCCCTCGTGCAATGACAGTTCAGCAGGCTGAATGTGAGGCAGAGCAGCACATATAACAAACTCCCTAGAAGATGGAATTTGGGTATCTGCCGATATAAAACATCAGCCACCCCTATGCATTATCATGCAGCAAGCTGAGGGCCTGTGAGCTTAAATAACTAAGAACCTGATATTTCAAAACATAGACCTTCTGGCAAGACAGTCTGGAGGACAGACAGCTAACGATAATTACTGCCGTCACGAGAACAGGCGAGTCACCATTTTACTTTATGACCTAAATTAGTGTTTTAACATCAGGCAAAGAGAGAGGCAGGAAAGTAAAGCAGACCTTAGTGTGGCCTTCAGCTTTAATCGAGGTATTGTCAAGGCCAAGCCAGGCAGGTCCCTCTCAGGTACTCAGAAGAACTCGCATCTGTATCAATGGGCTTACAAACCACTGTTTTCTCCACCCAATGGACTGGCTTTCTGCTTTGAGCATCTGATTCCATTCTGGGCTCTGGCAGGTAGTAGAGTCTCAGGCTCAGTTCCACACCGTTTGCCTGGACCATCTCCCAGCTCTTCCCAACTCCCTCTCCTCAGAAGTGACCTTCGGCTCTCACCCTGGGACCTGACGAGTACTGGCCAGCTGTGGCTCCGAAGCCATCATTCTTGGCTTGGAGTAAGCAAGTTTGAAGCCAGGCTGAATTAGCTTGACACTAATGGTTTGTATGACTCACCCTTTTTTTATTTATTGGATTAGAAGAGTCCTTTTCAGATAAGAATCGGTACCAAGCCCCAACACACATCCAAGGTTACCTACCAAAGCTGAGAAAACAATATGTGTGTGTGCCCACAAAGAATAATAAAACAATCTCTTTGACCGGCTTGTGGCAAGGATTGCTTTTTGTCCAACATTGTGGCAGGGCTGCAGTGTCTCTGAGTTCCTTCATGTCACCTGAGGAAGACAAGCAGAAGAAAGGCACCCAAAAGTCAACTAAGAAAAAAGACCCAGTGAATAAACTCATGAGCAAGTCCCAAAAGATATAGTCAGACTTTCTTTGGACCACCAGCTCCCAAATAAGGACATGAAGACTTCTTATCAAGTATGAAAGCTTGGCCTTAGCTCAGGCTTATCCTCAACTAGCTCTTAAAACTTCAATTAATTTATTTATATTAATCTAAGTTCTGCCATGTGGACTGTTACCTCTCCTCAGTACTGTGTTTCCAACTGCCTTGGTGTCTCACTGGTAAATCTCCAGCCTCAAATTCTTTTTCATGATTTCCTCTCTCTGCCTGGAAGTCCTGCCTATCCCCTCCTGCCTAACTATTGGCCATTCAGAAGATGTCTTGGGCAAGTGAGGAAGGATATAGTCACATGTAGGAAGAGGGCCTGTTTGTTTGTCCCAGCTACCCAGCTAGCTTAGCTCCAAAATAACCACACAGAAACTGTATTAATTAAATCACTGTTTGGCCCATTAGCTCTAACTTTTTATTGGCTAACTCTTACATATTAATTTAGCCCACTTCTACTAATCTGTATATCACCATGATGTCGTGGCCTACCAGCAAAGTCTCAGCACGTCTATCTCCGGCAGTGAGTCCAAGGCATCTCCTGACTCTGCTTTCTTCCTCCCAGAATTCAGTTCTGTCTTCTTCACCTATCTAAGTTCTGCCATATCATGCCAAAGCAGTTTCTATTTTCATTAACCAATACAAACAACACACAGAGAGGACTCCGACATCAGTCACATCTTCACACAGCGTATAAAAGTTTATCCAATCAAAAAGAAGGCCAGGTTTGGATCAACCTCAGTAACCATGTCTTACTTAACACGGCTGCTTATGAGAGCTCTGGAAGGAAATTCTCAATTGTAAGCCTAGAACTCCTGGGACAGCTTCTGAAAGACAGGCAGCATGGGATCTGGAAGCTAGAAGCCCCTCAGGAACTTCTTAGCTAAGCACTTGGCAGACCTGCATCAAACTGAGTTTAAATAATTTACCGGGAGCTGCTTCAACAGCTGGTAAAGATGAATCAAACACACACTGGGAAAAATACATTTTAACTAAATTTCTAAAAAAATTATTTTATGTAAAACAAAGATACCAACAGTTAGTTCTCGAGTATCTTAATGCCGAATTATCAGAAATGACAGAACTCTTACAATTCATGCATGTGACTGCATTGCTTTGGGCTTCTGCTGAAGTATTTGTTGGAATCCTGAGAAATCAGATGCCCAATATGATTTTCAAGTTTTTAAGCTTTTATGGTATATATTCATTTTATATGCTACTATATTACATCAGGATTCTTCCAGACAAGGATAAATAGTTTGAGCCCACTCCAACCACACTTCCCACTTTGACCTTCTTCAATCTCCATTCCCAGCAGCCCGTATCATCCCCCTAGACAATTTCACATCTACATTCATGACACATATCCACACATAAACTTACATATCTGTAGAAAGTCCAAGCACTACATATGAGAAAGAACATGTGATGTTTGTCTTGGTGTATTCGGGGGGGGGGGTGTATGCTTGTCCATTGTGTGGGTACCCAAGTGCAAAGGTAGGGGTGCACACGTGGGTATCCATTGAGGGGTACCTCCTTTGATGGCTCTTTGGTTCGTTTACTGAGGCAAGCTTTTGCAGAGCCCAGAGTTCACCCCTCTGTGCAGTTTAGCCAGCCAGCTTGTCCTCGGGATCCCTTGCTGCTCCCTTCCAAGTGCTGGAATTACAGGGAGCCCACAGCAGCTATGTGAGTTCTGGGCGTCCAAACTCCAGTCCTCACACGTACATAGGAAGTCTTTTATCCACCGAGTCACATCCCCAGCCACTGATATTAGCTTTTCTGAGTCTGGCTGAAGTTCCTTAAAATGATGATCTTCAATTGCATCAAAAGAACAAAACTTGATTCTTCTAAAAAATTCTAACAACTTTCCATCAGGTGTGTATAACCTAGGTTGCTGGATAACCTAGGTTGGTTCTAGACCAGAGCTACTATGAAAACAGCTGCAGTGTGCACAGATGTGCAGGCCTCTCTGCGACATGTGGGCTTGGAATCTTTCAGTACACACCCAGGAGTCACATGGGAGATCTATTCTTAGACTTTTAGGGAATCTCCAAACTGGTATTCCTAGTTGATGGTCAGGTTACATTTCCACCAGAAGTGAGGGTCCTATCGGTCTGCATCTTCACCAGCCTGTATTTCCTAATGACTACCTTCTGACTGGGTAATAAAGAATTTCAATGCAGTTTCGATTTACATTACTCTGGTAACTAGTGTGGTTGAACATTTTTTAATGTATATTGGCTGTTTGATTTTCATCTTCTGAGAGCCATCTGTTCATTTTGTCAGCCCATTTATTTTTTATTGTAATTTTTTTTATTTCTTTAGTTTTTGAGTCCTTTGTGTATTGTGGATGTTAATCAGCATCAGATGTAGTTGGCAAAGATTTTCTTCCATCGTATAGGATGTCTCTTCAAAGCATTTTAATTTTGTAAGGTCCCATTTGTCAGCTGTTGGTCTCCTTTTCTCAACAGCTGCAGTCACCATCAGAAGTCCTTACTTTTCCTCTATCTTGAAGTGTCTTCCCTGATGTGGGAATGTCATATATCAATCTGTTGATTTCATTGGTTAAGCAATAAAGAAACTGCTTGGCCCTCATAGGTTAAAACATAGGTGGGTGGAGTAAACAGAACAGAATGCTGGGAGGAAGAGGAAGTGAGCTCAGACTCGACAGCTCTGCTCTCTGGAGCAGAGATGCCATGCTCCCCGCTCCCAGGCAGATGCACGCAATGAAGCTCCGACCCAGGATGGACTTAGGCTAGAATCTCCCTGGTAAGCCACCTCGTGGGCTACAGCAGATGATTAGAAATGGGCTAGTCCAGGTGCGAGACTTAGCCTAGAAGAGGCTAGATAGAAATGGTCCAAGCAGTGATTAAAAGAATACAATTTGTGTGTTGTTATTTCGGGCATAAGCTAGCCGGTGGCGGGAGCTGGGTGGCAGAATGCAGCCCCACAGCTCCCACTACACTTCCCTACCAATTCTGTAACAGTTTTGGGGCTTGGGGGTCTTTCATTCAGCATTTGGTCCATTTGGAAATGATGAGATAGGCACCTTGTTTCATTCTTCCACATAGGGGCATCATTCTCCAGTTCCCTTTGTTGAAGGGACTGTCTTTTCTCCAGTGTATATTTTTAGCATCTTTGTAAAAGGTCGCATGGCTGGAACTGTGAGGGTTTCTATCTGGGTCCTCTCCTCTCCTCCACTAGTTTACACATCTGTTTTTGTGCAACAGCACGCTTGTTTTGTTTCTAGATGGCTAAGTAGTGTACGTTAGAATATTGGATGATGATGTCTGTGGTTATTTTCTCAAGATTATACTTACTACTTGAGGTCGTTTGTTCTTCCATATGAATTTTAAGATTTTTTTCTATTTCTGAGAAAACTGGTATTGAAATGTCGATGGCGTTTCTTAAGTATTTAGATAGGTTTTATAAGGATGACATTCCACAATAGTCATTCTTCTAGTCCATGAAGTTAGGGTGTCTTTCCATATTCTAGTGTCTGCTCTTTCTTTCTCCAGTGTCTTAACATTTTCATTGTAAAGGCTTTTCACTTCCATATTAAGTTTATTCCAAGGTATTAAAAAGTGTGTGTGTGTGTGTGTGTGTGTGTGTGTGTGTGTGTGTGTGATGTCGTGGGGGATACCATGTAGCATGTGTGAAAATCAGAGGACTTTGCATAGTCAGTTCTCCTTTTACATGTGGGTTCTGGATCAAACTCAGGTAGCCAGGCTTCTGTAGACTTCCTTTTATCCACTGAGCCATTTCACCTCTCTCCAAGATACTTTTAAAAAGCAATTGCGAATATAATTATGTCCCGGATTTCTCTGTGTGTGTGTGTTTATCATTGTCGCATATGAAAGCTACTGATTTGGGGGAGAAATTATCCAGAATGTTGCTGGAAATGTTTAACAGATCTACGAGTTTTCTGGTTGAATCTTTTGTATCCCCTATTTATAGAATCATACCAACAGCAAATAAAGACACTTTAATTTCTTCCTTTTCTATTTATATCCCTTGCATTTTCTTCTCTTCCCTTAATGTTTTGGCTAAGACTTTAAGCACTATCAAATAAAAGTCTTTCATTTGATAGTTTCCAATTATAGTAAAATGCTTTGAGGTTTTCCTTATTTAGTAAAATGTTTGCTATAGATTAATCATATAAAGTATTTGTTAGCTGAGATATGCTCTTTCTATTCATAGTTTCTTTAGGCTTTTTTTAAAATCATGAAGTGATGTTGGGTTTTATTAAAAGTCCGTGTCTTTGATGGATATTTTGATTTCTATCCTTGAGTCCATTTATGTGATGTATTACACTTATTGATTTCTGCATGTTGCATCACCCTCAAATCTCATAATGAAGCCAACATGGTTATGGTGAATGGTATTTTGATGTATTAGGGTGATGAGTCTTCAATTTTCTTTTGTTGTTGTGTCTATCTGGTTTCAGATCAATGGATTCATTAAAAGTTTTGTAGATGCTTTAATTTTCTGTTTTTAAAAACAATTTAAGAAACATTAGTGTTACTTTTTAATTTATATTTCATATAACATATTTTGATCCTGTCTAGCTCCTCATACACTCTTGAAACCACACAAATGTGTTCTTCTCATCCATAATGTTCTTTTCAAAAAAGAATAATCCACTAAGTCCAATTAGTGCAGCCTGCATAAACACAGACAACCTACCAGCAGCCACACTCCTGGAGAGAAAAGTTTCCTCCTACATCAATCATCAACTGTTAATATCTACTCAGCTAGGGGTAGGCGTCTCATGAGCTTCCCCCCTATCCAGGCTGGAATTATTGACTGGCTTGCTCTTGTTAAGGCAACCATAGCTTCTTTGAGTTCATAATAACTACACTGACCATGTCATGTACTGAAAGTAGCCTTTTGAAGCACTTTCCCCATCCTCTGACTCTCAGGTTCTTTCTGTTGCCCTCTTCTGCTTCGTTCCCTGGGCTTTGTGGGGGTTATCCTAGCTGTGTGCTTTAGGGATAAGCACTCCACAGCCATTTAGTCTTAGCACTTGGACCAGGTGTGGGTCTCTGTATCGACCCCTGGTCAGAGAAGAAAGAGGTTTCTCTGACCAAGATTGAGAGTAGCAGTAATCTATAGGTACAAACACATATTTAGAAGGTAGTTAGGTAATATATGTTTAGCAAGACAGCGGTAGTATATTCCCCCTCTAGAGACTATGGCCTCTCCAATTATGGGCTTTTGACCAGGTTTACATTACTAGACAGGAATTCCCTCCGATGGTGCAGGTCTCAAATCCAAGTAGAAAATATTGGTTACCCCCACAACACCCAAATCACTATTGCACTTGTGGATACATCTTGCCTAGAGGGCAGTATTATAGAATACAGGGTCCACTGCTGGATAAGTCTATTGGTGGCTTTTCTCCCTCTGCAGCCTGCAGAGTACATTTCAGTACTCTGAAAGCTAGCCAGCAGGGAGGACGTTTCCAGATCAGTTCCGTCTTGATTTCTCTATGTGCTGCAACCAAAATGTATTGTGTCTTCCCCAACAGGGTCTTACCAGTTAGTTACAGTAAACAATCAAGAGCAACGGTGGTAGCTTGTGTTGTTTTGTGAGACTCTGGGTTCCCTGACCAATAACGCATACAGTGGTATCCCACACTTTACACTGAGATTTTCACATAAGAACCTGTGTCTTCTGGGGCAAACATCATCCTCCTACATAGGGCACCTCCATTCAAACTAGGGCGGTTGGCCCCTGAGCCTCAGTGATCTGTTTCTACTCTGCAGCACAGGATCACAGACTCACTATACCACGTCCAGCCACCAGACCCAGTTTTTAAACATGGGTTCTGGGGATACAGCCCAGGTCTTCATGATTGCAAGACAAGCCCTTTGCCAACTGACTGTCTTTCCAGCATCTTAATATAGAATTTTAAAAAGAAAAAGAGCCAGTGTCCAGATGCTAGTTCAGTTCAATATGTGTGGGGATGAGTCAACTGACTGAGGTCAGGAATTCTCTACGAGTGAGTGCCTTGACTCAACAGAAAGGAAGGGAGAGAAAGGGGAATGTGAATCTATCCTAGAACGGCGTAGATTAGGGGCCTATTACCGAATTCAATGGCGAGTAAATATTGGGCAGCAGGAATGCCCAGAAACTGTGGGTGATAAGCAAGAGGTCTGAAGGTTGAGAACAGTAAGCGGAGGACAAGAGACAGAGTTAGGAAGTGAAGCTTCTGCGTCCTAGACAGGAATTCAGCATCTCCCTTTCTGCTTTTCTACAGTTATCGCTCTGGGTTCCTTGCTCCTTATCTCCCTGAAGGATTGATACAGAAATCTGGAGCTGATGACCTCAAACTGGGTTAGAGGATCAAACACATGCACATGTATACACACACATGCAGACATGCATGCTTGCACATGCATACCTCTCAGAGCAAAATAACTCTCTGAGGCCTCCCAGAAAGCACAGTCCATGGCTTTGTGTGCACGGTCTAACAGACTCATGTGCACTAAAGTAGAAGGGACAATGAAAAGAAGGCCTGGGGAGTCACATTATTTAAGATGACTGTTAAATCCCATTGTACTGGTGGTGAATGGGTGGGGAGACCCAAGGTGTTCATTTACCTCATTAATGTTAAGCAATAGAGTGTGATAAGGTATTTTCCTTTCTTGTTGCAAGGATTTAAGTACCTTACAAAGGGGTCAGTTGAGCATAAATTTAACTAGGGCTACTTGTTCTTTGACTGTCGTAAGTTTTCTTTCTGGACTAAAGTCTGACAATATCTATCTCATCCTCGTACGAAATTCGCCAGAAGGGCACCCACCAGGGTTCTATTAAACCTCATCGGATCACCATTACTTCTGTTTAGTTAAGCTACACTGGACAGTGCGACCTCATCTCTGCAGCTGTGTGTGAATCACGGCCATTCTGATATGACAAAAGTAAATGAATCTGAATCACATTGGAGCAGAGGAGAAGTGAGGTTGTGCACACCTGGGAGCTGTTACCAATCCTACCAGGCCAAAGCCTTTCTCTGGTGTCTTGGTTAGGGTCTCGATTTTTGTGAACAGACGCCATGACTATGGCAACTCTCATAAAGGAAAATATTTAACTGGGGCCGGCTTACAGTTTCAGAGGGTCAGTCTATTATCGTCACAGGGGAAGGAATTAAAGTGTCTGTGTTTGCTGTTGGTATGATTCTATAAACAGGGGATACAAAAGATTCAACCAGAAAACTCGTAGATCTGTTAAACATTTCCAGCAACATTCTGGATAATTTCTCCCCCAAATCAGTAGCTTTCATATACGACAATGGTAAACACACACAGAGAGAAATCCGGGACATAATTATATTCACAATTGCTTTTTAAAAGTATCTCGGAGAGAGGTGAGATGGCTCAGTGGATAAAAGCAAGTCTACAGAAGCCTGGCCACGGTGGGAAACGTGGTGGCATGCAGGCAGACATGGTGCTGGAGAAAGAGCTGAAAGTTCTATGTCTGCATCTGTAGGCATCAGAGAGAGACTGTGAGCCTCTAGCCTGGATGCAGCATGCGAGACCTCAAAGTCCACCCTTAGCAATGCACTTCCTTCAGCAAAGCCACACCTACTTCAGGTCCCCTGTGAGCCCACAGGGCCATTTGCATTCAAACCACCACAGTGGGCCATGTCACCTTTCCAATGTGACTTTGTGCCCTACGTGTGCCATTTATTCTCACCACACGAATATTTGAAGCCTTGGATAAAAGCTCTATTTTTTTTTTCATGTATTTGGCAACTCCTATCTGCATTCCTTTTCTCATCCCTGATTTCTAGAACTTTCCCTTGATAATCCGCTTATATGCCTTCTCCCCAAAATTATGCTTTTCTCATTTACCATCTCTTCCTAATACAGTTTCTTTCAACTTCTCAATTAAGGCACTGTGATTTAATTAACTATAATTTAATTCATTGCTTATAAGAAAGAAGAGGGGGAAGGAAGAGGGATGGAAGGAAACTGGAAGAAAGCAGAAAGAGGACAGTTAGAAGAGGAGCAGGATGGAGAGGATTGGGGAGGCGGTCAGTGCTGGGAATAAAAGCTGTTTTAATGCACTTTTTAGGGTCCTGGGAAATCAGCTGAGCCAGCAGATTCAGCAGATTGCTTTCCAAGCTTCAGTTCTTCACAGTTCCCATGTGTCTACAATCCCCTCTAACACGTCTGAACTTGCACACAGGGCCACAAAGGCTAACCTCAAGGTTTTCTTCTGACTATTTCCCGGGTTACAAATATGGCTGTCTTTCTCATGAGAACCCTGATTGGTTTACGTGAATATCTCTTCTGCCTTATCATGATGAGAGTTCCAACTCCGCCCTGGCCTGGGTTACATCATAAGGCATCCTAAACTTCTTTTGTGCAAGTCACCTAGCTCTCTTCATCTTCAGAACAGGCAGCTAGCAGGTTCTTGGGCAGAGCAATTCACTGATTTAGAGATGTATGTGTGCCCCCCTCAACCTGTTTGCTCTCTTAGGCGACAATATCTGTGTTGTACTAAATGGAAGGGAGTCTAGCCAGTCAGGAGGACAGATATGAGTCACTGTTTGAATCTGCTGTTCAAAGATTTTTTTTTCCTCTCACCCTCTTCCTCCAGCAGAACCCACTGCCTCTTATCTCGTTTCCTCTGCTGCTCTCTGCCTTGTTCTGCAGCTACTTTTGCAAACCCACTTTAAGAAACCCTTTCATGGTGGCAGTTTCTCTTCTTCACTGCCTTTGCCTCTTTTGAAAAATCCAGTCCACCTGAGCTCAGGTCCCGGCTCCATTTCTTGTTTGCAATATGAGGATGGAAAAAAAAAATCACTTGATCATTGTGTGCCTCAGTTTCCCCTTCTTTAGAGTAGATGCAGTGAGAGTGTACCTGTCTCAGGCATTAGTTTGAGGACTAAGAGATTAGCATGGCAAGCACATCATACAAATGACTGCAATCAGATGTGCTCAGCTGCTGATGCAGGCCACAGCACACCAACGACCATGCTTACACAAAGGCGGTGTATTTTAATAGGACACAGAGAGCAACAGCAGTGAAATAAGTATATTCATTCCAATCCATGGCTACCTAGTCTCTGAAGTGGGCTCTTCAGAGACCAGATATGACCTCCAATTGTCTTTCTGCTCTAAGAACTTAGGTGCCTCTCCTCTCAAGTCGAGAAATTAAGATGCAAGATACCTTGGGACCAGAGAAACCCAGTAGAGTCTGTTGTTTCTTGTATGCTCTGGTCACTTTGGCATATTGTTGGGACTGAGAATATTTTTCTTTCTTTTCTTTTGCTCTTTGTTTGTTTTCTTTTGTTTGTTTGTTTGTTTTGTTTTTCGAGATAGGGTTTCTCTGTGCAGTCCTGGCTGTCCTGGAACTCATCCTGTAGACCAGGCTGGCCTCAAACTCCAACATCTGTCTGCTTCTGCTTTCTGAGTGCTGAGATTAAAGACGCATGTCATCACTGGCAGGCTATGCCTGAGAATCTTAATAGCAAAGCCTTGTTACGGAGGCAGGGATGGGATTATTGATATTATGACTTCATTTTTAGGTTGAACCACATGATAGCGTTATTTTTATAAACAAAAATGGTGGTATATCAGCAATATCATATGGCTCAAATTAATACATTTACTATTTTCACTGTGGTGGAGGGGATTTGGAAATTTCATTTTCTTTTTTTGTCTTTCCCCATAAGATGGGGTCTTTTGGTGCCTACTCAGTATAATTGTACTGTATTTGAAGCTGGAAGCATTTTTTTTCCTGTGGCATATTTGAAAGCACCTAGGACTCTCTATAATAATCATTTTGGGAAACAGAAGGGATCCATTATGTAGATGATATGCACAACAAGTGGAGTTCAGTGATTGAACAAAAGCTTGATTTTTACTAACAAGGCACCGTGTTTATTAGGATTTCTATTGCTGTGATAAACACCATGACCAAGAGTAACTTGTGGAGGAAAGGGTTTAACTCAGCTCACAGTTCCATATCACGGTCCATCACTGAGGGACATGAGAGAAGAAACTCAGACAAGGTAGGAATCCGAAGGCAGGAGACGACAGGGAGGTCATGGAAGGGTGCTGCTTACTGAATTGTTCTCCATGGCTTGCTCAGCTTGCTTTCCTATAGCACCCAGGACCACCAGCCCAAAAATGACGTCACCTACAATGGGCTGGGCCCTCCCACATCAATCATTAATTAAGACAATGCCCTACAGATTTGCCCACATGTCATCCTTACGGAGGCAACCTTCTCGACTGGGAGTGCCTCTTCCCAAATGTCTCCAGCTTGTGTTGAGTTGACATAAAAAAAATTAGCCAGTACGGCATCCAGTATCTAAGCAGGTTGCCAGAAGATGTGAAGAAATTAAAAACGTGTCAAAATGTTCTGTGTCTGTTTTGACATCAAGATGTACAGAGAAAGGTGACTTGTCAGAGGAAATAGTCTTTGGTCTTTAGATGGTGTATTAATCTGGGTTATATAGAGTGACAAAATTTATGGGATGAATATCTCTTTATACATACATATATATTATATACACATGTATACACGTATATGTATGTCTATATATATTTACGAATTTATTGGCATGGCTTACAGGCTGCAGTCCAACAATGGCTAGTGGTGAATGGAGAGTTCAAGAATCGAGTAGTTGCCCAGTGCCCTGAGGCTGGGTGTCCCAGACGGCCTTCTATGTACTCTGGAACCCAATGCCAGCGAAAGAATGGGTGTGTGCCGATAAGACTAGGGCAGACAGGCAAAGAAGAGCCCTTCCTTCTTCCAGCAGAAGGTGTGGCCCGGATTAGAAGTATGCCTCCCTGCCTCAAGATCTGGATTAAAGGCATGTGTCTTCGAGCCTCAAGATCCAGATCACAGTGTACCCTCCATTTCTGGATTACAGTTCATTCCAGATATTGTCAAGCTGACAGCAAGAACAGCCATTGCAGATGGGTGGGTGGGTAGCTTATAGTTTGTATCACAACTACAATTTAAAATAAAGAAAAGCAAAACCCAGCTACTGAATCTATGCACAGTACAACAAGCATAGTCAAGCCATGGTTTTCTGCAGGTTGTATAGGGCCACCACTGTCTTGTTTGCCACATGTCTTTCTTCTTCTCTTCATTTGGCCTGGTTTCTTCCTCATCTTAAGGCACATCCTCATCCCTTTTTTTTTTCAATATAACATAATTCTTTATTGATTCTTTGGGAATTTCACGCCATGTACCCCAATCCCAGTCACTCAGTCCCTCCATATCCTCCTTCACCCCTGCAGCATTCACCCCCCCCAAACCCCCTCCCACAAATCTATTAAAAACAAAACAAAACGAACTAACAAAAGCACCTCGCTCCTCCATTTTTTTTTTTTTAACACCTCTTCATTCGTCCTTGTGGCACTGGGTGCTTTGGTGTGTCACACAGTAAACTCTTTGGTCCAATCAGCCCCACCCACAAAATGTTCACTGTAATGAGTCATAGGTCTGACTCAAGGCCTCTGGCTGTTGCCTGGAGTCCTAGACACCCTACAGTTATGGTTCCGCAGAACCAGTCTCTTCCGGCACTCCAGCTGGTCATAGATGGTAGATGTTAGGGTGGACCAACCCAAAGCCCAGGATGTGGGTCTGGGTGGTAGCTAAGCTGGTTGGTCCAGGCCACTGGAAGTGGCCCCTCTCAGGCAAGGGGCAGAGCCAACTCTCTTAGCCCTGTGTCTTTGGAGCCAGCTTTCCCACACCCATCGTGAGGGGTGGGGCCAGCTCTCCCCCTGCTGTGACCAATGAGGAGCAGAGCCAGCTATCCCAGGGTCAGTAGGGGGTGGGGCTGTCTCAGAACAGGCCTGGGATTTTAACACACATGGTTCCTATGAGCACCTGTGGCAACATGGATCATGGACATCATTACAGACCCCAACCGCAGTAGGACCACAGATATGACCCTTGGCAGCAGCCTAGGCTGGATGGCACCATGTGGCAGCACAAGCCATCCAGATTAGCATAACCCCACTGGTAGCATGACCTTTAGATACTAACATGGCCGCCAGCTGCAGCCTAGACCCTGGGCATCCATGTGGCCTTTGGTGGCACCATGGGTCAAGGACATCAGCATGTAAACTGGCTGTGGTAGGACCACGGACCCAAATAGGGTCTTCAGCAGCAGCCTGGGCTTGGATGTCACCGTGGCCCTAGGTGGCAGTGCAAAGCACTCAGATATGCACGGCCCCCATTGCAGCATGGCCCCCATTGCAGTATGGCCCCCATTGCAATATGACTCCCATTGCAGCACGGCCCTTGGACGCCAACATGATGCCAGGTGGCAGCCCAGAACCTTGGCATCAGCATGGCCTTTAATCATCCTTTCTTCTTATCTCCACCAGTTTCTCCATTGTGCACAGAACATTCTTCCTCCCCGTGATCAGGCTGCTTCCCCTCTACATCTTCATCTGCAAAGTTACCTTCATTTTTTCTTGTTCATATTTCTTGCCCATAAACATATGGAAACACTATTAGTGTGTGCAAGCTTTATTTATTTATCTGCTCGGTTTTTTGTTGTTGTTAAGACAGTGTGTCACTTAACCTTGAATTCACAATGTGGCCAACGATGACCTTGAACACCTGATTCTTCCACCTCTACCTCCCATAGGAAGGCATCACCATGCCTAGCTTGTATATTTTTAAATTTTGTTTTGTCTTAGTTCAGTTCCAAATTTGTGTTTTCATAAAATACTTTTAGAAAATTAATTCTAAAAGAGTGGCACGCCTGTGATCCCTACACTCAAGAAACTGAGGCAGTAAGATCACAAGTTGAAAGCCAGCCTAGGTCTACACAGGAAACTCCCTATTAAAACAACAACAATACAACACCCTAAAATGAAATAAGCAAGCCAAGAAGACAAAACAAGTTTATATGATGTTGGTCACTGTTGAGGTTTTTCCATAAAACATTAATATAACTTCAAAACGTCTTCCACCTCGCCATCCCTTGTGTTCCTGGTGTCCTTCACCGACACCACAAATCTCTGCTTCTGAGTCAGTGGTCCCGTTCTGTAGGTCACAGCCACAGACAGAACAGGAGGCTGGGCATGCTCTTTGTGGTTAGTGACCTTGTTAAAGAGATCCAGCCTTTACAGACAGCTCAGCTCCCTCAAAGGTTCCAAAGATTCCAAACAAAGGTACTGATGTTTTCCAGATGGTTTTCATATCAGCCCAGATACCGAGATTGGGAAGTTGGTCGGCTAACATGGTCGGATCTTCAAAATGGCTCTTGTCTCTGAGCTGATTTTTTTTTTAACTTAGGTAGCTTGAAGCTGAACTCAAATCCACACTTACAACATGAAGGAGTCCACAGACTAAGGGGGTAGGTACTCTCTTCATTTCTCCATCACTTCATTTGTAAGTTGTCCGAGACAAGACCTGGACCACAGAGGGTTCTCACACCACTTGGGTTCAGGAAGCCATAACAACATGCAGAGGAATAAAAGATATCATAATGTAGTTTTAAAATCTTACTAGGTATAAAAAATTTACTTAAGCATACACTTATAAAGATTTCTTTGTATGTACGGCATAACATTGTGCTAATTTTGATTGACAGGTGCAAATAAAGCTATCAGGTTTAAAAAGTGAAGCATTCTGTGGTGATTTGAATAGGTATGCCCCCCCCCATGGACTCATGTGTTTGAATGCTTAGGCTATAGGGAGTGGCACTATTAAGAGGTGTGGCCTTGCTGGAGGAAATGTGTCACTGCAAGGGTGGGCTTTGAGGTCTCACATATGCTCAAACTATATCCAGTGATACAGTTCATTTCCTGTTACCTGAAGATCAAATTATAGAGCACTCAGTTTCTTCTCCAGCACCATGTCTGCCTGCACGTGGCCATGCTTCCTGCCATGGCGATAATGGACTAAACCTCTGAAATGGTACGCCAGCTTTAATTAAATGTCTTCTTTTATAAAAGTTGCTGTGGTCATGGTATAGATTCACAGTTACAGAAACCCTAACTAAGATGCACTCATGAACAAAAATATGTCTAGTACACCACCCACACACTAGTTAGTATTACCTGCCTATCATGTGTGCTGCCATTTGTCTGTAATCCCAGGCCTCAGCAAGCTAAAGTAGGTCCCAATTTGAGGCCATCCTGGACTACATCGCCAGCTGCTCTCCCAGGCTGCCCCCATCCGAATAGAACAGAAGAAGAACTAGAAAGCACTGTTCTATAAAGAACTCCTCAGCAGAACGTCTTAAGACTGGCCTTTGGAGGATGTAAATCTTGGAACTCGATTCAAAAGAGGATTCATGCTGACCTTTAACTCCGTTTGCTTTAGAAATGTCCACAGTGTGATAGGTCTAAGCATTAGCAAATGATTTTCATAAAATAAATTCCATTTCTCCCAGGAATGAGAGGTCATATTTTTTATTTAATAGTGTAGAGAGCTGTAAGGGAAAAGAAAACCACAGAGGAATCACTGATTTAGAATTACTGTCCCTTCACAATTGCTAATTCAATTTTTTTCTTATATATATCCTTCTCCCTTCCCAAGGCTCTAGGGCACCCACACCAGTGTTCTCTCTCTCTCTCTCTCTCTCTCTCTCTCTCTCTCTCTCTCCCCCTCCCCCCGTCTCTCTCTCTCTCTCTCTCTTGCCTTCATTTTTACAGTGCTCCAATTCTGAGCAACATCTCAGATCATAAAGTTACTTTTTTTTAAAAAAAAATGTATTTTCTTCTTTATTACTGCTGTGGGTGTGCATACAACATGTGAGGCACACATGTGGAGGTCAGAGGACCACTTTGTGGGGTTGCTTCTCTCTTCCCACTTTTATGTGGCTTCTGGGGACACAAGATAGGTTGCAAGTGCCTTTACCCAGAGAACCATCTTGCTGCCCTAGTTACTTACTTCTGTGTGTCCAGTGACGTACAACTTGAAATGCAGAACGACTATGCCAGATCATTGGCTCTTCATAAGAACCTTGTGAGTTTGTCAGGACTGGGTTAATATTCTATTTTACTGAGTGGTTTGACAGACCAGCTTCTAACATTGACTCTGTTGACCCCAACCTCCCAGGATGCATGGTATTTTGTGATCCTCTCCTCTGTAGACCAGACCCAGTGACTTCTTCATTATCAGTAGATAACAGCAGAGCTGATGAGACTCACCTTGGGACTAAGCTTTAAGAGGACTGATTTAGCCTGACATGGTGGTACTCTCCTGCAAGTCCAGTTCCCAGAACGCTGAAGCAGGGGAATCACGAATTCGAAACCAGCACACTCTACCTCGAAACAAAGGAGAGTGCTGAGGTTTGTCTCTTTCAAGCAGATTTGCACAACTGTTCCTTAACTTGCATGCTTGGAGGAGGCAGGCCATCACATCAATGACGCCCACAGACAAAGAACTGAATCCAACCAACAGCTACATGAGCCTGGAAAGCCTTCTTTAAGTGAGGCCCACAGATGACTTCAGCCCAGCAGTCAACAGCTTGGAGGAGACGCTGAAGAACAGAAATCAGCCTTGTTATGACCAGGTTCCTGGCCTACAGAAACTGTGAGACAATAGATGGGTCTTGATTTAGCCCTTACATTTTGTGGAAACTTGTTATTTAGCAATAGATAACAAATATCCAACATAGATGGAGGCTGACTGTAATCAGTCTGTGGAAATAGATCTCTGCATTTCCCCTGCCTACAGGTGTTTTGGTGATTCTGTCAATCTCATACTCAGAAAGTGATACTATATGATATCCAAAACTTTATTGTTATACCACTTAGGGCTCTCTACAGTAACAGAATTTATAGAATGAACCTCTCTATATATAGAAAGTTGGATTTATTAGGATGATTTACAGGTCACAGCCCAGCTAATCCAACAATGGCTGTGAATGGAAAGTCCAAGAGGCCAATAGCTGTTCAATCCATGACGCTGGATGTCTCAGCTGGTCTTCAGTAGATACTGGAATACCAAAAAAGTAGGCTCTAATGCCAATGAAGGAATGGCTTGCTAGTAGAATGAGGGCAAGCAGGCAAAGAGCAAAAGCTTCCTTCTTCCATCTCCTTATATGGTGGTGGTTCTCAACCTGTGGCTCCATTCCCTGTAGGGGTTGAACAACCCTTTCAGAGGGGTCACCTAAGACCATTGGAAAACACAGATATTTACATTATGATTCATAACAGTAGCAAAATTAGTTATGAAACAGCAACAAAATAATTTTGTGGTTAGAGATCACCACAGCATGAGGAACTGTGTTGTGTTAAAGGGCTGCAGCACTAGGAAGGTTGGGAACCACTGTTATATAGGCTTCCAGCAGGTGTGACCCAGATTAAAGGTGTCAAGATCTGGATTAACAGTAGATCTACTTACTTTAAATAAAGCAAAAAAATCCTTCATCGGTGTGCCTTCCAGTTTTGGATTTTAGTTAATTCCAGATGTAGTCAAGTTGACATCACAGCCAGGGCTACTACATAGAGAAACCCTGTCTTCAAAAACAAAAACAACTGGTGCAATCAAATGATGTAAACTGTAGGACAATGAGAGAAACAGATACCCCTTCCCAATAAGATGACCACAGAAACTCCATCTCAACGAGATGATCACACAACCCCTTCCCAATAAGATGATCACAGAAGCCCCATTGTTGTAATAGGAGCGGCGGGGCTACGTTCCTGGCACCTGGCCGCCCACATGGCTAGCTCTAGCTTATGCCCCGAAATAATTACACCGAAACTGTATTCTTTTAAACACCGCTTGGTCCATTTCTATCTAGCCTCTTCTAGGCTAGCTCTCACACCTGGACTAGCCCATTTCTAATAATCTGCTGCAGCCCACGAGCTGGCTTACCAGGAATGATCTTAACCTGCGTCTGCCTGGAGTGGGAGAATCATGGCAACTCACTGACTCAGCTTCTTTCTCTCAGCATTCTGTTCTGTTTACTCCTCCCACCTATGTTTTAACCTATGAGGGCCAAGCAGTTTCTTAATTGCTTAACCAATGAAATCAACAGATTGATATATGACACTCCCACATCACCCCATCTCAACGTGATGATCACAGACACCTATCTCAATGAGTTGATCACAGACACCCATCCCAATAAGATGATCACAGATACCCATCTCAACAAGATGATCACACAACCCCATCCCAATGTGATGATCACAGAAACTTCATCTCAATGAGATGATCACAGACACCCATCTCAATGAGAAAGTAACAGTCACCACATCTCAGTGAGATGATCACACACACCCCATCCCAATGAGTTGATCACGGAAACCCCATCCCAGTAAGAAGATCGCAAAACCTCATCTCAATGAAATGATCACAGAAACCCCATTTCAACCTGATTACGATACAGAATGTGCATTTAGGGTATGTGTATGTGCATGTGCGTTTGCTCATATACTTTATGTCCCATGAAGAATAGAAAAGGGGCTCAAGCTGTGGGGGAATTGTCCTGCATTAGCTGAGATGTAGGTGGACCAAATCATGGTTTCTGATTGCCAGTATCTTGCTGTTCATGGACACATGGCTCTGACATCAACAAGAGGCTCTTCCTTTAATAGAGTCTGCCTACATGCTGATGGGACAGATTAACTCTCTCTATACTCCCTAATCCTAACACTGCAAGTCTGTGTGTTCCATTAGCTGGCTTCCCATTAAGTTAGAATGCCATCCACAACTTGCTTTTGTTAGATGTTAGCTTCAGACTGTGTCGGGAATTATTCTCCTTGCCAACCTCAAATTTGCATTTCATTAAGTGTCTGTAAAATGCACGGATTTCACACCTCAGAGGGACCATCCAAGTTCCAATTGAAGACACTGAGAAGCAGTGGCACTCATAATATTGTGTGGGAAAACTTACATAGGAAACATACTTTTTGAGTTGGTTTGAGGAAGCCCACTGAAAACTGCCTGAATTTTCCCACACACACAGTGTAAAGCCTCGGGAAATTCATCTGCTAGTTTGATATTAAGAAGTAAAGTGGGTAGGTGGGTTTGCATATACCTGTATTCTCAGTACCTGTGAGGCTAAGATGGGGTGGGGTCGGGGTGGAGGGTCAAGGCCAGCTTGGAGTGCGTAGCAAGAACCTGTCTGAAAATATTTAAAAAGTTGTGGTGGGGGTAGCTCAATGTCTTGCTTAGTATGCAGGAGGTCCTGGGTTCAATTCACAGTGCCACAAAAATTAAAGGGACATTTAAAGTAAAATTGGTTTTGGACACTATAGGTTAAAACTGCTTAAATATTTGGTTAGTGATCATTATAGGAAAGTTATACAATAAAGTTAGCAGAGAGAGGTTTTTATTTGTTTGGTTTTTTTGAGACAGGGTTTCTCTGTGTAGCTCTAGCTGTCCTGGAACTCACTCTGTAGACCAGGCTGGCCTCGAACTCAGAGATCCACCTGCCTCTGCCTCCTGAGTGCTGGGGTTAAATGTGTGTGCCACCACTGCCTGGCTTAGAGAGAGGTCTTAATGAGAAGGCACAAATTTGAATAAGGTGGTTTGGGCAAGATACTGAATTCTATGTGAACTCAAATACACGGAAAAAAATGCTGTATAAATTAAGAAACACAAGGCTTCTTAGGATGATGCACCCATGCCTGCTCGAGTAGAGAAGGAAACATGAAAAAGCATGAAGGTTTGACGTCGTTACTTCGGAGTAGATTCATACATGTTAGTAGTAAGATAGGCACCGACTCCAGCATTGCTGGAGGTTCTACTTTTTGGAGGCTGTCCCTTTCATTTCTGTTTATCAGTTCCTCTTTCTGAGCTTGCACAAGATGAAATGGTTGTGTGTGTGAGCAGGCAAAGAAAGAGGAGGGAATGACCCGACTCTTCCCACCACCTGCTGTCAGGGAAGTGAGGCGGGTGATCTGCTGACGCCTTTCGGGAATCCTGGCTTCACTAAAGCTGTTCCCTTTTCCTAGGCAGGGCCTTAGAGCAGATGTGTAGCAGTCAAGTGAAGCAGGACGCGGCTGTGCTAGAGAAGAGCTTCCTGAGTCTTAGTGCTGGACAGGGGCTGTTCCCCTGTAGTGATGGACAAGGCAAAGGCAGAGTTGTTATGAAATTACTATGCTTTTGGAGATAGTTGAGGACACGCTTCATAAAAAAAAAAAAAGTACTGTGTAGATCAGCAATTCTCTGAACCAAATGACACGTAAGTGCACGTGCCAAAAGCATCAAGTGTGTCAGAGCAAGGGGGTGGGGCTTAGGGAACCAGATCTCTAGGACGCAACAGGGCCCAGGGCCGTGGTTGGCTAGTACAAGGGAGTCATTGAGTATCCAGCAAAGAATGATCACTGCAGGAAGAAAACAATCCGAGAGCGTTTTCACCCAGGTGGCACTCAAAATCAAAGACATTTCTTCCCCTCCCAGTGCCACAGGCAAAGCCAAGGTCAAAGCTTTGAGCCCAGAAGGCGACACTGAGAAATACCGATTATCCCTGTGCCATTGGCGACTTAAAGAACCATCTGGAGAAAGCCCAGGTATCCCGAGAAGGGCACTCCGGGCTGAACAAGTAGGACCACTGTGGATTCCAGCATTGAGCTTCTCTGACCACTGACCCGCGTGAAGAAGACATCAGACAACAACCCACTGTGCTCATGGTGAAGGAAGTGCAGAGCCATGGATGTGCCACGGTCACTGACAGCAATGAAGACAGATGTTCCTTGGGCTCCTCATGACGGCGCTTTAAATGCTCTCAACAAAATTCCGGGCCTCTAGACTGAGCCCAGCTGGCTAATTGTATATTTTTCACCCTAAAACATTAGAAATAGCCGGGCGGTGGTGGCGCACGCCTTTAATCCCAGCACTCGGGAGGCAGAGGCAGGCGGATCTCTGTGAGTTCGAGACCAGCCTGGTCTACAAGAGCTAGGACAGGCTCCAAAACCACAGAGAAACCCTGTCTCGAAAAATCAAAAAAAAAAAAAAACAAAAAACAAACAAAAAAACAAAAAAACATTAGAAATAAAACTATATATACATATGAATGCATACACATATATGCATGTCTTAGCCACTTATCTTTTTATTCAGCCACACAGAAAAATCTCTAGAATAGTCCTTCTAATTGTTACTAATTGTTCATTTAAGGGAAAATAATTTGGTAGGAGTGGGTGGGGACAATAACAGGTGTGTGCCACTATGCGTGCCCAGCCACTTACTTGACCCCTTGACTGTGACATAGACTTAAAGTTGAAGACTGATGTACTGCACACATTTTTGCATTATTTGCAATTAACTACATCTCTAAAGATGATTTTTATAAGAAGATACCAAGGGAAACGGCTGGACTCTAAACTGCAACTTGAAATAACAGCATATTTCATGCTTGTTAAGGGCGGTGTCAATGAGCTGCTTTGATCTTGCTATGGTGAAACTAACAAATATGGCTGGCTGTCAAAACGTCCTCAATGGCAGGTACTCTACTTCCCGGAGAGACATGGGAAGAATCAGGGAGACCTGACATTGAGCTGCAAGAATACTGTAAAGATGCACACGAGGGGGTTAAGAATAAAGCAGTAAACACTGTTACTTGGCTGCAATGTGAGTGAATTGCCATAGGACTACGCCGTGACACTTGCGAGTCCTTGCTATTCCCTCAGCTCTCCCTGTGTGTCACCTTCCTGGTGCCGAGACACATGTCATTTCTCACGCTGAGTCCTCTTCATCCTGAACCTTCCAGATCTCGACACGAACTTCACGATTATTCTTCAAAGTTGGCTTCACTGTGTGTGCCTTAGCCTTGTGCCAGCAAAGCTTGCTGTACTTTGCACGTCCGTATGTGGTTTTTTTCCCTCTTCCTATTTGCTTATCATCTCTTCTAATTTGATCTCATTTCCTGCAGTGTCAAATATAGGACATATTCATTAAATGAGAAAATAGTGTGTTCTCTGATTGGAAAATTACCTGGTCTCAAATTAAAAACAAAAAAAGGGGGGGGGAGTTAATTTTATAGACGTCCAGAGGAGTGTGGGAGAGGGGGCAGGGGAACTTGGTCTGTGGATACAGTGTCAGTATGGACACTCTACAGCACAGAAGAGTGGCCATGGTTAACAGTTAAGAGTACATGGGGAGTATGAATTGGAATTGATGGGGTTACAAAAGAATAAGACACAGAGTTGGGTAGGAAGGGAAAGTGAGGTAGATCTGGCAGGAGTTAAGGGAGGGGGTGAATATGATCTAAACACATTATAAAAAATTCTCAAGGAACTGATTAAAATAGACTCTGTTTCAAATAATGAAGGCAGTGTGTTTCACTTTAACTGTTAAGATGTACTGGCTGTACCGTGATATTGCACTGTGGTATTCCCATGCAGGCTTCCATCCAGTCTACCTTTCTTCTACCCTTGCCTGCCCCAACCCTGACTCCATTTCCAGTCCTAACTACTAGATCCTCGACCACTTTCAGGTTGCCCTGTGTTTTGTTTTTTGAAGTTTTTATCCTTGAGGAAAAGTTCTGTATCAATTACCTGTTTGTGTCTGGCTTGTTTTTCTTGATGAGATGGCTTCCGCTCCCATCTATTGTCCTGCAAATGACAGGATAACACTCCATTGTGTACCGATGCCTTCTTTCTATCCATTCTGCTGTCAGTGAACACCCAGACTCTGTCAGTGGTCCCAGGACAAATGTGTGTGCAGCTCTATCTACTGCACAGCACCGTGCACACCTCCAGGTGTGTGCCCAGGAGCTGTGTCGTTGGTGCCCACAGTGGTTCTTTGTTAGTTTTTTGAGGAAACTCTGCGCTGATTTTCACTGTGGTTATACTAATTTGCACTCCAACACCAGTGAATAAGAGTCTCTTTCCCTATACACACATCCTCACTGTTATCTGTGCTCCGATAACAGATCTCCTAATTGGGGAAAATTCGAATCTCAGTGTACCTCTGGCTAGCATTTCCATGATGGGTAAGCATGCTGAACATCTTTTCCACATATTTCTTTGTTTTGTTTATCTGTTTTTATTGGAAATAAAGTTAATTTCATACAATATATTCTGATCACTATTTCCACCCCCTTATCTCTTCCCAACCTCCCTACCTTTCCAACTCCATGTCTTCTTTCTCTCTCAAAAAAATAAGCAAGAAAATAAAAAAGAAGACAAGAATAGAACAAAAGAAATAAACAAAAAAAAGAGAAACTAAAGAGGAGCAGGAGAAATGTATACACTTACAGAGACACATGTATTTCTTAATGGTTTGTACTTCTCTTTAGGTGAGTTGCCCATCTGGATTAGATCACCCAAGAAAAACACACACATACGCACAAATGACAGGATTTTAAATTACTCATTGTGAAAAAATAATAAAGTAATAAAACTTGGGGCTGGAGAGATGTCTCAACAGCTAAGACCATTGGCTGCTCTTCCAGAAGACCTGGATTTTACTGCAAGCACCCACGTGGCTGCTAACAACTGTCTGCAACAGGTCCAGGGCTTCTATGCCCTCTTCTGGCCTGAACAGGTACTACACACTTGTGGTATACATACATGCAGGGAGAACACTCATAAAATAAAAATAAATCTTTTTAAAAAATAAAATATAGCCTGTCTTTACAAATTAAGTACACTTAAATTCACTTAATTATACAACTTAGGTATACCTAATTTCAGATGTGTTTCTGAAATGTCAAATTTAAACTAATGACAATTAGTTTCTGGTAATTACTTTGATTTGATACTTGTCAGATGTATTAAAACAACACATTGTAATATCATGAGCCAATAAAGCAAATTACTCAAAAGACTTTTGTTTTTTAGAATGACCTAATTGGAGAAATCAGAATCTACTCTTATCTATGTTTTTCTTTGTAAGCTAACCTGTGGAGAAGGATCAATTCACTTTAGCTATAAGAATGTATATGTTGTGTTTCCTTCCTTCTGACTATGTGGGTATGATGGAGAACACCCTGTGTCATTTGGGGATAAATTGCCATTTAAAAGAGAGTGACATCTGTCAACAATATTATAGGCTTTTCTTTGGTTTTGGTTTTGTTTATCCCGTGCAGTAGCTAGGAATCACACCCAGAACTTTGCACATTCTAGGTAAGTACTCTACCCCTGAGGGCAGCCCATACTTCAGACTTCATTTTTACCTGTTATTGATGAAAGATTATTTTATGTATTTATATTGTGTGTGTGCAGATGTGTACTTGTACTCATATGTGCTGAGGTCAGAAGGGGTCATGTCAGCCCCTCTCACTCTTTCACGTGTGTGTGTATGTGTGTACACGCATGTGCTCGCCCTCACATGTGTGCTGAGACCAAGAGAAGGTATGTTAGCCCGTCTCTCACTCTTTCATGTGTGTGTGTGTACACGCATGTGCTCACTCTCACATGTGTGCTGAGACCAAGAGAAGGTATCAAGTTAGCCCCTCTCTCACTCTTTCCCCTGTGTGTGTACATGCATGTGCTCGCTCTCACATGTATGCTGAGGACAGAAGACGATGTCTGTTAGCTGGTCTCTCAGTATTTCACCTGTTCCTTAGAGGTGGGCCCTCTCCCTGAACGTGGGACTCACATTTTCATTGATGACGTTGGGAGCCAGTGAGTTGCAACCATCTTTTTGCCTTTAGCATCTTAGAAGCGACTATCATTTCTCATGATTATAGCTCTTCGGAGAGCATGGAGGACCTAGCACTAGTCATTTCTACTTTCTGCCGTCATTGTTTCCCACTGGAAACTGCCTACGTTAGACTCAGCTGGTTGTCAGGGCATGTTTTACTTAAAGACTACAATCCCATGGCTGCTTTTTAACTTTCTAGAGAGATAAGTTCTGTAGGAAAGCAGTTTGTACTAAAATGTCGATAAGTTGAAAGCATCATCATCTTTCAAGTTGACTTGACTGGGCAGTTATTACAGGATGCCGGGGCGAGGGCTCAGGAAACTGGGGGGCACATGCGCCTAGCTCTCTCCCTGTTCTGTTTGAGCTGTCCGAACAATAGGAGAGGCTGGCACTGTACGTTTAAAAAAGATCGGATATATTGTTTTAATTAGAATAAAAGTTAGGTAGATTCACATAAATAGAAAACGGAGCACTAAGCTACCTGGAGGGGAAGTGTACGGGAAAGAGAAGCGGGCAGGACCTGCACTCCCTGTAGTGGTGGCTCTAGTTCCCACATTTGCTCACACCTTAAATATTATTTGTTTAAGCTGTATTCAGTGAGTTAGTGAAGACCCTGGAGAATCTGAGGGAGGAGGGGACATTTGATGAGGATTCATTCATGTTGAAAACAAAAATAATTTTTAAAAAAACTTGAAAGATGGCCATTGTGCCCCTTCTCAAACCGTGCCAACATCATCACTTAGAAAGATTTTTGGCTAGGAACTAAACACAGAAATGATTTTCCGAAATCGAGCACCATTTAGACCAGTTAGACCATTTTTGATGCCATTGCTAGTTTTTCTGACCTGAAAATCTTAGGAAACTAATTTCCCTTAAATGTTCTGGTGGGGTGTCTTAAATAACATATTTAGACTTAATTACCATTACTTACACAACACACACCATGTTAGAAGATACTTCATCAGAACTCAAGAATGAGAGCCAAGAGTGCAGTTCAGTTGGTGAGTGTTTGCCTTGCATGCATGAGAACTGTAGGTTCGATGTCCAGCAGGGCATAATACAATTATGACATTAGTTTGTAATCTCAACTTTCAGGAGGAGGAGCCAGCAAGATCAGAAGGTCATCCGCAGCTGTGTAGTGAGTTCAAGGCTAGCCTGAGCTATAACAGAGTCTGCCTTAACAACAGCAAATCCTTCAGAAGCCTTGTACGTTTAGATTAAATACAAGAATCTGGGTGTCTTCGTCTTCTTCGACATCTTAAAAATAACCAGCAGCTGAGTGTAATGGTGCTGGCCCATAACCCCAGCTCCCTGGGAGGCTAAGGTAGGGTAACTGGAAAGTCCAGGGCCAGCGGTCGCAGAATAACAATCACTGCAAGCTGGAAGGGTCGCTCAGTGGTAGCACACTGACCTAGTCCCCACAAAGCCCTAAGTTCATCTCCCAGGATTGTGATTACAGCAACAATAAAGTTTAGTGAATTTTTTTGACAATAATAGTCTGGGTTTGTTTTTAAGAGCTGGTATGAGTTCAGAGTCCTGTACATGTGAAGCAACGGCCTCCATACTAAGTCACACCCGCAAACCAGAACAGTTTCTTTCCCCCATCTGATCGCAGGCTGATTATGTCAATAATAATTACAGGCTGCATTAGTAACTTTTAAATTTCCTGTGGAGAGAAGAACCCTCATTGAAGGCTGGCTTTGACAGGCATGTCATCTATTTATGTTGCGAAGATTATGGGATTTACCTAGGGGCTGGACAATGATGATACAATCGATGACTTTACGATGCAAACCACAGCATCATCTTCATCCCGTCATTAAGTTAGGAACTGGGCACCACTGCGCACTCTTCCCTGGTTTAAATCTAGACCTGGGAATGTCTCTGCCATGTAGCTGCGACTCTAGTTTAACCACTGCAGTGTGCTTGAATTAGAGAGCAAACATTTTGTGAAGAAATACCAACACAATGCCAATTCAACCATTTAAGCAATGTTAGTTGTCACTACAGGCAGAGGCAATAAATGACAGAGAACCCAGGATTCATCAACCAAGTCCCACTCCTGCTGTGTATGAGAACTTGGGTTAAGATAAATTCAATGAAGTCACTGAAACCTCACTGTCATCTTGGTACTATACTCCTTTAAGAAAAGGGGTCATGATTCTTAAGCACAGTATTCAGAGCAAGAAAGAAGGAGGGGAAAGATGGGAAGGAAGAGGAAGAAGAGGAGGAAGGAGAGGAGAAAGAGAGAAGGGGGAAGAGAAAGAGAAGAGAGAGAAGGAAGAGGAAGAAGAGGAGGGATGGAAGGAGAGAGAGAAGAGAAAGAGAGAAGGAAGAGGAAGCAGAGGAGGGAGGAGAGGAGAGGAGAGGAGGATGGTTGAAGGAAAACCTTAAGCAAAGCTAAGCTGACGCACGGGGGAGCTTGACAGAATATGGAACCACAGCCGCTTGTTGTGACAGCTCTGAGTGCACCATCCCAGGTCTCCATGACTTCAATCTCTTTTTGTCATAAGAAAATCAGAGCCCTAAAGCTCCAGGGAACTCTTAGATAAACTCCAATAAATTTTCTTCATTTTAGTAACTCCAACTGGGATGTTTTGCCCAAATCAATTCACTGCTTTGAAATCTCCACAGTTAGAAAATTACAATTTAGTCTCTCATATATACCATTTCCCAAACGCTGATGGCATTAACCAATCATATAAAATATCACAGCAGCAAGTGTACATGCCCTTAACACTTAGATACCACAACACAACCAGCCCTTGCCGAAGTACTAATTTCCCTAGGCCCAAGTGTGTCAAAACATGTTCTGTGGAGAGTAGGGGCTAAATAAGAGTCTCTGTAAAAAGCATTTTTAAGAATATTAAGGATCCTCAGGAGATTTTATTTGAAAAATTGGGTGTAGTTGTTTTTTTCTCTTTTGCTCCTTGGTCTTTGGTCTTTTGTCTTTGGGGGGGGGCACCACCCACTTCCCAGATGAATCACACACAGAGATTTATTCTTTCTAATAAATACCCAGCCTTAGATTGGCTTGTTTCTAGACAGCTTTTCTTAAATTATCCTCACTACCTTTTGCCTCTGAGCTTTTTCCTTTTCTTACTTCTGTGTATCTTTCTTTCACTCTTCCTCTGTGGCTGGCTGGCTGGCTGGATGGCTGGATGACTGGATGGCTGGATGACTGGATGGCTGGATGGCTGGCCCCTAATGACCTCCTCTCCTTGTCCTATCTTGCTCTTTTTTTCCTCCTAGGTTCTCCTTTATACATTCTCTCTACCTGCCAGCCCCGCCTATCCTTTCTCCTGCCTCACTATTGGCTATTCAGCGCCTTTTTAGACCGTCTGGTGTTTTAGACACGCAAAGAATCATAGCTTCACAGAATTAATCAAATGCAGCATCAACAAAAGCAACACATCTTTACACCATTAAACAAATGTTCCAGAGCATAAACAAAAAGTAACACTCCTTAGAATAACATTCCCCAGCAATTGGGTTCTGCTCCCTCTACAATGTTTGAAAACCATTGCTTTGTAAAAGTAGCTCCCACGCTGGAGCAGTGTTCCCAGACCCCAGGAGATGTGTCTGAACCATGCTGCTGCCACCGCTCTTGAGCTTGTTAGAGCTGGATGGGCGGGAGGCCAGAAAGGATAGGTGGGGAAAACAGGAATAAGAAAGCAAATCTCTGTGGCTCATATTCAGCAACCACTGCCCATCCATGCCATTGCCCAATGACCACCGTTACTCAGAAACTCAACTACCAGAATTTAAACTGAGGGAGGAGAGAAACTAAACCACAGAAAGCTTTGTATAGGCTGGTTGTGGTGGCACATATCCATAACCCAGTGTGCAGGAGGCCAAAGCAGAAGGGTGGCAAGTTTGAGGCTAGCCCGGGCTACATAGGGAGACTTTGTCTCCTCTATTTCAAAACAGCAAAACAGGCTGGAGAGATGGCTCAGTGGTTAAGATCGCTGGCTTCTCTTTCAGAGGACCTAGATTTAATTCCCAGCACCCACATGGTGGCTCAAAACCACCTGTAACTCCAGTCTCTGAGGGTACTAGGAATGCATATGGTGCACAAATATACATACAGTAAAACACCCATACACATAAAACTTAAAACAGAGATATCCTTAGGAAATTAATTCATACTAGCCCCAATACAGAAACAAGAACACTGTGAACCCACCAGAGCTACTGACAGCAAAAGGAATGAATGAGCCATACACACAATAATGTAAGTAAATCTCAATGCTATCAGACTGAATGAAACAAGCCACACTGGACACAAAAAGCACATATATTGTGTGATTCTGTTAACATGAAATCTAGAATGGGTGCATCTAAATTAACTACAATAAAAAAAATCAGAGCAATGGTGGTTTCTGGGAATCAGGTTGACTGTTAGGCACAAGAAACAATCTAGGAAGGGGGCAAGAGTGATGAGGCATTAGGCATTTTGGTTAAGGCAGGGATTGCATGAGCACATTTATCGGCACTGAGAAACTGTATACTTACGACTTATGGATTTCAGTGTAGGAAATATGTATCACAGACTTACTTGGGAGAAAATGCTCAACTGAAAATTTACGTGTGGGAAGATACATAAGAAAATGCAGGTAAGTCTCTTTAAGAGTTCATCATAAGGAAGATGAAGGACAGACAGTTCTAGACAGAAAACATTGACGAAGTTCTTCTTCAAAATTACCAACTTATTGGAGAGGAGACGTACAGAAAAGGCCAATTCAGAAACAATCTACATCTGCCCTCACGAGCAATCAAGTGGTGCATGTTTTTGAAGAGATAAAATGACTTAATTCCTCTTATATTGACAGTAATTTCAGAGTCTTGGGGTTGGGTGAAGATGTAGGGTATAAATCACTCTCTTACTATTGAATTCTCAATTGACTCAGTAATTTTAGTGAGGGGGCCCATCCTCGTACCTAGGAACTGAGCATCTACTAGACACATCTTACACGACACAGGGACCGTCTACATTGGCAGTTATTAGGATAATGTTTGTACTCATAAACATGGCCTCTTATCGTTATGCCCATTAATAAAGGGATGGATGAACAAAGGCAGTGAAGTCATATAATACAAAAAGAGTCTGGATTTTAAAAGACAAAAACTACATCTACATATACCAAGAAAGCTATTGGAACTCAGAATGCGTGAAAAGAAACAGTGTGTATGCGTGCGTGTATGTGTATGTGTGTATGTGTACATATGTGTATGTGTTTATGGACACACTTATTATCAAATACAATGGAACTAGACCACAAGAGAATAAACATTAAAAATCTTGGTACAGGCTAGCTCTGGGGAGCAAAGAATGAAAAAACTAATAATGTATCAAAACATAACAGAGGCCAGGGGTGTGTGACACATTCCTACAGTTAGGAAGCAAGGGTAGTGAGTCAACCTTACAAGTTTAAGACCAGCCCCCAAATAGCAAATATCAGGCCAGGCGGGGCCACACAATGAGACCTTTACTCCAAAGCAACAAACCCACAAGGGACTAATCAGAAGAAATACACTTTTATAAATATTATCAGTCTTGACTCAGTAATCACACCATATGCAAGAATCAACCCAAACGAATCATAAATGAACATTAAAGTGATGATTCTAGCTTGTGATCCCAAATTACTCAAATAGTTCTCAGATACAAAACAGGAGAAGTCACTTCAAGATGAAAAAATAAATCAGTATGTTGAAAGGCATCAAAGCGAAGAACATTCTCTCTGTTTTTTTTAAAGATTTATTTATTTATTATGTATACAACATTCTGAAATACACCACTATAAGCATGAAATGTGAAGCTATGAGTTGGGCTAATACATTTGTAAATTATTGAACTTGCAAGCAGATATATACGATCAACTATCACAACTGAGTCAGAAAATTACCATCCTAATTTATTTTTGTGTATTTTGGATGACCTAAGTTTTTAAAATGAGCAAGGAGATATACAGCCAGCCAATAAACACATGTGGTCCTTACTGGTCAAGGAAGCATAAGTTAGAACGTAAGGAGATCATAGCAAAGAACTTGATGACATCCAGGGCTGGGAAAGCCGAGTGGGAGCTAGAACTCCCAGACACCGCTGGAAGGGATTCCCAAAGGCACAGCCACACTGGAGAGCCCATCAGCAGGGAAACGCTGGTCTGCAGGTGAGCTTAGACAGCTAATGTGGAAGTGGTGGGGATGAGGGTTAGCCGCCTGTTCCTCTTCCCACGTAACTATTTCAGTTTTGAATTTACTGGCCTCTCAAAAATAGGCCAGTCTACAAACACATGTCAGTTTTGCATTCCCAACCTGCTTTCCCCCTTAATCTCAACTAAGAAACTGGAAAAGCAGGGGAGGGGTATGGGAGTAGGAGGAGGTGGGAGGGAGGGTCTGGTTACCTGGCTACTGATGCCGGATACCACCAAGTGTCTATAGCAGCGCATGCCCGGGCTCTGCAGACTGCTCAGGTCCCGTGGCAGGTCCACGCCATGCTCAAGGAGCGTTGACTGCCAGGAATGCAAATGCTGGGCCCACTGAGATTCTGTGAGAGCCTAAATGTTGGGGATTGTGGACCCCCCAGACCCTAAATTTCCCGTAAGCGGCTTGTTTTCTATGCTTGCAGCTGCTGTGAGCAGGAGACCCCCAGGAGTTAGCAGAGGAGTGGTTTCTGGTAGGCTTGCAGCTGAGAGCTGGGGGCGTGGCCACTGGTCAGGGAGACCCTATAGAAGCAGCCCTGGAACACAATAAAGTTGGCATTCTTGGGGAATTCAAAAATGACCCATGTCTCTGTCTCTGTGTGTATATGTGCGTTTCAATCTCCAGCCCCTTGCCTGGCTCGCGAACTGTACCATAGCACATAGTGCATAGAGCAGGCAGGGCGTTACACCTAAGGAACAGGAAAAAGAACAGAAGGGGAAGGGAAGTGAGAAAGAAAGGACGAAAGCTAAGCCTCACCTCTATGCCCGTGATTCCTCTACTTCTGAGGCCTTCTCAGGGAGGCCAGCTGCTCTCTCTTCACAAGGGGGCAGCTTTCCAAGCTGGTTAATGGGGTTCCCGAGATTCCCCCTGCATTTCTTTCACCAACACACTTGTCCCATTGGATCTGCATCTTCTACCCCGTGTTATTTATCTCTGGGAGACAGCCTTCCCTGCTCTGGACTAAGAACTAGGTTAGAAACAGTAAACCCAGGCACAGTAATACCAAGAGCGGAAGGGGTCTGATTTAAGAAAAGAAGAAAAAAATAATTAAAAACATTAGACCCTCTTGTTCTGATTTTACTTTCCAAAGCAATATTTCATTTTCTTTGCCGTTAAGGAAACCACACTACAAGTGTCTGCCACACTGCCTACTCCAGGAGCTGGCTCTAATCTTCCAGCCTTTTCCTCACCCCGTCTCCCGTCTCAACACGAGTACTCAGATTACAGGTCGTCTTGTCAAGGGGTGCCAAGCCAGTGCTTTTACCTGCTGAGCCAAATCCCTGACCCTCTGCATTTTAACAAGATCAAAAAATTCTTGTCCACATGGACACCCATCGCGCTGGATTGTGTAGACTTTCAGCCGAAGGACTGTTTGCACGGCGAATCCATTTTGCCTTGCAGCTAAAATAGATAAGGAAGAAAGGCCTCGAGCGCCCCCTGGAGGTCATTTTAGGAACTGAGCATCTTTGTAGTGAGTTGTGTGGTTTTTTTTCTTTTCAGAGATGTTGAGAATCAAAATACTAAGTGTGATTTTGAGCCCTTACTAACATCAAACATTGTGATTAGAAAGTCACACAAATTATCTCATTCAGACTATTCTGCAATCTATTGAGGAAGAAGTTTCCCTGTGAGTCTCTGGCATTTGATCACCTCTGTTTCAACAGGCATTCTCTTGGCAGCCAGGACATCCACACTCTTTTTTCATTTGCCTCGGGTCCCTCTAGGTCTTCCTTTGCCTGTCTTTGTTTCACCGCCCATTTCCCAGCTCTGTTCATCTTTACCCAGGGTAAACTTCTCAATGAACTCTTTTATCTGTATATCAACAAACCCCACATTTCAATCTTGTGACCAGCGTGCCTCTTGATACACACACGGCTGCCTTCTGGACATGGCTCCTGGGACGCCTCTGAGACGCCTCAAAAGTGTGTCTAAAAACACCGTTTCCGTTTTCTTCCTTAAACCTCGTCTATTTGATATTTCCCTCATCTCAGTTGATGGAAAGTCTCTCACTGCAATTAATCCTACGCAAATGTTTGGTGCCATCGTTGGCCTGTGTCAGTCATACACTGCACCTATCCCATAGTTCCCTCTTCAGTAAAGGCGTCACACCCTCCTGGCCTGAACTCTAGCTACAGCTTCCTTCTCGGTCTTCTCATCAAACTTTTCTTCCAAGAGACGATTCTCAGAAACCGGAACGACTTTCCTAGAATGCTTCTCAGATCTTATCATTTCTCTACCTAACGCCGGACCTACCAAGCCTCCCATTCCACTCCATCGAATGCCAAGTCCTTAGTATAGCTAGCAAAGCCCTGCACAGGGAGGGTCCCTGACTGCCTCCTGCTGCATTCTCCTTCCTTCACCCAACTCCAGCCATACCCAGTCTTCCCTGTGCTGCTCCTAGCATGCGCCTGGTGGGGGTACCCACTACAATCTACTCACCTAACACTCTGCCTCTTGCAAACGCTCATTCCAGAACCTCCCGGTCCACAGAGTCAACTCTGTCATTTCTGTTTAAATTGGCAACTTGTCTCTCACCCCCACCTCTTACCACACTGGACGTTGTCTGTAGCATTATTTTGGCTTTCCAACAAGCTAATCTAACAGCTACATTTGCGGGCATTAGTTTTCCTTCCACTAGAATTTTTCACCCCAAAGAGGCAGATATTTCTGTCCCTTTTCTTTACTAACATACCCAATACATAGATCTGTGCCTGAAATAGTTCTAAAATGTGCGTTGAATGGACTGACCACATATTGACCCTGAGTACTTCAGTAACTCATTTAAAAAGTAAATCAGAATAGGGCTGGAGAGATGGCTCAGTGGTTAAAAGCACTGGCTGCTCTTCCAGAGGTCCCAAGTTCAATTCCCAGCAACCACACAACCATCTATAGTGGGATCTGATGCCCTCTTTTGGCATAAAGTCATACAAAGATCTCACCTATATATAAAATAAATAAATCTAAAAAAGCAAAAATATCTTTAAAAAGTAAATCAAAATAATAGGCATTTCTTCTCTTATAGAGAAGCACTGCAGTCCTGGGAAGCCTGGCCTTGGCAGCTGCTGTGGACAGCAGTATGACTCCTTCAGTTCCCAAGGGAAACAGCATCCCTCAGGGCTGTGCTCATACGCCTCTCCTGGAGCAAGGCTCAGCCCCCACCACCTGAGTCTTCCAAGTGGTCTGGTGTATGGCTAGCTCTTCCCCACTTCCATCTACCTAGAGAAATAATGCTGAGTTACTCATATAATTGTCCCTCCAAGCAAAAAAACAAAACAAAACATATGTGGCATTTTTCAGGGATCATTCCTATTTAAATACGAGGACCAAGAAATTGTAATTCACAAAAAGAAGCTACGTGAAGTTGTGCGCTGTGAACTTTCTGTAAGGTTTTCCTGAGGAAGACTGGCTCACCTTCAGATATATCTTGACAAAAGCTGCAAGGAATGGCTATGCTCTGAGAGTCCTGAGTTGCCAGCAGCCGTGTTGGTCAACGGGAAGCAAGCCCGCCAGCTCACTGCTCTGAGAACACGGGGAGCTGAGTTTGGAGAATAAGGCTGCCGTGCCTGCAGCTGTCTGGCATCTGGATGCGCAGGGCGAGTCCTGGATCTTGTGTTTCTTATGCCTTCTTGGCTGAATTAACCTGAGTTGCTTTGGCAGACTAAGGTGGGTGGCTCCCCGGAGCCTCGGGGTCCCAACTGCTGCTTCCTGTTAACCATCACTAATCCTGAGCTCTGTTCCGGCCCAATGGCAATCTGACCCAGGTCCTCTAATGCTGAGAGACTATGGCTGCGCCCATCCTGCTTCACAAATGAAAACAAACCCAAGGGATGGCTCAGAACTTAATGGATGAGCTTTCTGAAGCATTTCTTTGCCATAATTTGTACATCAAAAAAAAAAAAAAGATAAACTCCTAAGAATCAGTCAGAAAATGAAAGGACAGAGCAGGAAAAGCCTTGCCCTCTGAAAAATTTATCAAGTGCACCCACACAAGTTCCCAGCAGTCCGACCACACACGCAGTTCCTTAGATTTATAGCTTAATCTTGCAAAATGGGACCAATTGCTTCGAGAAAAACAGCCAGCGAGACAGATTGCTCAAGTGTAAAAGAAGGGCCGCTGTCTGTCCGTTGAGTGAGTTGAAATTGCGAAACTAAAACCAGCTCAGCGGTGTGAGACACCTCTCTTGCAGTGCCATCGTGTCCGGGTGGAATTCGCTATCTGTAGGAGTCGCTTCCAAATTTGCTAAATGAGCGCACACTGCTAGCAGGCACCTGCTCCACGGTGGGGACTTGTAAATGTCAACACAAGGTGGCCTAGTGGCACAGGCACCTGAACCGAGGAGACACTTTCTCCCCTTGACATCCAGGACTCCAGGCTCTCACAGCTGCCGCCTCACCTCCCAGGCCACCACTTCTCAGTCTCTCCACAGGCTCCTGACCTCCAGCTAGGAGACTGCTACCTGGAGCATCTTTTTAAATCCCCTCTCACCAGTGATTGTCTTGGCCAGTCTTCATGGCACTAGGTGCACACTAACGAGCCCTGCTTTCCTGAACTCTCCCTTGCGATCCAGACTGCTCAAAAACAAAGACTTACTAGGTGTAATTTTTTTTTTTTTTGGTTACTCCTGAGCACTTTAGTTTGTTTCTTCCCTCTCCCCTTCTACCTTCTCCTGTGACTCCCATGCTCTCAATTTACTCAGGAGATCTTGTCTTTTTCGCCTTCCTGTGTAGATCCATGTATATCTCTCTTAGGGTTCTCTTTGCTGTCTAGTTTTTCTGGAGTTGTGACCGGTAGGCTAGTTTTTCTTTTTCTTTTCTTTTTTTAAAAAAATATTTATTTATTTATTATGTATACAATATTCTGTCTGTGCGTGTCTGCAGACCAGAAGAGGGCAGCAGACCTCATTAAAGATGGTTGTGAGCCACCATGTGGTTGTCGGAAATTGAACTCATGACCTTTGGAAGAGCAGACAATGCTCTTAACCACTGAGCCACCTCTCCAGCCCCCTAGGCTAGTTTTTCTTGACCTTATGTCTAATAGCCACTTATAAGTAAGTACATATTATATTTGTCTTTCTGGGTCTGGGTTACTTCACTCAATATGGCTTTTTTCTAGATCCCTCCATTTGCCTGCAAATTTCAAGATACCATTTTTTTTTTACCTCTGTGTAGTACACAATTGTGTAAAATGTGCCACTTGGATGGAACACTTGGTATATTTCTATATATTTAAAGGACTCATATTTCAGTAAGTTTTGCACTAAACGTCTGAATTCTCTCCTCACCCCTCCAGAAAGTCTTTCTCACTCACCATCAACTCCTTTGATCGTGCTACTTTGTCTAAAATCCTGCACTCACTTCCGTCTCTCACAGTGTCTCATGTTGTATTATTCTCCAAGCCTTCCGCGATAGGTACTCAGATCCTGTCCTGAGTCCAATCACTTCTCCTGTGTCTTGCTTCACCTGGTCAAGTCACGACTATTGTCTGTGAACGGTCCTCTAATGTCCTCTAATGGCATCCCCTGACTGCCAGATCATCCTGCTGCATAGCAGTCCTGACCCCAGTGGTTCCGACACATGCTCCCAGACCAGCATCCACAGCACCCCACACCTCACAAGAGGGGAAACATCTCGAATCAGGACTCTGAGGATGAGGTTGGGCGCTAAGTGGTGTGAAAGTCCTCCAAGGTGATGCTGGTACCAGGTCAAGTATGAGAACCATTAATCTCCAGAGCCCCCAATGCTTGGGAAAGTTAAGCAGTGTGGTGGTTTGAATGGGAGTGTCCCCCATAGGCTCGTATGTTTGAATGCTTGGTCCCCAGTTAGAACTGTTTGGGAAGGATGAAGGGATGTGGCCTTGTTAGAGGAGGTGTGTCTCTGTGACCTAGCTTTGAGGTTTCCAGAGGCCAACCATTCCCAAGTAACTCTGCCTCCTGCTTGGGCATCAAGATGTGGTCTCTCAGCTACTGTTCCAGCACCACACCTACCTTCCTGCTGTCATGCTTCTCATCGTGATGGTTATGGATTCTAACCCTCTGGAACTATAAGCCCCAAATTAAATGCTTTATTTATCAGTGCCTTGGTCGTGGCATTTTATCACAAGAATAGAAAAGTAGTTAAGACAGCCAGTTTAAGAAAGAAAAGAAAACAAAAGAAAAGTGAAAAGATCCAAGATAGCAGGCGACATGCAGCTATGATTTGTTAAGAGTCTCCAGGGAACAAACTGGGGACATCTGGATAATAGCTAGCAGAAGAGGTAGTGGGAGCCAAAAATCTCTAGTCTAATAAAGAGTAAAGTAGGAAACCTTAAGAATCAAAACAAGAAAAACAAACAAACAAAATCTCTTCTGGAGAGATTGGCTTATTCTGGGGGCACTGGTGCCTCCTATGAGACAGAGTCACTGGGGCCACACTTAAGACAAAGAACTATAGAAAATAAACATTGTACTCTCACTATAGAAAGAGGGAAAATAATCAAAATTATTTTGTTTGCTTTTACCCCTCTTGTTCTCTCATAGAAAGCATTTTCAGTGTCCAGGAGGGAGTGTGCAACAGCGTTGGAGGTGTTGTAGTCAACGGAGGGAAGACAAAAGTTGCATATGGTAGCAACAGAGTAGGAAGAAGCAAAGAAAACCATCTTCTCTTGGCCCTCAGCCTAAGCAGCAGCAAGATGCCATCTGAAAGGACTCCTACTGAGTCAGAGTGACAGCCCCAAGCATTCAGTGAACTGCACTGTCTGGAACTCCAGAACAGGTGTTCCAGGACTGCCCACCGAAACAGCAGAATGTCTTTAGACTACAGTAAAGACTGTCCACACTAGAGCCCCGCCGTGCTGGTCTCCAGGAGAACTTAGACTTGAAACAGCATGCCCAATGTTGGGAAGGAATATTCAGGAGAGGGGCAGCACTTGTGGTGAAACTTCTGCAGGACCAGCGTCTCTGACCTGACCTATAAAGGAACACCACTATCAGGGCCAGCCCTGTGACCTGACCAAAACCTCAGCAAGTACTGCTCAGAGTCAAGAACAGCATTTTCAAGAATTTCCCAGAGGATTGTCTGGAGCTGTGACCAACATCTGTGACTTGGATGTGTGACAGGGGTGTGACAGGCATCAGAGAGCCCCTGAAGGAACACAGAGATTAGGAAAGGCTGCACCCATCTATCAGGCAAGGTAACACTCGCTCTCTGACCCCTTGTACAGCTCTCTCTCTCCTTCACATTTTCCTTGTATTTATACCCAGTGACACTGTTGCCAGCAGCTCTGTCCCACTTTCTGACTTTTCCTTTTATTTCACCCCCTCTATTTTTCCCTTCTCCCCATCAGCGGGCTATCCAAAGGAACCGAGGCTAATGTGCTTTGCAGGTCTCTGTGGCTCAGCTTCTCAAGACCTGGAACTCCGTCTTATTGCATGTCTTTACCTCTTCCTTTTTACTCTATCTTTAGCCAAAACCACCCTACCCCTTCCTCATAGCTGTTGCTTCCCTTTGATCTACTTTTCCTTCCTCTGCTTTACTCTACCAGCCCCAAACTAACCACCATTTTCCTCCTCTTCTTTTTATTTTTCATGCCACTCATACCCAGAAGAGCTAGCATATTAGAGGACACCATATTATCTGTGTTCCCTTGCATTTTAAAATGATTAACGTTTAAAAGCTTGTGAGTTGTTACTCCATTAGTAGGTTTGTTCATAGTGGGCCTACAGTTTGAACGTGATTGATTTGGAAGACATTAATCTACCTTCAGTGGTGTATGACAATGAAGCCTGGGGTCTCAAACACCAGGAGAAGTCTAGCGCTGCACACTCACTGACCCCTAGTCACTCCTGAACACTGAAAACACTTTGGATAAAAGAGTAAGAGTAATCAAAACAAAACGAAACAAAAATACCCTAAGATCTGACCACTGACATCGAAGTCACAATACAAAACAACAAGAAACATGAAAAAGCACAGGCACAGTACTCCTGTAAAATTACTGTTTTTATAGGTCCTCCAATGAGAGTAAAAATTCAATAAAACCTTTGACAAAAAATGATTTTAAGTATGTTCAATCAAAGAAGACTCAAACTCATATATATATGAGCTTATATATATATAATATAAATTTTATATATATAAATATATAAAGAATTTATATAAATATATAAAGAGAATATAAAGAGCTAAATGAAATAAGAAAGTCAATATAGAATATGAAAGTAGAGTTCAATAAAGAGAAAATTTTAAGAACTTGAAAGATTAGAAAGAAAAAGCTCAATAAGCTAAAGGAAAAGCTGTGTGGAAAGCCTCATCAACAGATCATGGATGTGACACATTATCAAAGTGAAAAGGCTAGTTAGAAGAATTAGAATATGTACATGATGAGAGAGCATGAAAGAACTTTCGAGATCTATGGGAAACAATGAAAAGACCAAAACCTATGAATTGTGGGCATAGAAGAAAGAGAAGAATAGTGTTAAAGTCATAGGAAAATATTTTCAGTAAAATCATAGACAAACCCCCCAGATCCAAGGAAAGAAATGCCTGTTTAGATGCCAGAGGCATTTGTAACACCAAACAAGATCAGGAAACAACATCCTCATGTCATGTTCTAGTTAAGATACTTCATAGAGCAAAGAAATAAGACAAAGTCACTTACAAAAGCTATTTTTACTATGCTGATCCTCAGTTTCAGGAGGTCCTATTTATTTATTGTTGCTCTCAGTGTCTGTGCTACTGGGGTTATATTTAGGAAGTGGTCTCCTGTGCCAATGCATTGAAAATAACTTCCCACTTTCTCTTCTATCAGGATCAGTGTGGTCAGATTTATATTGAAGTCTTTAATCCATTTGGACTTGAGTTTTGTGCATGGGGATAGATATGAATCTATTTTCACTCTTCTACATGTTGACATCCAGTTATGCCAGCACCATTTGTTGAAGATGCTTTCTTTTTTCCATTGTATAAATACATTTTAGTTTCTTTGTCAAAAATCAGGTGTTCATAGGTGTGTGGATTAACATCCAGGTCTTTGATTCATTTCCATTGATCAACCTCTCTGTTTTTATGCCAATACCAATCTGTTTTCATTACTGTAGTTCTGTAATAGAGCTTGATGTCAGGGATGGTGATGCCTCTGGAAGTTCCTTTATTATACAGGATTGTTTCAGCTATTCTGGGTTTTTTGTTTTTCCATATGAAGTTGATTATTGTTCTTTCAGGGTCAGTGAAGAATTGTGTTGGGATTTTGATGGGGATTGCATTGAATCTATAGATTGCTTTTTTTTTTTGTAGGATTGCCATTTTTACTATGTTGATCCTACCTATCCAAGAACATGGGAGATCTTTCCATTTTCAGGTATCTTCTTCAGTTTTTTTCTTCAAAGATTTAAAGTTCTTGTCAAGCAGATCTTTCACTTCCTTGGTTAGTATTACTTCAAGATATTTTATGTTATTTGTGGCTATTGTGAAAGGTGATGTTTCTTTGATTTCCTTCTCTGCTTCTTTATCGTTTGTGTATAGGAGGGCTACTGATCTTTCCTTTGAGTTGATCTTGTATCCTGCCACATCACTGAATGTATTTATCAGCTATAGGAGTTCTTTGGTAGAGTTTTTGGAGTCACTTATGTACACTATCATATCATCTGCAAATAATGAAAGTTTGACTTCTTTCTTTCCAATTTGAATCCTCTTGATCTTCTTTTGTTATCTTATTGCTAAAACTTCAAGAACTATGTTGAAGAGATATAGAAAGAGTGGATAGCCTTGTCTTGTTCCTGATTTTAGTGAAATCGCTTTGAGTTTCTCTCCACTTAGCAATACCACTCTTGAACATCTACCCAAAAGATGCTCAATCATACTACAAAGGCATTTGCTCAACTATGTTCAGAGCAACATTATTTGTATTATCAGAATCTGTAATACAGAAACAACCTAGATACCCCTCAACCAAAGAATGAATAAAGAAAATGTGGCACATTTACACATTAGAGTACTATTCAGCGGTAAAAAAAAAAAAAAAACAGTAAGATCTTGAATTTTGCATGCAAACGGATGGAATTAAAAAACACTATCCTGAGTGACTAACCCAGACCCAAAAAGATGAATATGGTATGCACTCACTCATAAGTGGATACTAGCTATAAACAAAGGACATTGAGTCTATAGTTCATGATCCTAGAGAAGCTAAGTAATAAGGTGAACCTAAAGAAAAATATATATAGATCTACCTGGAAATTGGAAACAGACAAGATCACCTGACAAAATTGGGAGTATGAGGGTGAGGGGAGAAGGGAGGGTGGAAGAGGAAGAGGAAGGGAGAAGGGGAGAGTTAAGGAGAACTTGAGGGAATGGGATAGTTGAGATGGAGAAAAGGCAGAGATGAGAGCAAAGAAAGAGATATCTTCATTGAGGGAGCCATTATAGGGTTGACAAAAACCTGGCTCTAGAGAAATTCCTAGGAATCTGCAAGGCTGACTCCAGCTAAGACCCTAAGCAATAGAGGAGAGGGGGTCCAATCCTGATTTGCCCTGCAGTCAGACTAATGAATATCTTAAATATCACCATAGAACCTTCATCCAGCAACAGATGGAAACAGAAGCAGAGACCAACATCAGAGCACTGGACTGAACTGCCAAAGTCCAGTTGAAGAGTGGGAGGAATGAGAATATGAGCAAAGAGGTCAAGACCATGATGGGCTCAGCCACTAAAACGTTCTACCTGAGCTAACAGGAGCTCACCAACTCTAGCCGGACTGGGAAGGAACAAGCATAGGACCAAACTATTCCCTCTGAAAGTAGTTGACAGTTGCATGGCTGGGGCAGACTGAGGGGTCACTGGCAGTGGCACTGGGATTTATCCCTACCACATGTACTGGCTTTTTCGGAATCTATTCTCTTTGGATGTATACCTTGCCAAGCCTAGATATAGTAGGGAGGGCCTTGGACCTTCCACAAAACAATAAGCCTTACCCTCTCTGAGGATTGAAGGGGGGGGGGTGAGAGGGTGTATAGAGGGAATGGAAGGAGGGGGAGGAAGTGGGAACTTGGATTGGTATTTTTTAAAAAAATCTAATAAATTAAAAAAAAAAGATACAATGAAAATAATCCTAAACAGAGAAGTTCATAGCTAAGTATCTGCATTAAAAAGTGAAGGAATCTCAAACAACTTAATGATGCACCTTAGGACCTTGAAAAAAAGAGCAAGTCAAATTCAAACTTAGTTAATGAAAGGAAAAAAATAGTGGTAGAATTAACGAAATGCAAATTTAAAACTCCATATGAAGATTTCAGGAAACAGAATTGTTTCTTTGAAAAGATAAATAAGTTCAACAAAACAACCCCCACCCCCTGGGGGTGGAGTCTCAAATTAATGAAATTAGAGATTACAAGGAAAGCATCACAATAGATACCAGTGAAAGACAGGAAATCACAGCCAGTACCTGGTTTTTTTCTTGGTGGTCTATACCCTGGGCTTCTGGCTATACCTAGCTGGAGGTGTGACTCAAGCCCTCGGCCACAGGAAGGAAGCATTCTGAATTACTGGATTATTATTTCTAAGCCTGTCTTTACAAAGATGCTATATCCTGTTTTAGTTCAGACTGTCCACAGCATACCTTGGGTATAGACAATATAAAACACTCATATCCCAGCACTCGGGAGGCAGAGGCAGGCGGATCTCTGTGAGTTCGAGACCAGCCTGGTCTACAAGAGCTAGTTCCAGGACAGGCTCCAAAACCACAGAGAAACCCTGTCTCGAAAAAACAAAACAAACAAACAAACAAACAAACAAAACACTCATATGGGCCCTTCAGTTACCAAAACCTGTCTTAGAAATTGATCTGAAGCAAATATGTATAAAAAAATAAAAGGGTGAAAAAATGGAGATACTTTAAAGACACTTGTATTTTGCTTAATTGGAAAATCTAAAAGGAATGGGTGGTTTATGGATGCATATGACCTATCAAAATTAAACCAAAGTGAAATAAATAATGTAAATAGACGTATATAGCAAGCCACAAAATTTAGGCAATAATAAAATAAAGCCCCCCTAACTTGGGGAGAATAGGTGTGGCATGCTGACTTCCAGGCAGACAAGGAACTCTTGAACTCACAACAACCATGATTACATGGACAAGTTTTACACAAATTTTGACCTATCAATACCCAGCCATAGAATACAGAGGAGTTCATAGATCCCTAGCTCTACTGAGGACTTATGTGCAGTTAGTGATCCATGAGGAGACTGAGATTTTCCTCAGTGATGTGCCCTTGCTCCTATAATCAAGGCAGGGGTGTGAAAGTAGAGGAGGAACTACTTGGGAAGAGGAAGAACATTAATAAAAGTGGGAGGAAATGAAGATAGGGTAATAAAGGGTGAATAAATCAAATTACATTCTGTACATGTATGAAAGCATTATAATGTAGATCATTACTATGAATAATTAATAATATGTTAATAAAACATTTTTATAGTCTCAATTTTAAAAAGTCCAGGCTCAGATAGATTACAAATCAAGCTCTCTGATGGACACAGGTGTAAATATTCTCAGGAAAATTCTCAACAAATTCAAGAATACATCAAAAAGATTATTCACAATATAAATAAAATAAACTGTAGGGGATGAAGAGATGACTTGGTGGCTAAGGACATATTCTACTCTGACAGGACCCAAGTTCAAGTCTTAGCACTCACATTTGGCAGCTCATAACCACCAGTATCTCCACCTCCAGGAGAATCCACCACCTCTGATCTCTGAGGGCACCTTGACTCACATGTACACACTCCCCACATATACAAAATTTAAAATATATCAACTAATCTATCAATAAAAAGATCATTCAGTATGATTACATTAGCAAATTCCAGAGATATAGGGATATTGGTTCAATACACACAAATCAATAAATGCAATACATTCCACATAAATGGACCAACCCAAAAACAGAAAACACAATATTATCTCCCTTGATCCAGAGAAAGCTTTTGAAAAAAAAAAAATCTAACATCCCTTCACAATGAATTTTCGCATTTCTGCTTTCTAAAGGAAACTGCGAAGTAGTTTTACGAGTTACATTGCTCAGTTGAGGGATTTGAGAAGAGCGTTGATATTGTTAAACTTGATTGATGAGAAACAGTCTTCCCCAAGAAAATGTAGTTTATTTATTATTGTTTCCAACACTCTTGCTTGATATAGCTCTTAAAAACAGGTCTGGTGTGGTGGCCCATGCCTTAAATCCTAGCACTGGGGAGGCAGTCAGGCAGATCTCTGAGTTGGAGACTACCTGGTCTCTAGAGCGAGTTCCAAGGCAGTCAAGGCTCCGAAGAGACACCTTGTCTAGAAAAAAGTTGGGGGGGAGGGCAGGGAGTGGATACTGTGTCTGTACACAATTTCTTTCTTTCTTTTTGAGTTTGTTTAAAACAGGATCTCCTATGTCTCAGGTTGGCCTTGAACTCACTAAGTAGCCCAGGATGGCCTTGAACTCACTAAGTAGCCCAGGATGACCTTGAACTCACTAAGTAGCCCAGGATGACCTTGAAGCTCTGATCCTCTTGCTTCTGCCTCTCCAGTACAGTTACAGATCTGAATCACCACACCCAGCATATGGGGTGCAAGTGGCTGAATGTGTGGTAGATGTGACTGGAATCTGAATACAGCCGACCTTTAGGTTCAGTGAAATAAATGTCAGTGTGGGGGTCATAAAGAAACAAGGCTCAGTGGTTAAGAGAAACTACCACCACCCCTTTAAAAAAAAAAGGTTTATTTATTTATTTTGAATACAGTGTTCTGTCTGCATATATTCCTACACACCAGAAAAGGGCACCAGATCTCATTCCAGATGCTCGTGAGCCACCATGTGGTTGCCGGGAATTGAACTCAGGACCTCTGTAAGAGTTGCCAGTGCTCTTAACCTCTGAGCCATCTCTCCAACTCTGAAACCACTCCTTTTTAATATAGCATTTTTATCAATTTCTGAGACTTTTAAACATGCATACAATGAATTTTGATCATATTAATGTCCTACTCTTCCCCCTAACTCCTCCCAGATCCACTCCCAACTCCTCGTCCCCTTCCAACTTTGGGTTCTCCCTTTTAAAAAATTATTACTTCCTGAAGCAATTTGTGCTGCCCACATACAGAAGGATCTAGGACCATCCACTGGTATGTGAGAATTGCCCTGTTTTAAGAAGAAAAAAAAAATCACCTAATAAGATACATCATTCACTATCCCCAGAGTCATATGATGCTCATGTTCGGCTATTGGAGAAATCAAATTTTCCTTTGAAAAGTAGAATCCTAAACCACCACAGACTTCACAGGCTCCAAGTGCAGTGCCCCCCCCCCCCATGTGACAAAAGAATAATTCTGATTTTGATGGAGCACGTTTTTATATCTGACTGATTGAATTCTTGGAGCAGTTCTCCGAGGTCCCAGTTATGAAGCCCATTTTTCAGCAGATGAAATTGAGGCTCAGACAGGTGAACAGGCTTCCTCTAGGTCCCAGCACGGGGAGAGGCATCTTAAATCTGGACTGATTCGCAAGTGTTCTTCACGCGCAAGAGAGCCACAGATAGGAACAACCGTGCCTGCCAGTGAGAGAGCTCCTTAGGGGCATTCTAGTAAGTTTTGTAAGTTTTGCTTCCTCTCTTTCAATCTCACGCCGCATAAATCTGACGTTCCAAGAGGGTTTGAACCCTGAAGTGAACAGACTGTGTGGCCCGGAGCGCTGGCCCAGTTCCGTTTTCCATCCCTGGAGCCTCAGGGATGTCGGTCAGTGGAGAGGCTCTGGTCAGGTGGTACCACCACTCTAGATGCTGCAGTGCTGGGGATGGGGTGGAGGTGGGGGTTGCCATCACCATGGGGATGCGACGCTTTCCAGTGCTATGTGGCCAGCATTGTCCCCTGAACAAGGCGCTCTTTGTTCGGTAGAAATAGAGGGTGCTTCTCAGTGGGAATTTAGTCCTAAATAAGGATCCACAGTTCAACAATGCCTCCTTGTGTAGGGGGTGATCTTTTTTTTTTTTTTTCAGGATTACGAGACTTTTCTTCCAGATTCATAGTAAGCTCCTACCACGTGTCTTTTCTACTGCGTTTTAAAAGACCCTTTGGCATGCTTGCCTGTATATTCTGCAGTCTTGGAAGACGCATTTCCTAACACGGTAAGATTAAAGCTCTGTGTTGTCCTGGGCAGACTCCTGTATTTCCACAGCCGGCGAGGAGCAGGGGAAAGCCAGAGGGGAAGAGGACACACACTGTGTGGGACTCCGTTTTGGGGAGAGAGCCCATCAAGCAGCTACCTTAGGCTATTTCAGTTGACCCTAGGATCGCCAGCGCAGTAATTTTCCACGTTTTACAAGTGAGAATTGTAACTGGGTAACTGGAACAGGATCACACCGCTGGTGAGCAGAAATGCGCATGATTCCCAGGCTGAGTCCAACCCCGCTCCCCGGCTGCTGTAAAGCTTGCTCACGCTAACTTTCAGCCTTGAAGGCCTCCTAGTTGGAAGCCACACCCACCGGGAGTTCTCGCTCCCCTCCTCACCCTTTTATTTACTCCCCTCCTCCTTCACTCCCTTTCCTCTCTTTCTTTTTATTTCTTTTTCATTCAAGTCTTACTTTCTTTTTTTCCTTCTTTGGTTTTCTCTATCGAAAAAGAAAAGCAACAAATTCCCATTCCTAACGGCAACATCAAGGTTTTAAAAAGTTCCTGTGTTCCTCCACCCCCACCCCGTCCCCGTGCCCCCCCTACCCCGGCTAGGAATAAACCAACAAGAACACTGTGAAGTCCCCGGAAGAACAAGATAAAAGCTGTACTTGTCTCTAAATGAAAGAATCTAAGGATGTCAACGTTCTTAATTCATTTTTCCGGTGTGTTTGTTTGTTTTTGTCTTTTTGATACAGAGTTTCTCTGTGTAGCTCTGGCTGTCCTTGCTCTGTAGACCAGGCTGGCCTCAGAGATCTGCCTGCCTTTGCCTCCCAAGTGCTGGGACTAAAGGCGAGGGTCACCAGTGCCCAGCTAAGATGTTAACTTTATAAATTAACCCACAAGTAGGTAATTCTGGCAGTGCAGCAGGAGATCATGGTACTTGGAAAACTGGCTTTAAAATCCAGAATACCAGACTGAACAAAACACACACAACGAAGAAAACGATCTGCCTTCAATTTTCTAAATATTCTAATGTAACCTTAAATAATCCATATTGTATAGTTACATACAAAAAGGTAAAAATCAAACAGAACTTAAGGGATAATTCAGAATCAAAGCTATAAACAGGAGGGCTAGAAAAGCAACATTTTTGTTTGTTTGTTTGTTTTTTGTTTTGGCTTTGGTTTTTTGAGACAGGGTTTCTCTGTAGCTTTGGGGCCTGTCCTGGAACTAGCTCTTGTAGACCAGGCTGGCCTCAACCTCACAGAGATCCACCAGCCTCTGCCTCCTGAGTGCTGGGATTAAAGGCGTGTGCCACCACCGCCCAGATGGAAAAGCAACATCTTAATGAGACAAACAAACTGTCCAATATGATTTGGAAAGAGCTGTAGTCTCAGAAAACATGAGACTTATATATTATGTGTATCATAAGCATAATATCCAGTTGGGTTAAACTCTAAACACCAAATGTAAAAAGCTCAGAAAGAAACTGGACTAAAGGATAGCACCTTGGTTTTTATTGATGCAATTGGGAGGGCTAATGATAGCTGGCCAGAGAGGGACATATACTCCAGTAGTCATTGGCAAAAGGCCAACAGTTCCCACCTCAAAAACTTCAAGGACCTTGTTATAGATATGTTTGGGGTTCCCTCTAAAGATTCATATTCTGGGATGCTGGGAGGGAGTAGGGAGGAGAGTAAGGGAAGAAAGCCTTTGGGTCATTTAGGGCTTTTTTTTTCCCCCAGAAGGAACTGTGGAACTCCAGTCTCTCTGATTTCCTGTCTAGCAAGGTAACTTCTGTTTCTTCCATGCCCCCAACATGATGTTACCTATTGGTAGGCCCCTATCAGAGGCCAAACAAATGAGGTTTGAGTCCTAGACTCTTACTTTCCAAAGTTATGAGCTGAATGAGCCTCTTTTTCAGTCAGATGCGATGGCTCAGCAGATAAAGGTGTTTGTCTCCAAGCCTGATGATCTGAGTGCAGGCTCAGGACCCACGTGGGAGAAGAGGACCAACTCCTGAGCCTTGTTCTGATCCTCAGATTCACACCATGGCGTGCACAGATGCACGGGCAAACCAGTAAATATAAAAAAAGCAAATAAGCCTATTTTCTTTATAGGCAGCATGCTGTGGCCATTGTATTATAGCAAAAGGAAACCGACATAGATCTATGTCTCAAAAGATACCATATCTATGAGATGCTTAGTCAAGTTTAAGCAAGACTCTGTCCTTCATCTCCTCTTCTGCCTGGGCTTCAGTGGACCAGCTTCCTGAAGCAGGAAGGGCGTTACTCAACTATGAGGGATCCATTTTCTATTTCTTGCTAAACTGCCGTCTATCTCAGGGGAGGAACATTGTGCTTATCCTTTCTCTTCTTCAAAACCTTAACTCTTCTTTAGCTGAAAGACAGCAGTGAGGAGGGCAGGTGGGGACTTCTTAATATTATTATATTTGTAAAATATTTCTGGGACGCCTAATTTAAAAATCTCTCACCCAAATGCTCTAAAATCTTCAACTTCTTAAACACTGACAGAACACTTTAAGTGGGAAATTCTGTACAACAATATTTCATCCACAATGTTATTTAAAATATTGTTATAAAATTCCCTTTGACCTGTGTATATAAAGTGCATATCAAACGTGAGTGAATTTTGTATTTGGACTTGGCTCTCATACAAAAGACAGCTCATTGTGCATATGCAATGGAAAACTTTGGGAACCTGGAGCTCTCTGGATCCCAAGTGTTAGTGGTATGTAGGGGACACTGAACATCACATGTACAATAGATGCTAGGCATTGCTCTTGGCAGCATTTTTCTGAGGAGATGGACCCCAAACGTTTAGAAAATTAAAGACACTATCAGTGCTTGCAATAACATTATTCTATAATATTTCAAGTCAGCCTATTTAAACCTTACACTCCTCCCTTCTAGCTAGGCTTGTCTTCCTAATTATTTTGCACTATTTTCAGATTTTTCTCCCCCATGGCTATTTTGATTTGCCTAAGGCTCACAGGATAACTAGTTAAAATTAAAAGTGAAAGTGACCTAAAAAGAAAAAGAGAAAGAAAAGAAAGGAAAAGAGAAAAAGAAAAGAAGAAAGAAAGCAAAAGAAAGAATTCCATACACACCAAAGAATGAGCAGACTTGAGTGTGCAACAGAATAATGTCTAACTTCAGTTCTGGGGGTTGGGTACTCGCCTCTTAGATCAGAAAGACATGAGTTTTCACATCTGAAAATTAAATTGGGTGGCAAGAGTTTTCGTTTCCCTTCCACTGAAAGAGTCAGAGACTTGCACTGATTTTCTGGGGGTGTGGACAATTTTCAAACAGGAATTAGAAATAACAGTGACAACATTAATTTCTGTTGCAAGTTCTGACTGTGCACCAAGAACTAGGCTATGTGGGTGCATGTGTGTGTGCGTGTGCATGAGTGTGTGTATGTGTGCATGTGTGTACGTGTGTGTGAGTGTATGTGTGCATGTGTGTGTACGTGTGCGTGGGTGTGTATATGTGTGCATGTATGTGTACGTGTGCGTGAGTGTGTGTATGTGTGCATGTGTGCCAAGAACTAGGCTGTGCCTGTGTGCGTGCTAGCGTGTGTGTGGACCTGTGTGCATGCATGTGTGTTACTATATTATCTTGTTTGAGTTTTATGATGATTATAGTAGAGATGACTCCCTCCATTATACAGAGGGAAAAACTGAGGCTCTGAGAGAGAAAAGAACTTTTCCCCAGAACACACAATGGCAAGGAGTCTGAATCTAATTCTGAACTTTGCACGTTTAATCCAAGAACCGGCTGTAACCTTTGGTCTGAGGTATCTTCAGGACACCTTTGCATAGTATGATTATGACTGCTGAGTTGGGGGCATGGCGGAAAGAGAAGGCAGGCAAGCCCGTCAGTTGTAGGAAAAGAACCAAATCGAAAGCTTCCACATTCTGGAATGTGCAGTCTCGCAGGCTAGCACGTGTCCTATTAGGCTAGAGATTTATAGCTATGAGAACATTCTGAAATTTTCCATGGAGATGGGGAGTGATTTGAGCAGCAGAAGACAGATGACTCTCCCAACAGAGTCCAGAAAAGATACTTCCAGGTCAGGTCCCTTGACCAGCTTGGATGCCAGGGTTCACTTATTGTGTGATTAAGTAGCGGGTTTATATTTCCAGAGTGAAGGATTCTAAAGCATTTGATGTATTACACTAAAACACATTAAAAAAAAAAACAAAAAGCATTTAGGAGCAATCAAAGCATCTGGAAATTAAGCTTCAATTTCTTCATTTGCTAAACTCTTCATCAAGTAAATCAGTAATTTTTTAAAACCATGAATAGGATACTCAAAGAACTTAAAGAAGCAATTAGCTTTCAAATGTATATGCACTTCCCAGAATACTTAGTGTATCTACAACTGAACCATTTTTCATTTGCCTCATTTCCCTGCCTTAACTTAGATGTGTGCCTGTGAATCTCTCTGGGGTAACATTGCTCTTGGGAATATGACAGGGAACTGGGTAGGCAAGAAAGGCCGTGGATAAGAGCCACAGCTAATGTTTGTACGTGGAGATTCTAGCATCTGGCAGTGGGCAGTCTTCTCTTGTTTGGGATTAGGTTTATCAGATGTTGATCATCTTGAGCTGAAATTTTGTTGTTGTACCATCAAGTTCAGTCTCTAAAGAGTCACAGTTAGAAATTCTCCTGCTGGCGGTGGTGGCATAGGCTTCTCAGGAAGTGAGACAGGAGGATTGTGAGTTGGAAGTTAGCCTGAGCAATGGAGTGAGACCCTGTCCAAAAATTATGTTTACATTCAAGCAACCCTTTGTATCTTTACTGTACCCAGGGCCAAATCCAGTACAATGTGCAATATGCAGTAGGCATTTTAATTTTCAGTGAAACCCCACTTCCCACCCCTAGCCATTCATGGTTTTGGCTTTCAAGCCTTTGTGAGTAACGTTGATGGCACAGTGGTGATCCCGTCTGTGCTGTTTTACTAACCTTGTGGAGATCTAGGCAATGGTGACTGAGTGTTTGTGTGCATGTAAAGAGGTTGCAATGACATTAGGTATTGCACATATGTAAAAATGAAGGATGCTGAGGTGCCATTTCTTCTTTCGAGTTCTCAAACCCTTTCAAAAGGTAGCCGCATTCTCTCCACGCCAGACAGGTTCTAGAAGTGGGAATGACTTGGCCAGAGGAAAACAATGCCTTGAGAATGGGGTGTCACATTTCAAGGAAACAGTATTTAGCTGTGCAAAGCCAGAACCTAAGGCACTTTAGCAGCAGCGGCAAGCTGATGTGTTCGATAAATCATGAGGCCACCACTTACTTGAGTTATCAAGTCATGCTCAAAATCACTAGCTAAATATTAAACCCCTTTATGGCTTGATGAATTGGACCTGGCTGAATAGTTTGAGTACTCGGATCATGGTGTTCTGCAGGCAGTGTGGTGGGCCTAGAAGGGGCCTAGGGAGCACTTCAGGAAATTCTGTTTTATGAATAAAGATGCCCGAGTTCACATGATTAGGTGGTGGAAGGTCTCCTTGGACCCCCAAGTTTTCTGACCTTTGATCTAGAACCTTTTCATTCCTCACCAGCAGCTGCCTTCAAAGTTGCTAGTCATGTTCTCAGAATGCCCCAAATGGTGCCCTCCCCTCCAAGTTTCTCAACACCATTGTGGTATTTGGCAGTTTAAATTTCTTTGGTATAAAAACCTGATTTTCTGTGTGTGTGTGTGTGTGTGTGTGTGTGTGTGTGTGTGTGTGTGTGTTCTGACTGTGCTTTTTAATGTTTAGTTCTGAAAAATTGCTCAACTTCCAAACTCCTGTCCTCATCTGCCTCACTCTCCTGATAAAGTAATAAATTTTTAATGTAATTAATTTTGCCTGGGCTACTCAAACTCTCCGTATGTTGACACTGGATTGCCACTTTGGAGAACATCTTAAATAGCTATTTCAAAATCAATTTTGCCACTAAAGGAAAAACTGAATTTTAGAGTTAAATTCTAGGTTCTCCATGATTGGGGTAGAATGAACAGGTGAAGGTAGAGATGATGCCACATCTCGGGAAAACGAGATTTTAGTCTCCACTTTCCACCCGCCTTTTAGGTAAATGCATCCCAAACAGCAAATATAACAAACCGAGATTGAGTTTCAGTAGAGGTTTTTGTAGAGGCGAGCAAGCAAAACCTCAAGTCTGAAGGGTACTCTGCTAAGGGTTGAAGTTTCTCTGTCTGCTGCTGCTGATTGAGTGAATCACCCCCGAGCCTCACGGCGTCCTCTGTAAGATGAACAAGATCCAGTCTGTGCGGCTGATTGCGCTGTGATTCTGAACCTCGGCACTCAGGGTAAAGTGTTCTGGGAAAGAGCCTGAGAGTGGGCTTTTTCCTCCCACGCCCTCTTAGTGCCTCAAACACATCTCTTGCATGGTCTCTAGTCCAGTAAGTTTGTTTTTCTCTGCTTGGGCCTCTGTTCCTGTTGTTAGCTGTCTGGTGACACCTCTTCTCTGTATTTCATCTCATTCTTTAGGATTGGATTGAAACGACATTCATTTGGGGAATTTCCTCAGTTAAGCATGTCTCCCTGCACTTTTCTACTTGATTCCATCACTGTTTAATATCGTACATGGCCATTTTTACCTTGATAGTGTTTGTCAACATGGGAATCATACATGTAAAAATACATTTGCTTTCTTTTATTTTTCCTGACTTTCCCAACAAGATTGTCAAGTTCTTGAGCTTGGAAGCATCTTTATATTGTCTGTTGTTGTGTTTCAGACCTCGAGAGGGCCAACAATACTGTCACCAACTCAAAAGCTGACACACACACACACAAAAGTGTCATCAATGTCACCATACTGGGCACAGCAGAACATTTTGTAGCCCAGTGTCCACTGAGCAGTCTATCTCTATCCCTCCCTCCACCCACTCTCTTTGCCCTCCAGAAAGCACCATTCTCCTTTCAACTTCTGTAAATTCAACATTTTATATCCCGTATATGAGGGACACGATGTGGTACTTGCTTTTTTGTTCCGGGATGAGTTCATCTGACGTGAAGGTTGGTCTCTGAGTCTATATACATTGTCACAAATGGAAGGCCTTAATGTGGTGATATTTTATTTGTATTTTAATAAATAAAGCTTGCCTGAAGATCAGAGTGCAAAGCTAAGCTACTAGAGGCCAAGGAGTGGTGGCACACACCTTTAATCCCAGGACTCAGGAGCCAGAGGCAGGCAGACCTCTGTGAGTTCAAGGCTCCCTTGGGCTACACAAAATCAATCCAGAAACAGATCCACGTAGTGGTGGCTCACACCTTTAATCCCAGGGTTTGGGAGTCACACACCTTTAATTCCAGCACTAGGGAAGTGGAGACAAGAGCAATAAAATGGACTGAGAAAGGAATATAAAGAGGAAAAGACAGGAGCTCACTGAAGTGTGGAGTCTGAGGTTTGGTGGAGACAGTGCTGTCTGGGTAGTGTGAGAATCACCCCTTTCGTCTGAGCATTGGTAGAGGTAAAAGGTCTCTCTAGTGGTTTACTGCTCTGCTTTTCTGACCTTCATCTTGAAATCCAATATCTGTCTCTGGGTTTTTATTACTCATACTACACGTTAATTCCTTTTTTTGGGGGGGGGGGACAAATAGTATTCCATTATGCTAACACCTGTGCCCCAGCTCGTCTTGGCTTTAATTTGCATTTTTCTAATGTGAACCAGTATGTAGTCTGTTTCCGAAAGTTCTCATTTGCCAGTTGTGTACCTTTGGGTGCATTGTCTCTTCAAATATGTTGCCCATTGCTGAAACGTTTGTCTTAATACTGAGTTACTAAGGCTTAACATGCGTACTAGATACAAGTCCTTTATCAGGTAACTGTCTTACATGTTTTCTCCCAATCTATGGCTTGACAGTTCATCTTTTTAATGTTGTCCTTTGAAGACCAAATAAATTTCAGTTTGATGAATGCCACCTGTCAACTTCTTATTTACACAAGGATGCTTTGGGTATCATATCTAAGAAATGTTTGCCCAGACCAAGGTCACAAAGATTTTCATCTCTTTTTACTGCTGAAAAGTTTATAGTTTCAACCCTCGTATTGAGGTCTATAATTTTTCTTGGGTGAATTTTTGCTTTGTTATGAGAAAAAGGAGTCTGAGTTGCCTTTTTTTTTTTCCACATTAGATGTGCAGTTTTGCCAGCCCTATTTATTTAAAAAAAGAAATTCAAATCTTACTGTTTACCTTGGAGGCCATTTTCAAAATGCATGGGCCATAAGCATGTAAAATTACTTCTGGATTCTCTATCCTAACCCACTCATCTCTTCCTGTTTGAGGTAGCACAACACGGTCTCCATTACTGGAGCATTATATGGAACCTTCAGTCAAGCCTCGTAGGGCCTCTGACCTTGCTCCTTTCCACAGTGGATTTGACTTTTTGGGGTTCCTTGTGCTCTCTGCAAATTTTAGGGAAGCCTGTTGGATTTTTATAAAGATTGTGATGGGTCAGTAGGTTAATATGGAGGGAATTAGCAACTTGCTATTAAGTTTTCCCAGAACACAAGTGTGAAACATCTGTACTTATATATTTAAGTCTTATTTAATTTCTCTCAATGGTCCTTCATAGGTTTCAGTCATTTGGTAAATAAAATTCCAAGTATTTTGAACCTTTTTGGTAGTATTTGGAAAGAAATTGTTTCCTTAATTTTGTTTTTCAATTGCTTGTTTTTTGCTTAAAAACTAAAATTTCCATAGTACGATTTCCCTTCATTCTAATATGAATGATTATCACTATAGTGAGTGCCGGTAACTGTGCCCAGAGAAGGGAACCTTGTACACTGTGGCTGGGAATATACATTGGCATAGTCACTATGACAAACAGTACAGAAATAAAAAAATAAAAACACAGAGCTACCGTAGATTCTAGCAATCTCAGTTTTGGGCATATAGCCAAAGAAAATGACATCAGTGTGTTGTCCCTCATTGTGGCACTAGACACATTAGCTAAGATATACAAGCAACCTAATCTTATCAGTGATGAAATAAAGAAAATGTGATGTAGGCAGAGGCTGTTTGTTTATTTCTGGCCACCCAGATCCAAAATAATCACACAGCAATGATATTAATTACAATACTATTTGATCCATAGCTTAAGCATATGTCTAGCCAGCTCTTACATCTTAAATTAACCCAAAGAGAATTGGGAAGACGTGAGTTCCAGCTGTGGATCCCACATGGTCCTACTTTGCTTTCTATAGCTCTGATAAACACCAAGGCCAAAAGCATCTTGGGGAGTAAAGGGTTTCTTTGGTTTACACATACTGATCACAACTCATTATAAAAAGAGTCAGGGCAGGAACTCAAGGCAGGAACTTGAAGGCAGAAACTAAAGCTGAAGCCATGGAGGAATGCTGCTTACTGGCTTGCTCCTACGGCTTGCTTAGCCTGCTTTCTTATAGCACCCAAGACTACCTATGGCTCCACCCCTAATTGGCTGAGCCCTCCCACATCAATCATTAATCAAGAAAATACCCTACAGACTTGCCTACAAGCAATTTGATGGAGTGCCAGAAGCAAAGACCTGTGTTTTGAGATCTGCATTTTGGTTACAGCCATCTTAAGCTCACAAATTAAGAACAATATTTACATCTATCCCCTCTGCAGGGTCTAGGAAATCAACCTGCCATCCTATCTGCAGACACCAGGCTCCGGAACTCATTAGCATTTTCCTTTGTTAATAAACAATCACAGACCCTCAGTATTTACTTAACAGCTTGGAGGCCTTCGGACCTGAATTCCAGCAGACCTGAGTTTCCTGACACCCTTCCCTCCCCCCTGATACCTCCCCCCCCCTTGCCCATTTGCTATTTAACAGCTTCTGAGGAAAGAATAAACAGGATGGCTTGATCAGAAATCCTGTCTTGCCGTCATTTCTCGTGTCTCTTGCCCCTTCATTCCTCTCCCCTAGGTTTATCAGGATCTCCAGTTCACATCCCGCTGGCCGGAATAATTGACCTCTGACCTCTACATGTGCACCATGGTATGTGTATGCCCATACATACCTACACAGATCAAATACACACACACACACACACACACACACAAATAGTTATAAACCTGATGCACACTTTCCAGTACACGAATTACTAAGTATTAATTGTAAGCAGCATAAGAACCTATCACAGTCTAGCAATTGAAAACATCACACTATTATTATTTCTGTTGGCTTGGGCCATGGGTCTGCACAAGCTTCATCCGGACCCTCTGCTCAGGGTGCCATAGGCTGTAGTCAAGCTGTCCGCCAGAGCCACGGGTCATGTGGTCTGGGATGGTTGCAGGTACATCAAGTGGCACATGTGTGACTAGCATAACAAGTTAGTATTTCTATACAATCATCAAGCATTAATAAAAATGAAGTGGTCAATATCAGATTCTGCATCAAGCGTGAGCCTTTTACAAATCTTTTGGAATGTTGCTGCTGCTGGTGCTGCTGCTGCTGTTGCTGCTGCTGGTGCTGCTGATGGTGATGGCAATGAGGATGTTTTCTCACCATCCCAGCTGATCGAAAACAAAATTCTCAGCAGATTAAATTTTTGACAACCTGGCTTGTGTTTGCCTCCTAAGGCTGAAAGATTTCAGAAACGTCTATAGAGATTGTAGAAAAAAATGTGTATAATATCCATGTCTGTCTGTTAAGGCCTCATCCTCTTTATCACTGTGCCCTTGGACGGCATTAATGTGAAAGCCAATTGATGTACATTAGGTTCTGTGAATAATAATAATAAAAAAAAAACAGTAAATGAGAGAGCAGGGCTGGGGCAGAAAGTGTATTTCTCACCACCTCTAGAACGGCCACATTGCAGTGTAGGCACGCCTTAGTAAATGGTCACACTTCGTATGAACCAATGTACCCTCTTAGTAAATGGGCACACTTCGTATGAACCAATGGACCCTCTTCACCATCATTAACATGGATGTGTTCACATGTTTACAAAGTAGAACTGCTTGATTTTTGTTCTTAAGTGCTGTGAGCGCATGTCTCCTAGGAATGTTAGAAGCTTCACCCACAAATTCTCACCAATATGACTGCATAACCAGGAGCTGAACAAAGATGATACCAATTGACAGGTCAACATGGATGGGGTGCAGGGAGGTTTCACAAGACCTCAACCCTACACAAAGAACTCCAGGCAGCTAAGGGTGGGAGGAACAGTCTTCCCCAGGGAAGAGTGCACCGATTGGCTAGCCAATACCAAATAGCCCTGAAAACATAATACAGGTAACATTATACAGACTGAGCAACTTGTATTTACAAATTTAGGAATATATTAGCTAATGAGAAATTAATTAAAATTAATGAAAAAGAAGCCATAAATTTGAAAGATAGCAAAGGGGGCACATGGCAGGATTTTGGAAGGAGGAATTGGAAGGGGAAAATGATGCAATTATATTATCATCTCAAAAAACTTTTTCCAATGAAAAATGCTGTATTACTGTTCAGAAGCAGGCTTTTTTTTTCATTTGAAAACAGACGCATTTCCAAATATATAGAAAATATTATCATTCTTTTAAGAACTGCATAAGATTTATTTACTTATTATTTATTGCATACGATTTAAAGTATGAACCTTCCCCCAATTTGTTCCAAGTTTTTCTTTTGATGGGATTTTGTTGTTCTGTGAGAAGAAGGGGCGTTGCTAGCCTTCCTAACCTTGTCTCGTGAGGAAAAGCACCTTGTTGGTGTGAGTGAGCCGGGTTTCCTGTTCCCTGGACGTCCACACTGATGCGCTTTCCCATGCTTCTACTGTGTTGGCTACTCTTACTGGCGAGTGGGAATAATTTCTGTGTTTGAGATTAGGCACCTCTCTCTTGCCTTTTGAATTCGTTTTTAGGTTTTTCATCAAATAGTAAATTGTTTTCAAGTTTAATATTGCCAAAATTTTTAATCTTTTAAACATGAATTTTAGTTTTTTAGTGGTTACTTTGGCTTTTTTTTTTTCCATTGTTTTTAAAATTTTCCAAGTCAAGTAGGTAGTCTTGGCACACTAATCCCAGCAGATCTCTGAGTTCAAGACTACTCTGGTCTACAGAGTGAATTGCAGGACAACCAGAGCTACACAGAGAATCCTTGTCTTGAAAAACAAAACAAAATTTCAATGTGTGTAGCTGGTGTGGTGTTACACATATTTTTTGTTGAGCAATTTCCCTACAATTTCCCTCTTGTCTTTCACATAGCCTTCAACCCTGCCCTGCTTTCTCTTAGGAATTTAGTTTCTACTTTCATTTTATATAGACATACAAGTTAGGATCCACATACAAGAGACAGTGGATACCCATTTATTCCATCACCACTTGTTGAAAAGATTGTCTTTGTCATGATGCTTTTTGCTCAGCATTGATTTGACTACTTGGGATCTTCAGAGACTCCCATATGAATTTTAAGATTCTTTTTTTCAGTGAATAGTGGTATTGACTTGCGTAGTTGGTTCTTTTGTTTTGTTTTTAACTCTCTGGGGACCTGCCACCCAGCTCCCAAATAAATATACAGAGAATTATTCTTACTTAGGAATACCTGGCCTTAGCTTGGCTTGTTTCTAGCCAGCTTGATTTAAATTATCCTGTTTCCCATTAACTACATTTTGCCTCTGGGCTTTTTACCTCTCTTTATTCCATATATCTTGCTTTTCTTCTTACTCCATGGCTGACTGGCTGGCTGGGTGACTGGCTCCTGGTGTTCTCTCCTCCTTTTCTTGCTCCTTTTCTCTCTTATTTATTCTCTCTGCCTGAAAGCCAGCCTATTTCTCTCTCCTGCCTAACTATTGGCCATTCAGTTCATTATTAGACCAATCAGGTGTTTTAGACAGGCAAACTAAGAGTTTTACTGAGTTAAATGCAACATAAAAGAACGCAGCACATTTTTGTATCATTAAACTAATATTTCACAGCATAAACAAATGTAACAAATTTTCAACTAATATTCCACAATAGAACTGTGATGAAAAATTGTATGAAATCTTGTATGTAGATTGTTTTTTTTTTTTAAGGAAACCATATTCACAGTTTCAGTTCCAATCTAGAAGCATTAAGGTCCTCCCATCTTCTAGTGTCTTCCACCAACCAACCAATCTAGAAACATTAAGGTCCTCCCATCTTCTTGTGTCTTCCACCAACCAACCAATCTAGAAACATTGAGGTCCTCCCAGCTTCTAGTGTCTTCCGTACCATTTTTTGTCAGGGTTTCAAAGTTTTTCTTGTAAAGACTGTTCATTTTTTGGGTAGGTTTATCCTGGGGTAATTTTTGAAGCAAATGTAAGTGAGATAGTTGCCCTAATTTTTTTTTTCTCAGAAGGTTTCTACATTGGGTATGTTAATTTTGTAACTCTCAACTGTCTTAAAGTTGCTTATCAGATAGAATTTTTCTGTTGGAGACATTGCATAGGCAACTTTATCTGCAAATAAAAATCCATTGACTTCTTACTTTCTTATTCATATCCCTTTATCTCCTCTTATCTTACCTCTGGATTTCTGGTTATCTACCATATAGTTATTTTTACTTTTATTTTATGTGCATTGGTACTTTGTCATGGGTGTCAAGTCCCCTGGAACTGGAGTTACAGACAGTTGTGAGCTGCCATGTCCTAGGAATCGAACCTGGGTCCTCTGGAAGAGCAGTCAGTGCTACAGCTCAACAACTTTCTCAGGAAGAGTTTCCTGGGGAGCAAAATCCCTCTGGGTAAGAAACAGAGCAGCTGGCCTGTCTCTGGGAGGAGGTTCAGCTTTGTTTGAAGGTAAGGAGGCAAGGGACCAATCATTACGTAGATGCATACTTCCAACTGCAGCATCCCATCCACGTGTAAAACCCAACACAACACCCAGGCCTGTCCGGGACTCTTATCATTCTCCTTATCAACCCTATCCTCTTGGGCGAGGAGAGACCACAGTTGTTTCTTCCATTTCCGGTTTGGATTGCCTGAGATGTCAGAGGAGGACAGGCTTCTTTCCCTCTCTCCCGGGGCGCTCTTAGCTGTCCAGGCAAGTCAGGAAAAGCTGATGAGCCCTTCAGAGCCCAACAATATTCTAATGCTGTCAGCCCCCCCACCCCCAGACTTGGAGAAATCCCCCCCCACATCAATCTCTTCATCGCTATCCCTCAGAGCTCTGAGAGAATTTCTTGCATTTAGTTATTGTCCCCAAATGCCTCTGAAGTGAGTCACAGCAAACAATAAATTAGTTCAAGGTTATGGGTTCTTTCAAGCAGCAAAGATGCCTTCTATTTTCTTTTCTATAGTTTTATTTTTTATTGACACATAAATTCTCTAAGTTTATGGAGCACAATGTGATGCTTTATTACGCAGATACCCTGGCATAAAGAAATCTTATTCAGATGTCTCCCTGGAGTTTGCACCGTAAACCTAAAGAGAAAAAATTCCCCAAACTTGACAAACGTAAATTTTCCTCTAATTCGCTAAGGGGAAATTAATGTTCCTAAACAAAATTCCTCTCCTTCACTGAACTCCAAGTCTGAAATAGATCATAGTCCGCTGTCCTTGCCATCTTCGTTTCCTGCCAGTCTTGGGTCACCCTCAAGGAGTCCCAGCTCCCCTTTTCTGCAGCTGTGGTCTGAAGCAGCTCCCACTACGATAGGTGGGGTGGCCGCAAACACTTCTACAATCGGGACTAATCCAGACCAACTCATCTCACCACTCCGATGTTTTGAAGTTGCTAAGCATCAGCAGAACATGGCAGAGCTTCCCCGGATTGGCCTATACACAAAAACGCACCAAACGCCTGTGGCAACACCAGTTTGCTTCTGAGAGGCTGTTTCTCTGGATCCCAGCAGATGGTAAAATTCAAAATGCATCATTGTTGCCATTCAAAGAGTCCAGCAAAGGGGGCTGGAGAGATGGCTCAGAGGTTAAGAGCATTGCCTGCTCTTCCAAAGGTTCTGAGTTCAATTCCCAGCAACCACATGGTGGCTCACAACCATCTGTAATGGGGTCTGGTGCCCTCTTCTGGCCTTCAGGCATACACACAGACAGAATATTGTATACATAATACATAAATATTAAAAAAAAAACAAAGAGTCCAGCAAAAACAGTTTTCTTGTGAAAGGTGGGTAGACAAGGCCTTATATTCTAGTATGCTTTCTATTGTTGTGGTAAACACCATGACCAAAGCCTCTTGGGAAGGAGAGGGCTTATTTCATTTTACACTTCCATGTCATAATTCATCACTGAGGAAAGTCAGGGCAGGGGCTCAGGACAGGAACTGATGCAGGATCTGCAGAACAGTTCTGTTTATTGGCTTACTCAGCTTGCTTTCTTATATTGCCCTGGACCACCTGCCTAGGGGTGGCATCTCTCTGGGTGGGCTGGACCCTCTGACAGCAATCAGATGGGTCACAGACTTGCCCAAAGGCCAATCTGAAAAAGGTGCCTTTTCAAATGAGGTTCCTTCACAGATGATTCTAGCTGGTCTCAAGTTGACAAAAACCAACCAACCCCACCTGTTTCACAGTCTAGGTGTATTGCCTGTAAGAAATGCGCCTGTTCTGGCAGATGCTCAAAATCCTACTGAGGACTTCAAGTAAACCCAAGTCCTGGGGACAGAGTGTGGCACAACCTCCCCAGTTTCCTCTCAGCTCTTGCTCTTGAGTTGTTTTCGTTTTCTTTACAGCAACCTAACAGCTGAGGGTCTCCATGTCTGTTTAATGGTCGTTGTTTAAGATCAGATCACCCTCCATTCCAAACCTTGAACCCCAAGCCCCTGTGGTTGAGGTCATGAGCTAGGCTCACTTCTGTGACTTGAGTTCCTGCAGAATCAAGAGGCCCCATGGTGGTGGGGACCAAGGTGGTGAGGGTTGGTGTCGATGAATTAGAAGACTTAATTCTAATGAATTAAAAGACAAGCCACACAGATCCAAGGCTCAGTTGCTTAGTCATCTTCCTGCATCCACTCCAAAATTAGATAAAGAATTATTTGGAGCCTCCAAGTGCTATGGATTGATCTTATTTATTTGCTTTTGAGACAGGGTCCCACTCTATAAACTTGGCTATCCTGGAAGTCAATATGTAGAGCAAGGCGGCGGGGGGGGGGGGGGAGTTGAACTCACAGAGACTGCCTGCCTCTGCCTCCCAAGTGCTAGGGTTAAAGGAATGTGTCAGAACACCTGGCTCAAGTACTAAGAGTTTAAATCCTGAATGTTGCAGAAATGAGTGTGCTGTGGTCTTCAGAAACAAAATCATGTTTCCTGTTTGAATTACTGGTCCAAAGCCATGGCTGAGTCACACAAGCAGGGGGAAACAAGATCACTAAGAACTTTTGAAAATTGTTCCACTTAGCTGGCTTAAGCCGGCTGTACACAGAAGCTCCTATTCTTTTGAGATGAGCATTATCTGACTCAATGCAGCAAGAACCTCAGCCTTCATCCTTATAGAGTACTTGGTCCCAAGGACCAACTACATATAAACATCTCCAGTAGCCCACATTTAATCAACACAAAGGAATTTAGGGGAAAGAGACTTGGCATGCCATTGTGAAGGTATTACTTCCCAATACCAAAGGATCCTTCCCTGATGTTCACCTTCCTCTCTGTGAACCTTCAGATTAAGTGGGTACAGGAAACAGTATCAAAATAAAATGTGAAGAAACCTATAATAGTAGCAAGAATCATGTACAGCTATAAGCCTACACCCATGCATTATGCTGTTCTAAAGGCATGACAGTCTACTTTAGGGACTTTGAAGGCTCATATAGAGAGGATAGCCAGATGTGGTGGTGCTCATCTTGAATCCCAGCACTCAAGGGAAGCAAAGGTAAGTCATTCTCTGTCAGATTGAAGTCAGCCCGGTCTATATGAGAAAGTACCAGTCCAGTCAGGGTTATAAAGTGAGACTCTGTCTCAAAGAAAGTAAAGGAAAGAAGGAAATGGGCCGATATGATCACTCAGCAAGTGTTCATTGTATAAGTCTGAGTCAGATGCCAAAACTCACAGAAAGGTACAAGAAGAGAAACAACTGAAATCTCATACAAACACATAAGACACTAATAATAGTAACATTATTAAAAAGAGAAGAGCCCCAAAAGGAGAGCCTAGTTTCCCTAGAAACTCGTGACACTGCAGGCATACTCCCCGTTGTTATAGCAGGTGTATCAACTGATAATAACAGAAATATAACTGATGGATAGATTATAAAATGTATAAGCATATGAGAAGATCATGTAAGTAAAACTTGCTAATGTTGACCTAAATTTGTATATTTCTTCAGGCAAACATGGAAGGTTTTGAGGGAAGTGCTGAGATATCTTGGTCTATGGAAAGAGGTTATGGATTCTGAACAATGTTGATACTACTAGCAATCTGTTAGAGACACTGCTTAGTGCCCTACTATGAAAGATTTGGGTTCTCAAACACATCCAGCCTCAAAGGTTTTAGATAGGGACTCTTGTTCTGAGAAATATTTTTTTGCAGTTATAGCAAGAAAGTTTCTATCAAAGTATGTAAGTTCGGTGTTAGCATAACTAAAATTTGGTTAAGCTTTTAAGCTGAATAATAGCTATTCCTCCCCTAACAAATAAACACACACACACACACACACACACACACACACACAAACTATAATGCTATCTTTTAAAAAAGACTACTAGATCACAACTTCTCAAGGTATGACCTGAGAACCACCAGAACCAACTCTGAAATCCTGAAACAGATCTGGAACCACATGGGAATGTGTTTGGTTGAAGCCTAGAAGCTGAGGTCTGTTGTAAGGAAGAGGGCTACTTGTTTGTCCTGGCTGCCCGGCTAGCTTACACCTAAAATAACCACACAGAAACTATATTAATTAAAACACTGCTTGGCCCATTATCTCTAGCCTCTTATTGGCTAACTCTCGCATCTTGATTTAACCCATTTCTATTCATCTGTATATTGCGACGTGGCAGTGGCTTACTAGGAAAGATTCAGCATGTCTGACTCTGGTGGCTCCATGGCGTCTCTCTCCTACTCCGCCTCTCTTCCTCGCAGCATTCAGTTCTGTTTTCCCCACCTACCTAAGTTCTGTCCTATCAAAAGGCCAAGGTAGTTTCTTTATTCATTAACCAATGAAAGCAACACATGAACAGAAGAAACTCCTACACCAGAGGTCCATCTTCCTCAGGACTCCTGAAGTTCTTTTTTATGTCTCTCTCTTATGTAGTTTACCCCTCTCTGTTTTCTGCTTTAAATACACATGTACTTTCTATATGCATTGACAAAGAATAAACATTACCATTACAAAAGTGAGGAAGAGCCAGAGAGCAGAGAAAGATAGCAGGGCAGCAGGTTGATTCCCAGGACCCCTCATTTCCATGTCTAGCATCTGGGGGTCATGATGGAGTCATCTGTGCGTGCAAGACTTGGGTAGTTCTTCCCTCCTGCTCTGTTGTTTATAACCTACGTGTTCTTTGTCTTGGTCTGGTTCAGTTCTGTGCCTAAGGCTTTCCTCAGTGGATGTTAAAGGTCCTAACATCTCCCATGATCCTGAGTTCTCCATTACACTTCAGGTTGCACCTTCCTAGCTTTGTATAATGCCCTCTCAGGTCCTACTGTGGGAACTCTGATCCTGCTTTCCACTGGTTTGTCTCAGTGGCTTTCGGGAACCTTGACATAAACTCTGTGACCTCCATGGTTTTCATTTTACTTATCTACAAACCCCATACCATCTGAATGACCTTGCCAAATTTTATAAACAGTTTGAGATAGAGCCTATCTGCCTTTGAACCAAAATTATCAGGGCCTCTTTATGCTGTCTTGGAGAAAACATTGTTTTTGAGCAGAAAACCCCTTCAGCATTATTCTCAAGTCAGGCTCTCTCCATTAAAATGAATTTCCATGTCTACAGGCTGGAGCTTTGAATGAGTGGGGTCTTGACATTGAGGCAGCTTTCTCATTGTTCCAGCGGCAGTGGGAAAGTTTCTCTTTAATTGCACAATAGCTTTAAAAATTATAGGTTCTTTGTCTGCACCCTACTGGCTTACAACTCTAAACTTGTCCCTATTCCTTCTTTTATGAGACTTGACAGTTTTCATATCATCATGTGCTCTTTCAATCTCTCTCTCTCTCTCCTCTCTCTCTCTCTCTCTCTCTCTCTCTCTCTCTCTCTCTCTCTCAGCAAGCAGTAACCATGCCTGGGACTGAATGACATGCTACCTTGAAATTTATTTGCCAAAAAATTAGACCATTACTTTCTAATTTATCCTGACTCAAGTTCTCAAGACATAATCATAATTAATCCAGATTTTGCCAGAATGTAATGTTAATTACTGTGGTCCAGTTTGTCAGAGTACTTGACCGTCTCTGAAGCCTCACGAGTCAGGCTCCACTGTCTGCATGTCTCTAAGCATTCTATTCTTCCAAGCTCCTTCTACTAAATTCTGCTTACAGCAGCCTATGGTTTCTGTGGCCTAAGTTTGCAAAATCCTCTTATTTTCCCTTCAAACCAGCCCCAAAGACTTAAAGACCATACGGTCATGTTTATTACAACAGGGCCCCATTTTCAGGATCAGTTTTCTACACCATTTGTTTCCTGCTCTTGTGGTAAAATACTTGACAACAGCCATTTAAGAAGGAAGGTTTTGGCTCACAGCCTGAGGGTCTAGACCGTCACAGCAGTGGCGTCATGACTGCAGGAACACGAGGCATCTGGTCACATTGTGTCCTCACTCAGGAAGTGGAGACACGAATGTTCAGCTTGCTTTCTCCTTTTCAGTCTGCAGTCCCAATCCGTTGGAGGGTGTTATTCCAAATCTAGTCAAGTTCATCATGAAAGAATAACCATCGCAGAATCTGTCTCTTCTCCTTTGTAGGAGTTGCAGGTTGTGAAGGTTATGTCTCCCTCTACAGTCTGTTGTTTTAACATGCTGATTTCTTTTGGGGGTGCTAGGAATTGGTGTGGTCCTCTGGAAGCGTAGCCAGTGCTTTCAACCTCTGAGCCATCTCTCCAGCCCCTTAGTATGTTGATTTTCGTAGAGATGTACACTCACACACACAATTATGTTTATGCTTCCTTGCATTATAATCTGATACAATCCAAAGGGGACTAATTTGTTCAGAAGATAATTACTTTTTAAAAATTTGTTTATTTTATGTGTATGAGAGTTTTTCCTGCATGTATGTTTGTGTACCACATACGTGCCTGATGCCGAACAGAAGTCAGAAGAGGACAGTGGCTCCACTGGAACTGGGTGAGCTACAATGTGCAAGCCAGGAATCAAACCCAGGTCCTCTGCAAGAACAAATGCTTTTAACTGTGTAGCCATCTCTCCAGCCCTGCAAAGAATTGTTTTAATCGGTGCTTGAAAATTAAAAGATTTCGTAATTTCTTGTCATAAAACAAAAATCAATTATGGAAACAGTCCTTTGCCATGATGCTTGGTTAAAACTGGAACTGTCGAGGTTGTGGAAGTAGCCTACCGTGTGAGTGAGAAGACCCGAATTTAACACCCACATAAAAGCCAGGTGCGACATTGCTCACTTGTAACCCTAGCACTGGGGTGGAAGTGGGAGTGGAGACCAGCAGATCTCGGAGCTTGATGACCAGCTACTTCACCCAGCTGAGGAGCTCTGGGTTCAGGGAAGGAGCCCGACTCAAAACAACAAGCAGAAAGCGAAAGAGGGAGACCCAGTGACAACATCTGGCCTTTGTATGCACGTGTGCACACATGCACATACACTTGCAGACTCTTGGATACAACATGTACACACACATCCGCTGCACATGGATCTCACACACACCCCACCCTAGACACACATTTTTAAAACTTGGAGTTGTTTAAATTTAAATGAACTTAAAACAGTGTTACAACAAAAATAAATAACAATGCAATGTATCTAACAAGATACTTATTTTAAATTAACAAGGAACTATATAAATCAACAGGAAAGGAAGACTTCTTTGTGAAGCAATCCTAATATCTTAGCTATGTTATTATCTCGCTTCCTGGGGCTAATACCAACCACACAGGATTATTGTTAAACCCTCCTCATATATCACAGATCCAAGAAAACATGATGGAAATGCAAATGTAAAGAGCTATTTAGCTACATAGAATTACATACTAGTCTGCTTTTGTATCCTTCTTTCTATTGTCTCTTGATATTTTATTGATGCTATAACTATGAAATGAGCTGGTTCCATATCAGACAAAGGACAGTGGGGACTACATAGGATTTGTTAAAGTATGCGAGAAAAGCATAGATCCCCTCATTTGTTGATTTGAATATTAACCCTCTCCAGGGCTGGGGTGTTTATTTTCCCACTGAATCTGGTTGAAGGCTCTGTGATGTCTTTCTGGCTGGTGTTCTTCTGAGAAAAGAGTCCAGGAGTGTGGCAGCAGCTTATGGTTAGGTCTGGAAAAGAAGACTTCCATTTTCATCCTTGACAGTTATTCCTAAGGTATCAGTCTAGAGGTGGTAGTCCATTGGCCATCTCGGGGTTGGTCTCACTATTGATTTTGGACTTTTGAACCGCAGATGCTTTTAAAAGTCACATTCTGGGACCTGGGGATGTAGCTCTGAAAGACCCTACAGACCCCCCTCCTCAAAACCCGCAGCTAGCATGCTCCCGGGGGAACGTCCTGTTTGCTTTTAAAAAAATTCTCCGGATCAGCAGCCAGCCTGCTCCCGTAAGAACATCCCATGTGCCTGAGAGAACAGGAGATAGAGATAGGAAGACTGCAAGGCAAGATGTCAATAAGATAGGATGTCAACAAAGCAGGTTAGCTATAAGATAGGAACAGGATGATTGTTGCCAGGCATCCATGCTGAGAGAGGAAACCATTCATGCCCCCTGCCGCATTCCGATAACCACGCTTTTGCTTCTGTATACTTGCTTTTTGCTCTTCCCTATAAAAAGCCCGCCCTCCAGTTGGCAGGTGCGCAAATCTTCCGAGAGATCTTGCTGCCCACAGGTACCTGTGTCTACTCAATAAACCTCTTGCAATTTGCATCCGTGCGGTCTCGGCCTGTTCCTTGGCATTGGGGAGGTCTCCTCCCGAAAAGAGGTCCTCGTCGAGGGTCTTTCAGCTCAGTGGCCCTGTGCTTGCTTAGCATGTGCAAGGTTATGGGTTAAAACTCTACCACTGTCAACAGAGGAAAAGGACGCCCACACTTGTGGGCTGGAAGGAAACACGGTCTTTGCACCGCCATCCTTGACATGATGCTAAGGAGAGGCCACACCAGGGTCACCGAGCACAGAAAGGAAAGCCAGTCTTGTGGGAGCCATCCTGAGATTCATTCATGCATCTTGTCATTGGTTCTAACATAGAAGCAGCAGGAATCATTCTAGGTCCCTCTCTGGAAGCAAAGAACTACTCCCTGGGAAAGGGAATTTAAATGTGGCTCCTATAGAAAGCACATTAGCATAAGTAACCCACAATTTTAGATGAAAAACTATCCAGACAACAAAGGGAATAAAGTACAGACTAAGAAATCCAAGCTCCAGTAATAGACATCTCCCCATTTTCCTTTGCTTGTTTTCTCTTTCCCATGCCCACAATTACTTCTCAACTCAAAAGCATCACAAATCAAAATAATATGGAAGGAAACCCTATTCCTGGTTGTAAATAAATAAAACACCTAGGATGGTAAAAAAAATACCAATAATCTTGAAATTCAGTTGTAAAACTACCAAAACAGTATGTTCTGCTTTATTAATAAAGACCTAGTGGCTGTTTTACTAAGCCATAACTCTAGAGTAAATTATATCCTATATATCTACAGCATTGTATGTGCTGCGAGCCCGTGACTCTCCTACCTGTATCCCAGACACAATTCTCCCACCATTACTATGAAGTTTAATATGTCTGCTACTGTGTCAGGCTCCCTGAGAGGGGGAACATTGTGAAGCTTCCTGATTGTGCTGGAGAGTGTTTTGTCAACTTGACACAAGCTAGAGTTATCTGAGTGGAAGGAAACTTAACTGGGTCTAATTGGACTGCAGGCCAGCCTGTAGGGCATTTTCTTGGTTGATGATTGATGTGAGAAGGACCAGCTCACTGTGGGTGGTATCATCTCCTGAGAGCTGGTCCTAGGGCATGTAAAAGGCAGACTGAGCAAACTGTGAGGAGCAAGCCAATAAACAACATTTCTCCATGGTCTCTGCATTAGTTCCTGCCTCCAGGTCCCTTCCTCGAGTTCTGGCTGTGATGGAGTGTTACCTGGAAGTGCAAGATGAGATATCTTTGGTCATGATGTTTTACCACAGCAATAGCAACCCCAAGACAGTGACTGTTTTTGTTCTTCAGGAATGACTGAACGTCTGATGGACTAGGATAATTGAGTTCTCTGTGGGTGTGACCATTCATAAGAAGTGCCTGAGACTTCTCAGGAAATAATTCCAGACTCCTCTGATCTCTTGCTCAAAGTTCAGTGCCACCCACAAGTTGCTTCTGAATTATAAAATCTTTGCATTTACGACCTATACTGTTAAGAATGTTGGTGCCCTCATGTGACCTACAAAAGTTAAATCTTACCACAGAGTGTGCATTCTTAGGAGAGTTGGGAACTGGGGGATGGTGAGGCTCTCTCCTGGGATAGGGATCACATTTATCTCCACCACTGACTATCCATCATGAATGCGGTTTGCAGATATCCCTCCAGGGTAGACTAGTACATAGGTTTTCTCTTGCGTTAACAAATGATTCCCAAAGAATTCTAAAATCCACGCTTCATGTCTCAACCAACCAAAAATACAAGAAAAATAAAACGTGGAGACTAAGTTGATGGCAGGTGCCTGCCTCTCAAGCCACCTTTCACAATAATCCTTGGAGGTTTTTTTGTTTTGTTTGAGACAGGCAAGCACCACCACATCATGCTATCTTTTCTTTTTAACATGTGTGGGGATTTCACCCTTATGTATGTCTGTGCACACATGCATGCCTAGTATCCTTGGAGAGGAGGACATCAGATTCTCTGAAACTGATGTTACAGACAGCTGTGAGCTACCACATCGGTGCTGATAATCAAACCCAGGTCCTCATCTTTCTGCTGATGGAAACTGTGCTCCATTTCCAGGTTCCTTTACATTGCTATCTTTTTGCTATGACTATGTATGAATTTACAGTTTGTAAAATATCTTTATCCCTTGATAAAGAAATTTGCTCTAAGTTTTTGAGGATGTGAACAAAAGAACGAGTGAACTGACTAGGTTGCTCAGGACTTTATGACTCTGTGGCTAAGGCCAGGAACCCTGGGCAAAGGAAGAACCGGCCCCTACCTTGAATGTGCTAAGGACAAGCACGCCGCAGTGGTAAAATGCGTGTATAGCTTTCAAGGGGGTGCCACGAATACTATATAAAGAGTGAAAGACGACTCGGGTAGCTGGTGAATGGCAGTTGCCATGGCTGCCACATGCACACCCCTCAGCCTTATGCCTGACACAGAATCATGGCCATGTGACTGGCACAAACATTGCTTATGTAAGTGGGAAATTCCTTGAGAGTGTTTCCACTGAGAAATGAAGATGCAAAGCAAATGTCCAAAGAAATATCTAAAAAGGACAAGAGAATCCATTTATCAAGCAAAATAGAAAAGGGACAGAGTACACAGGGTAACCGAAGGAGAAACTGGATTGTGGGGACAGATGTTGGTGTGCAGGGAGGGAGAAGAAAATGATTCTAGAATGAAGGAATGATCAGAAGGAATTTGCATGTAGTCTAAGATGCGTCATCCACAGCTTACGGGGCTAAATCAGTATCTGATTCCTACAAGAAGATTCAAATGCGAAGAGACAGTTATGTTTAGAAGCTGACTGATGAGGAGGCTGTGGGCAACGAAGTGTATTTCCTGAGGACCAGATTCGTGCCACTCATGAGAGACAGCTAGCCTGGAAGTCACAGGAATCTTCACAAGAGCCATCTGGGAGAGGAACAGAACTTGAGCAGAAGGAAGCTGGTGATGAGTTGCTAGGTGTTTAGGCATTGCTGAAGGAGCTGCAAATGGCCAGTTAGGAAAGACATCCATTTGGCTGTGTGGTAAAAATGAGAAGTGGAGGATCCACAGGCGACGGGAATTTTCATGAGGATCCACTGAGAAAGGGGTCACGCAAGGAAGCCATTCATTGATGACACCAATCAAGGGAGAACTTTTCTGCCTTCTCCATTTCTCCTCCCACCCCCCATGTTTTAGCCTGAAGGGCATGAAGACAACCTTAACCGAGACATGGAAGAAGATATGTGCCAGGTGGCACAGGAGAGAAGCTGGCAACGTCTTGACATAATACAGGGCACTAAAGGAACCTTCCATGAGGACGGAGGAAGAATGAGAGATTAGGAGGACAAGAGGATGAAGTTTTCATGTTTACTAGCACGTGGGTTACACAAAGAGCGTTTTACTGTCTGTACTCAGTCACGTGCGCATTGTCGAGAAGACACCCTGCTGCGCTGCTGGAGTCCAGCTCATTTACTGTCTGTACTCAGACATTTCATCATCAAGCAGACACCTGCTGCGCTGCTGGAGTCCAGCTCTGTGTTCAGTTTACATCATTTTGGCAGGTTCACTCTGACGATGACACTCTAAGGCTTTCTCAGGCAAATCTAAGGAAGAACAAAGCCTCCACTGGCCTGACTAAAATTCTTTCTGTTTGTGGTTTTGAGGTAGGGTCTCTCTATGAAGCCCTGGCTGTCCTGGAACTCACTATGTAGACCAAGCTGGCCATAAACTCAGAAATCTGCCTGTCTCTGTTTCCCGAGTGCTGGGATTAAAGGCGTGCACCTGATCTAAGAACAAAATTCTTTTCTGTAGAGGAAAAATGACCCAGTGATCTCTCATACCACCCTACTCTTATGAATGAAAGAAGTCTGCCGAGGTGCCCTGCGGGCAGTAGCAGGACAACTGACTGTGTCAACAGCGGAAAGACTGGACACATGCTGTAAAATGCTGATGGCTCTAAAGCCAAAGTGCTGGTCACCACATGCTAATGTCCCAGTACAGACCTATTTCCATCCAGAAGAGTACAGTCTAGTGAGTTCTCCTTCCCTTGTAAACGCACAAGGTAAACGAGGTAACCGTTATAGAAGATTCTGCTCCAGCCATCGGGGAGTTCCAGCAACTTCAATGATACCTTACTTGGGTAACAGCAGCCTTTCTGTTTCTGAGGTCCAGCCTGTCACAGCATTTTGTTTTAGAGACTCAACCAGACTAATGGAAGTTTTCTTATGACCGGATGAGTGAGAAAGGGGCCTGGGTACTTAGAGAAGGCTGTGGTTTGCTGGTCTTTCGAGACCTGGTGATTTACATGAAGAAAACTAGGGCGCTTGCTCCGTGAGCACTGAGACATTGGGCAGCGCTGCTCCTTCTCTGCTCTGATTCCCTGAACAGAGCCTCTCAGCACCAGCATGGCTAGCATTCCGGGCGGTCTGGATGTCTGCATTCATGACTGTGGACGGAGAGAGAGCCACTGTCCTGTGCACACTGCACGGTTTTTTTTTTTTTGTTTGTTTTTTTTGTTTTTTGTAGCATTTACTGATTATACCTACCAACTTCCAGTAGCACCAACATGCACAGAGTTACCACAACCAAACCTGCATCCATGGACCGGGGATGTACTTGCTACCTACTATGTGTAAAGCCCTAGATTCAACCCACAGTAAGTCAAGACAAAAACCTCCCAAGACAACCAATGTCCCCTGGGGAAATTGGCCCCCAGTTGAGAATCATGGATGTAAGTGGAGAAGCTCTGACTTGATAAGGGTCCTAGTTAGGTTTTCCTTACTGTAATAAACACCAGGACCAAAAGAAAATTGGGGAGACAAATATTTATTTCACCTTGTAGCTTGCAGTCAATGAGGGGAGGTCAGGGCAGGAACTCCAGGCAGGAACCTGAAGCAAAACTAAAGTACAGCCATGGAGGAGTGCTGCTCACTGGTTTGCTCAGCCTGCTTTCTTAAAACAACCCAGGACCAGCTCAGGTGTGGTACCATCCACAGTGGGACAGGCCCTCTCATCCATCAAACAACCAGCCAACATCATACTAAACGGAGGAAAACTCAAAATATTCCTAAAAAGATCAGGAACAAGTCAAGGATGCCCACTCTCTCCACTCCTGTACAACAAAATGCCTAATGTCGTAGGGCGACAGTGAAAGAAAAGAAAACAGCAATACAAATTAGGTAAAGAAGACAAAGTATCCGTATTTGCTAATGATATGATTCTATACATACAAGACAGGGAAAGACCCACCAAAAAACATGTAGGGCTGATAAACACTTTCAGAAAAGTAGCAGGTTACAAAATAATCACACAAAATTCAGTAACCTTTCTCTATACTAAAAACAATCATACTGACAAAAAAAAATCAAAGAAACAATCCAATCCACAATAGCCACTAATAAAATAATAAAACAAAACACTTGTGAATAAACTTTACTGAGGAAAAGGAAAGACCTCTCAGTGAGAAATGTAAGGCACTGGAGAAAGAGTGAAGAAGACATTAGAAGATGGAAAGATGTCCTGTACTCAGGGATTGGAAGAATTAATCTTGAGAAAATGGCCATCCTACCCAAAGCAATCAGTAGATTCAGTTCTATCAATCAAAAATCCAAGGCCATTCTTCACAGACTTAGAAAACAAAATCTCAAAATTTATGTGGCAAGATCAAAAGTTAAGGATTGTCAATGCAGTCTTGACCAAGAATGATACTACAGCAGGTATCACCCTACTTTATCTCAAATTATAACCCAAACTCGGATTTGAAAATACAAGATGCCAACAGAAAAACAGAAAGGTGTAAGTAGACTAAAATAGAGGACCCAGATTAGGCTATACAAATACCTGATTTTCGACAAAGATGTCAAAAAGACACACTAAAGAAAAGATACCATCTTCAAGAAATGGTGCTTGGAAACCTATACTTCAACATACAAAAATAAGACTGGACCCCCTTCTTGTACCCCACACGAAATTCAACTGCAAATGGATAAAAACCCTGGAAGTCTGAAATCGCTAGAAGATAAATAGGGTATAGACACAGATACATCTTTTCTTAGTAAGATTCCCATAGCACAGGCAGTTAAGACCAACAATTGTCAAGTAAGAGCTCATGGGATTAAAAATATTTTATGTGGCTGGTAAGATGGATCAGTGATTAAGAGCATTGGCTGCTCTTCCAGAGGGCATAGGTTTGGTTCCCAGCACCTATGTGACAACTTATAGTTGCCTGTTACTCTAGTTCCTGGGGACCTGGTACTTCTTCTGGCCTCTGTGGGCACCAGACATGCAAGTTGTAAAGATATACATTCAGGTGAAACAGCCATACACATAAAGATAAAGTGAAGCAGTTGCGCGGTGGTGGCGCACACCTTTAATCTCAGCACTTGGGAGGCAGAGGCAGGCGGATCTCTGTGAGTTCAAGGCCTGCCTGGTGTACAGAGCTAGGTCCAGGACAGAGAAACCCTGTCTCAAAAAACAAACAAACAAAGTGAAGCAACAACAACAACTTTAACCTTCTATACAGGAAACTCAATTGAGTGTAAAGGCAGCCCAGAAAATGGAAAAAATAAATCTTTGCTGGCTGAACATTTAATAGACTAGTGTCTAATATATATGAAGAATTTAAAAATTAAAAATAAAGAAATCAACCCATTTGGAAGTGGGATATGGAACTGAATGGAAAGCTCTCAAAATAAGAATACAGTGGAGGCCAGGCAGTTGTTGAACACACCTTCTTCAATTCAACATAGGAGGCAGAGACAGAGGCAGGCAGATCTCTGTGGGTTGGAGGCCATCCTGGTCTACAGAGAAAGTTCCAGGACAGCCAGGGATACACAGAGAAACAGATAGGTAGATGGATAGATAGATAGATAGATAGATAGATAGATAGGATAATAAACATTTAAAAAGCACTCATCATCCTGGGCTTCCTGTTTGAGAGTGTAATCTGAGGTCACCTGAAGATACCATGGTGCACACCTCTAAATCTAGCCTAGCCCTTGGGCAGTGGAAGCAGAAAGATCACTAAGTTTGATGCCAACCTGAGCTAAGTAGTGAGAACTTGCATCAAAAATAGAATTCAGGGACCAGGGCTATGATATAGAAATTCCTGGATGAGTAATCTGTTTTTAATCCAGTCATCCCCTTTCTATCCATGGGCTTGGTTCCAAGACATCCACCCCAAACCCAAATCCTTGGATGCTAATCATATAAAATTACCTTTCATAAAATGGTAGCTTATGCAAAATGGTAACCTGGGCATATCCTCTTACAAACTTCAAATCATCAAAACCTAATACTATGGAGAATCTGTGCGCATGGTCGCTGTGCAGTGCCGTGGAGACGCTGTGTGCATGGTCGCTGTGCAGTGCTGTGGAGACGCTGTGCGCATGGACATTGTGCAGTGCCGTGGAGATGCTGTGCGCATGGACATTGTGCAGTGCCGTGGAGATGCTGTGCTCATGGCCGCTGTGCAGTGCTGTGGAGACGCTGTGCGCATGGTCGCTGTGCAGTGCTGTGGAGATGCTGTGCGCATGGCCGCTGTGCAGTGCTGTGGAGATGCTGTGCACATGGTCCCTGTGCAGTGCTATGAAGACACCGTGTGCATGTTTGTTGTGCAGTGCCGTGGAGACGCTGTGTGCATGGTTGTTGTGTAGTTCTTCTCAAAGAACAGTAACTAGGAAGAATTAGCTCAATATAGAAACAATTCTACCCTGGAATCCTTTTGCTCTGCAGTTGTTTGGATTTGCAGGTACAAGGCTGTGGCATGTAGACCTACGGTGTAAATTCTAAGTATTGCCTGTTTCATAACTGCAGTAAGATGATTTATTCATTGTATGTTGGGATTCAAATTTAACTGAGTGCCCAGTATTTTTATTTACAATATTTGCTCATTCTATTTGGAATTGAGGGTGGGAGACACTCCAGATTTAGATCTTTGTTTCTGTAAGTCTTTGGCACATTATACACAGATGTTTGTAACTACAATGCTAGAGACATTCTCTTGTAAATGAAATTAACGCTATACCAGGACCAACCACTGCAGAGACATACCCACTTTACAAAAGATAGGGTTTTTGTTATTGTTTTGTTTTTCAGTTCCTGGAAAAAGCTTGCTTAACACTACAAATCTACCTGTTTTGCAATGTACAGTGACCAGCAAAAACAGCTTATTTATTTATTAATTCATTTATTTATTTAAGATTTCTGTCTCTTCCCCGCCACCGCCTCCCATATTTCCCCCTCCCCCAATCAACTCCCCCTCTCTCATCAGCCCGAAGAGCAAACCGGGTTCCCTGTCCCACTGCAACTAATACAAAAACAGCTTTTTGTTCTGAGCAATCACCGCAGCCTTGCTGTCTAATGCTGCTGTCTCCTAGGGAGCTGAAATCAGGAACTCTGGTTTAAAAGTTCCTAAGGAAGAGGCTCCAGGCAGCGGTTTCTTTTGTTTTTGAAGGCTTATTAAATGTCCTTGGTAAAGGAACACTGCCGCCTAGTGGCAGAACCACTTATTCTCCCAGACTGGAGGCAACGACAAGTGGAAGATCTGAAGGTGTGGGTTTTCGTTGTTTCTACTTAGCATTCAGTCTGTTAGCTTTAGCATGATACAGGGAGGAACAGTTTTACCAGTAAAGCAGAAATAGTCCTTTTAAAAAAATCGTGGGGGTGGGGGTAGGAGACAGGCAGAGAGATGGTTCCACAGGTAAAGGCACTTGTCCCAGAAGCCTGGTAATGTGAACTACACATATCCTGGAACCACACACACACACACACACACACACACACACACACCATACCACACCATGCACATACACACACACCACACTACACCACACCAAACACACACACATACCCCCCCCACACACACACATACCACAACACACACACACACACAGGGACAGTGATGGCGATGAAGCACAGTCATATGAAAGAGCCATTCCCTTCCCCATGCACTGAAACTAAAAGGGGAGAAACCTAGCAGGATTTGAAAGAACATTCTTTCAACTAGAGCCCATGTGGACAAAATTCACGTTTACTTTAAAATTCATAAGGCGTCTGAATTCCTGAAGCATACACAAGGCTCAGTAAGTTACCAGCAAAGGCTACTCAGAATCGCATCTATAAAAACATGAAGACTCAGAAGCTTGCCTCCCGAGGATCACCTGCGTCTTTCCTAATCCAGAAAGTCCTACAAACTTCAAATGAACCCACCTAGGGCCCCAGCTGCATAGTCAATGTGCACTTCAGTACTGGAGATATATTTTGCACCAGAGAAAAATATTTAGTTACTAATTAAAACATTTGGCATTGACTTTTTTTTGTTGCCTTTTGTTTGTTTTCTAAGGGGTCTGTGGCTAGTTAATAAAAGAAACTTCATGCCAGCTTGTCAACTTCGTGATCACTCTTGGCTCTGCGCCACCTGCTTAATACATATGTCCTTGCGAGCTGTGGCTACAAGGAGTCCGTTACCATAGTAAATATTTTCTGTCTCTCACTAGAAGCAAAGGAATGGAGACTCCAAGCAGCGTGGCTGTACAGTTCGTTGCTGAGCAGGAATGTATTTTGCAAATTCCACTTCCGCCAGGGAGCAGTGAGATTATTTCCTATAGGAAAACAAAACAGAACAAAACCAGTCAGACACCGAGCTTCGCACGCTTATATAATAGTCTGGTGTCACTGGCATGATTTTAATGCACCCATGCAGCCCTACCTGTAGTCTCAGTTTACCCTGTTCAGGGTGGTACTCTGTCTATGGCCATAAAGAAGTGGTCTGTTAGTCTGCGCTGCCTGGAAGGTGTCTGACAGATGGCATTGTGTGCCTGTCCACCCTGGCACACAGTCATCCTCCGTCCTCAAAATGCAGTCAAAGCTGCTTGTGAAATGGAATCTTTCAGAGTGAGCCATGGTCTGAAAAACCACTGCTTTACACAACATAGAGTGAACACAGCCTGATGTCAACAAAACTTGAGTTTCTGCCATTCCGCTCTTCCCTAAACCCAGAGAGTGTGTCTCATAAATCTACTCCAACCCTGTTCGCTGAGCCTTTAACCCTCTCATGAATTACACACTTCGGGCCGTGTTAGAAAGGGGACCAGTTTCTTAGCAACCTTTAGAGATGTTAAGCTAGAAAGCTACAAGAATATATACGCCATTGTAAAGATACAAACACAGTTCTCTCATAGGGAAGATCATGCTGGTCCTATTGGTGCTCTCTCTCTCTCTCTCTCTCTCTCTCTCTCTCTCTCTCTCTCTCTCTCACACACACACACACACACACACACACACACACACACTTAGTCACTGCTTTGTTTCACATTTGGTTAGCTCTGAAATGCGTTCCTTTGCTGAGGCCATGAACCCCAGTTTTGCCGTGCTGGGGTCTCTGCTGCTGGTGTGGGGTGGAGCCATGTCCCACAGATGACACCTGACACTGTTGATCTCTGTTCACGTACAGACTTAGGAGCAAAATAATGGAATTACAATTTTTAATTTCGCAAGCTTTAGGGAGGTTGTATTAACCGCATCTCATTACTGGAACATGTCTCAGCCCCCACCACCTTATGGAAGACATCTGAAACCCTTTGTGGTAGATTTGTTTCATAACAGAGCCCGGAATCTTTCAGTGGTTTTTTTTTTTTTTTCCGGCTCTCCCTGTCTTTTCTCTAGACAACGTAGGAAGCAGATTAGCTAGATGACTGTGTGTTATCTGCATCAACTCAACTTGAGTAAAGACGTAGCCGAGTACTAAAAATTCTTAGTGACTTCCTTTGCTAGTGAGCCGTCTCTGCATCTGGAAGACCAGTCGGTCATCTAGAAACACAGCTAGCGGTCACACTGGCTGTGTGATCCGAGCTAAGGTCTTCAAACTCTCCAAGCATTTTGTCTCTAAAATGGACATGGAGTTGCTGAGGTCAGGCTAGTTCCTGCTCTGAGTTACTCCATATTGTGTAGAGCAGTGATTTTTCAGGCTGTGCTTGGCCTTGGGAGACTCCATTTTACAAGCAGCTTTTGGTACCACTTTGAGGATAAAGGGCCATCTCTCTGACATACAAATTATATATTCCTGGGAGTAGAAAGCATGCTACCCTAAAAATTCGCTTAGATGAATTAAGACTATAGGGATACATGGGAACTGTCCAGGTTTGCTTTCTATTGCTTTGATAAAGGCCACAATAAAAGCAACTTTGAGGGAAGCATTTATTCGGCTTACACGCCCCAGTCACAGACTGTCATTGAGGGAAGTAGGCATGGGAGCTCATGCAGGACAAGAACTGAAGCAGAAGAGACTAAGGGGTCCAGACACTGATTATTGCTTTGCTTAGTTTGTTTTTTGTATACAACTCAGAGCCTCCTGCCTGGGCATGACACACTCACGGTGGGCTGCCTGCCCACATCAGTCATTAATCAAGACAATGCCCCGTTGGTTTGTCTGCAGGCTAATGTGATGGAGTCATTTTCTCAGAGAGGTTCCCTCTTCCCATGTGACTCCTGTTTGTCTAATTAATGAAAAATTAAAAATAAGGTGACATACATGACAGGAAAACCAGACCCGAGAACTTACCAGATAACTAGGTTGAGGAAATGGTGTGACCTCCTCACCTGGACACCTAACACTGTGATGGCAATGCCCTCCATGACCTGTCTCATGACATCAGTGTCTGTATAAAGGACCAACTCCCAACTGCCCTCAAGGCTTCAGCTTAACTTGATCTCATTGTTGATGTGTTCTATCCCTGTGTCCACCCCTGTGGACCTCACCCCGTCTGTCCTTCCATTCATTTTTCTGGTCCTGGCCCTGCCCTTTGCCTCCGCAGCTGGACTCAACTCTTCAGCTTTGCTCTACAGCTGTGATGCAGAGTTCTGAGAGGAGCAGCTTCTTACAGGTAGCTAGTTTGGGTTCCTTCCTCTATCAATGTGGACTTTGTTTACATCTTTACCTGTCTACTTCTGGAACCTCTTGAAATCCTACTACAGCCTTGTTAACCCTTTGCATCCATTCTGCAGCCCCCCCCCTCCAGACACACACACACACACACACACACACACAGACACACATTTACAGTATGATGTGTGATACGAGTTAATCATTAAAGATTAGAATAAAAGAACTCATGTCTGCCCCAACTAGATGACCAAGAAAAGCAGGATTATGGAAAATTGCTGTGGGTTGCACCATGCCTATAAAAATATGTCCAAGTCCTTCTGCTGCACTTGTTAATGCTTGGTGGATGGTTTCTAGTGTAACGTTTAATCCTTTAGTGAGCTCTGAGTATGTTTCTAGAGGTAATACTTGATATAAGGATACATTGTTATTTAGTCTACATGAAATTTTTCTTTTCAGGAAACAGAGAGGAGAAAGGAGAGATGATGGCTACAGATTTTGTTTGGTCGGCCTATCTACTTATTCCTGTTTTTCTTCATCTCTTCCTGTGGATTCAGCTTGCATTCTCAAAAAGGTGAAAAGACCTTTATGGGGTTTATCACATTTCCAAATAGCTTTGAAACCATGGTAACACTCAAGATGCAATAGTCTTCTCTGAGTTCACCCAGTGTTAAATATCTGCACATACTGTAGATACAGATTAGATCTGCGCAAGGCTTTATTATTAATTGGCAACTTGGCGGGTGCTAGAATCCTCCAGGAGATGAGCCTCTGCATGTGCCTGAGGTGTCATCTACACTACATTAGCTTCTGGGCATGTCAGGAAGGGGTTATCTAGATTAGGTTAATTGGGATAGGAAGAGCCATCTTAACTGTGGGCTGCAGCATTCCTTGGGTTGGGGCCCTGGATAGAATAAAAAGGATACAGCTCACTGAGAACTGACACTTGTTACTCTCTGCCCCAGACTGTGGATCCAAATGTGATCAGCTGTTTCAAATTCTTACCATGGTGACTTCCCTGTCATTGAACTGTGAGCCCAAATAAACCCTTTCCTCTTAAGCTGTTTGAACAGGTATTTTTGTTACAGCAGCAAGGAAAGTAACTAACACAGTCTGTGATGTAGCTGGGCCATTGGCATATGAACAGATATAAAGCCAGCAGCGACTTTTACAGCCTTGGAGGAATATGTCCACTTCTTACGCTTCAGTAACTACAACGCAAGAACTTGCCTCTGTGTTTCACGAACATGGATCAGCTAAGATATAACTGTGGGAGCCAATGCTTGCCTCACAAGCCCCAGAGTGAGATATGTAAAATAGACATACAAATGACCCAAAGCATGGAACAAGAGCCAGTCCGCCAGAGGCCCAGTATCCACTATAGCTAACCTGTAGACCCAGGGAAGAAATACAGTTTGTTGTGTATGTCACTGAAAATTTTAGGTGGTCTGTATCATTGTTGCAACATCTTCCAAATCACTGTTACACGGGTGGCTGCCACCATGCCTTTTTCGAAGCAACTTAGAAAATTTGAGATTTCTGAAACTCTTGGCATTCCCCAACATGTTTCACTTAGGTAAAGTTTCTCTGCATATTTTGTGTGCCCTAAAATATCTTCCAAAACTTTCAGTCTGATTAAAAGTTATCTCCGTTCATTTTCTCCCTGTCTGTGTTGAAGATGTGTCTTGTGACTGTGGAAGGCTGGAACTACAGTGGCAGTGATTGGGAGTGGCAGCGATTCTCAGGGGAAACTGCAATCAGTTTGGACATTTCCCCAAGTGCTCAGCACCTACGCACCCAATGCTTCAAAAAGCCAAAGGAACAAAGATATTTAATAGACACTGCATCTTGCTCTCTCCACTCGAGACAGAACAAACTGATCTAGTGGGGATAGAAAGACGCTCTTAGCAGCTATCTGCAACCCTTATGAGCTTAGATATTGTATTGCTATGAAGCACCACACCATTTAAACATAGGCCTAACTATAGAAACTGGAAAATGAAAAAAAGAGACAGAGAACACATTCTCATGGAGACCCCCTTATCCACTTATTACCAGATACTGATCAACCATGCCGAGTGTACATTGTAGACATTCTCATGGAGACCCCCTCATCCACTTGTTACCAGATCTGATCGATCGTGCTGATTGTACATGATACAGTGCCGAGGACTGCACAGAACAGAGGTACCTGCCTTGGAGAGTTCAGATCCAGAGAGAGGCAAGACAGATACCTCAAGGAAGTTTCTTATGGATCCTAATTTAACTGTTTGCAAGTTCAGTGTTGAAGAGACTTATTTTGTTGGATTCATGGAAAAGTTTTTTTTTCCCAGAGAAAAAGGCAATCCGAATGGTGATGAGAATGACGTGTATCATGATAGACAGACTTGAGAGAGAACAAAAGTATGGACATTAAGGCTATGGGATTAAAACAGCAGCAGCAGTAACAACAACAACAACACCTCAAACGCAGTCCTGGAAAGGTCTTAGATGGCAACCTTAAGAGCACTAGCATGCTTCCCCCCACAGCATCCCCCCTGCACCCCAGCAGTAAGAAAACATCTACTGTAAGAAAACATCTTTTGGCAATAAGACTGTCAACTTTCTAGAAATGTGGACGTCACTTTACAAGAATGCAGTTGTTGTAAAAGGCCCCAGAACTTCTTGGCTTCGGATTCAACGTGACCAGCTGCCTCAGCTTCCTCTGGGGCCTTCACTTACATCAACGTAGAGCTCAGTCCCCTCAGAAAGAAAAAGAGTTTCTGGCTTGGCACATGGTAGAGAAGTGGAAAGGAACTGGTCACTTGATACCATTTGCCGTCAGGTACAGGACATACTCAAGGGTGTCACACTGGGCTCCGTTATGAGATGCAGCCTGTGTGTGCTCACTGCCCCATCAGCCTGACTATTTAAGAGAATGGTCTCTTGCTGAAATCTATGACCTGGATGAAAAGTACATTTTCAGGGATCTGATGACAGGTATGGCTTGTCAGTATCTTAAACCAGAAAGATGAGTTCATCCTTGAAGGAAATGACATTGAATCTATCTCAAATCCAACTGCTTGGACTTGGCAAGCCACAACAGTTTTTTTTTAAAGAATAAAATAAGAACATCAGGTAATTCTTGGATAGTATCTGTCTTAGTTAGGGTTTCTATTGCTGTGAAGAGACACATGAGCACAGCAACTCTTATAAGGAAAACATTTAATTGGGTTGGCTCACTTACAGTTTCAGAGGTTCAGTCCATTATCATCGTGACAGGGAGCATGGCAGCGTGCAGGCAGACATGGGGATGGAGCAGTAGCTGAGAGTCCTACATCTTGCAGCCAACAGGAAGTTGACTGAGACACTGCGTAAAGCTTAAGCAAAAGTCCTCAAAGCCCATCTCCTCAGTGACACACATCCTCTAACAAGCCCATACCTACTCCAGCAAAGCCACACCTCCCAATAGTGTCCTTTAGGGACCTTTTTCTTTCTAACCACCATAGTATCTGTTTTTGAAAAAAAGGAATAGTATGGCAGACCGTAGAATAAGACCTAAATTACCATTGGGTGTGGTGACAGATGCCTTTAATTCCAGCACTCTTGAGGCAGAAGCAGGCAGATCTCCATGAGTTCGAGGCTGGCTTGGTCTACATGGTAATTTCCAGGACAGCAAGACTTGTCTATATAAGACTCTGCCCTGTCCTCTATCTCCCCCACCCCATAAAAGGATCTAAGTTATCAGCTATAAATACAAGTTTCCAGATTATAAAGCTAATTTGGGATATATGCATGATGCAATAAAAGACTTCGATTTTAACAAACAAACAAACAAAAAGTACAACTATATTACATTCTGTCGGGAATAAGGGTCCTGGCAGGTTTTGGAAGGAATGGAAGAACTCTGGGAGGTCAAGGATAAGGAGCGCCTGGGTATAGGAAGCCCAGCTGCCATTGGGAGCAGCCCTTGCTTGTGAAATAACAAATGGTTCAGCTGAAGTGATGGTGATGCAAGGAGACAGGAAGAGCAAGGGAGATGCTGTTAACCAGAGCTGCCTGGTTATTAACTGGGTTATTAACTGACATATGAATTCAATAGCTATTGTCAGAAACTGTATTCATTGCTGGGGATTTGAGAGTGAGCAAAATAGATGCGATCCCCTTTTTCACAGACCATAATGGTAAATATTCATCCTAAATATGTGTGATATGGGGTGACAAACATGAATGAGAGTTACTGATTGTGTGAGAGCGAGCCCGTGGTGAACGACTTGATGAGTCAAGGATGAAGGAAATGCTTGCTTGTTAAAAGAACACAAGGGCTGAGAAAGGGGAGGTGCGTATTAGGTACACATTGAGCTCAATCACATTTACAGAGGGAGGCAATGAGCTACTGACAGTCTCCCTGGATGTCCCTGTGGGCTGGACTCCTGAGGCTCACCCTGTCCCGGGGATGTGGCACTTGGTACACAGGGCTCCCACAAGAGCCTGTGCACACCGAAGACAGGAGCTTTTCCAGGGCATAACCATTGCTTCTCCTATCAAGGAAGTTTTGTCTGGGAAACACTCTTGGTAGGTCTGAACTGTATGTGTGCGGAGGACTTGATTTCCCCTCTGAAGTAGTTCCTTATCGCGTGAGAACACAGACGGTTCTCAGTCAGCAGCCTGTCTGTGGGCTTCACAGTGAAGACTTGTGCCTTTTCTAAGAGCAATGGGAGGTCACAGTGGGTGATAGAAAGGTGGAAGAGGCGTTGTGGAGCATAGATTGGACAGTAATTACAGTTAGAGGAAGAAAGAGGGGCAACTGCATCCGGTCAGAAGCAGAATTGTCCCTTCAAGGTGGGCTAGCTGAGATGGAGGGTAGAGAGTAACGTGAAGAGTGGAGGTTTGGGGTGACTGTGTGAACAGTCATAAGGAAGAGGGTAGCAATAAAAAATGTGACCACGTGCCAGTTAAAATAAGACAGCCTACAACACCATCCAGGGTGACCCCTCTGTGACTGAGCCAATGAAATGTGGTATTCTCACAAAGCCAATAGAACGCAATGCAGGTGCCAAGAAGTGGATGTCAGAGATAGGCAACAACATTCATATGTGTTTCAACGGAAAGATAGGTCAGCTAGTTTACTGGCTAAATTTACGTCAACTTGGCACAATCTAGAGTCAAGAGAGAACCTCAACTGAGATGAAATCGGCACGTGGTAAGCCTGTGGTGGATTTTCTTGGTTGGTGATACATAGTAAGACCCTGTCTCAAAACAAACAAACCATGAAACTCCCAACAGGAGAGGGAACTGACTGTGAGACTGGAGAAGAAGCCAGCACACAGTGTTCTTTCACAGGCTCTGCTTCACTTCCTGCCCGCACTTCCCTCACTTCCCTCAGCAACTGGACAGAAAGTTGAAATTAATCTCTTTTGATTTTGGTCAGTGTTTTATCACAGCAATAGAAAGCAAACTAGAGCACCATTGCATCTTTGAGCTCCTCTGACAAGTCAGGCTCCAACCTGGCCCGAGACACCATAGCATCTCTGAGTTCCTCTGACAAGTCAGGCTCCAACCTGGCCCGAGACACCATAGCATCTCTGGGCTCCTCTGACTTATCAGGTTCCAACCTGGCCCGAGACAAAATGCCTTGATTTCCTGAAGGCGTGTGTCTCGAGAGCGATAGGCTGCAGGGCAGCATCAGAGCTAAGTTCTCCCGGAAGTCCAGTGAGTGAGAGCCGACTAAAATACAGTGAAGTAACATTACCCTGCCTCTGATCCATTGGCCTTGTGCCCAGCTGACCATGATGTCAATTGTTCATAACTTCCTAGCTATATTAGTTGGGGTTTCTATTGCTGTGATGAAACATCACGACCGGAAGTAAGGGAGGAAAGGTCTTACTTCATCTTACAGCTTGTGGTCATCGTTCAGGGAAGTCAGGGCCAGAGCCGATGCAATGGCCATGGAGGAACACTCACTGGCTTGCTCTTCATAGCTTACAGCTTGCTTTTTAAACTTTTATTAATTCTTTGTGTCTTCCAATCTCACTTATCTCCCCATCCCCTTGCATCCACTCTCTGCCCTTGCAAATGCCCCAGCAAAGCAGAACAAAAATTCGATGAAAAACCAAAAACCAAATACCAAAAAGGAAGAAGCAGAAGAATTTCCTTGCGGAGGCTGTAGCGTGGCCCATTGAGTCACACAATTCACCCTTTACTCTGTTCATGTTTACTCACGAGTGTTCTTCACCACGAGTCACTGGAGTCATTGGTCTGGCCTGAGGTCTCTGTCTTCTGCTACACCACTAATAATGGGCTCTCACTGGGGCTCCTATTGGATATGCTGTTGTTGTCCTCTGTGGTAGAGATCCTGATGTTTTGAATCTGAAGGTTCATGCCCTTCACATGCTCCAGCAGGTTTGTAGATGAGGTGGATGCTGAGGTGGGCTAACTCATGGCCCTGGTTCTGGGCCTGGGTGGTAGCTGGGTTGGTCAGCTGCGAGTTTTCCTTCATCACTGCCTGGGTGAGCTCTCCAGCACTGCTCTTGCTAGCTCACCCAACGCAGCGTGCAGGAAGGAGTGGGGCCAGTTCTGCTCTCAAGTCCTCAGGTCCAGCTCACGCATTCACACCACCAGGGCCAGCTCTGTTGCTTTTGCTCAGGTGAGGTGCAGGGCCCTCTCTCCTGATTGCTGTGGGGGGTGGCATATGAGGGGGAGTGCAGTCAGCTGTCCTGCTTTCATGCCAATAGGGTTGACTCACCTGTGCTCCAGGGTCAGTTCTAGTATGGTGCCCAGTGGGGTGCAGGGCCCGCTCTCCTATGTGCTATAGCTGATGAGGGACAGGACCAGCTCTCATGAAGGTAGCAATAGGTGGATGGGGAAGGACAGCTTTCCCTCACCTATGCTATCATATGGCAGATGATAGGGGTGCTGGGTCAACTCTGCGCTCTCCTGCCCTCAGGGCTGGCTCACCTACATGCCCTCTGCATCCCTGACAATAGAGTCAGCTCTAGTGTGCTGCCCAGACAGGGTGCAGAGTCCGCTTTCTTGTATGCTGCAGCTGGTGAGAGGCACGGCTAGCTCCCCCATTTTCATGACCCCAGGGCCAGCTCTCTCAACTGCCAAAGGTGGGAATGGGTGAGGGGGGAAGGACATCTTGCTTGCCCTATCCTAAATAGAAAACCAGAGATTTCTCATTGCACTTGGGATCATTTCTGTGTTCTTTAGCTTTTCAGTTGGATGCTTTCATTCAAGCAAGAGGAGAAGAGAGACTGAGAAGGGACTGACATGGTATAAAAAATTAACTTTAAGAAGAACAGGGAAAGGGAGCCGTAAGAGAGTGATGGACATTAGGAAAACAGATGAACTATTTTATGCTCATATACAAAACCCTACACGGCAAGGGAACTGGAGTAGAGTACCACACATCAACATGGATGAACCTAGCAAAGAGAACACTACACAGGAGAAAACTTGATAAAATTTGTGTCTAATTGGCAGCGATATTAGGACATGCATTGCAGGGAGGCACAGCAAGCTCAGAAATTCGGCTGTCTCAGCGTCAGAGAAGACTAGTTGTGCTGAAAAGAACGGTTACATGGGCTCCCCCATAGAAATGGTGACGTTTCATTCCAAGCTCGTTGGTGGATACATGAAGTCACTATCTATTTTAACTTAAATGTTGTACAGAAAAGCAGTTGGCCATTGATAGGGAATTGGAGGGGAGTAGGTGCCTATGTGGTGTGTGTGTGTGTGGTGTTGGCAAAAGTCTGGAATGTTGTGAACATAGTGTCTAAAGTTTGATGGAGGACTATCATTATTCTAGAGACTGGATACGTCAGGCCAGTTCTTAGGATTTAGGCTACCCTCACAATTCTTCATTTTCCACACCTGTAAAGCAGATACGTAACCGTCTATTCCTTGTAGGGGAAAAGTGAAACTCTCTGTATTTAAATGAATTAACTGAGTGTAGTGGTACCTTCCTATGTTCCTGAAACTCAGGAGGCTGAAAGAGGATGACAAAGTCCAGACTAGGCTACACAGCAAGACGTTGTATCAAAAGTAAAAAAAAAAAGCAGAAATTAAGGTCACAGACATAAACAGTCCTAGTTACCTGTGTTAGCTATCATCTTCATCATTCGTGCAATAGGAACAAAAGTGAAAATAAAGTTATGGAACACTTCACAATTTGCCAACGACAAAAAAAAACAAAAAAACAAAAAAAAAACCCCGAAGCCATGATTAATAAAGACTCAGAGAGAGAAATTGGGGTTCAACCTGAAGGTTAGAAAAGCAAAACAACCAGCCACTGGCTCTTACCTCAACCTCAATCTGAAATGGCGATCCTGCCTCCAGGAATCTCAGAATGAGACTGTGACTGAGAGCTGTCATCTCCCATTTTATAATCCTCTCTAGGGCTGGGATTAAAGGCGTGCATCACTAGGATTAGAGGCATGCAACACCCTGTTTCTATGGCAGCTACTGTGGCTACCGGGATTAAAGGTACATGTAGATACTGGGATTAAAAGTGTGTATTACTATTACCTGGTCTGTAAGGCTCACCAGTGAGGCTGTTTTACCCTCAGATCTTCAAACAAGCTTTATTTATTAGAATACAATTGAAAAGGCACTACAAAAACCCGACAACATTGAGTTTTAAAGAAATGAACATGGACATAAAAAAGTTTACAAATACAGAACATTTAGCCAGTCCTTCATAACACCTCTTGCCTATAAACAGCAAATCAAACTCAAACCTCAACAATTTATCATCTTGTTTAAAAGTGTTCCAGAGAAATGGCTTAGCACTTAAGAGTATTTACTGCTCTTCCAGAGGAGCCGGGTTCCATTCCCAGCATTTATGTTGCACATCTACAAACTACCTATAACTCCAGCTCCAGGGAATTGGACTCTGTCTTCTCAACTCCCCAACCACTTGCGCACACATAGCATACATTCACACAAGCATACAGACATAAAATATAAACATTTTTTTTTTAAAAAAAATCTTTTTTAAAAGTAATGGAAATGGGGGCTGGAGAGACAGCTCAGCCCTTAAGTTCACTTGCTTTTCTTCCAGAGTCCCCGAGTCTGGTTCACAGCACCCACACTGGACAGTTCACTACCACCTGGAACACCAGCTCTGGGGGAATCTGATGCCTTCTTCTGGCCTCTTAGGGTGCTTGCACACAGAGAGCATACAGGCACATACCCATAAATAAATCCTTAAAAGGACTGAAACAAACTGCTGAATTTATTACCCAGAGTTCACTTTGTTTCTGCCCAAAGTAATTTATTTTAATGCACAATTAAATAACATGGCAATGCCTAGGCATATAACTCTGAACTTAACCACTGCTGAGGGAATTCTAAATTCTCTTTCAATAGTTACAAGGCTGAACAGTACCGACTCTACTAAAATCATTAAATGGTCTCCCTGTGATACAGGAGTCACCTTCAAGTACATTTACAGAACTAACATTGAAAACCAGTATCAGTGGAAAATACTAAGCTAAACTCCAGTTTTGTCTAACCCAAAGTTGAGAGGAAACGACGGAAGTCTTCTGGTTTGCATACGGAGTTGGGAAATTCCTCTTGTGAATTCTCCCGGTGGCGAAGCATAAGCAGTGGAGTGCTTCTAAGAATCTCCTCGAGGCCAAACCCCCGTTCTCAGATGCATCACGCCATTCGCAACTCATTTGTGGTACCCACAGTTACTACGCCTTCACTGCATCTCTGCCGGAGGGTCGCACAGACGGTGACGCACCTCCCGGTGGGCGTGACTTGCGCTCTGACGCACAGTGAGCGCGCCGACGCACAGCGCGGTGTGCGCGCGCCGCCCGCGAGAGCTCGCCAGTGGCTGAAGCGGCGGCTGTGGCGCGCAGAGCGGGCAGAGCTGGCGGAGCGGGCGCTAACCGCCCGGGGCTCGGCGGGAGGAGGCGCGGGGCGGCTGGTGGTGTCTCCCGGGCCGCGGTGGTGTCATGATCGACTCGGTGAAGCTGCGGCGCGATAGCGCGGCTGACTTCTTCTCGCACTACGAGTACCTGTGCGCGCTGCAGGACTCGGTGCCGCTGCCCGCCGTGCGCTCCTGCCTGCGGGACGGGGTGCTGGACTTCAATGCCGACCGGCTGCGCGTGGTGGACTGGACGCCGCTGCTCAGCACGCTCAGGGTGAACCGCGACTTGCCGCTGGTGGCCATCAAGAGCTCCTTCCAGCCGTGGCTCGGGGAGACAGGTCTGCAGCCGGGAGATGCGAGGGTCGGAGGGAGTCCGGTGCAACGGAGCCTGCGAAGCCGGCCTCATCCATCCACAAAGGAGTTTTTTGTCGCCGCCTCCTTTTCAGGCAGTTGGCTGGGAGAGTGGCTAAAGAAACAATAATAGGGCTCGAGATTGGCCCTTATCGCAGCGAGGATTACCAACTATGTTCCCCGAGGGGAATATGCAGGATAATTTAATGACTTAACCATTAATGCTTCCCCCCCCCCCACGCCCCCGTCTTCTTTGCTTTAGGGTTTTAAATTTACAATCTCTTCATTGTAAGCCTAATACGGAAAAAGAAGAGAGTTAAAAAATGGAAAGAAAAATATATAACAAAACAAACAAAAAAACCCTTCAGGGATGTGTTTTACTATTTTTAGGAAATTTTGTATGAGTGTGTGCTGCCTTCTTGCATGTATGTGCCTGCGGAGTCCGGAAAAGGCGTTGGAATCCTGGAAGTAGAATTACACTTGATTGTGAGCCTCCATATGGGTGCTTGGAATCGAACTTGTATCCTTTGCAAGAACAGCAGTTAGTCTAAGGCTGAGCCATCTATCCAGCCCAAGGGACTGTTATTTAGTCTTTCTGGTGCTTCTGTGGTCATTCATGAACACTTGCCCAGAAGCCAAAAAGTTTTATCATCCTTTATATATGGGTCTGTACTAATTTTTTTCTTAAAGTATTTGTGGATCTTAGTCTCGCCACATATGCGCACAGAAAAAGCAGAAGAAGTGTTGGGTGTCCTCTGGTCACTTTCCACCCGTTATTTTGAGTGTCTCTCTTGGACTTGGCTTGGCTGGAAACCAGCAAACCCTAACCGTCCACTTTTCTCCACCCCCTGCCAAACTGGAGTTACAAGCCCTGCCCTGAGGCCTAGCTTCCATGGGTACTGGGATCTCAAACTCCAGACCTCCAGATTGTACAGCAAATGCCCTTCACTGTTGGGCCTGCCTCACAGCAGCTTTTCACATACCCTTTTATTTTTAACAGTTTTTCACATACCCTTTTATTTTTAATAGTTTTTCACATACTCTTTTATTTTTAGATTTGCAAATAATTTTGTGTATGTATATGTATGTGGCATGTGTGTGCTTACGTGTGTATGTTTTTGTATCTAGACACATGTTCTCATGTGCATGGAGGCTAGAAATTGACATTGGATATCTTTCTCCATTGCTTTCTAATTTATATACTGAGACAGGGTTGTTTTTGTTTTCTGAACTCAGGGGACTTGCTGCTTCCATTGTCTGGCTAGCTAGTTTGCCCCTGGGATCATCTCTTGTCGCTTCCCAGGGATTACTGGCTTTCCCCTTGCAGGTGGTGCAGATTTGGGTCCTCACACATTTTCCTTGCTTGCGCTTTTATCCATTTGGTCATCTCAGCCCCCATTTTTTTTTTTTTTAAGAATAGTATCATTTAAGGTGTTAGTGGTAACATAGAGTTTGAATTTCATATTTTAAGCTCTTAATACTCATCTGAAAAGCAGTGAAACAAGCCTGTCGAGAATTCTTAGGACTAAAGTGCATTGCGCATGTCAGGTGTCTGCAGGTGACCCACTGAAAGGGGAGGTGTGGAGAAGCCTGGCCCTTTTCCAGGTCTGAGATAACACCATTTGTGATCCTTCTTCAAGGACAGCATTGTACTTCTGAGGAATCCTTTGATTACCATTGTAATAACCCAAATTAAAGGAAAGATGAGTGGTATCGTAGAACTGAGGCAGGCATACCTAATCCTGCCCAGTATTCTATGCTGAATATAAGGAGACTGGACCATTTCTCTTCAAACATCCTTTGCAGCTTTTCCAGTCTTGTGTGCAGCGGGTCTCGGCTGTAGATTTTAACCTCTTCGACGCGACGTGTTTATCTCTCAGTTGTGTTAGTCTGTGCTGTTGAAGAAGCTCCTGATGGCTTTGCTGCTCCTGGACTTGGTTTCCCTCTGTGCAGCCGACCTCACACAGATCCAGTACCTACTGGCTGCAGTGTGTCCTTTACAAGGCACTGGAATATGAGCTGCACTCTAGCCAAAACCTCCTGGAAGGGGTCTTTTTTCTAATCCGTGGGGTTCAGGTGCCTCTCCCTGGTTCCCTTTGTGTAATTGGCCCAACAGTGGGGCATGTTTTTCTAACCATTCTCTAAGCCAGTGGCAGCCTTGGTCCTCACTAGTGTTGTAAAAGCCAACTTGCTTTAGGCTGTAAATTTCCCTGGTTTTTCTATCCTGAAGGGTCTAGCCCTCACACCTGCAGTATTTATACTGTCCAGCAGGTGTCAGGCTTGGGTCCCTTTGCACAGTTCTCCCACTCCCTCTTTATTCTATATAAAAATTGAGGGTTTTTTTGTTTGTTTTTTAAGACATCCCTTAGGTGCAAATTCTTTGCCTCCATGAGAAACCATACCATGCACCGTTTATGTTTCTGTATCTCATGTGGTTTTGAATTTCTTCTTTAAGGGCATGGTTCATTTCTGTACCTTAGCCCTGAAGAGTTTAATACTAAAATTGTGTGGCTGACATCACTGCTCTTACAATGAATTTGTCTTAGGTTCTGATACACACAGAGCTTGCAGAAATCGGGTTCCTGCGATAAGATCCAAGGATGTGAGCTTCCAGTTGTGTAAGGCTCTGAAAGGCTGCTTAAGCACATCCAGTGTGCTCAGAAATCTGGAGCTGAATGGGCTGACTCTGAGAGAGAGAGATCTGGCTAGTCTAACAAAGGTAAGCCTTGTTCATGTGACCTGCAGACATTTGATCGCTGATTTTGGTGGGAAAAATACTCAATTCATATTTTACTTTTTTCCTCTATTAAGGGATTGAGTAAATCGACATCCTTGGTGCACCTGTCTCTTGCCAATTGTCCAATTGGAGATGGAGGTTTAGAAAGTGAGTCATGCCATTTAACTGTAGTTGTCATGTTTGCTGTGTGCTGTGATGATCTCTGTCTACCTTTTGAGCTCCTTCATCCTGAGCTGCCTCCTATGCCTGCTCAGATGCTGATCTGTTCTCACTTCTGCCGGGAAAGCTTATCATGCCTAAGACTGTCTGAACTTTATTTAAGGTTGTGAAATGCCATAAAACAGGCAGTTTTGTCGTCTTTAGTATTCTGTTGTTTGTGTTTGCTTATGGTTTATGATTTTCCTTTAAGAAATATTTGTGGGAGCTGAGCAAGATAGTGCCTACCTTTAATCCTAGCACTTGGGAGGTAGACGTAGGCAAATCTCTGCCAGCCAGGTCTATAGGGCGAGTTCCAGGACAGGCTGGGCTACACAGAGAAACCCTGTCTCAAAAAATCAAAAACTGTTGTGAGGAGGGCAATAGTAGGGTAAAGAGAATTGAAAGTCATAACCATCTCCAAGTAAAACAGCTGTAATGCAATTGTTTTTTGTTTTAGTTTTTTAAGATTTATTTATTTGTTTACAATATTCTGTCTCTATGTGTGCCTACATGCCGTAAGAGGGCACCAGGTCTCAGTTCAGATGGTTGTGAGTCACCATGTGGTTGTTGGGAACTGAACTCAGGAATCCTAGAATAGCCAGTGCTCTTAACCACTGAGCCATCTCTCCAGCCCCAGTTTATTTATTTATTTATTTATTTTTGAGACAAGGTCTCAATACGTAGCTGGCCTGGAACTCACTATATAGACCAGGCTGACCTCAAACTCAGAGAGATCCACCTGCCTCTGCTTTCCAAGTACTGGAATTAAAGGCGTGCACCACTGTGCTCAGCTTTATAATACGATTGTAGTGTTCGTATATCAATAGTCTTCAGTTTTGGCAAGTTAGTAGAATTAAGCCTTTGCTGTAATATAGATCAGTGTTTTTATTGATAAATTGCAGCCAGTCTGTTAGTCTCTGGGAGAGTTGTAAAGTGATTTTAGGAACACGTGTTTAAACTAGCATAGACTGAAGACCGTGAATAAACCAAGATTGACCAAGTTGATAGGATCTTGGTCTTACTTGTGTGTCATTTTTTTTCCTTTAGTTATTTGTCAAGGCATAAAGAATTCTGTCACTCTCAAGACCGTCAACTTCACAGGATGTAATCTGACATGGCAAGGAGCCGATCATATGGCCAAGATCTTAAAGGTGACTGTACATTCAGCCTTGAATGGTTGATGTGATTGAAGCACATTAATACCTTGGTATGGGGTTGCAGTGATTTTTTTTTTTTCCCACACAGAGATTGTAGTTTTAGTTTCATTGCATGATATGTAAGTGTTGTTTAGCTTGCCATTCTGACACTTGAAGATACTCATTTAATCTTAAAAATAAGACTTTAAAGTATAATACTGTGGGATAATGTTCTTATACATGTAAAGATCTGTCACTCATATTGGTTTAATAAAACACTGATTGGCCAGTAGTCAGTCAGGCAGGAAGTTTAGGCAGGACAACCAGACTAGGAGAATTCTGGGAATAGGAAAGGAGAGATGCAATTGTCATTCAGAAGCAGAGGAAGCAAGATGAGAATGCCTTATTGAGAAAAAGTACCAAGCCACATGGCTAAACATAGATGAAAGGTATGGGTTAATCTCAGCTGTAAGATGTTGGCAGAGGCTGCTCGTTTGTTCCCAGCCGCCCAGACCCAAAATAATCACACAGAAACTATTAATTAAAACACTGCTTGGCCTATTATTTTAAGCTTCTTATTAACTAAAATTAATTTTCTTAATCTTAAATTAACCCATTCCTATTATTTTATATTTTACCACAAGGCTCGTGGTTTACCAGTAAGGTTCTGGGGTGTCTGTCTCCTTCGGCAGCTACATGGTGTCTCTCTGACTCTGCCTTCTTTTCTCCTTCATTTCTGCTAGGAATTCCCCCCTTGCCATACTCTACCCTGCCATAGACCCAAAGCAGAGTCTTTATTAACCACTAGTAATAAAACATTCACAACATGCAGAGGGGAATCCCATATTAGTAAGAGATAGTTAGTAATAAGCCTGAGCACTAGGCCAAACAGCTTATAATTAACAAAAGCCTCTGTGTGTTTATTTGGCACTGAATGACTGTGGGACTGGGCAGGACAAAAACTTCCATCTCAAAGGGCACCCAATGTGGGGTGTGTTTTTTTTTTTATTTTAGACAAAAACAAGGGGGGCTATAGATACTATAGGATAAAAGGGTAGATTATTTAATATACTTTAAAAAAGCAACTACTAGTTTTAAATATTTTGCATTAGATTGGACTTTATACATACAAATTTTGTATATTGATACAAATTGAGATTTTTATTAGAACATACTGTACATACATTTCTAATCTTGTTCAAGGTATTGTACCTGTATAGCTCATTTAACAATGTAATGTAAATTTCTAGTCTTTGAAAGTTATTATTACCAACTGTTTAGAATAATATGGAAATGCAGGTTAGTAATTAGTCACCTATTACAATTGAACTTGTAGCTACAGTAGGTATGTTTTCAAGGTCAAGCAGAGATATTTTAGATAGACAGGTCATCTTCAAACACTTCAGAGATCTACAGAATATGGCATTTAAGGTGTTTTAGTTACATAGACTCTTTTTTTTTTTTTTATGACAATGAGACATGCTTGCTCCTGGCAGCATCAGTCTACTTCAGAGAAGATAATTGACATCAAAGAAACTCTACATGGAGTTAGCTTTCTTTGTGGCCAAAGTAAACCACTGGGCCAGAAAACACCCTTGTCTCTATTGCTGACAGTATGCTGTTCTAGTTGGGCAAGCAGAACACAAAAGAAAGTGACTGCCAGACATTGTCAAGACAAGGAAGAATAGACTTTCAGACGATCCTGCTTCACAGAAAAGTCTGATATGCCCCAGTGTTGCAGAGGAACTTTGGGTGACTGTCCAGGCAGCCAGCTTTTTCTGTCATTTCTCACATTTTTTGGAAGTTGCTTGCTCACACTCTCTGCTTACTCAGTTAATATTATTTCCTTCTTGGGTCTCTGAGGGAGATGAAGACTAGTGTTCTTTGTTTACCTTTGCAGAAAGCAAGTTATAATAGAAAGTAAATTAGGTACAAGACTTTGGACTTACCAAGATAGGATAAAATGGAATATTTTTTCTGAATTTATCAAATACAAATGGACTAGACATTGTTGATGTATTTATTGCCTGTATATATTGTGTATAGTTATTGTACTTACTATATATAGTTTTTCTTATATTAGTTATAGACTTTTTTATTTTAAAAATAAAAGGGGAAATATAGTGAGTTTGATTTATATTTTAATAAATAAAGCTTGCCTAAAGATCAGAAGGGCAAAGCTAAGCCACTAAAAGTCAGGCAGTGGTGGCACACACCTTTAATCCCAGGACTCGGGAGACAGAGGCATATGGGTCTCTGTGAGTTCAAGGCTACCCTGGGCTACACAAGATCAATGTAGAAATAAATCCAGGTGGTAACAGCTTACACTTTTAATTCCAGTACTAGGGAGTCATGCCTTTAATTCCAGGACTGGAGGGATTATAAAATGGGAGGAGAGAGAGGCTTAGTCTTCTTAGGCTGCTTAATCTGCTTAGTCTGCTTAGTCTGTGGTCACCCAGCCTTAGCAGAGGTAAGATTTCTCTAGTGGCTTGGCTGCTTTGCTTTTCTGGTTTTCGAGTTGAACCCCAATATCTGTCTCTGCGTTTTTATTGTTTGTGCTGTGGTATAATATTTTATAAATAATACTCCTTTGTTATTTTAGTTGTTGAAGATGTTGTAGCCCCCAAAGAAACTTTATACTATTACAGTTTCCAATCACTGATGGCACTCTAACTACTGTAATTTATAAACTAATAAGAAACAGTACATACATTCTTTGTAGTTCTTATAGCTACTATTAGGACTAAAGTTATTTAACAATTTGATATGAAGCCTTTTTTGTAGGCTTTTTTTGTTGTTGTTTGCTTGCTTGTTTGGGTGTAGTGGGGGTTGAGACAGAATATTGCTATGTGGTCTAGCCAGGTTGGACTTGTGCTGTCCATGCTGGCCTGGAACTTGCTGTAGTCTCCTTCCTTCAGCCTCCTGGGTGCTAGATTAGAGGTGTATGTCACCTTGACTGGCTTGTTTGTGTAGTTTGGTAGCAAGGATAAAGACTAGAACTAAGGACTATGGAATGAATCTAGCCGTCACATAGTTTTTGCAAGTAAGAATGCTAAGGACCACAGCCCTGTCTAGTTGTCTGCATGGTAGTTGGCTACTTCTGTCTTAGATCAGGAGAGTTGAGTAGTTGGTTTGAGACCCACGGAGCTGGGAATGTTTACTTTTAGACCTTTACAAAGTAAATGCTTTGACCCCTGTGATAAATAGTGGTCAAGAGCGTGTATCTGTTTTCTGGTGTGGTGATTGAATTTTGTAAGGTTTTTGTTGTTGTTTTGGTTTTGGGGGAATGCTATTTGTTTTTATGCTGGGCATTGAACTGAGATCTCACACTTCAGGCAAGTGCTCTACCACTGAAGTACATCCCAGCATTTTTTGACTTTATTTTGAGACTGGCTCTCATTAAGTTGCCTAGACTGGCCTTGAACTCACTCTTTAGGCCTCACTGGACCTGTGATGTACCTGCCTCAACCTGCTGAGTAGCTCAGATTTTAGCCCTACCTAACCACTAGCCTCACTGTGTGGAGGCTGAAGCAAGATGGCCTAAAGGAAAGCCCTGACTCATTTAGTATCGTGTGAACATGGATGAGTTGCTTCACCTCTGTAAAGTCACAGTTCACTCTGAGGGTCTCATGTGCTCCGTAGTGTCTGCTGTGGCTCCATGCTTTATGTGGTTATTCTTAATAGGAAAATGACATGAACATGACTCCTTTTAGTGTCATGTCACAGATGCTTTGCTCTTTTGATGTTCAAGCAGGGAGGTGTTTTTCCTTTTAACATCAATGGCCCATATTGGCAAAATTCACCTGGTGAATATAGAGAATTAGCTATAGTCTTAAAGGCTACAACTGGGACTAAAAATCAAACCATTTTTTCCTAATGCCTGTCAGACTCTCCTTGCTTATTCTAGGACTCTAATGATAGTATGTGTGCCCTAAGAAGTACCCAAGAGCCATGGAGTTAAAAGACGATGTTGCAGCCTCCGAATGGATCTTTTTGTCATCGGAACCTTGTACCTGTTGACCTGGCTGTTCAGCAGTAGAGCACTTTGCTGGGCGTGTCGAAGGCTTGAATTTAATCCCCATCACTATACATGTGCACACATAGGTCCTGTTGTTTCTGTGTACATAAAACATATGTAAGATATTTTTATAGTTTTATGTAGCCTCTTAATAACCATGAGACACGTTAAGTGCTTAAATTGTATTGGAAGCCCCAAGAGGACAGAATAGAGTTTAGAAGGATAGCAGTGTTAAACTAGTTCTTTAATGTGGCAGAAAAGGAAAATAAAATTTTTGAGAGTTTAGTAAATTGTCAGGTTACGTAACTGTTGAGTAACAGTCACCCATTGGTTATTCTCACAGCTGGGACTCTGTGCTGGGACCGTCTACGGGCAGACTGCCAGCATATTTGTACTTAGGGGTATGGTGCATGTAATCAGCCGTGGCTAGTTTCCCTTTAGGATTCCTATTTCCTTCCAGCACCTGACTCCCTACTGTTATCTTTGAAGTACCAGACCATGAGAAGGCATGAAGAAACCTGGGCTGAGAGTCTTCGCTACAGGAGACCCGATTTTGATGGCATGGCTGGGCTACGGCGCATCACGCTGAACTGCAACACACTAGTTGGTGACCAGGGTGCAGGTGCTTTTGCAGACTCTCTTAGTGAGGATTTGTGGCTTAGAGGTAAGTTAGATGCGCTTCAGAAATTGAAAATCCTCTAGTAGCTTTTATTGTACTTTTAATCTAAAGCCACATATATTCTCCACAGAAAACAGTGTTTCCCTGTAATCAAAATATCTAGAAGTAACTGCTATTCATTTAGGCATATTTTCAGCCTTTAAAAAAAATAGATGTGTCTGTCCACCTAGAGATTATAGTAATAGTTATAGCAAACTTGCTGTTTTCTAACCCTACTGTCTTTGTTTACAGGTGTGTGTGTGAGTGTGTGTGATCTAGTATATAATAGATGATATGTATCTATGTGGAGTGTTTGTTTTAGACAAAGTCTCACTAGGTAGCCCTGGCTAACTTTGGCTAACTTGGAGCTTGCTGTGTATATCAAACTGCCCTCAAATTCCCAGGTATCTACCTGCCTCTGCCTTCCGAGTGCTGGCTGCTATTTTAAAATAAAAAAAAAAACACAAAAAACCCACACAACTAAAGCAAACCATGTATTATTTACTTAGGATGTGGTTCCAAGTACATGTCAAGCCACAGTGCACATGTGGAGGTCAGAGGACAACTTGCCAAAGTTAGTTCTCTTTTTCCACCATGTGGGTTCCAAGGATGAGACCTGAGGGGTCCACTTGACAGCAGGTGCTTTACTTGCTGGGCCATCCTGGCTGCCCCAGGTTTCATTGCTGTGGTTCATTTGATGTTCCAGTGAAATGTACTGGTTATTAATTGTTTGGTTAGTTGGTTCTATCTTCGGTGTCGAGGGTGTTAGTTTGAGCTATTATGGGGCACTATGAACTGGTGTTTTAAACTGCAGAGTTTATTTCTGCTAGTTCTGGGGCCTGGAAAGTTCTGGGTCAGGCACCAGTAGACCAGTTTTAGAGTCAGCTCTCTTCTGCTTGTGCAAGGCTGCCTTTCTTCCTTTTTCTTAGTTTACTCTGCTTTTTGTTGCTGTGATAAAAGACTCACTATCTTAGTCACTGTTGCCATGGAGAGACACTATGACCAAGGCCACTCTTATAAAAGAAACATTTAGTTGGGGGGTTGCTTATGGGTTCAGAGGCTTAGTGCATTGTCAGTATTGGGAGTGGGGGGAGCATGGCAGATGTGATGCTGAAGAAGCAGTCGAGAGTTCTCCATCCGGATCTGCAGGCAGCAGGGGGAGAGAGAGAGACACTGGGCCTGGCGTGGGCTTTTAAATCCTCACAGTCCACCCCTAGTGACACGCTTCACCCAACAAGGCTACACCTCCTAATTGTTCTGAACAATTCCACTCCCTGATGATTAAGCATTCAGATATATGAGCCTATGGGGGCTATTCTTATTTAAACCACTACACTTACCAAAACAACTTGGGAAGGAAAGGTGTTTTTCCACCTTATAGCTTACCTCCTTTGTAGAGGGAAGTCAAGGCAGGAACTCTTTCTTTTTATTTATTGTATGTGGTGCTTTGTCTGTGTACCACAGCCATGCCTACTGCCCACAGAGGCCAGAAAAGAGCCCTGGATCTCCAGGGGCTGGAGTTGCAGACAGTTGTGAACTGCTTGTGGGTGTTGGCAATGGAACCTTGGTCCTCCGGAAGAGCAGCAATACCCTTTTTTCTTTTTTCTCTTTTTCTTTGTTTTTTGAGACAAGGTTTTTCTGTGTAACAGCCCTAGCTGTCATGGAACTAGCTCTGTATAGCAGGCTGGCCTCAAATGGCCTCAAACTCACAGAGGTCTGTCTGCCTCTGCTGGGATTAAAGGTGTGCCACCACCATCCAGTGAGCAGCAATACTCTTAACCGTCTCTCTAGCCCCTCTCTTTTTAAAAGTGTGGTGTTCTGAGATTCCTTTGGAATTCAGGATGATGAGTCCAGGAATTAAGTGCAGTGTTTACACTGCCACTGCCATCCTTGTTAATGAGATAATTCTCACTGGGTGATGTTTTCTCTCATGTTGTAGGGAGAGGTTTTTTGTTTCGTTTTGTTTTGTTTTTACGTAGGGGTGGGGTAACATCACTGTAGCACATCATAGAAGAGTTTTTTTAATGATATGTTTTCATATGCTTTTCTGATTTTCTTTCTTTTTTTTAATTCCCAAGATTTAGAATCTGCTGTGAGTAGTCTTGTTCAGGGAATGTCCTAAGCATGAATGAAAATTGTGTGTGTGTTAGACTATGTGCAGTCGGCAAGTGACCCGTTGTCTTTCATCCAAAGCTCTTGACCTGCAACAGTGCGGCCTCACCAGTGAAGGAGCCAAGGCTCTGCTGGAAGCCCTAGAAACCAACAGAACCCTGGTCGTTCTGGATATAAGAAAAAACCCACTTATCGGTAGGTCATCTCTTTAAAATTAGCAAATGCCCTAACAAAATGAATTTGCATATTGAAAGTTTTTTAAACTTAACATATTTATTTTCTAGTTTTGTAATTTTGTGCTTTAGATAATGCATTGTTTTAAATGAGTTGTATTTCACAATTGTTTTGGTGGCTACTTATTCTAAGTGAACCTAGATAATAAAACTGATCCTGTCAAGAGCACTCTCCTCACATCCCCTGAATCTCTGAATTCTTGGGAAGAACATTTCATTTGTTTGCTAATTTGTAAAGAAATTTTGATTTTTGTATGTGTCTCAACACTGGTTCAGATACTAAGCATATTACAGTGTACCAGGTAGACAAAGTCTTGCTCTCCATCAGTAAGGGAGTTCAAATGTAAATGTGTAAGTAGATAAGGAATTTTGAATACTAGGAAGTGCAAAGAGTTTAAGAAGACAGATGGGGACCTGATGCTTTGCTAAAGTGGCTGACTGAGTGAGGAGAAGAATCTGATGTGGATGCTCTGAGGGAGGTTTGTTGTAGAACAAGGATTCAGTCAGTGTATAGGTACAAGACGGCGGGATGTGTAGTGATATTTTGTTTGTGTTTTAACAGATAAATAAAGCTGGCCTAAAGATCGGAGTGCAGAGCTAAGCCACTAGTTAGCCATAGAGGCTACGCAGTGGTGACACAAACCTTTAATTCCAGGACTTGGAAGACAGAGGCAGAGGGATCTCTGTTAGTTCAAGGCCACCCTGGGCTACCCAGAAATTGATTCAGTCTAAAAGAGAAACAGAGCTCACACAGAGGTGATCCCAGAACTTGGGATCCCACACCTTTAATCCTAGCACTAGGGAGGTGGAGACAGGAGCGATGTGTCTGGGCAGAGGGAAGAATATAAGGTGGGAGGAGACAGGAGCTCAGTGCAGTCTGAGGCAGCAGTCTGAGCAACAGTCAGTGTTAGGATTCTGCGTGAAAGGTACCTTGGCGGCAGGTGGGGGACAAATACGCTATACAGACAGAACTTAGGTGAGGAGTTTATTGAGAGAAGGGGAAAGGAAGAGACTGGCCGTTGGGGGCAGGCATGGTGAAAGAGAAGAGAGAGAGACGGATGCACAGAGAGAGGGAGAGAGGAGGAAGAGTAAAGTATGAGAAGGTTCTCTGTTTAAAGAGGCAGGGTATTACTGCCCCCCTTTACACAGGCATGCAGGGCATGATGCACTCTATCAGGTCTTCAAGGGGAGAGGCCTTGTTCCTCTAGATGTTAATAGTCATTCTAAGGCTGCAGTCTAAGCAGGCAGTCTGAGGACAGGATGGCCCCTTCTGTCTGAGCATTATTAGTAGAGGTAAGAACTCTGTTACTTCAGATTTTACCCCCTGATAACTGACTCTTAGTTTTTATTATTTTATTTTTAAAGATTTTATTTATTATGTATACAATACAGTGTGCTGCCTCCATGTATGACTGCAGGCCAGAAGAGGGCACCAGATCTCATTGTAGATGGTTGTGAGCCACCATGTGGTTGCTGGGAATTGAACTCAGGACCTCTGGAAGAACAGTCAGCGTCCTTAACCTCTGAGCCATCTCTCCAGCCCTCTGAGTTTTTATTATTAAGAACAATTAGAATTCATGTTACATGGATGGATGGATGATTTGAGGAAAATCGATCTGTAAATTTTTTTATTTTATTTTATGTATTATAAGTATTAGAATAAGCAAGGCCGTGGCTTTAGTAAGAGCACTTACTGAAATTGCCGATGACCAAAGTTTGGTTCCCAGCTCCCATGTCAAGCTGCTCATAACACCTGTAACTCCAGTTCCAAGAGATCCAATGCCTTCTGGCCTCCATGGCCACCTGCATACACAAACAAGCAGACAGACAAACATATGAATAATTAGTAAATGAACCTTTAAGAAAGAAAAAGAAGGAAACCTGAGGGAGAACCTGATGTGTCGTGTGCTCAGATGGCTCAGGGACTTATACTGTAGGCTTCGGTGCGAAGGTAAGGGCATGGCTATTCTAAGTGAGCTGACAGCCCTACGAGGGGTAGAGATGGAAAAGGGCATGCTCTGAGTAGTGTTTCAGTCAGGGGCCTCGGTGTGGAGGAGAGTAGTGGGGCCAGGGAGAAGGAAGCCTAGCAGAGAAATCCAAGACAGGGATTGTGGTTGGCTCATGGTGACAGAAAGTTGAAACAAGGAGCGAGAAGATTTGCAGATAGATTAGGTGTTGGCTATGAAGGAAATAGCTATTTTCAGATGTCCTTGACAGGGTGGTGCCACCTTTTACTGAGAAAGGGAAGCTGGAGAGGAGGTCTTTGAGGACATTTACGACTTCGGTTTGACTGTATTAGTTGTCTTTAGTACAACCCTTGGTTTTCTGTGCAGAGGTTTCCAAAGCCACTTCAGACATAAGTGCTGGTGGGTGTAGGCGAAGTGTTAGAGTGAACTAAGTTAGTGAGGGACAGGAATGCTCAGAAGCAGAGGTGAGTGTGTGCGTTAGATTTATGGGAAAGCAGTGGCTCGTGGGCGTCTTTTCTCATGGGTGCACTCAGTCACTGGAAAACACCTGAACCGTCTCCTTTTCTTTTACTTTAGATCACTCTGTGATGAAAGCGGTGATCAGAAAGGTCCTCCAGAACGGAAGGAGTGCCAAGTCAGAGGTATAACTCGTTTCAGTCCTTTGAAAAGAATTTCTCTGTAATTCTAAGTTTCTTCTGTTTCTAGTAAAGTGTCACGGTCCTTTTCTGCTATCTGAAGTAAAATCAAGTGGCTTTGGAACATTGGTGGCATAGTGGTGAGCACAGCTGCCTCCAGATCAGGTGGCTTTTCTGTTTTGTTAAATATTGTATCATTAATTAATTTGGAATCTGAGAACTGAAAATTACAAAACTTTATTAGTGTAGAATATCTTCCTCATGTCCAGTTAAAGTGGAGTCCTCTTGTGACCTGTGGCTGATGTCTCCTGGCTCTCTCTTCCAGTACCAGTGGATAACGTCCCCCTCAGTGAAGGAGCCGCCCAAAACTACTAAGCAGAAAAGGAGAACGATCGTCCTAGGAAGCAGTCGGAAAGGAAAAGCTACCATTAGAATTGGTATGTGTTTGTCCTGGCTTTTTAGCATCATGAAAACTTAGACTTAGCGTGTGGTTAGGGCACTAATGTTAAAGTCTCATCTCTTGTGTAGTAACCAGTATTGACTGCAGCATATTCTGAGGGGATTACAGGTAAACATCACCATCCCAGCTAGGAAAACATTTTTGTCTTAGGGTTTCTATTGTGTGACAAGACACCATGACCAATAGCAGCTTAGGCAGGAAAGGGTTTATTTTAGTTCATACTACAACATCATAGTCCATCATCCAGGGAAGTCAGGACAGCAACTCAAGACAGGAACTTGGAGGCAGGAGCTGGTGGCACAGGCCGTGGAGGAATGCTGCTTACTGGCTTGCTCCTCATGGCTTGCTCAGCCTGCTTTCTTAGATGCTCTAGGACCACCTGCTCAGGGGTGACACCACCCACAATGAGGATAACTCTGCCCCATCAATCAATAATTGATGAGTTGATGTTTCTTCTTCCCAAATGACTCTGGCTTGTGTTGAATTGACATAGAACTAGCCAGCACCATTCTCTAGTATATAAATATGCTATATTTATATATAACATATGTAGTATAAAAAATATATATGTATATATATATGTTATAGTATATACATAAACTTCTAAGTATTAGTTAATCTAAAATTCAAACTATTAGTTTTGTAATTGAGTACAAACTGAAAAGTTCTTATTATAAAGGTAACATTCAGGGACTAGCATGTAGATAAAGGCACTGCCATTAGGCAGGATAACCTATGTTCACCCTTAGAACCCACAAGGTAGGAGAGAACTAGCTCCTACAAATTGTTCTGGACCTGAAAGTCCTTTACTTGTTTTGAGATAGGCTATTTCTCCGGCTGGCTTTGAATTTGCAGTGACTTTCCCATCCCTACCTCCTAAATGCTGGGGTTACAGGCATAAATGTGGCAATAATTTATATTCTAGAGCACTTGCCTTGTCTTGGCCCACGATAGTTTGGAATTCTCTGTGTAGCCACGGTGGCCTGAGTGCTGGCCTTGCAGACAGGCACACGATGCCAAGTCCTCCGTGGTGATGAGTGAGGATGCACCTTAGAGCCTCATACATGCTGGGTAGCAGTGCAGCAGCTGAGCTACACTCCAGCTGGAACACGTTACCTGTAGCACACCTAACACTTTTGTGGTCAGAATCCAGGTCTATAAGAAGGGCTTTTTATATGTGTTCTCTAGAATCTTCAGAGGAGAACCATAAAGTCTACAATAGCAGCAACAAGTAAGTTTTATGTTTCCTGTTGTTCACTTCCAAAATGATGTTTGTGGTGACTTTCTATGCCACATATATCAAGATAACTGGACAATAATAACAAATAATGTTTTATTTATTCCTTTTACCTGAAATCTAAAAATGGATGCTTGACATAGTAGCATCGCACTTGTATATGGGTTGCTAATGAAGCTAGGTGGTGGTGGCCCACGTCTTTAATCCTAGTTAGAATAGGATATTTGTACTTATTGTATATAATTTCATAGTAGGTTTAGAACTCTCTTACTTAAACAAAAGAGTGAGATGTTGCAGGAGCTCCTTCCACTCCTTCAGCCAATAGCCGCTGAGATACCAGCCCACTGGGGCGTGGTCTCTCGCCCTTTAAAAAAGCAGCCACTTCCCTCTGCCCTCCCTCTGGCTTCTGGCTCTGCTTCTGGCAAGTAGGCTCCATTCCTGATTGCACAGAGGGCTGTTGTATGGGACGGTGATCTGTAAGTTTTTCCCCCTTAAAATAAATAACCTTTCTAATAATCTAATTCCAAACTGGTGTGGGATTGTTTGTGACTTACGCCTACAGAATGGCGCCCAGACGTGGATAACTTAGTCCACAGAAAGCCTGAGAAAGCTTGGGAAAGAATAGAGTAAAGCATGTTTTCTTGGTAGCAGCAATTTCTTGGGTCTGCTCTGCTTGCCAGAGGCAAGCAAGCGCTCTCATCTAAGAGAGGCTTCCTGACTCTACTTTAGCTGCAAAATCCTGCAGTTCTTTTAAGAGGTCCTGCCACGAAACACTTAAACGGTGTTGATGAAAAGCTGAACGCATGCTTTTCGGTTTTCAGCCGTAGCAGGAAAAAAGCTGCGCTGGAGAGAGGGAGCTGTGGCTGCAGTTTATAGGCCACTGAATAAGAGGGATTATATTTCTTGGCTTTTTTGCTATTTACCTTAGTTACTTGAAGACATGGATGTGAGCTGCCCAGTGTCTGACTGTGTAGGGTTTGGTGAGGACAGAGCTTGTATGTTAATTGTATCATAGTTACGTTGGGAGTGTATGTTCAAGGAATCGGTTAGAACTTTTACTATAGTGTTTTTCAGGTAACAGGATACTTATGGATTTTTTTTTTAGTTTTAATTAAAATGTGGTAACATTTTTCTGAAAATCAAAGAAATACTATCAGTGTACTGCTATAGACCGGAGTGTTTGTTCTTTAAAGGTAATTAACTTAACGACAATAATGGAAGCACTTGGGGGTAGAGGCAGGAGAATCAGAAGAGCAAGGGGATCTTCAGCTACATAGCAAGTTTGAGGTTAGCCTGGGCTACATGAGACTCTGCCTTATAAAATAATAGTAATAAAATGAGCAATAGCACAGGATGAACAGAGTTCCTGTAATTTAACAGTTACATTAATGCATGCAGAAAGTGGCACAAGACTGTGTGGTGATTGTCAGTGAGTTACATGTATGACATATCTGTCTTAGGCACTGAGAGGGTGCGAGTGAAGGCAGTCGCCTGCCAGCCTCATGACCTGGGCTCCATTCTCAGGACTTGCACGGTGGAAGGAGATTACTATTACAAGTTGTCTTCTGATCACCACCTAACTTTAAAAAAATAAAATATATGCCCTGTATAACGGTATATGCTTCCTTTAGGTGACATCCCAGTACTGCTGAAGGAGTTCTTAGATAATATAACAGGTCAGAGGGATAAGCACCATCGTTGTTTTATTTTACTTTTATTATTTTTTATTCTTTTAGAAACAGGATCATACTAAGACTGGTCTAGAACTCTTGTTCTCCAGGGATAAGATTAAATACAACTGTTTTAGTTAAACCTTTGCTATTTGTTTTCAGTGATATCAGAGACAAAAACTTAAATGTGAACTTTAGTATATGATTTGTTCTAATAATGTGTGAATATATGGGTTTTAGCTGCTGCAAGTATTTCATGTTTAACTCTTAGCGTTAACTTTAAGGTAAGCCCCTCATTTCATCCTTCTATCTGATTGTGTGTGTGTTCTCTAAACTCATGTGTGTCATGAGTTCTAATAGGCCTTAATAATAAAAGCCCAGAGTCATATATTGGGGAAAATGCTGAGAGATCAGAGACAAAGGAGGAAAACCACAGCCACCTTACCTACTTAATTTCCCAGTGGAAGAGACTGGGAGACTGAGTTCCTGTCTCCTGCCTTATCAGTTACTCTCTCCACCCAGCCATATCACTTCCTATCTATCTATACAGACCTCCAGACCTCTGTGGTTAGCTAGTAGCTAGCTCTGCCCTCTGATCTTCAGGCAAGCTTTATATGTACAAATAAGATTTCCCCTTTTTATCTAAAAATTAAAAAAAGAATGTAATAACTAATATAAGAAACTGTATACAGTAAGTACAATAATTATATATATTATATATAGACAATAAATACATTAACAATGTCTAGTTCATTAACACTTGACAAATTCAGAGAAAATACTCCATATCTACTGTCTCATCACTTCCTCTCTCTACCCAGCCATATCACTTCCTGTCTATCTGTACAGACCTCCAGACCTCTATGGTTAGCTAGTGGCTAGCTCCACCTTCTGATCTTCAGTCAAGCTTTATTTATACAAACACAGTATCACCACACTGGGTACTATGAGGGCTAGTCCTCAGGGAGGAGGCTTCCAGTCCAGTGGTCACTTGATTCTTCCACGTCCCGTGTCTGAGTTACATGATGTCTTTGGAGGCAACCAAAGGCAATGGCAGCAGCCTTTTGAGAGTTTGCTGGACTACCCTGACCAACAACTCACAGTGAAGTTTCTCATGCTTGGTACTGGGGTGTTCATCATAAAATATTATGTATGTATTTTGAAGTAGAAAGAAAAGGTATCACCACCACTTGTGAGGCCTGAAGGTCATCAAAATGAGACAACATCCACTCGGTTGACTCAGCTCTTCTAGGCAGGGATCCCTGCAATGCACACACTTTTAAGGCACAGGCAGGGTCATGACTTGGAAGTGTAGCCTGAACTACACAGGCAAACAAAGTCACTCCCAGTGTAATAGCCTGGGCCTCGTAGTCGGTCGTTCATCTGTGTTCCCTTTGGAGTATGTGAGTGGCAAGCTGTAGACTCCAGTGCATCCTGATTTTCTCTTATCGCTTCCTTGGACATAGGGTTGGCTACGAAGAAACCTGTGAGTAATGGGAGAAAGCATGGGCTCAGTAAAGACAGCTATGCTCCGGATCCTCTGCCGCCGGGCGTGTCTGGTTTCCTGCCGTGGCGCACTGCAGAACGTGCAAAAAGAAACAGGTAAGGTGTTCTATCCTTGCCTTAGCTCTGACAGCTGTCACGTGGGAGCTTCTCCTGCTGATTTCGTGAGTGGAAAGGATGACTCACACATAGCCTCTGCCAAGGAGTGGCCTAAGGAAAGACCGCAAAGCAGACTGTATCCGCCATTCCCTGGGAACCAACATGTCTAAGTAACTTGTCACTGAGGCATGCTGCTCAGTCTGCTCAGGTTTTTTCCATAGGTTATTTTGAGGTATTTAGTACTCTGGTTCTATATGGCTAGTGCACATAATACAAATAAGTGTAATCATGTAGTGTGTATACATCAAAATATAACTTAACTTGTTGGTATCCTTTTAGGGGTTTTCCGTTAATCAAAACTCGCGATCTGTCTAATCATCTGAAGGTATGTATTTGTCATGTTTCTAACGATAGGGGATTAGAGTAGGAGACGTGCGGGGTCAAGTGAATAGAGCATTGTAAAATGGTTTTCCTCCCTGAAAGAAGTGTATTCCTGTCCCAGTGCCGCATACTGGGAGGCCTTCTCTGTAGATACTATTTCTCCAGGCACCAAATGAGCTGGTGCTCACAATAGGTTTGGATACTGTTTCTTACTGTCATGGGATGGCCACTCAAAAATGTTCCAGTTTTCAAGAAATGTTGCTTTGGGGTGTGTGCATGCATTTTACACACACACACACACACACACACACACACACACACACACACCACATGTTAATGTTAGGTCACAAACATTTCCTGTCCCGTTGGCTCAGTTCTGGATCAGGCTAATTCTGTCATAGTGATGTGTCCTCCTGCAGTCGCTCATGGAGGTCACAGATTCTCAAAAAGGGAGAGGGGGGACATCAAATGTACCACCCTGTGTGTCAGCTCTACCCTGTACACACTGACATGTTAAAATGTCATCTCATTCTGTCACCGAAGGTTTGTCCCAGCCCTGTCAGTCTGTACACTTTCAGTAGGTTGTTAGCTAGAGGGAAACTCACTGAAGCTCGACAGGAGAGTCATACTGTTACTACACTAGTTTGGGGTGCGGAGAAGTGCAGATGAGGTTTTCTGGTGGTTGTAGATATGTATGTGATTTAATTTTTAAAACCATTCTAGTATTACCAATTACAGGTAAGTTCATTGCCTTTATATTTTGTTCATTCTCTTCCTCCTAAAATTATACTTCCATACTCTTCATGTCTCACATCAGAGAGTAAATTTGTCGTCCACAGTGCAAGAATTGACCTGAAAAGAAGTGTTTATCCTGGCTCTTCATTTTTTTAGGAGGAAGTTAGCAAAGTAATATGGGCAATGCCAAACAGTAATCAGCCATATGTGATACAGGATTCTGTAGTAACAGCAAGAATAAGTTAGTGGTCGGGAGGTGGTGGCCCACACCTTTAATCCCAGCACTTGGAAAGCAGAGACAAAGTCAGGTAGATTCCTGAGTTCAAGGCCAGCTTGGTCTGCAGAGCAAGTTCCAGGACAGCCAGAGCTACATAAAGAAACGCGTCCTGAAAAACCAAAAAGAAAAAAAAAAATTAGTGGCAGTTTTCTGTTGTTATTGTGTTAGGTTAAGGAGCAGTGAGATCCATTTATAGGTAATAGCTTGATATTTCAGACAGGTCGATGTAATGAGGTGGCCTCTGGTGTTTGGTATTCAGCTAACGGCATTAATAAGACATGTCCTCTTTATTTAAGCAATCAGATTTCCCTGTGACTGTGACAGTAGAGAGTCCTTCCTCCTCTGAAACTGACGAGGCTGAGGAATCTTCAGACAGTGTCCATGAAACATCTCAGAAAGCCAGCACAAGACAAGAAACGTTACAGGTATGCAGCTCTTCCATTCAAGGTACAGAGACCATTGCAAAGTAATGATTGTCAAACAGGTCCAGGCAGCTCGTTGGACTCTAGTGTACTCAGTGGTGAAGAGGAATAAGAGAAGATGACAGTGCGTGTACTCCAAAAAAATAAAAATAGAAACATGGCACCAATTTTTCCTCTTCTTAGAATCAAAATGTTAGCTGCAAGGAGAACTGTAATGATCAAAAGATAATCGTAAGGAAATTGAGTACTGACATCTAGTCAGCCGATTCAGTGCTATGTGTGTGTAAAAAGATGTGCACACATGCATACATAGGCACATGCATCCGTACGTGCATGCATGCATGTGGAGGAGAGCATGCACAGCCTTAGCGTCACTCCTCACTTGGTGTCCACATTGGGTGGTTTGGTTTTGAGACTAAATCTTTCACTGGCCCGGAATTTGCCAGTTAGGCTTGACTGCCTGGTCATGAGCCCCAGAGGTCGCCCGCTCGCCTCCTGGGTGCTGGGTTTTAGTGTGCACCACCACACCCCGCCCTTTTTTCTGTTCTGAGGTCCACATTTAGGTCCTTATGTGTGTGGGGCCTGACTTGGACAGGGCTGGCTCCTTAGCTTGGCACTGAGAAAGTTGATAGTGCCAGCTGAGCTTGCTTATCATGTGGGAAATATGACTTTGTTTTTAGTAGAAGTGAAATTAAAAAGGGGTTCTTTTGTTTTGAGATAGAGTCTTACGTAGCTTAGCTGTCCTTGAAGTCACTGTACCTCAAGCTGGCCTTGGATCCCTGGTCTTCTGTTAGCCTCCCTTGTAAGCAGTCCCTGGCTTTGAAAAAAATTTTTGCTACTGATGCTGATATTCCCCTTTCACAGTAGAAACTATGTGGGTTTTTTGTTTGTTTGTTTGTTTGTTTTCCGAGACAGGGTTTCTCTGTGTAATAGTCCTAGCTGTCTTGGAACTTGCTTTGTAGACCAGGCTGGCTTCAAACTCACTAAGCTCTGTCTACCTCCCAAGGATTGGGATTAAAGGCATGCACCACCTCCATCCAGCTAAAACTCGGCTTCTAATGTCATTCCATTTTTCTGTTTGGGTAGGCCATAGGTAAGTTAACTTACATAGCAAATTTTTGCACTTACGCACACTGTTTATATGCTGATTTGTACTTAGTTGTGGGAGACCTTGTCTTTAGGAAGGGCTTGGCTTTTCCTGTATGTTATGTGATTCATGTGTAATTAGGGGAGGTTTGAATTCAGAGCCTCATGCTGTTCAGCTTACGTACTACCACTGAGCCATGCCCCCAGCCCAACAGTGACTGCGTAAAACTAGTCCTGTCTTAGTAGAGAACTTCAAAACCTAGACATGGCTCTCCATCTGTTACTTACTTATTCATTGACTTAAAACAGCAGAGGTTGAGTTTCACTTTTCTGAGAGCCCAGACATCCAAATCAAGGTCCAGCATGTATGTTGTGGTAAGGGCCCAGATTTCTAGTTCATGAATGGTACCCTCTCAAAATGTCATTACATGATTGAATGGCACTTACCTAATTTTTTTTAATATGGTTGCGGCAATCAGTATTTGATTTAGAGACATGAAAGCCAGCTAAGGGATACAGCTGAATCATAAGCCCCTTCCCTGGCGAGCACATAATGCCCTAGGTTCAGTCCAAAGCGTTCCCCACCCCAGTGATGAATGCCACAACTTCAAATTTACTTATATAGGGAATTCTTAAAGTAATCTCTTAGAAAATTATAGATCGTGTGGACCATTCGGGAGCACATTTCATCTTGTGAGTTCAGCACGTACAGTTTGTGCCTGAGTGGTTTATTGCTAAGATGCACAGAGAAGGAAAAGTTCTCGAGCATTGAGCCCTCCCCATTGTTCCATGTGTTGTGCTGGTTTCCTTCACCAGGGCTCTAAGAGAGAGGGCGATTTGTTCTGTGGGGTTGTTCTGTATTGCTTTCCTCTGTTTATCTGAAATGCTACAGATCACACTTATGCATGCTCTAGGCAAGCTTTCTACTGCTGTGGCCCAACCCAGGGCATGATGTGGTAAAGTGTCTCTAGTCAGTGAGGACAACAAAGGTTAGGAACTGCAACTACACAGCTTCTTACTCAAGGTGTATTGAGGACTCTCGGCATTTCTTCATTTTGAGAATACGTACGCCCACAATAAAGACAATAGAAGAGGGGCTGGAGAGATGGCTCAGAGGTTAAGAGCACTGACTGCTCTTCCAGAGGTCCTGAGTTCAATTCCCAGCAACCACATGATGGCTCACAACCATCTGTAATGAGATCTGGCGCCCTCTTCTGGTGTGTGGGAAGCAGAATGTTGTACACATAATAAATAAATAAAATTTAAAAAAAAAAGACAATAGAAGAGATTCTCATTTAACTAAAAGGAGACAGTGGGTAGAAAGAAATGTAACTGAGCCTGTACACATGGAAAGCTATCTCTTGGAATAAATGCCGGGGCAGCCTGCAGCCCGGAGGGAGCCTAACTCCACTCTGCAATTAGAAATACGACAAAGTAGGATTTGCTCCCTGTACTGGGCAGTGATGGTCTGAGGTGGTACTGGGCAGTGTGGTCTGAGGTGGTACTGGGCAGTGATGGTCTAAGGGTAGAACTGGGCAGTGGTGGTTTTAGGTGGTCGTCGTGGGAGTATTATCTCATGATCTTGTTCTGTGCACATTTTGATATATCAGTATTTTGTGGCTAAAAGCCCGCCTTAGGTGTGGCTGCCCTGGAGTTCCAAATGGGTGAGTGGCAGCAGACTATCTGATTATGAGCTGTCTATCTTAATTAAATTCACATGTTCATTCATTTTGCATTGATCAACTATATATTCCAAGCACTCTTCTGAGTTTGTGTCTGGGTTAATTCACTTAACCATCCTGTATTTATCTCTAATCTATATATGAAGAAATCAGGACCCAGAGTTATAGAATTTTCCAGCTAATGGACTAGGACTTTGCACCAGAGTCTTCAGTTTTTAGGAAAAAATAATGAAAAACCAAGCCTTAACTACTATCTAGTAGTAAGGAAATGGAGATTGAAGAAGAGAGCATGCTGCCACCTGTTTATTTGAAGAAAATCTACGATCTAAACACATCTTATGTGGCCAGGGTGTCTTTGTTCTTTATTTATTGCCTGCTTGCTTTGTTCTAGGCACATGAGGCAATAGGATAAAAGTTTAATAAAATAGTTTCTCTCCTTCACACATCTTGCAGCTCACAGGGGAACGTGAGCCAGTAGTCACAGTAGACGTGCCCTATCATAGTGATAGGCCCTGTTGCTGGTTGCTGTGCCAAATCCTAGGACAGTATCAGAAAGCTTTGGGATACAGGTATTTCAGGGCCTTAGAAAATGTCTGTGATGCGCACCTCTAAATCTCAGGAGGCTGAGGCAGCAGGGTGGGGAGTCTAAGGCCAGACATAGCTACATAATGAGCCGCTATCTCAAGAAGAGTGCGGAGAGAAGGAGCACTTCATCCAAATGTGACATTGAGTCTGATTTGCCCACTAGGGGGAGAAGCTGTTTCATGTCATTGCACTTGGCTGTGCTGTGGAGAGCTGGTCAGAAATGGAGATGTGGAGACTGTTGTCCGTGATTGGGTGGGACTTTGGGGTGCTGCCACTATTATGTAGTCACCCATGTCCCTTTAACCCCTTGTTTGTGTCTTGTAAGCGAGCCTGGTGAAAGCATTGGCTTGCAGATCAAAGGCAAAGTGCAGTTTCCTTTCTTTAGCTGCAGTGTGTTAAAGCCGTTTTGTGAATCCTAAATTAAATACAGGAGTTTACAATGTCTTTTCCCCTTTACCATAAGAGCTAGGTTAGATTAACATGAAGGAGTGGGATTGTGCTAGTTGAATGGCTCGGAAGGTGAAGGTGCCTACTGCTAGGCCTCATGGCCTGGGTTCAGTGCTCAGGAGCCCCACGGTGAAGGAGAAGTGGTTTCTGACCTCCATGTATGCACTGTGTGTCACACGCACACACACACACACACACACACACACACACGCACACACACACACAGCATGCCATAAAATGTACAGAACATTTTACTTTTAGAAAATGTTAATCTTGTCTTTGGAAAGCGGGCTGAGACGTTAAGAGCCTGTATTGCTCTTACAGAGGGCTGAGTTCAGTTTCTATCACCGTTGTCCCTGGTTCCTAGTCCCCTGAACTCCAGTGCCAGGCGATCCAGTGTGCTCTTCTGCCTCCACAGTCACTGTGCACACATGCAGGAATCCACCCCTGCACACATACAGAGTAAACGTTTTTTAAAGATGAGTCTTTAAGGAGATAAATAGTTGGACATTATTATTGAGGGGCTATTTTAAAACAATCTGTTGAGAGGAAAACAACTGTGTGCACACACTTTTGCATATTTTATATCTCTTTTTAAAACTATAACATTACTTTTTAAAAGATTTTTTATTTTATGTATATGAATGCTTTACATTCATGTATATATGTGTACCACATGTGTGTCTAGTGCCCAGCAAGACCAGAAAAGGGCATCAGCCCCCTGGAACTGGAGTTACAGTCATGAGCTGCCTTGTTGTGCTACTGAGCCATCTCAACGGCCCCAAACTAAACTTTTAAATTAAAATTCCGTGATTAAGTAAATGTTTAGAAGCCTCTAAAATGTAAACCCGGGGTCTGGAGAGAGACTTGGCGGTTAAAGCCCTTGCCATGAAAGCTGAAAGACTGGAGTTTGGATCCCAGAAAGAGCATAAATGTCAGGTGTGTGTGATGGCCCACCTGTGACTCCAGCCTCAGCTGTGGAGAGGGACTCCTCAGAGCAAGCTGATGAGCAAAACTACCTATGTTCGTGAGCTCTACGCTTGATGAAGAAACCTTGTGGGACAGGGACTGCTTCCTGCTCATGAATTCAAAGCCAGCCGCACAACTGACAGAGGCTGTGTTGCTCTGTCTTCTCTGCCGTAGCCAATACTCCTACTTTTCCTGTCGGATGTTGATGGTTAAGTTAGGGAGTGCTAGAAAACTGAGAATAATGCTTGGCCTTCAATAAAGTGCTTTAAAAGTGTTTGCACTTTTTTTTGGGGGGGGGGGTTTCGAGACAGGGTTTCTCTGTAGCTTTGGTGCCTGTCCTGGAACTAGCTCTCGTAGACCAGGCTGGCCTCGAACTCACAGAGATCCGCCTGCCTCTGCCTCCCGAGTGCTAGGATTAAAGGCGTGTGCCACCACCGCCCGGCAAGTGTTTGTACTTTTTTTTTTTTTTTTGTGGGGGTTGTATGAGCCGAGCTCTGGGTGTACTTCCTACAGCTCAGGGAAGCCACCGAACACGGACCAGCTCCGTTACTGTGCTTGCAGCACTGTCCGGGAAGTGTTTGCACTTTTAAGGATTTTTTTTTTTGTTGCACTTACAAGATTCAGGTATGTTAAGAGTGTTATAGAAGCCAGGCGATGGTGGTTCACATCTTTAATCCCAGCACTTGGGAAGCAGAAGCAGGCCAACCTGGTCTACAAGAGGTAGTTCCAGGACAGGCTCCAAAGCTACACAGAAACCCTGTTTAAAAAAAAAAAAAAAAAACGTTATAGAGCCAGTTGGTGTTAGCACATGCATTTAACCCTAGCACTTGGGGAGGCAGAGGCAGGTGGATCTCTGTGAATTCGAGACTAGCCTGGTCTACATAGCAAGTTCCAGGACAACTAAAGCTATACAGAGAAACCCTATCTTGAGAAACAAAAAAACAAAACAAAAGAGGATGTTACAGAGTTTTCCATTATTCTGAGGAACCCAAAAACCCATAAGTAAGAAAATTTCCTCCCATGGCTTTAATTAAATATTGGGGATTGGCTAACTCTTTTATGTATATGCTTTTTATGGTAAAAGCTGCAGCTCAAGTTAGAGTAGGACTTAAGTGAGTCTGCAATGTGCTGATTTGATCCATTCTAGTTATTAACTGCCCTGGCTGGTATGTCGTCCTACTGTCTGAGGTTACTTCTGCCTCTGCCACCAAGTCGTTTGTGGGCTGTGTGTTATGATTCCAGCAACACAGCGTGCCTGGCACTTCCAGGTTCAAGGGCCATGCATGTGCGCATAAGCGCTCAGGCAAAATACTTAGCCGCCCCAGGAGCCTTTAAAGGCCCTGCATGACTTACATGTGGCATGGTCACATCACCTACGTATGATGCAGCTGCATAAGTCCTTGTGCGCATGCGTGAGCTCCATCATCTGCGTATGATGTAGCTCCTCAACCCTCTGTGCGCATGCGGTAGGCAGCCTTTAAAAGCTGGATGCACCATCTTCAGCCCTCTCTTTCTGCACACCGACTTCCCAGTCCTGTTCACTGTTGTGTGTTGCGTGCTTTATGGTAGGTTCTCACTCGTGCCAGGTAATTTCACTGTGTAGCTGGGGTTGTTGAGGACTCAGAGGACCTTACTTACCGTGTTTACTCCGTCTCTGCGTGCTAGGAGAAACTGGAGGAATGCCTAAAGCAGCTGAAGGAGGAGAGAGTCATCCGGCTTAAGGCTGACAAGCGAGTCAGTGAGGTACGTCTTTTTCTCATATTTTGAGAGTTATTTGCTGGTTTTGTTTTTAAGTTCTAAGCTTCATATGGAAAAAAAAAAAAACAAAAACCCAAGATAGCTAAAACAGCCCAGTACAATAAAGGAACTTCTGGAGGTATCACCATCCCTCACTTCAAGCTGTTCTATAGAGCTATAGTAATAAAAAAACAGTTCAGTATTGGCATAAAAACAGTCAAGTGGATCAATGGAATTGAATCAAAGACCCTGACATAAACCCGCACACCTATGAACACCTGATTTTTGCCAAAAGCATCTTCAACAGATGGTGCTGGCATAACTGGACGTGACAGGTAGAAGAATGCACCAGATCCATATCTATTGCCCTGCACAGAACTCAACGTCCAAGTAGGTTAAATCCTCACCATAAATCCAGTTACACTGAACCTGATAGAAAAGAAAGCGGGAAGTAGCCTAGAACACATTGCAGCAGGAGACAGCCTTCTTAATACAACACCAGTAGCACAGACATTGAGATCGACATTAAATGGGACCTCCTGAAACAGAAAAGCTTCTGTAAAGTAAAAGACACGTCAGTAGATAAAATGGCAGCCTACAGAATGGGAAAAGATTTTCACCAACCAGAGGACTGATATCTATAATATAAAAAGAACTCAAGAATGTAGACTTCAAAATACCAAATAATCCCCTTAAAAAATGGGGTGAAGACTTAAAACAGAGAATTCTCAACAGAAGAATCTTGGATGGCCGAGAAGTGTTCAACATCCTTAGCTATCAGGGAAAGGCAAATCAAAATGACTCTGAGATACCATACACTTGTCAAAATGGCCAAGATAAAAACATGCTAATCATAACCTATGTTGAAGAGGATGTGGAGTAAGGTAAACACTCCTCCGCTGCTAATGGAAGTGCAAACTTGTACAGCCATTTTGAAAATCAGTATGGCGGTTTCTCCAAAAATTGGGACTCAATCTACCTCAAGACCCAACTGTTGTAGAATATTGTTTTAAGGCATGTTACTATTTTATGCTCTGAAACATTTTTTTGATGATGCAAAGATATGTTTGATTATATAAAATTCACCTGCAGTCTAGAGACTGAGTCGCCAACTAGCTGACAGGAAATTGTAGGTGGGAGTCATGTGGAGAAGGGTTTATAAGGAGGGCGAGAAAAAGCACAAGGACTTCTCGGGAGTAGTAGCTGGGTGAGCTACTACTTGGTTATTCAGCCTCTCTGGGATGCAGGATTCTACCTCAACCCTTGACTCTTGAGTTCTTTAGCAGTACAGAGATTTAGATACTTTTTCTTAGTAGCTTTGAAAGAGTTGGTGCCTGGAGGGAACAGAATTTCCTCAGGCTGCGGCTCATGCAGCCTAGATGCTGCTTGTAGTTACAGAGTTGCAGTTGCTCACTAGGATATCCATAGAGTAAAAGGCAGCAACCATTAAAAAAGAGGACAACACCCAGCGACACCACTTTTGGGCATATACCTGAAGAATGTTCAACCATGCCACAAGGACACTTGCTCAACTGTGTTCATAGCAACATTATTTGTCATAGCCAGAACCTGGAAACAGCCTAGATAGATGCCCCTCAATCGAAGAATGGATAAAGAAAATGTGGTATAGCTACACAAAGGAGTATTATAAGCAGAAAAAAAAATGTTATTATGAAATTTGCAGGGAAATGGATAGAACTAGAAAAAATTAGTGAGAAACCCAGACCCAAAAAGACAAACACAGTATATACTCACTCATATGTGGATATTAGATGTAAAACCAAGATAACCAGCCTACAATCTTCAGCCCCAGAGAAGCTCGGTAGCAAGGAGGACCCTAAGAGGTTCTCATGGATCACCCTGGGAAGGGAAATATGGGTAAACTGGGGTCTGGGAGAGTTGATTGGCAGGGATGGGAACATGAGGATGGGAAGAAGAGTGAGAGTAATAAAAGAGATACTTTGATAGAGGGGGCCATTGTGGGGTTAGGGAGAAACCTGGCTCCAGGGAAACTCCTTGGAATCCATAAGGATGGCCCCAGCTAAGACTCCTAGCATTAGCGGAGAGGGTGCCTGAACTGGCCTTCCCTGTAATCAGACTGGTAATTACCCTAATTGTCATCATGGAGCCTTCATCCAGTTCCTGGGCCGAGCTCTATGTGAAGAGAAGATGGAGGGATTGATTATGTGAGCAAGGCGGGGTCGGGGATAGGGGTCAAGATCATGACTGGGAAACCCACAGAGACAACTGAGCTGAGTTTGTAGGAGCTCATGGACTCTGAATGGACAGCTAGGGAGCTGGCATGGGACCCACCTAGACCCTCTGCATCTGGGTGACAGATGTGTAGCTTGGTCTTTCGTTGGACCCCTGGCAGTGGGACCAGGACCTGTCCCTGATGCATGAGCTGACTCTTTGGAACCTGTTCCCTATGGTAGGATGCCTTGTTCAGCCTTGACGCAGCGGGGAGGAACTTGGTCCTGCTTCAGCTTGATATGCCATGCTTTGTTGATTCCCATGGGAGGCCTGACCCCATCTGAAAGGAGATGGAGGAGGAGTGAAGGGGGGAGGGAGTGGGAGGGGAGGAAGGAAGGGAAACTGTGGTTGGTATTTAAAATAAATTTAAAAATTGATGAATTAAAAAAAATCATGGCGTGTAAAAATAATGATAATAAACTTTAATATACTTCAAAATGGTCAGGTATAATGTATTGTGAACTGAGTTGCACCATCTTAGCCTTGCATTTATTTAGTGTCATGTGAGTATATTCCAAAAAGTATACTCTAAAAAATGTAAGAAGAAGCTTGCCCCCCACTTAGACTGCCACATATGCAATGTATTTATAAGACTTAACTGTGTCTATAAGAACAGAGTTGGTGAGGCTGTCTATTTACAGTGAGTTAGGAACGCAAATAATCTAAAAATCGTAAGAGGATGGGCTTGAGATACATGGCTTTAGAGCTTGTACTTGGAAGGCGAAGGCTAGGGGATTGTGTCTGGCCAGGCTCAGTTGTTTGATTGTTTGTTTTTATAGACAAATAAAAATTATAAGTCTGAGATAGTGAAAAGGCTCCTAAGAGTGCCATGGGAAATGAAAGTCTATATCATGAGCACTGAACTACCCCATTAGAGGAATCTGTATTAAACTAACGACTTTTACAAGTAGATTTCTTTTTCTTTCCTTTTTATTTTAAACTACAAGTGAGTGTAAGGAAGACTCTTCAAAATGTATGTTTTATAGGACACATGTTTATTTTTAAGTATTGAGCACTGTGTGATAATAGGCAAGGGTACACCAACAACATTTTGCCTTTCTGAGAAATGCCAGGGTCGGGTCTGATGTGAGGTTGCATGAGTAGATGAAGAAAGCAAGAAGCCTTAGAGAATTGCTCAAGAAAGTGCAGAGTAGTAGCTGTACATTGAAGACTTCGTGTTTTTTAACATTTCTCTATTTACTATGCATACAGTGGTCTGTCTGCATGTATGTCCATAGGTCGGAAGAGCGCATCGGAACTCATTACAGATGGTTGTGAGCCACCATATGGTTGCTCAGGACCTCTGGAAGAACAGTCAGTGCTGTTAACTCCTGAGCCATCTCTCCAGCCCTCATTAAAGACTTTAACATAAGCACAGTAAATGTGCTTAGGGGGCTGGCAAGATGGCTCAGTGGGTAAAGGCACTTGCCTCCAAGCCCAACAACCTGAGTGTAATGTCTAGTCCCTACACGATGGAAGGAGAGAAGCAACTCTCAAGAGTTTTCTTCTTGACTTCCACATGTATACTGTGGCACATCTGCATGCCTATGCGTGAACACATATACATACATGTAGAAACATTGTTTAGCTTGTGTCTTGGTTAGGGTTTATTGCTGTGAAGAGACACTGTGATCATGGCAACTTTTATAAAGGAAAACATTTAATTGGGGCTGGCTTACAGTTTCAGAGGTTTAGTCCATTATTGTCATGGTGGGAAGCGTGACAGCGTGCAGGTAGATGTGGTACTGGAGAAGGAGCTGGGAGAGCTACATCTTGATCTACAGGCAACAGGAAGCAACTGTGACACTGGGCGTAGCTTGAGCACAGAAAACCTTAAAGCTCACCCTCACAGTGACACACTTACCTAACAAGGCCACACTTCCTAGTAGAACCACTCCCTATGGGGGCCATTTTCTTTCAAACCACCACAGCTTGTTAAAATCAATCCTTAATGAATTAATTATAGAAGGATCATAATTTTGCTTGATCAGACTGTTGTATTTTCTAATGAAAGGTGGCCCTTAGGTGACTGTTTCTCTGATACAGAATGATCCAGTCTGAATTTAAGCAGTTGGGAGTTTGACTGTTGGAAAGTTACCAGAAAGACAGTAAGTTTATTTTCATCTACTTGTTATATAGGAAATGTCAACAGGTGTCTCCAGGTGAAGGTTACTGTGTCATGATTATTGTCTTCATTGAGGGTTAGATTAATGATCGGTTAATTACATTGCTAAATGTTTTTGTTTAGGTGCTGAAAAGTTTTCTGTAGATGACTGAGAGAAATAACACTGCATTCTCAACCTTGTTTCGTAGCTAGAACATGAAAATGCCCAGCTAAGAAATATAAATTTCTCCTTGTCTGAAGCCCTTCATGCACAGTCGTTGACAAACATGATCCTGGATGATGAAGGCGTCTTGGGCAGCATTGAGAATTCTTTTCAGAAGTTTCACGCTTTCCTGGACCTCCTTAAAGATGCTGGGTATATCTGTAGGGTGGGCATTCTTTCTTCAGTGGTTTTAATGGTAGCTTGCTAAGGAACTCGGCATTTCTTAGCTTCAATGACACATGTTACTATGTGTTTATCAACAATATGTTTGATTTGTTTTTTAATAGAGAATTTGTTTTAAAAGAAATACAAAGTGATAAACTTTCTCATTAGAAATCCATCATAAAGAGGTATTGAAGAGTAATTGGTCTTGATGAAGACTAAATTAATATCATTGGGCATATGAATTCTATAATTTTGTCTGCTATAAATATACCCCTTGACATGGTCAAAAAAAAAAAAGACTAAGTTAAGGATTTTTTTTTTTTGGTTTTTCCAGACAGGGTTTCTCTATAGCTTTGGTGCCCGTCCTGGAACTAGCTCTTGTAGACCAGGCTGACCTCGAACTCCCAGAGATCCACCTGCCTCTGCCTCCCAAGTACTGGGATTAAAGGCGTGCACCCCCCCCCCCCCCGCTAAGGATAATTTTTATTAAAAGTATTTAGAATATATAGATTTCTTGCCTTTTATTCATTTTGCTTGTTAAGTAAGTTTGAGTCAAGTTTTTTTTTTCCTTTAAGATTTATTTATTATGTGTACAGTGTTTTATCTGCACATATGCCTGAAGGCCAGAAGAGGGCACCAGGTCTTATTATAGATGGCTGTGAGTCACCATGTGGTTGCTGGGAATTGAACTCAGGACCTCTGGAAGAGCAGCCAGTGCTCTTAACCTCTGAGCCATCTCTCCAGCCTGAGTCAAGTTGTTCTTGTCCCTAGGCTTTGGGATGGTAGTTAATCTCCAGGGGCAGTGGTTCTCACCTGAGAATAGGAGGGTCAAAGGAAGATGCCACTCAGGCACCTGTGTGGTGGAGGAAGGAGGATCAAGAGTTCAGAGTAACCCTTAACTACATAAACATTTGAGTCCGGCTTGTGCTTTATGAGTCTCAAAATCAAATCAAAAAGAAAGCTGAAGATAGTTGATGGAGCAGTGTTTTAGGGGAGTAGGCCAGGGCTAGGAAAGAGGGTCACATACATGGAGATGGTAGAGGTTGAAGCTACTGACACTGTTTAAAATGAAGGAATGATGGTTGCTATGAAAATCAAGTGAAATTAATGTGTTGTTGAGGTGAATAGGAGTGCTAAGAGCGTTGGATGATCTGATCTAGTGGTCTCAGCATGAGCAAAAGGCGGCAGTTGGCCTGGGGCTGTTGTCTGAAGTAGGTTCTTGGCTTCTGAAGTTTTAAATCTTGGTGTTCATTTATACATGTATTTCATGCTTGCAGGTGTGGGTGAATTTCGTTGTTCCTAAGTGATTGCCTTTTCCTCCTTTCTTCCTCTCTGCAGACTTGGACAGCTTGCCACTATGGCTGGTATAGATCAGTCCGATTTCCACCTAATAGGTCGTCCTCAGATGAATTCTACCGTTAGTGCAGCTGTGGAAGACCAGAGAGCCCTGGAGGAAGAAAAGCTAGACCTGAAACAGACTCCTGGGGGACAGGTGCAGAATATCCAAGTAAGTGGACCCACAGACCTTGGCTCAAGTCATTAGCAAGAGTTCCCCAGGGCAGAGAAAGGAATGATGGTCTGTCTCTCTAGTGGAGTTAAGTTTGTGTCCATTTCCTGAAATTGCATCACTGTCAATTAAAAAATGGGGCCAGGCATGGTGGCGCATACTTTTTATCCCAGCTCTTGGGAGTTAGGGACAGGCAGGTGCCTGTGAGTTTGGGGCCAGCCTGGTCTACATAGTGAATTTCAGATCAGCCAAGGCTACATGATGAAACCTTATCTCAAAATTTTAAAAAAAAAGGGACAAAACTGGAAGGTTTTTGATAATTTGTACTTAGAATAAGTTATCTTTAGTAAAGAAAGAAATCAAAGCGTAAAATAATAGAGATTAAAGTTTTTTAAATTTCTGTTATATTCATGTCTCGTCTAGGTCTCTATCTGTATGCAGTCAGCTTACAATGAAGGGACACTGATGAAGGTACAGGTACCGGTGCAGAGAGCTCTAAACAGTGATCTAGACAGACCTAGCAAGCAGTCTCTCACAGTTGCTCGGTTACTGGATGGGGTGGGCTGGCCATCACAGGACCTCTGATGTGTTTTTACCACGAGCCCCATTAACCAGTCTAAGACTCATCTGAGGAGCTGCTGGCTTGAGAACTCCGTCATGTCACACATTGGATACTTCTCACATATACATAGAGGCTAGAAACTTGGTTTTTGTTTTTTAAATGTGGAAAATGGAGGGTAATGATATAAAGCACAAAATTCTAAAAATACTGCACAGCTAACTCTGGAGGGGTGTGTGTGTGTGTGAGTTTTGAGTTGCCAGTCACATGGCTTTGTATAATTAGGAAAATGAATGACCATAAAATCTTCTGAGTGGTAGGCTGACTGCTGAATAAGATCACAATTACAGGACCAGACAGGTAGCCTGGCTTACGAGAGCTGCTGCTCATCCGTAGGACTTGAGTAGACTCGTCAGCATCCATGTTGGGTGGCTCCCCAGCACCTGTAACTATAGCACCTTGGGAACCTCTGCAGTCATGTATGCGTCACACACATACATATAACAACATGAGAGCCTCTGCAGTCATGTACACGTCACACACATACACACCCCTAACTGACAATAATAAAAAGTAAATCTGGAAAGCTCAGAACAGCGAAGTTTCCAGCTCTTTAGCGGCTCACTTTGTTCATTCAAGCTTTGTTTCCCCTGCAGTTTCAGAAGATTAGAAGTGATGCTAGGATTCCTTTGCCTCTTGACGCCTTCCAAGTTCCTGTTTCTGCACGAGAGGCAGCGGTGGCCTCCAGAGACAGCCTAGGAGTCCCAGCCCCTGAGCAACTGGAGGGCCCTGCAGCAGGCCTTGCTGCTAGAACAGGCTCTCCTTTAGCAGATGGCACCTCTGGAAGCGGGAGTCAAAGGGAAGAAGTTGTGTCGTCTAGACACAGCAGATCTTCAGAGAAAGGCAGTGTGGCGAGCAAGCGCTCCACTGAGAAACACTCTGGGAAGGACCAGCTTTCTATCCCTGACTCCCCTGTGAACTCACAAAGCAAAGGAACCGGGGACAAAAGGTCTTTGCTTAATGAGCCGACTAAAAGTGAATCTTTGAAAAAACACGTTTCTGTCAAGAAGGAAAACAGAATAGTGACTGTCTCATCCAAGACAATCAGAAGTAAATCCAATCCTCTAGAACATTCTGAGAGTGATACTGTTGGGTCTGATTTTGAATTTCAGGAAAGCGTCCATTCATCGGCACACCTGACGTAGGTCTAACCTTTGAAATTATGATTTTACCTTCAAATTTTAATAAATTTTCTTACGTTTTTACTATAATGTGCGATACCTTAAAATACAGAGTTGGAACCACTATAAGGCAATTTATCTATGCTATTATTTAAAATCCATATTTTTCTTTTCCCTCACATAATTCATTTGGCACATAGTTATGGAAGGCCTAGTTTATAAGACACTTTCTGGGTGTGGTGGCTCCCAGCGATAAGATTTTACCTTCATGGAGATGCTACTGTGTGGAGGATAAAACCCCAAATCCCCCCTAAATCCTGCTGCTAGAAAGGGACAAGGCTGGTTTAGCTCATGGTTGCAGCATTTGGTTAAGTGTAGAAGCAGAAGTCACATGCTTCTACAGAACCTACTTCCATATCCTAACTCCTAAGCAGAGCATCAGGCGTCTTTCTAGGTCCTTCACTATGGCTAAGTTTTAGTAAGGGTTTGCCAGGCCTTTTTATAAATGAGTTGGAGGAAGCGGCCCGTGAGCAGCCCGGGGTTGTAACAGCTTGGAAGGAGCTGGTCCAGTTGAAGTTTGGACTGGGTCCAGTGCCCTGAATCATTGAATTATCCTGTCTCCCAGCTATGAACAGGATAGCACAAGGGAGATGCCAAAGAAAAGCCACTGGGGGGGGGGGGGGCTGGAGAGATGGCTCAGCGGTTAAGAGCACTGATTGTTCTTCCAGAGGACCCGGGTTCAATTCCCAGCACCCACATGGCAGCTCACAACTGTCTGAAAATGCAGTTCCACAAGATCTGTCACCTTCACACCAATGTACATAAAATAAAGTTAAATAAATCATTTAAAAAAAAAAAGAAAAGCCACTGGGCACCAACAGTGCTGGAGCAGGGCTATCAGAGGCACATTTGTCCCCTCCCCCATCTGGGCAGAGGACATAAGAGCATGAACTGACTTTTAGGCTAATGTCCTGCCTGGCAAAACACAGCCTCTACTAGAGCCAGGCTACGTCAGCGGTGAGATGTGAGAAAAGCTAGGGCATTCATTCTCTTGTAGACTGCCCTGCCCGATCGATCGTTAAGGAGGCTGTGGATGGAGTATCACAGGGACACAGGAAAACTGCCCAAGACATCATCTCAGCCCTTCAACAGAAGGGAAGACATGCAGGAGTCTTATACAGTATCATAGTGTTCAGTTTGTGGGGGAGGGAGGCCGTCTAAAGAGAATAAAGGTTGTCTTCATCTAAGAAGTGGCCACGGCACATCCTCCGTGGAGTTCTTACCCGCTGGTTAGAGTCTGGTGACTAAGGAAATGAAGAGAGGAGACCCCTGAGACGGGAGCAGCACACACTGGTACTGAGCCAACTACAGACACAAGTTTTCACCCACTGAAGCTATACGGGCAGAGGCCGGGAGACCACAGAAGATCTTAGCACATGGGGGTAGGAAAAGGGAGCAGAAAGCCAAAATTACATTAGGGGTTCCATTTTTATTTTTAGCTTTTTGGTGCATGAGATTTCAGGATTGAGGCCTCAAATGCCCAGGTTTACATTTTAAAAACCTGTGGACTATGTATTAAAGTGCAGGTGAGTTTTCTTTACTTTTCTTTAATCCCGAGGGCTGGAATGAAAGGCATGTGCTGCACTACCCAGCTATGTTTTTTTTTATTGTTGTTTTTTGATAATTGGGGTTTTCATTGTTTTGTTATTTAGTGTGGTGTGTGTGTGGTGTGTGTGGTGTGGTGTGTGTGTGGTGTGGTGTGTGTGTGGTGTGTGTGTGTGTGTGGTGTGTGTGTTGTGTGTGTGTGGTGTGTGTGTGTGGTCTGTGTGTGGTGTGTGTGTGTGGTGTTTGTGGTGTGTGTGGTGTGTGTGGTGTGGTGTGTGTGTGTGGTGTTTGTGGTGTGTGTGGTGTGGTGTGTGTGTGTGGTGTGTGTGTGGTGTGTGTGTGTGGTGTGGTGTGTGTGTGTGGTGTGTGTGTGTGGTGTGTGTGGTGTGGTGTGGTATGGTGTGTGTGTGTGGTGTGGTGTGGTATGGTGTGTGTGTGTGGTGTGTGTGTGTGTGTGTGTATAACATGGGCTATGGAATGAAGCCGGGGCTTGGCCACACTAGATCATCAGCATCCCTGAGCTGTGTCTCATAGCCCTCTCCTGTATTGGCGTAAATGAATGCAATGCAGATATTAAAGAATATTTTTTAACAATCTTTTTATTTATTTATTTATTAAATAAAGAATATTTACCACTTTAATGATAAACTTACAGAACCGAAGTTCCCGCATAGCACAGGAGGTAGGAAGGAAAAGGGGAGGGCGCAGCCTCGCTCGATTTATCCGTCCACAAACTCCGCCCCCTAAAGGGGCTGACTTAACCCTACATTCTCCTACCCTCACCCTGCTCTAATTAGAAGTATATGCCAGCCTGTAATTTGCTTTTGCTTTTCACTTTTTGTTGGTGGAGAGAGATTTTTAGATGTGTTTATTTTGTTTCATATGTTTGAATGTTTTGCCTGCACACATTTCTTTAGAGAGGCTTTCGTGGGTTGTTAAATAGAATGTGTACTCTTTGGTGTTTGGGTAGAGTATTCTGTAGATGTCTGTTATATCCATTTGATGTCTGGTGTTAATTAATTTTGATGTTTCTGTTTGCTTTTTGTGTGGATGACTTGCCTATTGGAGAGAGTGGGGCATTTATTGGCTATTGTTGGGTTGGTGTTAGTCTGTGCCTTAATTCCAGAAGTATGCTTTTTATGAAATTGTGTGCATCAGAGTTTTGTGCATAAATGTTCAGGATAATAATTTTTCTTGATTAATTGTTCCCTTGATTAGAATAAAATGCCCCCTCTCTCTTACTTTTATTCTAAAGTCTGTATTTGTTGGATGGTAGGCTAGCAACAAGCTGTTCTGCTGGCAGGCTGTTCAACCATGAGGAAAGCCAGTAGGGAAGCTGTGCAAGCCGGTGCACCACCGTGGAATGGCTCTGAATGTACAATTAGAATGTGCGGAGATAGCAGAGCCCGGTTTGTAGTAGCTATAAGAAATATCTAGGGGAAACACTGTGAAATCAGGAAGGTTTATTACAATGTTTAAGTGACAGATATTAAAGAATTAGTGATAGTTCTGCAGATAATATGGTCATTTTCAGTCACTGTTAGAAGTATTCGTTGATATATATATTTTCCGAAATAGGGTTTCTCTGTAGCTTTGGAGCCTGTCCTGGAACTCTCCCTTGAATTTGCAGAGATTCTCCTGCCTCTGCTTCCCAAGTCCTGGGATTAAAGGCGTGCACTACCACCACCCAGCTGATAATTTTTTATATGGACAATTTGGCAGTTATGCAGTATTTAAAATGTGTCTTCCTTGTTCTAACTGTAGCCATGCAGCATAAAGAGATAGTCATGCAAATGTCCAAGGAGCCGGGTGGGAGAGTGTATGCAGAAGCATTCTTAAAACTTGGGAAACATAATGGCACATGAATGTAGGAACTGTTGAACCAGTGAACACCAGCCTCTGCCGTGTAATATTCTGCAGCACGTAAAACATGGTATAAAAATGTCCCTAAACACACCGAACTGACGGCACCATAGTCAACCATATCCTTTGGCTTGCGCTCATGTGGTTCAAGCCTGTTTACATCTGTCTACTGTGTATACTTTTGTCTGTGAGCCCAGAAAATGGCAACAAAATATCCAGGGGTTTCTTTGGCCAAAGGCAGATGTGTTAAGGGGTGGGAATGACAGGTGACTTTACATTTGACTCACTTAGGGTTACTTGATTTTTTTTTTTAAATAAGCGTGTTTTTATGTGACAGGTAAATCTGTAATTCCCTCCCCCCCAGACAATTTGCAAAATGCAAATGAATAATGACCTGTTATCCTTGATTCCGTGCGTCCACCCTTTCTTTCTGTTTCATTGAATTCCTTATCTACATGAACGTAAAAGAGTTTAAAACCTTTAAGAAGGGGGCTGGAGAGATGGCTCAGAGGTTAAGAGCACTGACTGCTCTTCCAGAGGTCCTGAGTTCAATTCTCAGCAACCACATGGTGGCTCACAGCCATCTATAATGAGATCTGGTGCCCTCTTCTGGCCTGCAGGCATACATGGAAGGAATGTTGTATACATAATAAATAAATAAATCTTTAAAAAAAAAAAAACCTTTAAGAACAACCAGGTTGTGATCCCAGCATTCAAGGGTCAGAGAGGCAGGGGGATGACTGAGTTCAAGGCCAGCCTGGTCTACTGAGTGAGTTCCAAACAGCCAGGGCTACAGAGGAAGAAACCTCATCATAAACAACAACAACAAAACCCTCTAAGAACTTGGGGTCCACAGTGTTGATGTATTTTCAGTCAAAAAATAATGCTTTCTGTGGTGAAAGAAAGGAGATGAAGGCTGGGACTGTAGCTCTGTGGAGCGCTTGCCTGTGTTGAAACCCTGCCTTTGCTCCCGCCCCACCTGCCTGTGCACACAGGAATGGAAAATTCCATCAAGCAAGGCTGTGCATCCCATGACTCACACAGATAGGGGCTGTTCTAGTTTGTGTCCACGGCTTACTGTTTCACAATCTGCCACAGGTCACATCCTGCTGTTTGAAGAGTTTACTCTCTGGACCCTGACAAAGCTGTTTCTCGAGCACAACTCGGTTCCATTTTGTGAGCAAAAGGCATTGCCACATGGTTGTCTCGCTTCCGGAGCCTTGCTCTCTTGAGCTCTGTGTTTTTCAACAGGCCATTTTCATTAAAGTCTCCCAAAAAATTCTCTTGTAGACTAAAAGCTTTCAAAGTGACACACGTTTCTGAGCGCTTTCAAATTCTGTTTGGACAAAATGAAGAAGCAGAAGACTGTGGTGGAGGACACTCACCAGGCATGCCCCATCCCCAACAGGCACTGATTGCCTGGGAGGGAAAGCCTCTGATGAAGGCTCATTTCTAAGTACAGAATGTAAATTTCAAACCGGTGTAAACTTACAAAAAGAAACATGTACTTTAGAAATAGATAAGGCCCCCTCCTCCTGGATGGCATAATCATTAACTTTGTTCAGGGAGGCCTGCGGAGATGGAGTGTTTGTTCAGCGTTTCAGAAAGATAGTCCTCACAATCCCGGGCGTTCATGGAAGGCATTAATCTCTTTAAAAACAAAACAAAGCAAACACTTCTATGACAGCTTAGCAATAGATCATCCTAGCTGAGGATCTGAAATGATAAAATCTGAGTAGGGCCTGAAAATATTAAAAATCAGTTTGCCTACCAGTGAGCTCTGATACCTTTGCCAAAGTTCTCTGTCCCCAACTCTCCCGGAGATGTCCTGTGTCCTTGAACAACAGACAGGAGAGACCTCACTAATGTCCTGTCTCACTAACCTGTGAGGGGAAAGTGTTCTCTTGCTTTTGAAGAAAGAATGAAGTAGAACAGGGCTTTTAGGAAGTTTCAGGGAAGTAACAGAGGCAAAAGCAGGATTTTCTTCCCGCTTTCTTTCTTCCCAGTGGGCCTTTTGCACTTTCTTATCCACAGTGTTTATTTCCCAGTAACGGAGCTGCGATCGGAGGCCCAGGCTGTGAGTGACACCCTAGCCTCAGCTGCTGCTTCTGACCCAGGGGCTAGAACGGCCCACCCGGGAAGTCTGTTGTTGAGTAGATAGACACTTGGGCTCTCCTTCTCCCCGAAGTAGTAGTAGGTATACTGGGGATGCTTTACTAGGGGCTGACATTTAGACTTTTTATGTTTAACAGGAACTTCAGGTCTAAGTCCCTCATCTGCCTATGATATTTCAATGCCTACCAAGTGACCGAGTTAGTTCTTTCCACAAACCTGAGACAAGTTGTTCTATAATTTACAAAGATCCTGAGCATTTACTGTCTTTTTATTTCAATGCTTGGTCAGCTTGAGAGCCATACTTTTTCTATAAAATAAAAATATTCTTCTCTAAGCTCCCACACCCTTGTAGGTTTTCTGCCTGCCCCTCTTCCTTTCCCCATCCCCCCCACCCCCAATAGGTTTCTACGCTGATGCAGTAAGCCAGACCAAGCTAAACTGAAAAAGTATACCAGCAGGTTTACTTAAGCAAAGCAACTCCAGGCTGGTTCTCTACTCCCAGAGATTGAGGCCAGAGAAGCTGCACCCACAAACAATAGCAGGGAGATTTTATAGGTTGTAGGTGAGTGGTGATGACGTGTCTGCCACAGGCTGGCTTTGTGCTCAAGTATGGTCAAAAACTGAGCACTTTACCCGGGTGATGGTGCCGCATGTTTTTAATCCCAGCACTTGGGAGGCAGAGGCAGGCGGATCTCTGGGAGTTCCAGGCCAACCTGGTCTACAAGAGCTAGTTCCAGGACAGGTGCCCAAGCTACAGAGAAACCCTGTCTTGAAAAACAAAAACAAAAACAAAAAGCTGAGCACTTTAGGTGGGAGCTGGGCAGCTGGCAGCTTCAGGGGAGGAAGCAGTAGCCACCAAGAATATGCAACTGGTGTTTTTGGCGCCTTTCCTTTCTTCGGAGGCCAAGTGGGTGCGGTTTGGAGAGAAAAACAGGAATGGGGCTTTCTGGATTACGGAAGGGTGAGCTGGAGGCTCCAACCAAACAGAAGCCTAAAATATTAGCTATGAGGAAAGCTGAGGCGGGATGGCCACTGTAATGAGCATGGAAACAGATTCCCCTGAATGAATAAATAAAGGGAAATCTGTAGTGTAGATAGAGCAGGAAATTTATAGAATAAGAATGAATGCAACTTGGTGTAGTGTAAAAGCTTCTTCTTGTGTGTGGTGTGGAAAATTACTAAGGTGAAAGATTAAGAGAACATTTTGTCCACTTGAAGGCTGCCACACCCATCTGGCCCTGCCAGATTGGGGGGGGGGGCTGCACCCAGCAGCCGTGGTAACGAAGTAATCTTGCCACATGAGATGGACCCCCACCCACCCTTCTGTGGCCAGTTGATACTGATAACCTAGGACATCTGGTTATCAGAAGGATCAAACGAGAGGCAGTTTCAAACTGGCATAAAAAGAGAGGGCAGAAGCGGGGCAGTCATCTCACTTCTTATGATGGCCCGAGGACCAGAGTCTCGTAGAGAGAGATCCTCCAAGCCTGCCTCCTGAAAAGCAGAAATATTTAATGCCCTATATAAACATTTAATGCTTTGCCATCCTGAGAGCAGAGCTTCACCTCCTGATTTGAGAAGCAGACAGAACGCTTTGCCATCTCGAGAGCAGAGAACTAAAAGCCTTGTCTCCTGAGACTCGGTCACCCGAAAAGCAGAGTCCAAAGGCCCTGAATTCCGAGATAGACTAGCACCAGGCCACAGACTACGCGGTCAAGAATTGATCCAGCACCCGATACCAGCCTGGAACAGGACATTGAAACCTTATCTCCCGAACCCAGACTAAGGGGTCGAGAGTTGAGCCTCACTGTCAAGACCCCAGTGCTGTCAGGTGTCCAGCCTGAAGAAATCCAAAAAATCCTTTTTAAGCTGAAGAATACCAGGTCGTATGATGCTATTCAATACGTGTATGAGATGTCAAGAGAAGTGCATAGATGTGTCAATATATATGTTTAGTGTGTGAAATGTTAAGAGATATCTAATGGATAATTGATAAGATAAGGAAATGTTAATGGATAAGTTGAATTAAGGTTAAGAAGTGTTTTATAGGTAATGGATAAGTTGTATTAAGGTTAAGAAGTGTTTTATAGATAAGTGATAAGTCAAAATTAAGGTTATGAATTGGTTTTACCTATTAGGATTAGTAGGGTTAATAATTGTGATATTGAATTGCCTGTGTGTTGCCCATCGTCAATCCCCCATGCCTATTAAGATTGTAAACCCCATGGATACACTGGATATCGAAGTTGTTAGTAAAGAATCATTATAAAGACAATTCTCTTGCTTGGTCTGGTTACTCATCACTCTCTGGGGAGAAGGGCACAGGGTCCTCATAGCCATACTTGCAAAAGAACTTGGAGCTGAAGCCCCCCAGCTTGTAACATCAGCCAACCTAGCTTATGTTTCAGTGAGAGATCCTGCCTCAAAGAAGAAGAAACTCCTAGTCCTTCTATGACATCCCGATGCATAGACTATGGGCATATATCCCGCATATACTGAAAGACCCGGATAAATCCAGACCCCTCTAGCAGAAAGAAAAGAGCCAAAAATCTAGCAGGGAGAGAAGAGCCAAAAATCTAGGTTAGCCAGTTCAGTGACTCTGTTCCAGGAACTAGCTGACCATAAAGTTAGATTATAATCTTGAGAATAATCTTGAGAAATGGGGAGTTACCCCTTTGTGATTATCACTGGTATTTTTGGAATTTTCCAATGATTCCTTCCCTACCCCCTTTGGACTGTTGTTTCTTCCCCTAAATACCCCCTCTCCCAGCTACTCGGGGTCGAACTCCTCTGCCCCTGTGTGGGAAATGAGTTTTGGCCCCAGCGCTCTGGTTCCTGTCAATAAACTTCGTGTGATTGCAGCAAGGACGGTCTCTTGTGAGTTCATGGGGAGTCGCGTTTTCCCGAGACTTGAGTGAGAGTCTCCCCACTCCGGGGTTCTTTCAGTACCACTCACATATACATCATACATCACACACACACACACACACACACACACACACACAAATAAAATAAAGTTAATCAATTAACTAAAAGTTTCTTCTCCAGCCCACCATCCCATTTCCCCTGTCTCTCTAAGAGAGAAATTCCGTGCCTCCGGCCTAGCCTGGAGAGTATCAGCCTCGCGGGTGCTTTTCCTTCTGAATGATGTAGTGGTTCTGTAGGCTTAAGCCTCCCATCGAGAAACACTCAGGCAACAGAGGAACTGCTTCGTTTCTTCAGAGACTTCATAATCACACGTAGGAGGAACCAGGGTGATTCCTAGGAGTCTTATCTTCAGATAGGTAAAGAGACACCTCTTAGAGGGCTTTAGTTTGGTTTTAAGGGGCCAGCAGCTTAGAGGAGAGTCAATGAATAGCAAGACAGGCTGTAGTCAAAATGAGACGACTGTTGACTGCCTCACAGCAGGGGGTTGCTTCCAGCTCCTTCCATAAACAGGAACCCTCGGGGTGTCACGATCCACCACCACTGCCAAGCTTTAACCAACTCAAAGAGCATGGGCAGGAAATTGATGTAGACTTTAATTTCCTATTTATTATTATTTTTATTTGTATGGGCATTTAAGTCTATGCACAATATATGTGTCTTCTACCAGCAGAAGCCTAAGGAGAGTATTAGATACGTTGGAACTGGTGTTATAAGCAGTTGTGAGGTACAGTACAGGTGCGGGTACTGGGAATCGAACCTGGGTCCTCAGCAAGAGCAGTTAGTGTTCTTTTTTTTTAAAAAAAGGTTTATTTATTTATTTATTTATTTATTATGTATACAGTGTTCTGTCTGTCTGTGTGCCTACAGGCCAGAAGAGGGCACCAGATCTCACTATAGATGGCTGTGAGCCACCTTGTGGTTGCTGGGAATTGAACTCAGGACCTCTGGAAGAGCAGCCAGTGCTCTTAACCTCAGAGCCATCTCTCCAGCCTGCAGTTAGTATTCTTAACTACTCTCTCTCTCTCAAGTTCCTAGATTTTACTTTCTTCACCTCAGTCTCCAAGCTACAGGGCATTTTAATGATTTTAATAATTCCTGGAGAGGGGCTGGAGAGATGGCTCAGAGGTTAAGAGCACTGACTGCTCTTCCAGAGGTCCTGAGTTCAGTTCCCAGCAACCACATGGTGGCTCGCAGCCATCTATAATGAAATTTGGTGCCCTCTTCTGGCATGCAAGCATACATAGAAGGAATGTTGTATACATAATAAATAAATAAATCTTTAAAAAAAAATTCCTGGAGAATGCAATAAGGTATGTGATATTTCATTTGCTCAAATAGGGCAATATGATGTTGCTGGCATGTATTAGTTGGAGAAGTTTTATGCCTTCATCCAAGTGGTTTGCATAATCTCTGGGGAGCTTGGTGGACTGCTCTACTCAGGAAAATTTAGGGTGGCACACTGATTTGGGGGAAGAGCTTTTAAATTAGTGCAGGAATAGCCGTGAGTAAATTCCACTCATGCTCTCTTCAGAGCCACTTCAGAGCCTGGAGAATCTGGTCACTGACTTCACGAGGATGCCTGAAGGAATGGGTATGGGGAGCAGCCTCTCAGAGGACTGTCTCACACAGCCAGCATCAATTTGCACGTGAGTGTCTGCTTCCGCAGGTTTGGGGAGCTAAGTTTCCCCTCTTCTTTGCAGGCTACAGTTTTGCCTCCCCCGATGGGGTGATTCATCCAGCCTGGTGTAGGAGAGGCAAAGGTCTTAAGCTTAAGGCCTCTCCACTTCTGGATTTTGCCTATCTCCGGGCCGCCTACAGTCTTTCTCCTTTGGCCTTTTTCCTCTAGCAGATTCACCAATGCTTTTTCTGCCTCCGTTGCAAGGCAGGGTGTGGCAGATCTGCCGTTGCCCCCTGAGGCGACTCTACTTTGTTGGGGTAGAAAGGGAAGACTATTTGGATGTGGTTTCCAGTTTAGTTGACAATCTACCTTCAAAGTGCAGAGGTGAGGCAGGATCTGGAATCCTGCTGAGATACAGGGTGACTCCAGATAACGATGCACTGCACAGTCCAGTCAAAATTCATCCAAATATAAAAAATAAATAAGGGCAGAAAGAGGAGCAGAGGCTAATATTCCACTTCTATAGGTGCTTATTATACTTCTGAGGATAAGTTTCATTTATGTTCAAAACCTTGGAGGGAAAAGAGTAGGCTTCATTAGTATTGTAAAAACCCAACACAGATGGCCTTCCTTAAATATTGAGGAACACAGCAATTCCACTGCCATATTGTTGCCCTGTCAAACACAAAGTCCAAAGAGATGGACTTTGGCAGTTCCAGTCAAAAATTCTGAGGAAATGGTCTCACATCCATTAAGACAATTGCTGTCAAAAGCAGCAAATCATGCTGGCCCGGTAGCGCAGTCTATAATTCCAGCTTCTCAGGAGGCTGAGGTAGGAGGATAGCAAACTGGACACTAGCCTAGACTATGGAGTGAATTCAAAGCCGGCCTTGGTAACTCAGTGAGACCTTGTATCCAAGTACAGAAGTTAAGACGAGGGCTGGGGATGTCGTTCAACAGTAGGACACTTGTGTCAATGAGTTAAATCAGAACCATCATATGATCTGTCCTCCACCTCTGAATATCCAAAAGAATTGAAATCGAGGCCTTGGAGTTTGGTGCTCCCCTTTCTCTGTGTCCTGGCCTGTGGGGGTGCAAGGATGCCGCCTCACATTCCTGCTGCCATGGCTTTACCAGGATAGGCAGCAGCTCCCCGGCAACACAGAAGCCACTGGAGCTGTGGAGAGGGGGCCAGTCTGCATCTCAAGCTGCTGGTGTCACTAGCACAGTGTGGCGTAGTCATGTCTGCAATCCAAGTACTAGGGAGGTAGAAGCAAGAGGTTCAGAAGGTCCAAGTCATCCTTGGCTAATTAGCAAATCTGAGGCCACTTGGATTATGAGACCCTTTAAAAAAAAAAAAGACATATCTCAAGATCTCAAGATGCATGCTGTATGTAACAGTTAATAGAGGCTTGCTCCAAGATTCCAGAAAGCCACAAAGACCAGGAAATGTAGCACAGACACAGATTCCTTGCAGGGAGCCCCTCAGAGGCCATTGCTGCATTGCTGCGTTACTGCATGAAGCTGTGAAGGTGACGCCAGAGTTGCAGCAGAGATCTCAAGAATGTGGAACATGGAACCTCTTCCAAGGAAAGATGCGGGCACTGAGAACTTTGTGGGCTGCAGACAATAGGACTAGAGGGGGTGGGGATGCTGGATCTGTTGGAGGACCGATGATGCTGAGAGTCTCAGATGCTGGACTTGGAACTATATAATCTGGTGTCTGCTCTGCTGAGAGTCTCAAATGCTGGACTTGGACTGGAGGTGTGGGGATGCCGGATCTGTTGGAGGACCGATGATGCTGAGAGTCTCAGATGCTGGACTCGGAACTGTACAGTCTGGTGTCTGCTCTGTGGAGCAATGTTTCTTTAGTCGTATTTTTCTTTGCTGTGTTCCCATGATTCCACTTTGGAATAAGGTTACTCTGTGCTATTGTATTTTGAAAATATTTAATTTTTTTTACAGATTTCTCTCTTTTTACTTTGGGTATGGATGCTATGCCTACACACAAGTCTGTGTACCGCATGCACGCAGTGCCCATGGAGGCCAGAATATAGCACAGGTTACAGACAGTTGTTTGTCCTGCGAGTGCTGGCAAACAGAACCATTTCTGTAGTTTCATTACAAAAGGGGAGGTGAAGTGTTTATTCTTTTTGAGTTTTTCAAGCCAGAAAAGTAAAACCGATAAATAAATCTCAGATGTTCAATCTGAGGTGACAGAATGGAAAGTGCAGAGATGATTTTGAGAGATAATTCTCAAACCTTTATTTATTTAGTGTGTGTGGATGGGGAAGACTGGGTGCTGCAGGGCTCATGTAGGGATCAGAGAGCAACCTGCACTAGCTGGTTTTCTCCTTCCATGTTGTGGGTTGTGGAGACAATACTTAGGTTGTCAGGCTCTGAGGCAAATGCCTTTACCCTCTGGGCCACCTCACCCCTCCTTTATTTATTTATTTATTTATTTATTTATTTATTTATATTTGAGACGGGGTCTCACGTAGTTCCAGCAGCCCTGGTCTTAAATTTCTGATCTTCCTCCCTCCATCTCCCGAGTGCTGGGAACACAGGTGTGCACCAGCACTCTCTGCGAAGACGCGTTGCTTAAAGCGTTAGAATAGTTAAGAACGTTCTTGCATGATTTATGGTTTCCAGTAATGCGTGGTACTCCAAACTCAGCCGTGTAAGGTTATATGCAATCTAGAGTCATAAATATTTAAAATAAAGCCCCCCCTTTTTTCTTTTGTAACATCACCTCACACCTTGGCTCAGGAAAAGACATTAAGTGCTGGATTTCTGTTGAGACACGTAACTCAGTTTAGGTAGCGTAGCCTCTTCACGTGGGTAATGAATGGAAATGTCTCAGAGATGGTTGTAAATCACTAAAAGTCCTCGGGGTTTGGAGATGAGGTCTTGGTCAGAGCTGTGGAAAGGAGGAGAGAAAGCGAGTTACAGTACTTGTGGGGGCTAGACTGCTCCCACTTCATTCTGAGACTGGTTTAGTGAGCGCCATCGACCCTGTCTCTCTGCCCTGCTGGGTGTGGAGGAGGCGTGTGACCTGAAGGCACTGGAGTCCTTCCAAGATGATTTTCAATTCAGAAACAAGGATGGGGAGTGCCTTCTTGATGGCAGAGATGGTGCAGTCGCCAGCACTGGTTTGCCCTTGGGCAGCTGCCAGACTGAGTGAATGGAACGACATGAAGACAGAAGTAAAAAGGGCCATATCTCTGATCACTTAGTCCCCAATGGGCAGTGTGCCTTAGTCCACCGAGCCTGAGGTTTGATATTGTGACCATCATCTTTCTTTCACCTATGCTTGCTGGAGTTGTGTTTCTATTACTTCCATTAAAAGAGTCTAGGAGTGCAGCTCAAGGCACTGAGCACAGACCGGCCAGCATACTCAGTGAATAAAGAGATATAAAATAAGAAAGAGTATTGAGAAATTGTCCTGCTCGCCCCATCTTTTGAAGGGTAAGCAATTTATTCACAGCAGGGAGGAGTTCTGGAAATAGGTTTCCCAAGAAAATGGGTTGCCTGCCATACCCTTAGGGAAGTTTTCCATTGTCAGCAATTGCAGAAAGACTGGAGACCAAGCACAATGCCAGTATCCAACTTGGTGATAACCAGATGAACAGAAGTGGGAATCAGCTTGGAACATAGACATGTCGGGTCTATACAGAGAAATGGGAAACTTTAGCAAAGGCTGTGGAAGGCCCAACAGATCAGTCCATGGCTGTTCAGACTGCAGGGTTTTAGAGGGGGAGAGGGAGACCTTGGGAACCCTCTTTTGCAGCCTTGGATTTTCCAAGGTCCTGTCGGAAAGGATGCACTGAGGGACCAGCCATGAGCAGGCAGCAGAACGAGGCATGGTGCTGCCATCGTGTGCTGGCGCGACTGTTTTCACTGCTCATGCCTTCATTTTCTAGATCTTATCTGATCGTGCAGGCTCAGCTGTGCTCTGCTAAGCTAGCCTCCTTCCTGGGAGAAATGAAATGGCTTTAGTGACAGCTTTAAGTCACTTTTGAAAACAAGGCAGTGTGCATAACGAAGGGCTGCTTTTGCTAGAACAGAAGTGCAGTGTTTTTTTTTGTCCTTTTGCTTTTCCAATGACTAGAGGCTTGTTGACCCTGGACGTATCCTCAATTTGGGAGCTAGAGGTGTTGTTCAGTGGTAGAGAGCTTGCCAAGCAGGCATGAGTTCCTGGTTTAATCCTCAGCACTGGAAACAAAACAAAACAAAACAAAACCACACTTAATTTGAGTTCACCTCTGTGAAATGGGAAAATAGGTACCAGTAACAAGAGATAGACTGGAGAGGCCACAGATAAAAGGCCTGTCTTCCTTGCAGCCCCAAGTTATCCTTTTGGGCCACTTTATAAAGTAAAGGAGTTGGTCTAAATTGCCAAGATTTGTGACTTGAATTAGATAGTTTAACAGCAAATGTTCATAGTTATTTATCGCACACAATGAAAATGTATCAAGGGCAGTGGTGGCGCACGCCTTTAATCCCGGCACTTGGGAGGCAGAGGCAGGCGGATCTCTGTGAGTTTGAGACCAGCCTGGGGGCCACAAGAGCTAGTTCTGGGACAGGTTCCAAAGCAACATAGAAACCCTGTCTCGAAAAACAAAACAAAACAAAAGAAAATCTGTCAAGGCTGGCTCAGTGAATAAAACACTTTCTGTGCAAAGCTGAGGATCACAAATTTGAAGAGAACTTATGTTACATATGAGAATGCCTAAAAGTTAAGAGTAAAGTAAGAACACATTTTCTTTTTTTTCTTTTTTTTTTTTTTTTTAGAAAAAAGATCCTGATGCTGGGGCTTAAGAGATGGCTCAGCAGTTACAAGCACTTGACACTTTCTCTCAGTTTGGTTCCCAGCACCCTGGTTGGGTTGCTCACAGCCACCTTTAACTTTAGCTCCTGGGTATCTGATGCCCTCTTCAGGCCTCAGTGGGCATTTGCATGCATGCGCGTGTGCGCGCGCGAGCACACACACACACACACACACACACACACTCAAAATAAATACTGATACACACACACACACTCAAATACTGATACACACACACACACACACTCAAAATAAATACTGATACACACACACTCAAAATAAATACTGATGCTAACAATAGAAAGAAAAAAAAACCCAAATGGCATTAAAGTTGAGCATGGTAGCACAAGGTTGTAATGTCCTTGCTAGGGAGGGAGAGATGGGCAGGGCAATAGAGGTTGTAGAGATTGAGGTTATGGGGGAGTTATTGTCTAATGGGCATGGAGCTCACTGTGGGAGGATGAAAACGTTCTGGAGAAGGGCATTAGTGATGGTCACACGATCATGTGAATGTATTTGGTGCCACTGGATTGCATTTGGAAACAGTCAAAATGGTAAATACTTACGGTGACAAAAAAATGAAGAAAAGTAGGGTAAGGAAAACAGAGATGGTGGAATGAGTAGGTAGAACAGACAGACAACTATTCCTGTGGAGGCGGAATTAAGTTGTAAAAGAAGATAATAGATTTGACTTTTTATTTCTCTTTGATGCACTCATTGTGGTTACTCTCTGTGGGGGCTTTAATGAGGATGGTCTCCTTAGACTCATATTTTTGAATACTTGGTCCCTGATTGGAGGAACTGACTGGGAAGGTGTGAGGTGGGGCCTTGTTGGAGGATGTGTTTCACTGGGGGCGAGCTTTGAGCTCTCTCTCTCTCTCTCCTCTGTCTCTGTCTCTATCCTCTCCTCTCTACTCCTGACCCCTCTTTTCCTTTTCTCTCTTCTCCTTTCCTCTCCTCTCCTCACCTCTCTTCTCTTTCTCCCCTCTCTTCCCTCCCTCCCCTCTTCTCTCCTGTTTGTGCATCAAGATGTGATCTCTTTTCTGTTCATTCACCCCACCACCATGGACTCTATACCTTTGAAACTGTAAGCCAAAGTAAATGTTTTTTTTTTTTTAAGTTGCCTTGGTCATGCATGGTGTTGTGTTACAGCCACAGAAAAGTAACTAAGACATTTCTTTTTTCTTCTTCATTTCCCCCCAAATATCCAGAAAGGAAAAGAACCCATAGCTCCAACTACAAAAAGTGTGCTGGAAATAATCCCATCTCATCCCTAGGCATTTTCTCCTTGCTTACACTGCCTTTTCTTCCTCCTGGTCCCCTCACAACAGGGCAAGAAGACCTGACTAGAAAAGTCAGCAGATCCTAACATTTTTCATATGCACGAACAACTCAAGAATAAGAAACACACTGTATGTGTGTAACTAAAGTTCTGCCACTTTACAAAGCACACACATAGTAAAGAAGCTTTTTTTCTCTGTTGTCCACAAAGACAGGAGGGTCCGACTGAATACAAGTGCACCCTGGGTCACTTTTCTACATCTGCTTTGCAAAACAGGCATTTTAACATAATATGGGAGATTAAATTATACTTCCCTCCATATTATCTCTTTGCCCAGCTCCATATTTCAGTAGTTAGGAGGCCACGGTCCTTGCTTATGGGGAACCTCCAGGTAGAACTTTATACAGCTTATGACTGGTAGGCTCAGCGCTGCATATAATCTGAATAATAACAGACATTTAAAGTTTTAGTTGTTTAAAAATTGGAAAGTTGGGTATGATAGTACACACCCATACTTCCAGAACTCAGGAGGCTGTGGATCATGAGTTTGAAGGTACCCTGGGCAACATAGAAAAGTTTTGTCCAAAATAAAATAAAAAATACAAGTTAGGAGACTTCACATAAAAATCCGGAGTACTGGCTTTTCTTCGATCTTGGAAGGTATCTTGAGCAATCTCCTTTGTCTGCCAGCTGAGTCAGAATTTGCTCTCAGGAATGTATCAGTCTGTTCACTGGGATAGTTGGTGCTACTGTCTCGAAGAACCCTTTAGACATCAGAGGTAGCATTCAAAAGAAACTGGTGCTCAGGTGTCTTCTGTCTCATGTGTACCAGTTTAGTAAATACAAAAAAATCAAATAGGAGCTTAATCCCAGCACTAGGGAAGCAGAGGCAGGCAGATCTCTGTGACTTCCAGGCCAGCCTGGTCTAAGAACTAATTCTAGGACAGCCATGGCTACACACACACACACACACACACACACACACACACACACACACAAAACCAAATCAGATGCACCATGGGAAAGGACAGGTGCAATTAGGAGAAACAAATCTATCAATCAAAGCAGAGGACCACACAAAACAAATCTATCAATCAAAGCAGAGGACTACACAAACTATAGCCCTTAATACCCATATTATTCTCTTGAACCCCACAGAGTCCTTGAGTGCTCTTACCCTTAAGGCCTGATATGTCCCTCTCCAATCTGCTGTCTGTTTGCCCTGAATAAAGTTATCTCAATTCTTTTCAATTTTATTTGAGCCCTTGTTTTCAATTCTTTGGTTAGCTGACCAACTCAGACCATTGGTAGCCTAGGAGATTCCTTCAGCCATCCTGGAGGGCCTGCTAGTCTACTGTTTTCATAAGGGAAAGGGAAAGCAAAGATACATCCATTTCTTAATTGCATTGCTCTGTACTCTGTAAATGGCAAAGTTACCCTTCACACACATCCCATTGGTGGATTCCCCACCACATGACTGCTTGGATAGCCGGGAGCTGCAGTGTACCAGACAGTTCAGGGCAGCCACTTCCTGATGATGATTCTATGCATGGTGAGTACAGACATGTGGTGGCCATTATGAATTCTGCCACAGATGGGCAAGTTCTGTGGAGTACTTAAATAGGTAAAGGTGTGTTACACTTGTTTATGCTGCGTTGGTTTAATGATGTAAGGATGTGTGCATCATTGTAGGAAGGAGGCCTACTTATTGGTTCCTGGCCGCCAGGCTAGCTTAGGACCTGTATTACTTAAATCACCGTTTGGCCCATTAACTCTAGCTTCTTATTGGCTAACTCTTACATCTTAGGTTAACCCATCTCCCTTAATCTGTGCATCACCACGAGGTTGTGGCCTACCAGCAAAGTTTCAGCAGTCTATCTCTGGTGGCTCCATGGCGTCTTCCTGACTCTGCCCTCTTTCTCCCAGCATACAGCCTAGCTTTTCCCTTCCTAGTTCGGTTCTTCCCTTGCTGTAGGCACAAAGCATTTCTTTCTTTATTCATTAACCAATAAAAGTAACACATAGACAGAAGGCTCTCGCACGCCACTTCATTATGAAAAGATATGTTGCCGTTTCACCTTGCCTGCCTAATGTTTATTAGATTGGTCTGATAAAAAGCTGAACAGCCAGCAGCTAGGCAGGAGAGCAATAAGCACGGCTGGTGAGCAGAGAGAATAAACAGGAGAAATCTAAGCTTGAGAAGATTGAGAGAGAAGAAGAGAGGAGAGGACAAGGAGAAAGGAAGTACATACCCGGGGCCAGAAGACACACTCAGGCAGCCAGCCAGAGACAGCAGAACAGTAAGATATACGGAAAGAAAAGGGTAAAAAGCCCCGAGGCAGAGTGAAGATGAAGAGAAACAGGTTAAGTTATAAGAGCCAGCAAGGAAAGAGCTAAGCTAAGGCCAAGTATTCAAAACTAATATTACGTCTCTGTGTCATGATTTGGGAGCTGGTCGGTGGCCTAAAAGAAAAAGCCTGGTTCGGGCATGTATTCCCAGTTTACCACAGTCCTCTCATTCTTACTTCTGGGTGGTTCCTAGAGGCCTGTATTTGTGGCTCTATTCCCCTGCCCTAAGCTTAAGGAAGCATAGAAAGAGACAAATTTTGGTTACAACAAAATAGAGATTCATGTTGTACAGGAAGGCGTTTAAAGTTTAAGACATGTGTGGATTGGGGGACTGAGAGAGATTTTCCTGGGTTGGAAGGAAGAAGCACAGACCAGTGGTGGTTCAAGCCAGAGCGTGCATGTGATCAGTTTCCATGACACATGGTACTAGAAACTGCAGGCCCCCAGGGAAGAGTGGCTACATGGCATGCCTTAGCATGTGGAATGATAACCACCTGTGTCACATAGGGGGCCCAGGAGTATTCGGAAACTAAGAGATGAACAGACATAGAAAATTGGACGGTAGAGATAACAGTCATGTTTCCTGGGGAGAGAGGGTAAAATGAATGTGCGTTCCCTTTCCCCTGTCAGTGGGTAGGGAGACAGACCCAGCATTGCACCAGCAGCCTGTAGAATCCCCTCTCCCTTAGTGACCTCTGCTCTGACAAAGCCAGATCACCGACTGTGCAGCAGAAAGCAATTTCAGGACAAGTCGGCATGAAGTGGTGAGTGAGTTCATTAAATATTTAGACAGAGACACATTTGAGGAGGATAATACACACTGAAGACATGGCTGTCACACTTGGGTGTCTTTGCAGTGGTTGACTGTGTCATCCTGTGGCTTTAAATTACATGTCCACAGGCTGTAATTTACAAGAGTTTAAAGATTAAGGACAGCTTACAACTTTCATTAGGAATTAAGTAAATATATGAGCTAGTTTACTTATTTCTCTTAAAGAAGTTCCTCTGGACAATGGAGCTGTGAGATGGCTTTGTGAGGGGCATGGTTGATATTTGGGGATGAGAGGGTCACACACGTTCTGCTTTTACATATTTGTTTACGTATTTTGTAGGGAGGCACACACTTGCCATGGCTCGGGTTTGGTGGCTAGCCCCTTTACCCACTGAGCCATCTCGATGGCCCTGCTGACAAACATTCTGTCTCTAACTAAGCAAGCTCATGCTGAGACTGGAACCCAGGGTTGAGCTATATCTCCAGCCCTAGTTGTTTGTTTTCAGCATGTTTATTTGGGGTGTCTTTAGGAAAACACTTATTATCTCTGTTGGCAATTTGGGCCTTTGTCGGTTGTGTTGAATTTTTAATTTTTTTGCATATAGGTGTTTTGTTTGCACCCACCTCTGGGTGTCGGGCATCAAGTCTCCTGAGATTGGAGTTAAGAGATGGTTATGAATCATTATGTGGGTGGCTGAGAATCGAACAGAGGGCCACGGGAAGAGCGCTCTCAATCACTGAGCCATCACTCCAGCTCTGTATTGACTTTCTTGGTGCTCATTCAACGTACCAAAGTGTTGAGGACTTTTAATTGTTCCTGTCCTTCTATCTTGCCTCATCTCTACTCACTCTCTGGGACTTGTGTTTAGAGTTCCAAGAAGACCAAAGGCAAACACTGCTCTAGCAGAGTAACTGCAGGAGTGTGTGTGTGTGTGTGTGTGTGTGTGATGTGTGTGGTTGTTGTCTAAAGCCACTGTATTACATAAAACAGTAGGTTTGTTGCAAATCTTATCTGAGTTTAAGGGCTGGGACTGAAACTATTCAGTTATGCAATTTTCTTTGTTTTTGTTAGCTGTTTTTGTTTTTTCAGACAGGGTTTCTCTGTGTAGCCCTGGCTGTTGTGTCCTGGAACTTGCTCTGTAAACCAGGCTGGCCTTGAACTCAAGATCAGCCTACCTCTATCCCCAGAGTGCCGAGATAAAGGGCACGAGAACGATGTCCAGTTCAATCGTGCAATTTTTCTAAATTAAGGTGCCGAAGTAGGCGGTGACATTAGTCTATTCAGTGTTTCCTAAGACTTTTTTTCTTTACTCTACCCTAAGTAGTGTTTCTGTTCTCAGCCACATCCCTTCAACAGGTTATAGAAAACAGAGTCCAAATTCCCAAAGAAAGAAATGAGGTCATAGATGCTGTGGTTGGTTATTAATGATCAGTAGGCACTTGTGCCTACTCCTGGCATCCATTGCATGATGATGAACTTGGGAAAATGTTTTTCTAGTAAAGGAATCTGGGTTAAACTGCAAAGTAGAAAAAAAAAATTCGCTTTAGAAATGTTCTGAACTTCAAAGGAACTGCCCTTGCGTGGAAGGGCCTCTTGTTCCAGAACCTCACATGAGCCCCCAGAGCAACTCTTTTGAAATGAGAACTTGTGCGGAAAAGTATAAACAGATTTGGCCATGTGCCCAGCTTGGCTCAGGGCCACATTCCTCTGGTCCGGACTGAATTCAGCTTGCTTTTTATGCTCCTGTTAATACCTCCTCACAGCTGAGGCGGTCCAGTGAAAGAGAGAGCTCAGATTCAGGTTCTTGCTCCTCGGTTCATGAAAGAAATAATGAGAGAGAATGGAGAGTCAGCAACTTGAAAGAGGCTATCCTGGAGGAGGGTAGGGGTAGCTGCGGGAGGAGGGAGGCTCTCCCCCAAAGTTCTTAGCCACTTCTGTCCTTTCGTGGCGCAGTGCGTTCGAGTCCATGTGCAAACACAAAGCCTTTTTGTTTTATGTTATTTTTGGGACAGGGTCCCTCTGTGTAACCCCTGGCTGGCCTCCAAGTAACTATCCGCCTGCTTCAGCCTTCCAAGTGCTGTGATTATCCGGTGCGTCGGGTCACAGTCTCATGGTCTCACTCTTCTAGGTCCTTCTTCACCCTGCCTACACCGGAGTGTCTGTGTGGGTCTTAGGAAAGTCTGCTGGTGAGTTAATACGGACTGGCCCCTGGAGCAAGTGCAGCAAAGCCTAGTCCAGAGCTAAATGGAGCAGGAGCAAAGGACTTGGGCACCATCTCGCAGTTGGCCAGAGGCCAGGACCGGGGACTCAGCGCCCAGAGGTACGCAAAGGCAGTAGGCTCCCCGCCACGCGGGCGGCTGGTGCAATCCCCTGCTCTCTTGCGTTGACCGCCAAGGCTGGTTGCAATTCTAAACTACAGGAGGAGCAACTGGTCTCAGGCTCGGATGGTGAGCTCAGCCAATGGGGTTGCGAGTTTCTGGGAGAGAGCCAATCAGTACGCGGCCTGACACAGAAGACCAATGGGGCGCCGATTCTGCGGGCTGGGGCCCGCCCCGCCTCAGCATCCGGAGACGCGGGCAGTTCGCGTGGTCTCTGCTGTTGCTACTTCCCCCGCTGTCGCCTCAGCACCATGGACGCTGCCAAGCAAGTGGTTAACTTTGGGCCCGGGCCTGCCAAGCTGCCACACTCGGTAAGATGGCCGGGGTTCGGTCGGAGCGCGGGCATCGGGATGCAGGGTGTTGGGATGCAACTGTCGAGATACAGACATCGGTGTACGAGGCGCAGGGATGCAGCCATCGAGATGCAGCTGCTGACCCCGAAGTGCGCTCCTGTGCAGAGAGACCGGCGTGGACACAGGCTGGACCTCCCCGCGGTGTGGCCGCGCGGGCTCAGGCGTGCACGGGCGTGCGTGGGTGTGTGAAAGAATGGTCGGTGGCGGGCGGGCCAGGAGCGAGCACGTCTGTCTCCGTGGTGGCTGGCTAAGCTCTGGGCACTGGAAATGCAATCCTCAAAACTCGGAAAGCTGCCGGCTTCTCCCTCCTCACCCACACCGAACCCGCTCATCCCCCAAGGCTTGCTCCTGGAAACCCACTTGTCCCCTCATTGTGTCCGGGGTTCTGACTCTGAAAGGCTTTGGGCTGTTTGGCCAAGTTCCATTCGCTAGATTCCGGTGCCATCCCGTTCCGCGCGGGTTCCTCTCGCACCCCAGCTGTTCGGAATGAGATGCCTCTCATGGCTTGGAGCCCATGAACCAGCTGCCGAAACTGCTATCTGATAACCGGTTGCCACAGCGCTCTGGCATGGCCAAGGATTGTACAATTCTCTATTGTTGAATGCTGGCGATCTCCCTGGGACACCGCGGCCTCTGTGGGGGTAGGAACAGGATTTTGCTGTGTGAGAGGGGAAGGATGCCTTAGTTTTGTGGGGACAACCGCACAGGCTGAGAACAGGGCTTATTCTGCGGTCATTGCAGTTCATCTTCCGTGGCGTTCTTTGCTAGAACTGTGGGAACATCTGTGCAGGGACCCAACCCCCCAAGCCCCTCTTTTGGAGTGGGCTGTTCGTTTGTTTTTGTTTTGCCGGGTATGGTAAGGCAATGTCTCAATACAAGCTAGCCCAGAATTTATTTGGTACTGCAGGGCTGGTGGTCTTCCTGCCTCCACCTCCCAAGAGAGGGTGTCTCAGTTAAATTAAGGTTACTATGACTGTGATGAAACACCATGACCAAAAGCAACTCGTGGAGGAAAAGGTTTATTTCGCTCACAGTTACATATAACTGTTCATTATTAAAAGTAGTGAGGACAGGAGCTGATATAGAGGCCATGGAGGGGTGCTGCTTATTGGCTTACTCTCCATGATTTTCTCAGTCTTTCTGAACCCAGGACCATCAGCTCAGGGGTGGCCCCACCCATAATGGGCTGGACCCTCCCCCATCATTCACTGATTAAGAAAATGCCCTACAGACTTGCCGAGGGCCTAATCTTATGGAGGAAATTTCTAAGCCGAGGCTCCCTCTTTTCATATAAACTCTAGCTGGTGTCTGGTTGACATAAAACATGGGGATTACAGTTCGTGCTGTTAACTTCAATTTAGGAATTTTCTTGGTTTAGTTGAGTTATGATGATTAGAGAAGCTTTCAAAAAAATGTTTTGACTGTCACTTGTAAAGAAAAATGAAATTTATAAACTTCTGTACGCGAGGCTGGAGAGAGTGCAGTGGTCTAGCTTTCGGCTAGAAGTAAAAAAATAGTGATTTTTGTTATAAATTTTTTTTTTGATTTTTTTCGAGGAACTCACTTTTATTTTTTAAAATTATGTATATGCATGTGTGTCTGTGTGTGGTATGTTCACGTGTGTATGCATGTGTGTCTTTGTGTTTGTTCACGTGCGTTAAGGCCTGTGGAAACCAGAAGAGATAAAAGGCAGTTGTGAGCCCACTGAGAGGAGTATTGGGGATCGAACTCCAGTTTGTGTTCTTAACAGCTGAGCCATCTCTTCAGGCCTGGTTATAAACCTGTAGATGTGTTTTTCAGGAAATGTATGTAGGAAAAAAATACAGGGCTGGAGAGATGGCTCAGCAGGTAAGAGTGGAGGACCCAAGTCCAGTTCCCAAGGATGGTTTCAGGTTTCAGGTGGGTGGTAAAGGGATCTGGTAGAGCTCCTGTTGGTCATTTTCAAAGGAAGGTCCTCTTTGGTCCCCCGTCCACACATAAACCAAGATTCTGTTGCAGACTAATGTTTCTTTTACTATGTGTATTCACCAAAATGTTTTTAACTGGTGCGATAGTTTTATAGATATGTACAATATATATATATATATATATATATATATATATATATATATATATGGGGCACAGTTCAGTATTCCAACATATAATTTATGTGATGTCTTGGTACCTTATATTCTCTAAGCTCCATTGCTTGAGTGGGGTTTTGACCTTCAGTCTTCCGCTAATGAGGATTACAGAACTCTTAGCTAGCCCAGTTCTTAGCTAGTATCTCTTTTTGCTTGTTTGAGACAAGGCTTCAATATAGAACCTTGGCTGACCTGTAGCTAACAATTTAGACCAGGCTGGCTTCGAACTCGCAGAGATCCGCTTGCTTCTGCTTCCCAAGTGCTGGGATTAAAGGCATGCGCCACTACCCTGGGCCTTAGCTAATGTCTTAACCATCTCTCATTTGGATTCTTTTTCACGGGGTCTTTTGCACTTTGTGTTTAGTTTTAGAGCATTTATTTTGTTTACTTTTGTTTGTTTGTGTCCTTGCTTGTTTGTTTGTTATTTTTTTCTTAACAGAATCTCTTTACAGAGCCCTGGCTGTCCTGGAACTCACTCTGTAGATCAGGCTGGCTTTGAACTCACTGAGATCCACCCGCCTCTGCCTCCTGAGCACTGGGATTAAAGGCCTGCGCCACCACACCTGGCCTGAGCCTTTCTCTATTGTGGACATCTTCTATTCACCTGCAAGGACCCCTCTCTTGTCTCAGCAGCATTCAACATATTGACAACCTTATTTAAGCAAATTGAGATTCCCTTTCATAGTTTAATACTGATTCTTTAAATTTCCTGTTTTAGCTGAAGAGAACATATATCCTATTTTCTGTTTCTCCATCCTTTCTCCTCTGCTTCTGATTTCTTTTTTCCTCCCCCTTTCCTGATTTCCTTTCTTTTGGTGCTGGGGCTTGACTCCAGGGCCCCCAGCGTGCCCAACCACATTATACCACTGAGCTGCACCCCTAGCTTCTGTTCTCCATTTCATTATAGGGGAATTGATAATTGCTTATTTGATTTGATAAGAGACATTTTTGTGAATGATGGGTTTCCCAATTAATGTCACATCAATAAATCCCCATGACCTTTCAAGGGCTGCCTTACCAGAGTGGAATAATAGTATTCAAAGTCAAGATGTAGCCCACAACTGAGAGAAAAATCTTTTTTTTTTTCAGCCTGGTCTGGATATAATTTCTCTTTTCTCCTCCTTCTCCTTTCCTCTACCTCCCCTCAGCTTTGCTGCAAATTAAACCCAGGGCTTCCTATGTGCTAGGCAACTGCTCTGTCATTAAGCTTCATGTAGTATAGCCCCAGCTCCTGGAGTTTATGTTAGTTCATAGCGGGTTCTTGCCCATGCAGCCTATCGGAATCTACGACTTTAGCTAGCACCACCGCTCCCCGTGAGAAACTGGCCTGTCTGTATGGTTTGAACACAACCGGTTTTTGTTCCTGTGGGCTCCTGAACTGAGGACTTTATATGTTTATTAAACGAGCTTTAAGAGAGAGGCAGATGAGATTGGAAGGGGACATGGTCTCTGGGATCAATCATGTTGCCTAATTTCAGGTCCCACTTGTGCAAGCTATGTCAGTGGGGCTCTGTGAAGATGAGGGGAGGGGCTTGGCTGTGTGTGGGGACAGAATCCTGGGCACCTTCTGGGCTTCTGCTTTGCTGATGCCCCCACCTCCCAGGTGTCTGAGGAGGGAGAGTGTATACAGCATGTTGCAGTCTTCTTTTTCTCTTTCTAGGTGTTGTTAGAGATACAGAAGCAGCTGCTAGACTACAAAGGACTCGGCATCAGTGTGCTTGGTGAGATTTACTTTTGGCTTCTGTTACCATCCCAGCTTAAAAGAGAACAAAAATGCCCCAAGCCCAGGCGTTACTCTGAGTGGTCTTCCCATAGGCTGTTATAAATACATTTATTTTTAATGTCCTGGGTCACACGTTTGCTGGAGTCCAAACTGAACACATCTCAAGTGCTGGTGAGAAGTTTCTACATAGCTCACTGGTTTTTAATTGATTGTTATTGGTAACAAGGTGTGAGATCAGCAGATACTATACATTTGTGTAAGAATGCTACCAAAGGTCTGTACTATTGCTTCACATTCAACATAAAGCTTTTATTATACTTAAATAAGAGCTTGTAGAAGTGAAAACGTTCACAAGCCTCTGTGAATATCTTGTTCATTAATAATTTCTTTATTAAACTTTCGCTCCTGTGTTGGTTCCGGGCTACACCGTGTGAAGGGACTTCAGGGCTGGTTGTCTGAGTCTCTAGTTTGGGAGAAAGGGATAGAGCAGGGTCTGAAAAGGACCTAAGGCATCAGCTAGTGTGGCACTTGAACCATCACTGCGCTGTGACTTCAGGTCTGAAATGTTCGGCTTTTCTATCAGTGTGCACTGTTTTTTCCATTAAGTGTACCTGTGCCCACCGTCTGAACTCAGCATTCTTATTTTTCCATAAATTTCACAAGCATATCTGTTTGATATTGTACTTTGTTGTTTCTTTGCTTCCACAGAAATGAGTCACAGGTCATCAGATTTTGCCAAGATTATTAACAACACAGAGAATCTTGTGAGGGAATTACTGTAAGTTTATACAAGTATTTTTTTTAAGAATATTTATTTTTGTGTGTGTGTATGCCTGATCGTGTGCTTGGCATGTCCCACTCCTGTCTGCCTCGCTGTTTTCTGTGTCACGTTCACAGACCTGTCCTTAATGGAGGGGATAGTTAGAACCTTACCATTGGCCACATGGCTAAGAGCCTATTCTGACCGCAGCCTTCGTTTAACTCAGTTCTATCCTAGGTACATTTCTGTCTTGCACCCCTGCATGTCGATAACATAAGCCTGGAGCCCTGGCTTCTGCCAGCGCTTCTGGATGCTAATAGCGTCATGGTTGGCACGGCCTAGCGCCGCTGTCTTAGAGTTCATATTGATGCGATGGACACCGTGATCGGGAAACAATGTGGGGAGGAAAGGGTTTATTTGGCTTACACTTTCACACTGTAGTCCATTGAAGGAAGACAGGAAAGGTGCTCATAGGGCAGGAGCTGATGCAGAGACCATGGAGGAGTGCTGCTTACTGGCTTGATCTTCATGGTTTGCCCAACCCGCTTTCTTGTAGAACCTAGAACCATCAGCCCAGGGATAGCATCACCCACAGTGGGCTGGGCCCTCCTCCAGCAATCACTAATTAAGAAAATGTCTTACAGGCTTGTCTACAGCCTGATCTTAGGAGGCATTCTCTCAACTGAGGCTTCCTCCTTTCTGATGATGCTAGTGTGGGTCAACTTGGCTACTTGCCAGCTTATCGAGCTGAGTATAGGCTAGGTACAAGATTCTTACACAAAACCTGTTGTCCATGTTCCTGCCACCTTGCTGGTCATTTCTGTTTTGAACTGATGTTGGAATTCTGCCCTTTGACCACTTATTCCTAAGCTCTGACTGTTATAAAGCTTGGGATGTCTGCAGTCCGATCACCTTTTCCATCCTGAAGTTTGCACTTAGTCCTGACGTGTGTTTGGGTTTTGCTTACTCGGCTAGATCTAGAGTTGCCAAAGACAGACATCTCTCAGTGATGCCTGGTTCAGTACGGTTACAGGTGATGGACCTGATTCACTGACTTAAGTGAAAATAGGAATGTCTGCTTTGTGGAACCAAAGGAGGACATAGGAGCCCTGCTGTCACCAGGAGAATCTTCCCAAGAAGACCCTCCTCACCTGTGTGCCAGCGTTGCCAGGAGTCACCAGTGTTTGCAGATTAGCACTTCTCTGTGATTTTAGCAAAGATCTCAGCCAGATCCCATGACAGTTTTGTTCACTGCGCGTTTTCTGGGTCAGGGTGGCCAAAGTTGAAATCTGAGGGTTGAGAAACAGAAAAGTATGATTCCGGAAAAGAAAGCAGGGCATCACTAGGAAAAGGAAGATGTCACCAGTGGTTTCTATTGTTGTCATCAATAAATGTCAAAGAAACTAGTAAATAAATGACTAAATTGGGTAACAGAGAGTGATAGTAAGACTGTATTTCTTTTTCTTTTAAGGTATATGTCGTGTGTATGTATGTTCATATGTGTATGTGTGTGTGTTCACGGAAGAGGATACTTTGAAGCTAGAGTTATAGGCAGTTGCCAGCTGCCTGATGTGGGTGATGGGTACTGAGCCCAAGTCCTCTGCGAGGGCAGTGCACGCACTTAGCACTGAGCCAGCCATCTTCCCAGCCTCTGCAGAGTGAGACCAAAAGTATGCACTTGGTATAGCGCCCCTCATTCTCTGTCCTTGATGTGTGAGCTTCTGTATTTACTGCACCCCTTTGTATGTCCAGAGATGTTCCCAACAACTACAAGGTGATCTTTGTGCAAGGAGGTGGGTCTGGCCAGTTCAGTGCTGTCCCCTTAAATCTGATTGGCCTGAAAGCTGGAAGGTGTGCTGACTATGTGGTGACCGGAGCTTGGTCAGCTAAGGCTGCAGAAGAAGCCAAGAAGTTTGGGACTGTGAATGTCGTCCACCCTAAACTCGGAAGTTACACAAGTAAGTTCTGGGAAGTGAGCTGGCTGGTAAGGGGGTGACTGCCGTTCCCTTTGCTGTCCTTTTCCTACCGTCCTCCTGTCTGTGGTTTGCGAGCTCATTTAGATTGTGTAGCTGTGGGGTCTACCTGCTGTAGAATGATGAGAGTCCTCCTAAGCCAGCTTGGTATTTGGTGTGGGGACAGCAGGAGCCCCAGCGCTGCTGCCCATGTCCTGGTCGCTCCTTATCCATTTTCTAGTAGACTGTAGACCGGAAAGTAGCCCCTTGTCTGGGAAGATGTTCGCAGCTGCTCTCCAGCTCACTATAGTCACCCACATTTCATGGCCCTTGCTGGAGCACCCCAATAATAGTATCACGTGCCCTGCTGTGACCTAGTCACTAACTCTGCCCGAGTCACATTTTACCCCGAGGGAGTGGGCTTGATTGGCTTTGCTGGAATCACATGGACCTAGAGTGGGTCAGCACTGGGGTCCTAAGAAGAAGCTGGTAGGCCAACAGGTAGAGCGTAGATGGGTAGCTCATGACAGGAAAGCTTTCAGATGAGCACCGAGAACTCCATCCCCTTTGTTGGTTCATTTGTTTGGTTTTTTTGACACAGCGTCTATGAACCCCTGGATGACCTGGTAGGTAGTCTTAAGAGCTGAGCCATCTCTCCAGACCGACTTGGTCTTGATGGAGCTCAGGCTGGCCTTGAACTCAGAGCAGTCCTTCTGCCATGGCCTCCCACGTGTGGTATCACGCAGGCACACCAGTACGCTCCGCCCCTCTGGACTGCATTTGAATGATCTTTGTGCCTGGCTGCTTTTGAAAAATTCAGAGAGTTTGACAGCTCATCTTCCTCTGTTAGTGGTGATGATGGCAGGAGCAGACAGGTGCTCGTACTCGCCAATGCTTTGGTGTCAGTAATCCCCTCCAGAAAGTAACCAGTCCCTGGGGTGGAGGGGTGGCGTCATCTACTTATGGAGAATGGAAGGAAGTATGCAGAGCCTCAAATTTTGTCCTCTGTGTCAGAGATTCCAGACCCAAGCACCTGGAACCTCAACCCGGACGCCTCCTACGTGTACTTCTGTGCAAACGAGACTGTGCATGGGGTGGAGTTCCACTTCATACCTGACGTCAAGGGAGCCGTGCTGGTCTGTGACATGTCCTCAAACTTCTTATCCAGGCCAGTGGACGTTTCCAAGGTAGAGTATGGGAGGCTGGGTCAGGGAACCAGTAAATGTTTCTTTGAAGTGTTTTGATATGTATGCCCATAGCAAAGACCCTGGGGAGTCTGGGGCTGGCAGAGCCCCTGAAGCCAGGGTAGGTAGACATTGGCGAGCGGGGTGAGAACTGCTTGTTCCTTCACTGGCTGTCTGAACATCTAGGATGGTGGGAACGGTTGCTCACGGCCTACAAGCCAGGCCTTGAGGAACTTGCCTGCCTTTTTAAGAGTGTCTGTGGAGCTGGGTGTGGTGGCTCATGCACTCCTTTAATCCCAGCACTCAGGAGGCAGAGGCAGGTGAGTCTCTGTGAGTTCAAGGCTAGCCCGGTCTACAAAGTGAGTTCCAGCTAGGGCTGTAACACAGAGAAACCTGACTGAAAAAACTGGGAGGCTGGGGGAGGGGGGGCCAGTGGTTCTTGAAAACTTGTTGGCAAGGATGCTGGGAATGGCATGTTCACTCCAAAGTCAAGAGCAAGATAACCACGCCCTGGGGATGGTGAAGAACACCCCATGCATTTTGTCAGCCCTAACTCCTAAAGTTCACCAACAGCACACTCAGACTTTATGAGTGATCTGCCAAGGCTGGGCAGTGGAGGGGTGAGGAGCATTGTACCAGGAACGTGCCGTAAGAGCGATCTGTAAAGAATTTAAAAACAGCATCCAAGCTAGCCAAATGGTAGTCTGCCTTTAAAATAATGTTTAAAAATTTATTATTTGGGGTGCGTGTGTGTGTATGTGTGTGTGTGTGTGTGTATGCATGCACATATGCACAAGTTTGTGTATGTGTGAAACTGAGTGAAGGGACAGAGATGCGTGTACAGAGGTCAGAGGGCAACTTTATGGAGTCAGTGCTCTTGGTCCACCTATATGTGGCTCCAGGTGTGGCATTCAGGTTGCCAGGTTTGTGTAGGAAGTACCTTTACCGGCTGAGCCATCTTTTTGCCCCTCCGCCCCTTTTTTTGTGATGGTGGTGATGATGTTTCAGATGAAGGTCAGAAATCCTGCTGGACAATTTCTAAAAAGAGCCTTAACAGTTCTGCCCCCTCCCCCGCCCTCGTTTTTATTATTATTATTTGTTTGTTTTGGGGATTTTTTTTTTGCTATTATTTTGTTTTCTTTTGTTTTTGAGACCAGGGCCTGGTTTTCCTGGAACTCATTGTGTAGACCAGGATGCCCTTGAACTTAGAGCTTAAATTTAGAGATCTCTTTCCTATGGTGGGCCACCATGCCCAACTAGGTCTCTTTTTTAATGTGATAAAATATAAATTTATTATTTTAGTCATGTTTTTTTTTTAAAAAAATATTTAAGCTAGCCAGGTGATGGTGGTGGCACATGCCTTTAATCCCAGCTCTCAGGAGACTGAGGCAGGTGGATCTCTGAGTTCAAGGTTAACCTGATCTACATAGTGAGTTCTAGGAAAGCCAGTGCTACACAAAGAAACCCTGTCATGAAACAACAACAAAATTAAGCCTAAGTGTGGTGGCACAAACCTTTAATCCTGGCATTCAGGAGGCAGAGGCAGGTGAATTCCTGAATTTAATGGTAACCTGGTTTACATTTTGAGTTCCAGACCAGCCAAAGGTAAATAGTGAGACCCTGTGTTTTTGTTGTCGTTATATTTGTTAGTTTTTTTAAGCGTGTGTGGTATACGTACATATATACATTACATGTACACACACATATAATTACCTATTATTATCGTATGTGTACATATATGCATTACATGTACATACACACATATAATTACCTATTATTATCGTATATGTATGGACGCACACTTGCCATGGTGTGCATGCTCTTGGCAGGTTCCTCACCTGCTGGACCCCTTTACTGGCCTTATTTTAACCACTTTTAGGTACATAACTCAGGGGCATTAAGAATATTAACTTTGCTTTGTAGCCCTCACCTCTGTCCAACTCCAAGAACCCTCAGATTTTGTACCGGCCACACCCCCGATCTTTGCCAACCACTATCCAACTTCATGAATTTGTACTCAAGGGACCTTCTCTAAATGGGATCATGATATTTGTTCTTTAGTGCTAGGCTTAATTCCCTAATGTGTTCGAGGTTCATGCTGGTGCATATATCAGAAGTTCAGTTTTAGACAACTGTTCTGTTATGTAGATCTACAGTATTTGGTTTATAGCCACACTTTATGTTTTTAAAGAAGGTTCTCACTGAATAGCTCAGCCCAATCTGACCTCAAACTTGAAATCCTTCTGTCTCTCTCCCTTGTACTACAATTGCACTTTATTTCCTGGGGTGACATAGAACCTGTATCTTATACAACAAAATGACCTCAAGAGCCATTAGCTTTTGGTGTGTCCTAAAATTCTCCCTCGGGTGTCTCACCCACCCAGGCTGGGTTGCGGCAGCCCCCTTCATGGTAGCTTCCGACTGTCTCTAAGTGGAAATTTGTATTAATTACTATTGACCTAATTTATTTTTAGATTTAGTAATTTTATTTTACATGTATAAATGTTTGGCCTACGTGCAAGTGTGTGCACCAGATGTGTCTACGGTGCTGGCAGAGGTCAGAAGTGGGCATTGGCTCTCCTGACACTAGAGTTAGAGATGGTTGTCAAACACAATGTGAGTCCCGGGAATTGAGCCCTGGTCCTCTGCAAAAGCAAGAAACACTCTAAACCACTGAGCCATCTCTGTAGCCCATTGTTTAAAAAAATGTATATTTTAACCATTTCAATATTTAATTAAAAATATTTAACTAAAAATCTTCGTTGTACAAATACATTTTCTAGATTAAACGATAGTATTTCATTTGGGTTACAAATAGTTTGGAGGCCCCATTTTCTTTTTATTGTTTTGCGGTGTTGAGTATGAAGCCCAGGCTTGATGCATGGCAAGCCTGCTGTCTCGTGCACCTTACCTTGGTCCAGAGGGCCTGCATTCCAGGCTAGATTTTAACTCACTATGAAGGCAAGGGTGACTTTGAACTCCTGAATCTTCTGCTTCCGTCTCCCAACTGCTAGGATTATAGATGTGTACCACCAAGCCTGGATATTTAGTTAAAACAATTTTTTTTTTTCCTTTGAGACAGGAAGCTCTTTGGAGCCTGTCCTGGAACTTGCTTTGTAGACTAGGCTGGCCTCGAACTCACAGAGATCCGCCTGTCTCTGCCTCCTGAGTGCTGGGATTAAAGGCGTGCACCACCACTGTCCAGTGTTAATACAAATTTTTAAGATTTATTTATTTTTTATTATATGTGTATTAGTATTTTTCCTTCATATATATTTTTGTGTACCAATATGTGTGATTGGAACCCTTAGAGGTCAGAATCAGGTGTCAGATCCTCTGGAACTGGAGTTGCAGGTGGTTGTGAGCCACATGTGGGTGTAAGAAAACAAACCTGGGTCCTCTGTAAGAGCAGCAAGTGCTGTTAACTACTGAGCCATCCCAGTCCTGAGAGGGCCTGTCCTAAAGACTGAAGTAAACAAGGGTTGTGAAAGCATGAACATCTCTGGACTTCACAGTGCTGGGCGTGGGAAGTCTCTTCCTGGCAAAGGCCAGGCTGTGGGTCTCCACACTCAAAGTGCTGACTTACTTTGGGTAGAGATTCCTATAGTGGTGTGCTCCTAGGCTAGAATTAAACAGTTCTTGCTTTAAAGAAGTGTGCTGAGGGGGAGCTAGATATCACCATTACATCACTTAGGGGTGGCTACAAATTCCCTCAAAAATAGCCCATGTTTCTTTCTCTCTCTTTTTTAAAGTTTGGTGTGATTTTTGCTGGTGCTCAAAAGAATGTTGGCTCTGCTGGGGTGACGGTGGTGATCGTCCGTGATGACCTGCTGGGGTTCGCCCTCAGAGAGTGTCCTTCAGTCCTTGAATACAAAGTGCAGGCTGGCAACAACTCTTTGTATAACACACCTCCGTGTTTCAGGTAACTGGGGTGCTGTAGTCTTCCGGCAGAATGGAAATAGAGCAGAATGCCTCGTTAGCTAGAGACCCCGGAGTCCCAAGCACACTCAGCATTCCCTGTCTAGCTTGCCTCCTGGCCCCCAGGTACTGTTTGGTCAGTTTTTCTTGTTGCCCTTTCTGTGGGGATGACAGTCTTAGCTTTTGCTCGATCTTGATAATCCAGGCGCCGACTGTTGACCATTAACCCGCAAGCTCTCTGTGGATAAAGTGCCCTGGTTTGTGTCTCAAGACAGAGTGGCTTTCCAGAGGAGCAGGGTCAGGCTAGGGCAAGGGTGCCAGGGTTCTCTTCTGTCCTTCCCTCCTGCAGAAAACGTCTCCCACACACAGAAAGGGAAGAGTCTGGACTTCAAATTAGGTTGAAAGTCCCCCCCGTGTTTCTGTGTCACTCACATGATGCAGAACAGTCTGTGGTGTCCCCCACTTTCCTTAGGAGTAGAGTGTGCTGAGGTTAACTCTCTGGACCCTCCTAATCCTTATTCCTGGACTTGGTCTAAAGATGTTTCTAAAATGCATGTGGCCTAGGGGGGCATAGGACTCAGTTCTATCCTGCTTACCTCTGGGGGTTCCAGGCAGAGGGGAAACACCAGTGGACACCAGTCAGGAAAGAAAAAGTGAAGATAAAGGTGGTGAAGGTACTACTGGGGACCCCATGGGCAGGGTTCCCCGAGGAGTAGTTGAGGTGCCAGGCTGTGTGGGACAGGAAGTTAGAAGGCACATACTTGCCTTACAGCTCAGTCTTCCAGGAAGAGGCTTTATTAGAGAGAAGGTTGAGACCCAATGCTATGCTGTCACCTACAATCCCAGGACTAGGAAGTGAGTCAGGAAGGTTGATGGTGTCACCTACAATCCCAGGACTAGGAGGCAGAGTCAGGAAGATTGATGGTGTCACCTACAATCCCATGACTAGGAGGTGGACTCAGGAAGGTTGAGCCTGGGCTACCTTTTTGTCTCAAAAACTAAACAGTGTGAGAAGGTAGGAGGAGATGGGATGAAGACTGTCCTGGAAATGGGTTCAGAGGCCAGCTAAAGAGGCAGGGTGGGCAATACACTTTGGACACCTTTTCTGAGGGTTTTAAAGAAATATGATAAGTGTGTTCACACGTGGTTTGCTACTGTCACACCGAATACCCCATTGGGAAGAGTGAGAGAACAGACCAGATGTCTGGTGGGAAGTGGAAAAGGCTGGACACATTGAAAGTGTCCCAGCCTCCTTGCCAAGCCGCAGCTGACCTTGTCTGGTCCCTGGGATGGGAAACCCCCTCTCTAGGACTGTCATGCCTGAGGCTGCTGAGCCAAAAGCAGCAGAGAAGGAGCCATTTCTTCCTCAGATTGGGATGGTCTCTCAGAGCAAGTCAGGGTGGCAAATACCTAGTTTGAAACTGAGCAAAAGCATAGAAGAAAAAAGGTAGGGCTCGGTGGATTCCCAACCCAGTTGCCCCCAATCCCCACCCCAAGTTTCTTTTCTTTGTTGATGAGATGAAAGAAGAAAACTTTTTGTGCTTCTGTGTGACTTGAAGTTCATGGCAGTGCTTTACCATTCAAGGTTAGAAATGGCCCACTGAGAGCCAGCTCCGCAGGGAGCCGACAACGTGTGCAGGGCAGGGGAGGCGCCCAGAACCCTCCCCACTCTGTCCTGCAGGCAGATAAGGATGCAGGCATGTCCTGATGATGTTTCGTTTGGTCAGAGCCAAAAGGTTGTGGGCCCTGAGAACTGTTTGGTTGTTCTGGATAAACTGGGCCTCGGATTGTTGCTCAGTAGCCTTAGGCCGGAACTGGGCTGGAATGAAGGGCTTTGGTAACCTTCTTTTTAGCCCATTAGTAACGTTCAACCCAATTAGTGGGTAGAGAAGAAGATACTAAATAACCCTTACAATTTCACAAAGGTTTCATATTTGTGCATATGAGCTGCTAAATATACATTGTTTTTATCTTCAGTTGTGAGGAAAAAATGTCTTTTATCCAATTACCTTATTTCAGTTGGTGAAAGGATGAGATATAGGCATGGTGACATATGCCTGTAGTCTCAGGACTTAGGAGACAGAATGTCATCTTTGGGCTACTTAGCAATTACAGGGGTAGCATATGGCCTGTTCAACGGCCCTTGAGAGGCTGGGCGAAGCTGGAACCCTCAGGGGGTGGGGGAGTTGACGTCAGGGAAGGCTAACTACTTGTAGGCTTGCAGAAGCTTCTGAAACAGTCATGACACCTCAATCCCAGCCCGGGAGCTCATCTGCAGCCTGGAGACTTCTGGTGACCTTTCCTGAACTCTGACATGCAGGGTATAATTGATATTGTTTTAAAAATATATAAAACACCCCCTCTGAGCCAAAGTTTCTATGTGAACCTTGATCAGGGAAACACTGTGCCTGCCTAATCCTCAAAGCCTCATTCCAGGGCCCTAAGGAGGCCAGAATTCTTAGGTGGTCAAATCTCTTTTTAAAAATGGCACAGTATATAACTATACACATTCCTCTGTATGCTTTAAGTCATCTCTAGATTATTTATAGTACCTAATAAAGAATATAAATGCTCTAAGTAATTTCTGTGCTGTATTAGGTAAGAAGTAATGACAAGGAAAAGATTTGTTTATATTCCTTCCAGACACTGATTTTGAAACTTGGTCTGTACAAGGTTGACGGAATCCGTGGCTGCCAAACTCATGAATTGGGGGGATCAGCTGTATACTGTCATACATTGCTCTGTGTCTGAGCTGTGCACAGTGCTGTTCAGACTTGTGTGAGTCCCCTTTCAACCCAGCAGTGTACCGTGGGCTTCTGTCATGTTAGCTTAAATGCCCGCTGCTTTTCATTATGGACAGCTATTCCAGGAACAGACTTGCTGTGGTTTAATAAGGTTAGGCAGGCTTAGATGGCAAACCTATTTGGTGTGCTTGTAGGTAGCCAGTTTTATACCGAAGGCATCAGTTAGGTAAAAGTGTGCACTAATGAGGGAAAGAATGGAGCCCAAGTTGTGAATCCACATAGCATTGCAAGGCTCCGACAGCTTTAAGAGCTTTAGAGGGCAGAGGTCAATCACAGGGGCCCAGCATCAGGGGCCCACCTGGGAGCTGGGTGGAAAAGCAGGCAGGGCTTCCTCACCCCAGGGTCGCCTTTCTGCTTTCTGGGCAGTCTGCTTTCTTCAGACCTACTTGCTGCTTGCCGAGGCATTGGAGACCCAGGCTAAGGGGGCTGGCCTATGGAAGTGTGTTGGCTTTCTGCTGCTTTGACCTGCTTAGATCCTAAGAAGGCAGCCAGAGAATATTGGTAGCAAGCCTGAACACGGTGTTGGTCCTGAGGTCTCGCTGAGGTACGGGCCTTTGTTGCATTAGATTTCTTAGAGAATCCACAGTTCTGAAACGCAGGGATTACAAAGCACCAGGTGAAAGTGAGTGTGGTTTCCTGGAAGTGTCAGGACTCTCCTTGGCTCTGATAATCTGATGGGATGAGCCTGGATGAGCAGACATGGATGCGGGGAGGAGCGGTTCGGGGTTGCATAGATTTTGAGAGCATCTTTTCACACAGGCACATACATACATGACACACGCACAGGTGGCCTTTCCGACAGGTTAGGTGGCAGTCCTTCTGTCCCACAGGTAAGCTGGTGACTGAGGCCTACAGTCTCAGACAGAACGGATAGCCCTGGCACGAGGGAAAAGCACCTTGGCTTTGAAGTCAGGCAGACACTGGGGTAGAATCTTAGCTTTTAGAAGCTACTGGGGATGGATGGCTTTAGCTAAGTAAAGCTGGGTCTGCTTTCGTATCTGTAAAATGGTACATTGGAGCCCCTGAATCAGGCTACTGTGATCTGTAACAGTAGGCTGAGGCACTGTAGACTTCTGTAAGACTCATTCCCTTTTCTTCCTCCACTCATCCCTCTCCCCTGCTTCCTCCGCCCAGCCCCTCAAGGCTGTTTTCTGCATCTCTTCCCTTCCTCCATCACCAGCCTGGAAGGAAGCCTCCGGAGAGGATCTAGTGTGCTTTTGCATGCTGCCTACTTTGTGTAAAGAGCCTGTGTGTCTGGTGTTGCTTTCTCTTGTCTTCTGGGAAGACACTCCTGGGTTAGGTTTATGAGACCTGGTGATCTTCTATCCTGGCGTAGGGTAACCTATTAGGGAATAGGAAGCAGCCTAGTCGGGGCATCCCTATCCCAGGTTTTGGCTCAGCCTCTTTTCCCATCAGTTCCCGTAGTTTCCCATCAGTTCCCATCAGTTTCCCATGTAGTTCCCGTAGATCCCCTTTATCCCACACCTGGGCACAGCCACACTCTGAGGAGACTGGAGCTCAAGGAAGATAGGAGACCTGCTTCTGCTCTGTGGGCTTTCAGTTAGAGATGCGTGGGACCTTTTTAAAGGCAGTGAGAAGATTGATGGGGAAACCATGTGCCATCCTCAAATTCCCTGTAACTTCAGTTTTGTTTGGGTACCCACCAGCTATCATTAGTGTGGGCTGCTCTTGCCAGGCCCAGTGCTAATGTGGATCTTGTAGAAGAGAAGTCTGAACACGGGCTCGGAAAGGAATGATGCTGTGTTGTGGCTGGTCCTCCTAGAACCAGGAACACAAATCTTGCACCATCTCTTCTCCACTTTTGGTTTGTTTTGAGAACTTTTGGTTTGTTTTGAGAACAGGAGCTTGCTATGTAGTTCAGGTTGGCCTGGAATTCTCTATGTAGCCCAGGCTAAACCATCTTCCTGCCTCGGTCTCCCATGCTCTGAGGTTTACAGGTCGGTAGTTCTCCATTTCTTATCCTTGCTTCTCTAGCCAGGATGTTGGCTTCTCTGTTTAGGTAGAAACGAGATCTGCTAGGACTTCCCTTCTACTTGGAATGAGCTAGTCCAGGTCTGCCTTTCCCTACTGCCATCTGAGAACATCCCAGGGATTGCTGGTTGGTCTAGTTAAGTCTCATGCCCACCTCTTGAGACAAGGAAGCAAATCTTGCTGCTGGATCTGTATGTTGGGTGTGGGGGTAGAGCTGAGAAGAGCAGGAGAGGTGGCTACCTCAGGTAGTAACGACTCCTTGTTCTCAGTGGTAAAGATAAGGCTTACATTTTCATGGCGACCAGCCCTGTGTGGAACCTGTGGTGTCTGCCACTGCCACATCACCTCTGTCAGGTTTAGGAGGTGCTGACTTGGGACTCCAGGATGGAAAAGAACAGCAGTGTGGGCTTCCAGCCTTCTAGCATTAGGATCTAAGGCATAGACATGCTCACAGAAGTTTAAAATAAAGGAGCGAGTGGGAAGCCAAGCCAAACCAAGCCCTACAACCTTATATGGATCATATGAGCAAGGGGTTCAGGATTCAGGAGGTGAAGCGTGAGCTCAGGGTGGGTGGGGTTGGAGAGACAGCCTAGAGCAGTGCCTCTCAACCTTCCTGAGGCTGCGACCCTTTAATACAGCTCCTCATGTGGTAACCCCAACCTAAAGTTATTTCATTGCTACTTCGTACCTGTAATTTGTCTTCTGTCATAATTCATAATGTAACTATCTGTGTTTTCTGATGGTCTTAGACAACCCCTGTGAAAGGTTCGTTCAGCACCCAAGGGGTCATGACCCGCTGGTCTAAAGAGCTGGGGATGTGCGGTCTGGGTGTCATGGAGCATTTGCATCAGGGCCTAGAGGGACTGGTGTGGCATTCCTAAGGCGCACTATGTCGCCTCTTTAGAATGCTACATGGGCTCCAGTTGCTTTGGCCTAGTCCCTGCTGTACTCTTCAAGCGACCTGTTCATTTGTAATAATGCTAAAAGTGTCAGTGTGACTCCCAATACCAGTTTGTTTACATGTTCTTTTGACTTTTGCAGAGGTGAACTTAATGGTGTTGTCTTTTATCTTTAGCATCTACGTCATGGGCATGGTCCTAGAATGGATCAAGAACAATGGTGGAGCCGCAGCCATGGAGAAGCTCAGCGCCATCAAATCCCAAATGATTTATGAGATAATTGACAATTCTCAAGGATTTTATGTGTAAGTCAATGCACTGTATCTCTTGTGAATTGGAAACTATATTCCTTGGAACTTACCTTTTCCCAGGACACTGGCATACTGTTCCCATGCCTCACAAGCTAGGGTTGGAGGTAGTGAAATTCTTTGCTCTTGGTAAATCCCAGTCTTTTGGGTCATGTCACCAAATACTCTGACCTGGGGAAGTGCGCCTTGCTGGGATAGGACCCCCTCTCTTATTCCTCCTCTCTGGGACACTGGAGAGCAGTTGTAGGAGGCTGTCAGCTTTGCCGAAATCCTTCTGTTAGTCCCCTGTGCTGTAAACCCCTACTCCTGACCCTCCTTTCCCCATGGGCTTGTGTGCAGGCATACATAGACATTTTGCTTGTGTAGCTCAGAGGACAACCTCCTTATCAGTCCTCACCTTCCATCTTCTTTGAAACAGGGTTTCTTTGTTCTTCCTTTGCCAGACTAACAATCCCTTGAACTTCAGGGGTCCTCAACCTATTTTACATTAGAAGCACTGGGATTATAGTGCATTCTGGGATTACAGGTGCATTCCGGGATTGCAGATGCATTCTGCCCCATCAGGCTTTATGTGGGCTCCGGGAATTTGAACTCAGGTCCTCATCCACTATAAACAGTTTTCCTACTTGGCCAACTCCCTTTCCTCCTTCCCCTTTTCTCAGAGTTCACTGCCTCCCTTATTTTAGGACAGGTGTCCCCATTCCCGACCTGCAGTCTGAATGAGATTGACTATGGCAGAGTTGACTTTTATCTAGTTACATACTTTCATGAAAAGGGATGGGGATCATGTGTTGATCACTGGCTGCATTTGTGAGGTGTACAGATGATGCATAGATCTTGAAAATGTTTCCTGGGGCTGCTGTAATAAACCACCCATAAGCTTGGCAGCTTAAAACAACAGAAATTCTGTTTCAGAAGCCCAGAATTCAAGAACAAGGTATTCTTGGGTTGGCTCCCTCCAGGACTCTAGGGAAGGATCAAGGATCTTTTCTTCTTCAGATTGTCCCTCCAGATTGTCCCTGACTTAACCTATGTTGTCATGGTCTCTTGTCTTTAGTGGCCTTTTCCTTTCCTGTTTTTGTTTCATGAGAGTGAACCATTGGATTTAGGTATCCCTAATACTTCAGGATGATTTTATTTTGAGATAGGTTTGCACTATGTATCCCAGCCTGGCCTTGAACTTTCTATGTAGCTCACACTGGCCTTGGATTTGTCCTGCTTCCCCCCCCCCCCCCCCACACACACACCAAGGCCGGGATTGTAGGCATGGGCCATTACACCCACCTGTGCATGGTAGCCTAATGTCAAGATCATTGTCATCATTTTGTCTGCAAAAGACAAGTTTTCCAAATAGGTCATATTCGTGGGTTCTGGGTGGTGAGAGATGGACATGCATCCACTATCTAGCCTGCCATAACAAGCTTCTCGCCATAATAGCAGATACCCCTAAGGTAGTGCCTGGGACTTAGAAACATCATGGATAGTAATGGTATTTGATCTTCCCTAGCCCTCAAGGTGGGCACAGATGTCCACTGGCCATATATCATCTGGTATATGAATGTGTTGTTATATGTCCAATTCCACATATATACATAAACGTTTATAGTCACTGAGCAAGCCAGGACCTCCATTTTTAATGGTCATGAGGCTTAGTCTTTTGTAATAGATATATCTGCCTAACAGTAACTGGCTCTCCCTATGAGTATTTTGTGGGCCACATGAAATAGAAAAGAAGGATGCTGCAATCCTAACTTAAAATTGCAACTTTTACCCAAGACTTGCTGAATTTGTGTGGGTGAAGGGTGTGAGTGCATTCTTGGAAAACAAGGCTAATAAAGCATGCTGCCATTCCATTTCCCCTGAGTGCCTGTATCTGCCTGTGGGAACGCTTGGCTTGCAGTGGCCGTCTTGCCACAAGTGGGGATTACAGAGGTGTGTGCCCACACCAGGCTCTCCATGGCTTCTGGGGAACTGAATTCAAGCCTTCAAACTTGCCCGGCAAGCAGTTGGCTGACTGAGCCATTTCTTCATCCTCCATAGCTATTCTTCAAAAACACAAATCTCTTACGGGGCATATGCATACTGCCCCTCATCATTCAAGGGTCTAGTCAAATGCCAGGAGAGTGTCTGCAGGCTCTGCATGGTCAGCCCCAGCTGGCTTTGAATGGCCCTGAACGCTAATCCTCATGGCTCTACTTCTGATTCCTGTGATTATAGGCTTGTACCACCAGAACCTAGAACCTTCTACACGTTAAGCACTCCGTCGGCTGAATACCAGCCCCAGCCCTGATACTGTTTAAAAACCTGTGGTTTTGTGTATGACATTACACCTGTTAGAAGTGTAGCTGGAATAATAAACATGCTTTTCAGATGTCCAGTGGAGCGCCAGAATAGAAGCAGGATGAATATACCATTTCGCATTGGCAATGCCAAAGGCGATGAAGCTTTAGAGAAGCGGTTTCTTGATAAAGCAGTGGAACTCAACATGATCTCCTTGAAGGGGCACAGGTAAGCCTTCCTCATGCCCAGGCGTGCCAGAGGCAGACTGAAACAAATCCAGGACTTTGCACAGCCTGGAGTCGTGGTGACAGACCTGCTGGCGGGGTTGTGGTGCATCTTGCCTACGGTTGCGTCGACCCCGAAAGTGCCTCGGTTAGGGCCTGCCTGCTGTACTCTGGAGTTTGACCATCACTGGGCTCAGCTGCACATCAGATATCCTGCACAGTAACTGTCCTCACACAGGAGACCCCAGAGTGCTTGCTCAGTCTGTCTGCTTGGAACTATTGCAAAGTCTAGCGAGTGATGTGGCCCCAAGCCCACCGGTCACTCTCTTCATTGGGCTTTTTTCCTCCCCTCCTTTAGTTCTTCTTTATCAAAGGTGAATAGTGTGGGTATGATCAAAGTCCAGTGTATGCGTGTATGGAAATGTCAGAGTGAAACCCATTTCACTTGTCCAAATAATGTTGATAATTACTCTAAAAATGTGACTAGTTTGAGGAAATCCTGTGTGAGCATGATGTACCTTTACTGTACAGGGGTTTCTTTAATATCTCAGAAGCTTCATGCTCCCTGCGGGGGATGGTTCACAGGCAGGGAGTTGAGCACTGGGCTCAGAGTTGCAACTCAGGAAGGGTAGTTAGTGAGAGTTGGGTTATGCTGAAATAGATGCCTTTTAAAGTGCACTTTTTTTCTGTTTCGTTGAGGTTCAAGCTTGAACCTTATGTACGGTAGGCAAGGGCTTTGACACTGGTATGTCTTCTCCTGATTTTCTCGGTCTTCACGGTTGGGTCTGTTGTTCTAGGTCAGTGGGAGGCATCCGTGCCTCTCTGTATAATGCTGTCACCATTGAAGATGTTGAGAAGCTGGCTGCCTTCATGAAGAACTTCTTGGAGATGCATCAGCTGTGAGCATGATTAGCTCCACGCTGTCTGTGAGCACCATGCGGCGTTCAGAGTACCTTCAGATCGGCTACAGTAACTTAACAGATGTGGATTTCCCCCAGTACATGCTTAACACAGACTCTTCTTCAAAGAATAACACCTAACCATTCAGGGCTCTCCAGAGCTGATGGGACTCCCAGCTGATGGCCACCTTCATTTTGACTTGACCTGGAGGCACTTTCAAAGCTTTCCTGTTGCTTTTCTAATGAATCCAGCCTGGCTTCGTCCCCTAGGCGGATCGCAGTCCTAGCCTCGGACTTTGTTCTGCCGAATTGATTAGTTATTTTTGGTTCACAGGAGCATACCCCAAGGAGGTTGGAGTGCATGTGCTGGATCTGACAGCAGTGAGTTTTCTGGGTTCTGCAGCTCTTGGTTAAAGTCAACAGTGAGCATTTTGAATCTGTGCTATTCTCCTCTAACAAGATAAAAGTGACATACACTATGAGTGCTTACATAGTGGGTCTGATTTTAATACCGTACGATTTATATCTATGCCTTTATATTTCTAATGAGACAGTTCTGTCGATGCTTTTAGTGTTTGTTCAGCCCATGACTTTGTGCACGACTGTCCCCTGCTGTGGGCAGGTGCACCCTCTTACCGACTCCCTTCTAAAGCCGCTTTCTAAGAAAGATCTAGAAGTTCCACGATTCACTTTTCTTATCCTGGCCACAAGTCGAAGAAATGGTTGCTTGTTTGCTTTCCGGTTAGGCTGTTAACAAAGCTCAGTTACCCTCCCATCCCCGTGAATTGTGTTCACATGGCTGTTGTGTAGTTTGACCAGGACAATACCGTACATTCCAGATCTTTGCTGAGGTCTTTCCCCATTGTTCATATGTTGTTAGTGTTTTCTGTTGACTATGTGAAGAACATTAAAGTCCTGCAGAGTCTAAACCATTGCCTGTGAATTCTTTGCTTGCCTTTTAGACGTTCCGATAGGAGGCCCAGGGTCTAAAAGTTGCTTGTGATAGAGCAGTTTAGTCAGTTGTCAGGCTTAGCGCTTATGCAACTCAGTGTGGTTGTTTGCCTTTGACTTTTGGAACAGACACAGTCAGCAGAGTCCTTCCAGCACAGCTAGCTCCCAGAGTGCACTTTTGTGAACTCTGTCCCTGTTACCCAGAAAAAGCCAGCAGAACAGTGCTTCCTGATTCAGTTGGTTGGACAAGGAGAAGACACTGATTAACTGGTTCTCTTGGTCAGGTGTCAGCTTCTCATTTTTGAGGGATGGAAATAATGCCCAGCCTTGCAGGATGCTTGTATTGAAAACAAGGTCTTGTTTAGGAGTGTGACAAACCGTCACAGCATTCTGTAAACACCAAAAGCCTGTCTGTGGAGTCAACTTAAGGGTCCACAAACAACTCAGAGACAACCCCCGTTTTCCATGTTTGTGAGCCCCCATTGTCTCCTCCTCTTCAACCCTTCATGTCCCAGCCAGCCCTGCTGTGACAACCCTTGGGTTATTTCAGCACCCGTCTCTGCTTTATCCACCCCTCCCAGCGCAGCCACTCGGACAGACTGTGCTCTGTGTATGGATGCGTGAATGATCTGGGCTTTGTAGTGTGGCAGTCAGAGCTTCCTAACATCTGCCTGCTTCCTGTCTCCTGTGCTAATGGTTCTTAGCGTGTTTCTATTACGGGTTTGCCCATGCCACGCTAAGCTTAGAGTTCTGCCCAACTCAGTAAGACCAGACTTTCTTCACGACTTCTGCTGCCTCTACTTCCTGTTATTTTCTTTGTTGTCATGGAGGTGACATTTTACTTCTCTTTGTGATGATGAGGTGGCTGCTTGTCTGTCTTGCATGGAGATGTTTAAACTACCTAATGAACGCAGAGCATAGTGCATGGTTTCTTAGTATTGCAAACAGCTTTGGGGTAGTAGTACAGGCAGAATGCCATCTCAGCCTATGGATTTTATAAAATATCAAAAGCTTAGTGTACAGTACAGTTCATTTTCTACTAACGGTTTGACTAGGATCCTACGGTAGAGTGGGGGAGTTTAAAACTGAGAAGTTTCTAGAATTACCTTTACTATTTGGAAGCTTTTGGAGAAAGCCAGTTGTCTGGCCATGGTAGACTTTGGAGCACAGATCATAGAAAATAACCAGAGCATGAAATGTGACCTTTGTATGCCCCAAGAGATGAGTTGATGCCAGTCTGCTGATCACGTGGAGGGTGGTAGAAGGAGATGCTGGGGATGCAACAGCTCTGGGACTTTGGGATGAGAACTCGCTGGCCTGTCACTGAAGGTTAGGAACATGGCAACAGGGGAGCCTTAGGGGCCCCCACGAGCCTTGCTGAAAGACTGACTCGTGTTTTTCTTTTCTTTTTTCTTTTCCTTTTTTTTTTTTTTTTTTTTTTTTAATTTTTGAGACAGGGTTTCTCTGTAGCTTTGGAGCCTGTCCTGGAACTAGCTCTTGTAGACCAGGTTGACCTCGAACTCACAGAGATCCACCTGCCTCTGCCTCCCAAGTGCTGGGGTTAAAGGTGTGTGCCACCACTGCCTGGCTTGTGGCATTTTCTAAATTGCTTCTGAAGTTTATTTATTTTTTCCTCTCAAAGTTCTTTATGACACATGACGTGTCCTGATGTCATCCCAGCGGGGGAAAAACCTTCGTATATTCCATTTAAGCAACATTAAATAAGTCTTTTCTGTCAAGTGCTATAAAATCTGTGACAATGACAAGAAATTAAAATCTTTTCATGTCCCCCACCTCAGAAGACTTTTATGCAAATGTTTCATTCACCCACTGCAACCCAGTAAAGCCTTTGTTTACACAAAAGCCCAGCTATATTCTCAGCTTAAAGTGGCTGGCCCCTCCTCTTCCACTTCTCTACCCATTCTTTAGGGACTGGCCAACTGAATATTGTTGAATGAGGTTCAACTATAGTCAATGAGGAAAAGACACAGTCACTGCCTGAGTTTAAATCAAACCAGGCTGGAGAGCTGGCTCAGCCTGTCAGAGCACTGACTGTTCTAGAGGATCTGGGTTCAATTCCCAGCACCCACATGGCAGCTCATATACATGCAGGCAAAACACCAATGCACATAAAATAAAAATACATCTTTAGGAAAGAGTTAAAAAGTAAAGACCAAGGGCACATTCTCTGTGTGCTTGTCCTTTGTACACATCCTCTTGGTAGGTGTCACCTTATGCTACTTCAGTTGGAGTGGTGGTCTCTGTCTTTGTGACCCCAAACTTTTAGACACCTGTTTACCCTACACACTGGGTTGTCTCCAATACTGTGGCTCTGTTCTTTGCACAAGAAAGAATTGAGATCTGTTCCCAACTCTTCATTCCCCTGTTAGATTCCTGTCTGTAGGAGGAGAGGCTGCTTGTTTGTCCCAGCTGCCCAGAACCAAAATAACCACACAGAAACTATATTAATTAAAACACTGCTTGGCCCATTAGCTCTAGTTTCTTATTGTCTAACTCTTACATCTGAATTTAACCCATTTCTATTAATCTGTATATCACCACGGGGTGGTGGCTTACCAGCAGAGTTTTAGCACATCTGTCTCCGGTGGTGGCTTCATGGCATCCCCCTGACTCTGCTCTTCTTCCTCCCAGCATTCAGTCCAGTCCTCCCTGCCTACCTAAGTTCTGCCCTATCAACAGGCCAAGGCAGGTTCTTTATTCATTAATCACAGCACACAGAGGGGATCCCACACCTGTTCACTGGGAGACATACCCAGCATCTTGTCATGGTCGTGGCCCCTGGGTCTGGAAGACTTAGCATGTCCTTGGGTGAGCTATCTGAGGGAGTGATTTTTCTTCCCCTCTTTAGTGCTGAAACAGCCACTGAGACCGTAAAAGCAGAAACGCCCCACTGACAGGTGCCATGGCCGCTTCTGCCACAGGCACTGCAGAGTCTGGCCTCTTACCACTGGGATTAATAGTTGTCGTATCTTGTTCCTGGGAAGGAAAATAAAATGAAGTTTCTCACATTTGATCGGAGTGAACATAATTAAAAAGAGCCACGCTACCCAGCTGCTGAGAAATCAGTCACTATAATTGGAAAGGAGATTCCTTAGCTCTCTTATTGGGCTCCTGGTAATTTAAAACTGGGATCCCTGACAGTTTGTGATAAATTGTCTCCTTTTGGGCAGAACAGGTAAGAAATTCTAATTATCCCTGGATTATTCCAGAGTGGATAGACAATCCAGATCAAAGAGATGCTGAGGGGAAGGGGGACTGACAATGGGCAAAGATTTGCTGCAAACATTTTAAAGCTAAAGGACAAATTAATTTGACGTGTATTTAAAATCCCAGAGAAAGTCGGACATCGTAAGAGTATAGGGAACTAAGCATATTAGAGAAAGTTTACACACAGAGAAGTTCTCTAGGCTAACAGAGATTAGCCCTGTTTGTTAACTAGTCTTGGACCTGACTTGGGGAAGAATATGAAATTTATAGTTTGGCGAAATGGGTCAGTGACAAAAGGTGCTCGCCACCCTGCCGGGCAGACTCATGATGCCAGGGTCCCAGACTTCCCTGATGTCAGCTTACTACTTGGCCCTTTGGAACAAGCAAGTTATTTATAGAGAAATACGTTAAGAATAAATTTCCTTTTCTTACTGAATAAGTGACACGTTCCACAGAAAGAAAATAAAATCTAAGGAAGCGAAGTGATATACTGTCAGTGTTTACCTCCTTCCCGTTACAACACTCAAGAATGTACGTTGAGGTATGTAAAAGTACATTTTGGCAAGCCTGTACCAGCAATTTGGAGATTTCTATTGCATAGGCCCTGAAATAAACCCGAGAAGGCAATGAAGCCTGCATGTTCTTTCTTAGCTTGGGAAGGTAGCCCCGTTTCATTTTCAATGCGGTGGAAGATGGGACTCTGGGAAGGGCCTGTGTTATGAGGACTGTTATCCCATCAGCGGGTGGCCCACGTCTGGATTGACTGCATGGACCACTGTCTCCACAGCCTGTCCTTTGCCTCTCATATTGTTTCCACATGAGGTGAGTAGGTTTCTTCTCCACACATCTGCTTCACCACAGGCATAGAAACAATGGCAGTAAGGTGACCACAGACTACAAACTCTGAAACGAAGGGCCCCAAGCACCGGAAGCCAGAAGACCCTTCCTCTAAGATGTTCTGTCACAGTGATGAACTACTCGGGGCAAGTGTGCTTGTGTTGAACCAGGAGAAGAATTCTCTGCTTGAGATTGAGGATTCAACTTTCCTTTTATCTAGTCAAGCTTATTAAGTTTTACTATTTTTAGAAGTGCAGCCTTCCAGCAATATGGGGCTCTAATCTAATAGCCAGATCATGAGCCACGCAGCCTTCCTCGGCTTTGAAAGATGTCATATAATAACCCAAAGTTAAAGTCAATGCCAATAACAGTTGCTCAGTGGAATTGTCCCCATGAGAAGGATAAGACCTTGGCCTCCATCGAGCCAGGTAAAAAGTTGAAGACATTGTAAATGCCTGAGAAATGAGGCTCAGTTCAAGTATAAGAAATGTAAAGGTAAGGCTGGGGATATAACTCCGTGGGTACGGTGCTGTGCACAAGGCTCTGGGTTTGATTCCCAGCGCCACATAAACCTGTGTGAGGGAGAGAAAGAGAAACCAAAGTTCTGTGTCATCCTTAGCTATGTAGTGAGTTTGAGCCAGCCTGTACTACATGAGACTCTCTCAAAAGAAAGGTATAGTTGATCAGGAATAGAAACTGTTTTGTCTAGGAGTATAAAAGGCAGCCGGAATCATTCTCATCTGCTGTTGCTTCTTTGAGTGAAAACCATCGTTTCTTGAGGGTGAAAGTCTTTGACGGAAGCAGAAATCTTCAGGAGTTACTGGGAAGTGAAATGTGACCCCAGGATAGTTGGTAACACCCCAAATAACAAACCTGTTCTAAAATGTGCTGGGGCGAAATACTTTTGCATTTGGGATACATTTCAATCTAGAACAAATTACATTACCCATTCAACACCACCTCCTCTCAATTTCCCCAGCAGCCCCTCATGTAGCAGCCATTCAAGGCATGGAAGGCAGTGCCGTCCATGAACAAGATTCTTGTGAGTATAGTCAGTTGTGAGAGCAAGGTCCGGGTTTTGAACCAGTTAAGATTTTGTTAGTTACAATAAATAGAATATTGAATACAAAATTGGATAAAACTTTAAGCTATAAAACAAATAGGTAAATGTATTAGTTAAGGATACTGGAAAGGCTGCAGGCAAGGACACCAGCCTTCCCTGGGAACCTGCCTTCCTAACTTGCACTGGGTGCATTCATAACCTGCTTCCGGATCCCCACGTGGCAGCAGCAGTTTGGACATTGTCATTGTCTGAGGCTGCTTGAGTGAGGACATGGCTACCTTGGCCTTTCCTGATGTACATTCTGACTGGGCTGTCTTTAGCTGTGTCTCACCCTGAGCCAACTGGAAGAAAGCATCGGCCAGTTGGCTACATCAAGTCTAGCTTCTGTTGAGCTGAAGAGCAAGGCCAACCTCAGCTGTGGTAGTCTGAAGAAAAATGGCCCCCATAGGGAGGGGCACTGTTTGGAGGTGTGGCCTTGTTGGAGTAGGTGCAGCTTTGTTGGAGAACATATGCCACTAGGGGAGCCAGGGGATGGGTTTTGAGGTCTCAGAAGCTCAAGCCTGGCAAGTTTTACTTCCTGCTGCCTGTGGCTCCAGAGACATACCCCTCAGCTCCTCCTCCAGCGCCATGTCTGTCTGCACACTGCCAGCCTCCGGCTGTGATGATAAGGGATTATACCTTGGAACTGTAAGCCAGCCCCAGTTGAATGTTTTCCTTTATAAGCATTGCTGTGGTTATGATGTCTTTTCATAGCAGTAAAGCCCAAAGACAGTAACCAAGCCTTCTGAAAACCTGGTAGTTTGTCAGTCAGATGTGGTGGTGCATAACTTTAATCCTAGCACTCCAGAGGTTGTGGCAGAAAGATCTCAAATTGGATGCCAGCCTGGAATACATAGTGGGATCCTGTCTCAAGCAAAAACAGCAAATTCTGATTTTAAACATGTAGTTTCTACATTTTATTTTATAAATAATACTGATTAAAAAATACCTATGTGCCTACTTTAAAAAGAGATTTATTATCAGTAGACTTAGAGACCAGTTCTCAAGGCTACATCCGGGGTTCGAAGAAAAGCTCCACAGCATGGTGAAACCGCACTTAACGCTTTCCTGTCTGAGGTGTTCGGAATAAAATCACACATGTGCTCTTTGGTCATGTTCTTTATTTTTCTGTCCTCTACTTTTCTTCTAAGTTCCAATTCTTTCTAGTTCTCCGTTGTTTCAATTCTCTCCTGCTTCTTTGTTCACCTAGCTTAAATATATTTTTTGCAGGAGGCTTGAGGCAATAAGAAAAAAAGTTACAAGAGTTACATCTCCTTGGGAAGTGATAAGGAGCTGAGCTATTTACTACGGCAAACACATAGGCAGGGACATGGTGCTTGGCACTTTCCTGGGCAGCTGCACTGAAAACTCTCCGGTTCTAAAAATATATTCTCTTACCCTGTTTGAGATGGTAGAACACAAAAAAGGGGTGGGGGAAACTCCTTGTAACTTAGACTGCAAAGCCAGGCCATCCTCTACAGCCCTGGCTAATTGCGAAACTTTACCCACAGTAACTGGACATAAGACTGTTTTCTCTGGGCTTGGTTAATTGATTAATTTTTATTTGGAAAAACTTAACAATAAACAGTTTGAGTTTGGTATCATGAACTGAGATCAGAAGAAGTCTGTATAGAGTGTTAATTGCTAAGGAATTTAGCAGGGAGTGGCCGCTGGCTTATGCTGTCAGCCAAGTTTGGTTAGAAAAATTGGCATGACATTTTAGGATGTTTTGTGTTAATAACCTTGGCTAGACATCTGTGACTCTGATCTTGTGTATAACGGTAGAGTTTCTAACTTATGATCCATTTACAGAAACATTTAGTCTAATTTGAACTTGCTTTGAGGTAAAAATGAGCTAATTGTTGTATTAGTTTGAGTAAAAGCAACAAAGCAGGCTTTTGAGTGTTCCAGTCCTTGTGGAATGATAGATCTAGGTATGAAGCATATTCTAGAATATTTTCTATATATTAAAATTATAAAATTTAATGAGAAGTCATCTTCCTGATCACCCATGTGTATATGTGTCCCATAAGATTGAGATGCAATCATGAGATTACACATACATATGTAATTACATATGAAATTACATACTACAGTGCAGGTGTTGGGAGACACCATAACTAATGTGGGTGTCCTTCTGTACTCTGTGAATATGTGTTGTATTTATTGGTTAATGAATAAAGCTTCTTTGGCCTGTGTCAAGACAGGATAGAGTCAGGTAGGAAATCCAAGTAGAGAGACATGAAAAGAAGGGCATGGCGGGAAAGGAACCAGCAGCTTCCGAAGGAGCAAGATACCAGAGCACAGGTAAGTCACAGGCCATGTGGCCATGCACAGATGAATAGAAATGGGTTAATTTAAATTTAAGAGATAGCTATTAATAAGCCTGAGCTATTGGTTAAACATTTATAATTAATATTAAGCCTCTGAGTGTTTATTTTAAAAGCAGCTACAGGACCAGGAGGGACAAAAAGCCTCCATTTACACATAGCTACTTTAGCAAATGTGAAATTACAGACAGGAGCTACAGTTTCCAGAGTCGGTGACCCCATAGGCCCTTCCTGGTTGGGATTCTCCTTCATCAGAGAATAATTTCTCTGGTGGATTGACATTTGAACACTAGTTGATACCTGCTGTGTATTACCATAACTTTGGACAATTTATTTTTATGTGTATGAAAGTTTGCTTATATGTATGCCTGTGCACTCTGGTACCAACAGAGGTCAGAATTGGGCATCAGATCCCCTGGAACCAGAGTTGTAGGCAGTTGTGAGCTATCATCACACCAGGGTCCTCTGGAATAGCAGCCAATGCTCTTAACCTGTGAGCCATCTCTCCAGCACCCTACATACTTACATTAAGTCCACAGATTATCATTTTTATTTGTATTTCTTTGAAAGCTATAGCACATTTTTTTTTTTTTTTTTTTTTTTTTTTTTACATTAAGGATTGGGGCCAGGCATGGTGGTGCTCACCTTTAATCCTGACACTCAGGAGGCAGAGGCAGCCTGGTTTACACAAGATCAGCCAATTCTACATAGTGCAAACATGACTGGGGAAAAAGATATTAACCAAAACAAAGTCTGATATATTTATATACATCTATTTTTCTGTGCTTTATTTTAAATTTGTTAATTTAAAAATGTTTGCCTATTTTTTTTCCGTGATAAAAGACTAGGGCAACATCTCTTCAAAATAAAGTTTGTCAGATGTGTCAATTTCCTGATTAAAAATGGCCCCTCAGTTGCTGTTAAGAGAAAAAAAAATTTCAACTTAAATGGAAAAGAATTGGCATTTGTTTTAAGTAAAAACAGCAACTATGTAGGCAGACCCACCCTGTTGTGGGTTGTGCCGTTTCTGGGCAGGTGGATCTGGGCTGTGTAAGAAAGGTAGCTGACCACGAGCCAGCAAGTGCTTGAGTAAAGAGCGGTGTTCCGTGCTCTCTGCTTCAGCCTTCTGCCTTGGCTTCCCTCGATGCTGGAAACCTGTAGTCTAAAGTAAACTTGTTCTTCTCCAAGTTGCTTTTGGTCATGGTGTTTATCACAACAGGAACTAAGGTAGAGCGAGAGGATTTTAAGGCTTAGAGTCAGATGTGTCTTGAGAACCAGAGAGATGGCTCAGTTAGTAAAAGGTTCTTACTGTTATGTATGGTGAATGACCTGAGCTTGGTCCAAGGACCTACTTGTTGGAAGGAGGGGCCTAACACCGGTAAGTTATTCTCTGACCTCCACATGCACACCACAGCATGTGATCTTGCTCATACACATACAATAAATATAATAATAGTAATAAAATTGAAAAATTTTAAACATGAATAGGTAGAATCCATGGGTTGATGTTCTGGTTTCTCATCATGGGTTTATAGATCTAGGATTATTATATAATCACATCTAATGGCCGTCCTGACTTACATTCATATTGATTGTCTGGAAACAGTCTCTGTATTTCACAATAATACCTCCATAAGAAACAGTGCAGTGTTACAATTATGTGCTCGCAGAATAGTAACATTATTTGGCAGACCAGGCACATTCTCTTTTTATTTTTATCTTAAATTAGCAATGCAATATTGATGCTGCCATGGTGAGGTTATCTAGTATTGAAAGAATGGATCATTTTTCTATGTTGATTTAAAGACTAAAAAGGCAGAAAAAACAAGACCTAGGTATGCAGCAGCCAAATTTCTGTGAAAGCAGAGGTGCACACGATGAAGCACAAAGAGACAGACTCCCAGAGAGGGGACCCAAGAGAGGGGACCCCAGAGAGGGGACCCAAGAGAGTGTCCATGTCTGTCTGGCAGAGACAAGACTTACATGTTTGGAGGTGGAATGAGTTTGCCTTTTCTCCTACTATTGCAGGGGGTTGGATAATCTAGACAAAGAAAGGGAAACTGATCAGTTTGCATATGCATGCCCAACCCATATGTCCCTACCCATCTCTCTGTTTGCACCATCCCCTCCTCTACCAGCTCTTCCCACCACATCTACATATAGGGAAACAACCCGTTATGGCTTGAATATGAAATGTCCCCCTCAGGCCAGTTTCATCTGGTGTTGAAGAAGCTAGAAGGCCCCAGGATGGTGAGACAGCCAGGAAGTCACAGCAGCCACCCACTGGCTGGAGGAGCAAACAAGGAAGTAAACATAGCTCCCCAGAAAGACCACCCTGAAGACAGAGAAACACCCTGGCTTCTCTTTTCCTCCCGACTTCCAACTTCTTGATGGTGCTTTTGATTGGCTGACCCCTAGCTGGCAATGAACATTGGTGGAGTTTACAGAGGGAGCCCCAGCAAGAGAAGGCAGGGGGAGGGGCATCCCACTAGCTAGACAATATTCATTTCTAACTGTACACCCTGACCACCTGGAGATTTCCCTTTTTTTCTCATACCTCCTGTGCACCCAAGCCTTGTGCAGGTCAAGTTCTTGGTACATCAGGCCACAAAAACCCATTCACGATGTTGGGTTTTCTCAAACAAGTCCCTAGTTCATACCCTTTTGGATAGCTACATGCTGTTTCTCAAAAAGCTGGCGTGTTAGTTGACTTTCCTTATCAAAATTGAGAGGAATGCTGTGTTTTAGCTCATGGGTGAGTGGCCTTCCCTGGATGCTTGAGCAAGGGCAGCCACAGGTGATAGAGGAGTTTGTTCGCCTCCCGGAGGAAGCAGGAAAAGGAGACAGGGATGAAGGCCAGGTAGCACCTTTAAGGACATGCTCCTGTGATGATTAATCCTAATGGCAAACTTGACTACATTTAGTGTCATTGTGTGGCACCTTGGGTGACGATGAGTATGTTTTAAGAAAAACTTTAGCTAAGGAGGGGAGACTTCACCCTGAAGGTGGGCAACATTATCCATGTGCTGGAGTCCTGGACTGAATAAAGAGGGAAGAGAGCTTCCTGATTGTGGATGCAGTGTGTGATCTCCTTCTGCCATGAGTTCTCCACGACAATGGACTGTCTCATCAGACTGTGAGCCAAAACCAACTGTATATTCCCAGTGGCTCCCTTACTCTTGCTAGGACCTAGGTCCTATAATTCCCACTACTTTCCCAAAGAGACCCAAACAGCTAGGGACCAACCTTCAACACACCAGCCTGCGGGAGACATTTCACGTGCATATCATAATGAAAGGTGACTAACTTTCTTGAAAAGCAATAAGGAATTGACTTGTCCTTAAGAAGGATGTTATTCTTGCAGGGGAGGGGAGGACTTTGACTGGGCCTGAGAAGTCAATGGACAGAAGCCAGGTTAGCAAGAGAAAAGCACCTCTCAGCAGTGTGTGACAAGGGGACAGCTCCCAAGAAAAGGAAGAAAGGAGGATGAGGAACAAAGGGATGGCAAAGCCCAAAAGCATTTGTGTTAGGCCAAACAGAGAGACAGAAAGGATAACTGGGTTATATGGGAGGCTAAAGGAAGAAGGTGGGGACTCAGGATCTGTTTGTGTACAATCGTCTTGGCTGTGGAGACCATAAAAGCGTGTTTCTTTTCCCTTTCCTAGGGCAGACATCTTCCACATGGGTACTGTAGCCTTCTCTTTTGAGGAAGAAGGGGGGAGATGGGATGACATTTATTTTTGTTTGGTGCTTTTCAAGTGCTACGGATGGACCCAAGGCCTTGCAGATGCCGGGAAAGTGCTCTAGGACCCAGTTGTACTCCAGCCCTAGAATGCTCTTCCTGCAGCTGCATCTTTAAAAAGTGCCTCCACAGTCCTGTCTTCAGACTGGTGGCCTCTGTAACACTCAGTCCATTTGGAGAGGGCTTTTGGTGATAGTTCGTCCTCTAGGTTAGAGGACATTGTGGCTGGAAACCCCAGGTTCCACATCCAGCATTTGTAAGATCGGCTTGCTGGTCCGCATACTACATTTCTGTGTATGTTTGGAGAAATCAATTGCCTGGGTCTCTTTCCTTTTTTCTCCCCTAGAGACGTTACAGGCAGTAAAAGTGTCCAAATTTGTGAGAAATTGGAATAATCAAGACTTACCTGTATGGAATGCTATTAACGACAGCGATTCACGCCAGAATGCCTTTCGTCGGAGACACTCGGGGTCTGTTAACAGATTAAAAGTAGTAAAAGACACCGGCCTAGAGATTTTCATTATCTTGTGCTCTGAAGACTCAGATTTCATTGGTTTGATGGGTCTGAAAACACATTTTTATTGCTAGGGGCATAGAAGCCTCGAGCAGTGTTGTTAATAAAGCAAGGTGAGTTATACGCACTTGTCTCATGGAGGGTAAATGTACCATACTCCATTTTAAGAAAAATATAATATAAAAGTCTTACCATGGAAGAAAATCTTTATATGATCTTTTAAGAAAACTTTAAGAAAAATAAAGACGTGACACTATATTAAATTTAAAGCCAGTGACTTATAAGCAGAGAAAAGCAAAGACAGTCTGATTAAGGCTGTCGCAGTGTTCTGACAGGCTTTTATGTCTTGCCTGTTCTCTGGCCTCCTTAGCTCATAAGCTTTTAGGACGCGCAGGAAACTCCATTCCGATGCAGTACAGAGAACACGCGCACCAAGAGGTTCTCAATAAACAGGCATTAAATCCTGAGTCTGGAAGGGACCTTGAGACGCCCTCGCTCCAGTCCGCCTCCTCCTGGGAGTGCTGCGCTTTCACCAGCTCCGAAAAACAGAACTTTCCCTCTCAATCACAAAAGTCCAAAACTTCAAAACATGAGTTCACTTCTCCCGTTTGCCTGGTGTTTTTCTTTCTTGGTTTTGTTTTTTAAACAGGTTAACAGGACAGAGGGCCGGCTGGATGCTCACTGCTGCACAGAGATCCCAGTACTTTTCCACGTTGTTAAACTCACGGTCTGCACCCATTCGGCAACTGCCCCCTTCTCACTCTCTTCCTGTCTGAGTTCAGATAAGTGGAGTCACATAGATGTGGTTATTGTGTGACTGGCTCCTTTCATTTACCATGGTGTCCTTAAGACCCACCCTTGTTTTAGCCTGTGGCATATGTTTTTCCTTAAGGGTGAGCAATATTGCATCGTATGCATAGCCCATATTCCATGTGTGGATCCTTTCATTCATCCACAGATGTCTGGTCAAATCTATCTGAGAATAGAGCGGCTATCAGCATGCCTCTTTGAGACTGCTTCCAATTCTTTTGATACACCAGATGTAGGGTTGTGGATGTGGCGGCTAATCACGTGGATGTTTCCTTGACTTACCCAGGATGACCTCCCTCAGGTGGGCCTATGTACAGGTGCACCTGTGCTTCATTGTCTTAATTGGTAACTGATGCATGAAGGCCCAGCCCACTGAAGGCGGTGCTGTCCACAGCAGGCAGGCCTGGGTTGTGTAAGGAATCTATCTCATGGTGAGTCTGGAAGTAAGTTGGCAGACAATCTTCCTCTGCTGGAACAGCTTCTCTTCCTGAGGGAGTGTGACCTGGAAGTGGAAGTCAGAGAAATTCTTTCCTAAGTTGCTTTTGGCCGCGTTTATCCAAGTCACAGAAATCGAACTCGAACAATAGATCTGATGGTAAGACTGTTTTTATTCTCGTGAGCACGCCATCTTGTTTTCCATGAAGCCTACAGGACAGTTTTACATTTCACTGTTTGTGCATGAGTATTCCAGTTTTACCCCGTCCTCTCTGAACTGTGCTATTGATTTGAATTTCCCTGGCTATGGGCGGCACTGGGCACCTTTCCATACACTGCTTGTCTGTTTGCCTTTTCTGAAATGTCCATTTGAGATGTTTGCCAATGTGTTTTGTAATGTTATGTTGCACAGGCTGGGCGGGGGGACTACATGTTGAACTCGTGGGATCAAGCGACTCTCCCTAAGAAACTGGGACTGTTTAGTACAACTTTGATTGTGGTTTTAGAGGGATGGATGGAGGTGGGAAAGTGGCTCTCTCTGTGCAGCCCAGACTGGCTTCAAACTCTCAGTCTGCCTTAGCATCCCCAGTGCTGGGATTACAGGCATGCCAGCAGACCCAGCTCCGTGTAGATTTATGTTGGTTTGTTTATTCTTTTGTTGAATTGTAGGTGTTCTCTGCTCATTGTTTCCTTCAAGGGTTGAAGCTGAGTTGTGGTAATCTCACGTACCTGCTTTTTGCTTTTGTTGCTTGTGCTTTTATTGTCTCAGTTAGCAACAATGGCCAAAAGCTTCACCCATGTTCTCTTTTAGGAATATTATGGCTTTAGGGCTGGATTTTCTCTGCCCTTTGGAGACTGTTTCTTATTTATTAGCCTGGCCTCAATGTATTATTCTCATGAGTGCAGGGGCTACTGGCATGCCATCAGACCTGACTATAATTGACTTAATTTTTGTATCTGGGCTAGGGAGAGGTTAGGTCTCCTTCCCCTGTGGGTTTCCACCACAGGAAGTGCTGGGCGATCTTCTCCCTGTCTAAGCTCATTGGGTGATATGTGTCAAGTTCAGTTTGGGATCGCTGTTCTGCCTCATTGGCCTGTCTGCCTTCAGACTAGTGTCTAACTATTCTGATCCTTGTAGCTTTGTGTTGGTCACATGATCTTTTGTCTAAACTCATATGACTGTTTTAGCTTTGTTGTATGTTTTGAAATCGGAAAGTGTGAGGCTCCAGTTTTGAGTCCCTCAAGATCAGGGCTAGGCATTGTGATGCTTGTCTGCAGTCCCAGGGGAGGTAGAGGATTTGTGAGTTTGAGGCCATCCTGGGCAACAGCGAGAGGTTCCAGTTCAGCATAGGCTAAATGGATGGTCCTCATTCAAAAAAAAAACAAACAGAATTGTTTTTTTTTGGGGGGGGGGCGGGGGGGTTATCTGAGATTACATTTAAGGATTTTCTTTTACTTTTGTGAAAAAATACCATTGAGTTTTTGGTGGGGGCTACATTGGACCTATAGATGCCTTTATATGCCCAGTTTAGCAATCTTTTCTGACGTTCATGAATATGGGGTATTCATATACAAGTCTTGTGAGTCTTTGTTCAGTTCATTCTGGTATTCTGAGGTGGATGTGGTTGCATATGTCTGTAATCCCAGCACTTGGGAGAGTGAGCAGGAGGGTTGCCACGTGAAAGCCAACATAGCTTGTTCCTATCTCAAAAACTGTCTATATTTAAGTATGTTTGTATAATTAGATTTTTCTTGATTTCCCCATTCAGAATGTTAATTGTTAGTGTGTACACAAATGACTAACTTTGTTTCTTAAGACAGGGTTCCTGAACCAGCAGGAACTAGTACCGCTCCCTCCTCTGACTGCCCAGTGCTGGGTTACAGGTATACCACAGCACCAGCTGCTACGTTTTGTGTGTGTTAACTTTGTGTCCTGCAACTTGACTGAATTTAGTGTGTTTTTTTGTTTATTTCAGTTTTTTTTTTGGCAGAATTTGTATTAGTCTTAGTAACATTTTTTTGAGGAAGTCTTAGGTTTTTCCTCTTACAAAGATCCATCATCTGGGAACTAAGATTATTTCCCTTGTCACTCTCTAGTGTGACTGCCTTAAAGCTTTGTCAGGCCCAACTGCTCTGTCTAGGGCTTTGACTACTGTGTTAACTGAGTGAGTACTGTGTTAACTGAGTGAGTACTGGGTTAACTGAGTGAGTGCTGTGTTAACTGAGTGAGCGCTGTGTTAACTGAGTACTCTGTTAACCGAGTACCATGCTGAGTACTCCGCTAACTGAGTGCTGTGTTAGCTGAGTAATGTGTTAAGAGCAGGGAAGAGACTGGGTGTCCCAGACTTGTTTCTGACCTCAAGGGAAGCTTTACATTGTCAGAGTGGCTCCTGTGTGTGTTCGTCAAAGGATGAGCTATCTGGAGACCCTGGTCCACACTCCTGGCTTGCAGTCCTGGCTGCAGTGCTGTGTACTCATGGCCTTCCTGGGAAATGTTCTAAGTCAGAATGCAACCTTGTGGTGCTGTGCTCTGGGAACTCAATGCTTGGCCATGCTGAAGTGCTGTATCTGTAGGTTTGGTGAGGATCTGGGCATTGAGGGTAAGGCAGGACCTGTGCCCCATGAAACCCTGCTTCCTTTTCATGGTTGAGTCAAGTTGACATCAAAAGACCTAAAGGCCTTGTGTCTTAGTTAGGGTTTCTATTGTGTGAAGAGACACAGAGTAGAACCTGGTCCTTCCTAAACTCAACTCCAAATGTAAGTCAGGAAGCTTGTAGTCTGATGGTCCTGCTACTCTCGGGTCCCTTCAGTATTTTAGAAGTTAGCTAAGCAGAAAGGAATGACCAAAGGTAGGGCAGATTAGCACCGGTCAAACAGGCTGCTTTGTACGGGTGGATAGACTACACTGCACAAAGGGGTGGAATGTTCTCTCTTTATTATTGTTGTTGTTGTTATTATTATTTGGTTTTTCAAAACAGGGTCTCTCTGTGTAACAGCTTTGGCTGTCCTATAACCTTAGCTTTGTAGACCAGACTGGCCTCCAACTCATAGAGATCTGCCTGCCCCTGCCTCCTGCGTGCTGGGATTAAAGGTTTGTGCCACCACCACCCAGCCCAGGAATGCTCTTCTAATGCATATCATAGACTTGGAAAATTTTCTAGTGTTGTAACCGTCTTACACATGGGTAGGGTAGAGAAGTCCCTTTCCACAGAAGTAATTGTTTTGCCTAGGAGTATATGGCAAGTTCTGGAGACATTTCTACGGTCACAAGTAGGCAGCGTGTGGCTTGAACTATGTGTATGCCTGGCAGCCAGCCCAGTGAAGAAGAAGTCAGCTCAGAGTAGTGCTGGTATGGAGGCTGGAAAGCCCTTCTAGAGGAGGAAGGATGTCCCTCTGGGCCCCATTGCCATCTTCTCTGCCTGTCCTTGAGAAATCACTGTTTGCCAATGATTTCTGATTTTGCTAGTAACACTGTAGGTGCCCATATAGCAGGCCTTCCAGAGTAACCCAGGCTGCCTGCCAGCAGACCCATGCTCTGGCTGGGCTGGGGAGCAGGTGGCACCATGCTGGGTTATGCCTGCTTCCTCTGGGCCCTCATCTTATCAAGCCAAGTGTCTCAGCCCCTATAGGCCTCCAGGTGATGCCAGCTTTCCCGGGCCCACAACCCCCCAACTTCCTAGTCCTTGCCTCCCTGGCCCCCCTGGACTCCCTGTGGCAGTTGAAAAGAGTCTACTAGGCAACAGGCTAAAGGTTTGCATCTGGGCTGATTGGTGACCTGATGACCCCAAACACCCCTCTGGAAAAGCTGAAAGGTATTCAAGGCCATAGAAATTCTAGCTGGGGACAAAGACTCCTTAGGCCTATCTAAATGCCTCTATGCAGCAGCCTCGCTGGCCTTGTGATCGGCTGCAGACATGGGCAAGAGTTCTGAGATCGAGTAGAGAACTTAGGCTGGTGACTGGCGCTAGTCCCAGCCTTCCCAAATGCCGGGAGGCAAGCCTTGGAAGTCCCTAAGCCTTACCTGTGACACGCTGTGACATCTGCAGTGCTGCCGTACTGAGGTGACGGTTAAGGCTCCCCCAAAGCCTGCAGTGTGTTCAGGGTAGCTCTCGGCAGGAAGCAGCACCCTGTTGGTGTTGCCTACTGAAGGACTTGTTCCACATTTGTTATCTGGGAGTCAGACAGCTGTGGATTCCCATCCTAAGCTAGGAGAGCCTACATTCAAGTCCCTGCCATAAGCCTGCCACTTCTGTTGTCTCATGCCCAGAGAAACAGTATATATATATATATATATATATATATATATATATATATGTGTGTGTGTGTGTGTGTGTGTGTTTGTGTGTTTGTGTGTGTGTGTGTATGTGTATTTGTGTGTGTGTGTGTTTCTCTTGTCATTTTGTTTGCTTGTTTTTACAGTAAATCCCTTTGATAATACAAAGCCAAATCAGGGTCAGGAGCCTGGTGCAGTGTGGTCCACGTGGGGTGGTGCCCTGGCAGTTGAAAAGAAGCTAGTAGGCAACAGGCCAAAGGTTTGCATCTGGGCTGACCAATGACCTGATGCTTTGGAGTGTAGCACCTCAAAGATCCCTCTGGAAAAGCCAAAAGGCATTCAAGGTCATAGAAACTTCTACCTGGAGACAACACTGCCTATCCTTGGGAAGTGTCCCTTGCCGTTATACATCTCCCTGTCTGCTCCTAGTGCATCCATTACCTGATGCTTTCTGGATTTCTGGAGGTTGGAAGCTAGGAACCAGGTGGGTGGGGCCCTCTCACAAGGTCTCTGAGGCCGGCAGATGATGCCCTCTTCAGGAATTTACGTATGGTCTGTCCACTGTGGCCATGAATTTTTGACATCTCCTCCTCGAAGGACACCAATCAGATTGGCCGAGGAGGATCCTAAGGGTCTCTTTTTACCTCAACCAACAATTCTTCAAAAGCCCCATTTCCATTCAGTTCCATTCTGAGGCCCCAGGGGTTACGGCTTCTACATAGATTATTTTAGGGGATGACGTTCAGTCCATATACCTGGCAAGGACCTGCTAAGAACATAGTTCTAAGGGTTTATCTGTGATAAGAAATAGAAGTAAAGCCACATCCCAGGTAAGCCCTCCAGCCTCAGGCCACACCTTACACCTGTCTTCATTGTATTTTGCTGCACACACCAGGTTTGACCCTCTCACAGGCTTTTGTTGACCAATGGGGGATTTGTTAAAACCACGTGTGGTGTGATCATATCCTAGTGTTTGGTTTTGTTTTTTTTCTGGACAACCCTGATATCAAAAATTTGTCTTGTTGAGAACACTTAAATCTTTGTCTGTGTGTGTGTGTGTGTGTGTGTGTGTGTGTGTTTCGAGACAGGGTTTCTCTATGTTACCCTGGCTGTACTGGAATTCATTCTGTAGATCAGGCTGGTCTTGGACTCATGTAGATTCACCTGGCTTTGCCTTTCAAGTGCTGGAATTAAAGGTGTGTTCCACCACACACAAGTTCCAGTGTTGGCTTATACTAACTTATACTAATTATAGCTATTGGGCCTACCATTCTTAACATGGTAAACTGGAGAAGCAGGTAGGGGCAAGATCAACAAGTAGAAGCAGGAACCTCATCCATGACAAGGACATATCCCTAGGCTCAAGTACCATCCTCTAGATGTCAGGAATACCTACCCCCTAGAGTGTGTCAGTCAAGGCACGAACCCCGAGTTTCCTAGCACTACCATGGAACTTTTGCTCCCCGCTGGTCACGTTTGAAGACTCTTGCAGGAAGTAATGCTGAATTCAATAAAGTCCTCTATAAATGTGCTCAGGGAGTTTGGAACCCTTCTTCAGCTCGGCCACTCTTTGAGTCTCGCAGGCGGTGGTGAGTATGAGTCTTGGAAGCATGGAACAATGCCCTGTACACGGAGATTGTGTGAGTGCAACCCATGGTGCTGGAGAGGTTCACACTGGCACTTAGTACAACAGCTGTGGGGAAAAAAAAATAAAAACTGCAGATTGCTGAGGACATTTTTTTTTTTTTTAAAAAAAAAGCAGCCTGCAGACCCTCGTCCATAGGAGCAGTGAGCATATTGGCTGGGAGAGATGTAAAAATCAACATCTATGAACAAGTCATTCTCAATGGGGCAGGCTGATGAGACTGTGGCTTGTATTCTGGACAATAAACTCTATTTATGATAGTCTCCGGTCATTAAGTTGCTCTGTTGTAAGAGAAAACTGAGACTATTAACTTCTCTAGACAGAACCAGAGGGGAGAACGCTCATTTCGTTTGTAAGCAGAAGGGAAGGTTCTGCTCAATAAAGATCAATTAGACATCTCCGTTAAAAGGCTGTTTGGGAGCAGGGCCAATCAGAATTCCAGTACGTTCTACCCTTGTGCTGGTGTTCCCTCTGCCTCCTCTTGTCCATCCCTCACTCTGAGGAAGATTTTAAGGGACTCTGGAACGCCTAAGTGCTGGAAGGTGATGGTGGCTCTCCAATCTGTGACTGTATGACACTTGATGGAGATGCCTGCATGCAGTTGGCAAGGCCACTGTTAGGGACAGCACACAATTCATGCACCACTCTGGGTGCAAATGAATAGCACTGTCTTCAAGCAGGGCACAAAGAATGAGCACAGCCACCCCAACAGCGAGCTTGGTGGTGTGAGCTATGATTTCCTAGGATGCAGAAAGGTCCGGCAGGATGCACTGGATTCCCCAGGGGTGTGGTAGGATAGAGACCACAGCCCAAAGCCCAGTACACCGTCAGCAGCTCTTGCCACTGGAAGGCTCTTCCAGTTTTAAGCACTGTGCTTCTGTTCTTGGCTTACCCTGTGTCCTTCATGTGCAGTTCCATCCTTTCTTGATGCAGAGTCGCTCTGCTTTCCAAGCCCTTGGTACAGTCTTCTTAGAGCTTTTGCTCCATGACTGGGTTTCAAATGTTGGTCTCTCATGACGGGCACTCCTTATTTATCTTTCCTGAGCGAATCCAGGTAGAGTGAGTGTCTGCGACTCTAATCTGTTTGCGTTTAAAACGAGCTATAGTTGGCTTCCACCCTTCCCAGTAGTGAGTCAGACATCAGAGCCCGAGACTTCTCTGCATCATTTTCTACTTCCATGTCCCGGGTCAGCACATACTTAGCAGTTGATCAGATGTTAATTTATTATTTCTATGGCATCGTGGGTAAAAATGGGGCATAACCATAGATATGGGTATGGTCCCTGTTGTGCATGTGTGGTGTTGGCCAAGGCTGTGGCTCTCAATGGAAGCTGTGTCTTCTAACTAATATATGCCCTCACTCACTTGACACACACCCTCACACTCACTCACTCACACACTCATTCACTCAGTCACGTCACACAGTCGGTCAGTCATTCACACGTTCAGTCACGCACAGACACTCACTGCTGGCAGAACCCATTCCTGATGGATGCAGAGAAAGGACCCCTTACCTTGACAATGTCCCCTGAGAGTGCTCAGCTCTGAGTCCTTTCAAATTCTGTATTTCATGGCCCCTTTGCTTTAAAACCGGTCATGGATTCTTCCAGTTACTGGAGTTATTAGGGTCAGAGCTTGAGCATTCTGGAAGCTCTGCTTAGCAAGGCTTGGCCATCTGTCCTCAAATGAACAGTTGAACAAGTCATATCGAAAAGCAGAGCAAGGGGTTTTATTCAATACAGCAACTCTGAGAAGGGGATTCCCCAGCCCCGTCTTCAGGGCCCTGGCATGAAGCATAGGCTTGACTAGAAGGAGAGAGGAGTGTGCATGGTGGAGCAGTTCTGGTCAAGGTGTGGTCCTGCCTGTCACTGATTGTCACCGGCTCAGCTCCAGTCTCTCCCGGGAGACGATCTGATGAACCGTCAGGACTGTGTGGAAACTTCCTGGGAGACAAACCCCTCCTCTGGTTGGCACTAAGCTCCAGCCTTTTCCTTCTCCCAATGTGAGATTCCAGGAGAGAGTCCAAGTTGTTGGGGATTGCTGTTTTAAGAGTTTGACCAGCAAATACAGAGGCCCAAATGTCTATGTGGGATACCTTCATTCCCGCTAGCCCGGTTACTCCCATGTCATCTTTCTTATACTGAGATCCTCTCTCATTGGCCTGTCTCTGACCGCTAGACCATCTAATCGAATCAGACCTATGTGACTGGATGATCGGGAAGAGGGTGTGACATTGGAGAGGACAGTCTTAGAGTCATCTTAAAGCTCTGCTGCCACAGTCAATGTGATGGGCTTGAAGCTTCGCTTCTGTCTGTGCTTGACCCGCCGGTATCCTCTTCTTCATCATTCGGTGCTGTAATCAGGGGATGCTACAAACCTGGATCTGGCCTTGGAGGTGCTGCTCCCTGTGGAGGGGAGGGTAAAGTCTAACACTGACTTTGTTTCCTGCTGGGAGGGAGAATCTCCTGTAGGTCAGCTGCCTGACAGACACCACCTCCACAGGGTGACAGCAAGCAGCCGTGTCTTTTTTCAAATGGCATTCTCAGTGTTCAGGTAGGAAACCCCAGATGACGGCCAGTCACACCTCTTTATGACTAAAGCATCAGATGGCAGTTTCTCTCACTTGCCCGCAAGATGGCTTGGCTGCGTGTGAATCATCTGGATGGTGACCTTATGGTCAGCAGCCCAAAGTGCCGTCTGTCTCTCCACCCTGCTGTCACTGGGCTAATGCTTTTCTTCTCTTCTCTTCTCAGGCGATAAAATCGCCTGGAGGCCTGGGGTTGTAGATCAGTGGCAAAGTTAGCATGAGATCAATCCCTCAAACTGGAAAAAAAATCTCTTAAACCATTTGTTAAAAAGACAATGTCTGGGGCTAGCAAGATGGCTCAGCAGGTAAAACCGCCCAGAGCCAAGTCCAACACCCTGATTTCTATCCCTTTACTCACAGAGTGGAAGGAGAGGGCCAGTTTTTGTCCTCTGACCTCCACATGTGTGTATTGTGGCACAATCATGCCTCTGCCCCCTCATGCCTCCGCCCCTCTCATGCCTTCGCCCCCTAACTCAAATAAAAAGAAAGACAACTTCTGGTCTGGCCTAGGTCTGAATTCCGGGGAGGGGAGTCTGGCTGTGTGGAGAAGCTTTCCGGGCTCTTCGCAGTCCCACAGAAGCTCGGCTCTCAGATGTACCTTCCTCCACAGGCCAAAGGGGGAGTCCCTAAGGGAGCCTTGGCTGTCAGGCATGGACCTTGCTCTTAAAGCATCCCACCACCCCTCGCCCCCCCCCCCCCCCGTTTGTTTCTTTGACCTTGGCTGAGGCTACCTAGACATGGAGCCCTCTTAGGACAGCCGCATGCTCGAGTGGAAACACGCATTGCAGAGGGGCCCTCATGTACGCTAGGGACTCAGCCGTTCAGTGAGATGGGCCTACGGCTTTGCTGCTGTCTGTAGTACGCAGGCGTCTTCCTTGGGAGGAGAGACTTCCTGTAAACAGCTTTCCATTCTGTGGCATTGAGGACAAAATCTAGCTCTTTTAGAAACCCAGATTTTCCCACAGATCACCAACCATCGCAAGAGGTCATAGCTGATTATCATACAGCCAAGTTTGCAAGGGAATATTTAATTTTATGATTGAGAACCCTGGTACTTAGCAGCAAACCTCTATTCCCCCCCCCCCCCCATTTCTGAGGTTAATGCTTTTAAAAATCATTGCCTGATGAGCTCATGCAAATTCAACCATCTGTATAGCTGTCGAAGGCAAGTTTTCAGACAAATGGTTATGCCTTTGCCACATAAATCCTCATAAGATACAGGACCCCAGTAATACTTACAGTTTCCAGGGAGTTTCATATTTTACTAAAAGGGGAAAAAAAATCAATCTTGAATCTTTTAGTCCAGTGACCAAAGAATCACTTGATTGATTTTGTTCTGCTACTCAGGTGAGCATGCCATCTATCCCGATCTGAGGTTACCGGGTTTGAAGGTGAATTCTTCTGAGAAGTATTAGTTCAAGTGTTCTGTGGACAGTGCTGTAATACTAACCCTCTCCACCGCCACTTTACACAACTTATACAAATGTTCTTAGGTAGAGTTTCCTTGGAATGTTTTCTCCAATGTAGATTTTGTTTTTGCTACAGTTCTTCTTCTCAACAGCAGAGGGAGGCAAAGTTTTATCTAATAATGCCTAGGATCCAGGCTGTAGGAAGGGCCTCTAATAACGGAATAAATTCCGACAAGTGCGATATAGATCTGTGCGCGCATGCGCACGCGCGCACACACACACACACACGCACAAACACAAAATCACAATTTGAAAATGAGTTCATTATACTTCCAGTTCTCAAATGTACCAGTTGAGAAACAAGAAAAAGAAATGCGTACAGGCTACGGGGAAGGATTTTCATTTTGATGAAATTTGTTGTTGGGGTTTTGGTGGTACCTTAGGTATACAGGGTGTGTCATGGCCTGGTTGAATTAACATCCAAATCAGACTTTCAGCCCCCTTGACTGAGCTCCAGGCAATGGCCCCACACCTGATGGTATTTTTTCTTCTTCAGTAAGAGAAAGGCCAGAGACACTGAAAGCCAGGGGCAGTATGGATCCTAGCTGGGACTGACTCCAAGACCTTCTGGGCAAGTGTCTTCCCTAACTGCCCATCCTCGCAGCTGGAAACAGAGGACTAAGGACTAAAACTTGTGGCCTTTGTGGGAGGTTGCAGAGAGTGGAGGATTCAGAGGCATTCATTCTAAGTAGCCAGCAGCCTTAGCTAGACTCTAGCTGGTCTGTACTGTGTGGATTTGAGGTGGGGGCAAAGGAAGAGACACGGAACCTACGGATGGAAGATGCAACGCCGATGCTTTGGGAGCAGCCACTGGGTGACTGAACTGGGTGGAGCTTGCCTGCCACTGACCTTGGACAAAATTTCTGACCTTCCCCATTCTCTACAGAATGGGGGGTAATGCTTATGTTTCCCCAGAGACTGTTATGAGCACCCAGTGAAATATATTTTTGAAATGGCCAAGAACTCTAAACCATGTATGCGGCAAATAGTGTCTGCACGTGAGTTGAAATGCATTTTGACTGAGACAGGAAGAACCAAGGCAGGCCAGGACTGGAGTGAAGCAGGCGGGGTGCCTGGGGCACAGAAGCAGGCTGCCCCTGCTTTGCCAGCCTTCTCTCCCATGGTCCAAGCCTGGAGGCATTTGTTGCAAACTCCGTTTCTTTTAAAAACTAGAGTTTTGGTTTTTCCCATTTCTGGTCTGCCTGTCTATGTTTATCTATGATTTCTTGTTTCATTTAGTAAGGCAGTTTGGACACTAACCCCCCTCTCTTAGAATCTCCCAGTGCAAGGCTGGTGTGTAGCTAAGGAGCAGAGTGCTTGTCTGGTGTGCACAGTACTCCCGGTTCCATCCCTGGCACGGGGTGGGGACTGGGGGCGGGGCACAGCCAGCATGCACACCTACCTCTAGTTAGTTCTGTAAAAAGACTGAGTGCTGGTGAGAAAGCTGTCTTCATTAGGGATGGGAGAGGGAGGCTATCAACACCCCAGGGGGCTTCACTTTGAATATATGTGTACCCATATGGTTAACTCATGCCTTCTACTTCTAAGAAGGGAACACGATATAGCTGATGTATGTTAACTGGCGAATTTGACTTATCAGTGTGCCCCAGGGATCTCCAGTAACAAAATCGGGATGCTAACCTCACTGCTTTTAATGCCTGCCTATCGTCTGTAATGAATGGCGTGATGGGCTATTTCTTCACTAGTCTTTTCCCCATTTGCTCTTGCAGAGTGTCTACAGGTCTCGTCTCTCTACACTTTGCATTATTTCTTCATGTACTTAAAAGCTTAATTGCTGGTCAAACAGAATCGTGCGTGAGAGGGAATTTTGGGTACCGGGTAGGAGGAAAATACGTCTCTGCTATTCTTGAACGACCAAGGTATGAATACTACTTTGTCCACTTAAAGTTTAAGAGCTGTTAAGTAAAATCTGGAAAAGCTATTTAGAAAACAATCTTCAGTAGAACATAACGGCAGAAGCATTACTGTTTGGGGAATAATGAGGTGTCTGCCCCTCACTGTGCCGTGTAACCAACAGGCATTTTTTGTTCTGCTCCTGAACGACCACACCACGGTGATGTCAGGACTATGCGGGTGTGGCGCCACCCAGTGGCTCTCTAGGGAGGATGGATTTGTTTCCAGGAAGGTCTGCAAAATCTTTAGGAATCCTGGAGGGGGCAGTTTACTGCAGGCAGAATCCCTGTGCAGGGGAAATCCGAGTCAGTGACATTTCAGTTATTGTTAAAGTGACTCTGCATGTTGCCGCTGGCTGATGCCTGGGGTGACTCAGGTTACTGTTAAACTTTCGAACGAATTTGCATTTTATGTCTTACAGTACCTCCACATATTAGGACAAAATAGTGGCAATATACTGGGAGCAAGCCATTCGCTGTTCTCTGGGCAGTGCTTATATGACTTTGGGGACCTCTGCCATAACTCTGTGGTCCAAAAGTTGGGAACCACTGAGATGGGATATTGGAAAGCTGAGTGCAAATGAAATCATTAACTCAATGTCAGGGAGAGCGTGCTCTTTAACGGAATCCTGGGGTGAATTCTTGCCACACTGAAAACACTTCTGCCATTCCCACTCATGAGCCAGAATGACTCCTCTATGTCAAAGATGGACTTCTCAGACCGCTTATTACCCCTGTTCCCTAGGAAGTCCCACCCTGTAATGAGCCCTGTGTCCAAAGGCGCTCTCATCCCTAGCAGCAAACACTATGCTTATTTCTGCCTCTAAATCTCTGTTTGTTTTCTCATCTCTAGGAAATTCAGCATCTGTTCCTATTTCTGTGCCCTTCCTCAAGCTCCCAGAGTCCTTTCAGCCAACTGGAGGCCCCTAAGGTGACCTTTCCTTCTGTAGACTTTTGGCATCTGCCTCTTGGAGGTCACAAAGCTGTCCAGTTCCTTGTTTGGGGTTTGTTACTGTCTTCTAACGTAAAACCTAAATTTTCTGACATGGGTCATGCTTAGAACTCCTTAGAGAAAGGTGCCAGATGAGCTGCAGTGTAACCGCATAATACTGGCTGCATAATAGGAAAAAAAAAAGAGAGGCAGCTTACTTATGTATGCATCGCCAGGGGTGGTCGTAGTAACTTTCATATACTGGATATTCTACAAGTAATTTCAAATATTCTCTTATCTATCAGCTCAGTCATCCCTATATATTTGGCTCTCACGTCTACCCACCAACTATGATTTAAAGTGATCTGAAAAATGCCTGAACTGAATATGTACAGTCTTTTCTTGTCTATATTCTTAAATAGGACAGTTCAGGGGCTGTTTGCATAGCATTTGCATGGGGCTGGACATTGCGAATCATCTAGAAGGTTAAGGTAGATGGGAGAGTGTTTGGGAGGTCTGTGTAGACATTACAACTTTTTAATAAGGGATGTAAGCACCCTTTAGATTTTGCTCTTCCTGTGGGTCCTGGAATCAATCCTTTGGGTAGCAAAGGATGGCTGTGTATGATATGTGCCACGCACATTCCTACTTGGCAAAGGGAAGAAAAACTTTAGTTTTTAGGCAGTGACAAATAGGCCCATTCTCTGGAGAAATGACCCTCATGTTTGCTGGCAATAGATTTAAAGATGCTGGATTGTGTTTGTTCTCTGTGCTCTTGTCCCCAGAGTTTGCCCTCTCTGTTTCTGCATGCGTCTTATGGACCACCATTCTGTGTTTACAGGAGGTAGACAAGGATTTGGAGAGGGATTTTCCTAATAATGGATAGCATTCCTGCGAGAAGCTTACTAACCAATATGGAAATCAAGCCAGTTGCTCAGACAACTGAGCTAGTGTGTCTGCAGCAGGGGTAGAGGTCCAAGTCTTGCTGATGATGTAGTCCTGTGTTTTTAGCTCTGGGGCGTGTCCTGGGATGTCTGTTAGCTGACTTCTCTTGATGGTGCCCGTACTTGCATTCTGTGTTGGGCTGGTTTTTTCTACGTGAACTTTGTTTCCCCCCCGTGGCCTCTGGGTTAAAAGCAGTTATTTAATGTATACAGGCCACTGGGCAAGTAGTAAATAGTAGAAGTTTAGGGGATTTAATATCTTGGGAGGATTTATGCCAATTACTTAACTGCCTGAGTACCGAGTTCTTCATATTAGCTTTATAATAAGATGTGCTGGGTTCCACATTTATCCCAAGAAGACAGGCTTACCCAAATCATCTATATTTCAGCAGGCAGTGCCAAACTTCAGGCCTCAGAAACACATTTTAGATAATTTTTGCCATGCCATATATTTTAAGTATCATTAAAAAGCCATTTTCTTACTTTAAAAATATGTGTGCAATATATTTTATGAAACCTATAACAAGTCTATGAAAAATTGATTATTTTTTCCACAGGAATCCGTTCAAATGATTTTCATTCTGCTCACCCAGTGAAAAATCCACCGAGCATTATGTCTTTTATCTTATTTACTCCCTCTCGTGTGTATAATCACCGTGTTCCCAAGGAAGAGAAACGGGCTTCTCTGTTTGGGTAGCCAAATAATTTCCTGTTGTCGGCAGAGGAGCTGATGCAGATCTAAGCTAGGAAGCCTGGCTTTCCCTTTCAAATACCTTATTTCCCTATTCTACCTTCTTTCCGTCAACTTCATGTGAACTGGGTCAGGGGGACTGAAGTGAGTGATGGGCAGTACCAGTGTGGGTGGAACGTCTGTGTGATGGCTGGCTGGGAGCATGAGGAGCCGAGGTCGATGTGAGCAGCCTCACAGGCCAAGACACTCATGGCTCTGTCCTAGTGAGGGATTAATAGTGAAGGGTGCAAATGACTCCAATTTACTTTCTTTCTGCAGCTCTCTGGTATGTGGGCTGCAAGCTGAACCATGGCCAGGCATTTGACTTGATGACAGAGGTAGGCCACACGCCTTCTGAGGGAGATTTGAGAGTGTGACTTGTGTCGAAGCTTTTCCCAGAGTCATTCTAGACTCTGGAGGTCAGGTGTAAGGGAAAGCCCTTGGCAGCCGCTGGGGAGAGGGTGGGCATGGAAGGGTCTGGAATTTTGGGCCAACTCCCAACTGGAGTATTTACTTGGAGAGCTGCTACATAAGCTCTTCTCTTTCTTGTAAAAATCATAAGATGTAATCTTTACCATCTTAGTAATTTGAATCGTGTAGTTCCATAAAGCATGTTCACGTCGTGTGGGAAACAGGCTAAGACCTAAGCATGCTGACTTCCCATCCCTTTCCACCCTTTGCCGGTCCCCAACCACCTCGATAATTCCCGCTTTTCAGAAAGACTTATTTTGAGGGGGGAAATAGGTTTACCAACAAGATGGCTGGGAAAGCCACCCATCTGTCACCTTCCCTCACCATCCCCGCTGTGACACACTGGGGACCGAGGTGCTGGAAAGCAAAGTAGTGTGGTAGTCTACACACACACACACACACACACACACACACACACACACACACACGCAAGCACGCAAGCGAGGTGGCCGGGCTCGCAATGCGAGAGCTCCTGGCTGTGTGAGGCACTGCTTTAATTCAGGGCCTCAGTTTCCTTGTTCATGAGGGGGATCAGGTATTAAGATCTTCTGGGTTATGACCTTGTAAGGACTGTGTGAGGATGGATGGATAAATAGCTTGAACAGGGCTACCACTTACATAAACCCCATTGCTGTTACCATTAACCCTTACAACAAGCCAGCTCCCTAAAGGGAAATTTCCCCTGTCTGCCTGGACCCAGCGCCCTACTGCTGCACCCGTAGGGGTTTCTCACATAAGACTTTAACTTGGGCTGTCTTCTCCCTGATCTTCCTCACCTGGGGCACGCCACTGTTCGGAAGATATTTGAGACCTTGCTGCTCAAGGGAAAAATGAATTACAGTGCGTGTTATGTAACACAGGAAAAATGGTGCCTGTGACACTGAGTCACCAAAGACTGGCCACTTCTATGAGGACGTGCTGCATGGTGAGTGCCAACCAAGCCAGGGTCCTGCTGCCGGGGAGCCTGTGTTGTAGCAGCACACGCCTTGACATGAAGACCAAATGATTTTTCTTTTTTATTGGCTTCGGTACAGCCCGGGAGGATACAAAGTTTTTCTAAAAGTGCTCAGGTTTGGAAATGGAACACTCTAGACTTAATGCTGGCAGTACCTTTGAAAAATGGGTTATAAAGATAGTTGCTAAAAATGGTGTAGAAATATTGGTGTTCTCAGGTAGAATAAATATATCTTGAAACTCGGAATCTGAAAACTTATCTCCGGTTCTTATTGAAGGAGCTTGCATTTGGAGCATGCGCTCAGAGCTTGCTGAGGATGGTGTAAAACTTTTTTACACAAGCTTCAGTTAGATGTCTGGAGGAAGGTGGGATATCACCAGCTGCCACTTGCCTTGGACTTTCCATTCCCGTTCAGTATGAGCAGGTGACATATAGACACGACAAGGTGTCTATAATGGCGTGGGGATGGTTTTGTTGGAGAAGAAAATGGGATGCACCGTTAGACTCAGATGCGCTGAAGCACACCCCTCACAGGTTGGGGTTAGGTTTTCACTGTTCTGGTGAAACATCTGAGCAAAACAAGAGGTGGGGATGGTGGAAGTTAGTTTTTAGTTTCTGGTAATCGCGGTGGGGAGGGCATAGCAGTCATAGTGGCTCTCTGAAGGGCATCCAGAAAGGACAGAGAAGGTCTGCACTGCCGACTTCCTCCTCCTGATTCTGTTTTCCAAGGTCCCAGACTACTGGATGGTACCACTTACAATTGGTTGATTTTCCTTGCAGAAAATGCCTTCACTGATGTAAGCTGTGTTTTTTTAATATCCTGGGTGATTCTAATCCAAATGAACAAGATTTACCATCACAAGGATTGTGAAAGTCAGAAAAGAATCTAAATCAGGGCTCTGGTACCATCTCCTCCCTCTCCAGGTCATGTGTTGCAGCCATTACTATAAAGCATAGCCCTTTTCTCATTGACACAACAAGCTCATTATTCATAGACAGTCCCTAGCATGGCGCTTGTGGATACCATAGCCAGCAAGCCATGGCTGACAGATGATCTCCTGTGCCATCCAGAACTTTGATGGCCTTTAAAGATGCTAGGAGGCTGTAGCCAAATGACTGTTGCTAATGCTGTCTACCATTATTCCTGCCTCTTTGGCACTGAGACCCTTATTTTGTTCAGGTACGTGTAGAAAGCACTTAATTTGAGCGAATCAGAGACTCTGGCCCTTGGAAATGGATTGTGAAGGCCTGGGCCAATTTTAACAACCACCCTGCTATCCTTTCAAATCTTTCCTACAGCTCTATGCAGTTTGATAATTTCTAGGCAAGATTTAAAAGAAATTCCCAGATAAGACAGAATCACATGAGAAAGCTTCCCTGCTTGCCCTTCCTTCAGCGCTGAGGCAGTAGGCTGTCTATGATGAGAGCCATTAGTGTATAGCTTTGAGTTTAAAAAAGAAAATCGGTTGTCACCAAAACAAAACTACCTGCTCTAAGAATTCCTGTAGGTGTCTTCATCACATTGCCTGTTAGCTGTGAAAGCTGAAGTGTGTATGGAACGATCGTATGTGTTCTGTGGCAATGTCAGCCTGAGTCTTGGCTTGGCCATAATGAGGCTGAAACACAGATAGTCACCAGATACGACATGCTTGGTGCAGTTGGGTGGGGAGGAGAGAAGGGTGAGGACTGAGTTCTGAGATGCCCTCAAACCTACAGATCATGCCGGGCGGTGGTGGCGCACGCCTTTAATCCCAGCACTCGGGAGGCAGAGGCAGGCAGATCTCTGTGAGTTCGAGACCAGCCTGGTCTACAAGAGCTAGTTCCAGGACAGGCTCCAAAACCACAGAGAAACCCTGTCTCGAAAAACCAAAAAAAAAAAAACAAAAAAAAAACAAAAAAACCCCTACAGATCAGGAAGGAGGAGAACCTGGGAGGGAGGGAGTAGCTGAAGGTTAGAGGAAGGATAGGAAGCTGGTGAAGGTTTCCCAGGAAGACAGAACATTTCACCATGCCGTGTGTTTCAGATTGCAAAGGCAGCGTTGTGAGATAAGCCGGCCAGAGACTACCATACAGATAGTCTTAGCACTGAAAGAAAAGGCTTTATTGCCAGTCACAAGTGCATGGGAAACTCACCCAAATCATGCAGCCCCACGCCTTGCAACTCTTTGCTTTTTATGGAAACAAGAAAAAACAAAGCAAAACCAAAAAAACCAAACCATATCCTGGTTGGCACACTTCAGTTAGTATGAAGCAGAACTACAAAAACAAACAAACAAACAAACAAACAAAAAACCCCACACAACAACAACAACAACAACAAGGTTAGTCACTTATGGACTTTCCTGGAAGTATTGACTAAGCCCTTGTTCCTGTTTTGGCAGGTTTTGGTGCCTATTTGATAGGATTTAGCATGGTATGAATGTGGTAAGGTCTGGGGGCCTGTTAAAATAGACTCTCCGAGCTTGCTATTGGGAGATCATTTATGAGGTTTGGAAGCCATTTTTGCAGAGTGGTGGGGGCAGAAGTTGGAGTGAAACAAAGAAAGCCATCTGCACAGCCTTTGGTAGTAACACAGGCCATGGACATCATCACAGACTTCCGCCGTAGTTGGACCATGGATCCAGACATGGCCCTTGGTTGCAACTCAGTTTCAGACATCACTGTGGCCTCAGGTGATGCCACTCAAATTAGTATGTCTCCAGCAGCAGCATAAGCCTCAGACATCAAAATAGCCTCAGGTGATTTTTTTTTTTATTTCGAGACAGGGTTTCTCTGAGGTGATTTTATTTTTAATGGCTTTAATTTAGAGTATAAATGTACCACCTAGTCTTTATGCATTCATCCATTGACAGATACCAGGTTGTTTCCAGTTTCTGGCTAGTATGCATAGAGCAATACTGAGGGCCATACTGAGTGGCCTGCACTGCTACCCAAGGCCATAATGACATCTGGGCTTGAGTTGCAGCAGAGGGCCATGTCTTGGTCCGTGATCCTACGACAGCTGGGATCTGTGTTGATGTCTGTGAGTTTTATCACCAGGGGCCATGGCAGAGCTGACTCCAGTAGCCTGGGCACCATAGAATCCTTGCAGGCTACTGCACTGGGAGAGCTACCTCCATCCCAGGAGAACATGTTTGAACAATGGACGTGCTTGAGCAAGTGTCTCTGGGGTAGGCACAATTTAATGGGATGGGAAAGAGGTTTTCTTGAGCAATTTCTCTAAGTATGAAGCAAAATCAGGAGGCCGGGTGGAAAGAAACTTGTTCAGAGTCGAGTCCAGCAGGATACAGTGCGCTGGCCATCTTGATCAAGTTCCGAAAGCTACGTGGCAGTGCTGTGGCTTGAACATGGAATGTCTCTTCGCATACTCACGGATTTGAACATTTGGTCCCCAACTGGTGGCATGGTTTGTGTAACCCCTAGGAATTGGGGCCTGGCTTCAGGAGGTGAGTTATTGGGGATCAGAGGATGTGCCCAGCCTTGGTCCTGTCTTGGTTCTCCGCCAAGCTAGATGCAAACAAACTGCATATATTCCCCACCATGGAGCTGCCAGGAAACGTGTCTTTTCTGCCATGATGGACTGGATTCTCACACTGGAGCCCAAATGGATCAGTCCCTTTAAGCTGCTTCCTGCCAGAGATGAGAAAATCAACACAGATGCCAACGTAACAATAGACTCCTTTCTCTGCCTGTCTTCTCCCCCTCCCCCGACCCCAGGTCCACTGTTGGCTATGTGATGCTGCTTGCGAGGGTGCTGCAGCATGCGTTCCCAGTGCTTCCCTTTTCCCAGCTGACCCTTCAGGCTCCTCCACCATCTGGGAACGCTTCTCTCCTCAGCTCTTTCCTGTCTCCTCTGTGGGACTCACCCTGACAGTGACCTCCAGGAGAATCTGTGGATGCCTCTCCTGTGAACTCTTCGAGATCAAGTTTCTTATATGTCACCGTCTCAAATTTTATGACCTCAGTTGATCCCTCAGTTCCTCATGAGCAGGAGCACATCTTGCTCACCTCTGCCATCCATCTGAAGAGTGATGCTCAGCTGCTTGTGATCATGTGGGGGGTGGGTCCCCTGTGCAACCTTGGTAACTCAGCTGATCTGCCATTCCAGCCTCCTACAACACAGATCTCAGTGAGGGGGAAAAAAGAGCACTTTACTTATCCAATTTAGCAAGATATATATATATATATATATATATATATATATATATATATATATTAGTCTTTATACGGAGCATGTGTCTCACAGTAGTGTCTACTGTCGGAGAAGCATGTGTGATATACAAATGGGGTAACTGTCTTTGTCTGTTGAACAACAAGGATTTAATTCTGAGCGTGTAAGTTCTTCAAGGAATAGGTTCCACAAATAAGCTACAAGTTGGCATCTCACAGGACCATGGCTCATCTGCCCCAGGGCTGTTGAGCAGAGGTTCACCATCTTCCTAGTTGGGATGATGTGGAGATAACATCTGGAGAGGCTGAGTCAGTGCCAGCTTCGGCTTTCTAGCTGCACAACATGAAGAGTGGAGTGTGGCACTCGGCAATTACAGATTGACAAGTTGGTTTAATATCAACTTCAGTGAGGACTTCAGATACAGAGTTGCGGAATTGATTAAGTAATACAGCATTACAGGCCCTAATGGGGTTTGGTCAGGAGGAAGGTTTCACAGGCCATGGGACTTTAGGGTTCAACTTTGGAGCCCATGAAAAGAGCTGATATTTTTACCTGTAATTGGGCCGGAGGTAGGGCACCTCTGATTATAGCTTCAGACCTTTGAATGTGGCTGGAGATCGGGGAAAAAGCTTTAGAATTAGCAGAAGAAAATGAACACGAAGACAAAAGCCAATAAGTGGTCACGGAGCTGCCAAGAGTGAAGGCACTAACGAGACAGAATTAGTTCTTACTGACAACTCGAAATTGCCTGGGACATTATAAAAATCAATCAGCCTGTTCAAGGCCAGCTCACAGTGACCACTGGATAGTGTGATGGCTGTAATTTGTCTGGACGCAAATTTAGAGAAGCCAGGAGAGACTTACCCTAATATGTAGCTTTTGGCTCGTACTAAGTTTTGAAGAGACGGCTCAAAATGAGCTTCAACACCAGTTATATTTTCCCAGAAATCTTAAAGCCAGAAGAACCAAAATTAGTTGATTGCTCATTTCTCTAACCCAACCTACTGTCATTTTGCTGTCTTTGCCAAGAATAATATATACATTTTAATGTTTTCTCCACAGATTTTTTTGTGCCTTATGATTTTATTATCTCCCCAGTGACTTTTAATGCTATCATTATTGCCCTCAGCATTTTGAATTCAAATAAGTATAGGAAAATATTAGCCTATGAAATTTATTATTTAACAGACATGATGGGCACAGAAGGGATTTGAATCTTTTGGGAGAGGCAGATGAGTAAATCTATAATTGAAGCAGGGTGAAGATGTAGCAAGCAGGGTGTCTGATTACACACAGCAGCAGCTGACTTGACAAGGCAAGCCCGTTTTGATTATTAATTGTGCTGTAGTTTTTAAAATCTGGAGGGTCCCCAGAAGGCCAATGCACCATGGACTAGGTTTCTAGCCTGTGATGTTTTTGGAGAGTGAGAGAATCTTGGAGATATGTGGCTTATTAGAAAGGAGTTAGGTTACAGGAACAGCGCCTTTGGGATGTTTCTCTTCTCTCTAACTATAGGGAGAGAATAGCCTCCACTCTGCCACGATGTTCCATGCTATCGTGAATTTCAAAAAACACAGACACAGAAAGCGAGCTCAAACTGGTCGTTAGGACTTAGCACATGGACGGATCTTTGAGTAGTTAATAAAAAGTTCCCATGTGCACACACACAAATACACACACACACACACACAGAGGCAGGCAGACAAATAGACACACAAATGACACATGCACACACATGGAAGGGGAGGGTAAGAGGGAGAGGGAGCACTCCTAAGTAGCGTTGATGGAAGGGCTAAGCAAGGCAAGTCCCAGTGACATGAACAACCTGATGTCTAAGAGGGACACAAATGGTCACGGTGCTGAGCTGAGTCTCGCCATCAAGACCTTGGGTCCTGGGAGCCCTGCGAAGTCTGGGGAAGTTCTCACTTAAATGTTGATCACATGACTGACTGAATGAATGAGTGGAATACTTCAGCATAGGAGGTCTCTGGTTAGATGTGTAGCTTAGATTTCTCTGCCATTTATGGAAAGGATCCAGTATGGACCACGCTTCTCAGATGATTACTTGACTCACCGAAGGGCATTTGGCACCTGGTACAGTGTGGGGTTTGTTACCTGCATTCCATTGTAGAGGTGTTGCATTGCCATTTATGGGGTTCAGAGCAACCTTGTTTCCCACGGTGAGGAGAAAGACCTTAGAAGCATGTGAGGTGGCCAGCTGACTTAAATGACAACGCAATATGGTGAGAAAAATGCAGTTTCACTACTGTGCCTGGGTCTCAGCGGATACTCCGTAAGAACCCTAATTTACTAGCCAGCAGGAAAAAAACCCCCCAATATTTAGGTTAGTGCAGTTTAGAACTTGCTTGTGTTAATGATTATAAAATATCCCTTTAGATCAGTGGTTCTCAACTTGTGGGTTACCTCCCTTTGGTGGGGGTCAAATGGCCTTTCACAGGGGCCACATATCAGGCATTCTGCATATTAGATATTTACATGAAGATTCAGAACATAGCAAAATTACAGTTGTGAAGTAGCAACAAGAATAATTTTATGGTTGGTATAGTGTGGTGACACCATGAGGAACTGTATTAGAGGGTCCCAGCAGCAGGAAGCAACAGAACCACCATCTGGAGAGTAACCGTTCTTCAAGCGGTAATCTCATGATCTTCCGTAGTAGCCTCTTGATGCCTGAGCTTGCGGCTGGAGGGGGGTCTGGGGACCTTATCTAACTTCATGGCATATGCAGATTTCTTGGAAATACTCTGGGGCCACTGCAGGAAGATGAAATCACCATCTCTTCTCCCCTGCCCCATTTTACTTTAAAACCCAGTGTGGCTCAGCAATTATTTTCTTGATATATTTAGGTGCCATGTAAGATTTTAAGAAAGGAGTCTTTTATTAAGACCCCTAAACTAATGATCAGAAACACTACAAAGCCCTTTACCTTGGAACGTGACTTAAGGGCGAGACTGGTGTCCTGCCACACATCAGGCATTTTCGGAGTATCTTGACACCTGTTGCTAGGATTTGTCGCAAGAACTGGGCTGTCCAGTCCTTTAGTCATGTCCAATTTTCTCATCATTGTGTAGATGTGGGAAAAATCTTTCCAGCATGGCGAATATGTTCTGTACAAATGTATCAGTTTCTCCTTAAACTGCCCTCTGAGGGGAACATAATAAATTTCATGGCTTTAATGGCGAGGGAAGGTGCTAACTAGCCACATGGCTCAGAGAACATCATTATAGTAACTGCCTCCTTTGAGGAATAAAGAACTGGCCTCGGGGCCTCGAAATTCCCTTTTTATACCAACAAAAAGAGACTTTCATACTTGTTCTGTGAATCAAGCATCCTCAGTAATTCTTTCCTGTATTGCTTAAGTTTCTTGGATAATTTCCCCCTCATCTCCCATTTTACACGATAGTTTAGAGGACTGTTTAATAAGAGAAGGGTTAAACGGGTTTGAAAAATAGTGAGAAATATTAATAATAATCAGTATAAGTAGAGTAATAGTATTTATTAGAACTTAAGATCTAAGCATTGCTTGGAACATTTCTCATTTATTAACTCTAATCCTTGCTACATTATGAATACGTGGAAAGCGGGGGCCGAGGAGGTTAAGTGCCTGCTCTAGATCATACTCGACTGAGTTTGCGTCAAACCCAGGGCATCTGCTCCCACAGTCCCAACTCCTAACGAGTACGCTTCATAAGAATTGTCTTTCTTTACTCCAGGCTGTTTTCTGGCCTCTAGCCTGATTGTTCTCTCTGCTTTAATGCTTTCTATGTGATGATCATCCATCTGCTTGCATTAAAAAAACATCTTGTCATCAGTGTCCCAAAGCAAAGATTTGGAACATGTAGTTCTTTAAAAGCAAGGATTAGACTGGGATGTAGCTCAGTTGGTGAGTACTTGCCTCTCAACCACCAAGCCCTGAATTTGATATTTTAAACAAATAAACTGGGTGCAATAGCATATTCCTTAATCCAAGGATTTTGGAGGGAGAAGGAGGATCGTGAATTCAAAGTCATCCTTGGCTATATAGTGAGTTTGAGGGCCAGCCTGGGCTGTGTGTTTCAAAATGAAAAGAAAAAAGTAAGGCATTTTATAGCCGCAATGATTTTCAGTTCAGTCTTCTATTTGTGGTCATTTCTGCTGATTACGCTATCATGGACTGTTCACCCTAGATTTGTGTGGCTGAGATGGGAGTTAAAGGGAACATTCATTCAGTCATGCATTTTTCAAATATTGAAAGTCTCTGATTGCTATGGTACCACACCAACATTTTGCCAACCAGAAAGACTACCTACCTGCCTGTGATTGTTTTGAATATATTTAGTAAAGAGAGGATGTTTAGTTGTGAAGCTCCAGCTGTGTACCATGCAGTATGCTTGGCATTTCACGTGGTATAATTGAGTCTTCTCATTCGGCCAGGAAGCTGTTGTAGCTGCCTCTATTTGGGAGACGGATACTGAACTTCAGAGGAACTCACGGTTGGTTCCTCAGCCAACAGAAGGCAGAACTAGCTGTCAAATCCTTGAGTACGTGACAGAGGAGAAAAGTCAATTTTGGTGAGACTTGTTTATTATGGTCTCAACCTTCCTAATGCTGCAACCCTTTAATACAGTTCCTCACGTTGTGGTGACCCCCCTCAACTATAAAATTACTGTAGCGGCTACTTCATGACTATGATTTTGCTACTGTTATGAATCATAATATAAATATCTGATATGCAATATATCTGATATGAGACCCCTGTAAAAGGATCATTCGATCCCCAAAGAAGTCTCGACCCCCAGGTTGAGAACCACTGATCTAGAAGGTCATTTGCTGTCTTGAAAAAAATTACTATAATTTTTAATTCACAGACTATAATATTCATCCCTCTAAAATACATGCTAGTGACCTCAAGTACATTCATGCTAGAGCAGAGCATTTTCCCACCCCCAGAGAAGTCTCACACTTAAAATCCTTCCTATTCCCTTTACCTTGCCATGTTGGCAACCATCAGTCTCTTTTATTTGTTTGTTTCTGGATTTGTCTGCTTGGTTTCTTCATTTAATGCAATGAATTGGCAGTTTATTGGTGTTTCAGTATCATCAGCGTTTCACCTTCATGGCTTAGTAATGTTCCGTTGTATGATATATCACATCTCATTTAGGGCTTGGGGAAGATATGCAGACAGCTGTTGTCTTTGTGTGTCCTTTGCTTTTTTGGATGCCAGGTGATTTTGTGTGTGTGTGTGTGTGTGTGTGTGTGTGTGTGTGTGTGTAAAACTTGATTCTCAGGTAGAGCAAGTGGGCCTGGTACAACCCTTCAGAAGATTGGTTTTAGTTCAGGTGTGTGACCAAAACTTCTAATTTCTGGCTGGGGTGCTGGGGTCTTGGGATGCTGGGGTGCCTGCTTTTAGAAAACCTACCTGTGAACTGGCATGGCATAAAGGAACAGAGGTCTTAGCAGTTCTGTCCAGGACACCCCAGTTCTGTCACATCAGTTGATCTCTCCGTGGTACTCCCAGCTGGGGCACTGGTGGTCCTTGGGAAGTGCTGGTGTAGAGATCCCTGCAGAGTGTAGTGACATCTGTCAGTGGCTCCTACAGTTCTGGGCACAGTGATATACGGAAAGAACATACCCAGGAATTGATTCCCAGCTCGGTGCCAGGCAAGCGGTCTAAGAGTGAGTGTGCTCCACGGGAAGGCCTCGTTTGCCCGAGCTGCAGGATGGAATCCACGGAAAATCCAACCCAGGATCTCACCCCGTGAATGAACCACAGTAACACACAGGGAAGACCCGGACTAGCAGCGCTTTCTGTTACAGCACGCTTATGCTATGTGAGGTCATAGGATCCTGTAGGTGGGATGGGCTTTAGGGAGACACTGATAAAGTTGGGGCATAGTGTCCTTCCCAGCAGCCACTGGGAGACAGTAACCTTCCCAGCAGTCACTTCTTACCTGTGATCACCTTGTGGGATCAACCTGTTTACCTGGAAAAGCTCTTAGGTCTCAAATCTTAAACAAATGGCTAAGGTGCCCATTAACATGTCAGCGTGGACACTGTCCACCAATCTCTCAGCATCTAGTGCCTGGCATACCCTGCCCCCTACCCTGAACTCTCCAGTGCAAGGACTCGCTTGGGCTTTCCCTTCCTCCACCCTTTCTCTTTTGTATAACACAGCCATTTTGGCTACAGTGAATGAATCTCTTGGCTCCTGGCTCTCTCCTTCTCTTTCCACCTCTCCTCAGAAGGCCCAGTCCAGTCTGCCAGTCATGTTTAGCCTGAAACATTCCCGCTGCCTCTGCCTGTGCACATTCCTTGTATCTATAATAAAAATCTCAACCCCTTAGGAGCGATCGTGTCCTCCTTTTATTTCTTTCCTTTATTCAAACGAACGGCAGGTGATCTCCAGGAAAGCGCAGATTCTCAAGACCCTCTCTACCTCCCTGCTTCTAGACTCCTAACTAGATTTAAATCCCCCGCAGTGCCTTAAAGATGAGATCCACGTGACCTCTGAGGAGCGTGTGGAGCCCCAGGATAATGGCTGAGTTGTCTGGTTTATCCAGAGTTTAGGGAAACACGCGGGATAGCAGCGGGAGGAACGTAAAGGTGGACCAGGACACATTTGCCGGTACGAGCTTGCTGCTGCACTTTGCATAATACCGTCTTCAGTGAAATGTTTGAAAATTCGGGGTCTCGAAATGTCTGGCCTCTATGGAGAACCCAGATTTTACTTTAAGAAATATTAAATACGATTCTTTTCTAGCAGACACTATAAAACTTGTGTTTATGACGAGAAATTAAAGTCTTTTGATCTCCCGCCTTGTAAGACTTTTATCAAATATTTTAAGATTCACCCCCCAACACGCTAAAACCCTTTGTTCACACAAAGGCCCCATTGATGTCCAGAAGCAGTGACCCCTCCCCCAACTTCCTCCTTCATTTTTTTTTTTTTTTTTTGTGTGCTGATTCTTTTAAATCTAACCAGTCTCAAAAGACAGTGGGGAAAAGACAGTACATGTGTTGGAATGAAAACCCAGTAAGCTTCCTGTCTCTGAGCGCTTGCCCCTTGGAGCTGGCCTTCTTGATCAAAAGTAAAGCTTCACCTTGTTGAGACACTTTCATTGGAGCAATGGCTTTTTTTTCGTGTCCCCTGAACTTAATTCTAACAACCCCATATTTGATGTGCTGTTTCTGGGCTATCGGTTATGAGCCAACCAGTTCCTTCCATTTCCACTAAAGGTAGTATCAAACTTGGCAGGCCCCTCCTATGCTATTTCTGAACAAAAAGAGCTGGAAATATAGAGGGGAGGGCCAGCAGGCCCTCTTCCCCCTTTACCCCATGAGTCATGTGTTTTAAGGAAAATGGTGTGACTGCCTTTGGCCCGTTAATCTAGCCTTAGCCTTTCCTGCTAGGAAATGCGAACCACATGGGCTGCTAGTAAGGGTTGCACTAAAGTTCTCTGTGCCTCTGTGAAATGCTGTTGCAGCTTTCTTCAGGTTTATATCAGAATTTATTGTGCATCAGAAAACCCGAGAGTGCTCTGTGAAGGATATCACAGTGCAGAAACTGCATCAGAAAACCCGAGAGTGCTCTGTGAAGGATATCACAGTGCCGAAACTGCATACAGAAAACCTGAGAGTGCTCTGTGAAGGATATCACAGTGCAGAAACTGCATACAGAAAACCCGAGAGTGCTCTGTGAAGGATATCACAGTGCAGAAACTGCATACAGAAAACCCGAGAGTGCTCTGTGAAGGATATCACAGTGCAGAAACTGCATCAGAACACCGAGAGTGCTCTGTGAAGGATATCACAGTGCAGAAACTGCATACAGAAAACCCGAGAGTGCTCTGTGAAGGATATCACAGTGCAGAAACTGCATCAGAACACCGAGAGTGCTCTGTGAAGGATATCACAGTGCAGAAACTGCATACAGTTTTGCACAAATCACTTATTTTTTTCCTTGTATTTAATTTTTTTTCAAACAATATATTTTGATCTTACACGATGTCTGGTGACCAAAGTGGGAGGCTTTAGCCTCAAAACATATGCTACCAGTCCAGCAGGTGTGAGAACCAAAGTTACATTTTAAGTTTTAATTACTATACCATAGAGATCCATGAACCCAGTATTGGAAATACAGACTCTCAAGGCCTTACTCCACAAGTGTTGAAACATCCTGCTTTTTAAACAAGGTCTTTCGTCAGGTGGTGGTGGTGCATGCCTTTAATCCCGCCCTCGGGAGGCAACAGCAGGCGGATCTCTGTGACTTCGAGGCCAGCATGGTCTACAAGAGTTAGTTCCAGGACAGGCTCCAAAGCTACAGAAAAACCCTAATTTGAAAACCCAAAACAGGGCTGGAGAGATGGCTCAGAGGTTAAGAGCAATGCCTGCTCTTCCAAAGGTCCTGAGTTCATTTCTCAGCAACCACATGGTGGCTCACAACCATCTGTAATGGGGTCTGGTGCCCTCTTCTGGCCTTCAGGCATACACACAGACAGAATATTGTATACATAATAAATAAATAAATATTAAAAAAAAGAAAACCCAAAACAAACAAACAAACAAACAAAACAAGGGGATGTAGTTCAGCTGGGAGAGTGCTGACTTAGCATATCTGAATCCTTGGGCTTGATGCCAAGCACCACAGAAGACTGGACATGGGGGCCTATGTCTTTAATCCCAGCACTAAGGAGGTGGAGGTAGAAGGGTGCTAGCCTGGGCTACATGAGATTGTCAAAACAAGCAAAGAAGAACAAACAAATAAACAAGCTGCCCTATGGAATTAGGTCATAGATTACTGGGCAAGATGTGGGATGTCAGACCGATGCCTCCCTCAAAGGGGAAGATTGTGGAGCCAGAAGCAATTAAGAAGCAGTACAGGAGAACTTCTCTGCACTTTTGCAAGCCGGACTTGCAAAGAGCAAAGGTTTCCTGTCTCCATCTCTTCCAGGGAGAACACAGGCTAGCCATTGAAGAGAGCTCTAGACCCTCACTGGCATGGAGAGGATGCCAGAGGAACTACTTTTAGCAAACTTAACTAATTACTCTTCATATCGCACTCACGTCTTTCCAAGTTGACCATGAGACTTGATGTCTTTTGTAAAAACCGTGTCTCTTTTTAAAAATTACCATTCTTTTTGAAGATGTTACATAAAAACTGCTACTCAAATCTCTCTATTCTCTCCCCCCCCCCCAAGACAAGGTTTCTCTGAGTAGGCCTGACTGTCCTGAAGCTTGCTCTATAGGTCAGGCTGACCTTGAACTCAGAGTTCCACCTGCCTCTGCCTCCCCAGTGCCGGGATTAAAGGTGTGTACCACTGACGCCTGGCCAAGGCTCCTTCTTTATGAACTGCCATGCTCAGGGTGTCAGAATACAGAGAATGCATATCTCAAGTATACACATCAGTGGACTTCTGCGTGCTGTTGCACACAGACACTCTAAACCTCGATAGTGTGTCCATAGCTCTGTACCCCATGCGGCTCATTGGTCCGACAGCTGTTAAGTGCAGAAATGCTATACACACTTGATTTGGGTCATTCCTGTTTTGTTTAGGAAACTGAAACAGAACCCCGGAGTCAGTCCTGTAGTCATTGGGTCCTCATTCCTCATGGGATGAGAATCTGGAACTCAGGCCTGTTTGTGATCACATTTTTTCCCCCCAGTTTCCAGAAGGTTCTTAAGAAGAGTTGCCTGAAAAATTGGGAGAAGGAAGCACGCCAAGCAGGAAGGCCTAGCAGAGGAACACTGTCCTGTAGATGCTGAAGCTGACGAGGCTGCCCAGGTAACTCTGTGGGTGAGTTCCCTCCTCAGCAGCAGTTGGGGATTCCTGAGAGCTAGGCTGCTTCCTCCCTCTCTGCACAAGACAGGCATTTTCAAGGTCAGGGGTGAGGCCATCGCTGGAGTGGTGCTGACCCAGCTTCGAGGTAATTGTCCTGAAAGGGTGGTTAGCACAAGCATTGGGGGAAGGAAGACGGCTGGCTTCTGCTATTGGCTATTGTCACAGCCTCTTTGGCAGGCCTGGTTTCTTGCTCATAAATATATGCAGACTTTCTGAAAGGGCTGGAGTACTCTCAAGGCAAGGAGAAAACATGGTTCGGTTGGTTGTTAGCTCTTCAGTTGCTCCCGATTTTAAGAATCAGGGAGGGCAGATGGGAGACGAAACAGCTGTTGCCGGGGGCTCCGCGGGAAGAGTCTATTAGTTTCCACAACTGTTGCGGAAAAGGTAACTTCATAGCAACAACCACAACAACAAAGGTGTCAGAATGTGAATATGTGGAGATGCTGCTCCAGGTGCGGGGAGGGAGATCGGCTTGCGTGGCCTCCGACCTTAACTTCCAGTGTATATATACCCTGAGGAATCCAGGTCCTCTTCTGAGGAGGTCATTAGGGAAGTGATACTGGGCCAAACTGAAGTCCTGTGTGCATGACAACGGTCAGCTGTTCAGGAAGTCTCACAAACTTCTGCTCTTGTAAGGTAGTAAAAACACAAAAGAGAGAAGACAAAACAATGGGCTGGTTCCTACATACCTGCTTAACAACCTGGACTTAACACCCCCACCAGCTGTAATTGAGTGTGTTAAGTCATAAATCTCAAAGGAGGTGAAAGTTCCGTGGCAGATAATGAGTTGTCTCCATTTTCTCCTCATTCATGACTTCGGTGGGGGGGCCTGGTAGAGCAGTTGTGCTGTCTTTGACAAGCAGCTGCAGATAGGTGTGTGGGGGGAGCGTATTTCAGGCAGTCTTTGCAGTGGTCTGTCCTGGTTTTGATGGGGGCACTTTGGAAGCTCTCATGGGAAAGTGGTTACTTGGTACTCGCACTGGGCAGCATGAGATCTTTGCGTCTTCAAAGACAGAGACTTGTTAAAAAAAAAAAAAAAAAACAAATGAAGGAAATTCCCCAAAGAATCTTCCCAGGGAGCAACAAAAACATCCGCTGTAAACAGCAGGTTCATCTTCTGACAGGTTTTGTTTGCAAATGATAACAATTACAGGTAATTTTTCATTTCAATTGGAGGAGCAGGTATTAAGGAGGGGGGAGGGGCAGAGAAAAGATGAGCGCACAAGCTCTCCCAAGTGCCTCATTCACTCCCAGGTCTACAACCTGAGCTGCGTGGAGGACCAGGTAGTGGCTCCCCGTTCCATTAAGAGATCTAATTGTGGCTGTTCCGTCTGTTGGCAGATGCAGTTTCCACATAACAACGGCCCAGAGACAGAGCTGCGTGATTAATGCCTCCAGCTGTCATATGCCCCATTATCTGTGCATTTGCATAACTTAATGGTTTAGGACAGGGGAGAGAGGATGCTTAATTTAATGTTTAGCAGGCCCTTGATAGCTGAATAATTTAAGAACTGTCAAGGGGGGTCAGTCCTACACCAATTCAGCAAGACAGCTATGATTTCTGCATATCGTTAAAATTCTTACTGGGGAGATTTTTTTTTTTTTTTTTTTTTTTTTTTTTTTTTTTTTTTTTAGGGAAAAAGAACAACAATGCCTGAAAGGAAGCATTGATTTTTCTGTTAACCATTTCCTAGCTGTGGCAAGTGGAAGTTTGTTTTTTGACAGCGGCTGCTTGTCTGAAGACTACTGGGAAAGCAGGGTTCTCTCCTCTTCCCCCTCCTCTCTAGACACCCCCTCCACCAACCCTAAGCCCAGCTCCTACCCTCTCTTTCTGATCTTGCCTCCTTTTGTTCCCCTCAACCACCTCACCCTTTATGCCCTATTTTATGACCCACTTACAATCCTCTCTCGCTCTTTACCTCCAGCCTCTCTTTTAGCTGAAAGGCAGATGGGGGATGAGGGAGGAGGGAGGTGTTGAGGGAGGAGGGAGGTGGAGAGGGAGCATGGACAGGGAGGAGCATAATTTGCTTAAAATCAACTAACAGCCCAGCCTGCTTTCAATAGGAAACACTGTCAGTTTCATTAGTTGCTAATGAATATTATTAAACTAATCTGTCATTTGTTTTCTAATTATGTGTCACCAGGCATCACGGTGGCAGCTGAGGTGACTCACTAGTGAATAATGTGTAGCGCTCCCCCTATTCTTTTTTTTTCTTTTTCCAGAGTAAAAACAGCAAGTGATTAGCAATCATTTCACCCGACATAGTAGGTCACCCCAGCCCTCGGTCGTCATTTTTCTCCCACACGTTCTTAGCCCTGCGAGGCTTTTCATTCCTCAGTCTTGGCAGCCCATTCCCAGGTGATAGATCTGGGCCACCTCAAACCTCAGAAAACCTTGCTTCTCAATTCTCGGCTGGTGTGAGACCTGGATTTTGGGCAACTCGGTTGCCCAGTATGTTATAGACTAGGCTCTGATGCTTGGCTGGTCATGAAGGTTCGAAGTGGTTCTGCTCAAATGCCTGGTACTTTGATGGCCCAGCTGGACTTCCAGGTCCCTCTCTGTGTGCAGCCTCACTAGTAGGATGTGGGAGCTTACTTGGGGGCTTCAAGAATTCTGAAGGATGGAAGTAGAAATTGTCTGTGGCCGTGGATACATGCGGGAGATCTCATTTTCATCACATCTGAGACAGTGCTGAGACAAAGACTGACGAGGTGATGGGGGTGGAGGGTGCCTCTCTGTGACAGGTGGAGGGATGTAGGTGGGAGTGTGAGTCTGAAGAGATGGCTGGACAGTTAAGAGACCAGTGCTGCTCTCGCAGAGAACTGGACTTCATGAATGCCTTCCTTCAACTGCATCCTTCATTTCCATTCTTCTCAAGAATGGATTACTCCATCTCTGGACCCATTCTCCCAATCTCTAAACCTGCTTGGTCTCAATGCAAACATAATAGTGCTGCATTTTTTTCCCTTCCTGAGATAGGGTCTCACTATGCAACCCTCGCTGGCCTGGAACTCACTATGGAGATCAGGTTGGCTCCAATCTCACAGAGATCCATTTGCCTCTGCCTCCCGAGTCCTGGAATTAAATGTGTGGACCACTACACCCAACTTTGGGACAGATTTTTAAAAACACTGTCTACACTTAAGGAGTCTGTGGTCTCCCTGTCTGTCTGCTCCCTTGCCATTGTAGCTGGATTCTTGGACCCACTGATATTACCCAGGAGGGGCAGCCAAGTTCCCAAAAGGCCTTTCAAAAAGGTCTCGACCTGTGAATTTAGGGGGAACGCAAGCATTTAGATCATGGCAGCTTATTTCTACTGGCTCTTTCCAGAATCATTTAAAAACTTTTCTTCTTTCTTGACCTTCTCTCCCCTCAAGATGAAGTGTCCTCTGAAGTCTGCCCTGAGGTCTTTCCTATTCTTCTTCCACAATGGCTGTGTTTTCTTGTGGAAACCCAGACATCCAGCACAAACAGTTCTTGAGTAACAAGTATCCATGTGCATGCAGAATGCACACTTATACCACATGCACTTACGGTTGCTCACAGGACATCGTGACATCCTTGACTCATGTACAATTCACCTTTGCATGTTTGAGAAGGACCCAGTTTTCACCTTCTTTATCCATCCCTAGTTTCAAGCCTTTATCCTGCAGGTTCCTTCATCCCTCTTCATCATCCGTCATCACACAAACGTCCTGTTGGGTTCCACTCCTTCAGAATGTCTTTTTTTTTTTTTTTTTGCCTTTACGTTGCTTGTTATCTGGTCAGAACATGGCAACCATGCAGGAAAGCTGTTTTCCCTTCTAACCTCCTCTGCTTTTATCCCATTATCCGTCCAGTCGCCAGAGAAGTGCGGCCAAAATGCAAGCAGAGCTAAGCCGCTGTCCTACTCAACATCCCACAGCGGCCTTCCACTTCTGAGTATGTCAAACCTTCAGTTCGGCACGCGAACTACTTTCTGCTGCCTGGATTCACACCCCTCCACTCTCTGTGCCACATTTCCTGCTGCTTTGCACCTTTAGGTCTTTGCACATGATTTATCTACTGAGATTAATCTCTCTCTCTGCTTCCATTAGGCAGCTCTTTTATTCATGTCAACTCAGCTCAAGTTACAGATAGCTTCCTGGGAGATATTTGGCAATGTCTGGAGGATGTTTTGTTTATTTTAGGTTGGGGAGCTCCTGCTTAAGGATGCTGCCAAGCATGGCACATCCTACAGAGCACAGTGACAGTCCTCTTCTACGTGAGGCTGGAGGACCCAAATGCTGAGCTTCGGACACTCTGCTTTCTATTAGTTTCCATGCTATTGTATATTTTTTTGGGGGGGGGGGTTCTTCTTTTTATTTTCTTCTGCATGTTTTTGATGACTGTATTGATTTGCTTATATTGTTTGAACCAGAGGGCAGGCTTTTCTGTCCTGACTGTACAGCATCTTAAGAATCAGTTACTTGAAAACTACAGTTGATATGACTCCTTAATTACTCTTGTCTGTACTATATTGGATGTTCATGAAACTATTATCAGTCATTTACAATTTAGAGTGAATGAGGTTGGGTGAGTTTTTGTCCTTGATATTAGAAAGAGATGGGGTGCAAAAAAGGTACTCATGTTGTCCCTCATCATTTCTGGGATGTTTTAATTCTGCCCCACCCCTTTAACTACAAACATTTTTGAGAACACATCTATTGTTTATTTTGGTTTCCTAAGATTTATAACAGTAGAAATTTGAGGGGAAGAGTGTTTTACTTGGCTCTTGGCTTCAACGATGCCCTTCTGTATATTCCTGGGAAGGGGGTGTGTAGAAGTCTATAAACAACATTCTGAAGTCCTCTTGCCAGATAGCTTCTACATACGTTCTGCAAATGGGCGGAACTGGCAGGACATTAGGGAATGGGAAGATAGAGGAGAACACTCCTATGCCCCTGGAAATGCAGAGGCAGTAGGGTAGAAGGCCATCCAGACTCTTGTTGCCCTGACATCTTCATCAGTCAGGAAAGTACCCATAGATCTCAGCTCTGAGAGCAGTGATGATTACTTAGATGTCTCTAGGCTCTAACTAAGCATGACTTGCTTAAATAGCACCAGCAGTGAGAGCTCTGAGGGCCTCAGGGGTGTAGCAGAATAAAATGGAAACTGTTATGCTAGTTGACTGGCTTCTCTTGTTGGCTGTGCCTTTTCCAGTTCCATGCCCCCACTATCCATCTTCCTACCCAGTCACTGCATCATGCTGGTTGCTTTCTCTATGGCAAGCACCAAGAAGGTGTGTCTAAATACAGGTTTTCCTACTTCCTGTCCTTGATTTGCTGGGAGTTGGCAAAGTTGTGAGGATTTAGCATCACGATTCTGACCCTTTGAGTTGCTTTCTGCCCCAAGCCAGTTTTCTTTGATGTGTAATAGTTCATATTGCCATCTAAGTTGGGATACACTTGTTAGCTGGCTGGTTGGTTATCTGTATCTCGTTGGTCAGAATGAACTTTGTCAAGGCACAGATTTTCTTTTCATCACACACTATCTCCTAAATTGAAGATTTCTCTGGAAATGTAATAGGAACCTGAGATCTCCTTAGTGAGTGACTTAACTCATGTGTTCAGGGTGCTTTTGGGCCAGTTCGGAAAGTGTTCCATGTATGTGTTCTTTGTTCTGGCACTGTGATAAGGCTGCTCAGGAGAACACAATATTTCACTCAACACTTTAGGACTTAACTATTAATAACCCAGTTTCCACCAAGAAAACAAATTCAGAGTGTTAGTAACTACCATATGGTCACATCAGTAAAATTGTCTGAGCCAGCACTGGCCTCAGGTTGAAGTCTAAAGCTACATTCCTGACCTCGGTTATGCAGGTATTTTCTTAAGCAGAAGAACAGGTTCTAATGTCCACAGCCCAGTGCGTGAGAAGAGCTCACTGTGACCTGTTTTCTATTTGTGGAGAATTGTAAAGGGGAGCTTGAAAGCTCCAAACATCAGGAAGTGTGTCTTACTCAATGTTCTATTGCTGTGAAGACACAGCATGGTCATGACAGCTCTCATAAAAGAAAGCGTTTAATTGGGGCTAGCTTACAGTTTCAGAGGTTTAGTCCATTATCAGCACGGCAGGAGGCACAACAGCACACAGGCAGACACAGTGCAGGAGAAGGCACTAGGAGTTCTACGTCTTGATCCTTAGGCAGCAGAAAGAGAGAGAGTAGAACCACTGGGCCTGGCTTGGGTTTTTGAAGCCTCAAAACCCACCCCCAGTGACACACTTCCTACTTATCCTTTCAAAGAGTGCCACTAAGCAATTAAATATAGTAATCTATGGGGCCATCCTTACTCAAACCACAGCATAGTGGGAAGACTGATTCCTCTGATTGCATGTGTTCTGCTGTAGACATGCGCTGAGATACCATTCCACACCCCACCAAGAAGTGCGATTATTACTAGTATAGAAGAAGCATGTTGAAAATGGAAAGACCAGTCAGAACTAAAAACTCAGGGAGCTCCTACAAGATCTATGAATAGTTTTAGAATAAGTTTTCTTAAAAAAAAAAGAGTTATGTATTTCTTTGTGTATCCCTGTGTGGGGTGTAGGCACAGAATACTTTGGATAGGCATGTTCACAGACTTGTGCACAAAGGCTAGAGGAGGGTATTAGTTGGCCTCTTCTATCATTCTATTATTCTCTGACTATTCCCTTGAGGCAGGGTGTCTATTACTCTCTGACTATTCTTTTGAGGCAGGTTGTCTCCCTGAACCTAGGCCTCATATTTTCTTGGCTAGGCTGGAAGCTAGCAAGCCCCAGTCATCTTCCTGTCTCCATCCTTTCAGAACTGGGTTACAGGAATGTGCTGGATGCCTGGATTATCTTGTATGCATTCTGGCAGCTGACCTCTGATCCTCATGAGTATGCAGCAAAGGGTTTTAATCACTGATCCATTTCTCTAGTCCCATTTCAGTAAGTTTTTAAATGCAATTGTTAATTCCACAAACACTAGAGGCCCAAGAAGTATAATGCTTTCTGTTATTGTGTACATGCATGCATGCATGCATGTGTGCAGGGCTAGAGATCAACATTGGGTGTCATTCTCCAGGATCCATCCACCTTGGTTTTTGAGACAGTTTCTCATGGGAACCTGGGATTTTTGGATTTGGCTGAGGTAGCAGGTTAGTAAGTCCTAGTGATGGTGGTCCTCCTGTTTCTTCATTCCCAGAACTGTGCTTCATTACAAGCACATGCTACCATGTGCAAACATTTTTTTTTTTTTTGAGACAGGGTTTCTGTATAGCTTTGGAACTTGTCCTGGAACTAGCTCTTGTAGATCAGGCTGGCTTTGAATTCATAGAGATCTGCCTGCCTCTGCCTCCCGAGTGCTGGAATTAAAGGTGTGCACCACCACTGCCCGGCTCCATGTGCAGACTTTTACATGTGTGTGGGGATCAAATTCGGGTACTTATGCTTGCACGGCCAACCCTTTCCCAGTGAGTTACCTCCATGGTCTGCTTCCTAATCTTCCATGTAAAGTACCAATCTTACTGTAGTAAAGTCAACATCTAGAGACCCTGGTGTGAAATGGGGCAAATATCCATAGTGTATTAAATTGAAATTTTACGCAACGTTATTGGGATGGTTAGCTTTAATTGTCATCTTGACACAATGGAAAAATCACCTGGGAAGGGGACCTCAATAAGGGGTTGTCATAGGTGATGTCCCCTGAGCTAAACTGCTACTGTCTTCATTGGATGAGATAAAGACTACAGCAGAACCTGTTGTCTATTGGCATTCTCTCCCTGAAGGAACGGGTAGGGAGGTCATTGACCCTGTCACCCAAGGGTTCAGTCACTTCTCTGACATTTGTGTGTAATTCTGTCCTAATTACGGTTGTCCTCCAGTAGTGTATGGGTTGGGGAAGATGAGGAGAAGGGACCTCTATCTATGCAGCTAAGGGAAAGTTTCGTGAGGGCTTTCCAGAGTGGCTGCTTTGAAGTCATCTGCACTCCTGTCAGTAACCCCGAATCTGTGCTTTATAAGCAAGCCTAATAAAGTCGTTGGTTTCTCAGCGTGAACTCTGGTCTGTTAAGCCTTGGAAGGGGGTTAGAGGGGTGGGTGTATTTCATATCTCTCACAGCGAAGGAATTTTAGAAACAGGGATTGTTTAGATTGGGTTGGCCTGTGGCCAGCAATGGACTGTAACCTAGGATTATGAACTAACATAAACCTTTCCTCTTCTAAGTAGCTCTTTCCAGGCCTTTTTTTTTTCTGTCTCAGCAACAGATACTGGCTAAACTTCTACGGTAAGCCACATACTATTTCATTATGTCCAGTGAACATTCTGTGCAGCGACTTGGGGGAGATGACTTGATTCTTAATGGCCCTTCCTCAGTTTCAAAGAAAGGTAGATCAGGGAAGAGACTTGTTAGCTCCATGGTAAAGACTCCTCTAAAGCTTTGTGGATGTCATTGCCAATGAGAACTTCCTCTAGCTCCAAGGAGCCAATGGTCACGGAAATGAGGGGTGAGTGGGGTGCTTACAGGAGGTGAGGCGATCTGATAAAGATTTGAAACTAGTCTAAAATGTGTCTCTTTCCCACGATGCCTAGAAAGGGTCCCTCCTATTCCAGTAAGGAATTCATTCTCCATACTGGCGGTCCACAGTGACTAGAAAGCTCACTCTATATGGCCTTCAGCCACTCACACTTGAACCTAGTCCATCTTTCCACATAGTCGATATCTGAGAATCTAAAGTGTGTGCATGCGTGCGCATGTGTGTGCATGCATGTGTGCATGTGTGCGTATGTAGGTGTGCATATGTGTAAAATATCCAGCAACAACTTATATTGCTTGATAGGCAAGCCCAATTGAACAGCCATCAAGTTTCTTCAGAAGAGGCCTTTGTAGAAATTGGGGAAAATACTTCCTTTTTGTTTGCTGTTTTAGAACTAGAGATGGATTCAAATTAAAGGCTGGGGTGAAATCTTTCATTCTGTATCTAGCAGAGACTCAGAAAGGTGAAACTACTTGGCTAGTTGCTTTGTTTTTAGAGCTGCAGGGTAGTTTATCTGTATAATGAGGCAAGTACAGATCGCTCCGGGACCTGGCAATATAAGAATGGGGCTCATAGACACCCAAGATAAATGGTCTTCCAAGCTCAGAACGGGAGGGGTGACTGAGGCCTATATGGTACGTGGTGGCATCTTCTAATATCTTTTATCTGTTTGTGCCAGGATTGTCCAATCTTTTCCTTACATACGACTCCCCCTTCGATTATGCTACTGGTAAATTAGCTTTTGATTGGGGGAGGCGTCGGGTTCTTAAATTCTTCTAATGAGATGCTATTTGCCATCTTTTAGATTTTCCTAATTTTTCTCGACAAGACCAGACAAATTCTGACAGTTACTGCTGGGGCAAAGATGGAGTGGAGACCAGCAGGGTGGCTCGCGGAAGCCCCGAACTAACCATGCACCGTTCCCCACAATGGCTATTTTGCCATGGTTCTGGGACTGGGGGTAAAGTTGAGGGTAAATGTATTCTTATTTTGGGGGCAAAGGCAGAAGAAATTGCTAGTTCCCACTGAGTTTTTATTTTTGTTGGAAATGGACCCGCCTCACTTACTGGAAACGATCAGCTTTGAACAAGCAATCTTTAGGAAGCTTCTTTGTAATGGCAGAATAAATCTACCCTTGCGTTTCTCTTGAAATAACAAGGAGATGAAATACAAAGGAAACGCCTGTGCTCACCGCCATAAATCAGGCCTGTTGCTGCGAACGGCACATATGGTAGGGTAACGTGGCCCACCGCTCTGAGACCTGCTAATGGAAGGCCATATGCGCTCCTGTAAGATCAAAACACAACAGGCCTGGTTTAAGACTCCGCAGTGGCCCAGACATGCAACTCACTTGCATTTATTGGTTTGTGCTCCTGCTTTAGCGCTACTCATTCCTACTGCCATAGTCTCGCCCTTCCCTCCCTGTTTCTTTGTATCTACTGCCATAGTCTCGCCCTTCCCTCCCTGTTTCTTTGTATCTATCAGGAATTGAGGGGGATGAGTAATTTAAGGCTTGTGTTTGAGCTTCACGGAGTTCTTTGAGTGGGCAGAGGCCGCTGGAGTGCACAGGTGTCTGGAATGGAAGGCATTACTTGGTGCCTCAGGACACAGCGCTCTGGGTTTGCAGACTCAGCTTTGCGATGCGCTAATTAGAAGGGGCTGGGGCTTGGTGATTAAGTAGGCACGGGAAGAGGTGTTATGGCGTTTTCTTTTCTCTTCTTTAAATAGGGGAGTATGGATTGAAAAAAAAAATGAAAGGGCCTAGTGTTTACAAAATGAGTGAACGAAGCTGACTGCACAGCTCTTAGTGCAGCATGGGTAAGTAGCCCAGGAAGTTAGCACTGCGGGGTGCATGGCACATGTTTCTTGTCGGGACCTCAGAACACCTTGCGAAACATACGAGCATTCGTTTTGACGATACCCCTCAGAGTGGTGTCGAGAGAACATATTGCCCTCTGATTTGTTATGTTCCATTCTTAGCTTCCTTTCCTACTTAGAGGGAATATCACACAGCTTTGAAGAGACCCACGGTGAATGCCAGAGAAAGGCATCTAAAAGGGAAGAAATAAAGAACTCAAAACTACGCATGCTTGCTATTAACATAGAATGGATTTGTACACTCCTTTTGGTTATCAACATCCGACTGTCTGAGTCAGGGACTCACTCTGCAGCCCAGGTTGGCGTGAGACTGACAGCAGTTCTGCCTTGACCTTATTCAAGGCTAGGATTACACGCAGGTGATACCAGGTGGGGATTAATTACGATCATTAAAAAAAATACCTCTCCAACAATATTAATGAAGACCCAACTTTTGAATTATTTCCTGAATCCTTGTTCATAGCATTTGTCATTATGCTTCTATGTACACCTTTTGGTGTGTCATTGTTGGTATGAAGAACAAAACTTTGTCATGAAGGACTGTGGATCTATTTCTTTGATTATGTTTCCTGTGCCACCAGTGTTATGGATTTGGTTCAAAAGCCAGCACTGGGGTTGGAGAGATGGCTCAGCAGTTAAGAGCACTGACAGCTCTTCCAGAGGACCCCGGATTGATTCAAAGCACCTACGTGGTAGCTTACAACCATCTATAACTCCCAGGGGATCCAACATCCTTTTCAGGCCTTTGTGGGTACTGTGTGCATGTGGTACAAAGGCATACACATACCCATACAGATTAAAAATAAATAAATTAAAAATAAACTTGTCAATATTTAACCACGAAATCCAAGTCAGATTAAAACTCGCGATAACTTTTGTAGGGAGGTTGTCAACCCAGGTGGTATAACTTCAAACTGTCTGGGGCTACTAAACGCATACCAGGAGAACATACTGCTGCCAGTTTACCTGACTGGCATAATTCCTAACCAAATTGGGGAAACTTGTACCCATGGCTAAGTGTAGCTCCCACCCATCATTGAAGAGGCTTCTCTTTGCAGTAGAGATTGCTATAGAGAAACACCATTGATCATAATGCAGAGATCAACTGGCAATGGAAAGCCAGTCCCAGTGGACACATCTATTGCACAACCCCTGCACCTAAGGCTCAGGAACATCAAGGAAAGGGAAGTGGAAAGATTGTGGAGTCAGAGGAACAAGAAGTCTGCTGTGAGATTGTTTCTCCTAGACATGACAGGGAAGCCATACCTCTGATACCAGAACAATATGGCTGCCAAGATAAGAGCTGAAGAATGACAATATTAATAGACATGTTTAGTGGAAGGGGGAATCCTGCAAGGTTCTATCCCTAGATAAAGAACTACAGTTAACTAATGACTGCTGAGAAAGAGAAAGAATTAGCCTTTCCCAGGGATGAATCCTCTAACTGTTGCTCAGGGGTGCAGAATTTGCCTATGATGTGCAAGGCCCTGGGTTTGAGTCTTAGCAATGCAAAATGAGCAGGGATTGGGGATCATTGTGGTCTATAGTTACATGACATTCTGGAATAAATGCTGACTGCTGAAGGTGCATTAGAGATTACTTTTGCATAGCTGTGACTGAATTGCCCGAGAGAACAACGTTAGACGGGATGGCTTCTTTGATCATGGTTCCAGAAGCTTCAATCCACGGATACTTGTGTAGAGTGTCAGAGCATGAGGAGGAGTACCACTTCTTAGTAGACAAGGAACAAAGAGCCGCAGAGGGACTGGGGACCAGAGCAGCCTTTGCTGTTAATGCCGCCAGCGATTTACTTCTTCTCTAACTAGTCCCACCTCTTAAAGTTTCCAGAGCTTTCCAAAGTAGCACTATGTGGTGCCAAGTTCTTTACACTGCAGAATACTTGACAAGCCCAGTCCCGTGGGTTACATTTCCTGGTTGGACATAGCAGGAGTCTAGAGGTGGTTGCTAATGCTCAGTGCAATGGTCCCTCAACCTGGGTGACTATCAGAATGAACTGGGGGAACTGACACTCCCCGCTTCTCATGTCTTAGGATCCTGACTCAGGACATAGGATGGAGTACAAGGGATTTGCCTGAGGCTCCTTTGATGATGCCCCTTAGGGTAAGGAAACACCACTTATAAAGTCTTTCCCCTGTGTTTTAGTTCAAATTTTGCTATATATTTATTTTCATCTCATAGACCTGAGAACGGAATATCCCCTCCCCCTACTGTCATGTGGAAGTCAAGATGCTGAGTGTTGGGATACAGGGTGCTGAGGGCTGAAATACAGGATGCTCATTCCTGAGATAGAGGGTGCTGAGTGCTGGGATACAGGGTGCTGAGTGCTGGGATATGAAGTACTCAGTGCTGGGATAGAGGGCGCTGAGTGCTGGGGTACAGCAAGATCAACAGGGCAGACATGCTGGTCAAATCATAGGGACTCTGGACTCTGGGTTCCATGTCTTCACAATAGAGCAGAGCTGACGCTCAGCTTCAACAACCAGCCATCTTTATGAGACTGAGTTGGTGACATCCCAACGTGTCTTTCAATTTCTTGTTGGTTCTTCCTGCCAAGTTGGCATCCTCCCCTTCAAGTCTTCCTCACCTTTGACTTGTCCCCAGAGTAACAATCTTCAGTGCTCACGGTCACCTGATGGGAACATTAAGCACAAGATTCCCCACTCCCTTCAGAGGCTGCTGGAGTAAGTCGATAAGGTTTTATCCAGTTTTTGCCATGCTTCTGTGTTAGTTCAAGATGAAACTGCCTGCAAGCGACAGTGGTCCCTCATCTGCCTTCCTATTTAGTCCTGTCAGAGGCCCAAGTGGAACTAGCCATAAGCTCTGAAGGCAGGTGGATATGGGCAAATTGGTATTCTAAACCAGATGGCCTAGCCAAGAGAATGTGTTGCCCTCCCCTCTTCCACATCCCTTTGGATCAGGGTAAAGAGAGAAGAATGTTGTCAGAGATCCAGTCTGATGTTAGAATAGAGTAAAACAAAATATACCTCCCTCAAATTAGAGTTTTCATGAGATGATTCTGAATTTGGAGAATGGATTTTATTTTAACACTGATTTATTTATATGTGTGTGTATGCTGTTGGTGTATAGAGAGAGGTCAGAGGACAGCATCTGGGAGTTGATTCTCCACTTCTACTTGTGAGTCTTGGGGGTTGAACTCTGGCTATCCTCAGGCTTTCTGGCAAGTGCTCTTATCCACTAAGCCTTCCCCCTGGTCTGAAAAAGAATGTAAAACTCAATTTTCTTTGACATCATATTAGGATCCAGGAAGGTTGTTATTCATCAAGATATTAGTAAAGTGTACACCATTTTTTACAGCCAAGAAATTATCCTCTGGGCAGGTGAATTCATTTATTTTCATTGTTCATCAGAATGAGACTTCAAGGTCCCTAAAATGACAAAGCATCCTGAATTCTTCTCCAGGAATGGAGACGATGTGAGTCAAGGAACCCATTTCTTTTGGGTCTTCAGATAACTTCCAGAACCCAACGTTTAGTGTATGTCACCGAGGTATATAATAGGCCTAATGCTAAGACTTACGTCAACAAAAGTTGAAGATGAGGATCTTTAGATTGTCCATCAATTCAAATCACACATGTAGCCACACTCTAAGCAGACACTGTTGCAGGTAGCCAGGTTTCAGTGCTCATTATATTCAGAGGAGCTCACAGTTAGGAGCTAAGGCAGCACATACAGATTTCCTGAAGAAGGAGTCTGTTCTTCATGATCATTGGCGGAAGATGACAAACTACAGAAGCTTTGGGTTCAAAACAGATGAGTGTATCTGGTGTGAATATCACTCTAATGTATGGTTGGGGCTGTCGGATCTGAATGCATAAGCCTTCTGCATGGCTGTGCTTATGGCCTTGGTTGAGTATCTCAGTGTTGGAAGCTCCTTGGGCTCATGCCCTGGAAACAGTGTAGAAAAACATCACCCGTGGCCTTCTCACTGGGCAGTAATTTTAACATTTTAATATTATTTTTTTTATCTTGAAGGAGGTCTAAAAATTTAATTGGGTGTCTCAAAGACTTGATAGCTTTTTGCTAGTCACTTGAGACATATCTCCCCATTACTGCAAAACTTTTAGATCTTCTTTTGCTAAGAAAGTATCTATTCCTTTATATCTCATGTTGTATTATAAAGTCAGCTGAGTCCCATGCTTGCAGCAGTTGAGGTTAGGCAACATCAACAGTGACATCATAATTGAATAATTTTTAATGACCTAAAACGGATTATTTACACAGATGTGGAGAAGTATTAAAAGTATGCTAGGGCTGGAAACAGTGGGGGCATATGTCCAGTGTGAAGTGTGCTGGTAGAGGTGGGATTCCTGGAACCTGGAAGTCGGGCAGGTTGTATAGAGAAACGGATGAATGAAAGGAGGCAGCCAGTTTATGGAGACTGTCCAGTGGGGAAGCCAAGGGAACAAGTATCCCAATTTCATTATCTTCTCCCTGTCTATTATCTGGCCTGTCTATTGGCCAAGGCCACATGGCAGCCTGTCAGTATAGTCATGTTGGTAGTAGGGTAGAGAATGGGTGTATCTGATGTACACAGAAACCACCTAGCATGATGTTTTTAACATTCAGTGACAAGCTGGGCATGTGATGGACATGGGGAGACTAAAGAAGGAAGAATGTATGCAAATTTGGGGTCTACCTGAGCTATGTTGTAAGACTCTGGCTAATATTTTTGTGGTTTACAGACAATCAAACATAAACCAAACCAAATGCATGCATACACACCAACACCAAAACATCCCCCCAACAAACAACGAATGACCCTCAGATACAGTTATGAGATGTTAGCTTGATCTATGTTGTTCAGTCAAGTATATTCCTGTGCCAGAATGTTCAAACTGAATTTTCAGCTGAAGCATTTGGATAAACATTATTGGGAAAATGAAATATATTTCAAAGGATTAACTTCATGGCTGTTCATAAAATTCAACAAATATTTATTGAATTCTTCTTGTGTTCCCGGTGTTGTGGTCACTTCTGAGTTGTAATAGAAGTTAAAAGTAACTGATACTTATGTCGAGTTCAGATATGGATATGTTTTGTTTGTAAACTTGTTTGAACAGAGTGCCCATTTTCCCTTCAGAGGTTGTATACAGTGACTCTTTTATACCCATAACCTTTACACATTCTCTAGGAAGAAGATTCTAGAAACAGGTCAAGTATCCTTTAAAAGCAGTTCAGTTTTTGTTGACTCAGTTTTATTTATTTATTTTTAGTGGAATAAGCATTAAGACCACACTTATAGTTTCCCCTTCTAAATGGAAATTACGTGAGACCGCACACGCTGGGCACGTGCCTCCATGGGCATTCCTAATGGAGACAATCCAATCGTTTTCTTATTTGTCGACTTTATCCTTGTGCAGATATGATTTCTACAAGCCAAGAGGTTGTGTTTGCAAGTGAAAGGGACCAGGTGTGACACCATGAGAGCATCGTTTTCATTTCCTTGGGCGCTCTGCCCTGGTCCAGAGGGTTCTACATTCAGGATGACTTTATTCAATGCCTGTTCTCATCCCAGTTGTCACAGTCACGTCAGGCTGCCATAACAACCAACCAAAGGCTGGGAGCCTTAAAAAGCAGCAATTTCTTTCTGATAGTTCTCTGACTGGAAGTGCACGATCAGGATGCCAGTGCCAGCTCTGTTAGAGTAGCAACCGTGTGTCTTCATATGGCCCTCCCATTACATATGGTCCTTCCATTATACCTGTGCATAGTAGGAAGGAGGGAGGTGTGTGTGTGTGGGAGAGATAAAGGGGGAGGCTAAGCACCTTGATGTTCTTTTATGTAAAGATACAAATGTTATCCTTTGGGCTCCTCTCTGATGACCTCATCCAAAATTAGCTGTCTCTGGTTCCAAACAACACTATCATGTGGAGAGTTAGACCTGCACATGTGACCTTGTGGTTGGGGGTAGGGTGGAGCACACACAAGTTAGTTTATAGCTCTGACTTTGGGAACAGGGATTTTCTTCTTAGTTATGAAGCAAATGTTCTGCTTTCTTTAAAGGACTAATTTAAACCCATACTTATATCTAGAGGATGCCATAGACTCACTTTCCCCCATAATGAATAGAACGATTGCCTCAGGTGTGTGGATGGAGATAACATTATGCAGATTGGCTTGTACTGGGGGTCTGGATTTTGACCTAGGCAGCTTGCTAGGCAGAGAGGAAGGGGAGGAAAGGCAATGTGCGAGTCTGCTGGGTGAGTGTTGTTTATTCCTTTCTGGTTGGCTATCCAGCCTCTCCAGTGTTTGATTCTTGTCTAATAACACAGCTAAATTGGATTTGAAACTTTTCAATGAAAGTGTGTTAATGTCAGATCCTCAGAATTTTTTTGTCTGACATGCCCAGCTGTAGATGCTGCTAAATGGACAAAAAAGCTAGTACTACTGAAACCGAGTGTTCTAGAAAATCAATATTACTACAGCACCAGAGCCCTTGTTTCCACACAAGTCTCCCTACGAGGAAATTCAGCCTCAGCCTGACCTTTGAGCTGCTTTCTGTAGTACACGCTGATCTGCAGAGTGAGTTAGTAGATCTCTTTAAAAACCCAAGGCTGTAACCTTCTGACCCCCCTGAAGAAGTGATGGATAGCTTCAGATTATTTATTTATAGGTTCCTACATTGACTAATCAGGTCATTGGGGCTGGGTTTACCACAATTAAGATTGATTGCCACTTACATTGAGGATGCTCGACTCTAATCTCTGAGTTACTGCTTTTTGCTGTTCTCTTTCCAGTCCTTCATTATTTACAATGCTTATCCAAATCCGGCCTCTCATTGGAACTCTGGCTCCACTGAATGTGATGAATATCACACTGGCTACGCAGGGAAAAGACTGGCTAAGATGTGGCTGTGTTCACCTGTAGGTGCTCACAAAATAACTTCATGGGAAGCGTGTGATGACAGAAGAGTGGACAGGCACAAGACGGACAGCAACGAGCTGAGTTTTCTGTGGGTCTTATCGGAGAGGCATCATTTGGACTGGGCCCTAATGGGTAGGAGGAATCTGCACGGGAAACAGATCAGAGAAGAAAAGCAGCGAGTGAGTGGAGAGAGGAAGTGAGGGAGCTGGCTGTCTGAAAAGAATGCACACAGAACTGTGCTGTGCAGAAGCATGTGTAGTGGGGATTGCCCAAAGGCAGAGCCAGCTGGTCTAGGGCAGGTAAGTCCTAGGGTGTTTGGAGCTCGTGTGCCCATGGAGTTTGTTGCAGAGGCTGTAATGACAACAGAAAAAAAAAATCCAAACTCGCTTAGAGGCTTAGGGAAAAACAGAGAAGAACCTAACCAGCTGGGTGGCTATTCCAGTGGGAGCCATGCATGCAACTCTGGCAGGAGCCTTGCATGCAACTCCAGCCTATGCCGGAGGCTGCAAAGCCATAGGCTTTTTTGAAAATTTGTGCCCCATGTTAGGCGCCAACATGTAGCATGAGTTCTAATAGGTCTTAATAATAAATGTCCAGCGTCAAATATAGCAAACCACAGTCACTTTACCTACTCAACTTTTTCCAGCTGAAAAGAAACCGAGCGTCTCTCTCCTCCCGTCTTATCACTTCCTCTCTCTGCTCAGCCATATCACTTCCTGTCTATCTGTACAGACCTCCAGACCTCTATGGTTGCCTTTGATCTTCAGGCAAGCTTTATTTGTACAAATAAGATATCACCACATTGGAATAAGTGTTGCTATGGTGTGTGCTAGGGTGCTTAGGAAATGCAAGGAACAACAGGCATGCCTCTGCATGAAGGGTGGGCGAGGAGTTACTACTGATAGGCTCCATTCTGACCTTTATACTTCTGCTTTAAAATGTTTATCTATTTACTTATTTGTGTGAGTGTATGTATGTGTGTCAAGGCATGCATGTGGAGGTCAGAGACCAATCTGAGGACTCGGTTATCTCCTTCCACCATGTAGGACCCACAGATGGAGCTCATCGTTGTCAGATTTGGTGGCAAGTGCTTTCATTTGCTGAACCATCCTGACAGGCTCCTTTGTTTGCTCTAGGTATTTTGTTTTGTGTTTTTGATTTTTTTTTAAAAGGTGGCATATGTATTGGTGGGCTACTAAGAAGTTTGGAATCATTTTATAGCACGTACACAGTGGCTACATTAAAATCTCCTAAAAAACAAAAACCAAACAAAAGAAAAATCCAGAAAGCAGTTTATTAAATTATAATGCACACTCATAGTTTTGAAGCATAATTAAGTGTTTTTATGGGCAATATTCCAGAGGGATCAAACTTTGGAAATACTAAGATGTGGTGTATTTATTTTTATTTTTTTCCAGTTGAATTTATGAGAGCACAGCAAAGCATTATATACATAAAAGTGTACATGCATCAAAATTTTTTGTCATTATTAGGAAGTTTTAATTTTTACTTTCTGTATATGAGTATAGTGACATCATGTGTCTGCGCCAAGTGCATGCATTGACTAGGGAGGCTAGAAAAGGGTAACCCAGGGATTGGAGTTACAAGAAGCTGTGAGTCATTATGTGGGTGCTGGGAATCGAACTGGAGACTCTGAAAGAGCAGCCAGTGTTCTTAACCACTGAACTCCCTTCTCTATGGTGCTTTCTATTTGCAAGTTTTTATAATAAACTAAATAAAATAAATAAATAAAATCTATATAGAGAGATTAAAAAAAAGATCCAACACCAATTATTTCTATAGCATCCTACAAAATAAACAGGGGAGGAGAACCAACAAGCTCTTGTTAGAAAGCCAGTATTTCTGATACTGCAGCTGGTTCTGGACATGCTCAGACACAGCTAATAGAGCAACATCCCAGAGGAACACAAATGCAAAATACAACACTCACAGACCAAATTTAAGAACACATTAAGAAATTATACAGTGTGACATGTTGATTTCATTCCAGGGATGCAAATTTGTCTCAACATATGCTTATCAGCAAGTGGAATATAGCACATAAACACACATGTGTTCATCTTGATTTCAGAAAAGGCCTTTGACCAGGCTCCATATCCTTTCGTGATAAAATACCCGAGGAGGCTAGAAATAGAAGGAACAAGCCTCAGAATACTCAAGTCCGTGCCTGAAAATTCTACAGGCAGCACTATGCTGTGGGTTAAACCTGAGACCATTCACTCTAAAATTTGGAATGAGGTAAAGATACCAAAATTTTTCTACCCTTAATTGCTATGGTGTTTCTTGTCTTAGCTAGACAATAAGACAAGAGAAATGAAAAGGATACAAATGGGAAAGAAAGACATAAAGCTATTTCTAATTGTAGAATCATGATTCGAAACTCAAAAGACCCTTGAAAAACCACCAGAAAATTATAGACCCGGTGATCACTTCTATCAAGTAGCAGGATATAAAATTCAACACACAAAATTAGTAGTTTTTTTAATAAAACAATAACAAGTATGCTAAGAATGCTTTTCTGCTCATTTCTTTCACATTTGTTCAAAACAAACAAACAAACAAACAAGCCCCACAAACAATCCAGAAAAAAAACCAAGCCAGGAAGGTGGAATGAGCCTCTTCAGAGAAAACCTGAAAGAAGTAGCTGAACCCCAAATAATCATTATACCTCTTGTGATCCCAGGGTAGCAGAAAAAAATGAAATGGCTACAGAGTCAACACAATCCTCATGAAAACTCCAATGACATATACTACCTGACCACAAATCATGTTAAAGAGCTATAGTTATGAAACCAGCATGGCACTAGCCCCCAGACAGACATGTAGAACACTGGGATATAAGATAGGAGCCAGAAGTAAACCATTCAGTTACACTGTTTTTTTTTTTTTTTCTTTTTGGACAGGATTTGCTACGTAGTTTTGGCTGTCCCGGAACTCTTTATGTAGAGTTTGAGGCCATGCTGGCCTCAGACTTACAGAACTCCACCTACCTCTGTCTCCAAGTCATAGGATTAAAGCTGTGCTCCACCATGCCTGGCTCTTTGCTTTGTATTTTGACAAGCTGACTATAATGTGCCACAGAGATGTTCTTCTCTGGTCATTTTTGCATGGGGTTTCATTTGCTTCCTGTGTTTGAGGTTGGATTGTTTCTATGGGTTTGGGGACTTTCTACTGTATGCTCACGCTGAGCTTCTCAACCTACAAATGCTCAGGCTTGGTCTCTTGGTCATATCCTAGGATTCTCGGACATGTGGCCATTTATTCTCCTGGTTGCTGTTTGAATACAGCCTTCCTTTACACTGATGTCCTTTCTTTTGTGAGTCTGCTGGATTCCCATTGTGTTGTTTTTTATTTAATTAGTCGAAATTTTCATCTACAGCATTTCTATTTCATTTTTTTTTGTCTCAAAATTCAGTTTCCTTGATGAACTTTTCTTCAATGTTGCTAGTTTTTTTCTTTTGCTGACTTTTTCCTTAATATCACTGCTTTTCTCTTCCAGGTTCAGGATGGGATTCACCTGCTCATCTGAATCTTCTTTGAGGTAAGTGATTATTTTTATTGGTAAACATTGAAATCTTTTTCCAAGGTTGCCATTATTCTAGCCTTTTTGAACTGAGTTTTTAAAGAGTAAAGATCTTGGTGGAGTCATGTTGACTTGCTTTTCATGTTCCTGGGATTTCTGTGTTGTGATTTGCTTAGCTGCTTGGAAGCTTCCGGTTTTATGTGAGGATCACAGCAGCAGCAGTTTCTCGAGGGGCTTAGGTCTCAGTCCCCAAAATAGTAATCCATTCAAAAGTTAAAGTTAAATAAAACCAAATAAAGCCCAGCGATGAATCACTAATTACTGCAAAACATGTTATGGCAACAGCAGAGAGTGCTGCGAAGTTAATAATCATCTAGGGTAAACGGAAAATAGTAATGGTGAGTACCAGAAAGGAGGGAGCAGCACAGGGAGTTCGAGGCCAGCTTGGGTTGCATTAGCCTCAAAAAGGAATCAAACAAAAAAACCAAAGAAATCATCAAAAAGTGAAAAAAGAAGAGACAGAAGAATGTTACAAAGTAGACAAGATAATAGCAAACAATTAGAAAACTTTAAAAACACGGAGCTGAAGAGAGATGGCTCAGGGGCTCAGGGGCTCAGAGCATTGTCTGCTCTTGCTGAGGACCCAGATTTCAGCTCCCACAGGGCACCTTACAACATCTGTAACCCCAAGTTCAGGAGATCTGATGCCTTTTCTGCTTCTGCACACATGCGGTGTAAAGACATACGTGCAGGCAAAACATTCATACACATAAAGCAAACCTTAAAAAATAAGAATATGACAAAATAATCTAAACATATATCCTAATAATTAGAAAAATTGTAACAAAGTTTAGATAAGTATAAGGGGAAAAAAGTAAGATGAAGTCAGAATGTCACTGAAACCATGATGAAAAAAGGAGCAAACTTGGAGGAGGAGGAGGAGGAGGAGGAGGAGGAGGAGGAGGAGGAGGAAGAGAGAGGGATATATATGAATTTATGTCTTCCAGCCTCAATATCCAGATCACAAGTGTGCCCTCCATCTCTGGATTCTAGTTCCCTCCAGATAAAGTTAAGCTGTCAACCAAGAACAGCCGTCACACAGACCATTGCCTAAAGGTCATGTGGACCAAGCAAAGGACTGTGGTGCACCAAGGAGGGAAGTTAAAGTGAAAATAGCTCGGACAGACCTCAGACATGTATTTGATAGAGCACTAGCATAAAACATATGAAATACAAGAGTCCCACAAAAAGTCCTGGGATGGGGTGTGGTTCAGTTGGTAGAGAGCTTACCAAGCATTTGTGATATCTAGGGTTTGATCCCCAGCACAGCTATAAACTGAACATGGTGGTAAGTGTCTGTAGTCCCAACACTCAAGAAGTAGAGGCGGGAGATCAAGAGTTCACTGTCATCCTCAGCCATAAGTTCTGTGACTCTAGAGAACCCTGACTAATAGAGACTGGGCAGGTTTTCCTACCCTATGATAACCTCCTGACTTGTATCCCCTGTGGGTGTCTAGTGTTCTCACAAGGTGGAGGTGGAGCAAGTGACCATCATACAGAGATTTATACAGGCTGACCCATCTTGGTACTTTTGGAAACGTACTCAACATTAACTACTATGCTGAGTGAATATGGTTGTGGATGATAAGTGGTCCCATGAAGCTTCAGAGTTCCTGGACTTTAGAGCAGCAAGCCTCATGCAAACAGCTGGCTCCAGAGGTTGCCCTACCAGCCCACCTGCAAGCTTTGGGTTATCAGAGGGTTGACTCTCTCTTGGCAAGTTCTGCAACAGGGTGCTGAGGTTAGGGTCTTATTCTTGTACAATCCAGTGTCTGCTTGGGTCCTCCTGCTATCTGTGCTTTGCAGTTTGCTGGCCTCTGTCCTTCCTGTTCTCTACCCCTGAATGGATGCTTAAAAGAAATCCCACACTAGCTTAGAATTGAGAATAATAAAGGGTTATTTATTTAGTGGTAGACTCACAAATCAATTTCCTCTGCTGGAACAGAGAACAGCAACCGAATCCCACAGCTGGAAAAGAGGCCAGACATGTGCTTTACATCGGCATAAATAGTATAAGAGGCCATGGCCAAGTGGGCAGGTAACTTAAAGGCTACTGGCTGTAGGAATTCCTACAGCACACCCCTGCCTCCCAAGGTTGCCTAATTCTAGGGCAGTGGCAGGTTGACTTGAGGTCCCCAGAATATTTCAATTTTAAACAACAGATTTTCTTCTAAGATGGCACCTGGCCACCGTCTGCAGAGCCTGGGTAACTCCTGTGTATTGCTGGTCTGTCCAAAAAAACCCAAAGCAAAACAAAACAAAAACACCCAACAAAACAAAACAAAAAAACAAAAAACCCCCCAAATCAACCAACCAACCAAACAAACAAAAAACCACCACCAACAAAAACCCACAGCTCACCAAAATGCAGGCACTCTAAAGATAACACACAAAATCATATTTAAGCTATGTGCATAAAGTATGTATGAAACACACAGGAAATTTCATGCTTAGACAGTAGTCCTATCCATAAGATGTTTTGTTAGTCTTGTTTGTCTTTATAGTGTGTCCTTACCTCCACTGTTTTGTTAGCCATGTTTGTCTATGTAGTGAACCCCCACCTCCACTGAAGAGACTTAGTGTAATAAGGCTTGATTCCTTGCTGGTGGTACTACTTTGGAAGTTTCTGGAAACTTGAGGTAGGGCTTACCTGGAAGACATAGGTTACTAGGGAGGAGCTGTTTAGGGTTAGTTATTGTTCCACCCCCCTGTCTGTCCCTCTCAGTTTCCCAGGAAGCATGGCTTGAACTGCTTGTCTTGTACTTCCACCATGAAGGGTTGAAAATGATCTGCCAGCTGAATCAATCCTCCCTTAAGTTGTTCACATCCAGGATTCTGTCACAGTAAGAGTGAAACTGACTAGCACAGTATGCATGCCAACATGCTCAAATCCCCAAGCAAACAGAATGCAACTATCTGGTTCCAAGTATTTTGGATAAGATACTTAACCTGCAGTACATTTGTTATGTACTTTTTAGAAGATGTGAAGAAGCACAAGAAAGTTTAGCATTAACCCCACAAAAGTCAAACAAAAGGCCTCCGGGAAGGGATTTCAGCTGCTAATGAGTTGGTATATATGGCCTTCTAAGTTTTTTTTTGATATATATATATATATATATATATATTTCTTTTTGAGACAGGGTTTCTTTGTAGTTTTTGGTGCCTGTCCTGGAACTAGCTCTTGTAGACCAGGCTGGCCTCGAACTCACAAAGATTTTCCTGCCTCTGCCTCCCGAGTGCTGGGATTAAAGGCGTGCGCCATCACTGCCTGGCCCCTTCTAAGTTTTATAATCTGTTGTTTGCATATAAAGTGCAAAGGAACATCCTTCACACTATGTGTTTCAGAGGACACATGCTGTTCTAATGAGTGATTATACTGTGACATAAAACAGACACTCTGGGTTGGAGAGATCTTTCAGTAATTACGAGCACTTGCTGCTCTTGCAGAGGACTGGGGTCCAGTTCTCAGCACCCACAGATCAGCTCACGGGTGCTAGTAACTCTGGTTCCAGCAGATATGATGCCCTCTTCTGGCCCCCACATGGACTTCACACACATGGTGTATATATGCACAGATGCAAAATATTCATATACACAAAAAAAGAACTAAATACCTATTTATGAATGTTTAGCCTATTTCCACTTTGCCTCATGTTGATGGATTTTTAACAATTCCTTTGTTTGTTGTCAAACATACCGGTTTGGGGGCATTTCACCTATCCAAATTAGTCTTCCTTGATTTAACCCAACTGATAAAGCCCTGTGTCAGGAGTCAGCAAGAAGAAATTCTGTTGGAATGAATTTCAGTTCTGTGTTCTGTAGTTGGGGAAAGAAATCTTTTTTCTTATAAGAGCTGTAGACATATACTCATGTATATAATCTAGCTAGCTAGCAAGATAGAGATAATGCATAGGCACAAATAATGTTAGCATACAAAGTAATTGATATCATTATGTCATTTTCACACACACTGCAGTCATATGGAGGCCAAGCCAAGGTCCAAATCAGAACAGAATAGAATATCTGGAGTGCTAGTCAGAGAAGCTGAGCCCAGATAAACTAATGGGGGAAAGTTGAACTACTCCTGAGCCTATGGAATGTGGCTTGACTTCTATTCATGAAATCCACTGTGATTTGCATTTTCTTCCCTTGAAACAAAGTACATCCTAAGAGTAGCATTTGTTTAAAATGGCACAGCAGCAAAGATATCCATCACTTTTTTTGCTTTGAACATTTAATGGTGCCTACATCTATCAGAATATCACATTAGTATTTACGTTGTACTGCACTTTTTGATTGTATTCTTAACCATCCCTCAACTCCTTCTAGATCCTCTGACTCCACTACCTACCCAACTTCATGTTTTCTTTTTCTCTTAGAAAAACTAAACTAAAATAAAAATACAAAAACCCATGGAATACATCTGAGCATGGGGCCTATGCTGGAGTATAGTTGATATACCCAGTGGCTCTGCATTGGAGAACACTGATTTTCTCTTCTCTCAGCAACTATCAATTATAAGCAGCTTCTTGGCAAGGGCTGGGACATTGTGCTCCTTTCCCCTCCCCTGTGCTGGGGTTTTGCCCAGCTTGAACTTGTGCAGGTCTTAGGCATGGTGTCACAGTCTGTGAGTCCACAGGTCCATCTGTCATGCTGTGTTTGGAAAACACTGCTTCCTTGGAGTCGTCCACTACCTCTGGTTCTTATGACATTTTTGCCTCCTCTTTGGCATGGATCAAAATTTCATTTATTTTTTATGCATATTGTCTACATGCATTCCTGATGTCTGAGGAGGCCAGAAGGCACAGTCAGAGCCCCTGGGATTGGAGTTCCAGATGGTTGTGAGATGGCAAGGGAATACTGGGAATCAAATCTGGGTCCTCCTGAGTAGCTGGTGCCATTAGCTGCTGAGCCATCTCTCTATCTATGTGCCTCCCCCATAATTCTTTGAGTATAGCCAACTGGACCCCCCCTGTCTTGCATGTTATTAGAATTACAGAGTGAGGACATATGAAACAGGGAATGCTTCCTGTATCTCCTTGAATAGTTTTCTATATTTTGTTTCCCGGTCTCCTTTTAGAAAATCTTTCCTGGGCCACTGGCTTGGGACTTCAGTGACTGAACACTGAGGTACTGCCCTTAAGCCGTGGCAGGTGAAGGAAGGAGATGGAGGTGCCTTGCCTCAGCTCTGAGGCAGAGCTTTCCCTTCAGGGTGTCTCTGAGGAGTTGGAGTGAAGCTGCCTTCTGTGGTTCATCTGGCATGACTCCCTTAACTTGGCTTTCCTGTCTCGTGCCACTTCCCTTATTCTCTTGCCAATTGCCCTTCAGAACATGTGTTTAACAAACCACACAAACAAGTCACGGGCTGTTCTAGTTTCATTTGGTTGCTGTGATAAAGTGCTCTGACTGCAAGCAGCTCGGTGAGGAAAAGGCTTATTTGACTTACACTTTCAGGCCCCAATCTGTCATTAAGGTAAGTCAGGCAGGGCAGGAACTAGAAGCAGAAACCATGGAAAAATGCTGCTTGATAGCCGCCTCTCTGGCTTGGTCACAGGCTCAGGATCACTTGCTGGGCCCTCCCATACCAATTAATAATCAAACAATACTCCAAACATGACTGCAGGCCATTTCTAGGCGATTTCTCACAGAGTACTCTGGACCAGTGAGTCTCAATCTGTGTGTCTCAACACCTTTGGGGGTCAAATATCAGATACCCTGCATATCAGATATTTACATTATGATTCGTAACAGTAGCAACGAAATAATTTTATGGTTGGGGGTCACCACAACATGAGGAACTGTATTAAAGGTTGCAGCATTAGGAAGGTTGAAAATATTGCTTTAGACTGTATCAAGTTGATAAAGTTAACTAGGGTAGGCCTCTGTTGACTGGTTTTATGTCAACACAAGCTACAGTTGGGAGGACAGAACTTCAGTTGAAGTCCTCCTTCATGGCATGTGCTTCAGTTTGTGACTCCACATTCCTGTCCTACTTGGCATTCCTGTCCTGCTTGGGTTCTTGAAGGAGTGCTGCTTACTGGCTTGCTCATCATGGCTTGTTCATCCTGCTCTCTTTGAGCGTCATGATCCAGAAGTGGCACTGCCCACAGTGAGCAGGAGCCTCTTCCATCAATTAAGATGTACATCATCCTTGCCCACAGGCCAGTCTGGTGGGGACATGTTCTTAGTTGAGGTTCCCTCTTCTCCAATGATTCTAGCTTGGGTTGAGTTGACATAAAACTAGGTAGCACAACTGACCCCTTGACAACCTGATACACAAATGCATCATTATTCAACTATAACCTTTCCTTTCTTATTTCCCTCCAAGATGGTATATTGATATTAATATTACCATATAAACTACTTCAATTTCTAAAGTTTCATAGTCTAAAAATTCAACCACCTTGAAAGTTCAGTCTCTCTAAAATACCAAATGTTTTTTTCTTTTTAAATCCTAAGCCCCTCTACACTTTCTAAGCTTTAGTAACTGTGACTTCTTGTAAAATTGAAAATACATTAAATACTTCCTTGCTCTAAGAAGAAAAAAAATCAGGACACAGTCTACAATTAGATGAAACCAAAACCAAAGTTTAGTTTAAGGCTCAATGTCAGACTTCTGGAACTCACAGTCTTCTAGGCTCTAAAGTGTTTGTCCTAGAACACATAGGACATCTTGAAGGCTCAGGCTGGTTCCACTTGGCACTTGTGATCCTGACATCTCTGAAATGACGTGGTTGCCTGCTGCGACCAGGCTGCACTTGCTCACCAATAGCATTTTCTGGGCTCCCTCAGGGACTCTGATCCTGACACACAGTTCCAAGCCTCAACTTCACCCCAAGATCTTTTCAATCCTAAATTTTCAGATGCAGCTGTGGCTGCACCTTCACAAGTGACCTCTTCAGGGATTCTATGTTTATCACACAGTGCTGACCTGTGTGCAGTAGAAGCCAGGGGCTTTTGCTGAGGTGAAGATTGCTTGGCCAGGGTCACCTGCCATTCAATTTTCACAGCCCAGTTTTTGGCTCTTCCTGGTACCGGTGTCTGTCATAGTTAGGGTTTCTACTGCTGTGATAAAACACTATGACAAAAAGCAGCTTGGAGAGAGGAGAGGGTTTATTTCTTTTTCCTTTGTAGTCCATCTTCCAGGGAAGTCAGGGCAAAAACTCAAGACGCGAACTTGGAGGCAGGGACTGATACAAAGGCCATGGAGGAGTGCTATTTACTGGCTTGTTTATCATGGCTTGTTCAGCCTGAATTCTATTTATTTATTTGTTTGTTTGTTTATTTATTTATTATGTATACAATATATGTATGTGTGTCTGCCTGTAGGCCAGAAGAGGGCACCAGACCTCATTACAGATGATTGTGAGCCACCATGTGGTTGCTGGGAATTGAACTCAGGACCTTTGGAAGAGCAGGCAATGCTCTTAACCTCTGAGCCATCTCTCCAGCCCCCTCAGCCTGAATTCTTATAGCACCCAGGAACAGTGGTGCAGTGATGAGAAAATCTTAAATTATTACAAGCGGCAGTTGCTTATCACAGGAACTGTTTTTTCTCCTTATTCATAGCTCTTTGGAAGTGTTACTTTGATGAACTCATAAGTTCTTTTAGAAATGAGGGTGGGAACATGCGCCAACAAGCCATCCATCACAGGTACTTAAGGGATGCTCAGGTGGAAGGGACAGTTTCTGAACAACAGTTATTTGAAACGTCTGTGAGTATTAACTCTTAACTTTTTGTGAAGTGTGTTATCATGGTGGCTCCCATGTCAGCCTTCATATAGCAGTACTGTTCAAGAAGTCATGAGGCTGATAGGTTACTCATGCAGAGCTGCTCCCTGGCTTATGGTTGGGTTATGACACTATAAACTCATGAATTGAAAGTACATTTATATGCCCAACTTACTAAGCACTATAGCTCCACAATACTGCACTGTGGAACTCCCAAGTTTTCTCTTGTGAACTTGAAGCTGACTGGGGGCTGTGGCTTGCTGCCACTGTTCTGCATGGTAAGACTGTCACCTACCTGTCAGTACCCTGGGAAAAGACCAGAATTCAAAGTTTGAGCAGCGTCTGCTGAATGAATCACTCTGTATAGTTGTAAGGAGGATAAATTAGAATTGGACCTGTTCTTTGTCAGGGATTATATCTTTGTGTTTGATTCACAATATCAGTACATGATATGAGGCCCTCTTTATTCCACATGTTGCTTAATTTTGTAGAGATGAAGACCCTATTTATGCATGAGGGTAAGAAAAAGAAGGTCTAGATAGGCTTAAACTTGTTTAAAGTTTTCAGTTTAGTGTCAGAATCCTGGGGTTCTTACATCCAAGGATGTATGGCCCTGAAATATAATGCCACTGAATCTCTCAGTATGGACATAGATTTGGTGACTTCTTGGCATGGTAGGCCCACATTGTAATTGAGAACAGTGCTTGTCTGTTGTCAAGAAGTCCTATGCAGTTAGAATGGGAAAATACGGCTGTTCAAACACAGAATTGCTGAACTGGATGACGCCCATATCCTCTAGCTTAACTGGAGAAAAAGGGGAGAGGGGTCTCAGGTCTTAGGGCTGTGACTCTGTGCTTTCATTTATGCTGTAGATCTTTTGCTTTGTGCTCTCCATCTTCCATTTTCACAGAAGGGAACACTGACAATTTCGAGGCTAATGTTGGGAATGGGTTTAACTTAGCCATTTTTCCTTAATAATCAATTATGATATAATACTGGTACTCAAAGGAATAAATATTACAACCCCCCACAAAAGGTGGCGTTTGATTTCTAGTATTTGCATATCTTAGAAGAGCAGTAGAGGCATGTGGGTCCACAAACATAGGCTTTTTGCTTCTATGGGGTTTGAACCTGATTAGGCAGGACATTTTCTCTAGTTAGAATTTACTTTTTTCCTTTTTTTCTGTTTTCTCTTCCTCTGTTTCCTTTCTGGTAATGGGGATGTAACCCAAATTCTGATGCATGCCAGATAAATGCTCTGCCACTGAGTCGTTTCCCCAGTGCTGCAGTGAGGAATTTGACATTGTTCCTCTCTCCACACTAGGCAACCATCTCTCCAAGGGTCCAGGGGCTTGCGATACTAGAGGCATTGTTAGTGTTGTCCTTCACCATCAATATGCCATTTGACAGGAAGGTGGCAGACAGCGTTCTTGAGAGTCCTATTACCTCAGCTCTGTATTGTAATTGGATTTTTTAAAATACTTTTTTGGCTGCTACCTCACAAATAATGACACGAAGACTTATTATTCATTTTAAAAGCTCAGCCTTAGCTTAAGCTTGTCCCATTAGCTCTTGTAACTTAAACTAACTTGCTTTTATTAATCTATGTTTTTTTAAAAATATTTATTTATTTATTATGTATACAATATTCTGTCTGTGTATATGCCTGCAGGCCACAAGAGGGCACCAGACCTCATTACAGATGGTTGTGAGCCACCATGTGGTTGCTGGGAATTGAACTCAGGACCTTTGGAAGAACAGGCAATGCTCTTAACCTCTGAGCCATTTCTCCAGCCCTTAATATATGTTTTACTATGTGACTCTTTTCTTCTTTCATTCTGTATGTCCGACTCCCTCCTTGTCCTGTTGACATCTCCTCTGCACCTCGATTATCTCTTCCTACTTCCTCTCTCTGCCCAGAATCCTGCCTAGCTATTGGCCATTCGGCTATTTATTAAACCAATCATAGCACTACATCTTCACACAGGGCACACATATCCCACAACAGTGTATCTAGGGACTCTTTGGAAAAGTAGATGGTGGGCATCAAGAACTTGGACTTGGGGGTTGCTGCTTGATGGGTATAGAGTTTCAGTTTTGCAAGATGAAAACATTATAAAGATGACATGTACATTTAACAGTTCTGAATCTTATACTTAAAATAAATAAGATAGTAAATTTTATATTTAGCTTATATGCCCAGTTAAAAAGAACAGGTTATGGTACCTAATTCTCAAGTGCCTTTACAGATCTAAGGGTATGGCATTTTAACAAAAGAACTTCTAACACAGACATGCAGCTTCTGCAGTACCCTTTAGCTCCTCCAAGAAGACAGAAGACCTTCTGCCTCCAGGCCTTTCGTTTGGGTTTGGTAAACCTACCCACACAGCAAAAAGCGGCCTTTCACCTCTTCACCTTCCTAGATGCCTTCTAGGGAATCGATCTCATCCTGCCAAGACAGGTAGACTAAATCTTCCCCCCACAAGAAAAATCTTTGGGCCTCTTGTACTAATGGCAAGCACTGCTTCTAAGACTGGCGTTCTCCAAGGACTAAGGAGAGGATTTGGGATCGCCTGCGTAGCTAAAAGGCTGTCTCGTTTTTGCTCATTTATCCCTCCCAGATCTGTCTAATGGCATTTGACGACTTCAGGTACTGTTAACTTATTACTTCATTCATGACATTTAATGACGTTTCCTGCTAAAATACAGGCAGGTGTGCCTGACAGGTTTCAGGTGTGTCTTAAAAAATCCAGGGTTCCCGATTTCTTTAATTGTCTTAACCTAAAGCAATAGCCGTTTGCTATGACACCAAGATGTAAATCTGTTCCATTCTCTTACAGGTTCCGGCAAAAGTTCTGTTACATTAACCCCAGTCAGTTTCAAGCATATTTTACAGGTCACTCCTGCTGACTGGGCCAAGACCAACTCACAAAGTACTCTTCAGACAATGCCAAACACCTGTACCAGCTCCTGGGATGACACCATTGGTACCAACTCTCCTAGGTCAAGGACAGCTGCCAACTAAAATCTGGTTTTATCTGCTATTGTGTCCCATCACATGGCTAGTCATATTTCATAGGGCCAGTAATAATGTTTTTTTCTCCTAGCCACCCGCCTTCTCATATCCCTCAAAAAGCAGCTGCCTGAGGTCTCCAGGATGACAGCAAACCAGATGGTACTCCAGCCACACCTCTCGCTGAGTGTGAGCTCACCAACTCCCAGCTCTCCCCTCTCCCACATGGCCCCATGCCCACAGGAAGTAGCCAGACTGGGGCTGATGCCCCTATATCCAAGGACTCTGGGATGTTTGATTGAAAGTGAGACCTCCAGCTCTCTGACATCTCTATATCCAAGAAGTCTGGGATGATTGGAAGCATCACCGAGCCCCTGGCCTGAGAGTTGCCTTGGTCCAGACTTCAACTTCCAGCCTGCCAAGTGCTGACCCTTCTCAGGGAGGGTCAGAACCACTCCCACAGGGTAATTAGGCTCATGCTGGAAAAAGGAACACACGGTTTCAGGTTTTACCTGTCACCCCCCCCCCCCCCCGTCTCTTTCTCTCTCCTTGTCATGCTCTGTCGGCCACCTGGGATTGCAGCATTTATTAAACGTGGCATTTGGTCTGATCTGGTTTAATTGGAGTTATTTTGTGTCAGTGGAGAGGCTCATCTTAAGATTTTTCCTAACAAAACCTACCCTTCTAAAGGTTCATAAAAACCAAACCAAACCAAACCAAACCAATTTTTCTTTTATTTCAAGATGGTGAAAGCAAAGCCTAAGAGGAGGAGGAGGGGGAGGATCCCAGGAGAATGGAAGAATGTGAGGTAATAGACTCCAGAGTTATAGAGAAAGAGACCATTATAGCAAGGGCAGCTGTGAGAGATATGGAAGAGGGACCCGTGGAGTCAGTGGAGCAATGGAGGTCAACTACAGTTGGCCTGGCTTTGAGGGAAGATGAGGAACAGGATGAATAGGAGGACCAGTGAGAGGAGATCAGGACCAGTGGGACTGTGAGCAGAGGGAGAATGTTCTAGGATAGAGAAGAGATGTACCACAAGAGGACAGAGTTCCTGAGAATAGAGAAGGAAGTAAGAAAGGCCTTGGTTGTTCCTTGAGGCCAGGATGTTATGGCTTAATGGGATTAGTCATTTTACAGAGAACAATCACTGTGTAGAGAGTGGGCAGAAGCCGGTGAAGGCAAAGTTGTGACTCAGCCTTAGAAGACACAGGAAAGGGGAGGCTCCTTCCCTCTTCACAGTCCTCCTGTGTCTGCATGCTGATTGACAGGGGCCTACTTTGGGTGTGTTCACCTTTTATTCTCAGGCTTTCTCCTTAGATCCCTTCCCCATCCTTGGAGGCAGAGGTTAAGTGTATCCTCAGGCTCTCCCAGTGAGGTGATGGCTATGCTGATTCCTAGCCTCTTGGCTTTAATGAGCTTCCTGGAAGCTCCTGTCAAGGGTGTTAACTTCCCTCAGGAAGAGAATCATTATTCACCGGGGAGAAAATGAATATCTTGTGGCTGTGGGCTCTTAACCAGGTTAAAGCTGCAGGACAAATGATGACTGAACAGACCTCACACAGGGAGGAATGAGCCATCTCAGAGAAGGGAGTGCAAGTCTTCAGAAGTCTGCAGGGGGGGAGGATGTGGAAGCCAGCCTTTTCCTCCCTTGGGTGTGCACCAGTCAGGGAAGGGGGGTTTGTGTCGTCCCTCCCGTTCAATCTGAGACCAAAACAGGAACCATGTGCCTTGCAGGTAAAGGTTTCTGTTTGCAGTTAGGATCTGAGACCAAAACAGGAACCATGTGCCTTGCAGGTAAAGGTTTCTGTTTGCAGTTAGGATTGTTAAAGAACAAATCCTTGCTTGTCCTGGGCAGGTTCAGGTTTCTGTTTGCTGTTAAAGAATAAGTTTCTGTTTGTCCTGTGTTAAGTCTTTGCAAGTTAAAGTTTCTGTTTGTAATTAGGAGTAATTTCCAGTTTTACAAACATCAAGTCACATATGTCAACCCACACCAAACTCGAGACCCCCACACACATTATGTTTACCCTTGTCCTTGCCTCTCCCCTTTCATTGTATTTTTATAACGGTGTAGGTCAGCCAACCCTCTTGCCCCTTGAACACCTTATCTCTCCTGTGAAAAGGACCTCAGGAGACCAGCAGGAGCTGCTCTTAGGGTGAGACAGCCTGCTGGCCAGCACCAGGTGAGCCCCCAAATACAGCTTGCTTTAATTGGACAATTACGGATTTGGTTTTTTTCTCCTTGCAGGTTTTAGGTTTAACATAGTATACCAAGGGCAACACCCTTCTTTTTTGATTTGTAAAAATGCCCAGTAATGAATGCAAACTTGTGCAACCACTTTGGAAAGCAGTGTTTCGGTTTCTCAGGAAATTCGGGATCAACCTACCCCTGGATCCAGCAATACCACTCTTGGGAATATACCCAAGAGAGGCCCTATCATACAACAAAAGTATATGCTCAACTATGTTCATGGCAGCATTGTTTGTAATAGCCAGAACCTGGAAACAACCTAGATGCCCTTCAACAGAAGAATGGATGAAGAAAGTATGGAATATATACATATTAGAGTATTACTCAGCAGTAAAAAACAAGGACTTCTTGAATTTTGCATACAAATGGATGGAAATAGAAAACACTATCCTGAGTGAGGTAAGCCAGACCCAAAAAGAGGAACATGGGATGTACTCACTCATATTTGGTTTCTAGCCATAAATAAAGGACATTGAGCTTATAATTCATGTTCCTAGAGAAGCTAAATAAGAAGGTGAATCCAAAGACAAACACATAGGCATCCTCATGAATATTAACCTTCATCAGGCGATGAAAGGAGACAGAGACAGAGACCCCCAAGGGAGCACCGGACAGAAATCTCATGGTCCAAATCAGGAGCAGAAGGAGACGGAGCACGAGCAAGGAACTCAGGACCAGGAGGGGTGCACCCACACACTGAGACAATGGGGATGTTCTATCGGGAACTCACCAAGGCCAGCTGGCCTAGGTCTAAAAAATCATGGGATAAATCCGGACTAGCTGAACATAGCGGACAATGAGGAATAATGAGAGCTCAAGAACAATCGCAGTGGGGTTCTTGGTCCTACTGCACGTACTGGCTTTGTGGGAGCCTAGGCAGTTTGGATGCTCACCTTATGAGACCTGGATAGAGGTGGGCAGTCCTTGGGCTTCCCACAGGTCAGGGAACCCTGACTGCTCTTCGAGCAGATGAGGGAGGGGGACTTGAACGGGGGAGGGGGAGGGAAATGGGAAGCGGGTGTGGGGAGGAGACAGAAATCCTAAATAAATAAATAAATTAATTAAAAAAAAATGCCCAGTAATGAAAGAGGAAGAAAATTCAAAGTATGGCCAGTCACGTGAATTATGGATATGGGGGGGGGAGAGAGGATGGAGCCTTGATCTACCCAAGCAGAGAAATTGCCTTTGTATAGATTGGGGCTTCTCGCTCTCACCATGGACATCACTTTGAAGCAGAATTTCTTGTGCTGGCTGCTGTTCTATGGATTACAGTCTATTTAGGAGAACCTCCAGCCTCTGCAGTTTCATCTCAGCGGCATCTTCTAGAGGTAACAACAGCAGCTCTGGAAGTGTGACGAAGTGGCTCCTGGTTGAGACTCACTGACCTAGTCTGGTAACTGGGGAAGTCAGGGTTTTACTTCACATCCTCTCTTGCTGGCTGCTTGTGTCAGCAGATTCAGAGCTGGGTGGGGGCTGTAGCTCAGTGGTAGGGCACTTGCCTAGCATGTGCCAGGCTGTGGGTTCTGCCCTCAGCAACCTAAAAATCAAACCCAAACCCCCTAATAGTGTTTTTGTACTCCGGGCTTCTGGGCTAGCAGGTCCATTCCAAGACAAGAGTGACTGTGTTTTAGGTAACACTTCTGTGATTCTTACATTCTGGACATCCCAATATAAAAAGCAAACCTGCCAGGCACGGACACCAAAGATAACGGACTTCCTGATTGCCAGGGAGGGAGCACGCTCTCCTTCCTCCTTTCCTGGATCCGTGCAATAATTAGCCAAAGTAAAATGAATATTAGCCTTTGCTTAACTGCCTTCCTGTGCGTTTGCCAGCACTGACCCAGTAGTGCTAAACCAATTATTTTTTGAACTTTATGGCTTTAAATAATCCCTTGCTCTAAAATTCCCTGTACCCCTCAGCTACTTAACCACAGGCCCCTCTGCCCTAAATCCTTTTCTTATACTTTGTAGCTTTTTAAGCAAGGCCCCTCTTTAAGAAGACATAATCCCTTCTCTGTAGAAAACATGAAAGACCTTGAACAAATCAAGATTTCTCCATGGAGAATTCAGTTAATCCTGTGCTTAGAGCCTAACAAGGAAATCCATCTCTCCACCAAGCACGCCATTACCCGGACTAATGCCTGACTTGAATAACAAGCAAATTATTGTGCTTTTAATTGTACCCTGCCTGGTCACAAAGCACATCTGAGAGAGGAATGTGGCGGCTCTTCCCGAGAAGCAGGTCAAGCCTCTAATCCTCCTTTTTTCTTCGCCTTCCCCTCCCCCTCCAGTCCTTTCTCTTCCCAGCAGCACAAGGGGAAAAAAAAGACAGCTAAATTATGTTTAAAATGGGAGAGTCTAAAGAAGAAAAAAGGTGGTAAATACTGACTTGGGAGAGGGCGAATTATCCCCCGTCTCTGCGGTGTGGCTCATTTGAGAACAATCAATGTTATCATAACCCCATTACCAGAGGGCGATCTCCCCCCCCCCCCCCCACCAGGCTTCTTGAGCATCTGTGCTATTGACAGTTAGGGCTGGATAACTCTTTGCTCTCTCTCTCTCTCTCTCTCTCCCCCTCTCCCCCCCTTCTCAACCCCCCCCCTCGTGTGTGTGTGTGTGGTGGGTCTCTCCTGAATGCCTTCGGATGTTCCATACTTTGTCAAGTTGCATTAGTCCAGTATGTTCCAATATGGTACCAAAGTCTCTTGGATATGGGTGGCATTACCAGTCACCCTGATGGAGAACAAGAGATCAAACCCTCCGTGTTGGGGTATATTTACTGCACATGATCTTCCTCTACACAAACTCTATAAAATCAGATTTTTTGAAATATAAACCAAGGAGACAAGTATGTCCCTTATGAATATAGAATAGCATCAAATAAAAAGACAGTAAAGCATGCATTGTCAAGAGTTGGGGAGTGGATGCCCCTGCATCAGAATTCAGGCTGCAAAGAGCCTAAAGTATTTGCTCCTCAACCCATTAGCAACTGTCTCTGAGTTCAGAAAACTTTTGAATACCTTTACCTTGTGGTCTTCGAAACTGGGCTTGCTTTGGGTGAGAGAAGGGTGGTGGCAAGGTTTTTGAGATAAGAGCCTTTGCCCAGAAGTGCTGATGCCCAGGAGAGCTGAGATTGGGTGGAGAAGTGGGCCTCACGCTCTTTCAGATAATGCCAGCCAACAGTCCTGTCTGAGGCCTGAAAATCAGCACCATGGAAAGCGTCCCACAGCCGCGCCGTTTTACATTGCCCTGCACTTAGATTGCAGCCTAAGCGGCAAAGGTTGTCTCACTCGGAGGTACAAAGAACCAGCTTATTTTTAGAAACTTACTAGAAGCTTTGTTGTCTGCCCTTTTGTGGGGTGGGAAAGAGCTGCTGTTAAGCCCTATGCCCAATAGATGGCGGTGTACATCTTCCTGAGAAGCCAGAGTTGGCGGCAGCTGGTGAGGCCTCCTTCAGCTAAGGGAAGACAAGTGCCACTCCGTGTCCTTTGGAAGACAGGCATTGCCTCCCATTGTTGGCACAAACAGCTCCGAACAATTGTACTGACCACACAGCTTCAAGCCACATTCCAGGGGGCCTCTGACTGCTCTGGAGGCGAATGCTAGGAGAATGAACTAAGCTGCTAATTTGCTTGATTTGGGGAGGGGGGGTGAGTAGGGAGAGGAAGATCTTGAGTAACAATGGGCATGTTTTATTTTTCCAACACGAATAGGGGCGATGGTATTTTAGCCCCTCTTCCAACTACTATAGGAAATGAAAGCAGACACCTAATTAGCCCGAATCACTAGCTGGCAGAAGAAAGATTCTGCCCACCATCAGGCTGGAGTGGGGGCATTTGGAGAACCAAGTGTGATTTTGAGGGAGGAGAATGGGTGGGAAGGGAAAAGAGGCCAGGCTGACAGGAGGCCTTTGTAGGGCTCAGATGCCCGCAGTGTGTGGGCTGAGCTGGTTCTGACCCTGAGAGAACAAGGGAGCGGCGGTTCCCCAGATTCATTTCCTGCAGGCCAATGACTGTCTACACTGAGGGGGCAAAGCATCTGCTAGAAGACAGGTCTCTGAGCTGCTTTAAAAAGTATTAAAGACGTAGATGAATTATCTTGGGAAAGAGAGCCCAGCCTGGGTGTGGCCCGGTGAGCTGCTGGTGGGCTGGGCTTGGATCCCACAGGAAGGCTGCCTGGCACACAAGAGGGGTGTTACAGGTTGATCCGAGACACGTTTGACTGTTGGTCAGGAATGAAATAAATGCCTGATTATAGAATGGCCCTGACTGATTGTCCTTCTCTATCAGGACATATGATCCCTTCCCACACCAGCAGCACCAGGAACTCCTGCAGAGCCATGGGCAGGTAGGCACCACTAAAATCTTCCACTTCAAGGCTCCATGAACTGAAGTGCTAATTTATTTGTTCAGCGATGACTTCTTGTTTTTTAGTTCGATATCACTTTAATTGAAATACTTCACTAATGCGATTTATCACAACTATAAACTGTCAGTTTTCACAGCTGTTGCCTTTTTCAAGCAATCTGGCAAATGTGTATGGGTAAAAACACAAACTTGGAAGGTTGAGAAGGAGCCGGCACAAGCTTCTTTTCCCACTCAGCTGGCCCACGGTCCCCCTCCCTTCAGAACCATATGCTCCTTTTCTGTAGCCACACCTACTTCAATTTTGGTTGCATCTGCTGTGTATGGCTGCTAGACGCCCATCCTTCATCTTCTAGTGTGTACCTGGTTTTCTTCAGGGGACGGGAGCCTTTAATGAGTTGGCCTTCAGTCTTCTGTGCTGGGGAGGACATGTTCTCCAGAAGTAATAAAAATTCTTACATTTCACCCATGCTGGCCTCGTGATTGAGGGTTTTTGCCAGAATTAGCAAATAACAGTCATAAAACTGAAACGAGACCTAGCTAACTTTGAATTTCAGATAAGTGAGATTACATTGTTTTATTAGAAGTGTATCTGAAATACTGCATGGGACATACAAACCTATTGCCTATGTGGAATTTAAATTTAATGAAACACTATATATTTTGCATGGTGATGCTACTGGTGATATATGTATGGTGATATATACAGTTCCTAAAACTGAATTTGTCCCCAACTGGTCAAATTAGAATCAGATTAGGATTTTCACTATAGATTGAGAGGAAGATGTGCTTAAATAAACTCAAGAAAAATTGGTGGGGTTGCTAACATGGGAGGATATGTGCTATGACTGTTAGCGGCCATCTTTCCTACCACATGAAAGCCAATGCCATGAAGAGAAATATTTTTCATTTGACCGGGTAGACTGTGCCCACTGGGCATAGCTTCTATTTAAGTCAAGAGGGTGTTAAATGGATATCAGACAGCAAAAATAGCTGTGGCCAACAGTACCCCTCTATTGTGGTGCATTCTTTCTCTTTCTGTGAGTCTTAGTTCATCCAGGACAAGTGTTTGCAGGAACAAGGTTAGCTATGCAATATGAGCAGAAGAAGGTTAGCTATGCTCGTGACTGAAACTGAGACTTGAATTTCGTACCTTTCCCCTGTTTGGTTGGGTGACTCTGGAGTCATTGTGGCCTTTTTAGGGTTTAATTTTGAGTTCTGAAAGCCAATGAAGACAGGACCCTTCCCCACAGGATGGATGCAAAGATACGGGAGATAAAAGCTTATTACAGAGCCTCCTTGCAGTCGGCACCCTGAGAGGTGTTCTTCCTTCAGGAATGTGTTGTAGCCGGCATGGCTTGGTCCTGGAAGCCTGGTTGGGGCTGTCGAGGGAGCGAGGAGAGAACAGACACTAAAGAAAGGATGGGCTCATTGACACGGGAAAGCTGGGGCCAGGCGGGTTGTGCACGTGCTGATGAAGTAATACAGAAGGCTGACTTCTCAGGGCTTTTCTTATGGACAGCACAGGAGGAAGAACGAGATAGTCTTGGTAGGAGCTTTCTGTAGGCAAGTAGTCTTACACTGGAAATGTCGGGAGGGAGGAAGATGCAGTTGCTGTTTTTGGCACACACTGACAGGATTGTGTGTAAACACTTTTACTTGAATACACTGTCAACATTCACACTCAGAACAGAAGAAGGCTTTGCCAGTTCTGAACCTGACCCCGATGGGGAAAGTCTTGCCAAATTTCTATGGACCTGAGGCATTGGTCCTGGACATGGCTGTACCCATGTCAAACCATATAATCTACTCCGTGCTTTATTTGTTCCTTACTCACTTACCCAGCCTTCCTGGTCCCCTCGGGGGCAACCATGAATTCCCTCTTACAGAACTTAGTCAAGGCCTGAAGACAGGTGCTGTTGGGCCATCAGGTGATCACGTGTCATCAGGTACGCCACGTGTCACTTCTGGTTTCGGCACAGACCTGTCTCCCTGTGTCTGAGTTTTTCGCTTGCGATCTTTCAGTGCTATCACGGGCAGCAGAACCTTTGATGGTTACTCTCTGTCTGGCATCTCAGTGGCATTTACTCAATTTTAATTACTGGGATATTTGTTTTGTATGGATAAGACATTCCTTTTCTTGTCGGCCAACTTAAGTGAAACGAAGAAAGGGCAGCAAGAGTACTTGTGACAACGTGCGATGCTTTCCTTGGAATTTTCTGGAACCCAGAGGTGGATATGAGACAAGCGAGGAGTCAGATGTGGATTTGCCTGTTAAATAGGAGGATTGGTGGCGGATGAGCAAAGTGAGCCCCTCAGAGAGGCCTTGGCCCAGTGGCTGCTTGGCAGGAATAGAATCCAGACATCTAATTTCCAGGCCCAGGCTCTTCGCCGGAGGTTTTGCAGAGCCAGCGCACACTTGTCCTCGGGGATCTGCCAGAGGGCTCAGCTTGTCTGCTTGCTCTGTTCTGAAACTCAAGGATGTGTGCTACAGCAGATGGGGCCCATGTCCAGTGGGACCGGAGGCTGGAAGGAGCGGAAGGTTTGAAGGGTCTTTGGGACTGCACAACCATGGGATAAACTTCAGGCATCCCCTCATAGAAGATCCATCTGCCAGTGTCCTGGCTGTGATCTAAATCTCTAGGTCGGGGAGGGCAGGCTAAGACCCCTCTTCTTGCTCCTCTTCTTTTGGTTTGGATGGAGGATTCATCAATGAAGGAGATCATCATTCTCCTATTCCACCCTCCTCAAATTCTTCCACCCCACCTCCTCCTGCACAGTTTGGCTCAAAGAGGGAAGGGAAGGGAGAAACCCTCCCCAAGAAGAACCCTATCCAGTCCTTTGTCTTTTCTGACTGTGGGTCTAGAAAGCTGTGAATCCAAGCGTTCGTTTCAGTATCTGTGAGATGGACACAAATATATCTACTATGTAGGTCTCTTGGGGAAGATTAAATTAATAAATAGGAGACTAAATATGTTAATTTACCACTACATGCCAGCTGCTGATACAGAATACTCTTGCTGTTCTGGGCGCATGAAAGCTAGGTGATAAAGTACAGTGAGTCCCGCTGACATGGACATATTCTTAGATGCAAAGGATAGTGATGGCCTAGCAGCTCTCTTCAATGCTATGGATTCGCATTAACCTTCACTGTAGCCTATGAGGTAAACAGCATCCCCCTTTCACAGATGTGAAAGCCGAGGCTCACGAGATATAACTATTTTCTCAAAGCGACAGAGTTTGTGCAGAGGCTGTGTCCACCCTCCCCGCCTCCCTGCCTCCCCACCCTACTGCTCACTCAGTATCAGCCACCTGTCTTGCGCCTGAACCTGAAAGCGAATGGGGAACACAGATGTGGTTCTGGAAAGGGAAGAAAGCAGATTGCAGGAAGGAAAGAGGCATTCATTCCCCATCTTTGGGCTGGGCTTTTGGCCAAGTGTGATTGGAACCTGGGAAATGAGCTGGGGTCAGGGACATGTGACTGACATATGGAACCCCAGGCTGTGAGCAATGTCTTTCAGGGGCTGGAAAGGTCTGGCTGGTGTGCTGGGAAAACCACCTTTTGTTGTTGCTTAGGAACATTGGAAATCCAGCTCTCCTTTCTCCCCAGAGCCGTTATCTGTTAATTTAGGGCTTCCAGGGTGAAGTTCACCTCTTCTCACAAGTACCGTATTTCTTTAAAGTCTCACTTAGGGTGCTTGCTCCCTGCGTGTGTGAGCCGTACATCCTCTTGACCAAGAGCAAAGCTTAGCCCTGTCAGGGCAATTCAGCGGGAGTAGTGGTCTGTTTCTTTATGATGCTAAACTTACTTCGAACAGTTTAGGGGTTCATTTGGGAATGTAGCCCACTTGAGGAGGTACACTAGATTAAAAGATACTCTCTCTTATTTTTTCTTTTCTTTTGGTGTCCCTTAGCCCCTGAGTCTCAGATACTCTTCAGGTTGGCCAAAGACCCAGGGAGTGGTTGTCACTCGACGATACTGGCATGGCCAGCCCAAGGAAAATGGCAAGGCGAGTAGGAAAACTCTTTACACACAGCAAAGGATCTTAAATTCCAGATGACACAAATTCGCAGATCCATCTGATCTCAGGCTATGCCACGCTTGAGTGGGATAAAATGACCAAGGTCATATTGCATCTCCCTTTCCCCTTCCCCCATGTCCTCCTAGAGCAAGGCCTGCATGATGGACATTGTGGGGGCGGGATACACTTCTCGTTCCCCCTGCTTCCTTCATGGAGTTCTGGTTAGTAACAGCTTGTGCCTAGTGACTGAGAGGAGACCAACACCAGATCCAGGTGACCTCAGTTGGCATGCATGCATCGTTACAATTTGTGCAGAGCCATCTGGGTGCTACCTCACCCTGTGATTCTAGACAGTCTAACCAGAGGTAACATCCTATTCTAGTGGGGTCAGAGCAATATCTGGCTAAGGCGTGACCTCTAGGTAGGGAGTAGGCTTACCTTAAACCATGCTAATGAAATAGATGGAATATTTAGTTCCTTGTCCTAGGGGCCAGGTTCAGAGGCCTATGACTTAGCCATTACTAAACAGAGTCCCCATACCTGCAGCAGATTTTACTCTGCAATATGACAGAAAGAGGGAGCCTCTTCAAAAGTCTGAAGACAATGCTTAAAAAGAAGAGGAGGGGTTTGTAAGAAACATTTTGTCTTTTATACCAAACGGTATACAACTGTATTTAGGACAAGGAATTCAAATCTATATACCTCTCCAACTTTGTATGTAATTGTTTTACTCCCACCCCCACCCAGTTAAACCTTTGTGTACACAAGGCCCTGTTACACACCTGGATGAAAGTGGCTGACTCCTTTCCCCTCATTGACCTTGTATCAACCCTTTAAACACTAGCCAATAGTGGAATACTATGAGGTCAGACTCAGCCAGTGCGGAGAAGGCGTTAACTGCATGAGAACGAAGACTGAGTGTATTTCTTGGCAGGCTGGCTCCTCTGCTTTTGTAAGCCGTGTGCTCTCTTGATCAAAAGTAAAGTTTTGTCTTGTCTAGACATTAAAAATAGTCTCACTTAGGGCTGGGTAGAAGTCCTAGATCCCCAATTGAGCAGAAACCAGGGATGTCTTAAGGCCACCTCACACTGTAGACAAGAATAGATGGTTTCATCTCCCTGCAGCTGACCTTCCAACCCTGTGATTTCGGCTTTCATCTAATATTTGATATTTGAGACCTGCCCCAGCCCGTGTAAGAATACGAGAGACTCAGTTCCATCAATTCTGGGTACCGGGTCCTCATCCTCAGCAAATGGATGCTTTGCTGCTGCCGAACATCTGATGGAATCTTCATCCACAGAGGCGTGTATCTTCTGGAAATAGACATTCTTAGCCAGCTTTGCCTTCTCTGTGAGCCTTCCCAGCCTCAGGGCCACCAGCATTGCAGCTTTGTTCAGCTGGTGCTCGCACAAGGCAGTTGAGCCCAGAGCAGGCCACCATGTACTACATTAGAACAGCCACGGTGCTCTGAGGCCCCCAGCCCTGGTGGAGAGAGTCCATGCCAATGCAGACATACATTGGGGAACCTTTTTTCAAGGACTTTTGTGCTTTTTCCTGAAGGCTGCCTTCTCAGTTTGGTTTTCAATAAAGTTAGGTGTCAAAAGCCACAACCTTAGTTCTTTCTACTAAGAAACTATACTCTTGTCCCCAGATGAGGATGCAGTAGCTAACAGTAAGGCCCACATCCTTACTGTGCTATGGCAGGTTCGCTCTGATGGCTGTGTGTGTGTAGAAGTGTGCTGGGTTCCTCTTTGGGCAATTTGTCTTTTTCTGTAACTCTTCTTTGCATGCAGGGCTAAGATAACCTATGCCAAGATTGTATTTCAGCTGGGCTGGGCCCCCGATGACACAGGATAAACAGTTTTTTGATAGCTCAAGGTACCAGAGTAGCATGGAGCAAAAACAACATTGTTTCCCCTTTTAAAAAAAGCTGTCGTCAGAAAATCAGGTCATCTGTTATCGTAGCATAGCTTCCTTATCCCTGACTAATGTGGTTCTCTGACATTTTAATGACTCTCTCCAGTGTAAGAACTCCCAAGTTCTTGCTGCAAACTGACAAGTCCCATATACTTATTGACCTTATACTTTTATTATAAATTGAATTCCAGAATCCAAGGAAGGGCCAGACTGAGGACAAACTTGGTGTGTACTAAGAAGCTCCCCATTTAAAACAATTCAAGCACACAGGTATAGTTTAGATCCTAAATGTCACCCCCAATGACTCATATCCTGAAGGTAGGGTCCCAAGCTTGTGACAGTATTGGGAGGTAAGGAGTAGATAGGGCCTAGTAAGAGGAAGCTCAGCCACTGGGTGATGCCATGTAGCACTTCTGGAACTACCCCATTCTTGCTTTCTCTTTGCTTCCAGCTGCCTGGAGGTGAGCAGCTTTGTTTCTTCTCATACTCTAAAATAATATTCTGCTTCACCAAGGCCCAAAGATGGAGCCATGCAGGACAGGTCAAAATGTGCATGTGTATGTATGTGTATGTGTGTGTGTGTGTGTGTGTGTGTGTGTGTGTGGTTTAAACTCAGTCTCAAGAGTTAATGCTTTATTCTAATTCTTCATTTTTTTGGTGTATATTTTTCTTTTTGTTTATCCTCATATGCCTCATTTCAAGTTATATTTATCTATATGACCAACTTTAAATCCCAGTGGAGAAGTAGACATTGAGAACAATCTCTACACCATAAAAAATAAAGGTGAGGTATAATATTGTCAAGGCAAGAGAAAGCTAGAAGCTCTGGGGAATATGGGGAGTAATAATAATGTAAGTGAAGAATATACATCACTTCCCCCAGGCATCTTCCGTACAAATGATAACTGTTGGAGAGTCTACAACACAGGGTTGTCATGGTTTTGTGATTTTTGAATTGTGGGTTATTAGTTTGCTGTCTTTTACTCTGGGGTGTAATTAGCCCCATTTCATGGGAAAAGAAAATCTCAGCTCTTCTTTTGTAGTACTTCCTCCTGACTCCTTGAGAAGCTCAAGGTCATCCGAAAATTAGAGATTTTAAGCTTCACAAATACCTACAGTGAAAGCACAGGTATTTACAGTGGAAGGTTAAAACATCAAACCTCAGAAGGCATGCTGGGCTCTGAGAGTGACGTGTGCCTCCCAGGGCTGCAAGAATTTTTCTTCAGCAGCGTACCAGGGGGACTTAATTCTAGTATATTTTATAGGTGCTTGCACAGCCAGAGATCACTTTATTTCATTGCATAAATAACCCAGATCTTTTGTACATTCCTTTATTTCCCCCTTTGAGCTGCAGGAATGGTGGCAGAGCTGAGGTTTGTGCGCATATACCTGTCATAAATGTGTACCGAGGAAAGGGGAATAAGCAGGACTAACTTTTATAGACCTCTCTCATTAAAACTCACCTTCAGAAAGCACTTCCGCTCCTTTCTTATAATCAAATGATGCCTTGTAACCACCTAACCATTTTTAATATTCCCCAGACTCCTCTGAACTACGCTCCAGCTCAGACACTGTCTAGCTAGTCAAGGAAGACCGTCTACCGTCGTATTTAAAAGCTGTTATTGGGATGGGTTTTACAGGCGCTGGGCTAGGACAATTCAGAAACAATTGCTTATGTGATAGTTGGAGGATTTGTCCCTGTCAAACAGTTAATATTGCTTTAATACATGAAGTAGGCTGTATAAGACAGCAATAATGAAAAATGTCAGGAAAGACAATATCAATTGTTATTCAACATCCACATCAAAGATTACTTTTTTGTCAGGAGCTTTCAGAAAATGTATTTTCCATCAGATCTGATTGCGTTCCCCTTTGAAGTGCTCCACCCTCCCGGTAGATTTAATGTGACATCTAGGCACTTTTTAGTCCCTGGGCCTCTGAGGCGATTCAGAGAGGCACAACAAGCCATCACAGGTTTATCCTCAAAGGCCGACACTGTCTGTCTGATTTATTGTAACTTTAAGAATCATCTCCAGCAAAGCATGAGCCCTGCTACCCATCCACAGCGTCAGACTTTTATCAATTCATTTGTATGCAGCCAGTGCCTCTTGGAACCGAGAGCCCTATAGCCACTCATGGAAAATGCATTACCTGCGACTAATCCTTTTTATCTTTAAAGTCTGTATTTTTTATGTATAAGTCATTTTGGGTTATCATAAAATATACATAATTCTCCCTCCCCCAACAAGAAAAAAAAAGGCAAAATGGAAAGAGAATATATAATAAGTTATGAGCCTGTGGTGTCCTTATCAGCAAGGATTCTAAATAAACAGCTCTCTTTATGTAAACACCCAGGGTATAAAGCCAGGATTACTTTCAATGGGAAATAGGAAGGCTTCTTCTTCTTCTTTCTATTTTTTTTTTCCTTTTAGGTTTTCAAAGTGAAACAGGGAGATTAATCATTGAAAACACGCTCATGCAGGCTTCCTTTTCTAGTGTGTTCACTGCGGAGGGGTGGTGGAGCTGCTGGTGGGAGTGGGGTGGGGGTGGGGCCGGGGCTGACAGTCGTTCTGTCTCACAGGTTTGACAAACCGTTCACTCTCCGATGTTTCCCAAGCCATTCATGAAATGGCCTTAATTAAGAGCGCCGGAAGCCTGTGTCCTAGAAGGAAGCAGGTACACCATCTTCACCAACCCCGCCCCAGTGCCGTTCTGCTGTCTGAACTTCCTGAGATATTGTGCTCCTGTGCCCAGCATCCTAAGTGCTGGCTGCTGTCTTGTGCCATTCTGTAACCGTCCCAGGCATTTCAGTTCTGCTCAGGCCTGGATCTTCAGAAGCATGGGAAACTCTCTTTTATTTTAGACAGAGTGTAAATGCTGACGGGTCTGTGCCCTCATCTAATCAAGCCTGCTGCCTGCAGCGTGAGTTCTGATGTGCCTACAAGGGGCCATCTGTGTTTACTGGCCCCCCATGCTCGTCGGTTTGTGTGTGTGTCTGAGGGCTTTCTGGCCGCAATGCTGGAGCAATGTGTTCCACAGAGCCCAAAATATTTGCCATGGTACCCTTTCCAGAAAAGAGCCCCCTCCCTGCCCTGGAACCATATTGTAAATTTAAATCAATGGAGTTAGTTAGTCCAACCTGACATTTGCTCCACATACCAGTGCAAAGTGCTTTCGGGAATGGTCTTAAGGGGGCTGCCAATGACTGCTAAAACCTTCTGAGTGGGGATTGACTGTTCATAGAGTTGAGCAGTTACTTTTTTTTCTTTTGGCTTTTATGGCACAATATGGTAGACATTTTTAAGAATCTGCCTAGTGTCTAGGGATGCTATCTCTCTTCTTGACTGGACTCTACTTATATCTTTCTGTCGAAACAGGAAGACGGTTCCTAGGATGGTGTCCAATCCTAGAAGTTTAAAAGATGACTTAATGTTATTATTTTTTTAAATAAACTCAATATTCAGATACTATCTATATTGTTTACAGCCTTCAGCCAAAGGAGGCATTTCTCTTATAAGTCTAAGCAATGTAGGACTCCCAGGCTGGCATCTTCAAAGATCAGAGAAGTAGGCCAAAGGGTATTGTCTATAAGCCACAGTCAAACTGGGTGCGTAGGGGAAACAGCTAGAAGATCCTATGCTTGCATGGGTTCTCCATGTGGGTATGCTGGCACCTTCCTAGTGCCATAGTGCTGTGAGGTGATGGCTCCACCCTCACGAGCAGATCACTGCCAATCAGAAAAGACCTTGAAGACCAGGGCTGTAGCTCAGTGGGTTGAGTGTTCGCTTAGGATTCATCTGATTCCAGGCCCACAAGAAGGGGAAAGGGTCTTAAGGATGTGGGTTTGAGCTCTTGTTCCTCTCTGTTTTTCCATCATGTTGTTATGTAGTGGGGAGACCTTTACTCGGAGGCCTCTTCATCTTGGCCTTCCAGACTGTGGAACTGAGACAAATGAACTTGTGCTGTTTCGAAGCTGCCCCGTCTTTGAAATTCTGCTAGAGAAGCAGGAAATTGGACTAAGTGAGCTGGAGAGTTACTGCGGTCTCCCCTCCAGGACTGTCAAGGCTTCCCTGTTCCTTCCCTAATAGAATGCGAAAGCAGAGAAGCATGGCCCTTAGCAGGGAAGGGGTTTTTAACTAGAGAACTTGCAGTCATTACATTTCCCCCCATTATTTTTACATGCAGCTCATCTTCTGGGAAATTATCTCAGAGATCTTGCCAGAACTTGCTTAGAGATAATAGGCTGAGTGTCAGTCTTCTGTTTTCCACAGAAAAGAGGGAAAAAGTCATTTCAAAATAATGCCAGAAGATGTTAGAGAGTTTTGAAGGCTTTCCGAAGCAGGGCCACACATCCCTTCGCCAACAGGGCACATATAGACTGCAGCAGACACAGTGGCGTCCCACAATACCATAGAGCTTTGGAAGCCCAGGTTCCTCCATGTCGCCCTTCTGATTGACATGAAGTCTCACGTTCCCTAAGTCTAGAAAGTTTGTGCCTGGCCTTCCTTCATGATGCCTTTTCTATCTGGACTGTGCTTGCCTAACTTGGTTGTGTCTCCCGATGGTCCTCTGTTGAACCTGACTGCTCTAGTCACATGCTGATGGTGTGCAGGGTGGAGCCTTAGGGAGGTCACTCAGTTTAGATGAGGTCGTGGGGTGGGGTACCCACAGCAGGATTAGTGGCTTTGTGAGCATCCTGTCTCTTGCAGTTCGATGCACTCACAGCGATATAGGAAGAAGGCTCTCGGCAGGTGCAAGCATCACGCTCTTGGATTTCCTAGCCTCTAGAGCTGTAAAACAAACAAGATTCTGCTTCTACAAAGTACCAAGGATCCGCTATTCTGTTAAGGCAGCAGAGAGCAGACTTAGACAACCACCCCTCCCCCCCTCAGCCCCTGTTCCCAAAGGCCTTGTCCATCTGGAAACTTGAGCGCATCTTTTATGCTCAGTGGGATCATCGTTTTTGTGAAAATTTCCATGATTTCTTCTTATTCTTGCCGATGACCTCACTGCAGTTACCCACAGCTCTTCAGATACTCCACCGTTGTGCTGTTGTATTTCTTAAGTTGTGAGCCCATTTTATTTACATGGGCTCCTGAAGGATAGGAGCTATGGCTGAAGTGGCCTCTCTATTTCTCACACTTTGGATGATGATTTACATGAGCAGGCACTGAGCAAATGTCTGTTAAAAATATGGAACTGAGTTAGGCATGGCCGTGAGTACCCTAGAACCCTAGAATTGAGAGGGGGTAGACAGAGACATATGGATTCTAGGAGTTGTCTGGCCACCCAAAATAGCTAAAAACATGACCTAGTTCAGAGAGAGACATCGTCTCAAGGCAATAAAGAGGACAACGGTAGAGGAAGACACTAGGCATCCTCCTTTGGCCTTCAGGTGTGTGTGCCTGAGCCAACACACCCACCCACACATGTGTGCATATACCATACACCCCCCCCCCCCATATACCACACACTTAAACATACAGCAGAACAAAGCAAACCAACACAGAATGTAAGCCTGTAATTTTTGGTAAGAAAGAAACTTGGGAAACATCTCATCCAAACCCAAGGTGTACAGGAATTAGTAGCTATTGAAACAACACGTCTTGTTTTGTCTCTCTTCAGGACTTAAGGCAGCGTGCCCCATATCTCAAAGGTCGGGAATGCCTTCTGCAGAGCTGGCTACTGAGGGAAGAGGACCAGGAACAGCTCTGACAAGTTCATTTCCTCTTCTACCTTCTACTCACAGCAAAGCACAGCACAGTATAGACTATCTGCCCTGACCTCCCCTTGGGAGGGGCAGCATTTTTATACATGTGTTCAGTGAAGATCCTTGCAGGGACTGAGCTACTTGGCCTCTGTCCCTCTTCTCTTCACTCGGTGCCAGGTCTGGGCAAGGCTCCCCAAGAAGCAGATACTTAAGCCCCTAACTTTTTCCTACTTCCAGAGAGAGAGAGAGAGAGAGAGAGAGAGAGAGAGAGAGAGAGAGAGCTGATTGCCTAGAGCTTGCGTTGGAAAATTTTCATTTTGTTTGGAAAAGTACACGGGCATTTCTTTCTTTCTTTTCATTTCTCCTCCCTTCCCCCGGTGTTTCTCTTTAGAAAGTGTTTGGGCTGGCTTTGCACTCTGCATGTTCTTACCTTAGTTTTCAGGACGCTGGGATTACGGGTGTGCACCACTAAACCTGACTCAGATATGGAGGAGGATCTGGACTGAGGCCAGAGACTTGGACAAATGACAAGATGGAGTAGAATATATAAAGGATAGTGACATGGCCACAGTTGCTGTCACTTGTCTTGAAGTTAATAGAGAGATCACAATCCAGAAGATGGCTGGTGGTGGCGTAGGATGAGGGAAAGTGCCACAGATACCAGACCTGCTGCAGATACCAGACCCGTCTATTGGCCAATGCTGCTTCCCCAGGGAGTTCCCAAGGATGCTATGTGCTAGGCATGGTCTAAACTCTGTGCACAGAAGAAAAAAAATGAAGGTTGATGACCCATTTTCTAGTTAACAGCTTTGCTCCAACTATCTGTGGGACCCTGGACTTTCTGGGTCCCCATTCTTTATCTGTAGAAAGAAAAATGATGAACCAGATGTTCTCTCTCTCTCTCTCTCTCTCTCTCTCTCTCTCTCTCTCATTCTCTCTTCCCTTGCTGTATGTGAGTGGTGCATGTATACCTGGGTGTGGGCATGGATGCATGGATGCTGCGTGTGCATGTGCAGGGCATCAGATGTTCTATCATTCTCTGTTTTACCTCCTGTCTCATGGAGCAGGTAGCTAGGCTGAAGGCCAGTAAGCCCCAGTGATCCTTTTGTCTCTCTGCTGGCACCCAGCGCTGGGATTAAACATCACCAGCCACCATTTACCTGGGTGCTGTGGATTTGAATTCGGGTCCTCTTACCTGCACGGTCGTCTCTGTAGCCCTGTGGGCTGGATGATGTCTGAAGTGTTTTCTAGGTCTAGCGAGTTTAGAACTCTTTGAATTTTGTTAACATCTTAAAGGCATTATAATGATCAAGTATTCTTCTGTACTAGAATTTTTGGCAGTGTTTAGAATCGACATATGAAGGGAATTCCCCCCTTTAATTTCTGTGCCTGGGCACCATTGTTTATTAAAAAAAAAAGGGGAAACTCTGAGACAGTTTCTGAAGAGCAGATTTTATTTCCCTTGTGATGGCCCTTAAATGCTACACTTGTTACATCTGAGTGCTAATTAGTGGGGATTAATTAGTCAGTATGAATGTACTTCTGTGGCAGCCGCCCACCTTCCCGCTGTACTGCACTTCCTCTGTGTGCTACCTGCAGGTTCTTTGCAGAGGTAACTGGGGGGGGGGGTGCTTTCCGAGGCCACAGACACACCTTTTGACAATTCTCCAATCCCTCTTTAAGAAGAACAGCTATCAAAAGCAGTCACTCTAAAAATAATTAAATAGAAAATATACTTCAAGAATGAAGCTTGCCCGGCTATCACCCCATGGGACCAACTACTTTTGGTGGCTAGAGGTCGGTAATGGGAAGAGATGCTTCTTGGTCTCTGTCTGGCTCAGCGAGAGCCCTGAGGTGTAAACCTGGGTGATGTGATCCTCTCCACTTCCCTCTGCTTCTATCTTGGCGCTCAGAAGACACCTTCAGTAGGGATGTTGTGAGCTTTAATCAATTATTGTCTAAGGATGGGAAGACCCTGGGACGAAAGCATGAAGATAAAAGCCGGTTCAGCAATATTCTCCTCACTTTCCTACGCTCCCCTTCTATTAGTGACATGGGGTGACAGCTGAAGTGTGCTTTGGCGCATGTTACAGAATATAAAAAAAAAAGCAAGGAAATGGCAGTAATCTTAAAGCCAAGCCCTTGTTCTTCTTTGTAACCCGTACACAGTAGATTGGCTGGTGTTCGTGCCTCATTTATCTCTTTCTATAGGGTCGTCCTTTGTGTCCAATTTCCCCTTATTAATGAATCTCCCCTTTTGTCCTGCACAGTCTAGGAGGATGACATTTATACAAGGCAATCGTTTTCCTGCATTACCACAAGGATTATTTATTGGTGGTTATCCAGCAGAGATAAGCATATCTATCACCGACGTTGGGCCTAGATGGGCTGTTATTTCCTTAGCAAAATTATTTGCTGATTAGTTTTTTCTGGTCTTTAGATTTATGGGTTAAGGCAAAAAGACCCATAAAATTCCCCAACTTTGGTAAGAAGAGCCCCCCACCCCCATTGCAGGATGCTAAATTGTTCTGACTTATGGTCCTCTGAGAAGAAAGTCCAATCAAGACCTTGTCTCCAGCCATAGATGCTTAAAACCAAAGTCTCCTGTATGGTCAGGCATGGAGCAGGATGGGGAGCTCCTCTGGAACTCTGAAATGACCTGAATTGATACTGAGACTGGACTGGCTTCTCTGTGTGATCCTAGGGCTAGGTAAGTTCTCAAATGAACTTGAATCTCAGTACAGGAATAACCGGGAAAAAAGCATATTTCCCATTTTTTCCCACTGAAGTTCAACTTAATTTATATTACTCTGACATGAAATACTGTTTCAATTCCAAGCATCTTTCTCCTTTACCTAGAACTGTGGCTAAATGCCAAGACTTGGCAGCTGTCAGGTTACTCCAGGTCCTGTCTTAGTATGTACTGCCCATCTACACAGGCTGCTCTTGTACGTGGTCCATCCCCATCTCAGTGATGCATCAGCATCTCAGCAAAGTTGCTACAACATGGCTAACCCTCCCATGATGTGGAAAATTGGAACCAAAACTTCTCCTAGGACCCAAATCTTTATTCCCTTCTTTTCTCAATGCTAGAGGAAGGAGTCTATCTTCAAATTCATTTTCTTTCTTTCTTTCTTTCTTTCTTTCTTCCTTCCTTCCTTTCTTTCTTTCTTTCTTTTTCTTTTTTTTTTGTCTTTGAACCTTTCCCAAATCTCCATTCTCTCCGAGGGCTCTTCTATTCAGGTGGTGAGTCAAGAGACATTGCCAAGTGCTTTTTATATCGTCATCACTTCTGCTGAAGAAATAACCATTGATTGGACTTGCTAGGGGGAGGAAGGAATGGGGAAAAGAGTTGATAACAGATAATAGAATGAAGATACTGTTGCCATTTGACTTCGCCATCCTTCTAGTTTCGAATAAAGGCTTTGGATAACAGACGATGAGGCCTGTCCCCAGACCCATAGGTGGCAGGGAGGACACGATGGGATTTGGAAGGGAGGATAGAAGCTATGGGCTGGGAAGGTTAGTCATAGTTAAATGCAAGGAGCTTTAGGAGGTTATTGTAAGAGATAACAGAAGTTTGATTCTAAAATGTCACTGATGGCACAGTGTGTCATTTCTATGGAAAAAATTAATGTTAAAAGATATGGTCAACACCTGAATCAGAACATATGTTTGTAGGGCTGGGCATGCAGCTTAGTGGTAGAGTGTTTGCCGAACACAAACAAGGTTCTGGTCAATCCTCAGTGTAGAGAGAAAAGAGTGATTGCTATACAATATGACGTGTCCTGTGAAACCGGTTGAACTTTAGAACACCGTGCAGACACTCTCGAATTGTGTATTACCTGTGTATTAAAAGACAAAACAAAACACAAACCACAACTTACTGGAAACCCCCAGGATCCAAACTTGTTGAGAAAGCTTTTTGCAGAATGAGGTTGAATAACTACTTACTAATCATCTATAATTGTCTAGGTAATGAGGCGAATGGAAAGATGTTAAGAAGCCAACCATGTATCAGTAACGCCCATGACAGCAGGAAATAAGGTATAAAATTTATGGGGGAAATTCCCAGGCCTTGGAAACATTGGAAATGACATACAACAAGCTGAGAAGTATCAGCTATATGAATGAGATCCTGGCGAGGAGAGGTTACTGGAGCTGTAAGTGACAGATATGGGAGTGGATCTTGGTGGCTAGAGAAGCTGCTGAGTCAAGGTGATGAAGTGAATTTGGACATGAAAATTATCTAATAGTAGACCCATCAAGCAGGTGGAAGTCTAGGGTTCTGAGAACTGTTAGAGGATAGAGACAGGGCTAAGGCTGCATCAGAACTATTAACTGAGGTCATGGGAAAGGACGAGCTCAGGGATCATGGGAGGGAAAGGAAGGAAAGCAGGCAGATCCAGACCAGCTGTTACTTGTACACAGTGTGGAGGTGTCTGGAGCCTTATGATGACTATGAGAATTTCAGGAGACAGGCTGAGACAGGAATATAGTCCAGATGCCATACAGTGGAGTATGTAAGGAGAGTGACCAGGAAGGAAGGAACCAATCACAGAAGAGAAGGAACACGGCAAGATGACTGCATGATCTGTGATGCGGGAGAGGCAGTTGAGTCAAGTCAGATGATAGTGGGCAGTCAGGAGATGCTGAGGCTTATGAAAGGGGATGGAAGAAGGAAGCTGTGGAGGATCAAGATGCTTTGTTCACTGGGGAAACTGGCTGGCAATGATATCAAACATCAGCCATTCATGCTGTTCACTCTGGATGCTGGTTCAAGGGTATTGAGTTCTGCCAACATTTCAGTGGCTGGCTCCCTGGAAGGGCACATGATCTCGGCATTTATCCTAAGCTGTTTTCAGAAGCTCAGTTAGGTTACTCTGTACCAGGAACGTGACGGGTTTTCAGCCAAAATCTACTATTCACATTTTCAAGACAGCTTCAGTTTTATAACCAACTAAAAACCTATTTTAATTACATATCATGTCCCCAAAGCAAATTAAAAATATAAAACTTAGCATATTAGTTTTTCAACAACAGCTAAACATATTAAAACCATACATATTCATTCAGGGTAGAGATTATATTTTTATTCACTTTTGTATTTCCAATACCTCTTATGATGCTTAACAAATAATACATATTCTATAAACATGTTAAGGATGTACTATGTAGGGTAAGACATAATATTAATTTCAGATGAATTCAGATAGCTGACAACTGTTAAATAAAAACATTTTCCTTGAGTCGGTAGTATCATTTTTATAACAGAAGTAAGGCTTTTGTGTCCATGCCCAGCTGTGCTTGATGGTTAGCTATCACCCTGAGGATGGCCTTTAACACCCTGATGTACTTGGATAGCAGGGTGCCATGTTCTGTGCTCAGTCATTCAATGCTTTGTGTCTATTTTATCGGTCTGTACTCAGGTTTACAGCGATGGGATTAAAGGTAAGCACCACTGTTGTGGAATATTTGTTTACAGTGTAAAGATGTGTCTCTGTTTAAGCCACCTTCTGATTGATTTGGTAAAGATCTAAATGGCCAATGGCAGGAGAGAATAGGGAGCTACTGGGCAGAGAGAGAAACTGGGAGGAGGAACTTAGGCAATTTTGCCAGCAGACTCAGCGAGTCAGATGTGCTGTCCCAAGAAGAGAAAACCAAGATGCCTGGCAGAACTTAGGTGAAAAATATGGGTTAATTAAGTTATAAGAGCTAGCTGGGAAAAGTCTAAGCTAAGGCCAAGCTTTCATAATTAATAATAAGTCTTTGGATCATTATTTGCAGGCTGGTAGTCCAAAGATAGTCTGACAAAAAAATCTTGTTACCACTGCCTGGCAAAATGAGTTCTAAACAAAAAAACAAGTAAACAAACAAACAATCCAACTACTTTGCATCAGGACAGTAAAAATAATCCCTTGATGATATCTCAAAAATTTGAGGAGCTGCCCATCATAGGTTTAAGAGTGTCAATGGTTTCACTCATTTTGAAGATTTGAGAGCTCTGGGGTACCTTGTTCATATAAGGCCACTGAAGGAAGCAATCCCTTGTATTTGGCCATCTAGATAGTCACAAACAGATAACTAACCAGTTACCTAGGATAAAACTGTTTTTCATGCTAACAGTGGTGATCTATGATCTATTAAGTACTCTGAGTTCTAGCTTATCTACTGGTAGAGATAACTTTTACTACTAGAACTACACAGAGTGTATACTATTTTTCTTGGCAAACAGTAGGTGCTTACGGAAGTGCTAGTCCATATCTACACACCCTCTGTTTTCTTTACATTACCAAAAATCCATGTCCTTTCTTATCCTAAGAACCATAGAACCCTAAGATCTCAGACTGAAGGGAGTGATGGGGCAGTGTGTACAACAGTTCTAGGCTCAAAGCTCTACCTTGTTGGTTAGGTACTGATCCGACTAGACTGACCAGCCAGCAAGTCCCAGGCATCTTCATAGCTCGGCCTTCTCAGTGCTGGATCTATAGCTATGTCCCATCATGCCTGATTTTAAATAAAATATTTACTTTCATTTCACATGCATGAGTGTTTTGCATGTTTGCATGTGCACCACATGTGTGCCTGGTGCCATTGGAGGCCGAAAGAATGTGTTGGATCTTCTCGGAGTTATAGATGTTTTTGAGCTACCAGGGGAATGCTCAGAATGGAACCTGGATCCTCTGTAAGAATAGCAAGTGCTCTTAACCATTGAGGCCTCTCTCCACCTCCATTCAACTTAAAGTATGAATTTACTGAGTTCATAAAAAGCATATGCTATGGTCTGCTGTTCTATGCACATCTCTCTGATGCTGCAAATCATCCTCTACCTCTCCTGCAAACCCACCCCTTCACATCCTTTACAAGAGACAGTCTTGTTCTCTAAAACTGCCTGCAGGGACCAGCCTGCTTCTGCCCAATCTCTGCCCACTGGATCATAACTGAATATTTGAATATTTTTTATTTCCTTTTGTAAAAGAGACCTATAAACTTTCTAAGCATAAGGGCTATATGGTCTATTTGTTATAGTTTCCACACCACCCAGCTTGAGAGTAGGCAATACTTTGACTGGAGTAATTTTGCCAACATAATAAGTAACAAGTAAATAACGATAGAGTTAGCGAGTCCCTTCCATGTTAGTCTAACATTGTTAAAATGTATTATTTGAGATCAATTACTTTATAAAGGAAAGGTTCATTTAGCTTTGGCATTTGGAATCTGAAAATCCAAATTGCAAAGTTCTTCTCTTTCATACTCTGTGTTTTCCTGCTATGTCATGTGATGTCACGTAGCATCATGGAGTGGCATGCTGGCCAGAGCATGTAAAATAGGCAGGGCCTAATCTTGCTTGTTTAAAACCACTATCTTGAGAACTAACTCGAGGCTCACTAGCACCACACTAGTCCCTTTTGAGGTCAGTGGTCCCTTTGCACTCAACCCCATCTTTGAACCTCAGTGTCCTTGGAACCAAGCTTCTAACACATGAGCCTTGGAGGGACCAAACCATGGCGACCTCTCTGTTATACACCACGTGTGTTTAGCTGCTTTATTAGGGACTGGCCTGCTTCGTTGTCCTGTTTCCTTGTATCTAGGTCCTCTGGGTTTTTTTTTTTCCTGTGCTATCTCTCTTGTCTCCATCTTGGCTTTCAGGGAAAGGATGGTCCTCACGCAGGCTAGAGGTAGCAGTGACACCGTCAGGAATATGTTCTTTATCTGGCTGCATTCCGTTGTATGTCAGTAAGCGTGGACTTAGAGAGAAGCTAGACTTTGAAGAAGGGAAGTGGCCCGAGTACGACTCATGCTGCCTGGGCTGTCACCTGGGACGCTGGGCTGTGAATGGAAAGGAGGGGACAGCAGATGGTGGGTGTACTGCTTGTCCACTGCCATTCACAGTGTCTGTGACGTGGTTGACCTCGGAGGGACTCAGCGATGCTCCCGTCTCTTCAACAGCACTTGACGCTGTGGATTTCTTTGGGAAAGGCGTTTATAAAGGACTAAAGAAAGCGTTGTACCCCAGAGACACCCAAAGGTGGCATCTTAGGCAGACAGATTTCCACCCTTTGTTTGTTATTTTCCTTCCAGGAGGAAATTTCTTCTTCCTCTGAGCATCTGGATTTTGTGATCTGAAGCAAGCTTAGGCTTGGCAGCTTGAACTTCTAAAAATAATAGTTATGCAGGGAATGGTCTCTTTGGTCTGTGGGGAGACTGGGAAATATGGAGTTACTTCTGGAGCTTTTAAAAGCTAAGCTTTCTCGAAGTGCTGTTTTTTAAACTATCATAAGTCAAATTTATCATGGGGATAATGTAATAAAGACAAATATTCAACCAATAATGAAAAGCTAAGTAAACGGGTCTGTTTAGGCTCTATTATGTGCAGGGGAGTACATTAAGGCAGCTCTAAGAGACACTTTAATGGATTTAACATTAGCAATCAGACCTGGACTTGGCATAAATCAAACACCAGCACATTTCACCCTACTGCACGCCCACTCATTCATTAGTACCATCAATGCAGATTATAAATATTAGCCAAGAAGCCTTCACTTCTTGAGATTCTTTCCACAGACACAGCAATAATTGAACAATAATGATGACAATTTTATTTTTATGAATCACTATGGCTTCCTTTTATTGATTTGCTCTTGGGCCTGGAGAACGCTTTCTCAGCCAGTATACAACAGGAAATGGTTATGGCATTATCAGATAGGCTGGAAAGAGATAAATAAAGTAAAGGGGGTAGGACTGAGGCTGGGGTTCAGCAAACTGCTGATAGAAGCAAGAATTACTCTTTCCACTCCCAACAATAGGGCACCTTGAATGGCTTCTTTTCTCCCTCCTTTCTGCTTTCTCCTCAGTGAGAGAAAAATATTCTTAAGCTGTAAAAGTGCATTAGCTTCAGACGAACATTTTGGGGTTCTTGGTAGCAGCGAAAGGGAAAGGAGAGAGATGGTTGCAAATGTTCCTGCTTTAGGCATCACCCACGAAGGAGGGTGGGATCCTGTGGGAACGTGGTCTTTTGCTGCTGCCTCTTCTGATGTACTGCCATAGGAACAGGGCAACATAGCATTCTGAAAATATCTCACCCAACTGTATGAAAAGGAGTGGATCCCTCACTGCCCACCCCTTCTCCAGAGCACCCTTTGTCTCCCAGAGTGAACAAACTGAACATCTGGGGCCTTAATAAGAAGGAAGCAGATGTGAACCTGCCCACGAGCTTTTTCCCTCCTCAGCAGCAGATTCCAGGGTTCTTTGCACACCTTTGCCATCTCATCACGGGGGAAAAAGTTAAGTTTCTGTATCTGTTTCCTCACAGGCTTTTGACCTCATCATGCCTATTAGGGGAAGGAGAAAGATCAAAGGCATCTTCCTAGACCAGCAAAGCCGTTGTAGATTCTATGCAGTGACAGAGATGAACATGTCCCATCACAGAGAGCAGGGACAGAATGCCTCTCCTTGGAGCGGGCTTTTCCTATGTCGGTTGTACAGTGGAAGTGTGGTTAAGTGATGCCTAAAAGTCTGTCCAGCATATACATTTGCTGACTTTGCCATTTGTGTCCATGGAATAGTGGGATAATGAGCTGCCTTCACAGGGAGTGGGGCAGCCCAGTACCTGCTGCATCCCTTAATCCACTTAAATATATCCACAGTTGCACAGACACTGACATCAACAATTAATAAATGGGACCTCCTGAAACCAAGAAGGTCTGTGAAGCAAAAGACATAGTCAACAAGACAAAATGGCAGCCTACAGAATGGGAAAAAGATCTTCACCAACCCCATATTGGACAGATGACTGATCTCCAAAATATATGAAGAACTCAAGGAACTTGACATCAAAATAACAAATAATCCAATAAGGAAATGGGGTACAGACCTAGAGAAACTCTCAACAGATGAATCTCAAAGGGCTGGAAGACACTTAAGGAAATGTTCAACATCCTTAACCATCAGAGAAATGCAAATCAAAGCAACTCTGAGATTCCATCTTACATCTGTCAGAGTGGCCAAGATCAAAAACATGGATGATAGCTTATGCTGGAAAGGATATGGGGTAAGGGGAACACTCTTTCATTGTGGTGGAAGTGAAAACTTATATAGCTGCTTTGGAAACCACTATGGCAATTTCTCAGAAAATTAGGAAACAATCTATTTCACAACCCAGCAAGACTGCTGTTGGGTATATACCCAAAAGATGCTCAATCATGTCACAAGGACATGAGCTTAACTATGTTCATATTAGCATTATTTGTAAAAGCCAAACCTGGAAACAACCTAGATGCCTCTCAACCAAAGAACGAATAAAAAAAAATGTGGTGTATTTACACAATGGATTACTACACAGTGGTTAAAAAAAATAATGACATCTTGAAAATTGCAGGCAAAAGGATAGATCTAGAAAAAAAAATCATATTGAGTAAGGTAACCCAGACCCAGAAAGACAAATATAATACGTAGTCACTCATAAGTGTCTTTTAGACATAAAGCAAAGAAAAAACAGCCTACAGGCCACAACCCCAGAGAAACTAGAAAACAAAAAGGATCCTAAGAGAGACATATGTTGAAATAACCAGATTAGCTAATGATAAAACAATTATATTTTATTTATTATAAGGGGAAAAACTCACAAAACAGGAAACAAGAAACCCAAGCACAGCAATGTCTGTGGGGAAAAGGCACAGAGAGTGCTTACATGGAGGTGCACACGTATTACCCTGGGTTCCAGTGAAGCTATGCCTTAACTAAGACCCAGCTCTTAAAGATAATTGGCTAACAAGGTTCTCCATCATCTCCCCCTTTTGTCTAAACAAGAGTGAACAAAACCCAATAACAAAACTATATACAATAGAAACAGATATCAAGTATAAAATTACAAACAACATAAGCAATATTAAGCAAGGAACATATGACAAATGTTTCAATAAACATTCTATTTCAAGGAGTCTAAATCTTGCACTGAAAATAGGCTTGGCTAAATCATAAGAGGAAGGTAACTATGACTATCTAATCTTCAACCCCATTGAAGGCCTGAGAAGGGAAATCATACTACTGGAGTGGACAGGAGATGCCATCAAGCAGCTTCCAAAGTGAGAGAATATGACGGAGACAACTGGCTACCTGAGCAATCACCCAAAGTCTCATTTGCAATGTTGAAGTGATCAGCTTTGGCTAAGGCCTGGCATAACTGACAGACCATTTTCAGAGGCAGGAAATTTTTCAGAACCCTTTTAAAGTATCTTGGCAAGATTTGACAGTCTTTTTCCTTGTGTTCTGGGTATCCATTTCCAGATACCATGTCCTTTGTCAGTGGTTGAGGCATGGGAAGTTCCTTGCCCAAAGGCCAATTGTGCCAAGAAGAAAACAAACTCCAAGTGGAATGTCTTTGGTGTTTAACATTCTCTTGGGAATAGATTGGTGCTGTCAGGAGCCATCATGTCACAAGTCAGCAGAACCCTATGTTATTTAAATGCCATGTTCTAAAGATCCTTGAAGTGGTTGAAGATTACCTATCAGGCAGAATACAATCTCTATATGTCTAAAGAACCTAATTAATCTGACTGTATGTATAGCAAACATGAGCAACTATTGACCTATACTATTTAATACCTGTATAACTTAAAGATAAAGACTTCATGTCAGGATATTAAATAATCTGTAAACAACTGTATAGTAAATGAGAACAATGACCTCAAAATATAAACAATGTATAAGTATCTTGTTCAGAGGTAAGAATAATATGTAATTCAATACAAAATATATCCTAAAGGTTGTATTAATATACAAAATGTCCTAAACAGAGGTAGAAACATGCATGGATATAATCTGACAGAATAACTTTGCATAGGTGCACAAATATTGTAGGCAGAAATAACAAATATAATTTGAACTTGTATCAATATACAAAAACTATACCAATATAAATTATCCATAAATATCAGTTCACAAATATTAACTCTATTACCCACTATTATTATCCCCACCTTTGTTTTTTTAAAAAAAAAACATGGTTTCCCCACTTCTCTATCTGATGCAATTGATAATCAACAACCCCTAAACAGTGTTCCCAAGCCTGAGGACAAACTTTTTTGGGAGAGGGAGCATCATCCTCCAGAACTGCTTTCCATTGTCATGGGGGCAATGTTCTCTTTATGGGATCCTGCAAAAATAAAGAGATGGTTAAGCTTTAAGATTACTGTCCAGTATGGCTGCAAATGATTTTTGAACAGTTGATAGGTGTTTTTTTCAAAGTTTTAATCTGGAGTTCTGGCCAGAACGACATGAGAAGGTGCACCACTTCCAGTTGAGCTGGTACCCCAAAGCCAGTTTTATAGTAGGGCTATCAGCGTCATGATATCATCTCAATGAAGTGGAGTTGTTGCTGTGGGGCCCCATCTTCTTCCTGGAGACTTCAAAGATTAGTGCAGGAAAAGGATCTGTAGGAAAATCTATTGTTCATCATGGAAAACTTAAACATTATTTATAGAGACATACATTCAATAAAAGAATGCAATATAGACAAAATAGACATGGAGAAAGTAAATTTTTTTTCTAAAGTCTTCTTCTGTCCCATACCAGATGGTTCCCGATATGAGATAGAAAATCTGAATGTTCCTTTTAACAACAAGCTTGGATTTAGAGAAGTACAGAGGTATTGTCTAACTCCAAAACCAAGTGAATACACACACACACACACACACACACACACACACATACACACACACACACACACACTCAATGTTAGCTGTGTGCATGAGCCGTGGCTAAGGTGGGCTGAGCGTGCTGAGCTGGATGCATGCCAAGCCTGGTGGGCAATTAGGGCCAGGAATTCTATATCCAAATATGTTGGGGTCTAAGTGTTGAAATAACCGGGCTAGCTAAGGATAAAACAATTATATTTTATTTATTAAAAGGGGAAAAACTCACGAAATAGGAAACAAGAAATCCAAGGACAGCAATATCTCTTGGGAAAAGGTGCAGAGATCTTACACACATAGGTGCACACATTTTACCCTGGGTCCCAGCAAAGCCATGCCTTAATAAAGACCCACCTCTTAAAGAAGATTGGCTAACAAGGTTCCCCATCAGACATACATAGTTCTACATAGGAAGGTGAAAAAGACAAGATCTCCTGAATAAGTGGGAGCATGGGGATCTTGGGAGAGGGTAGAAGGGAAGGAAAGGGAGGGAAGTGGAGAAAAACACATAGCTTAATAAAAACAATAAAATATATCCACTTCACTCATGCTGCCTCTGATTCCATCTGTAAGATAAGGCAAACCTACTGGTACTTGTCTTGGTTACTATTCTATAGCTACGAGGAGGCACCATGACCAAGGCAACTTATTAAAAAAGAATTTAATTGGGAACTTGCTTGTAACAGTGTAAACGAATGCAGACAGATTGTAAAAAAATATATATCTATAGCTTTAATGTAGAAATAGACTTACAGAACCACCGTTCCCGCGGAGACCAGGAAAGCAGAAGCTACGACTGGGAGCATGCTCGCCAAATTTATAGGCAGACATTAACCCAAGGCGAACACGCCCCCCAAGGGGCGGGACTTATCCCTACATCTCCCCTTTTTGTCTAAATAAGACAGAACCAAACCAAATACAACTATATACAATAACAACAAATAATAAATATAACAAACAATATTGAGAACAAAATCTTTGCTAAACATTCTATCTCAAGGAGTCCAAATAATGTAGAGAGTAAATACAATTATATAATCTTCAACTCCATCAAAGATCTGAGAAAGGAATAAACACTACTCAACAAACGAGATATATCCAAAATGTGCAACAATTGACAGAGACAACTGACTACCTGGGCAATCACCCAAAGTCTCATTTGCAATGTTGAGTCAAGCAATTTTGGCTAAGGCCTAACATAACTGACATACCATTATTAAAGGCAAGAAATTTTTCAAAACTATCTTACCCTGTCTTGGCAGGATATGACAGTCCTGTTTTATCCATTGATGCACGCTCTGTATCTCTGTCAGTGGTTGAGGTATGGGCATTTCTTTGCCCAAAGGCCAGTTCTGCCAAATAGAAAGGCTCCAGATGGAGTGTCTTTGGTGCTCAACATTCTCTCGGGAATAGAGCGGTGTTGCCAGGAGCAATTGTGTCTCACTATCACGAAACTCTGAGTTAGATTAAAGGCCATTTTCTACAGCTCTTTGAAGAGGTCGAAGATTATCTATCTATACTGAGTATAATCTCTATATATCTAGAGAACCTGATTAGTCTAATTATAAATGACAAACTTAGATGACTATTTATCTATATAATTCTCAATATCTATCTAACTTAAAGACTAAGACAATAAACAACTGTGTAACAAATGAGGATAATGACCTCCAAATATAAACACTGTACAAATATACATTGCAATATGGTAAATATATATCAATACAGAAACATTATATAAGTATCTTAATCAGAGGTAGAAATGTACACTGCAATATGGTAAATATATACAATATATATATCAATACAATATAGTCAATACATAAAAAATGTTTTAAACAGAGGTAGAAACATGCATGCATACAATAGTCAATATAATTTAACTTTGTATCAATATACAAGAATCAATACCAATATATTTTTCTAAAAGCAGTAACTCACAATTACAAATCTATTATCCCATCATCCCCTCTTTTTTTTTTTCAAAATGATCCCTGAGCTTATAAAATTCCTCCCCCAACCTCCCAACCCCTAAATGATATCCCTAAACCCAGGGGTAAACTTTACTGGGAGAGGGGACGTCGTCCTCTAGAATTACTTCCAGCTGTCATGGGGGCGACGTTCTTTCTGGGGGATCCTGTGAAAGTAAAATGATGGTTAAATTTCAAGATCAATGTCTTTTAAAATTGCAAATAGTCTCTGAGTATTTTGTGGAGGTCTGGCCAGAATGTTGTACAAGATATGCACCATTTCAGCTAACCAAGTTGGGATCGTCTTGTGCAGCTGGTATCCAAAACAGGTCTTGTAGTAGCGCTATCAGTATCATGACGTCATATCAACCAGGTAGAGTTGTTGTTGTGGGGCCCTATCTTCTTCCTGGAAACTTCAAATGTCACTTCAGGAAAAACTCATTGTTCATTGGGAAAAACTTAAACATTAATCATATAGACATATATAGACATACATATATATTCAATGAAACACATGATAGATATATTCAATGAAAAGTATGGTAGATATGAAGAAAAGCAAAGATGTTTTCTAAACTCATATTTCTTTCTGTCCCATATCATGGCTCTTGACATGAGACAGAAACTCCAGAAACTCTGGGTTTTTCTCTTACTAACAGGCTTGGAATTGGAGAGGGACTGAGCCAGAGTCCAACTTCAAAACCAGCTCTACATATTTATGAAGAAATGTTTAATAAGACATATATATATATATAAATTAATACTTACAAAATGTGTTCATCCATCAGTAATTAAATATTCAGGGTCCCTTAATTTCTTTGAAGATGAGTATTTTCCTGTGGAGATAAGAAAAGAACCCTGCCTCCAACCTATCTGTATTTCGTACCATCAGTATGCTCACCATCCTTATGAAAGAATTGTTATTTATCTTTTCCAAGTGGCTTCTCTTCTTCAAACCGAACCTTTATTAATTTTGACGGTATCCACAATTTTTCCTCACCTGATGAGATAAGAGCAAAACCCCTTCCCCAACATAGCACATCTCCTGGCATCCATTGTGAGGTCAGCACATCCTTTAAATAAACTGGTTGATTTAGTTCAGTAGACTTTTCCATTATCCAATGTCTTTCTGCAGCTGTTGTTCCCTTCTCATTAGCGTTGAGAAAATTTAAGGTTAACAAAGCATTATGTAACCTATTTCTGGGGTTTTTTTCCACCCCTTTCTGTTTGTTCAACATATCCTTAATAGTTCAATTTGATCTTTCTATGACTGCTTGACCTGTAGGATTGTATGGTATACCTGTGACATGCCTGATATTGTAATAATCAAAAAACCGTTTAATTTTCCTAGAAACATAAGCAGGACCATTATCCGTCTTTATTTGTGTAGGTATACCCATGATAGCCATGACTTCTAATAAATGAGTGATTACTGAATCAGCTGTTTCTGAACTTAAAGCAGTTGCCCACTGAAAGCCTGAATAAGTGTCAATGGTGTGATGAACATATTTTAATTTGCCAAATTCTGCAAAGTGGAACACATCCATCTGCCAGATTTCATTCCTTTGGGTGCCCTTTGGATTAGCCCCTGCAGGCAGTGGCGTTTGGTTATAGAAAGAGCAAGTAGGGCATTTCTTTACAATCTCCTTAGCTTGTTGCCATGTAATAGAAAACTCTTTCTTCAAACCTTTGCTATTAACATGATGTTTTTTTATGAAATTCAGAGGCTTGTAGCACACTGCCAATCAATAATTGATCAATTTCTGCATTACCTTGTGCTAGAGGACCTGGCAGACCCATATGGGATCGGATGTGTGTTGTGTACATAGGGCAAAGCCTGTTCCTGATCAAATCTTGAACCTGGAGAAACAATGAGGTTAGTTCAGTATCATCAGGTATAAATTCAGCAGTTTCAATATGTAAAATAACTCTTTCTGCGTATTGTGAATCAGTGACTATATTAATAGGTTCTTTAAAATCCCTTAGCACCATAAGAATGGCATATAATTCCGCCTTCTGGACAGAATTATACGGACTTTGTTCCACCTTACCCAAGTCTTCTGATTTGTAACCTGCCTTCCCTGATTTATTGGCATCAGTATAGAATGTACGGGCTCCAGTTATTGGAGCATCACGGACGATTCGAGGAAGAATCCAAGAAGTTCTCTTTATGAAGTTACGCCTCTTGCTTTTTCGATAGTTGTTATTAATGTCTCCCAAAAAATTAGCACAAGCTCTTTGCCATGGTTCATTATCTTCCCATAATTTCCTTAGTTCATCAGCAGTGAAAGGCACTATAATTTCTGCTAGTTGACGAAGTCTCAGCTTGCCTTTTATAATTAACTCAGAGACTTTCTCCACATAAGTTTTCAGTTTCTTACTTGGTTTATGTGGTAAAAAGATCCATTCCAAAATAATATCATCTCTCTGCATTAAAATTCCTGTAGGAGAAATTTTTGATGGTAGTATGACGAGAATACAATCAAGCTCTGGATTCACCCTGTCCACATGTGCCTGTTGTAATTTTTCCTCAATCATTGTCAGTTCCTTTTCTGCTTCAGCTGTTAATTCTCTGGGACTGTTTAAATCTTTATCACCATCCAAGGTTTTGTTCAAATGACTTATTAGATCAGGTGTTATTCCAATAGCTGGTCGTAGACTGGAAATGTCTCCTAACAGTCTTTGAAAGTCATTAAGAGTCCGTAGGCGATCTCTCCTAATTTGTGCTTTTTGTGTCTTATTTTTTTGCAAACCTATTTTATAACCTAAATAATTAACAGAATCTCCCTTCTGAATCTTTTCAGGAGCGATTTACAATCCCCATTTAGGCAAAAGTATCTTTATTTCTTCAAAGAGTCTGTTCAAGGTATCCATGTTTTAATCGGATAACAAGATGTCGTCCATGTAATGGTATACTATAGATTTGGGAAATTTCTTGTGTATTATTTGCAATGGTTGGTTCACAAAATATTGGCACAGGGAGGGGCTATTTAACATACTCTGGGGGAGAACGGTCCAGTGGTACCTCCTCGAAGGTTGAGAATTGTTATAAGTAGGCACTGTGAAGGCAAATTTTTCTCTATCTTCTTTTTGCAAAGGTATAGTGACAAAACAATCCTTTAAATCAATAACTATGAGAGGCCATCCTTTTGGTAATAAAGAGGGCAAAGGAATTCCAGATTGCAGAGGGCCCATAGGTTGAATAACCTTGTTGATGGCCCTGAGATCTGTCACCATTCTCCATTTACCTGATATTTTCTTAACCACAAATACAGGAGAATTCCAAGGGCTGGTAGGTTCTTCTATATGTCCAGCATCTAATTGTTCTTGTACCAGCTGTTCTAAAGCCTGTAACTTTTCCTCAGCTAAAGGCCATTGCTTTGTCCATATTGGTTTCTCAGTCAACCATTTTAGAGGCAAGGCTGTTGTTATCTCTGAAGGGACATCAACTGTTTGTTCTTGCACAGCCCTAATGGCTGGTTTTCTCTGTTTGTAATATCTTTTAATATTATTTTCAGAAATATAGGCTCTAGAAGTCGCAGGAATGTTAATTTCGGTATTCCATTGTTGTAATAGGTCACGACGCCATAAATTCATTGCGATATTGGCTACATATGGCTTTAATTTTCGTATTTGTCCCTCTGGCCCTATACATTCAACCCATCTCGTGCTCTGCCTTACTCGAGATAGGGTTCCAATTCCCAGGAGCTGAACATTTACATTCTGAAGAGGCCAACATGGATGCCAAGATTCTGGGGTAATGATACTTACATCAGCACCTGTGTCCAGCAGGCCAGTAATAAAAATGCCATTTACACACACTCTCAGTTTAGGTCTTTGATCATTTACAGAAGTTTGCCAAAACACACGTAACTTATCTTTCTGATCATGATTGCTTGTAACAGTAGGCATAGGGCTTCCTAATTGTCCTGATGAGGCACGTTCTCTGCAGAAACTGGAAATGACTGAACCATGTTTGCCATGAGGGCCTGTGAGGCCCCTCCTCTCATGTTTCCCGACTGTATCGGGTTGCCTTGTCTATCTCTTGTAGACCTGCATTCATTCGTCCAATGTCTGCCCTTTCCACATCTTCTACATAAACCTGAAGGCTGAGTCCTCCTATTTCTGTTATTTCTAGAAGATGCATTATTATTATTTCTGAAAGATGCATTATTATTATTATTTCTGAAAATCCGTTGTCTACAATTCCTTTTCATATGACCCATTTTGCCACAATTAAAACATTTGGTATTCTGGTGTCTCCTTTTACCATTGGAAATTGCTTCTTCTACCCATGCTTCAGTGCCATAATCAAATGTATCAACATTGAGTGTATGCAAGACCCATTCTTCTGAGGGCGCTGATCTGAACTTTAAAGGCCCCAAAATCCTTTTGCATTCCACATTTGCATTTTCATAAGCCAAAGACTCAATCATTATACGTCTTGCTTCTGGGTCCGATATCCCTATTTGTACAGCCTTAGTTAATCTTTGTAAAAAGTCACTAAAGGGTTCTCTCTGACCCTGTTTAACTCTGACAAATGATTCCATTCTCTGTCCTGGGTCTTGTACCCTGTGCCAAGCCCTTAAGGCTGCTGTAGTACACATGGAGAGTGTGTTTTCATCCAAATTAGCTTGTTCCTGAGGGTCAGAAAAGAGCCCTTCACTTAGAATTTTATCTAGGGAAATGTCAATTCCCTTTGCTTTTTCCTGCTGTTCTAAGAGTCTAGCCTCTTGCCTGAATGAGCATTTCCATTTCAATTGCGGTCCACTCTCAAGTACCACAGAGCTCAGCTGGAGCCAGTCCGAGGGGGTTGCTCTGCTTGTTGTGGCCCAAGATCTTAGCATCTCTTTAACAAAAGAGGCTTGCATCCCAAAAGTCATGACAGCCTGTTTAATTTCCTTTCGGTCATTCATACGGACAGGCTCCCATGTATCCTCCTTGATGACCCTAGGGTTTCTGGAACCAATCACCTTCTCTGTTGTTATTACTGGAAAGGCAGGTAGAGCTGTATGTAGAGCTTTGTGGAAATTGTCCCGGAGAGATTTACCCATAGATGTAGTTAAAATTTGCCTTTCTACCCTTTGCTCTTCTTCATCAGAATTTAGAAATTCCTCAATCTTTTCAATTCTATTCACCATTGCCTTCTGCAATGTCTGAATCTCCTGTCCAGAATTATGTTCCAAAGCCTTCATTGAGGATTCTAAAGTATGAAGTTTGTCCATTAGAGATAACATCTCATCTTTGGACATAATTTTTATGGCATAGACCGTGCCTTCTTGCATTGACAATCTTTCCGCCAATCTGTCATAAGCTTTAGACAAAATCCGATTGTCACATTCAGCAGTTTTGATTCTCTCTGTTAATGTTTCATTTCCTACAGAAAGTGACTGAATCTTATGGTCCAAATCAGCTGTTCCCTCTTCCATAGTAATGAATTTCTCCTTAATATCAGCCACTAATGTTTCAGTTCCTACAGAAAGGGACTGAAGCTTACGATCCAGATCAGCTGTTCCCTCTTCCATAGTAATGAATTTCTCTTTAATATCAGCCTGGAGAACTTCAAACTGCTTCTCAATTGTTTTTAAGCGTTCTATCTCTGCCTTAAGTATCCTGGATTCATCTCGTAAAGACTTTATCATATTTCTATTATCAAACCATTTAGTGGCAATGAAAACTACAAATCCCAGAAGGATCCATAGATGTGGGGTGATGTAGTAATAAGGGCGGCGGGGCTGCGTTCCCAGCACCCAGGCCGCCTGCTCGGCTAGCTTATGCCCCAAAATAATTAGACAGACACTGTATTCTTTTAATCACTGCTTGGCCCATTCTCTTCTAGGTTAATTCTCACATATTAATTTAGCCCATTTCTAATCATCTGTGTATGGCACCCCAAGGTGCGCTTACCAGGAAGATTCTAGCCTATGTCCATCCTGGGTCGGACCTTCATCGCGTGGGTCTGCCAGGGAACTGGGCATGGCGTCTCTGCTGAGGCGTCTGCTCCGGAGAGCATGCTGTGGAGTCTGACCTCACTTCCTCTTCCTCCCAGCATTTTGTTCTGTTTACTCCTCCCACCTATCCTCTAACCAATAAAATGGGCCAGGGCAGTGCCTTTATTAGCCAATGACCTTCCTCCATCATTTCCCCTTTTTCGGTTTAAACCAAAAAAAAAAAGGCTTTAACATAGCAAAATTACATATAACAAAACAGTTATCAAGTAAAAGTTACAATAATCTTTATCATAACTAAGGAAAACTATAACTATAACTAACTATTCTTAACTCCATCAAAGACTCCAGGAAGATATATTACCTAAGTAAACAAGAACTAAGAAACTTCAAACTCTAGAAATGACAAAGACATCTCGCTGCCGGGACAGTCACCCAAAGTTCTTTTGTACCGTTGGGGCATCCATCTTCAGCCTTCAGGCCCATGGTATCCAGCAGACATTTCCATAAAGCAGGAAAATTCAAAGTCAGTTCAGTCACTATCTGTTGTGTCCTGCAGAATGTCTCGCAGACTCTTTCAAAATGAATCAGGAACCCCGAAAGATCATCTCACCTTAGGCAAGTTCAGTAGTCCTCTCTCTGCGGGTTCTCTGTGTCCAGTTTATGCAATAGTCCAGGCAAGAGCAGTTTCTTGCCCAAATGGCTATCAAAACTCCATAACGAGCCTCTTCGATGCCCATCTTCCTCTTGAAGTAGATTGGTGCTGCCAGGAGCAGAGTGTCTCATTGTCATGAAATTCCTCAGTTATTAAAACATTAAATGTCCTATTCTGTAATCTTTGAAAGACATGAAGAATGTCTATCTAAAATATATCTCTATATATCTAGAAAATCTAATTAACATGACTTCAAGCTTTACTATTATCGATGATTATCCATTAACAACCTATATTTCTTAATTATACAGTACATATTTAAATGAACTACACAATCACAATACCTTAATCAAAATCAGAAACACTTATACATATAACAAAATTGACCTTAAATCTCTATCAATAAAGCAAAATCTATACTAATGCAAATTATTCATATCTATATCATATCCCCCTTTAAATGTAAAAGAACATTTATAAACATATTTTGGGAATATGGGCGCAGTTATTTCTCTCCAAACTGCTTCCTGCTGAATGGGGGCGTTGTTAATTAGGTCTTTCATGGTATAACCTGTGTGTTAGCTTCATCTCAGTTGGCAGTTGAGCGAAGCAATTTTTTGAAGGCGTTCACACCAACCCTTCAGGAGGGCGTGGTCCATCATACCAAATCGGAATAGAAGAAATGAACAGCGCCTCATCCTCTGTGAAAACAAAATAAGAAACTCCTTTCCAAAGCATCATGTCCTTAGGTCCAAATTTCAAATTCAAGGCATCAAAATATCTATGTTGGATTAGCTCAGCAGCATTTATAAATAAATATCTTTTAGTAGCTTTTGCTCTTTCCTCAGCATTCAAACAATTCAAAGAGAGCATAATAGCATACAGTATCAAAATTCTCTGTGTATTTTCCATCTTTGTGCAGCTTTGTTTTAACCTCTATTTAGTTTATTTTTACTTTTAACTTTTTGCTTTTTGAGATAGGTTCTCTGTATCTTTGACCTGAAGTAACTCTGTAGACCAGGCTGTCTTTGAACTCTCAGAGATCCGCCTGTCTCTGCCTCCCAGGCATTCGGGATTAAAGGTGTATGCTACTACACCTTGAACTCACAGAGATCTGTTTGCCTCTGCCTTCTAGGCACTGGGATTAAAGGTGTGTGCTACCACACACAACAACTCTCTTCCTTTTTTTGTTTTTTACTTTAAGAACTTCAACTTTTAGTCTGCATATATTTTTTAACACACTTCAAACCATTTAGAAATTTTTTTCGTCTTTGAATCTCTCTTTACTGTATATCTCTCTTTTTCTGACCACATGAATCTTTAAATTACTGAGCAATATGGGTAGGATTAAAGGCGTGGCTTTGCCAGCTAGATCCAGTCCATTCCTTAGCTTTCCAGCCTCATGGCTGAGGTACTGGCTGTAGCCACGTTTACTGCCACAACTCTATGGCATTTCAAGGTTCCTGCCAGCAAGCGAGCTTCAGCAGCCTGTGCTAGCAAACCGCACAAACCGCCTGCATAAAAGAGTCAGAGTTTGCCCTGGCAGGACAGCCCAGAAAGCTGGCATTTTTAAACGATGCAGCTTGTTTCCTGCTACGGCTGAAAACCGAAAAGCATGCGTTCAGCTTTTCGTCAACACCGTTTAAGTATTTTGTGGCAGGACCTCTTAATGAGCTGCAGGCTTTGCAGCTAAAGCTGAGTCAGGAAGCCTCTCTTAGATGAGGTGCTTGCTTGCCTCTGGCAAGCAGAGCAGACCCGAGAACACAGCGAGTCTAGTTGCCATCAAACTAATCGTAGCACTTTACTCCAAATGCTCTATTCAAAAGCTCTGTCTCCTGCAGGAGCCAGACAGAGATCGCAATGGCGACACAGCCCCAGGAAGTCGCGCTTTAAAATGACACAGCGTTTTTTTCTGCTACTGTTGCCGAATCAGGAAATCTCTCTACAGCACGCCACCAACAAACAGCAAAAATCTGTGTTAAACTCTCGCTCCCTTATTTTTAAGTCTTCTCAGGTTTTTTAAATGGGTTTAGTTGTCCACACGTCTGGGCGCCAACTGTAGTAATATGGGCGGCGGGGCTGCATTCCCAGCACCCAGGCCGCCTGCTCGGCTAGCTTATGCCCCAAAATAATTAGACAGACACTGTATTCTTTTAATCACTGCTTGGCCCATTCTCTTCTAGGTTAATTCTCACATATTAATTTAGCCCATTTCTAATCATCTGTGTATGGCACCCCAAGGTGCGCTTACCAGGAAGATTCTAGCCTAGTCCATCCTGGGTCGGACCTTCATCGCGTGTGTCTGCCAGGGAGCAGGGCATGGCGTCTCTGCTGAGGCGTCTGCTCCGGAGAGCAGAGCTGTGGAGTCTGACCTCACTTCCTCTTCCTCCCAGCATTTTGTTCTGTTTACTCCTCCCACCTATCCTCTAACCAATAAAATGGGCCAGGGCAGTGCCTTTATTAGCCAATGACCTTCCTCCATCAGGGTGATAGACACCTCTTGTAAAATCTCCCACATGGTACAATTAAAAAAACTGTTAAATTCTTGAATACTAACGTGTTCAGACATTTTATTTACAAAAGAATTTTTTTTTTACCTGCAATGATTGGTTCCTGCCAGTGGTGGTCTCTGTGTTTTTGGAGCCTGTCCTAGAGCTAGCTCTTATAGACCAGGCTGGCCTCGAACTCACAGAGATCCGCCTGCCTCTGCCTCCCGAGTGCTGGGATTAAAGGCGTGCACCACCACCGCCCAGGCAAGTCACTTTGTATCAGACCAAATCTGCCACTGTGGCGGCTTTTGTTGCAAAACCGCAGGTACTTGAGTTTCTGCTAATTCAGGCAGTGGGGTTCCGCTCCAAACTTAGCCAAGGCAGGCAGGGAGGGGTTAATTGCTCTGGCGAGCAGGCGGGGCAGAATGGGCCTGTGTGGCGGAGTGTGTCTAGGACTCGGCACTGGGGCCTGAGTCACGAACTAAAAAACAGCACCCATGAGGGTGCTGTGTTAGCTAGCGGGCTACCCGCTTGAGTCGGGGACAAAATAGCCCACGTTGGACGCCAAAATGTAACAGCTTAAACGAATGCAGACAGATTGTAAAAAAATATATATCTATAGCTTTAATGTAGAAATAGACTTACAGAACCACCGTTCCCGTGGAGACCAGGAAAGCAGAAGCAATGGCTGGGAGCACGCTTGCCAAATTTATAGGCAGACATTAGCCCGAGGCAAACATGCCCCCCAAGGGGCGGGACTTATCCCTACACTTGCTTACAGTTTCAGAGAGAGAGTCGATGACCATTATGTTGGGGAACATGGGGTAGACAGGAGTGAGTGGTGCTGGCCCAGTAGCTGAAAGCTTACGTCTTATCCTCAAATTGTGGGTTGGGCAGAGGTACTAGGGTTAGTGTAGGCTTTGGAAACAAGTCCACACCTCTTAGTCCTTGTCAAACAATCCAACTGGGGACTAAGCAGTCAAGCTTATGAGCCAATGGGGGTAGTTCTCACTGAAACCACCAGAGTACTATAATGAACAAATTCTTTAGAAAAGTAAGTTCTCCCTCCCCCCCCCATGTATGTGTTTTATGAAAATTGGGTTTCATGTAGCCCATGCTGACCTGGATCCTATATGAAGCTGATGGCAACCACACAGCTCTGTTTCTCTTACTTCCATCCCGCCAAGTGCTGGGATTGATTACAGGCTTGTGTCCCAATGCCCACAATAAATTCTTTTGACTCAGAAAACTAAGCCATGGCTAAATTTAATACTACATCCACAGACATAAAACAATGTTTTAAAGATTGTCAAGTTATTAGTCATATACTGCATTGTAATAATGGGCGAAACCTCAGATACAATTGGAAACAGCTGGATTAGAGAGATGGACCTGGGATTAGTTCCCAGCATGCACTTCCGCTGGCTCACAATTGCCCGGGTCTATAGCTCCAGGAGATCTGATGCCCTCTGGTCTCCTAGGGTGCCTGTGCACATGTGATACACAAAATTCATCCAGTGTATACATACATGTAAATAAAAACTGAAACTAAAACAGAAAAGCTTCCCACAAGTTCAGGGGCAGGGTTTGTGGTTAATTGAGAGAAGGAAGGCAAGTGCTCGGCTTCGTGGTTGGGTGGGGGGATCTTATATCTTTGAAGGTTAAAAAAAATTCACTCTGCATGTCAAAAATATCTCAACGTCCACAGCTTGGGGCAGGTGTAATCACTAGGCTTGATGGTTTCCAAAGCTCCTTGGAGACGTGTGAGTTCAAGGTGCTCATTAGGTTATGAAAGAATGGAGGTGGTGATTGCACACAGGGCCAGGCTCAGGAGAGTGACTGATGCTGTTGCTGGAGATTTCCGATGGGAAGAACAAAAATTCTTGTACTAGAACATGCCGCCCCCCTCCCCAGTCTTGTTTATAAAGTACAAAGGTGAGCCCAGTGCCTTTCTGTCAGGAATGAGCTAACTCATTAGGTATTCTGAATGCCCACTAGGAGTCAGGTGTTCTGCTAGGCCCCTGGACAAATAACAGCAAGGCAGGCTGCCCAAGGCCCCCATGGGCTCACACATTCGAAGAGTCAGCTAAAGTACTTGGTTAAAGAACTTCAGAAGGCGGTAAATGGTGGCTAATGGTATGACCGTGTAGTTTGAGAAGGGGTGAAGGTCCAATAATCAAGTACCAAATAGGGATTTTCCCATTAAGAAGAATGATGCATTCACACGTAGTTTTCAGAAATCATGGTGGCTGCTGTGTGGAGGATCTGCCAGCATGATGAAACAGAGACAGCTGGTCACCGGTGAGTGGGACTCTGTCTTTGTTTCAGGATGGCAGGTGGATCTTCAGTCACTTAGAAGTTTAAGGGAAGAAGAACTGATTTAGAGTATAGACAGTGTTTTTCATTTTTAAATGGTTGTTAGGAATGTCTTGGGAGAAACTGGCAAGTCTAGACAATGGGTGACTAAATCCATAAATACAGTTTCACCACTTAAGCTTCTGTATAGCGCTTGCGGTGATCTAATAATGGGATTCAAGAGTGGCAGGAAATCTGTGCACTGAAGCATTTGCTTTGGACTCTGTCGGGGTGAAGGGACAACTGTGCTCATTGAGGGGCTCCGGGAAGAGCTTAATAATAAGCATGGTGCCCCATACATGGTGGGTGTTTGGTACACATTCTGGATGGTAAAGTCAGGACTGTTAACCAAGGATAGAGGTTTCCTGAAAGACAACAAAGGATAAGAACTAGGCCCAGAAGGTTTGTAAAAAGCCATGAACTTCTCAAATGGGATTGGTCCTGGTAGTTACAGCCCCTTTGATTCAAGGAAATGTATGTGTCTGTGGGTGGCTCAGTAAAATGGTACTTGGGGGCATAGCTAAATTTGTTAAGCTTTGGTATTAATGTCTGTCTAAAGTGGTGGTTCTCAAACTTCCTAATGCTGTGAACCATTAATGCAATTCTTCATGTTGTGGTGATCCCCAACCATAACACTTTTTAGTTGCTATTTCATAACTGTAATTTTGCTATGGTTATGTGAATCATAAATATCTGATATGTAACCTAAAGGGGGCCATGACCCACAGGTTGAGAACCTTCAGTCTAAAGGGGCCTGGAAGTCTTTACTTTCACAGAAGGCTTGCAGTACTTGCTGGTGATGGGATCTTGATCTCTTAGTTATGTTTCTCTGTACTATACCAGGAAGCTGCTGAGGAGTCAGGATTGGAGAAGGTGAAATGGGGACTCATGAATGCCTGGACCTCTGAGTTATGGGACTATACCATTTGGGGTGTTCTAGATGGAGAAGAGAATGGTCAGTAGTAAATCCAGGGTGTTGTAATTGGAGCAGCGGGGCTGCGTCCCCAGCACCCTAGCCGCCTGCTAGCTTATGCCCCGAAATAATTACATGGAAACTGTATTCTTTTAAACACTGCTTGGCCCACTAGCTCTAGCCTCTTACGGGCTAATTCTGATATCGCGATCAACCCATCTCTAATAAACTGTGTAGCACCGGTCTTACTGGGAAATATTCAGCATGTCTGACCTGGCAGCTTGCTCCATTGCATCTGCCTCAGAGAGCAGAGCTATCGCGTCTGCCTGGGAGAGGGGAGCATGGCGTCTCTGAGTTCATTTCCTCTTCCTCCCAGCATTCTGTTCTGTTTACTCCACCCACCTATGTTCTAACCTAGCAGGGCAAGCAGTTTCTTTATTTAATTAACCAATGACCTTCCTCCATCACCAGGGAATCTTCCTTTCTCTTCTGCAGGACAAACTTAGTGGCAAAATCCGTTTCTCCTCCATGTGACAGGCACAGTGGTTTTATAACGTAATATTCCAGGTTCTCTTGGTTGAATGTCTGTATTGCCTACATTCCTCCAAGGTGGAGAACTGAATGTTGACTTCAGACATTTGTGGATGTTTCTAAAATTTGTTCTGCAATCTCTTGCCATCACAATGTACAGACTGTGTTTCCCTGGTGTCAGATGGACACCTGGAGCAGGAAGAGAGCTATGCTTGCTCATTTAGTTCTGGGAGGTCTTGGAAAGGGCCACTGTCCCCGAAGGTCAGGGAGAGATCTGAGGACTTAAAGAGGGAATCAAAGCTGAGTGTAAAGAAGGGTCCCAGAAAACCTGGGAACAGGAAGATGAAAGAGTCAGAACCTTTCAAGAAATAGCATAGAAGTTATGGTGAATGGACTTGATGTGGGCAGGACTGGAGGAGGCCTTGGAAGTGCAGGGAGGGAATCCCAGAGTCCTGATTCTGAGGGAGCTTAGTGTTGCAAATTGAACCTTGTGACACAGGCAGGATGGCAGACCCAAGAAAAACTGAAAGAGTGGTTGTGGCTGGGAGTCCAGTAGGCCTTAGGGTGTGCAGCTTTGGGGTGAGCCTGGGGGCCAGACCCTTCACGGCAGGAGTTCATCAGATGAGTTGAGACGTGTTGCTCTGAGTGACAATTGTACTGAGAAAAATCTCATCAAGTAAAGGTCTCTAAGATGCTAATTGATGTGGGATTTCCCTCTGTATGCTGTGATTACCATCGATTAATAAAGAAACTGCTTTGGACCTATAGCAAGGCAGAACATAGCTAGGTGGAGAAAACTAAACTGAATGCTGGGAGGAAGAAGGCAGAGAGACAAGAAGCCATGTAGCTCCACAAGAGACAGACACTGGAACTTTACCCGATAAGCCACAGCCTTGTAGTGATACATAAATTAATGGAGATGGGTTAGTTTAGAATATAAGAGTTAGTCAGAAACATGCTTAAGCTATTGGCCAAACAGTATTGCAAATAAGGTTTCTGTGTGGTTATTTCAGGGCTGAGCGGCTGGGAACAAACCAGTGGTCTCCTACTATAGCTCATGAGTACATTCCTTTGTTCAGCCCTCTTTTATGGCTTTAGAAAAGTGTGTCTAGCACATGTAAGTGGTAGGAGGCAGTGGACAGTAAAAGAGAACTGCTTCAGTTAGGATCCTATTTTTCTTTTTGTTCTCTTATGCAAGAACATTTATTATGATATCTGCTCTCTTTAGAAAATACGGCCTAGTGGTGGTGTTGCATGCCTTTAATCCCAGCACTCGGGAGGCAGAGGCTGGCAGATCTCTGTGAGTTAGAAGCCAGCCTGGTCTACAAGGACTAGTTCCAGGAAAGCTTCCAAAGATACAGACAAACCCTGTCTCGAAAAAGAATAACAAAAACAAAAACAAAAGAAAAAGAAGAAAATTTGAAGTGCGCATGACAGGGTGGTCATCGTCCTTATAGTGCTATGCAGCAGATCACTAGGACTTACCGGGCATAATCCACATTGACTAGCAACCTTTTATTCCCTTTCCAAGACCAGTGCTTCACAACTGCTATTCTTCTCTTTGATCTTAAGAATTGGAATATCACAGAATCTTATTTGTATTAAAAATACAAATGCCTCAAGGGCAGAGCATGCCTGGAAAGCTGTTCAGCATGTGTGCAATGCATAGCAGCCATCTTCACGGAGTCCTGGGGTCTTGCTGTAGTAGAAAACAGCTGTTTCCTGATTGCTCGCAGTTCATAAGCCGCCTTGGCATAGTAGTACCACTCTTAAAATTATTTATTTATTCTTTATTCATTTGTTTATTTGTATGTGTGAGGATGAGTGAATGAGTGTGTGTGTATCAGAGAGAGAGAGAGAGAGAGAGAGAGAGAGAGAGAGAGAGAGAGAGAGATGAATAGACAGAGAGAGAGTGTGAGAGAGAGAATGTGAATGTGTGTGTGTTCCAGAGTACGTGCATATCCAGAGAATGAATCTGGAGGTCAGAGAGAGTTGGTTTTCTGCTTCTATTTTGTGAGTCCCAGGGATTGAACTCAGATCATCAGGCTTGCCAGCAAGCACCTTTACTCCGATCCATCTTGCTGCTGTCTTTTGTTTGTTTTAATATTCCTGGAGTAAATGGAAAACTGGCTTCAAGGCATAAACAGTACTATACAGAAAGGCTTCACAGAGGGGAGGGAGGGAACAGGTTTTCATGATCAGTGAGTTTAATGCTGTTAATAACACGGGGGTCTTCTCAGTATCACGGTTGTAAGATGGTTACAGCAGGTTCATGTATCTCATCCAGATTTCTGTTTTGATATATCTCTTTTTAGGAGATGGCAAATTTTTCTAGCTTCTTTGTCTAGATAGATAGTCACTTACTGCTGCAATAATGAAACGACAAATTATCACAGGCTTGGTGCCTCTCAGGCTCGTAGATTGAGTTGATTGCATCTGGCCACCGAAGATTAAGGCGCTCTCCTCAGTCAACAGTTGCTGGCACTCACTTCAGGCAGCAAGTTGGGTTCTAATTGCTTCTATGTATTCATTCTGAGGCAGAGTTGAAGTAGCGACCACTGAGAACATCTCTTCTGATGGTGCCTCAATAGAAAGCAAGAGTCAGGCTTTCCATGGAGTGCAATTAAGCCCTGCCGTTCCCCATCTGTTAATATTCCATCAGCCAAAGGAAGTTGCATAGCCAAGCTCAGCACAGAAGCATGCAGAGGAAAAAGGAGGGAGATAGTAAATACCTAATAATCTGTCAATTAAACCCCTTGTTCCCCCCAAGCTAGCTTTGTCTCAGGGGCCCTTGACTAGAATTAGTTCAGACAAAAAACTCTAAACTGATTATCAAAAATGGGAGAAAGATGTTACCAGTTATGGTTCAGAGTAATCAACAGGATGGTTGGGAGTCAAGCAGCGAGACTAGTAGGAAATCTAGTTGTCACACGTGACGCATGAACAGTCGACCAATAAAATTCATTACTTATCATAGGGACTCCAAAGAAACAGGCACACCGAGAAGCTCCCTGTCACCCAGTTTTTATTACCTGTCCCACGGAAGGATCAGAAGATTGCAGGCATGGGATTCTCATGGTCTGTTTGATTCCTATTCTAGCCTTTCCTGATCTGGTCCCTGTGTCCGATCCCTAACTCAATCTCTGCATCTCCTGTGACTGTCCCTTCTCTTGGCCCTTGTTCTTCTCTCACTTCCACCTTCTTTTGGTGTTCATCATGTGCATTTGACTATGAAACCAAAGCAGTGACCCTAGGAGGGAAAGGCTGCCGGGGAGAGGTTCTATAATGTGGTCAAGAGTACCTAGTGTTTCCCAGTACTTACAATATACCAAGAATGTTGACAAAATTTTGTGTGTGTATCTTAAAATCTAAGTTCCCTGTAACCCTTCTAGGGCCTCAGTGAGGTGGCTGCTTTTTCTCTTCTCTTTAGCATAAGAGGCCATTGAGGCCCAAGGATCTCAAATAAAGTGACCAAGATTAGAAAACTGGTACAGAGTAGAGTCGGAATAGAAACCTTTAAAATGTGGCTCCATATTCATCCTGGCAATCACGAGGCACTTTTTTTCTGTGAAAAATTTGTAATTTAAAAGCATATCAGAACTGTTTGGGGATAGGATAATTAATGTATCTTTTGAGAGTCAAAATTCTCCAAGTTTAGTGATGCCTTTCCCCTCCTTCACAATAGGAGTCTAACAGGAGCTTTTCTGCAAAAACAACAACACAAAAGTATTGTTTTTATGGAGTTGTTAATTGTTTTATGGAACAAGCTCATAAAAGTCACAGACCACAAAACATAATTACAAAATGCACTTGACATCAATTACAGGAAGTGTTGATTTCATTAACTCAGATCTTGTCCAGAGCTGTAAATCATGGGAAGAATCGAATGTATGTTCTTTGCTTCTCAGTGGCTAATGGTACCTGTGCACCTTGATCCATCATAAAAACAGAGCTGGGGATGGACCCTTGCAGCACTCTCTTGAGGAGCAGGGGATAATGCTTTCCTGTTTCCTTGATAGGTCATATGCATCTTGTTTTTGGGTGCAGGAGCTGTGTGTTCGTGCACCTTTGTGATTCTTAAGGTGTCTTCCAGGGATCCATGGGGAAAGACTTATTTCGAAGTTCTGGAGGTCACAACGGTGTGTCTTTGGTATTCATCATTTTATAAGTATGTGGCGGAGTTTTCTGGAGGCTGCAGGCTCTCCCATGGTGACATATTTGTGGAAGCAGATATGAGTATCCAGATTATAGCAAAGTTTACAAAAGTGGAAAGCAGTGGTGACCTTTTAATGTCTTGGTGGAGGTATAGTTATTCCTATAAGTTTTTTTTAAAGTTAACATGCAATGGATTCATTATTACATTAAGGTAAGTTGCAAAACACGCAACACCTCACTTTTAACTGCTAATAAGATAAGAGGTGGCAAATATAACCCTTCTCATAAAATCTCTTAGAGACTCCCAATAAACTTTAAAAGTATGAATAGGTCTCAAGGCCTGGAGTTTGAGAACCATTGCTATAGCCTACCACGTGTTCCCTCTTTGTTTTGGAAGCCAGGAACACCATACCCAACTCACAGCCCACCTTCCAGCATTTCTGTGATCTTTTTAGACATTAATATTTTCCCCTGTGTTATTTTTAACTTCCATTTTCTTTATAGTAATTTCATGATCTGTTTATTTCTTATAATTTTCTCTTTATTTTAAAATACTAAATCATAAGCCTTTTGTAAGCTGCTATGGACTGTTGGAAATTAAACACTGGTAGAAAAGAGCACGTTGGCCTTTTAGAGCATGTATAGGATGCAATTTTGAAGATTTTCATATAAATGTGCTTTCAAATTCAAATGCTGCTTCTCACAGACTGCAGGCAGGCTCTGCCTCTCATTGTTGAAGCCATTGCCACTGTATCTAAATGGATGGGACTTTTGTCCTAGGCTCTCTTCAATCTCCAGTCTCTACATTATGCATAGCCTTTTAAGGTGCAGCCTCTCTCCCACTCACTCTCTCCTCCCCCAGCCTGCTGGAGTTCCCCCCCTTCCTTCTACTTTGCATTTACATCCTCTATGACCTATTCTTAAAATATATTTTCAAATGCATTTCTTGAGTTCAGAATAAAAGGCTAGTACTTTCAGCATTACTTCGTCTTCGTTATTAGCCTCTTATAACTCTCTCTGATTTAAGGTTATTGTAGAATACTTGAGCTCGCTGCTAATGTACATTGCAGTGGCCCTGTAATCAGTGCACATTTCAAGGGCTTCAGTCAACAATAGTACCTGAAGCTTTGAATTTGAAAAAAGTATAATTATTTTTGCAAATTGGTGTCTAAATAGAGAAGGGGATTAGATTGGTCTGCGCGTTCAGTAAAGCACACCCTTCAACTCCGGCATTGTGTATTATGTGCAGATAATTAAACTTTTTGTGGGCATCAGTTGTCAATTATTATCATAGTTTGGATGAGTGAACTTGAGAGTAACTCTCTCTCTCTCTCTCTCTCTCTCTCTCTCTCCCTCTCTCTTTCTTTCTGTCTCTCTGTTGAGATCAATTGTTCAGCTTGGAGGGAAATGTTTGTCTGTTGAAGTATTATCTGTATTAGAGAGTTGCTTTTGCCAAAGCGTCCATAACACCTGGTAGCAGAGTTGAATTCAGTGTGGAGAGGAGAGGGGAAGGGAGAGGGAGGAAGGAAGAGAGGGAGGGAGGGAGAGCAAGCTATGCAACACCATGCTGCACTTGCTTTTAAAATTCATTTTAAAAAATATGATTCTCTCTCTCTCTCTCTCTCTCTCTCTCTCTCTCTCTCTTTCTCTCCTTACCTTTCCTCCCCACATTGGTTATTATTATTTTTTAGACAGGGTACTCACCATGTAGATGTGGCAGACCTCAAACTCAGAGAGATCTCCGTGCCTCTGCCTCCTGAGTGCTGGAATCACGGGTGTGTGCCACTACACCCAGCCCAATCTAATTCTCAAATATTTAAAAGGGTGGTAGTTTTTAGCTATATCTATATGAGAGAGAGAGAAAGAGAGAGAGAAAGAGAGAGAGAAAGAGAGAGAGAAAGAGAGAGAGAGAGAGAGAGAGAGAGAATATGAGCTTGTACTCAAGTACAACTAAGTCTCTTATGTTCTAAATGACTTTCTTCCTGTTGTTTGACATTTCCTAGGGAGTCTATTTTCATTCATGCCTGATAGAAAGGCAATGGCAGATTAAAGAATTGATCTCACCCAAGTCTATTATTTGAATCAATGAGTTTACTGGGCATATAGAAGCTTAGATGGCATATAGGCATCTGCACTATCTATGAATACTCTCCTCCTTTTCCCCTATTACTGGTTAAAAGTTTATGTAATCACAACTGCTCTGGTTTCAAGATGGCAGGAGCCATATCATGTCTAGAGGACTAACCACTTTGATTCATCTAAACCTAACTTGAGGACATATAAATGAGAGGGTAAATTTTTAAAAACTTTAATTTATTTTATATCCCAATCACAGTTTCCCCTCCTTTCTCTCTTTATATTCCATCTTACCCCTGCCCCATCTTCCAGTTCACTCCTCCTCTGTTCCTGTTCATAAAGGGGCAGACATCCCGTGCATATCAACAAAGCATGGCATATCAAGTGTTGGTAAGGCTAAGCACCTCCCATTGTGTTAGGACTGGACAAGGCAACCGAGTATGAGGAATGGTTTCCCAAGAGTCAGCCAAAGTATTAAGGACAGCCCTTGCTCCTATTGTTATGAATTCCACAAGTAGACAAAGCTACACAACTGTCACATATATGCAGAGAGTCTAGGTTGGTCCCATGAAGACTGCCTAACTGTCAATCCAGAGTCTGTGAGCTACTATGAGCCATGTTAGTTGTTTCTGTAGGTTTTCTTGTGATGTCTTTGACCCTTCTGGCTCCTACAATCCTTCCTCCCTCTCATCAATAAGATTTCCCAAGCTTGGCTTAATTTTTGGTTGAGGATTTCTTCATTTGTTTCTATCAGTTACTGGATAAAGGCTTTCTGATGACAATTGGGATAGTCACTAATCCAGTCACAGGAGATGGCCAGTTTAGTCTATATAACCACTATTGCTAGGAGTTTTAGCTGGGGTTGTCGTTGTAGACTTGTGGAAGTTTTCCTTGTATCAAGTTTCTACCTGATTCCAAAATGAATGCTCCCTCTTTCCAGTCATCTCTTTCAGTAGTCTCCCCAACCATCCACGCCCCCCCCCCCCCAACCCAATCTCTCATGTTCCCATCCCACCTTCTCCCAGTTTACCCAGGAGATCTCTCCTCTTTCTCCTCCCCAGGGAAATCCACGCATCCCGTGTTGGGCACTCCTGCTAACTAGCAGCTCTGGGTCTGCAGGTTGTAGCGTAGTTGTCCTTTACAGCTAATACTCGACATTCCCCTGTGTCTTCTGCCTCATGTGATTTCTGCCTGAACCTCTCTGGTCCTCCCTTTACCCTGCTGGTATAGGGTCATGGTGATGAGGTCAGTTTCACATAGCGCATCTCTGGGGTTGGATCCACTTGTTAGACACTTATGTATAGCTTTGCTGTATGACTTCTAAGAGCCTAATTTATAATTAGTAATTTGGAAAAATAGGATCAACATAATAAGAATTTTAGAGATTTTCAAATGAGGGGTGTGAATGTTTGTGTGTATGTATAGCTGTGTTCTCTGTACATACAATCCCTGTGGAAGCAGAAAGAGGACACCAGATCCCCTGGAGCTGGAGTCACAATCAGTTGCAAGCTACCTGGTGCTCAGCAGCAGGTATTTTTAACTCATGTTTTTCTCTCCAGGCCCAGCTTAGGAACCTTATCAGGACTGGATGGCCTATTACATTACTTTACACTCAATTCTCAAAAGAGATTTTTATTTCCTTACTATTTCCTTTGATTGGGATGACTTATAGGTTTGACTATTCCACCACCGGAGGTGGTGTCTGACTTGCCTGAGACTTTCACAGGGCTCCAAGCACACATGTGGTGACCCATGTTTGAGTGAGTTAAATCACATTCCTTTTATGCAGTTAGCACTGTTTTTCCTGCATGGGAGTATAGAAGAGAGGAGAGGAGGCTGCTCTTGCCTTCAAAAACATGGCCTTCTGTTTGGGAAAGGTTAATACACAGCATTCAGAGAGGAGAGAAAACCCTGGAAATCAGCAGATTATTTGGTGGAGGGCTTTGGAGATGGAGCATTTCTGAAAGACAGAATATCAATGAGAGTCTCTAAATGAGTGTGGGTTTCCCTGCTACCCTCTGATTCAGGGACTCTGTGTAGCCCTGGCTGTCTTGGAACTCCCTCTGTAGACTAGGCTGACAAAATTTATGTTTGGTGAAATAGAAATACACAGTGGAATGTTCAGGTCTTCATACATGGTTAGATGCGTTTGGTAAACATAAGTACAGTGGAACGCCCAGGTCTTCATACATGGTTAGATGCATTTGGTAAACATAAGTACAGAGGGATGTCCAGGTCTTCATACATGGTTAGACGTGTTTGGTAAACATAAGTACAGTGGGATGCCCAGGTCTTCATACATGGTTAGACGTGTTTGGTAACCTTAAGTACAGTGGGATGCCCAGGTCTTCATACATGGTTAGACGTGTTTGGTAAATGTAAGTGATGTGGCAGTGTCATATATCAATCTGTTGATTTCCTTGGTTAAGCAATAAAGAAACTGCTTGTCCCTGATAGGTTAAAACATAGGGAGGAGTAAACAGAACAGAATGCTGGGAGGAAGAGGAAGTGAGCTCAGAGAGACACCATGCTCCCCTCTCCGGGGCAGACGCGAGAGCTCTGCTCTCTGAGGCACACGCAATGAAGCTCCGACCCAGGATGGACATAGGCTAGAATCTTTCCTGGTAAGACTGATGCTACACAGATTATTAGAAATGGGCTAGTCCAGGTGCAAGAGTTAGCCGAGAAGAGGATAGATATAATGGGCCAAGCAGTGTTTAAATGAATACAATTTGTGTGTTGTTATTTCAGGGCATAAGCTAGCCAGGCGGCTGGGGTGCTGGGGACGCAGCCCCGCTGCTCCTATTACAACATGTAAGTGCTTGTGTCATGTTACCATGATAAAGAAGACTATCCCATAACGTCCCCTCTTACCTGCCTTCCAGGTTTTTCTGACTCCTGTGGCGCTCAGTCTTTTGATTTGCTCCCATGATGAGATTTTCTTGTTATAAACGGCAATACGTGTGATACAGCATTGTTTCCTGACACCTAACAGGAAGGGATAACACTATTCTTTGGAATCCGGGTTTCTTTGCTGTGATGTTTCTGTGCTGTCTGGGTCGGCAGCTGGCTTGCTCCTCTCCTGTTGATAGTGCCGTTAGTGTGCATTCTGGGCTCACCTTTTTACCAATTCGCTCTTGGTTTCTTCTAGTTTGCAGTTTTTATGAATTAAGAATAATAAGCACATGTTCCGAGCATTTCAGGAACTATGAATTTTCTCAATTTTAGATAACTTCCTAGATACAGAATTGCTGGCTTATAGATAGGGCATATATTTAACTTAATGGGAAATTGCCGAAGTTTGATTGCACAATTTAATATTCTTGACAGCAAGCGTGAAAGCTCTACTTGCTAATATTTTGGCTGTTTCTATCTGATGGCATCATTTTGTCTAAATAGCTGTTTTAGTTTGGGATATTCTCTTTGATTTTAATCTGTGTTTTTTTCCATGACATAATCGCTTATTTATTTGGTTATTGGGTTTTGTAGCTCTTTGTAAATTTTATTAAAGAGTTAGTTTTAATCATGTGTCTGTGGTGTGTACGTATGTGCAAGTGAGTGCAGGTGCCTATGGAGACAGAGGCATTGGAGTCCCTGGGACTGGAGTTACAGGCTGTTGTGAGCTGCCTGATGTGGGCGCTAGGAAACGAACACAGGTCCTCTGCGAGAAAGTTACGTGCTCTTAACCATTGAGTCTTCTCTCCAGCTCCCATTTTTCTTTTGAGACAAATTAGGCTCAATCCTGCCCCATCCTTCCTAGTATAATGAGTATAGCATGTACTACCACGTTGGACTTGCTTTTTAAATTTATTATTTTAAAAATCAAATTATTTAAATATTGAAAAAACCTGCTAGCTTTCAATTATTCTTAGGAAGTTATCCATTTCTCCTTTAATTCTTTTGGGTGTTTAATAACACAAAATTCCCATGGTATAAAATCAGCAGTATAAGAGGTCTGCTAATCCCTGGGTCTGCTAATTCCAGCTATACTGGAAACTGAGGCAGGAGACCTCAGTTCAAGGCTTGCATAGGCTACAGAATGAGTTCATTGGTACTTAGTGAGACCTGATCTCAAAGCAGACAAATGAAACAGAAGTCCTGTGGTAGAGTGCTTGCTTAGCCAATGTAAGACTCTGAGATTGATGTCAGCATTGTAGGAGAAAAAATGCACACTTTAGTGTTTAGACTGCTCTCAAATGTTGACAGCTATCACCACTATCTAGTTTCAAAACATTTTATTGTTACCCAAGAAGATCCCATGCCCTGAAATAGCCACTATCTCTTCCTCCCCCGCCCAGCTACTGGCAACCACTGCTCTGTTTTCTGTCTCCATGTATTTTACCTGTTCTCAATATTTAGCAAGAAGTGATTCATACGCTGTTTAACCATTTGCATCTGGCTTTTTTTCCAGTTCATCCATGCAGTATTTTGGTGACTCACCCATGTTGTGGCATGACTTAGTGCTGTCTTCCTCTTCATAACTCCTACCAGTATTATTTTTCTTATCTTTGGCTATTATGTATGTGCACATGTGGTATTTTACAATAAGGGTTTTTTCCTTATTGTAAAATATCTCTCTTTCTCTTGTAATATCACTTGTTGAGTGCTGTCTTTACAGTACGTCTTTTGTAGATAGAATAGAGATTTTTACAGCTACTCAACATGTATGTGATGGACTTTACCCCACATTGCTAAGTTTGGATGTTGAAACTGGTAATCAGATATATATCAAGAAGGTAGGAAAAGGCACATTCCTTGCATAATAAGGCTTCCATAGGAAAAAAATGGCTGAGACCAAGCTTGTGGGAAAATGGCTTAAGAACAAGCCACACACACACACACACACACACACACACACACACACACACACGGCGGGGGAAACTGAGTGGCTGAGAAAATGTCTACTTATTTATTTATTTGGAGTGAATACCGCTCAGTAAACTGGGTCTCATTTTATCTGAAGTTTCCTTTAGTTCAACTGTGTTTTTTACAACCCAAGGTCAACCTCAGATGTTCTTCCTCAGTATCCTGTCCACCTTGATTTGACTGACCAGCAAGCTCCAGGGATCTGCCTGCCTTTGTCTCCCAGCACTAGGGTGGTATCATGTTTGTGGAATAAGTAGTTTATTTACTAAACTCTCCCCAACTCCAACAAGGAGTCTGCAGCTTTCTTAACAGCTTGCTTATAAATGTAGGAAAGAGGGCCAAGAACATGAGGGCTTGAAAGCTGGCAACAGTAAAATAATTCTAACATACTCTTTGTATTTCTTATGTAATACAATGGTGTCAGGTTCTATACTATGTGAATCTGAGTTTTTAGAAATCTAGTGTAAGTTTTCCATTTAACCATTTCATGAACTCACTTTGATTGCTAGCATTTCCTTCGGATTCTTCCAGCGAGGCTGTGCCACTGTCCGAATTACCGCCTGTTCTTTACGCTCACTTTTCCTTTTAGAGTTTTAGAATAATACTCATAGTCATTTAAAACCCCCATTCAGACAGTTACTAGGTCTCTGCCAGGTCTGCAGCTGGCGCTGACATTGCCTTGACTTTTCCAGACTAGTTTTGCCTCTTAGCAAGCTTTGTAATCTTTTTTTGTGGAAACCTAGACCTGGGGTACCAGGCAATGAGAACTGAGCAAGACAACCTTTCAGCAGGGCTTTTATTTTTCTTAGTAGAGTTGACATTTTTATTGTTTGCCGCTCTAATGTCTGGGTCTAAAAATTATCCAAGTAGGCTTGTTTGAATATCTCCTGTTTTTTTAATGACTGCATAGACTTTTTAGAAACTTTAACTTTAAAATTTGTGTGTGTGCGTGCATGCATGTGTGTATGAGTATAGGTGCCTGCCGAGACCAGAAGAGAGTGTCAGATTCTCAGGAGTTGGAAATACACGTTGCTATGAGTCACTCAACATGGGTGCTGGGAAGCTAACTTGGGTCTGTAAGAGTTGCATACAATCTTAACTACCAAGCCATTTTTCCAGCCCACTTGACAGAGCTCTTAATAAAATATAAAACTTGCAGGAATGAAAAGGCTAGCCCAGCCTGAACTGCTTTTGGGTGCATGTACAACGAGGTAAAATTGTATCCTCAAAAATCCCCTATTTTTATCTTATGTATATGAAAAATTGTGTGTGTGTGTGTGTGTGTGTGTGTGTGTGTGTGTATGAGTAATATGCATTATGGGAGCAGACAAATGCAATATATTAAAGATTGATTTGACCTAACTTATCAATACAAAACAGGGAATCGTCCTCACTATGCCCCTGGTAGCCAGCTTCTCTTGTATATCATGGGAAGAAGCCCTGAATAATAATTAATAATCAGAACTCTTGAGGTCTTGAGGGTCTTCACTCTCACAGCCTGCTGCTCTTCCAGCTTCTTCTTCTTCTTCTTCTTCTTCTTCTTCTTCTTCTTCTTCTTCTTCTTCTTCTTCTTCTTCTTCTTCTTCTGCTTCTTCTTCTTCTTCCTCTTCTATCTGTGTTACAGCCCTTGCTGTCCTGGAACTAGCTCTGTAGATCAGGCTGGCCTTGAACTTACAGAGATCTTCCTGACTCTGCCTCCTTAGTGCGGGGATTAAAAGCTTTTCTGTCTAACTTTTCCAGCATGTTCTAACCTCTTCCATAGCTTTGCCTTAAGTAATGAATGCTTCCTTGGTGCTTTTGTAATTCTGTGTGGGACTTATTCCACTTCCTTGAATACAAGGCCATGCACCTGGAAGCACTCAGCCAGACCTGGACAACCAGTGAGGGATGGGAAGTAGCTTATTATGATCCTTTCAGTTTTAATTTTTTAGTGCGCCGAGCTTAGATATTCTTTGTCTTGCACATTGAAGACTAACAGGGTTATTTCCCTTTCCACAGACCAGTCAAGATATAATAATGCTTTGGTAGGTTAGATTCTGAGACAATGGATTGCCCCCAAGTCAAGGCTTGCTGTGGAAACCCGGAGCTCGTGGTGTCATTTCAGTCATGCCTTTTCCCTTTCCTGGCAGAAGCCCAGGGGATTTCCTTCAGAATTCCACAGTGAGACCCTGGGAGCCTTCTTGGGGTAGAACTTGTGTGCGTTAATTCTCAAGTGTGTCAGCCTTGGGCCTCCAGTGATCTGGCCGCCATGGTGGAGTGCCCCCTGAGTTAACCGCTTGTGCTGTGAGCCTCTGCTGTGGTTCTTCTTATACGCTCCTCTCCCTTGGTATTCTGGCAGCAGCGTGTTCTGTGATCTTAGTTCTCTCGTCTAAGGAGAGAAGTTAGTTTTATTTCTTTTCCTGTCATGAGGATAGGTGTGGTGATGTCTGATGTTGGTGGGCATCTCCAGAGAGGACAGAGGGGTTCTGAGTTCTTATGTCCCAGAACATGGAACTGTCCGGAGACATGGATAAATGACTACCGAGGAAAGGGCACGCTTAAATGAAGAAACACTTCTAAGCAAAATGGAGGGCAGGGCAGGAAAAGGTTGAGCAGCTCCCCTCATCGTATGGAGGATGCATGGACGTAATGTCTTATAGTTCGGGCTTTTTGGGCCATTGCACTTTTATGTGTCTTCTTTCCCTCTGAATATTGGTAAGAGTCTCTCCCTCTCCCCCCTCCCCTTTCTCTTTCCTCCTTCCCAGATCTCAAGTGGTCCAGGCTTGCCTAGAAGACTATGGGAGGTAAGGATGGTCTTGAATATCAGATGATCCTTCCTTCCTCTTCCAGGTACTGGGATTTCAGACATGATTCACTATGCCTGCTTTTAGATTTTCTTTTTAAACTCTTGATTTTAAAACAGTTGATAAAATTTCTAGGTACAGTTTTCTGTTCATTTGTTCTACTCGGGATTCAATGAACTCTTGAAAAAGAAAGCAATTTTCGTTATTATTTTTTACTATATTTGGGAATTTTAAAAATAATCACGTCTTCATTTTTTTCCTTTGGGACTCCGAATACAAGCACAGGCAATTGCTGCTGTCTTTCAAGCTGCAGAGGGGCATTTATTATTATTTTTTGTCTTATTTCTGTCTGCGCTTCATGTCACATCCTGATTTGATTAACGCTGTCTGTTAGCCTCTTCATTTTGGTTGAACAAGACAGTTCCCCAGATTAATGCAATTTGGCTCCCAGCACTAAAGTGAGTTGCTTCTCTAGACCCTGCCCTTCTGCTCCTCTTCACCTGGCATTTCCGAGCTCAACACGGGTTACTCCTACAACTGCAGGCCCAAAGGGAAGCTTCCCAACACCGCTTCTTACACGTTCCCTGGGACTATCCCAGCCTCTAAGTGGACATCGAGATTTCTGGCTTCTTGAAGTAGAGCTCACCCCTCCATGGGTTTTTCCTGGAGTAAAACCTGCGTGGTGTGCCCTATTCTCTCCTCCCCATCCTCACTCCTCCAAATTCCCTTTTGTTCTTCCCCCATTTTCTATTCTCTGCTGTACTCCTCATCTGTGTAGTCATTCTGGCAAGTGTTCCCTTTAAGTCCTTGAGAACATTTAAAAAAATTCCTTCAGACTTGTGTTTTCCAATTCCAATCTTGGGGTCATCTCAGGAGATTTTTTTTTTTCTGTATCTAATGTGATGTTTTTCTGTTCCTTTGAACATTTACTATCTCTTTGTTCTACACTAGGCATTTTGGATGAGACATCACTAAATCTCTTTCTCTTCCAATGAAGAGCATTTGGTTTGTTTTTCAAGGCAGTTCAGTTATTGGCCAACCTGTTTGAACTCGGGGTGGCCTGGTTTTGTTTTTGCTTTTTCTTAAGGTATGTCTGTTGGTTTTGACTTCAGCGTTGCTACTCTTTAAATCGGAGGCACACTTTAATTCTGAAATGCTCACTTTTGGAGTGTCAATGAAAGCCTAGTCTATCAAAGCCCTTAAACAGGAAAATGGTGAAGCATCACATTGTCTGCTGCAGTAGGAGCACCCTAAATGTTTCTACTCAGTTTTGTGGTTGATTGTTCATTTGTTTCGTTTTTGTTTTGGATTCTTTGAAGCCTTTCTTTGAAAACACAACATATAAGCTAATTAAAAGATATGAGAGGAGTTTTCATGTAGATGGGGGCTTCTCCTACAGCTTCTCCCTTCGGTTTCCAGTCTTTTCTTTCTCTCCGTGGTATGGATGGAACCCAGGGCCTTGCTCAAACTAAGCACGTGCTGTATACTGAGCCACAGTCCCACTCTCTAGGTCTCCTTTCTTACTGTCCTGCCACCTTGAAGACTGTTAAGAGTGTGGTCCAAAGCAGAATAGCATGGCACATGCAGTAGAGAAGCAGGAGAATTCTGAGTTCCAGGTCAGTCTGAACTATTAGATATTCTCAAAACAACAAAAACAAAAAGGTAGCGGTTCTGTCACCAGTTGTCAGGATGCGGGCTGGGTGCGTCTAGGTTCTTGGACTCTTATTCAAGAATGAAATAAAAGTCTGTGCAGAGTGCATAGTAGCCAGGAAACAAACACAGTGATGGAATGGGCCAGAATACTGAACAAGAAAGTAAAGATATTCAATGGCTCTAGGTCAGTGCTTGGGGCTCCTTTGATGGGGTTTAAAGGAAGGGGGCTGGTCATGAAAAGGTAAGGGGGCACAGTTTGGGTGGATCTCTATTTTAAGCGATTGGGTTATATAATTTTCTACTGCATATGTTGATTCCCATTGTGAATCTAATTTAATCATGCATTGGCGTAAGGCAGTGCAAAGGGAGTTTTCCTCAAACATTTACTCTGAGGACAGTTTCCCTTACTGTGAAGGCACCAAACCTAGTCCAGCCACAAGTGTGAGTGTCCCTGATTGAGTTTTTTTTTTCACTCAGTTACTCGCTCATGCCTCCAAAGAGCTTTTATCTTAAAAAGTTTAGATTTTTTAAAATTTGGTTTTATTCTTAGCTGTGGGAAGTATGCTTGTGCTTGAACATAATGAGAATTCGACTGAATAAAATCTGTCCAAGTGTGGTGTCCAAGTGTGGTGTCTGATGCAGACAGGAGGGCTGAGATTGCTACACGCATTTGTTCTTTAGAAATAGGTGTGCACATGTCTTGAACTCAGGTAAAGGAGTTAACAGGGAAGCTGCAGGGGTGTGTGTAGACCATACCAAGAAGAGTCCTGCATTAACCAAACTATTTCCTGGGCTTGCCTAGCTCAATGCCCCGGGAATCCTAGCTGGAGAGCATCTCTTAGACTGGGGACTTGTCCTAAGACAAAAGTCACAGTATGAGCTTCCCTCCTTTGGTTCTCTTCCCACTCAGTTCTTCTCTCATGCCTTCAAGTATCTTTTATCTTAAAAACTTTAGGTTTTTTATTTGGTTTAATTTTTAGCTGTGGGAAGTTTATACTGCTATAAAACTACTCCATCATCAGATGCAACCTTTTTGTGTTTGTTTCCTAGTATTAGGGCTGGCTAGTGATGAGGTTTTTTTCCAGGAGAAAAATTGGTTTGGCTGTGTGTGCTGGCGTACGCAAGGCCTTAAAGGCCAGACAATGGCTATTTTACACGAGGAAGCGTGCAATAGGGAAGGGGTCATGTCTGACTTATAGATAGCTTTTGTTTTTAAATATTAGAATGATGCTGACATTTATTATAATTCATGGGGAGACTTGACATGTATTTAAATGAATTGGCATGGTATTTCCATCATTTACATGAAGCAAATGTCAGAACAGAAGTAAGAGCCCCAATTTATCCTTGTAATTATACGTCCTTCCTCCCCCCTCTTACTGTTTTCTCCCTCACCCTTCCCCTCTTTTCTCCCTTTTCTTTCCCCCTGACTTCCAGCTTCTTCTTCTTTTTTAAAGAGCTGAACAAAATTGTCTTATATTAATATTAAAACAGAGAGAAACTAAATATTAAAATCTGGGCTGTCATTTGCCAAAACTGTAACATAACAATTTAAAAGAAATACAGAGGATTCTACAATTATTTTGCATATTTCTATACAAAATCTTGGAAAGGTGTTTTGGTTATGGCTTGATATATAATTGTATTATATCATGGTGTATTATATCATGGCAGACCCTAGAAAGAATGATCTCAAATGTTAAAAAAAACTATTTCACAACAGAGCTATGAAAGGTCATTTGCAATAAATCTTTTTAAAATAAGGGGGATTAGACTATTAAAATTTCTTTTTAGGGCAACTCCAACAGGGACAAACAAGATGATGCTGCAGCTCTTCCTCTTGGGCATCGAAGGCTCTGCAGTCCGTCACTCTTCTGTGCTTGCACTTTCTGGCTTAGACATAAGATCTGCTGGAAAGCATTTACTTAGGAACAATAGCAGCACTTCAACATCCATTTTAAATGGCAAAACCAGTGGCACAAAGGATGGAAGTAAAAAACAAAACAAAACAAAAACAAAAGGCCCCCCAAACCCCAAAACCCAAATAAACTCTGAAAGAGAGTACCCCTGAAAGCAGGCGAAAGTGTGAGAGCCTTGTTTAGACACAAATGTGCTGACTGAGACTCAAAGATTTTGTCCTTCTGCATATCTGAAAATAACGAGGGGCGTGTGTAGTAATAAGGGCGGCGGGGCTGCGTCCCCGGCACCCGGCCGCCCCCATGGCTAGCTTTACCCAAAATAATTACACGGAAACTGTATTCTTTTAATCACTGCTTGGCCCATTTCTATCTAGCCTCTTCTAGGCTAGTTCTCACATATTAATTTAGCCCATTTCTAATCATCTGTATTGTGTCCCTAGGTGCGCTTACTGGGAAGATTCTATCCTATGTCCATCCTGGGTCAGAGCTTCATCGCGTGCGTCTGCCCAGGAGCCAGGAGCATGGCGTCTCTCTGAGGCGTCTGCTCCCGAGAGGAGAGCTGTTGAGTCTGAGCTCACTTCCTCTTCCTCCCAGCGTTCTGTTCTGTTTACTCCACCCACCTATCTTCTAACCAATAAAATGGGCCAAGGCAGTTCCTTTATTAGCCAATGACCTTCCTCCATCAGGCGTGTTCCCACAAAGATTGATGGGGGTGACACGAAGCTATGGGAAACGGGAATGTATAGGCTCTGCTGTATTAATGGCTTAGAGACTGTGCATTCAGGCACATCCCTGATTATGTGTTGTGTTCTTTTAGTGCAGGGTTCTCAACCTGTGGCTCAAGACCCTTGGACAAACCTCTATCTCCAAAATATTTACATTACAATTCATAACAGCAGCAAAATTACAGTTATAAAGCCACAACAAAATAATTTTATGGGTGGGGGAATCACCACAACATGGGGAATTGTGTTAAGGGTCACAGCATCAGGAAGGTTGAGAAGCACTGTGTTAGGGGATCAAAGCAGACAGAGGTGAGCTTTTTGTCAATCGTCTACCCAATGCCATACATTGTTAGACACTTGCAAGCAATTTCTCTCCTTTTAATATTAGTTATTGAAGTTTTTGTTTTTAAAAAAAGAAACTCGGAATGAGTAAGTAAATTGACCAAATTTACATCCAGCACATAGCTCAAGCCCAACTCAGGGCGACCTCAGGATGGATGCTCACGTTGTTCCCATCTCTTTCCTTGCTAAGGTTTTGTTTGGATGGAGAGTGGAGGGACAGAAAAGGAAACATGAAATTAAACTAAGTTGTTGGGATCTGTGGTTGTGAGTGCTTTCAGAAGCAAGGTAAGTTGAAGCAGTCTTCCGCTGGTGCCGCGTGAAGAGGACTGGAGTTAAGCCTTTTGACCATCAGGCATGGCTGAAGAGGGAGAGAACCACTGTTTGTGCCCTGACTTCCTGCAGGAGCCCAGGGATCGATGGCCAAGGCTGTTTCTTTGTCAGTTTCACTTGTGAAAACACTGTTTTCATATTTTTCAGTTTTATATACACATCCAGTGTCTTTGGATCACATTCATCCCCAATGCCTCCCCTAACTCCTCTTGGTTTCACCTCCACTAACTTCAGGTCCTATTTGTTCTTGACGCGCTCAGTTTAGTCTGTGCTGCCCACTTACTCATGGGTATCAGGGTGTGCACTGGAGCAAAGCCAACCTTGCAGGGGCCATGGCCTTATAGAAAACTAAATATTCCCTCCCCAGAAGCCATCACTTGCTGCTGATTGCTTCTCTGTTAGGGGGTGGGGCTCTTGAGTGAGCAAGAAAACTTGCTGGCATGCTGACTGGCCTTATCATGTGCCAGGCAGCCACAGCTACTGGGTGCCATGAGCAAAGCTCCTGCCATGTCAGGAAGATACTGTTTTGTCCCACTATTCCCTAATCTGTGGCCTTCATAATCTCCTCCTTTGCCAAGATGGTCCTTGAACCTCAAGGCTGTTTCTTTTCTTATTTTAAATTTATTTTTTTTAACTTTACTATATGTGTGCCATATTTATACTATTTCCCCTTCTTCTTGCCCTTCCCTCATCTCTCCAGCTTCCTCTCAAATTCATGGAATTTTCATTTAAATTGTTATTTCCTATAAATCTGGGGTGGGGGTTTTAGCTCAGTGGTGGAGCACTTGTCTAGCTAGTGCAAGGCCCTGGGCTTGGTCCTCAGCTAAGAAAGAAAAAAAATACATGTGTGTGTGTGTGTGTGTGTGTGTGTGTGTGTGTGTGTGCGCGCGCATGTGCGTGCGCTCATGTGTGTAAATCCAACCTACTGAATCAAACTTCGTGTTGCTGGTATGGGTTTGTTTTTAGACTTGACCACTTGGTATTGAATAACCAGTTGTGGGCTTCATCTTTGGGAGAGACTGGCTATCCCTCTCTCAGTAGGTATTGTCTGTAGCTCTTCATCTGGTGAGAGGGCCGTGTGAGCTATCCCCAATCCATTGTTCAGGTCTTGTTTAGGCAACCATAATGCTGTAATTTCACAGGTGTAGTTTCTCTGTTATATATAGAAGACACAGTCTTACAACAGACGTGCTGGTTCTCTGGTTGTTGCAGTATTTCCACCCTTGCTTCTGCCATGATCCCTGAACCTTAGGTGTAAGGGTTTGACTGTAGACTTATCAATTAGGACTGGGAAACCCATGATCAGTTGTTTCCAGCATTTTGGTTGGTCAGCTGTAGCTTTCTCTTTCGCTCTCTATCTGCTGCAAAAGGAAGCTTCTTTGATAAGGGACGAGAGCTGCACTTATGTGTGGGTATAAAGACACATGTTTAGATTACAGTTAGAGATTATACAGGTTTGGGAAAGTGGCAGTAATAGGTTTCCCTGGCCTCACTAGCCATGGGTAGTCTGCTTGGTTTATACTATTGGATATAAATTCCCTCCTATTGAGTGAGCTTTAAGTCCAGTTGGACAGTGGTTGGTTACTGCTCGTATAGAAGGGCCATGATTGCATCCTTAGGATTATCCAAAGGTCACTTCTTTATGGAGATATGGAATAAGCTCATGCTATTTCTCCTGGTGGTGCCACATCCTTTTGAGTCCTTATCCTTTCTCGAGTTCCATGCAATGCTCAAGCCCACTGACATTATAGGCCTGCAAAAGATGCCTGTTTGCTCATTACATGTTTCTATGAGTGTGAGTCTTATGTAAGACTAAATCATAAGGTTGCTAGCAGGCTTTGCATGTTTAAGGCCTTTATGATATGGGGTCAAACATATAACAGATTTTGTTGACCGCTTTAGTCTCCTGATAGAGGTTTTATGAATAGGAAATAGATATGCTTTGAAAGTTTATATCACAGATTCTCAAAAATGAGGCCATTATCTTCTTTGCCTCCTCCCATTAGACTGCCGCCTTCAGCGCTCCCAAATGTGTGTGGATGTTTTCTCTTTTCTGTCTCTTTGCCTTCTCTCTTTGCTGGCATCTATTGTGTCTCCCTGAAGCATAAAGTCCCCTTGTCATCTGGTTCTGTCCTTGAACTCAACAAAATCCTCACAAGCAGGCCATGAGCTGAGTCACTCGCCTCTGTCTCCAGAGGAGTTGATCTCCCCTGACAAGGTTTCGTCTGGTTCTTGTGGCACAGTTAGTGACAGCCCAAGCATGTAGCAGCGTGTGACCTGGCTCCTTGCTGAAAACTGTGTAGTAGTCAGAACTGTCACACAGTCAGAACAAGTTAATTCTATGCCAGCCGAAGGGCAAGCAGCAATAATACAGGGTCTCTGGGGAGGGCACTTTCAGGCAATGTCTGAAGCCACCCAGCTGCTCTACTCTGCGGCAGAGTTGACAGAAGCATAGGGCTTCAGGAACCTATGGAACAGGCTTGGCAGTCTCCTGTCAGATGGGTGGTGCTACGGCCCCTGTTAGCTGTAATCTGGGAACAGCTCTTTCGGCAGGGACCATTTTTAGCTGAAAGAAAACCTGTCTCTTCATGGTCGAGACAGAAGACTGCCCTTGACCCTTCCCTTCTCTTGGTTCTTGTTTTTCTCTCCATAGCTAATGAGAATGATTATGGGTTAGATGCATATTTGTGGGTTTCCCTGGAGACAGAGGCTGACGAGCTGTTGGTCTCATTAAAGGGTATTTTTGCACTGTGTTCTTAAGAAACCCTTGGTTTCTGATACAAAGAGAGATGCCCTAAAAGAAGTTCACAGTATGACTATGAAGCAGCTAAGAAAAGCAACACAAAGCCTGGGCTGATTTTCTCAAAAGTCTGGCAATTATGTGAAGTAAGATTTAATGAATTATATGTACTGTTCTGTAATGGTCATGCCTTTGCTATGTTCTTTGCATGTGAAAACTTGAGTACCCTTTAGCATTTAGAAGAGAAGTCCCCATCTCAAATGAAGCATTCCCTATCTCTCTCAGGAGGAGATTGTGAGTTTTGAAAATATATTTCTGTATGCTTTTAGTATATTTATTGGAGAATATTTAAATATGGCTCCTTGCATTTTGTCTTTTCCACTATACTATGGCTGAGGTTAAGAGCCATGTCCTGTTGATCATTTTATCTGCAGTGCCTCAGAGATGCCTACCACAAGCAAGATGCTAAGGATCTTTGCTGATAAGGTGTGGCATGAGAAAAAAGATGTGAGCAGATAAAGAGTGGAACTTAATCTGGAAAGTGAAAAATGACTAATACTTACAATAAATCGTACAAATGTGATATAATGAACCACTAGGAATACTGTCAAGATGGAGGCCAGACACTTGAAAATTGTCATAGATAATTTAAGAATTAAAAGGGCATTTACAGGATGTGTTTACCACAGTGACTGAGATAGATGGTGTGAGGTCAACACATGGATGGAGCTTGCTTGCTGCTCTGTGTTCTGTGCCTAGGATCTTGATCTACAGAGACCCACAGAATGGAGAGGAAATAGAAAATCAGAGGAGATAACTTGGCCACTTTCAGTAGATTAAAGTCTCTGGGACCAAGATCCACGTAGTATAAGGTTTCGAAATTGGTGCTTGAGCATGGACCCAACTGGAGGGAAAGTGATAGTCTGTTGGGAATGCCATATCTTCTGATTTTCAACTGAAATTCCTCCATTTCTCCTGCTGCATTGTTGACTGTTTCCCATGCTGCTGAATGGCCAAGGTCTTCTGTTTCTAGAATGGCCTCTTCCCTTGCATTCTCTATAGAGGAGCCAAGATGATGAGAATCTAGTCTTTTTACTCCCCTATCAACCAATGCAACTACTTTCTCTCATATTCGACATCTAAAGGAGGGTTGGAGGACAAAGGAGGGTATGGGAAAAAATGAGTGAAATATATAAAAATGACACTGTATTGGTCAGAGCTCTCTAAAGGAATACAAACAACACACACACACACAAACACAATTTATTTTAATGACTTTTTATTAGGATGGATTATAGGATGTGGTCCTGGCAGTCAAACAATGGCTTTCCCACTACAGAGGCTGAGAATCTGGTAGTTACGGAGACATCTAACCTTCTGGTTTGAACCTTGTCTCATGGCCTGGTTGGCACCCATTCTCCTGGCCTTGTCTGAAGGCTTTATTCTAGAAAGCCTCCTGTGGTTACTGCATTTGCCTCTCAGCCTGGATGACGGCCTCTAATGTGACTTTCTGACCCGTCACATCTGTCCATCACCACAAATCATTATATTTTAATCTATTTGTTTGTTCAGAATCTCAGAAGAGAGTAGAAGAGAACCATGTTTACCTTTTTTTTTTTAAAGGTATCTTTTTTATTATAACCATCCACTGTACACAGTGGTGGGTTTCGTGTGGAAATTCCTTTTAAATAAATGATGATGCTCTGATTATAGCTACAGCCCTGCTGTTCCCTCTTTCTAGTCTCTGGGTTTCCTGTTCCTAGCACACGTGAATTGTCTCTTGGACAGGCTTTACTCCACACCTGTAGCTCTACTTGGCGGATGTGCCATGATCTTGGTAATCCCAGTATCCTGAGGTCGCTCACACACCATAGGTTTTACCTTCTCAGTGTCGTACAACAGTACCTTAGGGGTTCTGTACAGGGAATCTGACCCTACCTCACTTTGACTGGCCTCACCTTCTATTAGTGACCCCTTCAATCTTGCATATTTTATATTTTCAAAACCAGGACCACCTGCATGATATTGCCAAGCTCTGTAGCCTGTTTGGAAGGGAGCCTGCCTCCCCTGGAGCACAGCCTTGTTACTTCTATGTGCTGATCCTGAGGAAATACATTTTTTTTGTTTGTTTGTTTTTGTTTTTTTAAATGCAGTTGCTTTTGAGAATCAGAGAGCCCTACCAGCATAGGCTTTTTCTTTAAATGAATTTGGATACTTGATAGAGATATTGTTCAAGGATTTGGGCATTTCTTTCACGACTTCTTTCCTATTGTCCTAACACATAACAGAAATTTTCTCTTTAGAGGTGTTGGTGATATCTTTTAAAAATTACGGCTGCTTTCTCAGCAGTAACCTGAATGTTACCCTGTCTTTAAATTTCCTCTGCCAAACAAATGGTGTGTTACCTTTAAATCAATTTTACTGTCGTGGAATATTCATTCTGCATACTGTGAATATATATTACTCTCATTGGTTAATAGAAAGCTGACAGGCTGGTAGCCAGGCAGGAAGTATAGAAAGGGCAGTCAGACACAGAGGATTCTGGGAGGAGGAAGGGCAGAGTCAGAGGAAACGCCAGCCAGCGTCTGAAAAAGCAGAACATATAGAAAATGAGGTAACAATTCATGAGCCACATGGTGAAGCATAGATAAGGAATACAGGCTAACTTAAGTTTAAGAGTTAGTCAGTAACAAGTCTGAGCTATTGACCAAGCATTTATAAGTAAAATTAAGCCTCTGAGTGATCATTTGGGAACTCTTGGGCAGGAGAGAAATGTATGGCTTCACACTGGCAGAATGAAGCTAGATTCTTGAACAAAATATAACATGAATATTCATTTTCAATGTCAGATATCATGTTCAGAACCTGTGTCTGTGTTCTGCTCAGACAGACAAACTCAGACAAGGCTTCTACTCTTCTCACTATTGTACAGGTTTGACTCAAAAATTCCTTCCACTGTCTACAGATATTCTACAGCTGAAGCTCAAGTTTTAGGGTACAGTCCTATGATTTTGCTCTGGGTTCTCAGAGTGTGTAGCTTAGTAAGGACCTTTTTCCTCTAGGACTGTCAAACCTATGAATGAATATATATATATATATATATATATATATATATATATATATATATGTGTGTGTGTGTGTATATATATATATATATATTTATATATGATGAAGGAGGGTCATACTTTCATTGGTTAATAAAGAAACTGCTTGGCCTGATAGGGTAAAATTTAGATAGGCGGAGTATACCGAACAGAATTCTGGGAGAAAGAAAGCTGAGTCAGGCAGATGCCATAGCTCTCTTCTCCAAGATGAATGCAGGTTAGGAATCTTCCTGGTAAGCCACCACCTCGTGGTGCTACACACATGAATAGAAATGGGTTAATCAAGATGTGAGAGTTAGCCAATAAGAGGCTACAGATAATGAGCCAAGCAGTGTTTAAAAGAATACAATTTTTTAAAATATTTATTTATTATGTATACAATATTCTGTCTGTGTGTATGCCTGCAGGCCAGAAGAGGGCACCAGACCCCATTACAGATGGTTGTGAGCCACCATGTGGTTGCTGGGAATTGAACTCAGGACCTCTGGAAGAGCAGGCAATGCTCTTAACCTCTGAGCCATCTCTCCAGCCCCAAGAATACAATTTTTGTGTTGTTATTTCGAGTGTAAAGCTAGCCGGGTGCCGGGACTCAGCCTGCCACTCCCTCTACATATATATATATATATATATATATATATATATATATATATATATGTATGTATATATATGTGTGTGTGTGTTATAATATATAAAAATATTACATATAATTATATATATGTATGTGTTATAATATATAAAAATATTACATATAATTATATATCTAATACAATATACAACATAAGCACATGTATAATATATAATACATTACATTTGGATCACATACACATCGATTATAAATATGTATATATGTATATGACACATATGTGACATACATATATAATATGTTTATCATAGATGTTTTATATATAAAACATTGCACACATATATATTGTATACATATGTATTTCACACACACGTACACGACTTCCTGCCCCTGTTCCAGTCGAGAAGGTTTCCTGATGTCTCCCTTCACTCTGAAGGTGCAAGAGCTATGTGCAGATTTTGTTTCTATTTCTCTTTTGCTGCTCTTAAAAAAGTTCCTTTTTCACTGAGAGCATAATGCAGATCTTCTACGACTCCGTGGCTTGCACTTGCCATCCCTCTCACTCCCGATAGTTCCTCGGGATAGATTTGGGTCTTTTTCTATTGTTCTGTTTCCCATAGTGTTCCACTTCATTTTGCTATTAAAAGTAGAGATTTTCTGTCACTTGCCTCTTGTGATAGCTGCTGCCCAGCTATTTCAGTTATCCCCCAGACATCCTAGCAGTCCATGCCTCTGTATCATCTGCTACAAATACCAGACATCTATGTTTATCTTATACTCCATTCTCTAGCAAACTATCACGCACACAAGGGAGGCATTTAATATATTTTTCCCTTTAAAATCTTTTTAGGTTAGAATAAAATTAATGGATTTCATCATGATACCTTCATACATATGTCACTATTTGGTTTCTGTCTTAAATTTATTTATGTACAAAATTATACTTAGAGACTTGTATATGTCCAATCAGTCTTGTACTCTTGGAATGAAGCAAAATTTGCCAATGTTTTTATAATTGTTGTTATTTCCTTATCCTATTATTATTATTAATTATTTCCTCCTGCCTTTCATCCTCTTGAAATAAGTCCTGACTGGTCTGCAACTTACTATGTAGATGAACCTAGCCTGGAACTCACAGAGGTTAACCTGCTTTTGCTTCCCAACTGCTAGGATTAAAGACATGAACTACCATGTCAGGCTTATACACATGATCTTCTTAACATACTCTTGAATTTGATCTGTTTGAATTTGTGTGAATAAGGGAACTTTGTCCATAGCATGCATTATTTCTTGTGAACTCACATGGCTTTAGTATCAGGATAGGCCAGTTTCATACAGCGATTTGGGTAGTGCTGTCTTTCTTTGTGTATGTGGGACAGTTTGAGGAACACTGGTGTTTGCTTTAAAGGTTTGGTAGAATTTGGCAGTGAATCCCTTTTGTTCTGGTCCTGGGAGGCTTTTTGCTACTGGGTTATTTTTGTTGATTGTTATTGATCTTTGAAAAGTTGTTTTTGTCTTCTCAATTCAATTCTGTAAGATTATATTTACCTAGGAATTTTTTCTTCTAGATTTTGCAGTTTGGAAAATACATTTTCAAAGTACTATCTAAAAATTCTCTGTATTTCATTGGAATCTGTAAAAATCTTCCCCTTTTCATCTCTAATTTTATTACTTTGGGTCTATTGTCATTGGACAAGTTTGTATATAGATTTTTCAATTTTATTTTTTCACTCCTTGTTTCATTGATTCCAGGTATTGTTTTATCAGTCTTCATTTCATAATTTTTGTCCTGAGCTTTGCCATTTCTTGCCATCTGACTGCTTTGGTCTCCATATTCTTCTTCTGTTGGGACATTGAGGTGTATTATTGGTTAGCTATTTATGGTCTTTCTGATTTTTTGGTATAAACACAGCTATTAACTTTCCTCTTAGAACTTCTTTGGCTGTACCCCAAATGTTTCTGCTTTCATTTTCATTTGATAGTGGAAAAATTTTAATTTCCTCATTGATTTTTTTTTAGTGACACACTAGTCAGTCAATTCTACATTGCATTGTTCACTATGTATATTTTGTAGTTTTTCTAGTTTTTCTTGTTATTGATGTCTAGTTTTAACATTATTGATAGGAGTAGATACATTATTATGAATAATTGTAGTTATTAAGACTTGATTTATGACCTAGAATGTGGTCCATTTTAGAGGAGGTTTTATTGGCTATTGAGAATATATGTTTCTTGTCCTTGGCATATTCTGTAAATATTGTATATTTGATCTGTGGTAAAGCTTGATTGCTTGATTTGCCTTCTTTCTCTTTTTCTATCTATTATCTATCTATCTATCTATCTATCTATCTATCTATCTATCTATCTATCTATCTACCTATCATGTAAACAGTGTTCTGCCTGCATGCATTCCTGCACACCAGAAGAGGGCCGCATTATAGATGGTTGAGAGCTACCACACGGTTGCTGGGAATGGAGCTCAGGGTCTCTAGGAGAGGAGCCAGTGCTTTTAACCTCAGAGCCATCTCCCCATTTATAATTTGCTTTTTGTACAACTCAGGTTCATCTGCCAAGGGAGGGCACCAACCATACTGGGCTGGACCCTCCCACATCAGTCACCAATCAAAAAAATGTCCTACAAGCTTGCCTATATGCCAATCTGATAGTGACATTTTCTCAAATGAGGTTCCGTCTTCTTAGTTGATTGTAACTTGTGTCAAATTGGAAAACCAAATCAAACCAAACCACCACAACAACCAAACAAAACTAAATACACAGTTACATTGTTAGGCTTTCATAAATGATCTTAGAACCTTTGAGAAATATTGTTTTACTAAATTATGCAGATTTTTAAAATACTGGCATTCAACCATCTCCTAAATAGTCATTAATATCACTGAGAATTTTTTTGGGAGACAGGTCTTTTTATTTAGCCTCGGCTGACCCTAAAGTTGAGATTGTCCTGCCTCAGCCTCTCAAATGCTAGGATTATAGATTTGCTCCATCAAGTCTGGCTAGTATCATTGATTTTTTTTTTCAGAAATCTTTAAGTATTTGGAAGTTTTAAAGCTAGTGTTAGAGTCTAAATTTTTCAAAAATTGAATTTCCAGTTGAAATCTAAAAAGTTCTTACTGGTACTAAGCACTGCCATTTATTTTCTGGGGGAGTGACAGACTCACTTTTTGATAAAGTATCTCAGTCCCCAGGTCTGAGTAACTGTAGTGTGACTGTCAGCCATTCTTTCAAGTTAAATGTTTCATGACAAAAGTGACTGGTTCAGATTACAACTCAAAGAGCTGCTTATCTGACTTCTGAGAGACAAGTGTCTCTTTTGGACATGCAGCAAAAGGTACCTCATGCACGGCTTTCAATTTGACATCTACAACATTAGGAAGATGTGTCTTTAAGAGATTATATTTAAAAACTATTTTTTTTTTACCGCTTCATCAAAGATTTTGAGGCAAATCCACTTTTTCTTGTATCCTGCTCAACCACTTAAAACAACAGCCCGTGAGCCCATGAACTGATATGTGCCAAAATTCCAGCAGGTTTCATCATCATTGACGTCACATCACGAATGCAAATGATAATGAATAAGACAATCAACATCTTAGAATTTTTATAAAATCCTTTAAAAATTATTTTTAAATATTATAATATGATTAAATCATTCCTTCTCTTCCAATTATCCCACAAACCCCTCCTTGCTCTTTTTCAAATCCATGCCATCTTTTTTCATTAATTGTTGTGTGTGTGTGTGTGTGTATTCTTAAATACATAAATACAGCCTGCTCAGTCATATGTTTCTTATATATATGTTTTCAGGCCTGATCATCTGGTATTGAATAACTAATTGTCGAGCTCTTCCCTGGGAAGACTCTTTCTCCACCTCTCAGCACTTCTTAATTCTTTGTGTGGAGTTTAGGCATTGTGAGCGTTCCCCGTCCATGTTCCCTGTCTCTCGGTGCCATTCTTGTTCAGCTGTGTTTAGGCAGTCCTGTTGGTGAGACTTGATGAGTGTGGCTTGTGACACTTCAGGGAGACACAGTCTCATAGCAAACTCCCCATTCCCCAGTTCTTAAATTTTTTTTTCTGTCACCTCTTCTGTAATAATTCCTGAGCTTTGTTTTTTGATCCTTTCAGTCTGCCTGATAGGGATATTCTTAAAACCAATGATAAGAATTACATTATGATGATGATCTTGGGAGAGAAAAGAGTGAATGATAAAATCGACTTAAATTTGACTTCATTGTGCGTGAGTGATGTTGTCACTAGAATACACCAATCACATGAGTTGTCAAATTTAGTTCATTCATATCTCCATCTCCCACTGGTTTTTCAAATTACACGGGTGCATTAACCCAACGTTGTGATATAGGTATTGCCAGATATACCCCAAGTCTGTCCTTTTTCCTAGATAGCCTCCTTTGATTAGTATCACTGCCACGCTGTCAACTATGTCACTGCAAGGCTGTATTTTTTTTTGTAGAAATTAAAGATGTGTCACGCTTGTTAATGCTGTGGAGTATTTGTTTTTATGATGCCAAGGTGAGTTGTATTCTTTTATATTGCATTTGTTTAACTCTGTGAGGCTATGTTACTTTGTCTGCCTAAAACACCTGATTGGTCTAATAAAGAGCTGAACAGCCAATAGCAAGGCAGGAGAAGGCATAGGAGGGGAAATCTGGGAGGTGTCCAAGAACTGAGAAAAGGAGGAGAGGAGGACTCGAAGGCCAGACCCCAGCCACACAACCAGCCATGGAGTAAGAAGTAAAGAAAGGTATATAGAATCGGAAAAGATAAAACCTCATTGGCAAAAGATAGAGAGGATAATTTAAGTTAAGAGAAGCTGGCTAGGAACAAGCCAAGCATTCAAAAGAAAGAATAAGACTCTGTGTGTATTTATTTGGGAGATGGGAGAAAAGGGGCAGAGACATAGGTGATAGAAAAGAGAGAGAGAGAGAAGGAGAGAGAGAGAGAGAGAGAGAGGAGACAGGAAGTGAACAAAGCCCACCTTTTAAAGGGAACGTAGCAAATATGCACAGGGATGCCCTTAGTTACTGCAGCTAAGGGCGTATCCTGTTAAGACCCTCATAGCAGACCAGTACCGATGGCTAAATACAAACAGGCCGCCCAAAGAATAAGGAGTAAAACAAACAATCAGATAGACAATATTATGTAATGTTCAAACTTTCTTGCCACTGACTTAGTGGCCAAAAGCCAATGGATGGTGAAGTGAACGTGGGAATGAGCTGTTGGAGAAGGTGGCTGCACTCTGAATGTGTTTGAACACTGCCCAGTAATAAGAGATCCCTTCCTACTGTTTTGAACCTCACGGTTTAGGCCTATTTATTATAGCAATTAGCCTTTCCCAACACTGGCTTGAGTAATAACCTTTTAATTGGAATTCACGGTGATTCATCTTCCTCAATGAAATGTAAATTGAAGCTACACTAAAAGGCTAACATCATTAAAGCCATCTTTTCACAGAGATACGCCGGGAAAGGACAGCTTGTCTAAATTTACAGCACACTCTCCTTCCTCCTCTCGGCAAAGATCTGCTTCCAAGCAAACGGCTACCTCAAGGAGCAGTGAGGACCAAATCTTTGTCCCTGAAATATGCAGGAGAGTGCAGCGCATTATTGCTTACATATGTTCCACTCTGAGATGACTAGCCTCAGATACCCAGGGGTGTAGATAGGGAATTAAGCAGGAAATTGGAAATGCATTCTATGCAAAATACAATGAGAAAAGTAATTGAAGATAAAGTATAAATAGGATGACTAAGAAGCTTGAGAAGTGCTTTCAAATAATGGATATAGTTTTTGAAGGGGAAGTAATTGAGTTGATTCCAAATTTAAAGCCTTTAAGGAATTGATTCTCTTCCTAATTACTGGTCTTTCTCCTTGGCTTGTGAATGTGGTGCTCATGCCCCCCTAGTGTCAGTGAGAGATGCAATTACAAAAACAATGGATGTGATCCCGCATGGCATTACACTTTTTCTTTTTTTCCTTGTATTTGTATTCAATGCAAGTAAGCGTTCAAAGCAAATAACTGGGCCATTTTCACAAACATTATTGTGCATTATATCTTCTGCACATGATTGACATTACATTCAAGGATGCTGCTTCCATTGATTCTTCAATGATCATTTCCCATCTTAACTCTCAGCAGAGCTCAATTTTATCAGCAATTTTTACCTTTTAAAAATGTTACATTAAAATTAAATTACTGCCAAGTTACTTTGAAAAAATATAGCAAGTCACACTTATGTATTAACCCAACTAACATTTATTTGTTCACTATGTATTATATGGTAATCCCAGAAATGCAAATGCTATGAGCAACCCCCGTTTTAAGAACCCTCACAATCCATGGGGATCCTAACACAGCGTAACAGTGAGCTACGCAAGGTCATAGGTCAGTAAGAAACAGTCCTCCCAAATCCCGGTGACTTAATACTATAAAAATTGATTTCAAGTACTTATTTCACATCAAAAGAGAGTAGCAGTCCTCTTCTTAGGTAATTAGGGATCATGCCTTCAGAAGTTTTGTTTCTTCATGTGATCCCCACCATATGACCAAGAAAAAAAAAACATGGCAGGTTGCACTTTGTCTTTGATAAGAAAACTCTCCAGGAAGGGTAGAAAGCAGAACCATGCGAGGAAAAATGGAGAATCCCTGGACCACTCAGGAATCTTTTCTGTCTTGTGCATGACATCCTGCTCCTGCCTCCTCAGTGATTTCTTTAGAATTTATTCGTTCTGAAAGAGTACAGTTTTCTTTTGCATGCCCGTCTTCTCTATGGCATGTACAGGGAGTGTTTTTTGAAGGGTAGCAGGGCTTGGCACCCTGTAGTCGCATACGTACTGCTAGCTGAATGGAGGCACCACAGAAGCCAAATTAAAGTTCTCCCAGGGCAGAAGGGAAGGACGGCACTACGGACTAAGGGTCAGCACGCTCAGAGACAGCCCATTTTTGAGATAGAAACGGGAAAGCCTGTCATCCACTTCCTGTCTTTAAGGAGTTTCTACTCACACGTAACTTAAAGGGCATTTTAGGGGGAAGTCAGGAAGTGTGTTACCCTGTAGCACCCCTGTTCTCTTGTTGTAGCTTTGATGAACTGGGATCACCAGCAGGGCCAGGCGCCTACACTGGAGAATGTCCACACAGGGCAACAACCAGGCCACTTTTCATTTTCACATTTGTGATTCGAGCCGAAGCTTTAAGCTTTCTCTAGAGGACTAGCCGGTGCATTAACACCTCAAGTCACTCCACTGTCCCCAGGCCACAGTGGTGTCTGTGGCTTCCTAGACCCTGGCGTACCTCCCATTTGTTTCTGATAACCACACAGCAGGAAGTAGTTTCAAGCAGAGGGCGGGCTGAGAGGCGGAAGGAGGACGGACCTCTCACAGGGAAAGGTTTTCTTTGATTTTTCTCTTGCACCCAGTCCTTCACAATCACCAGGCAACTGCATGTGGGTTCTAGAGGCCCTAGGGGTCTCTCTCTGCCCCCAAGAGCCCACTGAATTACCTGGCAGCTGCTGAGAAAATTGCTGGGTTTAGCTACAGCTTTTTTTTCCAGGGTGGGAGCCGTGGATCCATAGTCAGATCTCTTAAATCAAGGCTTAGCATTTTGGGGAAGAAGCTTGCTGTTTGATCAGGGATTGTTCTCTGACGACAGACTTGAACTGATCAAACCAAAGCAGATGGCAGGCCTGGTCTCTGCCCCTTAAGCACCTGCCCTGACTTACTCGCAGAGACAGCTGATGTCTCCAGCTCAAAGGAACAGGCTGGACATGCTCTTGAATATTTCATAAGACATGAGGAAGTTTAAAATTTTTTTTTTTACAACTTAAGATAATTAAATGATTCCTTGGCATACATATTTCATCCACCGCTGTGTATTTCATTTCTCACAGTGAAGACGCTGATTGACAACAGCCTTCTCTCTACTTGGTGCCCTGCCTAGCTGGGATACAAACAGCTTAGATTTGCACTAGTTGTTCCCGGTTGTATGTTGTTATTTAAACTGAATTAAAATTAATTAATTTCAGATGCTTAGTTTCTTAGTTAAAGCACAATCAAATGCTCAGCAGCCATTTTGGATTTTTTTTTTTAAATCATTCCAGGATCTTCTGGGTATCACAAATTTAGACTATTATTTCCAAAGTAGGGTGAGAATAACCCGTAGAGCTTACAGGCCAATCCCTCAGGGAAGGAGAAGAAAACATCGGGATGGATTTGGGATTATTCTGTCTAGTTCTAGGAAGTAGACTTTGAGATGGAGCTCAAGAGTGAGAGGTTTACCAGGGCATGACTCCTTACCAACTGAGAAAAGAAAACTGGGGTGCACCTGTAGAGGAAAATTGGAGAGAAGGAAGGGGAGATTCAGGGTTGTGGGTCATCATAGCAGATGTCTACAAGAAACTCTGATCTTTGAATAGGTTTTCAGAATTCCAAGTTGCTAATAGTGAAAACCCACTTGTTAAATGCAGTCAGTCCCCGGGGTGATCCGGACTGGGAGTCCCTTCCCCAGCAGCTGGGGGAAAGGTAACTGGTGTGTCAGAATGTCTGTGCCACTTTTTCCTCTTGTATTTGTTTCTAGAATGTTCGGATGAATGGATTTACCATAGAAGTTTGTATAGTGGAGTTGAGTTAAATATACTGTACTAATTAGAGTCCACAGATCCAGAGCTTGGCAATTAACTGGCGTAGGCTCTGGATGGAAACCAGCTGGCTCAATTTAGCAGCAGGCTAATTTGTCTTTTAAAATCATGTGCAAATGACTTTAGCTTTGGCCTGTTCAAGGTGATTGTCGGTCTGACCTCTCGCTGTTATCCTAGACTTACTGATTTCACATGTCTACCTGACCTACTTGAGCCCTTACACATTTGCGTATGTACTTCCTTGTCTGCACAGGTTAGTAGAGGGAATTACGGCAAATGTGGTTTGGTGGATCTTCTTATGATTTAATTTTATTTATTAAAAAAGTAAATTACATTTATTTAGTGTGTGTGTGTGTGAGAGAAGGAGAGACAGAGACAGAGAGAGAAAGAGAGAAGAGAGAGACAGAGACAGAGGGGGGAGGGAGGGAGAAGTCAGAGGGAAACTGATTCGGTTGTCTTCCTTCCTCTTTGTGGATTACAGGCATCCAACCCAGGTTGAAAGCAAACACTTTGACGTGCTGAGCCATGTTGCTGTATGTGTGCGTGTGTGTTTATTATTGTTAGTTTGCTTTGTGCTACTCAAATTGTACCAAAGATGGTTCAGAATGCCTGGTCCCACTACATGGTGCAGTTTATACTAATAACTAGAGAAAAAGAGGTGCCTAAAATGGAGGGGAGGTATAGAAACAGCTCCATGGGTTGGTTAGCCTGGGTTTGCCTTATTCCATCCTGACTTAGGCTGTCAACTGTGCATAGCTGAATGAAGCTTGGTTGTACTGACTGACCAAAAATTGTCTACTTCTTACAAAAGAAAGCCATAGCCTGCTTAGGTGACAATTATGCCGTAAGGCTAGGTTACACTCTATGATGGATGGGAGAAACCTTTAGATTTCAGATGCATAGGGAGGCAGCTTTAGGTAAAGCCTCCTTCGGGTTAACCAGTCATAAAGTGACAGTGTCCAGTGCTGAAAGCACCGGAGAAAAATGAACAGCAGTAAGGAAGGGGAAGGAATTCAAAGTCACAGAAGGAAAAAAGAGGGCCTAAAATATTGTGAAGTGATATTGGGCACTGGTTTTCTAACTTAACGCATACATAATGTTTTCCTTGTCGCACAAAGAGGTAAAACTGAAAATAAAACTATGTCCCCATATAGCAACAAAACAAACACATTAAAAAACAATAAAAATCCAAATAAAAACAATAAAAAATCCAAAGCAGTTTATAAAGACCTAGTTCCATCTCCTGGTAAGAATCTAATATTCATTCAGCATTTACTTCATTTAATTGTCTTAAGTCAGGATCTGGTCTCACTATGTGGCATAGGTTGACCTTGAACGCACAATTTTGCCCGAGTTTCTAATGAGCTCAAAATACTCTTGCTTCTGTCCCCCATGTATGGGGATTATAGATATGTATCATCACACTAGGCTAGACTTTGAGAAGATTTTATTGCTGGTTTTCAGACGGCTTGGGTCAGGTTTGTGAGTTGTCAACTCAGGTTTGGGAAATTGAGGAGCCATTCATAGCCCCTCATCTGCTAGAGGATGCTGGCATTGAGAACCTCTTTGAGAGACTGGCATGGGCTTGGGAAGCACTGAGAGTGGGACAGCAGGGCAGCTCTGAGTGTGGAAGGCCTCAGCACCTCTCTTCCAAAGTCAACAGAGCTCTGCACACTCGGAGCCCTTATTACCATGGATATTTCTTGGCTGCTGCTTTGGCTAATTTTAGAAAACGGGATTTAATTCAACCTTCAGATACAGCCCTGCTATGCTCTGTAGCCTATTTGGCTATCCTGAACATCACTTTAGACTCTCAAACTAATTAGGGAAATGTCACCGCAGTTAGCATCAGTTAGCACAATACTTTTAATCATCAGCAATTAGTAAATGTTTGACCTTTGCCTGGGAAGGGGAGGAGAACAGTAAAAGGGGCATAACAAGGTGAAACAATTCACAGTCTGCGATGCTGACTTGGTAGCATCACCACCTGGTCACAGAGTTCATATTCAACCTGTCTCTTTCCTAAAGAGGAGGGCATGAAGGAGTTAGTTACAACCAACAGCCTTAGGGAGGCTCTGTGAAACAGTACAGGCCACAACATTGCTTGTTCTTTTCAATATGGCATGGGGTTGGAGACAAGATTTAGAAGTAGAAGTTGGACATTTGTCCTCTGTGTCATGGCCGTGGGACCTTTCCAGAATCCTCGTCTTTGTTATGTCTCTTGTCACTGTGACAAACAGCTGGTAGAAAACAAGGGGCGTTTTGGGGATGGGGAGGATCAGAGTTTCGGAGGGTGATAGTCCATCACGGTTGGGAAGGCATGACAGTGGCAGTAGGTGAATCCATGATGGCTGTTCACATGGTGGCAGGCGGGAAGGACAGAGAGAGAGAGAGAGAGAGAGAGAGAGAGAGAGAGAGAGAGAGGCAAGTGTCAGTTTCTACCAGTGACTAACTTCCGGCAGTGAGACCAGGCCCTACCTTCTAAAGGCTTCACAGTCCTCAAAACTAGTGTTTTAAGATGGGGACTGAGCATTCAAAACATGAGCCTATGCAGGGGTCTTTAAAACACACTCAGTTCCCACCCTTTTTCATCACTGTGATTATTGGGGCTGGATAGGCCTAGATGACAAATACAGTTGCCTACTACATCACAAGTTGGCAGTTGCGGCCAGCGCTCTGCTGTTTTGACAAGCAGAGACAGACCCTTATACATCTTTTCAAATAAGGCAGACAATATGGTCCTTGTACGGGACAAGGGGGCAGGGGAGGGGACTTGTTTGGTGAAAATATCTTCATTGTAAGGATTTCAGCAATTTCTTCTTAGAGAATAGAGAGAAGGCAGAGTTTCAGAAACTCCTTAAAATGAGATAAATGCATGGGAAGATGTTCCCTCCCACTTTATGAAATCCATTCATCTATCCAACCAACATTCCCCGAACCCTTGTCAGGAAAACCATAAATTTATCGTGCTGGTACCCTCACAATGCTGAATAGCAGCTTGCTCCCACCCCAGCCACCCACGGCAGAGCATCACTTTTTCAAGGCCGTTCCTCTCCTTCTTCACCCACTCACTCCTCTTGCATTAACATGTCCCTGTCCTGGGTCTCCTCCCCCAGTGTCATGCGGCTCACCTAATGCAGGCTCTGATAGTCACTTACTGTGCCTTGTCAGTTCAAATCAAGTCCCCGCGGCTCTGGCCCGCCCTGCAGGGAAGTCTTGACAGCTCTCCTTGTTGGCGTGCTGGCCTCTGAAAGCCAGCAGCAGTGAGTGGTAACCAGTCAATTAGCAGTGACAACTACCAGGTTGGGAGGTTTTTGTTTAATACATAGTTAATTTCACAGTAATTGAATTTAGGCTTGGCTTACAGCGACTGGGGCGAAAGGTTCTGTGTGGAGCCCCAGCAATCTTTGGCAGGAGACTGAACAGGGCTATTGTTCTAAAAGTAGTCTGGCCTCTCCCAGGAGCCCTGTGGACATCTGGAGGTCTGCAGTTTCCTGCAGGGGGCTTTGAGGTACCCGTCAGACATACAGAGCTGCCACTCCTTCCCTGTCAGCCCGGGGTGGCAATGGGTTTGGTGGCATCTGTGGTGCAGAAAGCAAACCAACCTTTACAGAATGATTTCTCCAGGTTGGTCACAACAGTGACAATACTATATTTTCTTGTTTTTTCCACACATCGTACTCATGAAGTGGGTACTGTAATTATTTAGTTTAGGAAGGGGAAGGTTGGATGTGGTGAATAATTTTATCAATGATATGCAGTAAGAAATAGGCTGAGAATGTGATGTATTAGATGAGAGTCTGCAGATTGCTGAGAAGCAATTTGTTGGATGGTGTGCATGTGTGCACGCGTGTATGCATGCGTGTGTGTGTGTACATTTCATCTGGGATGTAGTTAAACTCTGTAGTTTGTTCATTGATTTTTAGTTTAGGTGATAAAGCTAAGGATGAAGGTGCAATATTGAAGTCATTTGGTGTTGTTATAACAAGATACCGCTACCATTCTTTGCCCATTGGCATTTGTTTTATGGAACTGCTAGCCCCAACACTATATAGCCCCTCTCTCCAGCTCTCCCCCCTCTCTCTGTCTCTGTCTCTGTCTCTGTCTCTGTCTCTCTCTCTCACACACACACAAAGATATTTACAATTGTAATATCTTGATGATTTGTTGCTCTTATAAATATGTTGTAGCCTTCTTTATCTCTTCTAAGTTGAGGATATTTATATTCAAGGTTATTATTGAGTCTGGTGCAGTCACTGCTATAATTTTGTTGATCGCTTTTCTTGTTGGTTGGATTATTATTTATTCTTTCCTTTCTCCTATATAGGTATAACAGGTTTGCTGGTTTACTGTGTCAGACAGGATGGATTTCTTCCTGCCTGTTGTTTAACTCTTTCTCACATGAAGCTCAGTGTTTTCTTGTGCTCTCCTAAATGAAACCCATTGTATAATTTTAGCTTCTTTGTCCAAAACCAAGTATTCATAGATGTGTGGTTTAATATCTGGGTCTTTGATTTGATTCTATTGGTCAACCTCTCTGTTTTTATGCCAATACCAAGCTGTTTTCATTTCTGTAGCTCTGTAATAGAGCTTGATGTCAGGGATGGTGATGCCTCTGCAAGTTCCTTTATTGTACAGGATTGTTTTGGCTATCCTAGGTTTTTTGTTTTTCCATATGAAGTTGATTATTGTTTTTTCAAGGTCTGTGAAGAATTGTGTTGGGATTTTGATGGGGATTGCATTGACTCTATAGACTGCTTTTGGTAGGGTTGCCATTTTTACTATGTTGATCTTACCTATCCAAGAGCATGGAAGATCTTTCCATTTTCTGGTATTTCCTTCGATTTCTTTCTTCAGAGACTTAAAGTTCTTGTTATGCAGGTCTTTCACTGCTTCGGTTTGTGTTACCCCAAGATATTTTGTGGCTATTGTGAAAGGTGATGTTTCTCTGATTTCCCTCTCAGCTTTTTTATCATTTGTGTATAGGAGGGCTACTGATTTTTTTTTTTTTTGAGTTGATCGTGTATTCTGTCACATCAATGAAGGTATTTATCAGCCGTAGGAGTTCTCTGGTAGAGTTTTTGGGGCCATTTATATACACTATCATATTATCTGCAAATAATGAAAGTTTGATTTCTTCCTTTCCAATTTGAATCTTTTTGATCTCCTTTTGTTATCTTATTGCTATTGCTAGAACTTCAAGAACTATGTTGAAGAGATATGGAGAGAGCAGACAGCCTTGTCTTGTTCCTGATTTTAGTAAAATCACTTTGAGTTTCTCTCCATTTAATTTGATGTTGGCTGTCAGCTTGCTGTATATTGCTTTTATTATATTTAGAAATGATCCTTGTATCCCTAATCTCTTCAACACCTTTATCATGAAGTGCTGTTGGATTATGTCAAATGCTTTTTCAGCATCTAATGAAATAATCATGTGGTTTTTTCTTTCAGTTTATTTATATGATGGATTACATTGATAGATTTTTGTACGTTGAACCATCCCTGCATCTCTGGGATGAAGCCAACTTGATCATGGGAGATGATTTCTTTTTGATGTGTTCTTGAATTCACTTTGCCAGTATTTTACTAAGTATTTTTGTATCCATGTTTATGGGAGTAGTATTATTGTTTAATTCAAACTTTAATCCATGATGCTCTGATAAGACACAGGGGGGTTACTCCATTTTTTTTTTTTTGTATCTGTAGAGGTTTGCTTTGTTACCGAGTATTTGATCAATTTTAGAGAAGGTTCCATGAGGTGCTGAGAAGAAGGTATATATATATATATATATATATATTTGTGTTTGTGTGGAATGTTCTATAGATGTCTGCTAAGTCCATTTGACTCACAACATCTGTTAGTTCTCTTATTTCTCTGTTAAGTTTCTGTCTGGTTGACCTGTACATTGGTGAGAGTGGAATGTTGAAATCTCCTACTATTGGTGTGTGTGGTTGATGTGTGATTTAATTTTTAGTAATGTTTCTTTTACATATGTGGGTGCTCTTGTATTAGAGGCATAGATGTTCAGGATTAAGATGGATCTTGATGAATTGTTCCTGTTATGAGTAGATAGTGTCCTTCTCCATCTCTTCTGACTGATTTTAGTTTGAAATCAATTTTGTTAGATATTAGGATAGCTACACCCATTTGTTTCTTAGGTCCATTTGATTGGAAAAATCTTTTCTCAACCCTTTACTTTGAGGTAGTGTCTGTCTTTGAGGTTGAGGTGTGTTTCTTGTATACAGCAGAAGGCTGGATCCTATTTTTGTATCCATTCTCTTAGCTTGTGTCTTTTTATAGGTGATTTGAGTCCATTGATATTAAGCCATATTAATGACCAGTGGTTCTTAATTCTGGTTATTTTTTGGTAGTAGTGTTTGTGTGTTTCCCTTTTTTGGGTTATGCTGGTGGGGAGTTATCAGATGCTTGTATTTTTGTGGGTGCAGTTAGCTTCTTTGGGTTGGGTTTGCCTTCTAGTACTTTCTGTAAGGCGGGTTTGTGGATACGTATTGTTTAAATCTGTTTTTGTCATGGAATATCTTGTTTTCTCCATCCATGGTGATTAAAAACTTAGTCTGGGCTTGCATCTATGGTTTCTTAGTGTCTGCAGCCCATCTATCCAGGACCTTATGGCTTTCATAGTTACCATTGAAAAGTCAGGTGTAATTCTGATAAGTTTACCTTTATATGTTACTTGACCTTTTTCTTTTGCAGCTCTTAATATTCTTTCTTTATTCTGTATGTTTTGTGTTTTGATTAATATATGGCAAAGAAATTTTTTTTTGATCCAGTCTATTTGGTATTCTGAAAGCTTCTTGTAGATATCCTTCTTTCGGCTGGGAAAGTTTTCTTTTATGATTTTGTTGAATATATTTTCTGTGCCTTTGATCTGGAGTTGTTCTCTCACTTCTACCACTATTATTCTTGGGTTTGGTCTTTTCGTGGCGTTCCAGATTTCTTAGATGTTTTGTGTTAAGGATTTGTTGGATTTAATGTTTTCTTTGACCAATGAGTCTATTTCCTCTATAGTATCTTCAGCACCTGAGCTTCTTTCTTCTATCTCTTATATTCTGTTGGTTATACTTGTCTCTGTAGTTCTTGTTCATTTATCCAGATTTTCCATATCCAGGGTTTCCTTGGTTTGTGTTTTCTTTATTACCTTTATTTCAGTCTTCAAGTCTTAAACTGTTTCCGTCATCTTTTTGATTGTTTTTTTTTCCTTGGGTTTCTTTGAGGGATTTATTAATTTCTTCCAATTTTTTTGTTTGTCTTTTGCTCCATTTCTTTAAGGGAGTTTTTTCATTTCCTCTTTAAAGGTCTCCATCATTTTCATAAAGTTACGTTTAAAGTCATTTTCTTCTACTTCTGGGTTAGGATGATCAAGTCCTGTTGTGTGACCACTGGGTTCTGGTGTTACCATGTTGCTTTTTAGGTTCTTGGAGGAATTTTTGCATTGGTGCCTACCCATCTCTTCCTTTGTATCTTGGTCCAACCCTTACAAGTGGCTGTCTGAGTGTTTGGGAGTTTTTCTTGGTCTTCTCTGTACTGCCAATGTCTCTCTCAAAAAGCCTCTGAGGTCTCTATATGCCTGCTTTCTTGGTCTTCTCTCCTGGTTTGCTCTCTTGTTGCTGTCTTGTAATCCCCTCAGTGTTGTAGCATGCTCTTGGTCGCCTCAGTATTATAGCAAGTTCTCACCTTAGGAGATATGTGGCTAGCAGCTTGGGGGATCCAATGGATGGATTTGGGTTTTGGAGGAATCTAGTCACAGGAAATTCCCTGCTGGCTGGCTAGAAAAGCTGAGGGAGTTGAGGGAGGGGTCCAGGGTTTTGTCCCACTGGGGAGGTTCTATAAAGTGGGGTGTACCACTGTTTAGCTGTTCACTCACCTCTTAAGTCCCCTCAGTATTGGAGCAAGCTGTGTTTCAGAGTTCCACCGAGGTTGCCAGAGCCATAAGTCCTTTTTGTTCTCTATAGTTTTGTTCCTACTTTCATGCTGTCTCTGCATATATGGTTTTATGTATCTATAAAGTTTAGGACCCACAAATCAGAGAAAACAAACATGCAATATTTGTGTCTCTGAGACTGAATTTTCTTAATAGAATTGTCTCTAGTTGTATATATTTTTGAATAATTGACATAGCTTCATATATATATATATATATATATATATATATATATATATATATATATATTAGCCTTTTGAGAATTCTCCATACTGATTGCCATAGTGAGTAGACTAATTTATATTCTCACCAGTAATGGGGTTCCCTTTGTTCATACCCATGTCAGTATTGTTAATGACTACTATCTTTATGACTGTTATTCTCACTGGGATGATATGGAATCTCAGGGTAGTAAATCTGTATTTATGGGTTTTTCTTTGACCTTATGTTTCCTATTTTGAGATCTGTCAACTTTATCTATTTGTCTGTGTCTCTATATCTATCTATCTATCTATCTATCTATCTATCTATCTATCTATCTATCTATCTATCTATGTATCTACCTATCTACCTATCTTTGTCCTTTGTAGGTATTGATCCTCTGCCAGATATATGCAGTGTCTTAGTTTCTATTGCTGTTTTAAGACACCATGATCTTCTAAGGCAGCTCTTACATAGGAAATCATTTAATTGGGACTGGCTTATAGTTCAGAGCTTTAGTCTATTGTTGTTATGGTGGGAAGCAAGGCTGCACGCAGGCAGACAATGGTGCTGGAGAGGTAGCTAAGAGGTATATATCTTGATGCACAAGCTATAAGAAGAGAGAATGATACTGGGCCTGACTTGAGCTTCTGAAACATCAAAGCCTGCCCCCTCCTGAACTCCCACACTTCCTTCAACAAGGTCACACCTCCAATAATGCCATCCCCTATGGGGGCCATTTTCATTCAGAACACCACATGCAGCTAGAAATTATCTTCTTCCATTTTGTAGGCTGCCTCCTAATTCCATTAAATGTTTCTTTCACTGTGTACGAGCTTTTACTTTCATGAATCCTTATTGTTAGTTATTGGTATTATTTCCTAAGCAATTGGAGTTCTGTTCAAAGAGTGCTTGCCTCTCACCATGTCTGGGACAGTTTCCCCTACCAGATCTGTAGTTTACTTTTGGATCCTCTGTTCTGTCCCCCTAGCTCTTATGTCTGCTTTTATACAAATTACCACACTGTACTTGTCTATGGTGTAACCTGGAATCTCATATGGTAAAACTTTCCACTTTGATTTTTTTTTGCTCAGGATTGCTTTAGCATTCTGGAGTCTTCTGTGCTTGCATACATATTTTAGGATTGTTTTTTCTATTTCTGTGAGAAACAAAATTGAAATTTTGATGGAGATTGCATTGAATCTGTAAACTGCTTTGGTAGCAGAGCTGTTTCTACAGTATTAACTCTCCCAGTCTAGAGCATGGGAGTTCTTCCTGTCTTTTCCTATCTTTTCCAGTTTATTCCCTCCGTGCTTTAAGATTTTAACTAGAGAAATATTTCCATTCTTGATGAAGCTTATCAGATATTTTATTTTCTTTTTGAAAAAATTATGAATGCATCATTTAGCATTTTTGTTATTGATATATAGGAAGACTACTAATTTTTAGTACATTTTTATTGAAAAATACTACTTTGTGAAAATTTTTATCAGACCTAAGAGTTTTGTCATATAGTCCATAGGGTCTCTAATGTATGAAAGTATATCATCCGCTACTAAGGATAATAATTTCTTCCTTTCCTATTTGTATCTCTTTTATTTCTCTTGTTTCCTATTGCTCTAGCAAGACTCTGAGAACCTGTTAAATGAGAGTGGAGACTCTAGTGGAAATGACTTCAGTTTCCTCTCATTTAGTATAATGTTGGTTGGGTGTTTGTGGCATTTAGTCTTTATTATGTTGAAATATATTCATTTTATTTTATTTCTTCAGGGATTTTAGCATGGAGGAATGTTGGATTTTTGTCAAAAGCATTTTCTGCCCTAATAAGCTAATAACTGTGATTTTTTTTTTGAATCAGCTTCTATAATGGGCTGTTTTTCTTGGCTTGTGTGTGTAGAACCATCCCTACATCATCAGGATGAAGCATACTTAATCACAGTGAATGATATTTGATATGTTCTTGGACTCAGTTTGCAAAAGGGTTCTTATTTATTTATTTATTTATTTTTATTGGCAATGTTTGCATCTCTGTTCTTCAGGGAGATTGGCCAGTTTTATTCTTCCTGTTGTCTGTTTATCTGGCTTCAGCATCAGTGTAACACTGGCTTCGGAGAAGGAATTGGATAGTGTTTATCCCTCTTTCTATCTTATGGGCCGCTTTGAAAATCATTGACATTTTTCTACTGCTTTTGCTGTATATGTAAAATTTGAATTTTTGGAAACTTTGAGGTGTCATTGCCTGCAGCAAAAAGTTTCTTGCTGTTTTGAGTGTTGACATCGACTTTTCTTTGTTTGTTTGTTTGTTTTGAGTTAATTCTAGAGTAATTAACAGCCATATTTCTCAGAAATGTTAAAATTATGAGTTTGTGTACTTTCTGTAGTTTCTCTAGCTATTGTATTGATTCCTAGCATGACTTCATCATGGTCACATAGAATACCTGAAGTTATTTCTGGGGGGAGGAAGGTCCCAGTTTTTCTGTGGTGTCGCTACTGATAGGTTGCCATCCAGTAAATAACCTCCCACCCATGCTCACAGAAGCGACTCTAATTAATGCCCGTGGGCCACATACAAAAAGTTGACATGAAGGTTGCAGGGAACATCACAGTTTCAGCAGGGGTCAGATGGTTATGAAAGAGAGTAACAAGGGTGGGAACAAACAATATGCATGTTTGAAACTATAAAGGGAAAAAAGTGAAAAAATATTTCAATTTTCCTGCATTAAAGACTTGATTTTTTATCTTACTGCATCCTCCATTTTAGAGAACGTTGCATGGGCTGCTGAGAAGAGCGTGGGTTCTGTTGTGTTTGCATAGAAAGTTACGTAGATAACGATGAGGTTCATTTGATGGTGATGTCCTTTAACTCTGATGTTTCTCTTATTAGTTTTTGAAATGATGACCTATGTGTTGGTGAGAGTAGAGCGTTGAAACTATTATTATTGTCTTGGGGTTGCTCTGTCTTTATATCCAGTAGTGTTTGCTTTATGAAATTAGGTGCACTAGTGTTTGGAACTGTAATTTCCTTTGGATGAATTGTTACCTTTTTTTTTTTTTTTTATTTTCGAGACCGGGTTTCTCTGTAGCTTTTGGTGCCTGTCCTGGAACTAGCTCTTGTAGACCAGGCTGGCCTCAAACTCACAGATATGTGCCTGCCTCTGCTTGCTGAGTGCTGGGATTAAAGACGGGTGCCACTGTTGCCCAGTAAATTCTTACCTTAATCAGTATGAGGAGAACCTCTTTATTATTCTGACTAGTTTTAGCTTGAAATATAAATTTAGCTGGATTGGCAATTCATGCTCTCTTTCTCGTTCCTTTTGCCTGGAATATTTTTTCTCATTATTTCACTCCCAAGACTGTTTTGACTTTGATGGTAAAATACATTTCTTGCAGGTAAAAAAAAAAAAAAAGGTGGATTTTGTTTTGCAACTCTGTCTGCTAGTCTTTTTCTTTGGATTGGGGAATTTAGTCCACTAACATTCAAAGTTACAGATGAAAAGCGTGCATTAATTCCTGTCATTCAGCAGTGTTTGTTACCTTTCTGTTCCTTAGTCTTCTGGTGTTGCGGGAGGTCCTTCCGCTCCTCCAGCCTATAGCCGCTGAGATACCAGCCCATTGGGGCATGGTCTCTCTCCCTTTAAAAAAGTGGCTACTTCCTTTCTAGCTCTCTTTGCTTCCTGCTCCATTTCCGGTGACTAGACTCCTTCCTGATTGCGCAGAGGGCTGTTGTCTGGGATGGTTATCTGTAAGTTTTTTCCCCTTTAAATAAATACCACCCTATTAACCATAATTCCAAACTGGTGTGGCATTGTTTGTGACTTATGCCTTCACCTGGCACCCAACATTTGGTTTTAGGACCTCTCCTTCCCCCACTCGGCTGCCGGCCGCAAGTTCGGCTTGGTGCGAGCCCCTCCCTTCCTCAGCCGTGGCCTGTGCCTTGCGGCCTGTGCCTTGTGTGTTTAATATAAATTTAATATAAAATATCACGCAGTGGCTTTTCTTGCTGCAGTTCTTTATATTTTCCCTTTAGACACCTCAGATTGACTTCAAGTCCCCACGCACCCTATCGTCTGCCTCCCCACGTGGATTTAAACTCCACAGGCCCCTGTAGTCTCTGCCTGTGTGGTTTGCTCTTTTCTGAGTCGTTTTTAATCTCTCCCTTGCAAGCACAGCTCTTAAGTGGCACGAACCAGAGCACGCGGTTGCCAGTTGCCGAAAGCTGCAACCCCTCAGGGTGACTCTGTCACGTGGAGGCATACACGGCTTCCGGGTTACTCTTCTCTACCCCTTGATTCTGGGTTTATGGTTCTGTGTATGGAATTGATTTAATTACATTTACTTTGTTGAGCAAATTGCATTTCCCAGTTTTTAACAAATACTAGGTAGACACTGAAACAGGACCCCGTTTTCATCGCAACTTGGCAACAGCACCACCTGCTCGATAATAGGTAATATGGCAGTTTTTGTTTCCAACACGAATTTTACTATTTTGGTTACCAATACAATGAGTTATATCATGCAAGGTTTATATGATTATGGGGATAACTTAATTTACTGGTTACTAGGTTTCAGTATTCTTTTGCATATTCTATCATTTCGGAAGAATATGGCACTCCTAAGAACCATACAATCTTTACTAGAAACTCATGCAGGTCAAGAGATTCAGGATTCAAAAGAGACAATAATAAAAAGACTTGAAATGATTGAAGAAATTATTGGAGCTGGTGAACAGAGTAAGAAGGCACAAGGACAGGATACAATGCCACGGCCAGCTATTAGAACTGGCTTACCCAGGGTTTTAGCAGCATACCCTATACTTAATTCTGACAAAGCGTCAACTTCTAAAGGTTCAGAGGGAGTCAGAGAAGCTAGATGGACGCCAATAACAATGAATAATCTAAAAAAAAAATTAAGCAAGCTATTGTTAATTTTGGCTTGCACTCTGCATATGTAAAGGAAATGATAAGGACTTGGGCTTCTAATGCTAGAGCTACCTCCCCCCCATGATATCCATCAGTTAGTGTCTGCAGTTTTAGATAATGGACCTTCCTTGATGTTTGGAATTTATTTCAGAGAAGAATCCAAACATATGGAACAGCAAGGAAGAGCAAAAGGTGTCAAGGTTTCCCAAGATCAAATTCTTGGTGCAGGAGAATATGCTGATCCACAGGTCCAAGCTCTTTATGACGATGAAATACTGTGTCTCTGTCACCAAGCAGCTTTAAATGCTTGGAATAGGATACAAGATCCAGCAAAAAGGGTTGAATCATGTACCAGAATTAGGCGGGGACCGAGAGAACCCTTTATTGACTTTTTGCAAGGATTAATTAAGGCTCTGGACATAGGGGTAACAGACCCAGAAGCTAGACGAATATTTCTTGAATCTTTAGCTTTTGAGAATGCAAACATAGAATGCAAAAAGATAATTGGGCCTTTAAAGTCTAGATCAGCACCTATGGATGAATAGATTCAGCATACGATGAATGTTGAGACGTTTAGCTATAATGATGAATCTTGGGTAGGAGAAGCAATTTCCAAAGCAATAAGGAGACATCAAAGTGCCAGGTGTTTTAATTGTGGTAAATTAGGACATCTGAAAAGGGATTGCAGGCACAGAATTTCTAGGAATAATATCTCCTTTGGGAATGACAAAAATAGGAGACCTTGGCCTTCAGGTATATGTAGGAGATGCAGTAAAGGCTGACATTGGTCCAATGAATGCAGGTCAACAACAGGCAGACAAGGCAACCCGATACTGTCAGGAAACTCCTTGAGGGGCCTCTCGCAGGCCCCCAATCCAGCAGTGGCCCAGTCATTCCCAGTCACAGTGGAGAACATGCCTCACCAAGAAAATTAAAAGCTCCAATTTCTGCTGTAAAAAGTAATACTTGTCTAAATGATGGAATACGTGTGGAGGATGAGTCAAAAAACCCAGTAGGACAGAGTAAACGTATATTTTGTCAGACTTCTATTAACGATCAAAGACCAAAGCTAAGAGTCTGTATAAATGGCACTTTTATTGAAGGCTTATTAGACACAGGTACGGACGTAAGTATCATTACTCCAGAATCTTGGCATCTGAATTAACCTCTTCAAGAGGTAGATGTTCAGTTCCTGGGAATTGGAACCCTATCTCATGTAAAACAAAGCACAAGATGGGTTGAATGCATAGGGCCCGAAGGGCAAATAGGAAGACTAAGGCCATATGTAGCCAATATTGCAATAAATTTATGGGGCCATGACATGCGACAGCAATGGAATACCCAGATTAACAATCCTGTAGTTCCAGGAACTCATAATTCTGGGAAGGATATGATGAGGTATTATGGAAAAAGGTCACCAGCCATTCAGGCTGTACAAGAACATACAGCAAATACCAAACCTTTAGAGGTACCAACAGCCCTACCTTTAAAATGGCTAACTGAGAAGCCAATATGGATCAAACAGTGGCCTCTAGCTGAAGATAAAGTACAGGCATTGGAACAGCTGGTGCAAGAGCAACTAGATGCTCACCATATTGAAGAATCAACCAGCCCTTGGAATTCTCCTGTGTTTGTTGTAAAAAAGAAATCTGGTAAATGGAGAATGGTGACAGATTAAGAGCTGTCAACAAGGTAATTCAACCCATGGGCCCACTAAAATCTAGAATTCCTTTGCCTTCTCTGTTACCAAAAGGATGGCCTCTTATAGTTATTGATTTGAAAGATTGTTTTTTCACTATACCGTTACAAGAAAAGGATAGAGAAAAATTTGCCTTCACAGTGCCTACTTATAATAATTCTCAGCCTAATAGGAGATATCAATGGATTATCCTCCCACAGGGTATGCTCAATAGTCCTACATTGTGCCAATATTTTGTAAGTAAGCCATTGGAAATAATTCGTAAACAATTCCCCAAGTCCATAATTTATCATTACATGGATGACATCTTGTTATCTGATTTAAATAAAGATACTTTAGAAAGGATGTTTGAAGAAGTAAAGAAAGTCTTGCCTAGGTGGGGATTACAAATTGCCCCTGAAAAGATTCAAAGAGGAAATTCTATTAATTACCTAGGTTACAGAATAGGGTTAGAGAAAATTAAAACGCAAAAGGCACAAATTAGGAGAGACCGGTTAAAGACTCTTAATGACTTCCAAAGTTTGTTAGGAGACATTTCCAGTCTACAACCAGCTGTTGGGATAACACCTGATCTAATAGTTTATTTAAAGAAAACCTTAGATGGTGATAAAGATTTAAATAGTCCAAGAAAACTGACAGCTGAAGCAGAAAAGGAATTGACAATGATTGAGGAAAAATTACAGGAGGCACATGTGGATAGGGTGAACCCAAATCTTAGCTGCGTCCTAGTCATATTGCCTTCCAGAATTTCTCCTACAGGGATTCTAATGCAGAGGGAAGATATTATTTTAGAGTGGATATTTATACCTAATAAACCAAGTAAAAAATTAAAAACTTATGTGGAAAAAGTCTCTGAATTAATTATGAAAGGTAAGCTGAGACTTCGTCAACTAGCAGGCATAGACCCAGCAGAAATTATAGTGCCTTTTACTACTGAAGAAATAAAAAAGTTATGGGAAGACAATGAACCGTGGCAAAGAGCTTGTGCTAATTTTTTGGGAGAAATTAATAGCAACTATCCCAAAAGTGGTAGACTTAACCTCATAAAGAGAACTTCTTGAATTCTTCCTAGAATTGTACGTGATGCTCCAATAACTGGAACCTGTATGTTCTATACTGATGCAAATAAATCAGGGAAAGCAGGTTACAAGTCAGATGAATTGAGTAAGGTGTAACAAAGCCCTTATAATTCTGTCCAGAAGGCAGAATTATATGCCATTCTTATGGTGCTAAGAGATTTTAAATAACCTCTTAATATAGTTACAGATTCACAATATGCAGAAAGAATTATCTTGCATATTGAAACCTCTGAATTTATACCAGATGACACAGAGTTGACTTCATTGTTTATCCAGGTACAAGACATAATCAGGAATAGGCTTTGTCCGATGTACATAACACACATCCGGTCCCATACAGGTCTGCCTGGTCCTCTAGCACAAGGTAACGCTGGGATTGATCAATTATTGATTGGAAGCATGTTGCAGGCCTCAGAATTGATCTTGAAATTTAACCATCATTTTACTTTCACAGGATCCCCCAGAAAGAACATTGCCCCACGACAGCTGGACGTAATTCTAGAGGACGAAGTCCCCTCTCCCAGTAAAGTTTGCCCTTGGGTTTAGGAACATCATTTAGGGGTTGATTATAATTAGTATACGGTTGAGGGTTGGGGGAGGAATTTTATAAGCTCAGGGATCATTTTGAAAAAAAAAAGAGGGATGATGGGATAATAGATTGGTAATTGTGAGTTACTGTTTTTAGAAAAATATATTGGTATTGATTCTTGTATATTGATACAAAGTTAAATTATATTGACTATTGTATGCATGCATGTTTCTACCTCTGTTTAAAACTATTTTTATGTATTGACATATATTGTATATATATATATATAGTATATATTTACCATATTGCAGTGTACATTTCTACCTCTGATTAAGATACTTATATATTGTTTGTGTATTGATATATATTTACCATATTGCAATGTTTATTTGTACAGTGTTTATATTTGGAGGTCATTATCCTCATTTGTTACACAGTTGTTTATTTTCTTAGTCTTTAAGTTAGATATTGAGAATTATATAGATTAATAGTCATCTAAGTTTGTCATTTATAATTAGACTAATCAGGTTCTTTAGATATATAGAGATTATACTCAGTATAGATAGATAAATTTCAACCTCTTCAAAGAGCTGTAGAAAATTGCCTTTAATCTAACTCAGAGTTTCGTGATAGTGAGACACAATTGCTCCTGGCAGCACCGATCTATTCCCGAGAGAATGTTGAGCACCAAAGACACTCCATCTGGAGCCTTTCTATTTGGCAGAACTGGCCTTGGGGCAAAGAAATGCCCATACCTCAACCACTGACAGAGATACGGAGAGTGCATCAATGGTTAAAACAGGACTGTCATATCCTGCCAAGACAGGGTAAGATAGTTTTGAAAAGTTGCCTGCCTTTGAAAATGGTGTGTCAGTTATGTTAGGCCTTAGCCCAAGTTGGTTGCTTCAACGCTGCAAATGTGACTGCGTGATTGCCCAGGTAGCTAGTTGTCTCTGTGATTTGTTGCATGTTTTGGAAGTTGTTTTACTGAACTTCCTAATTACCCATGTAACATTATTTCCCTTCTCAGATCTTCGATGTGGTTGAAGACTATATAGATGTAGTTACTTTTCTCTCATGACTTGGCCAAGTTATTTATTATACAAGACCTAAGCTAGTTAGAATAGGATATTTGTACTTATTGTATATAATTTTGTAGTAGGTTTAGAATTCTCTTACTTAAACAAAAGGGGGAGGTGTTGCGGGAGGTCCTTCTGTTCCTCCAGCCTATAGCTGCTGAGATACCAGCCCATTGGGGCGTGGTCTCTCTTCCTATAAAAAAGCAGCTACTTCCTTTCTCGCTCTCTTTGCTTCCTGCTCCATTTCCGGTGACTAGACTCCTTCCTGATTGCACAGAGGGCTGTTGTTTGGGATGGTTATCTGTAAGTTTTTTCCCCTTTAAATAAATACCGCCCTATTAATCATAATTCCAAACTGGTGTGTCATTGTTTGTGACTTACACCTTCATTCTGGTATGGTTTATTAGTTCTGGAAGTCTTCTAAATATGATTCGTTTTCTCTTCAGTCTGATGACTCATTCAGTTCTCTTCTGCAACAAATGTTTACTGGTCATGTATTCCAACAGCTTATTTTTTTTATAATGTAAACATCTTTGTAAAAAAAATTTTCATGTATTTATTTCTCTCTCTCTCTCTCTCGTGTGTGTGTGTGTGTGTGTGTATGTGTGTGTGTTTGTGTGATGCATGATAGTGGAAACATTCACATGCTATGGTATACGTAGTAGTCAATGGACAACCTTGTAGAATTTATACTCTCCTACCTTTATGTAGGTTCTGTGGACAGGGCTCTGGTCCCCAAGCTTGTATGACAAATGCCTTTACCTGTTAAGATACTTGCCAGGCCCCTATTGAATATATTCTTTATGCTTTCATACTGAAGTTTTTCTCTTTATCAGCCTAAGACCCCTAAGTTTTGTATTAGAACAGTGTTCTAAAGTGTCCACATATTCTCTTCATATTTTCTGACTGTATTTATTGATGTCCTAATATTCTATTCATTTTATCTTGTCTTTCATTCTAGATGTTTTCTCTTTTACTTGATGCACTTTATTAGTGAAACTTTCTATTGAACTATTTTTATTTGATTTATGCATTTTTCATGTCTAAAGTTTCCAAATTTTGCTTTTTCCTCACTATTTTTCTTTATTGAATTTTCTTCATATGCATTGAATTTCTTATTTTATTCAGCTCTTTGCTTAAATTTTCTTTGGATTCATTTAGGAGTTTATTTGCATTTTGATTCTATTAGATATTTTTATAATCATTCTTTTCTACTGTATGTCTTGGTGGGATTTTATCTAACTCACTTTAACTGGGAGCCATTGCCATACTGGGAGCTGGTATTTTTGTTGCATTGTGTGTACTTGCTTCATGTTCCGTTCCATGTTTCTTATATTACTGAATTGACATTCCCATACCTGTGGTTGTTTTGTTGGTTGGATTTTTTTATCAGTTATGTTATCATTTGAAATATTTCAGAATTTAGGTGGCGCTAAGTTGTGGGAGACTTGGGGTGAGTAGTTCAGATGTTAATACCTCAGTCCCTATGCTCAAGGAATAGAACGTTAGCTGTAGAAACAACCAATTACTGCATGGCTCTCTATGCTAATGTAATACTAGCCAGTTATGAAGAGTGGCAAGTAGAGGATGGCCATGTCAGCACAGCATTGTGAAGACTAGATTACCAGTCACTAAGCTGAGCAGTGCAGAGGGGAAGGCAGCCTGGGTAAGGTTACAGATTAGCATTAGATTAACTGAGAAAAACAACTGTGGTTGGAAAATTATCTGGCAGGGTTGGGGAAGCTGTTAGGAACCATGGAGCTTAGATATTATTAAAGTTTTGAAAGTTTATAGTTGAAAAGTAAAATGAGGAGGGTTTGGGGAAGCAAAAAAGAATAGAGGTTGGAAGGAGGGAAAAACTGTGTGTAGGGAGAGCGGTAAAGGTACACTGGAGCAGATGAAGATGGTCAGGGGTGTTTGTGAAGCAATCACAATATAACTGAGCAATATAGGAGCTAAAGCAATATTGTTGCAAGGTGGTTTTACCAAAGAGGAGATTAAAAAAAGAAAAAAAGCATTAAAAATTTAAAAATAATAAAAACCAACAATAACAACAAAAAGTCAAAGTGTAATAACAGTACATTAGTTTTTTTTTTTTTTTTTTTTTTTTTTTTTTTTAATCATGCCAGTCAGTATGTCTTCCCTGGGAAGGATTCTGAGTTCTTTTCTTCCTGGTGATATTTCATACAATAAACTGTTCTCTTGGGGGGGGGGGTGTAGTTTGCAATTCTAGTTCAAACTTGTTGAGCAGGATGGGGTTTTGCATCATTCCAATGGGGTACGGGCCAATGATTGAGCTTCTGAGTTGAGCAGTATGTTCTTAGATCTCTCATGGATTAGGCAATGTGTGTGTGTGTGTGTGTGTGTGTGTGTGTGTGTGTGTGCATGCACACACTGTGGTAAGGCATCATGAGAGCCTTTGACATATGTTATCTCTAACCTCAGTGACAGCCTTGGGAGGAGTCAGCCATAATCTAACGAAGTCACACATTAGCCACTTTCCTTCAAGTCCACTTAGCTATTCATGGGCTTTTGACCGCCTAGAATCTGCTGCAGTTCTTCCCTGGGGCTATTTAACATCACTGTGCAGGAGTGCAGTGTGGGCTCCTACTGATATCAGTGACCACCTCAGGAGGGGTCCTGCCACAACCTCAGTGTCACTCCTTAATCCTTTGCTTTCTGCCCTCAGAGGTGTATGGGGTTCTGGCTCTGATGGCTCCAGGGTCTACTGTCATTCTCCCATAAGGCTGTTCTGTGGTCCTGGAATGTGGGAAGGGAGACTGTAAGCCATCTGGTGGTTTCTACTGACCTCAGCAAACTTTTTATTCTGTTTTAAATTCTCCTGCTGTCAGCATCCCTGCCTATCATGTATCCTATTGTGGTCTGTGCCAGGTACACCTGCATGCTTGTGGAGGACAGGGACACATGGCCTTTACTGTTAGTTGTTCTTCCCATATTTCCCCCTTTACTCTTCTGTCCCACCCCCTTCCCTATATAATCCTACTCTTATAGTTCCCCTTTTATCTCTCTATAATGTTGTATTCTATTTCCCTCCCTTGGGAGATTTCCTTCTTCCTAAGACTGGAGTGGGTCTTAAATCCAATCAAACATTAGGTTTTTTTTCCCCATAACATTCTTGTCATTATTACACGCACTGGCACAGGTTGCCACTCCAGTGTTATTGTAGTTCACATGGTTCGTAGCTAGGGGAGACTGTTGCTGACTTCGTCCTCCAACAGTTTGCATAACTACCTTCTGGAACCTGGAGAAACTTTCTCTTCAGTATCAACTTGATTTCTACATGTCATGTGACCAAAATGTGTGGTGTCTTTAGCAATAGGGTCTCACCATCAGATTCTGGTGGGCAACGGAGAGCATTAGAAGTAGTTTGTTTTGTTTGTGGTCTCTGACACCACTGACCAACAGTTTGAGGGGAGGTATGCCATGACCCCTACTGGGCTTTTTATCTAGCAACCCGTGGCTTCTGGGAGTAGCATCATCATTCTCCGTGTAGGGGAACATCAATGAAACTGTTTGACATTAGCAGATTAATCTGAAGCTTATAACATAGTAGTTTCCATATAGCCTTTCAAACATCCTCATTATTAGTTCCTCTTCTGCCGTCCTTTCCTCTGTCCTGCCCCCAATCATGTTTTCAATTCTTTGTGTTATTTCTTCAAACATATCAAATATTTGCCATATACCATCTTTGAAAATTTCAGTATTAGAAGTCTTTTGGGAGCTGCTTCTGCTGATTGCTATGCTGATGTGGGAGTGTCATATATCAATCTGTTGATTTCATTGGTTAAGTAATAAACAAACTGCTTGGGCTCATAGCTTAGAACATGGGTGGGTGGAGTAAACAGAACAGAATGCTGGGAGGAAGAGGAAGTGAGCTCAGACTCGACAGCTCTCCTCTCGAGGTAAGACGCCTCAGACAGAGATGCCATGCTCCGCTCTCCCAGGGAGACACGACGAAGCTCCAACCCAGGACGGACATAGGCTAGAATCTTCCCGGTAAGCGCACCTTAGGGTGCAACACAGATGATTAGAAATGGGCTAAATTAATATGTGAGAATTAGCCTAGAAGAGGCTAGATAGAAATGGGCCAAGCAGTGTTTAAATGAATACAGTTTGTGTGTTGTTATTTCGGGGCATGAGCTAGCAGGCGGCTGGGGTGCTGGGGACGCCACCACTCCTATTACTACACTATGCCACAGATTCTTGTTCACAGTACATTTATAGCTTTACATATTTTGTGGACTTCATTGTGAACTCATGTTTATAAGAACATAGAGGGAATGATTTGGGGATTGATTGGCGGATGCTTTGGTCACAGACCTAGAGGGACTTTCATCTTGAGTTAAATTGTGTCAACTTGATTGGATTAAGAGATGCCGAGAAAATCAGTAAATCACACCTTTTTGCATTTGTGAGCATTTATTTACAGAGAGGATTCGAGCATAAGGACCCAATCAGACTAAACAATCTTCTGATGAATTAAAAATCTAAGTGACCTAGTGGGAGGTGGAAGAACTCTAGAGGTGGGGCCTACTTACACCCCACCTGTTGGGGATATGTCTTTTCAATACATAGCTGGGTACCAGCCCCTTTCTGTGTTTCCTTCAGTTTGGCTGCCATGAAGTAAGTATCCCTTATCCACCATGCCTTTCCTGCCCAGATGTTTATCCTCACCACAAGTCCACAGCTATGGAGTCACATAAGCGTGCACTGAAACAATGAGCCAAAGTAAATCCCTTTTCCTCTTATTTTGTCCGGGTACTATGAAACTAACCAATATAAGTATACTTTAGCTTCTCAGTTTTTGATTCTTGTGACCTTGCTAACAGTGTGAGGTCTCACAGACGGTCTCAGTCTCCTGACTTTATGCCTCTGTAGGCAGAGTAAAATTCTTAGCCCTGAAATTGGGGTCTGACATCCAGGCCAGTGTTATCCTTGGGGTGGAGATCTGGTTTGTACTTCTTGCTGGATAAATGCATGGTCTTGCTTTTTCACTGGCCTCAAGGGTGTTTTTCCTATTATCACATGTGCTCAACCATGTTCATATGAATGTATGTTTAAACCTGAGCACCCGAACTATCTGCTTGCTGCCACCACTGCTTTCTGCTCTTGGTTTGAGGTCCACAGCAGAGAATTGACTCAACAGCTTCCCCATTCTGCTCCATCTTCCTGGTTATTCTAACAGGTGTGTCCTTTGCTTTTGTTATTGTAGCCTATTTTTAAACTACCAGTGTGGGTTCCAGGTCCCAATTTTCTCTGTCATTTTCTCCTGTGCTTCTGCTCACATGAAGCCCCCTTCTGGGCATTCCTTTACTCTGCCTGCCCCCAAGGACTGTCTATATCCCAGGCCACCATCACAGCTTCATTCTAAAACTCTTTCACTAGCCTGCTTCTGTCCTTCCTTCTAAAAGGGAGTGTCCCCCTTGATCCCACTTACCCCTTTGCATCTCGGCCAAGAGGAGGTTTGGTATGTGCCTTTTCACACTCTGGCTGTTACTGAGAGTGTAGGCCTGAAACATTTCTACAGAACAGATCAAGAACAATGTATTAGTTCTAAAATATGCAGAAAATCAGCTATGCTGAAATTAATATGTATTTAATTAATCTAAAGAGTGTGTTTAATGTTTTATTTAGCAGTTTAAGGTAGTTTTAGGTATGTGAATTTCAGGTTTTCTGGAAACAGACAGCACAAAGCCTATTTATATTGCTTTAATCCCTTCCAGACTGGATAAGAATATAAAATGTGTATATATTTGCACATGCAAAAATCAGGTGCATTTATGTGTGCACATGTTTTTATAATAAGCACAGAGGTACATAGTCTTATTTAAAATTTTTATGTGTTAGAAACATGCAAATTGGAGCCGTGAAGGTTTCTCTCTCTCTCTCTCTCTCTCTCTCTCTCTCTCTCCATTCAGACGAGCACAGAAAGTGTTTTTAATCACTCCAGAAGGTTCCCATGTACCCTTCCCTGTTTACAAGCCCCCTGTGCCCCAAGGTAGCCACTTTAATTTCATACAGCAGGATTAGCAACAAGCAACTGATTTCCTCATCTTTTTCTCTGAGCTGGTTCATTCATTCTGTTCACTTTTTATTGGAGGCACTGAGAAATTTGTATTTATTTTACCCTTTTATTTTGTGTCTTGTATTGGCAATGCCTTTTTTTTTTCTATTTCTTCTAATCCTTTCTCCTGTCTATTAATCAAGCTTAGGTTCAGGTTTCAGTTACAGTGAGATTTATATTATTTCGATGAAAGGATTCTCATATATATTTGACTTAACAATGCCTTAAAATGAATCAGGATTGTTATTCTTTCCTCAAACCCCCTAGGGCTTTAGAATGCTTTAATTCCAACATTTTGCCTTCATTCTTTGATATTATTTATAGCTACTTTGGTTTCACTTTATTGAAAAAGAAACTCTAGATCAGCTAATGCTATTTTTTTTCTGTAGGTAGCACTGTTTATGATATCTTTGCTGGTGTCGCTATTGGCTGGTGCATCTCAAGGCTCCCCACCCCCAGTTGCCATTTTCTTCTTGCTCACATACACTTTTTATATTTCTCACAGGATGCATACACCAGCAGAAAACTGTCTTATATTTTTGGATCAGAGGAGGCTTGTTTTACTCTGGTGTTTACCAAGGGTGAATTTGCTCTTTTGACTACCCAGCTACTACCCTCAGGGTTAGGCCAGTTAGAGGAGTATTTATTTGTTTGTTTATTTATTTATTTTAAATTCTAATCTGGCAGATGGAGCAACAGTCTTTTATGACTCATACCATTTTGAAGGTGACTGTTCCTAGCTCTGGTTAAAATTCACCCAAATCCAGTGGATCCTGTTCTTGGGAGTGGCTGTTAGGGTGAGGGCTCACATCATGTACTATGGCTCTGCCTTCCTGTTTTGACTTTGTGTGTGGCTTTGTGGTTTATGTGTAAGAGATGATGCATAAAAGTCAATAGCTCGGAGTTCTTCAGGGCAGTTTTCTGGAAGTTTCCTGGCATATCATCACTAGCCTCTCCAACCCCTCCAGCTTTATTCTTACTTATTGTTCACCTGACCAGCCTCTGACCATCATCCTGAGAATACCAAGTATCAAGCTGCCTATATTATGTTCACAGGCATTTGTGTAAGATGTTGTTTGTTCGTTCATCTCTGCATCTTTTGAGCACCTCTGGAAGATTTTGTATAATGTCTGAGATAAAGCAGTGGACAAAAGATACCGAGTACCTAATTCTGTGTAGCATATTCCATAGTTATGGGGAACACAAAAACAAATGTATCCTACTTAAGATGAATCACGTCTCAGTCAATGACAACTACTAAAGAAACAAGTCAGTCAGGGAAGTGGGCTCGAGAAAGCTGATAGTGGTGTGGTGGCTATTTTAAATAGGCAGCCAAGGTTGTCTTACAGGGAGAGAAACACCGGATAGAGACTTAGTGGGGCACAAGCATGTTTTGTGGCAGGGGAAACTTTGGGCAGAGAGTACCAGTGCTCTGACCCTCAGGCAGCAGGAGGGAAGCTGGTAGATTTGACCTTAGAGTCAGGGAGAACGGCAGAACAGGGACAGTCTAAGACAGGCTTGAAGAAGTTAAGAGAAATGAAGAGTTCTTCTGCTTTTATAGAGGAAAACATACTCAAGAGTTATTTGATAATTCAGGGTAAGAACAAGATTCATCTGAATCATCACTCATGTTAGCAAAGTACAGACTTGAAAGATGAGGATCACTGATGTCCTTATTTCATCTGAACTACTTGATATTTCAAAAATATGACAAAAAGGAACTCGAGAGAATTGCTCTTGCAACATCTTGGGAAGAGCAACTTGAATATGTTTATTATACAGCACTCTTACTTTCTAAGGTGTTGATACGTGGATATGTACATGCCACTCTTGGTACCAATTTCTACATTCATCGTTTTTCTGATTGTTGACCTAATATGCAAACTTAAGAGAGGAAGGGTTTATTTTTTTTTATCACACTCTGAGGGCATATCCCATCATGGCTAGGAAGGCATGGTAGCTCTATGGTAATGGGAACTTTCACCTGAGACTCTTTACTCCTCAGGCTTTAGCAGGACAGGAATAAAGACTGCTGTTTTCATGGTTCCTTGAAATACCCCCCTCCCCTACAGGGACCGGGGGGAGATTCTAGGGTTCAAAATAATTACTGGGATTTTAAAGTAGACTTCCAAAGCCAGAAGAAATAATCGGAAACTTGAAGATATATTAACTGAGACTACTTAGTAAAAATCAGAAAAGAACAGAGTAAAGAAAGAAGTAGAGCCTGAAAAAAAGTTTGGATACCATTAACTTTATCAAAATACCCACAATAATAGACACAGAATGAGAAAAGTGATAGGTCAGAAAAGTATTTAAAGAAATAATGACTTGAGGTTTCCCAAATTTGATGAAAAACATTAATCTGAAAACTCAATAAGCTTTGTGACGTTCATGTGGATGAACTGAAAACGATTTCATCTAGAAATGGTATAACCAGCCTGCTAGCTGAGAGCCAGTCAAGGAGATGGCCTTGAGATCCGTGAAGGAAGCAGCTCTTCATGTACAACTGTGATTCTTATTCTGTTGTTCAGTGATTTGGGATTAGAGGCCCCAGGGGTGGTAGGGGATGGGGCTGGGGTGGTGGGAAGACATTTCAAGGGGCTCAAATTAAGATTTTCAAACAAGAATTCCATGTCCACTAAAACTATCACTTTAAAGTTAAAGGTAAACGAATATATCATCTTACACAAAACAGAAAACATTTGTCTCTGGTGAGCCTCTTGTAAAACACTTAAAAAGTTGGCCTGGTGAGATGGGAACTCAGCAGGTAAGGTGCTTGTCCCACACACTGTTAATTCGATGTCTTGAACCCATCTAAAGGTAGGAAGAGAGAACAGACTCTACAAGTTGTCCTGTGAGAGCCGTGTGCCATAGCACCCCCATCAAGAACATAGACAATAGTAATACATTTTAAAAAATTAAAATAAGTGTCAGGGTCCTTCAGGCTCACATTAAAAAAATTAAACAAGAACTTGAATCCATGTAAAAAAAATAGGCAGCATTAGTTAAAGCAATAGCACAGGCAACTTAAAAAGATTATATGAATATAGTTTTTAAACTTTCTCCTGTGTGACTTAAAGGAAACTTCATAGAGCAATAATTGAGCAATAGAGTAAAACTTCATAGGATAACAATGATATGTGTGTGTGTGTGTGTGTGTGTGTGTGTGTGTGTGTGTGCGCGCGCGCTAATGGGCACACAGTAGATAAAGGTACAATTTATGTGAAAAGATGCTAGAGATGAGTAAACAGAGCTGGACAGTCTTGAAGGTTTTTTTTTTTAAATAGTGTTAAAAGTAACTTGGTATTAATCCAAATTAGATTACTGTAAGTGAAGATGATAATTGTTCTCTTCTGGGAAAGACTAAGAAGAGAAGATGTGATTTTTATTTTATTATGCTATTTCTACTCACACTTTACTGGAGATAATAGCAAGATAATTGAGTAAGAAACAAATAAAAAGCATGAATACTGGAAAAGAAGAATTTGGCTTATATTTACAGATCACATGATCTTATTTATAACAAATTCTAAAAAATCACCAAAAAGCCCATAAAATTGAAAAGGTCAGCAAGTTTACAGGATGCAAAATCACTATATTAAACCAGTAGCATCATTTCATATTAGCAATAAACAACCAAACATTAAAAAAAAACAATTTCATATCCTATAACATTAAAGGAGAGAAACAATTAGGAATACAGTGGACAATGGAAGTGCAACACTGGGCTCCTGAATGCTGCAGGGCAGGGTTGAAGACACTTGGCAAAATATAAATGAATGGAAAGACAATGCTCACAGATGAGCTACTGAACGCTATTGATGTAACTGCTCCCAAGCAGGTCTGCAGAATGGACAGAATTCCCTTCAAAACCGCTAATGCTTTTTTCCTTCCAGTGACTGACAAGCTGACTTTGATATTCACTTGGAAATCCAAGGTGCCTAAATAGCCAAGACAATCTTAAAGATGACTGTAGGATTCATACTATCCGAGTTCAAAATTGATATAATATCCTCCGAAGAAAGCCTTAATGAAATCTGGTTCCTTGCATGCTAATAAAAAAGGAATACAACATTACATCAATCAAGAAGGCTGCTGGGATAAAGACAGATGTGCTGATTAATAAAATTGAGCTTCTAGTAATCCTTATGTTTTAAGTTTTTGTTTTATTGGCAAAAAAATGCTTATGTATGTGCCTGTGTGTGAGTATGTACACATTCACACAGTCATGTGGGTCCTATGGAGGACGTAAGAACACTGGACCCCTTGGAGCTGGAATTAGCAGCATGACGTTTGTTCTGGACACTGACCTTGGGTCCTCTGAAAAAGCAGTGGGTGCTCATATTGACTAAGCCATCACTCTGGCTCCCATGTTTTTAGACAATTTTTGTTCAAGGATATATGTACAAATCCATGGACAAAAATATAATCTTGTCGACATTTGATGCTGGCACTGTAATTGTCCACCTATTGAAGAATGCTCCTGGACTTATGCTTCCCACCATACGCAAAAATTAATTCAGCACAAATCAATGTCTTAAATGTAAGAGTTAAAACTGCAGAAACTCTGTGTTTAAATCACATTGACCTTGGGTTAGTCAATAATTTCTTTTTTTTTAGAAATTTTTTAGAATTTATTTATGTGTGTGAATGAGTATCTTGCCTGTGTGTGTGTGTGTGTGTGTGTGTGTGAAAAGCATGTATGTGCTTTGTACCAAGCCCTGAACAGCAAATAATTTTAACTTCTGAGTCATCTCTCTTGCCTCTATAATTTCTTAGGTATACCACATAAAGCAGAAGTGACCCATTAAAAACATATTTGACTTAATAAAAATTAAATTCCTGCATTATAAAATTAGTGAAAATGAAAACTACAAAGTGGGAGAAATACACATCATGTATTTTACATGATTTGACATCAAGAATGACTATTCTTTTAATACATCAAACAAATGACTGAGTTAAAGGTGCATAAGATAATTAAAATGAACATTTCTTTAAAAAAGCCAGTCTGGTCTACAAGAGCTAGTTCCAGGACAGGAACCAAAAGCTACGGAGAAACCCTGTCTCGAAAAATCCAAAAAAAAAAAAAAAAAAAAAAAAGACACATGAGGTCGGGTGGTGGCTCACGCCTTTTATCCCAGCACTCGGGAGGCAGAGGCAGGTGGATCTCTGGGAGTTCGAGGCCAGCCTGGTCTACAAGAGCTAGTTCCAGGACAGGCACCAAAGCTACAGAGAAACCCTGTGTTGAAAACCCAAAAAAAAATTAAAACAAAATAAAAATAAAAAAGACACATGAGACACATGAATGACCAATAAGCCTATTGAGAAATGGTCCATACCAATAAGCAGTATGAAAATTCAAGTAAAATATGTATATGATGAGCAGTGCCAGTGTGGATGAGGTGCAAAGAGTTTGGAGAAAATGTTTAGTCAATTCTGAAAAGTAAAGTTACCATGTTACTCAGCAAATCCTCTTCAAGGTGATGTTAAGGAAGAATTAAAGCATACCCACTGTTGAAGGAGCTGCGGGCCGCTTCCCGCCTCCCAGCTTCCGGCTGCCTGGCTAGCTTATGCCCCAAAATAACAACACATAAATTGTATTCATTTAAACACTGCTTGGCCCATTTCTATTCATGTGTGTAGCACTACAAGGTGCCCTTACCAGGAAGATTCTAGCCTACGTCCCTCCTGGGTCGGAGCTTCATTCCATCTGCCCTGGCGATGAGCTTCATGGCGTCTGTCTGAGGCATCTTACTTCACTTCCTCTTCCTTCTAGCATTCTGTTCTGTTTACTCCACCCACCTATGTTCTAACCTACCAGGGCCAAGCAGTTTCTTTATTAATTAACCAATGACCTTCCTCCATCATACTCACATAAAAGCTGTACATGTAGTTTTATTACTGAACTACATATGCTGGAAAATGACTACAGCTGATGTCTATCAATAGTTTAATAGCTATAGGAAATGTGCTGGAACCACACTGTGAAATATTTTCCAGCCATAAGTGAATGACTTATGACTTACATGAACATGATACCCCATAGGTAAATCTTGAAAACATGCTATGAGATGGAGACAGGGTAGAAAAGGTCACACGGACTGCAATTCCATTTATATGAAAGCACAAAACATGAAAATCCATGGAGATAGAAAGATGGGTGGTTGCTAAGCCCGGGGAGGAGGCAATGAGACTGCCTGCTAATTGGTATGGCACTGCTTTCCTGGGTAAGGCACACACTCTAGAATTAGACAGTGGTAATCATTGCACAACTTGGTTAATATGAACAGAATCCTTGGAATTGTATAATTTATAATTGTAAATTTCATGGTGAAAGGTTTCTATACTCCAGTATTAAGCCGTCTCCACCAATCAAACGACCCAATCAAGAATCAATAAATCCAGGTTTAATCTGAGCAAAGCATTCCTTGGTGGCCCTAGGGGAAGAAGAGAAACCCAGGAGAGAGACCCACCAGGCACGTTGGGGGTGGGGGGCTATTCTAAAATAGCATGTAGGTGTGGTCCCAGCATCTCTGGGGGAGGAGCCACCAATGGTGGGTTTTCTTAGGGGCAGGGTCTGGAATGGGGCAGCTCCAGGAAGCTGGACATTCCAAACACAAGGCATATGAAAAAAAAAAATTGATATCTTTGAGGCTGCTGCTTGGTGTGCTGAGGGCGGGGTCTTTAATGGGGCCACCCCCAGCTGGGGATTCCAAAAACATGGCATATGAAAAAAAAATTGGCATCTTTGGGGTTTTTCACAACAGGAAAAAAAAATGCATGTTAGAAATGTATTCTATGTTTCTAAATAATAGCTAAGTGATGACCAGTACATTTATATCAATGACGCTAGAAAAAGGAGGTAGCTAGGAGATCATTGCGTTCTTCATGAAGAGCACTGGATCAATAGTCCTTAATATTTCGGTGGTTGTTTAGAAATCCTTTCTACTCAGAAGCATCTAGTACTTGTCTGTGCTGAACTGCAGATATGGCCCCAAACTTTGTCACAGAGGTTTGCGCCAAATGGCCAGCCCGTATTACCTCTGGGAGTATATATGTATACACCACTTTATAAACTGTAGCTTCTCCTCTGTACAACAGAGATTCTTTATGCTCAGGGGCAAATTATATCCATGTCAGAATATGAGTTTGTAAAAAAGCCTAAATAATTTATGCAAGACACTTTTGACAACCTGCATGCAGTAACAAAAGTCATAATAAAACAGTAAAGGAGACTTTACTGTTAGCCAAAAGCTCCAGTGGATGAACTTGCCATTAAGGTTTTTTTTTTTTTTTTTGAGATCAGAACCTTTGTGTTTTGCCAAGCTCAGCTTTGCCTTGCTCACTGTATATTCATGTCAGTGTATATACTGAGTATTGTATGTTTTATAACATGGGATGCTATGAACATAATCACGCATGCTACACTTTGACTAATACAGGTGCTCTGTATATGTATGTACCATATTTATATATCTCCATGTGAACAAGCACAGGATGGGAAAGTGGGACCCACGTCTTACTGAAATTTGATGTTCTTTTACTTAATATTATTCAGAGATGCTCCTGTTTGAAATATGTTTCTGATCTTTTTTTGTGTGAAAATATAAAAAGCCCTTCCAAGAATAGGAAGCCAGTTTAGGAATGAAACTTCCTCTCTTGCTTAAAGGGCTGTGTTTTCCTATGCAAATGTAGCAAAGCCCAGAAATTAGCAATGACTGCTAAATTAACACACTTGAAGAGCTTGGCTGGTTCTAATAGGCAGTCAAATGGTCTTGTTACATTGTAATGGTGCCAAGCTAATTGAAGTGATTACTGTTGCTCATGAGCAGCCTTTTTGAAGTAGAAGTCTTTTAAATTATCCATAGACGTTAAATGTCAGACACTATTGTGTAATTATACTTTGTAAATGCTGAATGTCATAAGGCATCACAGGTAATTGAGGTTTACAGAGAGGAGCTTTTTCTAAACCTAATTGGGCATCAATTCTTTGTCACTTTTTCTGAATCTAATTGGGCATCAACTTTTTGTGCCAGGGGACACTCCAATGCTTCACAGTCTCCCTGTCTCCCCTCCCCTCTCCCTGATAGACCTCCTCACGGGGCCCTACATGCCAAGATGTTTCCAAACCACTGGGCTAACAAACGGCTGTTTGTCTCACCCCGTGGCGTCTTCTGGGACTGTGATGCTGGTTTGGGATTTCACAGACTGAAGCTTTCTGAAGCCTGCTGTGGCTATCATGGCAGAATGAGGCCATGTGAGCAGAGCATCCCTCCTTGGGATCTCAGCGTGTCCTGGGATTTTCACTGCTGTAGTGATGGAGTACTGCATGGGATTTTTGAGATGCTATAAGCAGAGGATTTTCACAAACCTAAAATAGCCCTTTGTTTTCTGCCCCTCTTGTTTCATGGATTGTGTTAGAGTTCATATCTTCCATCCCAACTTAAAAACACATTCATGCAAGCAATTTTCCCCTCTGCTTCTGTGACAGCAATGTCAGAACTCTGAGGCAAACTTCAGAAGGTTTGCGTGTCTGACCTGTGTGAGTCCTGCTCTGACCAAATGGTGAATACTGCTGAATGTCTGGCTGTTCACTATGAATCCTTCAGTTTGGCTGACTGGGAATATATTAAAACAACATTGGTTTTAATAAGTGGCTGGGAGAAAGTAAACACAATAGGATTTTCTGCATGATTCTTTATATAGATGTCTAATTGATCACCGGTTTTATTAACTAAAACTGCTGTTATCTCGCTATGATCTCACGGCTGCAGTCTCAGTGTATGCTTCTAGCGGGCCTCATCTTATGAAGATCCTGGCTTGTTAGGCTATCTTTTTCTGTACTTTTAAAAAGTATTCATTATTCCCTGTAATAAATTGAGTTGCGAGTAAAATGCTCTTCGAACTGTACAAGGAGACCCTGGGAGAAGGGTTGGTGCGGGCAGAAAGATGTATGAATACTTACGATGCTCAAAAACAAAAAGAGGAGCCAGGGGTTCTTGCCGAGTGCATTGGAGAGTTTTCTGATACCTGAATATAGATGCAGGGATGCTCACATGGACGCTGGGAGTGGTCCAGCCTTGCAACGGGCTTCAAAGAAGAACTCATATTCATTGGTTATGATTCACCTCATTGTGGTACTGCAAAGGCGTATTAAATGAGGACTTTTTATACAACATGAGCAGTATACAGATACCTGTCAGAAGTAACACTAAGCAGTAAGTGTCGTTTGCTAAGCATCATTTTGGAAGGTGCCTTTTGTGATGTGCCTGTCAGAGAAGAACAAGGTTCAAGGATATTATTAAAGTTGTTAGAAGTTTAAAGTAATAAAGTGCAAGGTGCTGCACAAAATGTTGAATTATACATGGCTTTTGCACAGCGAGCACGTACAATCCCTCTCCTTTTGCTTCCTTCCTGAGCAAATTATACCCCTCTTGTAAGACTCTCACCCCGTGTCTTAGAAACCTAGCTTTCCTTATCAGTTGCTGCCTCTGCTGTCCACACACAGCATGATGACTTAAAATAGAGGGATGTCAGTTCTTCTCAATGTTGGGCTTGATGGTTGGGATATGCAGGAGCTGGTGATTCATGGTTTTGCAGAATTCCTTATTTCTGTTTTCTAGGAACCCTCCTCAAATATAAGCAAAAAGGTATGTGTGTCTGTTACTCTGAGGGTTTGAATGGATTCTCTGTTGGCTCCTGGCCATTCAGTTGAAGATCGGAGAAACACATGAGAAACGTGGTGACAAGTGGCTTATTCTCCATGCTCTGAGGGCAAGATGAGAATTCTCAGGGACTGGGTGCTGTAGGCTTCATGGGACATGCGTCAATGTTGCTTACTATTTAATTCCAGTTCTTTGTTCTGGCACACAGGATGATCTTATGTTTCCTTATGGTTGGATTTGGGTTATGTGATTTTATCCAGTGAGTTGTGAATCAAGTCATATGCCCATTTTCGGATTGGAACATATACTGACCAAACTACAACCTCAGTCATAATAAATATCCCTCCCGACTTCGTCTCACTTCCACCTCATGCAGCAGCCATCTCCTCTTCTTCCTTCCACTTGTCTTCCCCTCCAGCCCACCTTTCAGTCTGGATAGGATCTCACTTCATGGCAGAGGATGACCTCATACTTGTAAAAATCCTTCTTCCTCAGGATCTTGAGTATCAGGATTGCAGGCAAGAGCCTTGACGCATGGTTTAAAGCTGGCAACTCCCCAGAGCCTTTGTTCTGTTTGTTGTTATCATTGACAGAATTGAAGATAATGATTGCTCTCTATGCTAAAGCAGAGACCTGAATCAGGACCCCTGCGGACCTCAGTGGACCCATAGGGTGATGAATTGGGATTTGATACTATTGGCATTTTTCTTGCTGAAAAGCATATTAGTCTACTTGTTAAGCCATTCCTGGAGCAGAAACTCACTGAACCAATCATTAAATCATTAGGGTCTATGTCAAGGGTTACAAATACAAATGCAAGTGCCCATGAAACCATACTGAATGAAAGCAGACAGGCAGGCATGAGAAAAGACATGCTGTGTCTGCATAGTAAGAAAAATACAAAGGAACTCTGAAGTCAGGACTGCAACTGCACACAACAGACCAAGAGGTAAGTGGTCAGCCAGTGGGCACCCCACTCTCAAGGCCCTTGGTACCTGGACAAAACCCAGGGCCCCTCCCCCACCTGCTTCAGCTTCACTAGCCAGTTAGCAGTAAAACAAAGGACACAGTCAATAAGACAAAAAGGCAGCCTATTGAATGGGAAAAGATTTTTACCAACCCCACATCAGTCTGAGGATTGATCTCCAAAATATATAAATAACCCAAGAAATAAGACATCAAATATCAAATAATCCAATTAAAAATGGGGGTACAGATCTAAACATAGAATTCTCAACAAAAGAATTTCAAATGGCTAAAAGACACTTAAGGGAAATGTTCAACATCCTTCGTCATCAGGGAGATGCAAATCAAAATGACTCTGAGATACCATCTTACACCTGTCAGAATGGCAAAGGTCATAAACACCAAAAATATCTTATGCCGGAGAGGATGTGGAGTAAGGGGGACACTTCCATTGCTAATGGGAATGCAAACTTGTATAACCACTCTGGAAATCAGTATGGCAGTTTCTTAGAGAATTGGGAATACCACTCTTGGGCATATACCCAAAGGATGTTCAACCATACTACAAGGACATTTGTTCAACTATGTTCATAGCAGCATTATTCATAATAGCCAGAACCTGGAAACAACCTAGATGCCCCTCAACCAAAGAATGGATAAAGAAAATGTGGCACACTTACACAATGGAGTGCTATTCAGTGGTAAAAAAACAATGACATCTTGAAATTTGCATGCGAATGGATCGAGCTAGGAAAAAACCATCCAGAATGAGGTAACCCAGACCAGAAAGATGAGCATGATATGTACCCACTCATAGGTGAATACTAGCTGTAAACCAAACAATAAGGAACCTATAGTCCACGACCCCAGAGAAGCCAAGTAACAATGAGAACTCTAACAGAAACATACATATATCCTCCTTGGAAGGGAAAATAGACAAGATCTCCTGAGAAAATTGGGAGTCTGGAGGTGGAGGAGAAGGGAAGGTGAAAGGGGAGAAGGGGAGGAGGGAGGAGAACTAGAGGCAATGGGATGGTGGAGATGGGGGAAAGGACAGAAATAGGGAACAAGGAAAGAGATATCTTGATTGAGGGAGCCATTATGGGGCTAGCAATAAACCTAGCACTAGAGAAATTTCCAAGAATCCACAAGGATGACCCCAGCTGATACCCTAAGCAGTAGTGGAGAGGGTGCCTGAACTGGCCTTGCACTGTAGTCAGATTGATGACACTCTTAAATGTCATCATAGAACCTTCATCTAGCAACTGATGGGAGCAAATGCAGAGAACCACAGTGGAGCACTGGGCTCCCAAAGTCTAGTCAAAGAGAGGGAGGAGTGAGAATACGAGTAAAGATGTCAAGACCATGATGGGGATATTTATTGAAACGACTTACTTGAGCTAATGGAAGCCTTCCAGCTTCGGCCTGACAGTGAGGGAACCAGCATAGGATCAAACTAGGTTCTCTGAATGCGTGTGACAGTTGTATGGCTGGGGCAGACTGTGGAAGCACTGGCAGTGAGACCAGGATTTATCCCTACTGCTTGTTCTTGCCTTTTAGAACCCATTCTCTCTGGAAGGAGATCTTGCTCAGCCTAAATGTAGTGAGGAGGGCCTTGGTCCTGCCTCTAAGCAATGTGCTGGACTTTGTTGAGACCCCATGGGAAGCCTTATCCTTTCTGAGAAGTGTTTAGGGGTAGGATGCGGTTGGGAGGGGGCAAGGTAGAGGGATCAGGAGAAGGTGAGGGAGTGGGAAATGGATTCGGCATGTGAAATGTAGGTTTTTTTTTAAAAAGAAAATAAATTAAAATAAAAAAGAATAAGCACATGTTCCTTACAAAGACACGTATTCTGGGTTTTCACATTTTAGTGTGTCCTCTGATCTCTCTTTTGTAGTGACAGCCCCAGTAGCAAGGTATCTACTTGATATACAGCAGGGGTCAAGCATGATGCCCAATGACTGTTGACCCTTGCTCTCTGTGTGCTGGGACACTTCAGACCACACAAACCTTATCCAAAGGAGGCAATGGCTTTTCCTTATCCCAAGGTGACCTTGACCTGCAGGACTGTGAGTACAGAATACACAGCTTCCATTTTTCCCAGGAGAAGCTTGAAGTTTAGGCTTTATGTGAAATGTTTTGAATTTAAATATTCTCAGGAACAACAAAACATACCATAAGCCTGGAAGTGTGTGACTTTGACCCCAGCCTCGTGCCTCACACAGCCTTTGATCAGCAAACTGCCGGCAACAATGATAGTTTTTGTTTTTGTTTCTGTTTTTCTCCTTTATTAAAGAGGTTACATCTTAGGAACAGGATAAACCTCAGCTGGCAATATAATGAGACAGAACGGAAGCAAAACACTAGCAAAGATCTGTTGATTTCTCGTTAGATGTTCAGAACCTTGCCAGTTGTAATGAGAGAGACTGAGGAACATGAAAGAAACTCTGACTTATAGAACTGATCTCGTTGGGCAAATCTGGCAGAAGCTACAATATGATGTCTAAGAAAAAAAAACTGAGAAACAATTTCAATAGAATCAATTACATGGAAGACTTAAATGAAGGCAGGATTATAATAAAGAGCTTCCTTTTCCATTAGTTAGGATTCTCCAAAGGAGGAATTGCTGGGATGTATGGAATGTATGCACCCTGTCTGTCTGTCTTTCTGTCCGTCCGTCTGTCTGTCTACATGTGTGTGAAGTAGGAGTGGACTGACGTGATGGTGGAGACTGTGAGGTTCTGTGGTCTGCCGTCAACAGGTTAGAAACACAGGTCAGCTGGAGACGCAGCTCATGACCCAAGTTCTGCAGAGTGGACGGTGGAATCCAATCCCGAAGGTCTGAGAACTAGAAGCCCTGAGGGTTGGAGAGAATCTCAGTTTACCTAGTGGGACAGAGAGTGAATTCAACCATTCTCCACGTGTTTCTTCTACTTAGATGCTAAGTAGACCAGATGATGTCTGCTCACAGCTAGGAAGGTGTCTTACTTAGGGACACTAAAAGTGAGTTGGGGAGGAAAGGGTTTATTTGGCTTATGTGGTTCACATCACTCTCCATCACCAAAGGAGCTCAGGACCAGAGCTCGGACAGGGAAGGAGGCTTGCAAACTGCTTGCTTTGCCATGGATCTGTCACCTTCTAGTGGAGTTTGCTGTTTCTATCATATTAGTGGCCTCTCAATTACTCAACTTTCTGTGTAATTCCCCTTTCTCACATCCCCACAAAGCTGTGCCACCCTCACTTTCTCCTTCCTGCTTCTGCTAACACTACTGCACTTAGTGCACAGGTTGGCTATAAAATACACATCCCCGGATCATGTCAAGGATGGTGGGTTTAACTAGGCCATCCATCACTCAGAGATCTGAGGAAACATCACTTCTCAGGTTGCTTCTGCAGGTCTAATCCGAAGAGATTCACACATGAATCAAAGTGAAGCAGGTGCCCTTCTGTGCTGGGACACAAGCTAGAGTCACTGGTGATGGAGGAAGGTCATTGGCTAATAAAGGAACTGCCCTGGCCCATTTTATTGGTTAGAAGATAGGTGGGAGGAGAAAACAGAACAGGATACTGGGAGGAAGAGGAAGTGAGCTCAGAGACTCGACCGCTTTCCTCTCAGGAGCAGACGCCTGAGAGAGATGCCATGCCCCACTCCCGGGATGAAGCTCCGACCCAGGATGGACTAGGCTAGAATCTCCCCGGTAAGCGCACCTTGGGGTGCTACACACAGATGATTAGGAATGGGCTAAATTAATATGTGAGAATTAGCCTAGAAGAGAATGGGCCAAACGGTGTTTAAAAGAATACAGTGTCTGTGTAATTATTTCGGGGCATAAGCTAGCTGGGCAGGCGGCTGGGGTGTTGGGGACGCAGCCCCGCCGCTGCCCTTATTACTACACACTGGGAAGGAGGGAGACCCAACTGAGAAAATGCCTCTATAAGATCAAACAGTATAACTGGGTGGTGGTGGCACATGTCTTTAATCCCAGCACTGGGGAGGCAGGGCAGGTGGATCTCTGTGAGTTTGAGGCTAGCCTTGTCTGCAAAGCCAGTTCTAGCAGTCTCCAAAGCTACAGAGAAACCCTGTCCTGAAAAACCAACCAACCAACCAACCAACCAACCAACCAACCAAAACAGCAGTTCAAACAGTTAGCAAGCCTCTAGGGCATTTTCTCAATTAATGATTGGTGGGGAGGACCCAGCCCATTGTGAGTGGGTCATCCCTGGGCTGGTGGTCCTGGGTTCTATAAGAAAGCAGGCTGAGAAAACCATGAGGAGCCAGGCAGCAAGCAGCATTCCTCCATGGCCTCTGAAGAAGCTGCCTCTAGGTTCCTTCCATTATCTGGAGAAGATTAACTATGTTCCAGATTTATTCCTACTGTCTACCTTGGTTCCTCATTTACCCTCTCTCCTTTTCCTCATCCCTCATCTTAGAAGCATCCTTGGCTGTCACATCTTCCAACATGTTGCCAGAGAAGCATTTCAGCCTCACTTGTCTGATGAAATCTCATGAGTGGCCACAAAAATATAAAGACTCAAAATTCCCTTTGACGGCGGTGCAATCCTTAAATAATGGAACGAAAAGCTTTGCCCAGGGCAGAGCATTTGGATCCATTGTGCTAGCCAGGCACCAGAGCTGTCCAAGGCAGCATTTGCTTTTGTCAGAAGCAAGAATAAGGTAAAACACATGGGAGAAATTTCTAGAAGGGAGAAATTAGTGGAAAATTAGGATGCAAACAGCATGTCCCGAGGATTGAAAGCAGTTTAGGCAAATGAAGCAATCGGTAAATATTGTTTGTTACATTGATAAATAGGGTTTGGCAGCCATCCAAGGTTTGCTTTTAGTTTGAAGCCAAAAGTACCTTTTTATTTGACAAGGTAATTTTATGTGTTGCTACAGAGTGAATATTTGTGCCCCTCAATTTATGTGTTGAAATCTAATCTCCTATATAATGACATTAGAAGATAAGGCCTTCAGAAATTGATTAGGCCATTAGGAGAGGCTTTTATGAATGGGAATAGGGACTTTCTAAGGAGAACAAGAAACCAGAATTTTCCCTTTTCTTCATGTCAATACGAAGTTAGATGCTTCTATCCAGGAACCGGAGAGATGCCATTTCTTGGACATTCTGTGTCCAGAACTGAGCACCTGACGTCATGTCTGTTCCCCATCCACTCTCTATGGAAAGCTGCTATAGAAGCTGAAATTGATAGGACTGGGCTAGCAGGTGTGTGTTTCAAAATGGCCAGGTGGTAATGATGTTGAAGGAAAGACATTTGAGGAACATCCCAGTCTGGGGATGTGGCCCTGTGGGAATCTGTTTCTGCTTTTTCTGACAGGAGGGATGTGATTAGAGTTCAGACACAGAAGGCTGGAGAGTTTTCTGTTACGCACGCTGCTTTCCTGATATTCTCCTCATGCTACATGTGAAATCATGGTCAGGGCTTGGGAGGAAGAATGGTGGTGGACCTGTCACTGAAAACCGAGCTCCTTAACATTTTAAAATGTGTTCTCTACGACCTACTATGTGCCAGGCAAATTTGTAGGTGTCCTAGGAGAAAGGGGAAAAATGTTAAGAAATGATTCCATTGCTCAGGAACTTTGCGTTTAATTCTTTTGGGTTACTTTGCTAGTTAGCTATGTTCGTGGGGGTTAATTTTTAAACTTCTAGGTTAAGGGATACATAGAGGAGGTGGATGGGTGCTGACATTACAGGCTGGGTACAAAATATGTGAAATGGACAATAATGACCTTTAGGTGACTTACACTTCTAGAATATGTGTATCTTGTTGGGTCTGTTGCCCTCCAAGGAGCCTAGAGTGTGAGAACTGGGAAGGGCAGATGATCCCTTCTGTCTTTTAGAAGACCAGGCTATATTAGTTCCTACTTTTGAGAAAGACTGTTGACTAGAGACAAAATTCTGACTCAGAGAAGGGTCACTCTTATTGTTTTTTTTTTTTTTAACAGCAATGGTAACAGCAGTAGCAGCTAATATTAACTCAGGCATAATTTCCCATGCTTTAAACATTCAGTTTTATTATTCATTTTTTGATGTGGGATTCCTTTCTGTATGTTGTGAATACCATTGGTTAATACAGAACTGCTTTGAGCCTATAGCAGAGCAGGGCAAAACAGAGGTAGGCGGGGGAAAAACTACACTGAATGCTGGGTGGAAGAAGGCAGAGTCAGAGGAGAAGCCATGTAGCCCTGCTGGAGACAGACACCAGGTGGAACTTTAGCCAGTAAGCCACAGCCATGTGATGATACACAGACTGATAGAAATAGGTTAAATTAAGATGTGAGATAAGCCAATAGGAAGTTAGAGCTAATAGGCCAAGCAATGGTTTAAATAATATGGTTTCTGTGTGATTATTTTGGGGCTGAGTAACCAGGAACCAACCAATCAAACAAGCAACCTTCCTTACAACAATTTTTTATTCATTAAGATGGGGTTTCATGTAGACCTTGCTGTCCTCAAACTTGTTATACAGCTAAGGATTACCTTAAACTCCTGATTCTGCCTTCAACTCTGAGTGCTGAAATTTATAGCTGGTGCAAGTAGTGCAGGGGATCAAACTCTGGTCCAGGATGTGCTAGGAGAATATTCTACCAACTGAGCTACGTCCCTAACCACCAACCTCTTTTGATCCACTGGATCAGGCTATGAAGATGCTGCTAGGATCATGCTTTCCCAAAAGAGACATCCGCAGCACAGAGATGCTGGAAATGTGTTCACAGTTACAGAGCTAAGTCTGTGGCAGAGCCAGTGGTGAAGCAGGGCAGTATGACGTCAGATCCTACATCTGGGCAATAGCTACCTCCAGACCCACTCCTACCTGAAGTGAGAAACAGATCTCACAGTTGTAGTTAACTACAGTCATACTTCCTGTCTGACATCTGATCAAACGGAGAGAGCCTGCCAGGTATAACTCAAAACAAGCAAACATAACAAAAACCCTACAAAGAAAAACAATCAACAGACCACCTCTTACAGAGTTCCAGCAACATAATATTGAAACTGAGGATTTGAGGTTGAGACCAGGGAACGATCACACACTCAAGTATTTCTTTAGAGTGAAAAAGAAAAAAAATGTTATAATTCCCACTTATGTGGTATTTGCCTCCTCCGGGTAGTTTTACTTATTGTTTTTGACACTTTCCATCATTCAAGATTTAAGGAATAATAAAGATTACAGTAATTAATGCTAATTATAAGTAGAAATGATGCAAAAAACAGCCCACATTAAAATAAAATTTTAAAGTACGCATGAATCTATGATGTGTTGACCAAAAGAAAGAGTTGTTATTGGATAAAAATATGGATTGTATCAATTAAAAAGTTACATGTACTTACCAGGCAGCTGACTAAATTCCCCTCTCACCAGATAAGAATCAAGCAGCATATCTGACAACTGCTGGAGGGAATACTGACACATGCTCTTCCTGATGCATTCTGAACATCTTCATCAGTTACCTGTTGCGGGAGGTCCTTCTGCTCCTCCAGCCTATAGCTGCTGAGATACCAGCCCATTGGGGCGTGGTCTCTCTCCCTTTAAAAAAGCGGCCACTTCCCTCTCCTCTCTCTCTTCACTTCCTGCTCCACCTGCAACTAGACTCCCTTCCTGGTTGCGCAGAGGGCTGTTGTCTGGGATGGTTATCTGTAAGTTTTTTCCCCTTTAAATAAATACCACCCTATTAATCATAATTCCAAACTGGTGTGGCATTGTTTGTGACTTACGCCTTCAGTTACCCTTACAACTATACAATTAGAAATGTATGCTCTAATTGCACAGAAATACTGGCAAAATATTGAAGCTTCCCATAAGCTCAGCACAATGGGCATATTAATGGTTGTTTCCAGTTTCATTGTTCAACGTTATGTGTTTAATTAAAAACAAGTTGCTAAACGTTGAACTCTTGAAATGCTAATTCAACGAATATTTATTGAACACCCACTGTGTGCTCAGCTAGGGTTGTGAGAGAAATGTAGCTAGTATATGGCTATCAAAGGAATTCCTGTCTTTGAAATCTTAAGCTCTTGTATTTGTATTGTACGGAGAGGTAGAACCAGTGTGATATAAATACAGATGTAAGTAGCTATGCAAGCGAGGATTTATTAGAGGAATTGGCTCATGCAATTAGGAAAGCCGATGAGTTCTATTTTGGATCTTTTAAAAGCTGGAGACCCAAGATGCTGGTAGCACTGATTAGCACAGGTTCAAAAGTCTGAGAACCCTGAGCCAGGACTGCAGCTATTGGTCCAAGGACAAAGGCTTGAGGACCCAAAAGGAATGAATGGTGGTTCAAGTCCTGGAGTTCAAATGTTGCAGAACTTGGATTTTTGATGTCAAAGGACAGAAGTGTTCATTTTAGCTCTGAGAAATGAGGGGGGGAGAGGGAGAGAAAGAGAGAGGAGAAAGAGAAGGAAGAAGTAGTTGCTGTTTCACCTTTTATATTTTATCCAGGCTTTCAGCCAATTCAGCGATGTCCTACACATGGAAAGTAAATCTTCTTTCTCAGTCTACAAATCTCCATGTTGTTTCTTTCTGGACATACTCAGATCCACCAGGAAAGAAATGCCATATTAATTCCCCAGTATGCTGATTAGTCTTTTTCAACTTGATACAACCTAGCATCACTTGGGAAGAAGGAACCTCAACTGTGGAATGACCACCATTATATTATCTTTTATGTGGGGTATTTTTTTTTTAAATTTATGATTGATGTAGAAGAGTTCAGTCCATGTGAGTGGCGGTACCATGGGCAGAGAGTCCTAGGTTGTATAAGAAGGCAAGATGAACAAGCCACCAGAGAGCAAGGCAACAAGCAGTGCTCTCATAGTTCTGCTTCAATTCTTGCATCCATGTTTTTGCCTTGAGGTCCAGCTCTGGTTTGCTTCCATGATGGACTGCAGGCTTTAAGATGAAATAATCCCTTTCGTCTCCAAGTTCCCTTCACCCAGTGTTCTATCAGAGTAGAGGGGAGCTAAACTAGAAATTGGTACCAGAGAGTGGGTGTTGTTGTGATGGACCTGACAATGAGGCTGTTATTCCTCCGTCTGTTTGTGGATAGAAGTGTTGGGCAGGGAATGTTCCCCATGCATGTATTACAGTTTTGCTCCTGGGGGTTGTTGTTGGTGGGGGTTGGTGGTGTTTCCCCTGTGCAACCGTCACTGCTTTTGTAGGGTAAAAGGCAGAAAAAAAATACCCTCACCCTGACTTAACCTGAAGATCAGGGCCAAGAAAAAGCGTCTGAGCCTGACTTGGCCCAAGATGGAGGCCAAGGATTTGAAATCTCACCAATCCCAGAGCATGAAATCCCACCAATCCCTGAGCTTCCCCTAGAATTAGACAACAAAAGTCCACTAATCCTAAACCACCCTGGAAAACTCCACTCTTTCCTCCCTCACTGGCAAGAAAAAAGCCCTATATTAGCCCTGAATTCCATTCAGTTTGGTGCTGCTTTTTGTTGTAACAGAGGCAGTCATACTCTTGTTTCCTTCCCAATAATTCTCTTGGGTGGGGTTTGTTGTGTAGTGCGACACTTCTGCCAGAGCAGAGTAGAACTGCAAAACTTTGGCTTTTCCCTGCCAAGCAGAGCTGTAACTGTGTGTGTGTGTGTGTGTGTGTGTGTGTGTGTAGGGGGAAACTTCCCCCAGCAGAGTGGAGGTGTTACATTGGCACCAGGGGAAACCATTCCCCAGCGCAGAGCTGTGACACTCCTGTAGGAAAAGAGCTGCATCACTTACAGGCTGGCTTTCGGTTGGTTTTGTGCTATTCCTTGGCTTCCGATGCCAGGATACCTTTCCATCTGAGCTGCAATGCTTATAGCTCCAATGGGAAGGGTGGGAAGGTTTCTCCAATGCAAGTATTATAGCTCTGAAAGGAAAGGTATCATGGCAGTTGGGAGCCATGGAATACCACAAAGTCACACCGCACAACAAACCTCACACAAGAGATTACTGGGAGGGAAGAACCCATGAGGGTGACTCCCTCAGCTCCAGCAAGAAGCAGCAGAGAAGTGAACCAAAGATGGGGTTACTATAGCATTTCTTGGGGGGTGGAGTTTTCCATGGTAGAGCTTTCCAGGGTGGGGATTGGTGGGTTTTCAAGTTCAGAGCTAGAACTTTTTAATGTGTAGGATGGGGGCTGGTGGGTGTAAGGGCCGTTAGAATGTTCTGTGGGTGGACCCTGTTGGTTGGAGGTCCTCAGGGGCAGAGGTGGCCACTTGAGTGCCTGGGGGATCTTATGGTGGAAGGAAGGTCTAGAAGAAGTCATTGAATAGTCAGCGCTTAATGAGTTGTGGGAGCTTGGAAGACAAGAAAGCCGAGAAGACAAAGGAGGCTTCACTTGTGAAGCTTCATAGGGAGGTTTGAAAGTTCTTCAAGGGCTATCAGGTTCTTCTGGCAAGATTTTGAATTAAGAATAAGTGGTTTCTGGTCAGGCAGTACTGAAAGATGAGCTATAATTTATAAGAGACTGGTACTACTGAAGTGAAACCTTTGATTTACTGGGATAATTGGTGCCAATTAGCTGGAGCTAAAAATTAAGCTATGTTTAGCAAGAGACCAGCATCATTAAGGATCTTCTAGGAAGGATCAGCACACAGAAGTTCTGGTCCAGAGGTGACCAAGGCTACATCTCCAGATGGTAGCCGGACTTGGTAATGTGTAAGAGTTTCCAACATGGTTTGGTTTCAGTTGAAGGAAGGTAATAAGATTGAAGTGGCTATGGAGAGCAGTTGAGACTTAGTACAGTGAGAGGAGTGGAGAGATCACTGGTGAAGGCGCATCCCTAGCTGCAGTAGAAACTCCAGAATATGAGAGATGCCAGGGCTGTGGGATGTTGACCAAGGACAGTGGCAGATATAGAGTGAAGCTTCCTTGAACATACAAGACAAGCTGCATTGTATTAAATGGCAGAGCCAAAAATGTAGAACTGCCTACATCCATTGGAGTCCAGAAGATTATGAATGAGTCCCAAATGTCAGACACTGTACTATTTACATTGCTGGATTTTGGTTTTGCTTTGATCTAACTACAAATGAGCCCACATTCTTCACTTTTGAAATAAAAAAAGTATGTAATTTAGTTTTGATTTGATTTTAGAAGATTCCACAGTTAAGAGATTTTTTAAAAAGGAGACATTGAACTTTTTTCTTTTTTTTTTGAGAGAGAGAGAGAGAGAGAGAGAGAGAGAGAGAGAGAGATGGTTTCTCTGTTTTGTAGCTCTGTCTGTCCTAGAACTCACAATGCTGGCCTTGAACTCTCAGAGATCTGCCTCTGTCTGTGGCCATGTCTGTAGGCATTTTCTTAATGACTGGTATAGATAGGACTCTGTCTGCTATGGGTGGTAGTACATCTGGCCAGGTAGTCCAGGATTGTATAAAAAAGAAAGTCTTGGAGAGAAAACAGGGTCTCTGTTTCAGTTCTTCGGTCCAGGTCTCTGCCTTGAGCTCATCTTCTTGGCTTCCCATATTGATGGATTGTGACCTGAGTGTTGTAAGATGAAATAATTTATCCAAATTGTTCTGCGTCATAGTGTTTGTCACAGCAGCAGAAGACCAAACTAGGAGACCTAGATACTCCTCAATCCTGCCAAGTTGACACCTAAATTGACAATGGCAGTGATGAAAAATGGCAGTGGACTCCAGTGAATCTGGGACAATTAATTTAGTCCTGTAGGATAATGTTTTAAAGTTTGCAAGAACCTTTCACGTTGACTACTTACCTTGATTACTTTGACTCCAGATGAACTAGAAAAGTGAAGCAGTTGAATGGTGGTCCAGTCCACACATCAGCTTTGAGCCTCTGGTACATAGTTCTCAGCAGGGCAGGACCCCTTTCTGCTCAGTTTCTTCTGGGGTAGGTGCATGGGTCCTGGCCTGCATTGTGAGCAGTGTTTGGCTGTTATTTACATCTGGTACCACGACTGTGTTGACAAGATGGTGCTGTGTATGGTTGGGGTTATGATTCGGGGGACCTCCTCCAAAGCTTTGTTAAAAATATAGCCAGGTTTTTGTTCTTAAAATTGCATGGCTTCTATTTATGAATGGATATAAAGATATCCATTGGAGCTAAGTTGTGTCTGTATAAAATTCACGTATTGAAGTGCTAAGCCCTATTTCTCAGATTATAACTATTTGGAGATGGGATTCTTATAGTGTAAATTAAAATCAGGCCATGAGTGTACGGTGCACCCTTATCCAATATGACATACTGTTTCTTCCAGGCAAGTGACCAAGTCAAAGCCAAATTGAAAATCATACAGCCGGTCTACTTTTGGGTCATTTGTGATTTTCCTGTAGTTTGAAAAGAAGACTTTCCTTTCTGTTAAAAAAAATGTTTTACTTTTAAAAGAGAAAAGAAGCCTGGTATAGTGGCACATGCCTTTAATCCCCTCACAGCACTCAGGACGCAGAAGCAGGCAGATCTCTGTAAGTCTGAAGCCAGTCTGGTCCACATGGTGTGTTCCACCAATAAACACATGGTGGGGGGGAGAGGGAGGGAGGGAGGGAGGGAGAGAGAGAGAGAGAGAGAGAGAGAGAGAGAAAGAGAGGGGGGAGGAGAAGAGGGAGAGAGAGAGAGAGCAGTCAGCTAATCTGAGTGTCTCATTTCTGAAGAAACTGAGATTTAAGGTAGTAGGGTAGCTTTCCATGGATTCCCATGATTCCTCATGGAAAAGGAGCTGAATCAGCAGCTCCAACCATGACTATCACTGACACTCAGTGGAGGCGGATGTAGTGGAATGTTTCAAACACAATGGCTCAACATGCCACTGCAAAGCTTCTCTAGCAAGAGCGCAAATGAGCAAAATGCAGTGGGGTTAGTCTATCTTCTAGACATATGAACAAAGACTCCGGGGTTCAGCAGGCAGCTGGTTCGCCCTCCCGTTCAGCTGTAGTCAGTCTTAGGGGTCCTAGGAAGTAAACTGTCACTCCTTGGGGGGTTGGCAGGGGTGCTGTGCCCTGGCAAGCCTTGAGCTGCTCCAATCTGCATCCTTGGTTTATCCTTTCTGTTTCCTTACTTATCAAATATTTATTGTCAACAACGGGCAGTTCTGTTTGCACACAGTGTGATGGGGTAATGAGATAGTTAGATTTCCTCCTGTTATTGATGGGGACTGCTGATGGCATGAATAATTTCCTCTCTTTATAAATGGGAATTTAATTATTGATGCCTTGTTTAGGCAGTGACAAAGGTGTTATCAACAAATGCTGCGATTGGAGGTCTTGGGAGGCATCAGGTTGCCAGGTTGCAGTCTGACATCCATGAGGGCCTTGAAATGAACTTTCTCAGTTGCTTAGTAGAGAAAACGAGTGTCCTTATTTATCTTGTCTCATCTATATAATTTATACGTGTAACCCTAGACACATACATATGCGTGTATGCACATATGTTGTTTAAAGAAATTATAAAACATATCAGGTAAAAACAAAACTCTCAAGCCAAATCCTAACTCTTTGCAAGCAAGCCCAAGCATCAAGAGCTCTCTTCCCACATCCCTAGGATACTAATTGGATCAATAGTAATTCTCAGCATCAACAGAGGAAAGTTTATCCATACAGCCCACACTTTAGTAGCCTGGAAACTCACTTTAGCTCTTAAGATAAAAAGAATGTGAGGTCTTGAACCCAGAATTCAAAAATTTCTGACTTGTGTTCCTTGATTCGAGCCTGTCTGTGCTAAGAGTTAAAAAAAACCCGTCTACTCATGGACTAGGAGTAGCAGGCTAATACATACTGGACTAGATAAAGGGAAGAGGGAAGGGAGAGGAGGTTGGGGAGGACACACACACACACACACACACAGAACAAGAAGACCTGTTGGGAGGATAGGGAGGTGGGGGAAGGGCTGGAAGGAGATGGGGGAGGGGAATGCGTATGATCAAAATACATTATTTGAAATTCTCAAAGAATGAATAGAAACATTGTTTAAAAGAAATTAAACAACAACTACTACCACTCCTGGTCAAGAGATCTATCATTCTAGCTGGGGAGCTGTTCACTTGGCCACGGAACCACCTTGGGACAGCGGGCTCACCTTTAAGCCTGCTGCAGAGAGAAGTGGAATAATTAGTCCTTTACTGTAGTACTGTGCTTTCCTTTCCCAGAATCCCTGCCCTGGCGCTGTCGCTTACCTGGGGCGGCTGCCATGTTTCCCATTTCTATTCTTCCATGTATCTCTTTTCTAAATATGCATCCCTTACCATGCTGGGTTTCCCCAACATTTTGGGTTTTCTTTCTGTCTGAAAGCCTCTCTTCTCACCGTGTGGCAGCTTGTCTGTGAACTGACTGATCTCCATGCCAACCTAAATGGCATGGTCTTTGTTCCTTCTACCATTTATACTTCTTATACTTCTTCTGTGGGCGGCTACTGAGGTTTACAGCTCTCCTGCCCTGTTTTTTTTTTTTTTTGCCCTTCTTTTAAATGCAAATAATATTGTCTTTATACTGTCCTTCCATGCCCACCCCAGGCTAATCAATAATAATAATAATAATAATAATAATAATAATAATAATGATGATGTAAAACTTAAGAGCAGTATGTATTTTTTCCTTTAGAGCCTTAGTTGTTAAAAACAAACAAACAAACAAAAACCCCACACCGCTAATGTGACTATTTCATTCTCTCCAGCCTTTTGCAGTGAGCTGGCCAGAGTTTGGAGCCTATGTCTCTCTTTCCGGTATGAAAGTAACGCAGCTTCTGGAGTCAGGGCCTGTGGGAAAGAAGCAGTTGCAGTGATTCAGTTGAAGGCAGGAGGACTGTGGACAGGGCTTCTCAGACCGGGCATGTGAAAGGCCTGGGTAGCTCTCCTTGTTAGAGAGAGCATTTGGCTTTAATGGTCAGGCTGGAGCCTGCTTTGACATCCTCAACCAGCTCCCTGGTGAAGTGGGCTCTGTTGGCTCACGGACCCCACTCTGAGAGGTGTGAGTTACTGGACCAGACAGCCGATCCAGCTAGACAAGGCTAAGGCAGGTAAACAGAAGCTGCACTTTCCTAACATTTTTTTTTTTTGATTCTTTATACTTTGCAGTTGTTACTGGGATGAGTGATTTTTTTTCAACCTGCCTCAAATAGCTTTTAGCTATAAGATTTTTATTTTTTTTCCCTCCTGAATTCTCTGCTGATTTGAGATAGGAAATAAGAGTAAGGCAGGCTTAGGAGTGTTTTCTTTTCATCTAATACTTCTTTTCATCTAATAATAATATGATCGGAAGCTATGCTAGGAAGTATAGTCCAGACTCGTGGACTATACCCAGCCTGAGTTACAGCTATGGGTGGCCAGCACCCTTTAAGTTTGCCAGGAGCTTTAAGTTAGTATACCCTGTACTACTTCTGTTTAAAGGCTCCATCTGAGGTAGATGTTCTGGAAAATGTCAATGTCTATTTTCCAGAGAAGACCCTGTGAGTGTTCTCCATGAGTGGGGCAGAGTCATAATTGCAGGTAAATAATAAATAAACCACACCCACGCAATCACCCCCTCCCCTCCACCCCAGCCTCTGCAGTACTAGTGCATACCCGGAGAACAAAAGATGCCTGGCTGGATCCTTGCTCTTGTCTCCCAGGCCCCCATTGGCAAGCAAGACTGCTTGGGAGGCCCTGCTGCCCATCTATCTCCTGGCTCCCGCTGACAGCCTGATGCCCTCTGAAAAGTTCATAAGGACCAGAGGTAAAAGATCTTCTTGATCAAGTGCCGCATGATCAAAGGGGGGGGGGGAGCAGGGGAGAAAGGGGGAAGGGGATAGAGGAAAAGAGAAGGGAGGAGAGGGTGGGGGAGATGGAGGGAAGAAGGGAGGGAGGGAGGGAGAGAGAGAGAGAGAGAGAGAGAGAAAGAGAAGTGTGAGAAAGTGAGGAAGAAAGCTCAGGCCAATTATTTTTCTACAAAATACTGTATGTGACAACAGCGGCAGCCCCCAAAGGGCAGCGTGTAACAACAGAGCCTAATTAGAATGATTTCGGTGTAATCATTAACTTGCATCTAACACCTACGAGAGGATTTCTGTTTAAACTAAACATGACCTGCATGGTGGAGAGGCCTTGTAAACTGTCTCTGAAATAAAATATGTGACAGGAAAGGTCAGAGCAGCTCTCATTTGAATTTCAAGTAGGGAGCTGGCTCCAAGGTGGTCTGTGCAGCAAGTCCGAGGACTCTGGTTCCCAGGCCTCACTGCCAGCAGAAGCAGTCGGAAAAAAAAAAAATCCTCCAGGACTAATTAATAGGATTGCAAAACAAGAATTTCTCATCTCCTCTCTCTGTTCACTTTCCTTTTCCTTTTCCCAACCAGAGCAGGAAGCAAGGGTCTGAAACGGTGTCCATGGAGGGAGGTGATTTCCTGTGTTGTTGCTGGAGACAGAAGGTCACCTCAGAGGGGCCTGATCCAGACACCTGCCTGCTGGGCCCTGGGCTGGGGCAAGAAGGCTCTGGCCTTCCTAGCACGTCTTCCTGCCAGCCGTCTTCCTGCCAGCCGAGCGGGGGAGGCCTAGCTAATAAACTCTCTTCCCAGCAAGAATGATGCCAAGGCGCTGCTTTCCGCTGGGCTGCGTAAAAGCAGCTATCAAATCAGCGAGATGCGGCTTGATTTGCAGGTCTCCAGTGAAATTTAGGAAGGCGGACTGTAAAACGTTCAGGGAAAAGGAAGCATGAAAACATTTTTAGGGAAAGCATTTAAAAAGTCAGAGACAGACATAATAATAAAAAAAAAGTTGGCAGGGAATCTTTTATTTATTCATTTTGAGACATTGCAAGGAGCACTGTTAGCAGCATTTATCTGCCTCTTTTTCTTCCTTTTCTTCTATTTTTTTTTTTAAAAGGCAGCTCGAAAGCCAGGGAGCTGAATTTGTTTCCTTTTTTCTCCCGTGACTTTTTAAAGCATTGTAGATGTGGAGATCTTTTTTTTTTTCTTTCACGTCTGTGAATTTATAAAGCTGTAACATTTAACGCATAAGCCTGACTTGGCTAAGCCCATTTCATTCCTCCACTTCCTTTCCATCCCTTCCTTCTTCCGCGTCGGTCAGCAATGTAGGGCTGTTCTTTGCCATGCATACTGATTGTCCAGTTAGTAACACTTTATTTGGGTTTTGCTTTCCAAATCTTTTCTTCTTCTTTGTTTATTACAAACGACCAGCTAGGATGAGAATTAGAGAATGTTCTAGGCCCCGGTGAAAGGAAAGAGGCTTCTTGGCAAAGCCCTCCAACACCAGGCAGGGGAGCTGTGCTTGTTGCCTTCGGCAGTCTGAATCAGCGTGGTCCCCTCAGAGCATGGGTGGCACTTGTTAAAGGGGAGACCCAGCTTCTTCTCCAGGCTGCCTCGGTAGGGAGGGCGACACTCTTAGTTATGAGGTCACCAGGCAGCCTAGCTTTGTCCACACATGGTGGACAGTAAAAAGCTGATGCCACCGCAGGGGAATTCCAGTTGACCTAACTCATGAGAATCTTGGTAAACAAGGCCTAGGTACGGTTTTCATGAAGAGTCCTTCAGTAGCCTAACAGTGTGGTTAAGGAGGGCGAACTCAGATGGAGGTTGTTACGTGAACATATAACAGTCATGGCTGCCTACAAAAGAGTTGTGTGGCTGTGCAAATGCAAGAGCGTAGTGTGTGTGGAGGGCTAGATGGGTCATCAGGAGGGAGAAGGGCATAGGAAAGCGTAAAGGGGGCAAATATGGTCACAACGCATCCTATACATATATGAAATTGTCAAAATTTAAAAAGAACACAGGACTTTTTGTTGGCACTTGTTTTCAACTCTCTCCATCCCTACTAGCTCCCAGCTCAGCCCAGCCCTGAATGGGAAAGCTCACCGGTCCTTCCTACCAGCCATGGATACCCCTGTAGCAAGCAAGCAACAGCCAGACGCTGATCTCTTAAGTCTGTCTTGAAACTTTGCCTATGGTAGTTTGTTCCATAGCCTCTCAGTTCTGGAGTCCATTTGCCTAGCAAGAGTCCCACTTGGGCTCCTATCAGTCAAGACAAAAAGCAGATCTCCTTGTCAGTTGGGCACGTGGGAGGTCCATACCTCCCTGCTGGAGCCTGTACTGGGAGAATGAACCAGGCATGTGGGAGGTCCACACATCGCTGCTGGAACTTGTACTGGAGGATGAACAGAAACTCTGCTGCTTTAAGAAGTTGTTCAGGGGCTGCAGAAATGGCTCAATCGGTGAAGTAATCACCACACAGGTGTGGGGATCGAAGTTTGGACTCCCTAGTACTCACGTCAAAAGCAAAGCGTGGCAGCATGCATCTATAATCCTAGTAGCTGGTCAGGAAAATCCAGCTGATACTTGAGGTCTGCTAAGAGACTCTGCCTCAAAAAAGAAGGTGGAGAAGCAATCGAGAAAGAAATCCATCATTGACCCTTGGCCTCTATGTGTGTATGCATCTCCCCCATATGTACACCAACACACGTACAGGCACATGCATGCATGCAGGCAAGCACATACACACATGCACATGCATACACGCATACACACGCACACACACACCTGCTGAATTTCTGGCCTTTAGGCAGCAATCATATCCACTGTTGTAAAAGGATCAAATCTCCAGCTCACTCCTTCACCATCACACTCAAAGTAATAGTCCCCTAGGGACTCAACTGCACCTGGGTGGCCCGATGAGTGTCTTTGACTCGGTAAACCTCTAGTCAAAGCCTGGACCCCAGTGCCCCAGCCTGTAAAATCCCAGTTGTATAGAGGACTTTCTTCTGTTGTTCTTTTTCTCAGAGAGCTGGAATGTGCTTATGTGGACAAGTGGGAGAGAGGGTCCTAGCAGAGGCCCCATTTAGCAAGGCCTATAGCTATGGCCCAACAAATCTTCTTGGGAATGTGGGGTGACCTTGGCCTACTGACCATAGTCCTCAGCTTTCGCTGACCTTCTGAAAATTGAAGCATGTATATAATAATCTCACACCAGAGACTAGCCAAGCAACACCTTTGTGTGTGTGTGTGTGTTTGTGTTTGTGTGTGTGTGTGTCTGTGTAAAGCGAGAGCCCCAAAAGCTCTTTGTTAAAGTAGATGCACAGACCAAGTGGGAAGATGTATATGGAGGAACCAGTTACTCCCAGTCTCTTTCCTTTGTTTCCCTTTCTTCCTTTGTCTCTTTTTGTTTACTTTTCCCACCTGCTTCTCCTGGGTCCCAAGGTTCAGAGGGCGAGGGAAGATCTGATGGAAAAAGACAGAAGTCAGAAGTTTTAGAAAAGGAACAGTAATGGAAAAGGATTGCCTATGACATTTATGCAGAAGGTGGAGCCACAAGGGGAAAATCTGGAACATTCCTAGCCTCTTGGATGCAGCAACTCTGTCTGCTGCTGGGGGCTGCTCTGTACTCCCTGTGCGTTGTTAAGTGGATTCCTTGGCACACTGGGGCTTGCCCTGCCAGCCCATCCCTACAGGAATGGGATGCTAAATGACTGCAACCTCAGTACTTAGTTCTTCAGTGATCTTTCAGTTTACAGCTTGTGAGGGCTGGGGGAGCCCTGGGAACAGGGTTTTCCCATCCTCTGCCTGCAGTGCTCTTTGTGATGGATGATAGTTTGGGGTGTCATATCTGCTGTGATGGGCCACAGAGGAGTGCGAACATTCATAAGGAAACGTTAAGTTGTATTTTATGGGTCTCTCTCTCTGTCTCTGTCTCTGTCTCTCTCTCTCTCTCTCTCTCTGTGTGTGTGTGTGAGAGAGAGAGAGCGAGAGAGAGAGCGAGAGAGAGAGAGACAAAGGATGCTATCTCAGTGATTTCATAGAGTGCTGCTATTTCAACAGTTTACTGTTTTCTATCTGTTCCATCGTTCATACACAAGGAAGACAGATGCTTGTCCTCCAGTGCATGGATGGCTGACCATTAGCTATTCTCTCTGCCTTTGACTCTTTGTCTCTCACCTACTTGGTTGGTATAGCTTCAGCTGCTTGAGGGAGAATCTGTGTGTGTTTGGCTTGAGCCCTCTGTCTTTGTATATTACAGTTTTAACCACATCTGGGAGCTCTTGGATTCCCAAGATACTGGATACAACCTCCATGGGAATAGTTTCAGCTTCTGAACCTTAAAGAATTAGCAAGAGAGTGAGGGCAGAGACCAATAAGATTAGAGCTTGTTTCCTCTAAGAGAACAAATTATCAGTGGGCTATGGAAATATGTCAAGAGTTTTTTTTCTTCCTCCGTCCAAACTGAATGACATTGAATTCATAAAAGAAGCAGTCATCCTGTTCTACATGGTATAGTAGTATCGTACTCGCCTGAGCACATCTTGGCAGTGCATCCTTTTTAGCATATTGGTGTGGTGGGAAAAAAGCCACAGTATAAGCAGATGTAACATTCACCCGAGGTCTGCACCTGTCCCTCCTATGATTCTGCTGGAAACAACCCATCCCGTCCCAAGAAAAAGTGCATAAATTGGACAGGCAGCCAGCTGCCCTGCCACACAAATGTTCTGTGGCTGCATCCAATGGGACGATGTTGTCCCTGTTGTGAGAAGCTGTAGGGATGCTGAGATCTATGTAGTTCTGGGCTTGTGAGTGTGAGCCACTGGTCCTTCTAGTCAGGCCTGTGGAACACAGAATTCTCTGACCTAGAAGGGCTTGTTAATACTTGTTGAAACATGATTCCCCATTTCAGAGTTATCTTGAGGAAACTGCTTACTTCTTCGTCTTAGATGAGTCTGTCTGGTCTTGTCGGTGCCTCCAAGAGTACTCTCAGCATCTTCAAGCAATTATAAGCTGGCTTCTAGGACCAGCTCCCCTGAGTTTCCTACTAGTCAAGCAGGCGTGAGATAAAGGATCTGGCTAAGGGGTGGGCACATGACGCAACTTCCAGTAGTACTTATCTCTGCCACAAGAGAGGATTGTTGAGGTGTTTGCTCCTCTTTAGGCCTCCATCAGCACCACATTGGTATAAATGTCAGGAGAAAGAGCTACTTGCTTGCCAAAGTCTTATTTTTATTTAGAACTTTCAACATATGATTTTAACATTTGCTGAAGTTGCTGAGGTGCTTGGGACCCTCTGGTCTCTGACGAGGCTCCTCCCAGGGAGACTCTGCTGCTTCCTGAGACAGGAGAAGGCAAATCTTTATGCTGCCACTTTAACTTCCTTGCCTCAGGCTCGTTCTGTGTAGGAAGGGTTCTGTGTAGGAAGCAAAGGCGGAAAAAGGCTTCCTTGGTTTAAGCAGAATACTGAGTTTGCCGTTTTCTACTGGGCTGGGGGAGCGCCTTGGCGAACTGATGCCGACAACAGTTTGCCAGGCCAGTTTGATAGAAAGAAGAGAGGAAAAGAGCTTGAGAGATTTCTGTGCTGTTGTTAAGTGAGTGCTGGGTTATTACGGACCTATAGCTACTTTTCACTGATTGTAGATCAGTGAACATGAACAGGGGTCAGGGGGCTGTGCTAACTAGTTTCTCAACTTGACACAAGCTAATGCCGCTGGAGAGGAGGGTGAAGGCAAGCCTGTGTGGCATTTTTTAAGTTAGTTATTGATTGGGGAGAGTCCAGTCCATAGCTGGTGGGGCCACCTCTGGGCTGGTGTTCCTGGGTTCTGTAAGAAAGCAGGCTGAGCAAGCCAGAGAGGGAAAGCCAGTAGGCAGCTCCCCTCCATAGCCTCTGCAGCGGCTCCTGTCTCCAGGTTCCTGCCTTGCTCGAGTTTCTGTCCTGACTTCCTTTGATGGTGAACCGTGATGTGGAAGTGTGAGCTGCATAAACCCTTTCCTCCCCAAGTTGCATTGGCTTTGGTATTTCATCACAGCAATAGGAACTCTGACCGAGACAGATGGGCACTGTTCATGGAACAGCCAGCCTTACAGATAAATTAGACACACATTGCCTTTAGATATTACAGGACTTCTGCAAGACAAGTTCATTTATTCCTGCTTGATAGATGAGCAAGCTGAGGGTCCATTGCCAAACTTCCGCAGTACCATACGAGACAGATGAGCATCCATGTCCCAAGGATGTCTATGCTCTAATTTCCACAGCATGGAGCTATGCTAGGTTGTGGGGTAAAGGAAGAGCACAGGTGGAATTAAGTTCGCCAATAAGCTGATCTAGAGGAAAATGGTCTTGGGTTATGATTGGGGCCACTATACTTAGGAGGGTCCTTAAGAACAGAGACAGGAGGCAGAAAGATGGCAATTGACAGGTAATGTGTTATGAGAAGAACTCAACTGGTCATTGACAGCTTCAGGCAGCAGAGAGGCCCTTGAATTAAGAATGTGGATGGTTCAAGTGTAGGAACTGGCAAGGGAACTGTGTCTTCCTTTGAGCCGCCGGAGCGCACAGTAGCTAGCATCCTGATTTTAGTTCAGAGAATCCCATGTCTCGTTTGTGATCTCTAAGCTGTAGGGTAACACAGGTATGTTGGCAAGAAGTACTAAACTGTGCTGATTTACTATAGCAATGGGGAAGTACTGGAGCCTCTGGGGGGCAGATATAGAGCTAAAGACAGAACCCAAAGTCCATCTTCTGTCCCAACTACTGTAAGTTGCTAAGTACATAAAAACGCGCCCAGCAAAAGCCCACTCGGTCTCCTTGGCGAGGGTCCCTTCGGCCCTTTCCTGCTTTTCTGATATGCTCAGTCCACAGGCTGCTTCTCCCCCTCCGCCTTGCCTTAAACGAGCAGATTCTCGCTGTAAAAGAAATTGATTCTTCACTCTAAAGTAGGTCATTATAACACCGGTTTTAAATCATTTGGTCCCCTTCTCGTGAAAAACAGACTTTGCTTTAATCTTCTGTGCATTTACCAGCATTAAAAAAGGCCCATAATTTGTGAAAAATGGAGTTTCCCCCACCATCAGTCACCTGGACATACGCATACCTTTCTCACCCCTTAGTCATACCCAGAAGGCAGCAGGAGAGATGTCCTACCCCCACACTGACAGCAGGTCTTCCCTCGGCATCGACACCCAGGAGACCAAGGTCACAGGCATAGCAAGACAGGGGCGTTCAGAAACCACAGGCTCGTCTCTTCACGCCATTTCTTTCCATTTTCAATCCTCCTTCTCAGAACTCTTTATATTTAAGTAACTTTTCAAAATTTTCAAAACGTTTTAGATTTCACAAAGCCCAAGCTACGTGCATCCTTTTGGTAAAATGTTGGCGTAGTCGAAGTTTGTATTGTGTTCTCAATTTTGCCCCTCGATGCTGGAGGGTGGCTCCAGGATTCATTAGAATTGCTGATCCACGTCAGGAGGTCACCCCCAAAGCATGGAGGACCTGTTCTCATATGGGGCTCATGACAAGTGGGCCACTGTAAAGGGCACAGGCATTGTGGTGAATCTAAATCCTCAGAGTCCAGTGGTGTGGATAAGAGCCTTTTTTTTTTTGTTTTTTTTTTTTTGTTTGTTTGTTTTTGTTTTTTTTGTTTTTCGAGACAGGGTTTCTCTGTGGTTTTGGAGCCTGTCCTGGAACTAGCTCTTGTAGACCAGGCTGGTCTTGAACTCACAGAGATCCGCCTACCTCTGCCTCCCGAGTGCTGGGATTAAAGGCGTGCGCCACCACGGCCCGGCCGATAAGAGCCTTTTGCAATGATGGTTTAATACTCTACCTGTCCTGCTTCATCATCCTCCCAGACTCTCTGGGTGCAGGGACCATATGTCTTCTGTGAATTCCTGGCTTCTAGCACAAGGTGTCTGAGACACAACTACTTATATTCTTTGGAATCTGGTGCAGCTGGCCTCAAATTCTAATTCTGGTGCATTCTTTTCACACGCCCTTTGTCTAGTTATGTTTGATTCATCTTTGGTTCGTTTATAAATCGAGCTGCATTAATCTACAGTGCTATGAGAACCAAACAGGGACAATACACTTAAATCATATAGCAAAATCTTATTATTGCCCAGAGGAGACACACAATTAGAAAGCACAGTGGACATGACCATTGCACACGTCAACTCAGAGAAGCTGTGATTACCTGAACAACACCTGCACAAGGTAAAGCCAGCTAAAACTCCATTCTGAATGGGGGAGGAGCTCAGAATTTTTTAAATGGGTTGAATTAATATGTTTAAATGTGTCTAGATTGAGAACTAGTCTGCATGGGAAGCTGTTTATAAGCCCCAGTAAATTATCTCACTACATACTCTCTCTCTCTCTCTCTCTCTCTCTCTCTCTCTCTCTCTCTATTATATGGAGGTCAAAGGTTAGTGTTATGTGCTTTTCTCCATTGTCGTCCACCTTATTTTTGGAGACAGGGTCTGTCGCTGAACATAGAACTCTCTGATTGGCTCGTCTGGCCCCTCAGACCTTGGAATCTTTCTGTTCTCAGGATGCTGGTACTCTAGGCGAAGGCTGCTACCCCTGGCTTCCTGCGTGGGTGCTGGGGTTGTTTTTGTGGTAGACACTTTGCTCACTGAGTCGTCTCCCAACCCTTCTTCCCCCTATCTCGTTTTACTCAGTTAGCGTTCCTTTCCTAATGTTATAATAATTCATGGAAGGGAAAACTTAGTGGTGCAAAGGATTATTTCAGAACGCCTCCATGTGTTTTAAAAAGTAACTTAAATGAGCAAAGACCCAAAACCAATTCTCTATCCTCATCTTTTCTGGAGGTCTGAAGGGAAGGACTCCGTAAATCTGGAAAAACCATATCCAGAGCTAATGGAAGTAAGACTTCCTAAGGCAGAAAAAGTACTTCCAATCTCGCTGGATGAAGCCCAGCGTTTGTAACCAATGTGACTGCTGTGGCTTTGCATGTTAAACAACAACATCTTTGTTTGAGGAACCACACGTACATATGCTTAGCTTTCGGAGCAGCAGCGTTGCAATATGGCGCCAGAAATTACAGCCAGTCTTGATTTCACTGCAAAGATAAATTCTGCATAACCTAAAATTGTGTTGCTGTGGGGAACTGGATTGTCAGTTAGAATTTTAATTTTTGGACCCTTCCTCCTTATGTCCCTTATAATATTCTTCCTTCCCTAATCCTCTTAGCAGCCCCCTTTGTTAGGAAGGACATGCTTGTGTTGATAAAACAAAAGCCTCCCTTCCAGGTTCTGCCCCCTTTCACACAGGAGCTCACGTTGGGAGTAGGGTAGGTCTCCTTTCCCTGTCAACTTCCTTTTCCCATCAATATCCCAGCATGCTTGAAGGCTTAAAACAAAGCTAGATTTGAGTCATCCAATCACAGAAAGCATCTAAAAAAATGTCTGAGCAGGTGAAAAACGCTCCGCTGTACATGGTTGCTTCACTCCGAAGTGTCCAGATGGAATTTGAGTGGAGAACAAGCATGAAGAATCATAGAACAAGATTTAATTATTTTCAGCCAGTTTCAGGTGCCTAAATTCAGTATATCCTTCACCCATGTGAGATCCTGCTACCTAACAGCCAGTCTGCTAAGACTTTCCAAGAGGCTTCTACTTGCTCAGACTCCTATCTCGACAACGATCAGGTGGGGAGAAATCCCTCATGCATAAGGGTGAAGTATAGAGAAGGTAATTCTTGAATAAAAACAAACTATCGAATGAGGCTGATGAAATCTAGTGATTCAGCTTGTGGCAGCTTCGTGGCAAGGCTGTGACAATGCAGTGGCATTGGACTGCAGTGGTTTGATGTAGTCTGTGGCCTGGTAGTTCATAGGTGTTGTGCCAGGAGGAATTGGAATCTGATCTTCACTTTAAAGAGAGGTGATTGGAGGGCCTTGGGGATATCAACATCTGCTGGGGTTGCCGTTCACATTTACACAGGGCAGGATCCAAAGTGTCCCCTCTCTTTCTCTTCTCTCCCTGATTTGTTCCTACGAAGGGTGATTTGGGACCCAGGCTCAGTCTCCAGTCTCAAACTCCAGACACGGAAGTGTCCACAGAACCCACTTTAGCTATCTTAGTTACTCTTCTATTCCTGTGATGTCTTACACCAGGACCAAGGCTACTTATAGAAGAATCTATTGGGTTTTCCGTTTCAGAGGGTGAGCCCATGACCATCACGGTGGGGCGCCTGGCAGCAGCAGCCGTAACCAGTCAGGTAGGCAGGCAAGACACTGGAGCAGAAGCTGACAGTTTATGTGTGGAGACAACAATCCCAAAGCAGAGGGAGAGAGCTAACTGAGAGTTGCATGGGTGTTTGGGACCTTCCAGTGACGCACATCCTCCAACAAGACCACACCTAATCCTTCTCAAACGGTTCCACCAAACAGGGACCCAGTGTCCAAACACATGAGCCTATGGGGGACTTTATCAATAAAACTAACTCATTAGCCTCTCCTTCATTCTATATGCTTGGGGAAATGAGAGTGACTATCTCTTTGAAGCTTCCAGAAATTGCTGTACAACTCAGAGACCAAGCACTATGACTTCAATTCCCTTACATGTAATGGAAACCAGGAAACTGTTTATTGCTTATTATCTCTGGAGGAGAGAGCCACACAGAGTCACACACACACACACACACACACACACGCACGCACGCACACACACACACACACACAGATACACACACAGAGAAAGAGAGAGACAGACATACATACACACAGACTGGCAGACAGACAGACAGAGACACATACACACAGAGACGGACAGACAGATAGATAGATACAAATACATACACATGTGGAGAGAGAGAAAGACAGACACACAGACACACAGATACATGATTAATCGTGTAGGGGAAAATAATGGATATCCAAGCCTCCCTTTCCACGGTTGGGGCTACCGGTGAAGTTTAAGTTTGAGTTCAGAGGAAAGCAGCCCCAGCCTACTAGTCCATTTCTTTAGACTTTCACAGTGGGACCTGTGGCCTCACCCTGAGACCTAGCCCCCACCGCTTGCATTTAGTTATTAGCACTGCCTGTTTTCTGTGATTTTGTTTTTGAAAGGAGGGAGGGTGATAGCTGGCTTGGACAGTCAGGAGCCTTGTTCTGCCTTCCAATTCCTATTCTGTTGGTTAGCATCTCATCTTAGTAAAGCACGCACTGATCGTGCCACTTGGATCTCTTGACTTATAACGCGAGCAAACTGCCACTGCTTGGCAAGGGCCATTCTGAGAGCTTTACATGTAACTTATTTCTTCCTCATAAGAACCTTGGCTATGAGTATTGCTGCAGTGAGGTAACAGCTGGGGATACCGAGTCATGAAGAAGTTACATGATTTTTTCCCCCCAAAGTCACACAGTGACTTTGTGAATGAATAATTAGTGAAGAATTTGGGTTTGAAACCCAGGCAACCTGACCCAGACAACATCTTGGCATTCACCCTATGAGACCACCATCAGGGGAAGGATACTGCATTAGGATGTGCATTTAGCTTCCCTGGTAAATGGAATGGTATTATTTACTTTTCTTCTTTTCACTTTGCTGTGACAAAAATATCTGACAAAAGCAACCCAAGGGAAGGAAGATTTATTCTGGCCCCCAGGTTGAGGGTGCAGTCTATCATGGTGGGGACTTCATGGCAGCCGGTGCCTGAGGCTGCCAGTCATATTGTATCCATGGTCGGAAAGCAGAGAGATGCATGCTGGTTGGCTTGCTTTCTCCTGTCTGTCTAGGCTCCAAGCCCATACACGGCACCTTCACAGTCAACACAGACCTTCCCACTCAAGCTAGTTCAGGAACTCTCTCAGGTATATGCAGAGGTTTGTCACAGAGGAGAGTCTAGACCCTGACAAGTTAACGATCAGTGTTGAGCATCACAGGGACCTAGAAAGCTGTGGCTCATGATAGTAATTACTTTGTATTTGGATTGGGAGATTAAGGAGAGTTTAAGTGATAGGTCAATCGCATAACAAATTTCTGGGAAATCGGGTACATGTCTCGACAAAATGGTTTGGGTAACTGTCGGGTCAAAGCAGGAAAAGGAGCAGATAGAGGCACTTGAGGCACTCTGCTGAGGACAGCTGGGTACCAAGCAGGAAGTCACTAGAAGGAGAGAAAGGTATGCAATGGCTCAGTTATGGGCTGGGGTTTCTTTACGGGGGCGGGGGGGGGGGGGGCTATGCATAGCTCACTTCCTGTGGTGGGTGGAATCCTGCTACCTGCTATTGAGAATGAAAGACTAGCCCCATGGCGGAACCTGGAAAGTCAAATGAAAGAGAACTTTAGAGATGATCCCAGTTGGCAGCCTGTGGGGTACCTGGAGAAACTCATCTCAATTTTAGATGCTACAAAGGTTATATTAGTTATCAAGGCCCATGTCATCTCTACATCTGCAGTTTACTTTGATGGACAAAAGGATCTGAGAGCATGGCGCCTGCTCTCTTTCCACTGTTGCCCTCACTGGACTCAGCTCCTGTCTTAGCCGAGACATTTGGGATGCGTTTCCACAGACTCCGCCATTTTCTGTGATGTTTTACTCATAGGACTGCTGGTCCCTGTCAGCACTGTGCCCTTCTGTAGGCAGCGTAATAACCAGGCTAGCTTAATATGAAACAGCAAATTTTAATGAAGGGATATCTTACAACACCAGCGATCCAGCAATGAGCAGGAAATACAAACAAAGAGGCCATTGGGGCTCACACTCTCCAGATTTATGTGTAATCATTAGCCCGAGGCGAACACGCCCCCAATGGGCTGGGCTTATCCCTACACCCTTCCCACCCAATTTGACAAATGCTCACAGGGAGGATGTGAGTGGTGGCTGGTGAGATCTAACCTGGCTTTCATTCCTGAGGTGCTGTGTGAGGATTCTCCACAGTCGTGTGGTCATTTTCATACACAATCCTCATATAAAGCAGCTGCTAGGGTTTATGAGTTGAACTGCCTGGGCTTTGGTGGTGTTATGGCTTGACTGTGTTAAAACTCGTACTGTGAAACCCTCATACCCAGGATGATGACATTAGGAGGTAGGGCTTTGGGAAGGTGACCGGGTCATGGAGTAGACTATTGTGAATGCAATTATTGCTGTAATAAGAGAGAGCTGCCTTTTCCACCAAGAGCAGAGCGCTATGTATGAACCAGGCATCTAATTTGCGGACACCTTGATATCAGCCTTCTAAGCCTGCAGAATTACGGGACGTATATCTCTGTTGTTTGTTAGACGTCTAGGGGATGTTATTTTCTCAGGCATCCGGACAAGACAAAGGCATCTATATCACGATGCTTCAATACTGCCCTTCTGAGATGATGAATGGGCAGGGAGGAGCGGCTTATACTCGAAAGCCACAGGAAGCAGCTCTTACAGCACGCTGTTGCTCTCACAGCCGTGATGTGATTGCTGTGGCAGGTGTCTCGGACCCTGAGCTATTGCTATGAGCAGTAACATGGGGTAGGGGGGTAGGGATCTCCAGTGGGAATGAGGACTGTCCTTGAGAAAGTATGGCCGTAACCTCGGCCCCTGCCCTGGATACTTTTATTAGGATTATTCAGCCTTGGTAATAGGCTGGATCTCAGCCAGGTAATTCCTAAGAAATCCTTGGCTCTTTCAGCAAATCCACCCGCATTGCCTCTTCTCTCCTCGCACACTCACATTTCGTCCTGGGCTTTTCGTGGCCTTTCCCATTGGCAAGCCTCAATTCTTCTCTCTGAACCCAGTGGCCTTGGCTAGCAGCACTTACAGTGGCTGAATAAACACATGCTGAGGAAATGACCCCGTGAGTCAAGCATGGGCCGCGTGGGATGAACTCGGATCCCAGGCCCCCATGTCAAAAGCTGAATGTGGCAGCACTTGCCTGCCATACCATAGCGGGGAGGTGAAGACAGGCCAATCCTGATGCCAGCCAGCCCCGTCAATCAGAAAGCTCCAGATGCAGTGAGGGAAGCAGATAGCAGCCCCGTCGGATCGGACCTCTGGCCTCTACATGCACAGGGGCACACACACATGCACATACATGTATGCAACACACACATGCACACGCATGCACACACATACACGCATGCACACTGAACCTGTGCTTGTAAATGTGATCCTCAACCAGAATTTTGAAGGACTTGTAGTTTTCTCCGGTTCAATCGCCCAAAAATACTTTTATCTTATAGGTGCTTTTCAGAGTCAGATGGGTCTGATTTTTCTGTCTACTCTTGGGTTGTCTAACTTCCAGACGAGTTAGTGACCCCTCTGACCACCTTCCAAGATCTGTAAAATGGGAACAATTGTTTTGCAGAAGCACTCTGAAGAGGAAATGCCAAGAGATGGTTGTAAAATGTGTCCCATAGCCTCTGGCATTTTAACGGCCACAGTGGGACTTCAGCTTTCTGTCTGTCCTGGCCTTTGAGTTAGGCCTATTATGGATCGGAAAATCTGTAGAAACCATGAGGAATTCTCTCGGAAACCAAAAGGAGTGGGTACCTATTATAGACAAAGTGCCTCCAGGATTTGTCCGAATCATTGAAGAAAGGAACTGGAGGAGAGGAATTCCGTGTATGGTGACTAGAGAACGGGACTGAACTTTGACTACTAGTAAGAAAGGCAAAAATGCCCTTCTCTGCTCTGTCCTCAGAAGGACAGTAACTTTCTCAGCATGGACACTCAATAACTATGGCTGACTGACAGGCCATGGAATGTTATAGAAAGTTTACAGGGCAGGGAATATAATATTAATATCCATGCAATGTTTTTATGTTTTAATTTTGGCAGAGGAAGTCTGAAGCCTGGGGCGAAAGCTACTATTTTCATTTGCTTCACCTGAAGTTATATTGGCAGAGGCCCTCGGGGCAAAGAAGAAAAGGATTAGGTTTGGGAATGGGCAAGGATATGAGGAGTCATAATAAAATATCTAAGTGCAGGAGCTTGAGGAATAAACACGGATGGATTTCAGTCAGAGAAGAGAAGGATCTGGCATAAAGACATTTTGAAGGAAAAATAATACACCCATAGGGTAGGCTCTGCTGAATGGAAGGGAGAGTGTGAGAAGTAATGAAAAACTTTTAATATCAGGGAACTCCCTAAGAGGTGTGTGGATATTGTTGCTTTACATTGATTGAGGGCCCACTCTATGGGGCTGCCATCTGCTTGCAAACTCAATGCATGAAAATATGTTTTGGCAAAAAGATAAAGCTAGCATGAATAAAATGGAAGGATATATATTTTTCCTATGATGTGTGTGTGTGTTGTGTGTTGTGTGTGTGTGTGTGTGTGTATGCAGGAAATGAATAAAAGAGTGATGATTTGATAGATAAAGCCTTAATAAAATCATCTGTAAGTCAGCTGAAGCGAAGGCTAGTGTTTGCAATGTAATAATCACGATCTCATCTAAAGCAAGATCAGAGTTCTACAGAAAACAAGTTAGCATTACTGGGATGGGAGTTTAGACTGATTTGTAGTTTAGCATGAGTGTGGCTGCATTTCTTGCTTATCAAAGTTTCCAAGAAGGTCCCTGATGATGTTAGAAGTACTCATTAAGATGGATGTATCGGAGGGTCCTCTGCTATCACCTGAACCCTGTTTATGTCTTGTCTTTGAAGGTTTTTTTTTTAACAATTTTAATGAAATGTTTTCTTTGGCAATTTGATACATGTATATATAGAACATTCTAATGTCACCCTTCCCACTTTGATCTCCCTCCTACACCTATTTCCAGTTCTCACATCCCTGTCTTTTTGTTTGGTGGTATGACTCACTGACTTTAACCTGGGCCATCGTTGTGACCATGGGATTGGGCTATCCATTGCATCATGGTGGGTTCATCAGGGGGCACAAAACAGAAGACAATGACTTCCTCTCTTCCAGAGTCTGTCAGTAGCCAGTAGTTCAGTAGGAATGGCTAGGGCTTCATAGCCCATCTCTTATCCATGACTGACTGATGACAGATGTTCTCATACAGGTCCACTGCAGGCAGCGGTAGCTGCTCTGAGTTCTTAATTGTATTGCTTGGAGGTCTTCTCAGTAAATAGCACCCTTCTCCGCATTTTTCAGATCATGCTTTCTTTACAGTGCCTCCTCCACGGTGTTCCCTCAGCCTTGGAGGGGATGGTGGCATAAATGTCCCATGTAGGTCTGAGCACTTAAATATTATTTATTCCAAGGTAGCCATGTACCTCTGTACTTGCTGCCATTCGTTTCATAGAGGACCTTGTCTGAATTAAGTAGAGAGTAACATTTGTCTGCAGAGATAAACATAATATAGAGAAAGCAACCTGTTGCCGTGACAGAGTTATTAAACCTATACTCTAGTCACTACCTAGGGTCAGCTATATATGTATTTTTTTTTTTACAGTATTAAATAGGTGTTGATGACATTTGTGAGCAGAGCATGGTTTGAAAATGAAAAACGACTTGCCAGTCATGGTACCCTGTGCTTAATGTAGGAGGATGGTAGCCACACTGCTCTTAAAGCCGGGAGATAATAGATATTAGAGACCACCAGGGAGAGAACGGGGGAAGATGGGCCGCTGCCGGAACTCAGGACCTGAAGGGGGATGGCTTGCTATAAAACCATCAGGCTTAACCCACCCCCAGCACCTCCATCAGGGAGGTGTTTCCTCAAGGGAACACTGGGCTGCTTACACAGTTTCAGTTTATATATTCTTTCTTTTGGAATGTTTTGGGGGTTGTTTGATCAAGTTTGTATTTAACTTTAAGACTATTCCAGAATAAGTCTTCTTGATGTATTCACAGTTATTGGAAGTAACTTTTTTTTTTTTTTTGGATTTTCGAGACAGGGTTTCTCCGTAGCTTTTTGGTTTCTGTCCTGGAACTAGCTCTTGTAGACCAGGCTGGCCTCGAACTCACAGAGACCCGCCTGCCTCTGCCTCCCGAGTGCTGTGGAAGTAACTTTTTGACTCATGAAAGAAACCTTGTTTTCTTCAACCAGTTTCTCAACTTTTGTCATTCTCTGCACCGATTTAGGGTGGGCTGGCTTTGCTGTGAAACAGAATTTTATGATCAGGATCACTGAGTTAACTTGCCTGCGTATTTTTTTTTAAAGTAGTTTTATAGAATTTTTGAGGGTTCAGATGTCTACAGTGAGATAACGCCGTCACGGAGCAGAACTATGTCAGGGGATCCATTGATGTTAGGCGGTTTCCTTTCACTGAGTTGGAAGCCTTTGCTGGGCTTTGGGTTTGACTCTCTCTCAGCATGGTTTTACAGCTTCCCATATCAACCAGAGCTTTGGCTTTGTCAACCCTCGCCACGGCTTGGAAAGTTCTGTTTATAGATAGCCCTGAGACTCAGTTATGATTTCCAGACCATTCTTTGTCTGTCCCACTCTCCAACAGGTCTTTTCCAAGTCATCCATCTAACACTCCAAGGCAACCATCAAGACAGCAGCTAGCCTTTCCCATTCCTTTCCCTTGTCTTCCTAGTCTTCCTAGCATATGTCGCGTTTTAATTTACAGATGCTAATCATCATATGATGACCTTAGGTACCAATCAACCCATTGTACATTGAAATAAGAACCATTGGAGGGAGAACTGTGGTTGGAAGGTAAAATGAATAAAAAATAAATTAATAAGAAAAAATATTAACTGTAGCATGCATTTAGCAATCTGGTTTATTGGGCACCATGGCTTACTGTAGAGTGCCTTAAATAGGCCGAGAACTATAGGCATACACCTAGAGTTTGGCCTCTCAGGTGACTATCATACAAAGGAACTTGAAAAGTGGCAGATAAAGGGAACTCTGCTGATGGATTTGTGCTTACCAGGGTTTTCTGAAGGAAGTGGTTCATTACATTGAGGGTCTGGGTGTTATTCAAAGAGACTTAGGTCATCTAGTAGCTCATAGTTGGAATATTGTTAAGACTCATATTTGGTCCATTCCATCAGCACAGTCTGTTTGTGTCTGCACTCTGACATCCTTCTTGCCACAAAGGTTATGTCTTCCCTACCCTTGTTCTTCAGGAGGTTCCTCATTTGGATGTTTTATAAATGACATTTTCAGGAAGAACTGTTATTCAAAATGATGCCCACCTCATTATCCAGCTGAAGAACCTGGGTTCACACAGGTAGAGGTTGAAGCGGAAGTGGCACGGTGAATGTCTGGGCGCTCCATAGACGTCCATGATAAAACGGCACTACAGGCACTTCACCGTATGTGGAAGAATGCCGGTTGGTTTTGAGATGGTCATTATTATCATTAGGGTATGTCTGAGATAGTGTCTCAGTGTGTAGACAGTGAGTTTAAAGCCAGTTTCAGCCTTGTTGGTGCTGGGATTGTAGGTGTGGCAAAATGGCTGTGATGGTTACTACTGACCAAGATATCCAGGCTTTATTCTGAGGATTGTCGTTTAACTGAGAAGAGGCAGGAGGTGGTGGCAGTGAGAGAAGAGAGGTAGAAAAAGAAGGAGGAACATAGTGTACATGTGACTCAGTATTCAGTTACATAATGGTTATTTTTTAAAAATGGAGGTTTATTTTATCTCAGAGTTTGGGAGATTACAGAAAATAGCTTTTTCTCGTTGTTTGTTCAGTGTCCCGTTGCTGTTACTTCTTGCTACCACGTGGTGTCGCTGTTGGGGTGGAGTCCTGCCTGGTGCTGGTTTGCTCATCTGCTGTGACTGATTGCTCATTAGGTTCCTACTCCTAGGACTGACAACTATTGTGATGGAGCTTGCTAGCTGGTGGGTTGTGGAGTTACACTGGAGGGATGGGAATAAGAGATAAAGACCGAGGGGCATGGTTAGGTGTGTTTACAGTTAGAGCACCTACTAGAGAAGGCTCTAGGCAAAACAAACACTAAGGGTAGAAACAGCCATGAATCAACCTCTGGTTTAGAGTATGTCTATTAATTATCACTGGGCTCACACAGGTAGCTTTCCTTTATTTTATTTGTACATGAACCTAAACTCCTATTGTTCTGTGCAGTTGGAATCTTCTATGAGCTGAGATGCAATTGATTTGGGAGCAAGGAGGGAGTTTACCTGGATTATAGGGCTCACAGAACTGGGAAAGTTGGTCACCCTATACAGCATGTTTGTGCTTGTTACCAGTAGTATGTGATCAGATGTAGTAATTAGAGCGGCGGGGCTGCGTCCCCAACACCCCAGCCGCCTGCTCGGCTAGCTTATGCCCGAAGTAACAACACACAAACTGTATTCATTTAAACACTGCTTGGCCCATTCTCTTCTAGGCTAATTCTCACATATTAATTTAGCCCATTTCTAATCATCTGTGTGTAGCACCCCAAGGTGCGCTTACCGGGAAGATTCTAGCCTATGTCCATCCTGGGTCAGAGCTTCATCCCGGGAGCAGGGCATGGCGTCTCTCTCAGGCGTCTGCTCCAGAGAGGAGAGCTGTCGAGACTGAGCTCACTTCCTCTTCCTCCCAGCGTCCTGTTCTGCCTACTCCTCCCACCTATCTTCCAACCAATAAAATGGGCCAAGGCAGTTCCTTTATTAGCCAATGACCTTCCTCCATCAATCAGAAAGTTTTTAGAATGACTTAACTTCTGTTAGCACTAGAACTAGAGGGAAACACTGGAGAAACACTGTACTTGCAGAGGAGAAACACTGTATGTGCAGAGGAGAAACATTGTATGTACAGAGGAGAAACACTGTATGTGCAGAGTAGAAACACTGTACTTGCAGAGGAGAGGCACGGTACTTGTTTCCCGATAACACACATGATCTGTTCTTGTTCCAAGGAACGCCTGACCACACTTACTGTTGTTCCCACTAGTGCCGTCTTTAGAAAGGATGCTCTTTGTCACTGTGGGTTTGTGTATGTATGTGTGCACAACGTGAGATTGTGCATGAGCTCATGTACACGTGTCTTTGTTGCCATGGCAAATTTTCTGCGTGTCTGTCTCTAGTGGCAGCTCCATGGCTTCTCTCCGACTCTGCCCTTCTTTCTCCCAGCATTCACTTAGTTTTCCCTCCCTAGCTCTGTTCTTTTGCCCTATCACAGGCCAAGATAGTTTCTTTATTCATTAACCGATAAAAACAATACATAGACAGAAGGGCCTCCTACACCACTTAGGGTCTGTCCTTCAGGCAGATGCATCAGATTAAGGTGTGAACAAGGAAATAGTTGTCACATTTGTATCACAAAGGTCGTGGTGTCCCTTACACTAGGCCTGCATCTGTTTTTGGAAGAAAGCATTCCTTTCTATATGCCCGAGAGTCTCCTAAGTCTTGCATTTTAAATAAATCAGTCGCTTATCAGTTGATTCGTATTCTCTGGATTCATTTTGTTCTAACTACCACCATCTTCCCTCCCTGGATTACATCCTTTTATAAATGCTGTGGATATAGGCACTGATCCCAAGGAAACCTCTTGATCTGTTTCTCTCTGTCTCTCGAGTTCCCCTCTGGCAAGAAGCTCATAAAGGGTGTCAGATGCTCACTCAGGATGCATCTGTGACAGGCCCAGTTCCCAAGCGTCATGGAACATCAATAAGCAGACAGTGCCCACTGGGGGATGCCCACGTGCCTGAGGTCGGGCATCAGTCACGTCGTGGCTCAGCGTTGACCCAGCTCCAGATTCACGGCTGCTGTCAGCTGTACAGTGCGCTGCCTGAGAGTCACTCCGGCCTGTCTGAAGGAGGCAGCTGTTGTAAATTACAAGTGCAGATCCAGAGGATAATTCTTGGCTTTCAACGTGCTGCAGAGGCTTTGGCAATTAATTTTCTCTGTTCTTTGCGTAGCCAAGGATTCTCCACATTATTCATCTCTCTGGGCAAAAGCCATCGGTGGCTCCTGAGTTATTTTCTCATTAGGCTTATGATAGGAATTACCTGATTGTGGATGGCTTGGCTTGTAGTTCATTTTGCAGGTGCATTCTGACTAGGCATGGCTTCAGCAGTAATGCAATCAGTCTTAAGCTCACAAGGCAGAGTTCAGGGACGCATTTCCATTTGACCTGAAAGTACCTGCCTGGCACTTTTAAATCTGGAGGCATAACTTGCTGATGCCTTAACATCTGGGGGTGGCTGGCCTCTATGTGTGCACCTGGCAAGACCCAAGTAGCTTCATTAGAGACCTGAAACGGGCTCTCGTTTCCAACACTTTCTAGTACTTTGATGAGAAAACAAAATGCAAGCAGCAAAAACACCAGCCTTTCTCACTGAGAACAGAATGGGGTGTGGGAGGGCCCCAGGCCCTCAGAACTGTGGGTGGGAGTCGGAACCCCAGAGTTCCAAGTCCAAGTGCTCAGAGAAAATTCAGAAGAGCAACATGGCAGAGGGGGTGTCTTCTGCAAGACCCGTTTAGCAAGATCTCCTCAGGACATATTTGATTTTGTTTTTCTGCCTGTAGAGGGTTGATAAAATCATAGCCCTCATACTGCTCCTGATTAGCAGTGTCTCTGCTGGATGTGTTGGCTGGCCCATGCTGCTGCTAAGTCAGTAGACAGAGCAATACAAACTCTGTGGTCTTGTGGAAACTCCTAGATAGGGCCAAGGGCAGGAGCCATGTTCAGATGCTTAGCATGCTGCCTGATACCCAAGGGGCCAGCATGGGCATTCTGTATCCCAAGCATGGAAACCAGGATGCTCCAGCTTCCCCAGAAATGTTTAAGAAGCAGTAGTTCAAAGGGTTATGGTGAAGTAGACCAGGCTGGTCTGGAGTGTTCTTAGATGTCTTTGTGCTTAGAAACCTAATTCATGTGATGTGATCCATTCTTGATACTGCTCCCAGGGCAAGACTGAATACTTTGTATTCGATGGATGGATGAAAGGATCAGGATGCGGGTCATGAGGCCCTCATCTCGGTATACACTTTTTGGGATACAACTCACTTGCTTTCTTCCCCTCTTGGTTTAGAAGCAAAATTTCCTTACATACCATTCCCTGGCTGCCGAAGTAGCCAGCTTGCTGTAATGTAATCCAAACTGCTCATTCTCTCTGAGGTGTGATGGTAGGTAATGAATAATTTAATGTACTGTCCTCAAAGGGTTATGTACATTTTAACAAGTGACAGGAAACTGGAGACAATAATCACGGATTCAAAGCCTGTGTGGTAGTTGTGATTCTTCTGAGCCAGGCAGCCACCATCTTGGGGGAGTTCCTCTGTGCCCTTTTGCAAATGGAGCATCCCGGCTGGGCTTGCTGACAGTTTATGCTCTCCATGGAAGGATGGGGAGGACCGAAGATCCTCATCTAAGTATATAAATACTCCTTTACTGCCGGGCAGTGGTGGTTCACACCTTTATTCCCAGCACTTGGGAGGCAGAAGTAGGTGGATCTCTGTGAGTTCGAGGCCAGCCTGGTCTTCAAGAGCTAGTTCCGGGACAGGCACCAAAGCTACAGAGAAATTTTGTCTCAAGCCTCCCCCCCAAAAAAATACTCCTTAGCACCTGTGGTATGCAACTCTGACTTAATTGTGTGTGGTCTCAGGAGGGGCTTTAGTACATAAGTGAGGGTGATTGTGGGAAGTATGGGACAGCCTTACTCCTTTAAAGCTGGCTAAAGGTTTTCCACGTTTGGCCAATGAAAGGAGGAACTTCCATGCCCCTGTAAGCAACCCCTAACCTTTGTGCTGTAAAGATGCCTAATAAACTCTTTGGTTTTCCAGAGTGAACTTTGGTAGTATCATGTCTTGGGTTGTCTTTGGGACCTTAGGAGAAATGGTAGATGTTGCTAGTGTTTTCTTCAGGAAAGGAATTTTAGCAACACTCATAAATGAATCCTAACATTCCAAAGGGTGAGGCAGGAGGATTGCTGGAAGTTTCACCCAGCCTCAGTAAGCCCTGTTTAAAAAATCATATTTAAATGGACATTTAAATTGTTCACAAGGCATCGTTTTTGAGGAAAGGGAAGCTGCTTCTGCCTTTACCACGGTACCTGGCTACTTTCCATGCCTTTGGCTCCCTCCCGTCCCTCCACCCACCGGATGAAACTGCAGATGTTCTGAAAGATGATTGATCCTTGAAGTACCCAAATTGCTCTGGGACAGTGTCTCATGACTTAACTTGGGATACTTATTGAGAAATCCTACCATAGTCCCTGATAGTGTCACAACCATAGGGGGCAGGTTACCCTGACAGAAGCAGAGGCAGGTTCACTGCTGCCTGCTTTCCAGAATTTCCCCCATCAAACAAAATGTGTGTGGGCCTAATGAGTCTTGAAAATAATTTGTAGCTCTGACAACCTCTTTTTATGGCAGGCATGTGTTGAACACGAAGTCATAACCATCAGTTCTTCAGTGGGAGGGAACGAGGAGGAGACAGCTCTCTTTTCGGGGAGGTTGGGAGGCTGAGCTGTGTGCTCCTAAAGCAGCTTGCCCAAGGTCATTCAGCAAGTTGGCAAATGGCACCTCCTCCTTCCCAGGCCAGCTTGTCATCGTCCTGTATACCCGTCCTCCCACTGCGGAGGCAGAGTGTGCTGGAGTCTGTCTTCTTGCTGGGGCTGCAGGGAATGTGGGCTCAGCAGTCTGTTTTGCAAAGGCTCAGAATCCAGTGCCAGGCATTTGTTGCAGGTATGTGCTGAGTGTTCTTCTCTCACCTCTGCATTTGGAGCATTCAGCATATAACCATGCAATTAATTCATTAAAAAAATAAAAAAACCCTACTTGCAGGTCACCTTTAAAACAAAGGAAGAAGCAATTTTGAATTTAGCAATTTTTCATTTTTGACATCTAGTACCACCTCAAGCTCTGCGGTTACAAATAATGCTGGTGAGGAACGGGTTCTTTTATGCTCACTGGAAGAGAGGAGGGCTATACATTATGAATGGAACAAGGATAAAAGAATTGGCTGTGTGGTGCAAGATAGTTTGAGTACATTAATCAGCCCATCTCTTTTAGGGCGAGAATCATTTTTAAAAGTGAGTATGAAACAGAATGCAAACAATTGGTGCAGTGCAGGTCTGGTTGATGCACAGCAGACAGAGAAGGGCAAAGGGATAACTAGAAGGTACCCAGAACAAGGCGTGTAAGAGGCTGCCCCTTAGGACAAAGTAAGGCGAACGAAGGAGTTTGGAAGAAGCACCCAGATGGCATGGGATCCCATAGGCAGTCCTGCAGTGCTTGGCATATTGGCATGCTTATTTTACAAGCAAAAAGTAGGTACCCTGCCCTTATTCACATTCTAAGATGGGGAGTGGTATCTACTCAATTAGCTCCATTTGGATTTGCTATGAAGAAATGAATGTTTTCCATGTATGGCTGCATTGGATAAGGAAGAGGAGGTATCTTGAGAAGTATATTACCAGGCAGTTCTGTTATTATGTGATATCAAGTATACTTTACAGTCAAAGAGGACTATGCCTTCGCTTGGAATGTATGGGTTTTCAGTGTGTGCATGGCCTGTCTTTGATCAAAGTATTGCCATGTGGTACTGGGCTATAATGCAAAACTATGTCAATGGTAGTTTAAACAAGGCATTTAAAAAAAATTGTTTTATGTGCATTGGTGTGAGGGGGTGTCAGTTCTCCTGGAACTGGAGTTACAGACAGTTGTAAGCTGCTCTGTGGGTGCTGGGGATTGAGCACAGGTCCCTTGAAACAACAACCAGTGCTCTTAGCCACTGAGCCATCTTTCTGGCCCTAAGGTTTTTCTTATGTATAGCAAGTCTAGAGGTATACAGCCATGAGTTCAATGCCTCAGTCACCTGGATGTTTGCATCTCTGTGATTCTTTTGGGACACTCCCTCAGTGTTTCAAGATGGCAGCTAGATAGATCCAGAAATCATGTTGATCTTCAAGGTGAAGAGGAGATTCCAGGATGACTAGCTTGGCTTATTCATTAAGAAAATAAAAGCCTTCCTCCAAGCTCTCAGAGACATTTCTGCTGATATTTCATAAACTGAAACTGTCAAACGCTACCTCTTAGCAGCCACAAGAGAAATAGTGCCAACAAGAAGGTAGCATTTCTAGTCTCTGTGCTTCCTTGTTAGCCTGGATCCCTACTCCAGGAGGCTGGCAGGGAAGATACCCATGAGCTCCCTGTCTCTGCCAACACTGAATAAAATAGGAGAAGCAAGACAATGAGACAGGTTGCGCTGTCTGTCCACACGCTCTTCCGAAATGGTGACAGAAGGTAGCTTTTTTTTTTTTTTTTTAAGTGTTTCCTGGGCTGGTGGCTATTAGCTCTCCTTACCTTTCCAGGATTAGGGGTGCCTGCTGTGCTAGCCCCCATGGGTACTGCAATGCTCCACTGGCTTTCTCTATTTCTCCTGGGGATCCTGATGGGTCTTGGGATGGGAGTTCTTTCAGCTATCAGCACTCTCTGCTGCAGATACCCTATTCCCTGAAAGGAGAGCCACTAAGTTGGCTCAAAGAGGGTCAGGTAGCTGCCCGCCTTTAAAACACGCCTTATCCTTGTATAGTTGTGTTAACTAAAGCAGGATCATAGGACTTTAAAGTAGAATTTTTCAGCAGTTTAAATACTTGCCCAAAGTTGGGTCTTAACATCAGTTGGATCTTACAAGACAGAGAAACACGTTTTTTTTTTTTTTTAATTTATACCACTGTAGAATATTTTTTTTTCATTTATTTATTATGTGTACAATATTCTGTCCGTGTGTATGTCTGCAGGCCAGAAGAGGGCACCAGACCTCATTACAGATGGCTGTGAGCCACCATGTGGTTGCTGGGAATTGAACTCAGGACCTTTGGAAGAGCAGGCAATGCTCTTAACCACTGAGCCATCTCTCCAGCCCGAGAAACACGTTCTTATGTTTATCTTCCAGATGAGGAGGGTAAGTTATCCACCCGAGTTTGCACAGAGAGTAATAGGATTGAAGTTTGAGCTCAGTTTCTGTCAGAGTTCAATGCCAGGAAGTTCGCTGACACTGGCAAGTGTCCTGTGCCCTCACCTTGATTCTGTTTTGCTATAGGCACCCATGTGCCACTGTTCCCCATTATTACTCCAGATCTTTCATTTTATGAGCAGCTAAGTCCCCCAGGGATAGTTTTGTCCATGACTTTTCCTCTTGAGTCTTAGCCCTTCCCTATAGAAGGAGTCTTGAGAAGGAGCTCTGGAGTTTATCTTGGGTAGAACACACTTTTCTCCCCAGGCTCTTTTATACTGAGATGATTTACTGTGTGTTTGTCCTGGGAGGTGTTCATTCCAGGAGCAGGGAATGACCCTTCTGTCTGGCACATAGTTTGTGCTCCCTCTTTGCTTCTTTGCTGAAGGCTTGTGACTTCTCTTAGGTTGCCACAGTCCTGGAGGGCAAGAATGATCCCACATGCTGATAGGAGCAGCTAGCGCTTTGCCGTCGGGAGGGAATGGACTTGGAGCTCAGAGAAGGTCACATGTAATTGGCTCATTGGTAATAACAGGTGTGTTTAGAGGGGTGAATTCCTTGACCCATTCTGGTGTTAAGAAATATGGGTGTACTATGTCAAGGAGGCAGTTGCTACAGCCTGCAGTGCTGGGGTCTCCCTGTGGAGCCTAGGATACTCCAGTTGAGGGCAACATGTCATCAGTCCTAGACACAAAGCCTAGGAGATTGTTATCAGGCCAAGAGCATATTCTGTGCAGTGTTGATTTTATTAGCTGATTCATGCTTTAATCCTCGACCTTCTTGGCCTGTGGGAATATTATTTAAATATTAGTATATCAGACAAGCATAGTTTAATAGCATGTAAAGTTAGAAGGAGCCTACAAATGTGTCCTCCCTTCGCCTTCCTGTTTATAAGACATAGTTGGGATCTTGGGAATCATCACTGTGGCCAACTTGGGCACAAAGCGGTAAAGGCACACAAACGTGCCAGCAACGATGGCCCTTCCTGAGCCTCAGGAAGCTGACTTCCCTGTGCTAGCACCGAACCCTGGTATTCTCACTAGGCCACAAGTTCTTAAAAATTGGGAAAAGCTTGCTGCACATAACCTTGTGTCAGTAAGACTTTGGGGATGAGAGCTACCTGGGAAATGTGGCACAGCAGAAAGGCCATAGGGAGTAGCTGCTGGGTGTGGAGAGGCCTGATTCTGTAGGAGGGGAATGGACGGCTAAACAGGATTCTAAGTCTCTTTTCTACTCTGAGAATCTCAGGCTGCCCAGGGATAGCTGCTCATCCATAAAGGAGGATGGAGAGCAATATTGCTAAATTCTGAAAGAATGAGGTGACATCTACAAGGTCAAGCAAATTCAGAAGCTGACATTTGGGTCACAACTAATGTGGGTCAGAGAATAAAGCATTACTTTGACTCCAAAGGCATTTTCTTTTAGAGATGGGCAGGGAGTCTGAGCAAGCAGGCGTGCCTGGCTTGACTAGACACAAAGGGCCCAGCTTCTCTTGAAGCCCATGAAAATCCCCCAGTGCAACTACTGTCTTTGGAAAGCCTAAGTTCTGCGCCCCTCCCTCTTCTGTTTCCTCATTGATTTCTTCTAGTCTGATAGAGATGGAAAAGAATTCAGACATGAGCGAAGCCAGTATTCATTGGTTGGTGACTCCCACAGCCATAAATAAAATAAACACCACATGTAAGTAGTAGGTGGTGGTTTTCAGAACAGGCAAGATAGGAACTAAATGTATAGAAAGAATGGCCCCATTACAAGTTCGGTCTTATCAAAATGGTTGCCTTGGGGTGGAAAGAATGAACTGAATCCCCTCCCTAATTATTCTAAGTCTTTAGGAGAGAAACAGACGACTCACGTCAGGAGGCCTGTTACTGAACCTTTATCTCCCTTCCTTCTCCTTGCTGCCTAATCCTGGATTAAATCCCAAATGGATAAAATGCCTTTGCTAGCCACATTAGTGCAGCAAGCCTGGACCTGCCTGCTGCCAGGACATGCTTTTATTCTTTAGGAAAAACAAACAGGAAATGATGATGGAAACCATTTGGAAACTGGAGGGGAAAAGGAAATAAATAAAAATAATAAAGCGATTACTGCAGGCGATCTGCGAATAGGAGGGAAAAACAAAAGACCCGGGATTTTGATTCATACCTTTGGAGAGGGCTTCCTTAATGACTGCTCTTTCAGGTCCCCAAAGCTGGGCTCATTTATCAGTCTGTGGTTTAATCCAAACCTATCAGGATGAAAATTCAGGAGGATGAAGGTTAAGTGACAGGCACTCTGTCCTGGAAAGGATGGAGCTGATGGAATCTAGAAAACATGACTTAGAGGCTGAGAGGGAAAAGCATCTCTCTGGCTCCACCCAAGAGGGTGTGATGTGGTGGTGGGGACATCTGGCCAGGTGTGCTCATAAGCGCCACATGTTTCCATAGTGCTGCCATTAGCTGCACTCTGGCCACGAATTCTGAACTGTATCTTTCCTATATATCAATTTTTATAAATTTGAGGAGATAAGTGTATTGTAGTAGAATACAGTGGTATTAATTAGTGAAGAACCATTTTTAATGCTAGTTAGTTACTAGGAAGATGTCTGTAGCAAGGCTCTCTGGCCAGGTCTTCCTGCCAGGCCAGGTGCTTCTTGGGAAATCTGGTTTACTTGCCATATAGTACAATGGCCAATAAGTAATAGGTGCCCATTCGATACTTATTTAAGGCAAATTGAATTGTAAGGTGGTTAGCCTTTTGGGGGGCATTTTCTACACTGATTAAACCTCTTCTGATGGAATAGCCACCCTTGGCTATTAAACTTGTTACAGTGGCTTAGAGCTTGTTTTACGAATCAAATTTGAAATGATCTGAAGCTAGTCCTTTGGCTCCATTTTCTCCAAGTATGAAGTAGAGATACCTAAGTCATGGAATTGTTAGAAGATTGACTAGGCAGAGGGAAGTAGAAGAGAGATCACAGTCAATAAAGTGCTTGCTCTGAAGGCATGGGGACTTGGATTCCATTCCTATAATTCCCGGTAAAAATGCTGGACAAGACTGCACACGCTCAAAACCAGCACTGGGTAGGTAAGGGCAGATGAATCTCTGGGTTTCCTGGCAGGCCAGACCAGCCTAAATGGGAAATTTCAGACCAAGTGGGACACCTTGTCTCAAATAAACTAGGGTGGATGGCAAGTGAGGAATGGCATCAAAAGTTGACTTCTGACTTCCACATGCATAAATCCACATGGACATTTCCTAACAGGCAACACACACACACACACACACACACACACACACACACACACACACAAACACACAATGAAAGGGATTAATATTTATGAAAGTCTTAGAAGAGAAACAATTATTGTGGGGGAAGTGGTTTGTTTTGCTGATGTTTTCAGTGCTGTGCAAGAATCAAATGTATACCTTTTTAACAAGTAAAACTTACGAGTGTCTATACAGAAACTTGAAAAATATATTTGGCACAAGTAACGATGCTTCCTTTCTCTTCCATGTCTTCTTTTCCAGATCAGAAACATACTAAGACCATACTAAAAAGTGACCATTTGATATTTATGATGGTCGTGCACATCAGCCACGCCGTATGACTGACCCTTCATCAGCAAAGGTAAAAAGTTGCCTTCTTCTTGTGTTTAAGAGTTGTGATAAGACACCATGAAGGTTTGCATGAATTCCTTTCCTGCTTTTCTTTGAATCAGAGATTGGCCTCTGTGTCGGTTTTATGCTGTTTTAGTGGATTATTTCCTGTTTTTCTTCTCCTAATTAAAGAGTGTCTTACCCAAGGAGACGATCGGCTCAGTGACAATGACACTTCTTTGGCATTAAAAGCTTGGATGGCAAGTCTTTCATTGCCAGAATTCTCCATTTTCTGGTGAGTGGAGTGCTGCTTTGATCTTGCAACCCTTTTTGTCTATGTGTGGTTCAAAAGATGTCCTTTGGAAGAGGACCATGTGTGCTTATGGTTGAGCAAGATGCTGTAGTGACAAGTTGGAGTATTTGGAAGACTCACTCATGTAGCCTCTCAGACTCTGAGGGATGTGCTCTTCTGTGGTTTTGGCTGTTTCTGTAGCACGTCCTATCACCTTCAAGAGAGATTGCGGAATCCCACTGGTTTTGTGGATTGTTTCCAGAGATGTTGGGGCATGCCCACTTCCTCCTTCCTCAGGCTACCCTGAAGGTAGGAGGCCCCCATTAGACTTTGCCTGGCAGAGTTACATAGGCTGGAAAGATACTACTCTCCGTGACCTGTCAGTCTCCCTTCCGTGTCCACGGTGACACATGGCACTGAAATATGCTTTTTGATAGACTCTCTTTTCCTTTGACTTTGTCACAAGACTCTTCCTGTGTGGTGATTTTTCCAGCTTTCTCATTCCCTCAGAAGATCACTTCAGAATGTTCACATTTAACTTATTTAGAAAGATCAACAAATATTGGTATAATGACAACTGCCAACGAACAAATGGTAAGAACAACAGAGGCTTAAATATGAGAATCAATTAAGAAGAAGCAGACATCAGGCCAGCTGCCTTGAGTGATTCTGAAGCATAGCTGGAAATGTTGAAGATGGTTGAAGGGAGCCTGAAGTGGAGAAGCAAACAACCTATGTGGTTACCATGACAGCAGTGAGCTTGGTCAGTGGCATCTCCTTACTGTGGTAACTTGGTGATACAGAATCACTTCGTTACAGAAACTGGGAGAGTCAATGTGAGCCAAGAGAGCTAGCGAGAGAGTTCTCAAAACACCAAGAATGAAGGTATTGGCTTTAGCTCACCGTCTTGTAATCCATTGCGAGGCTGTGTAGATGTGAGGCTCATATACTCATGATTTTGTATAATATGTGGAGGTTTAGTTTCCCTTTTCTCAATACTTGTCTTCCAGAGAGTCAGAGTTTTTAAGGAGACTGCAGGAGGTATAGGAATCAGGATGCAACTGAGTCTCCAACAAGGCTGGAGTTACGGCTCCCTAAATTTGATCCTAACTTGTAATTCCCCCCGAATGGAACCACAAGTAGCTTGCTATTGGAAGTGATGTAATTAATAATCAGTACGCATTTTGTGTCGTCTGTGCACAACATTGTGTGAAGTATAGGAAAGCAGTTCATGTATATGAAGGGAGCCCCTTGCACTATAACATACATAGAGAACGAGAGACACAGCTGCTTACACGGGACAGAGCCACATGGTGTTTTAAGGGGAAATTTGCCGCACTCAAGTCCATTGCAGTTGCAACAGGAGGTAGCTTCACAACTACTGCAGTTTCTAACTTGACAGCAGTTAATTCGGTGCAGTTAGGATTTTAGTGCGTCTTTATACTTGTTTATATCCCTCAACCGTGGATAGTACCATGTGTGTCTGAGCCCAGGCGCACACATTTTTATAAATTTTAACTTTTCGTAGAAGATCATGCATATTTATGGTATACTAAAGATAAAATAGACTGTTAGTCTTGAGCAGTACTTTTCTTAGTTCTTTGATATTTTGAAGCTATGTGGTTTGTTTTTCAGATTTGTCGCAAATATCTCAAATCAAAATCTCCATACAAGTGACCCTAGTAGCTCAAAGGGTGCTATTAAAGAGAGAGCTATATTTGCATATGCATATAAGCTATCTTGAGGATAGGATCTAAGTCTGAGCATAAATTCACTTGTGTTTTATATATACACTTTATACATTGTCTAAAGGTGATTTCATATAATATTTTACCAGAATTTTGTGCATGAGACAGAATTCCTTTTTGCACTGTGACATTATGGTGCTCAATAAGGTTGGACTTTTGGAGTATTTTGTATTTCAAATTTTCAGATTAGGGATGTTAAACTATATTGTTTTATATATTTGCTATTTGGAGAGAAATTCCATTTTCAAATAAAAAACAACAGAGTATGTAAATTTAGGAAGAATCTTGTCTAGGCAACATGACTATGGATGTGCTTAAACTGTGATCAGTTTGGAGGAGAGACCCCTGCTGTTCCGATAACACAAGGGATAGGATCTATTTTTGTCTGAGGGGAGTTTGGATGTTATGTTTCTCTGAATACCGGTCCACATTATAGAGTTTGGATTAACACTAGTCTTTGGAAAATAACTAAAGGCCATCAGATTGTAACTTTCTCACTTATACTTTGGAAGATGAGAGCCAAGTTTACAATGTCATTACCTAAAACAATAAACAGCTAGTGGTCTATTTTATACTGTGACTTTTTCCTTTTTTAAAAAAACAAAAACTATTTTAATGTGTTTGTATGTAAGTATGTGAACTTGTGTGTGTGTATGTGAGGCCAGAGATTGCTATAAACTTTTCTTTCTTTTAGATATTTTTATTGTGTGTGTTTGAGTGTTTTTCCTGTATGTGTATATGTATAATGTATATATGCATACATACACACATATGCTAATATGTGAGCGCCTGGTGCCCATGGGGGTCAGAACAGAATGCAGATTTCCTGAGACTTGAGTTAAGAGTGGCTGTGAGTAGCCATGCTGGCGTGGGGGCCAAGCTGTGAACCTTTGGAAGAGCAGCCAATGCTTTCAGCTAATTTCCTGTCTCTCTGGCCCCTCCAAGTGTCATTTTAATTGTTCTTCATCTTATTTTTGAGACAAGGGAATTCACCAGTTTAGCCAGACGGTCTGCCCAACAAGCCTCTGGGACCTTCTATGGAGATCTGAACTTAGGTCCTCATGTTTGCAGGGTGTAATAGTTAGCTTCCCCATTGTAGGAATGAAATGACTGATAACAGTAATTCCATGGAGGAAGGTTTTATTTTGGCTTACTGTTTGAGAGGATACAGTTCGTTGTGGCAAAGAAGTCATGACCAGAGGAGCCGGAAGCTGATTGGCCAGGCTGTGTTTGCAGCAAAGAAGCAGAATGCGTTGTATGTTTGTGTTCATCTCCTTCCTTTCTTTTATGCACCCTAGGATTCTAGTGCACGGGATGGTGTTGCCTACATTCAGGCTTGTACTCTCACCATCCATAACCTGATCTAGAAAATTCCTCTTACAAATGTGCTCGGAGACGACTCTCCAAGGTGATTCTAGATCCTGTCAAGTTGGCAATCAATTTTAAGCTTCACACATTGGTAAACACTTCATGGAGCCATCTCTTCAGCCCTGAAAAGATATTTTACTTTTTAAAATAACAATTAGTAAAAATCTTTCTTCCCTGTCATTTGGGCCTTCTCACTTGATTTTACTTCCACTAAGGAATTTACTCTCCTAATCAAGATAATTGGAAATTGAAGTAATTTCTCCCATGATATGCATACCTGGTGGGGTCTGTGGTCTCATTTCAATAGGCATAGGGCTTGTACTCAGATTTTCTTGAGTAATATTCTTTACCTTCCAAAGGTCACTGCAGCTGATTTCTGTGGAGGTGGGCACCTTCAGTTCTCTTTCTCTGATCACCATCTAGTTCTTCACTGATGACTGAGGTTATGAACTTTTTCCCTTTAGCCCCTGAGAGTAATGCAGTATGGTCACAAAGATTTGGCTCCCTTCTCACTTCCCTGAGAATGCCGAACCCAAGACATCAGCACAAGATGACCTTCCACAGTTCAGGAAAATGTCCCTTGCTTAGGCTGCTACCCAATCTGTGCAATTCACTTAATAAAGAAGTAGCAATCTTCCCTCGATGGTGAATGGGCTCATTTTGACCCCGGTCTCTTGAACTTTGGTTGCTTTCATTATTTTGAATGAAGACAGTGCGGTTGACTGCACACAATTGCTGACCGCCTTACAAACAGAGAGACATACGACCTCTGAAAATCATGGCAGGACTGCTCGGGGTGACAGATAATCTTCTGTTGGCCACTCTTGTCCCAGAACAATTTGACAGTGCTGACTTTTGTGCACACCTGGAAATGCTGCTCATCAAAACTTCTGCCTCAACTAACTGTGAGCTCTGCGCTGAACCCCAAAGACTTCCAGGGCTTCATCTCTGAGGGCCCCCAATTTCAAAGAACCAGTCCTCTTGAACAAGAGGAAGGGAACTCCATTTCTTTTTAGACTCCCTAACAGCTCACAGCAGCGAACATTCAAACTTAAATATAAATAATTCAGCACCTCTTTCTTGGAGTTTCGTAAGCAATATTGGTTTCCTTTTCTTCCTTGTCAGTGCTCCTTGTCCTTTACTGGGAGGAATAACCTTCCTTCTACACTGTCATCGACTTGGGCAGTAGCATATTTGGGGCAACAGCAAAGAGAAATTGGTGATAACCTCAGTGGCTACAACCTTATGTGGCCCTCTAAAGTGCTTATAAGAGTCCCCCTCCATTTTTATGCCATATGTCACAGGGTTTGGTTTTTCCTATCTTAAAAAATTTTAATGCTTTATTACATTGTGTTACTGGGGCCATTTCTCCCCCTAAGAGAAGCATGATTGCAATAACAGTTTGACATGTTTTTTTATGAAGGCTCTTCTCCACAAGGGCTGGGCCTTACTATTAGAATGCTGCCAATTTCCTGTGTGGTATTTGTAACGTGGGTACCAAATATAGTCCCTCTCATCCCTTGAATTGCCTTTTATAGTTAACCGATTAATGAAATAGAAATAATTATGAAACTGTGGGCCTAAGCACTAAGAGGAAGAAAAGAACCTGCCTCAATTTCATCAATCTGCAATGAACTCTTTCCTTTTATAGACTGCCTGTCAACTAAAAATTCATTTAGAATGCTGGGTGACTCAGAAAGATTTTGCACTTCTTTAAAAGGAAGACACGTTTTTCTCAGAAAGGACAACTGTATTTCTGGGTATTTTCTGTTTTACAGGCACCAGAGTTGCCCCCTCCCGCCCTTCCCTTCTCTCTCCTCCCCTTCTTCCCTTCTCTTACCTCTTTTTCTCTTCTCCGCTTTCCTTCTTTTCTATGTTGGAGACTGAACTATGACCTCACACATACTAGACAAATTCACTGCCACTGAATTGGATCTCCAAATCTAATTTTTCTCTTCCTTTTTTCTTCTTTCTATGATTTTTTTCTGATTATTAATGGCTTGTTATGTGGCAAAAATTCTAATCGGTTAGGTTGAGCTGATACAAATATGAGAAGATCATACATGGCCATTAAGGTGTCGTGCAGAAGACAGCTAATACACTGGTATGGTTGTAATGACTGTGAAGATAAAAGCCATGCTGGGTACCGGGGAATTCCAAGGAAGGATGGTGGAGGAGGGGATGAACTCTGTCTTGGGATGGGCTAGTTTTCTCTGAGATGGGGACATGTGAATGGGGTTTGGATGTAAGAGGAGGAGTTTCTTGGGGTAGAGTTCAGAGGAGAGAGACATGGCAAGGTGATGAATTCAGAAATGTGTTACTGAGAAGAAATACTGACATTTGAGAAATGAACACAATGTGGGTATTTCCCAAAAGAGAAAAGGAGGAGACAAAGGAACATTTTACCAGTCAGTTTTTCTCACTATGGTGAATAACCGGCATCCATTAGTTTATGCAGAGAAAAGATTTATATTGGTAGACAGTTTTGGACCTTCTGGCCCATGATCACTTGGCACTGTGGTGAGGCAGTCCACCGTGGTACAAGTTTGTGATTGAGTAAACTGCCTGCTTCATGGCCAGGAAGAAGCAGAGAAGAAAGGGGAGCAGCCAGGCTCTTACCATATCGTTTGAGGATACACTTCCAAAGAGTTAAAAAGCCTTCCTCTGGCTTCATCATTTCAGGGATCTACCAGTAACACCATCCTACAGGCCAAGACTTCAGCACACAATATTTAGGGAGACATTCAACATCCTAACTATATAACATGTTTTCTGGGCTGAAGAGGATACCAACAACTATTTTTAACAATTGCTGATGTTATAACATTACTGCTGACACTAATTATGCTATAATTATGTATATTTTAAATAAGCGGAACTGAGACTGATAGAAGCCAGTTCACTGAGACTCTCCATTCTCATGGACCGGCATGCCAAAGCCAGGACTCCCCGTTCTCATCTCTCTGAACGGCAGAGTCAGGGCTGCACAATCTCATGGCCTTGTCTCAAAAGCAGTGCAGCAGGAAGCAAAGACCTTGAGGAAGAACTGACCTTTAAAAACCAGCTATTGTGCTAGGTGACAAACTGACCTCAAAGCTCCGTGACGTGGAGCTCTACCCCCCCCCCTTTTTTTTTTTCTTATGAAACTTAAAGATAACAGATGTTGACTCTGCAGCCATATGATGCCAGTCATGTTCCTACCACTTTGCTGCATGCAAGGCAAGGGCGGCAGTAAACTCTACTGAGGTCATTTGAGTGCTGTGTTAGGGAAGCCTTTAGCCTCAAATAGGTTATGCTGATGTGAAAAATAGCATCCAGACATCCTTAAAACAAATTCCCTTGGCTTGACTTCGTGCATCTGTCCAGTGGTCTACAGCTGAGTCTTGCTACTGGTGCGGGCAAGGCTCAGGTGGTGAGCTCGCATATCACCCTCTTGCAAGACTGGATTCTCAGTACAGGAGCACAGCCATGCAATTGCTTTGGCCTTGTAGGGATGCATAGTACACCTGCTGTCCTTTTATCATGCAGGACGAGTCATGTGACCAGCTTGATTTCAAAGGGCTGAGAGATGGCATGCGCGAGTAATGTCTTCTCGGGGTTGGGTATGGAGATGCAGCAGCTTCGGTATATCACCTTCACCTCCAGACTCTAGATGGCTTCACAGGTACCACTTCAGTGGCTGTTTGTTATTCTTGGATTGTTACAGTTGTAACTAGCCAGATATATCTTTTAAAATGAAATAAGATGAAATCCTTAGTTTTTCAGCAATACTAGCTTCATTCGGAGACCTCAATAGCCAAGTGTGACCAGTGCCTCCCATTATGAAAACTACAGAGATGAAATATTTTTATCATTGTACAAAACTGTATTGGACAATAATGTCTAGAGCAGGGGCAAACAAACTTTTCTATAAAAGTCCAAATAGTTAATAAGTTAGAGTTTGCAGGACATATGGACTCTGTTGTAAGTGTTCAAGTGTACTGTTATAGGGTGAAGGCAATCCCAGATGATAGGAAAGCAAATAATATGGTTGTTTCCCAATAAAACTTTATTTAAAAAAAAAACTAAACAGGCAGCAGACAGATCTGGCTCATAGCCACTCCTTTTGCAGTCTCTGGTCTACACCAATAGTCTCCCTAAAGAGTGGAGTCTTTTTAAAGAAAAATACAATATACAAAAATCAATCAATATACAAAAAGCATTATATTTTTAGTTTATATTAAGAATAAACTCTAAAAACTTTTGCACTTGTACCAAACATCTTACATGGCCACCTGTGATATATGTTAAGCAGGAGTTTGAACATCCATGGATATGTACTGGGCTGTTTATTGCCATCCCTCACTTTCTAACACACTGTGACCTAATATAATTCATGTAGCTTAGTTATACGACGATGTAAATTTGGGATATGTTAACCTTATCCACATGAAGAAATGACTTAAGCTACTTCTGCAAAGACTCCACCAAGTGTTGCTCCTCCCTCTGTATGAGTCACAGGGGTTAAGACAACAGTAACCACATTCCTGCTTTGTCATCTGGCTCCCTGTTAAGTTCCGTCAACCTGGAAAGTCGGAGGAGGAACTAGAGGCATGTTCCTTCATGTTCCTTCATCTGCCTGGGGTTTATGCTCTCGTCACCCCAACTGGTTCCAGTAGCAGTTGGTCCCATTCCCAGCTTCTTCTCACACTGTGACACCCAGTGCAGGAACACCAGGCAGCACCCTTTCCTTGAGTGTGAGCCCTGTTCCATGGGCTCTGTCACCCAGGACAGCCGTACTTCATGTCTGCTTTCATCCTCTTTTCTTTTTGATTCTGACTTTGTGAAGTCATTCTTTCTGTGATTCGTGTTGCCTTTTCCACCTTTAATTCTCCCAGTACTTCTGCAATCAATTTCCTTTAAAATTCTCTGTTGCTCAGACACGTACTCACAGATACATAGTGAATTAAAGTATGCATCTGATAGTGAAGTGTTGGTCAATAAAAAAATGATAGCATTGACAATTTATAGAGTAAAAGACAGGACAAGTTAATCAGAAAACTCAGAAAGGACTACTGAGAAATAGATTGACTTTGCTTCCTTCCTTTCTTCCTTCCTTGGGATCAAACCCATAGCTTTGCCTCTGAGCTAAATTTTCCAGTTCAAAAGACAAATTTTTCATTCCCTACAGTTCTGGATGAATTTTACCTTTGGTTTATAATGTGTCTGAAGATTCCAGTTAATGATGATAAGAAGATAGAGGAACAATACAAAAGCAAGGCACCCTTCATAAAAGGAAAAGCCTATGGAATTCTTATAGAGATTTGGAACCACCAGGTATCAGGTGTTTTCTCAATTGGACTAAATTTCATTCATGTTAAATGCTTAAAAAAAATAGCTTTCCGAGTGTAGGCACTATATTTCAGTTGGGTTTAATGCTATAGTAAGAACTTCAGGCAATTTGTAGCCTGCATAGACAATCAATGTGTTCACTAAAAGAATTAATGTGTACTGACTGTTGATTTCTCCATCATCATCATCGTCGTCGTCTATAACAAATCCTCAGACAGAGTAGGCAACTTTTGTATACCTCTGTAACTAAAAGAATAAATTTGAAAAAATAAAAAAGTCAGTAATAATATAGATTCATGTAACCTATATAACAAACATGATTGAATTATTTATAGAATTATCTACTTAAAAATGCCAGGACACATACCTATTTGTGTGCAGATGGGTCGATACAGGGCTGTAAATCAATTTTAACAGCTGTCAAATGATTCAAAACACTTACAATTAACCTAGAAATTAATGACAAAATTACTAGAAGATTCTCAAGTGTTAAGTGGTTTTGAATTATCCATGGGTCAAAGAAGAAAATATTTTTATAAATGATAATGAAAATGTCAGTTCATGTCTTGAGGAATGCTGGCAAAACCACATGCAAAGAGAACATGTGGACTTAAAAGCTTGTAGCAGAATGGAAGAACAGCAAAAGACAAATTAAGAACATTCTACCAAGATATCAGCTACAGAGTAGCAAACTAAACTAAGAGATATTGAGAGGAGAAAACCATAAGGAGAAACTCAGAAGTAAAGGAAAGAGGAAATTAGTGAACAGAGGGATCGTAAGAAGAGGCTGCTGAAATTCATCAGCTTCTGTCAAGTTTTACAGTGGCCAAAAACAAACAAACAGCATCCAGAACTGAAACCCCAAACAGGACAATCCAGAAGAAAAGATGGTTCATCATCCTGCAAGTTAATTAGTAAATTTGAAATTTGCTGCAGTATAATGGGAAAGTGTATTGAGAACACAACAAAGCAGATCCCAGAAGAAATAAAGTTCTGTGTAGTACAAAAATGTTGGTAGAAGTTGAAAGGGCTAAGTAAGTGCTTGGGAGATTCAGGAAGCGCCCTGTCTCTCCAAACTGGGATGTACTCAGGACTAGAGCTGTGTGCATCCAGTGTGTTTTTGATTTCAAGATGCTAGTATAAACAGTAAGAATCTGACTCTAATGCTTTTATGTAAATGCCCAAATTCTAGGAAAGCAGAGACATTCTTAAATAGATTTAGATGGTTTCTAACTTGTATGAGCCACTTTATAAAGACAGTAGTGAGTGCAGTGTGCTATTAGTGCACAGACATATGAATATACTAATATGCAGGACCAGACCCATGAATAAGTGTAGGCATTATTTATTGCAAAGCTTTCACTTAAAGTCTGTAGGAAAAGAACAGTATTATTTTCGTAGTTGTTGCTGTATTGATTTTATACCCACACAAATAATAGAAATTCTACCTTTCCTCATTATCAATACAAAAATCACCCTTGTCAATAGTGGATGACTAGGGAAACAATGGAAATTTCTAGAAGATAATTTAGGATAAAAACTCCTGAATTCAGAATGTTGATGACTAACTGGGAAAGGTTGCCGAAATTGACCTTCTCAATTACGAGAGTTTCTTTATATAAAAAAACCTTACCTTTTGACTGACAAACAAGTGTTTGGGGAAAGTATTTGGACCATAAGTAGTAGAGGGACTTGCAAAATAAATTCCTACAAATCAATATGAAAAAGTGAGACTTCTAGAGCAGTTCTTCCCGAAAGGTGACATTTACAGGGCAACAAAGACTACAAAAGTTTCTAAATCTCATCAATATTTAGGAAAATCCAAGTCGTCATTTTTGCACGAGCACAAAAGGCTTTTGTTACAACATTAACCAGAATCAAGGCCAATGTTTGTGCCAAACAAGTTTCAGGGAATCTGGTCATAAAAGAAAAGGTAATTTCTAAACCACAATACTACTTGGAACTCCAAAGCAGTATTATGTCTACCATGGACCTCTTTTGTGATGATGCTTCCACCTAATACCACAACCCAGTGATAGCACCACAGCTACCTCAGTGTGTGATGTATTCACTGTGAAGCCTGAATGATGAGGAAGGAAACTACCTAACATCTTTCTCAGACCAAGTCTCCATTATTTAGCCAAACAACTTTATTTAAAGCTGAATCACAGACCATGAGGAATGCTAAATTTAGATATTAACGGAAAGAAAAGTTGCTGAGAATGTGGAATGACCAGAATTTTTCTTTTAAGAAATTTTGTTGGTTTAAAATATAATAGATTCCAACCATATTAAGAAATGACACTGGGCAGTGGTGGTAATTCCAGAACTTGGGAGGCAGAGGCAGGAGAATCTCTGTGGATTCAAGGTTAGCGAGTTCCAGGACAGCCAGGACTGTTACACAGAGAAACCCTGTGTTGCAAAAAATAAAACAACAACAAAAAGAAATGGTTGCCCACTTGCTCAAGTAAATAATCCCCACTCATTCTTATGCAAACAATAATGAAATGTAGTGGGACTTTCTCTCTCTCACTTATACACATACATACACTTTCTTTCATTCTCTCTCTCTCTCTCTCTCTCTCTCTCTCTCTCTCTCTCTCTCTCCCCCATACTCTCCCTCTCACACACCTACTCTCACTCACACATACTGTGAAGGAAGGAGGGATCTGGTGGGAGGGGAGGGGATAAGTAAGGATAACGGGGTGACATGATCAAAGTGCACTATGCATGGATAGAATTTTGAAAATATAAATTTCAAAGCAGTGGGTATCTTGAAGAGGTGGTTATGCCACAAGTGTCCCACCCACATGGATGGGATTGCTGCTATAATAAAATACGGGGTTTTGTTCTCTCTCCTTTTCTCTTTCTCCCTTGCCCTCTCTGTCCACTCTTCTCTCTTCTTCTCCCTCTTCTTCCCTGCTTTCTGTATCTTCTTGCCTTTTGCTAGGTGGTGCCTCAAGAAGCCTTCCACCTCCTACAAGGCCTGTGATATTGGGCTCCCCCCATCTTGTGAATTATAAGGCAATAAATTTTGGCTCACTATAAATTTTACTGTTGCAGGTATCCTGCTGTGGCAGCACAGACCACGCTTCTGGGCTGACCTAAAGGTATACCAGTGATCTCCCAGGTGGCGAGAAGTGCAGAATCATTATACTTTTCAGGAGCTCTCTTATTCTCATTCAAAGCTGTTTGTCAGTTAAACAGCGGGTGCTATTTAACAAGGGGAAATAAGCTTGCTGGAAAACTTGCTGCACAAATGGAGGAACGACGTAGGAGTCTTGACAAGTTTAGCCTGATTAAAAAAGAGTAGGAAGGGCTAGATAATGCTACCTGGTGCCAACCTGGGAAGAGTAATAAAAAAATTCAGGGTCTGCAGTGACCTTCTGAAAATTTGGGCACAATCAACTGTATGTAAGCATGAACGAACTTCCTTTGAAAAATGACCGCGAAAGCGAAAATCTAAATGCTCAGAAGAGGATGAGTTGATGATGAAGGATGCCATAGTTTGAAAAAGGACATAAAAACTGTTGTTCTATCAGTGACTTGACAAAAGCATCCCTTTGCAGCCAGTATTTGGCTGGTTGTCTCTGATGGGTGACTGATCTGTCTCCTGCTAGAATCCTTCCCTCACCACCATTTAAACTTTCGCTTTTCTTTTCAGGATATAGTCACTTACTACCCACTCTGGTGCCAGTGGGTCCAAGGAAGCTGTTCACAGAGAGAGGTTTGTTTTGAATTCCTTCCCTTATCCCATCGTGCTCTCTTCCACCAACTGGCTGATAGTCTAGTTGCAGCAAGGACAGAGGACTAGTCAGCAAAGTTTTTCTTGGAATTATTCTCTATTAACCAGACTTCTCCTTCCTCCATTATCTAAATTTAGAAATGAATTGCCAGCAGGCTTGATATAATCATCAAATGAACCAATTATTGAACACCAGAGCGCCCAGCAAGAAACTCAAGGTGATTTTTGCCTCATTACAGAGAGAATGTTGAATGACTTTCTTTCATTTCATTATCAGAAGCCGCTCCTGTTACTTGAGTGATTTCTATTGGTATTACTCTGGGAACAGCTTTCGTAGACCCAACTGGCCCTCCAGACCTTTAAGTCCAAATTTCTAAAACATCCGTAGAGTGCGTATGTTTGTAAACATGATTTGCATATAGCTGTTTTTCATGTTGGTTATTTTCTAAACGTTTTATTTGAAGGTAGCTCTTCGTAACATACATCAGTTGAAGTGTAATGTGAACAATTGGGCAGGTATTTGGATCTGTGTAGGGGGTTCCTGTAGTCAACAGCTGCATTTAACCGAGTTCTATATGAACATGACAAGAATTTATTTAAAGATTATGTATGTGTATCTTGGCGTTAGATGTGTAGGTCTTTCTTAAGTGCTAGGTGTGAAAGATACAGAGGCTTAGAGAGCATGTCTTAAATAGTTCTTGAAGGCTTCCTTAGAGATGAAGGGTTTTTCTGTTAACATGGATGGTGATTTGGAACCAGCTCATGCCAGGTAGCAAGGCTGGCTGGCAGATGCTCATGAATATAAGGAATGGTCTGCTACACTTTCCCATAGCTAAACATTAAATTACATGTACAAAAGTAAAAATCGCTTTGTGGTACTAGGATTGAATCCAAGCCATGTACTACTAGGCAAATGCTCTATTACTGAGCTATGTCTCTAGGCACTTTTGAAAATTTGAGTTTTAAGTAGTAATTTACCAGGTTGCTTGAGCTCCCTCATACTTAAGGCCAGGAAGGACTTGAATTTTGACCCTCCTGTTTTACCCTCTCAAGTAAAGGAAGCCATAGCGGCATGCTATCAGCTAAGATGAAACAAATTCTAGTAAAAACAAACAAAGGCAATATATTTATATAAACTATCCGTGGTTATTTTACCACATTTTGTAATTGTTTATGCCCCTTCGCATTGGAAAATGAAACTGTTAGACAAGGAAGGACTGCTTCATAGACCTTGTCTACCCAGAGTCCAGCTTGCCAGCACCACCTCACTCTTCAGGGCTAAAGGAAACATCCCCAGGAAGGATTCAGCTGGTGCACTGAAGGACATGGTTGGTTTCCTTATTTGAAACACTGGAATACTCATGCTTTCTTTACATAAAAAGAGTTGAAACCACTGGGCTAAAGCGTGTGGGAGATGTTGGTTGGGAAATAATCTTCCTAGCCTATTCTTTGTGGTGTTACTAATTCCATACAGTCAGGTTTGACCCACTAACTCTTCCAGTTGCTGCATCTTGAGAATTTGCTTCCTTGACCCATTCTAGAATTTATGTTTTAAGTTTTATTTCCAGCTTGATAGAAAACCATTCCACAAGTGAATAGTGTTAAAACCTAAAAGCTATAAATGACTTGTTTTCTTATATTAAAATATAACAATATGGTCACTGTGGGGAGATTTTGCATCCAGTGGTTTTATTCTATTTTTTTATGAGATTATATTAGCCTTTGCACTAGTAATTTGAATGGTCTGTATACTTGAAGACTCTTAGTAACCACTCACATCAAAATGCTAACCATTCACCAGGCATTATAATTTAAATATTGATCCTCTAAAGACTAAATGAAAATGAGTAGGCTCAATATTAATTAGCAGGGACCTTGAGGGGCGATTATAGTTTGAAATTCAAAAAATTTTGAATAGGAATTCTGATTGAAATTTATAGCAACCTTATCAGACTGTTAATTTTTTTCTTTGAAATTGGAATTTGTGAACAATCTTGATGGCTCTTATGATAAGTGAACTTATAATTCCTCAAGTTTATGAAATAGTTTAGGTGGAGAGGGCTTGGTGAAAGACCTAATGATAATTGTACTGTCTGGAGAGATGAGTGATGAGAAGCACAGAATGTGCCTGCCCTGTTCATCCTTTTTGCTTTATTACACAATAGAATCTGAAGTTTAGTAGATGAGGCCCATACAGAAGACTGCTCATGGTGCCTAACAGGCTTTGCTAGGGAAGCAGTGAGAGCAGGCCCACTCATTAAGTGTTATGCACTTCACCACCACCCTGTAGCTTGAGCTTACAGAGACTGGCACCTCAGAACAGCATGCAGAAGCAGGACAAGCTGAATCTGCCTCACCAACAAAGAAGGAACTGTTAGCACAAGCACAAGTCAGTGTGAAGAAATAAAGAGGGAAAAATTCTAACCTGGGTGAGCGGAAGGGGTGGCTGGGGATGTAGTTCAGTTAGTAGGATTCTTGGCTCTCATGTACAAAGCCCTAGGTTTGATCTTCAGAACCACGTATATCAGGTGTGGTGGCACACATCTGAAATCTATTGTTGAGGAGGTAGAGGTAGGAGGATCAGAAATTCAACGTCATCCTAGGCAATCTAGGTAGTTTGAGATATTTTAAGGGCTATGTGACTACCTATCTTAAATAAATACATGAAAATTAAGTACTTGGGAGGAACAGGGATGAGGATTGCTCCTAGAATCCATGATGTTAGAACCAATACCTTTTCAAGGTTTCCTATCGACAGGACTAAGTGGCAGCATTCTACACAGTGTGGATCCTAGCTTGACTCACATTGACTGTAGGTTCAGAGGGTTAGCCTCAACAATTAAGGAGCTTCCCCTTGCTACTGTGGATCACGTTCTGCCGTGGAAAACTAGAAAGTAGTGCTCAGAGAGAGACAAAATGTCGCAGCAGCATTAAAGGACCATTAAAGAAAAGCTATCTCCGGCTGGGCAGGAGAAAGGAGGCTCTGCCCTGGTTGGAGATGTAATATTCCAGTCGGGCTGGTCAAGCGTCTTTAAGAATCTTTGGAAGACAGGTTCACCTAAGGGCCTGTGAAAGATGTGGGAGGAATAGTTATCTCTTTAACGAGATAATACACTTTTCCTCGCAGAATTCCAGATGCCCTCCAACAGAGGCTTACAGAGAGGAGCAGCCATGCAGCTCTCCTGCTTTTCTGAATTTACCTGAGAAAGGTAAATTCCTCCTTTCTTCTTTCCATCTCTTTCCTAAGCATGCTTTCCTGGACACTTCGGGCTTCCTCAGTCTTTCTCTAAAGTCCTCCCCCTTACTTCTTTTTCCAGGTGGCTGCCTGTTTGCTGAACCTCCATGCCTAACTCAAAATGCATGGCTTTCTGTTTCTTCTGTCTTTCTCCTCCAGGCAGCTACCAGGATTTACAGCTTGCCTGCTCTGGAGATTTTCTTTTAAACTACTAAAATCTTCCTTGATCCTTCTTCTGAGTTCTTTCTAATTTCCCAGAGGGGAACCCAGTTTCCCTGGCAACATGTGGCGATGTCCCCAAATTTCCAGTAACAAATGAATGCGGGAGGCTTCCTGAGCAATGCTATTACAGCACCCTTGATCCCTCAGTTTTGAACTGGGAAGTGTTTTCATTCACTTCCGTGACCCTCACATTTCCTTCTCCTCTATAGAACATAATGGAGTCCTTAATTGTTTGTAAACCTACCACATGGCTAGCTTTGTTAATATGATGAGAAGCACTAGGTTAGATAGTCCGTAAACGTCAGTGTAGGTCAGAAAGGATAAAGAAGCCCAGTTACAGGAAGGGATGCACCGACCGACAGGCTTTTGAGGCTGGTTCGTTTATGTTACATCACTAAAAATATTGAAATTGGGGGCTGAAGATAGAACCCAGTGGTTAGAACTCTCTCTGCTCTTCCAGAAGGTTCGAGTTAGGTTCCCCGCACCCACACCGGGCAGCTAACAAGAGATTGTAACTCCAGTGCCAGGGAATCCACTCTTCCTACTGGGCATCTGTGAGCTCCCGCACCCATATAGCATATATTCCCATACATACACACGTAAATGAAAATTAATTTAAACATAAAATAAAAAAGGAAATTAGAAGTTTTACAGGATCGTCAGTACCAGACACAAATCTACATGATGTAATATTGTGTAAATGCTAAACTTGTTGACCGAAGAAGTCTTTTTTTAAATTTTTCTGTATCACTGAGTACAAAGAAACCTGAATACAAACTCAGGTAAGGCTTTTCGCGGACCGTCCTTCTTTAAGTCACTAGTAAGATGTTAAACATGCCCTTCGGCTGGTTGCTTTCTTCTTTTCCCTTTGTCTGTATGCATTATTGCAGTTTTTAATACTACTAATGACTTTGAAATGGGACATTGACTCAGAATTAGTGACAATCAAGCGTTAATGGTCCTTGCCTCTGTGGCCCATCAGCAACTCATCTCCTCTGACATTAGTTCCAAGGAAATAAGCTAGATCAGGCTTTCTCAAGATGTGGCCATTTAGAAAAGATTCCTGGCTGCCACAGGAAACCTTTTATTCATCTTTTTATGGCTTTCTCTATTTCTTCTTGGCTTGTGTTTTTGATCTAAGAGAGTGATCAATGTTAGATTTTATGGGAAGGTAAATGAGAGAAAGAAAAAAATGAAAGAAATAGAAGATAATGTTCAACTTGAAACCATGCAACACAATAAAATTAATCAAAGGATACGATTGCCAGAAATGACTTAAGAACTTATCTAATTAAACTCATTTCCATTTTAAAAAGTGAAGAAATGAAGGAGACAAAGTAACTTTCTCAAAGTCTGTAAAAGAAAAAGGATATTCATATGACACATGGGTTCTTGTGCACTGGACGAAGATTGCTGGCCCTAGCTCACATCAGCGAGGGCGATCCATTACTAAATGCCGAGAATACTGTGAATTGGTTGCTAACACCAGTTACCACCATCACCACCAATAGTTTGTAAACCTTATAGTTAAGGCAATTATATTGAAAAGCAAACAATATATATCTAAAGCTTATTTTCTAAATATTTACTTTTTAGGTTATTTGGTCTTGAGCTTATTTGCATGCAGAAAAACACTAGCTCAGTGGTTCTCAACCTTCCTGGTGCTGTGACCCTTTACTAGCGTTCCTCATGTTTACAGAGATCCCCAACCATAAAATTATTTTGTTACTACTTCATGACTATAATTTTGCTACTCTTATGAATTGTAATATCTGTGTTTTTTAATGGTCTTAGGCAATTCCTGTGAAAGGGTCATTTGACCCACAAAGGGGTCTCGACCAACAGGTTAAGAAACGCTGCATTAGATAACTGTGAACATTTTTTCCCATTGTCACACTGATTTAAGTGGTAGCAATTGACCACATGGAAATTGGCAAATGTTAAAATCAATTTTCTTTTTTCCCCCTCCCTATTTCCCCTCTTCTTCCCTTCCTCCCTTCCCCCCCTTCCCCTCCTTTCCCCTCCCTTCTCCTCCCTTCCCCTCCCTTCCCCTCCCTTCCCTTCCCTTCCCCTCTCTCCCCCTTTCTGTCCTTTGTTAACTTATTCTCCAACTGTTTGGTATTTGGCTAATGGGAGACCCAGAAGGAGTTAGGAAGGAGTCATGGCATTTCGTTCACCTTTGGGACCCTTTTGCTAATCCTTGAGTAATACCACTGCTTTGGCATATGCTATTGAGTTGCTTACTTTCTGTACCCAATTATTTTCATTAAAAACAAAGAAAAGCTTTCAGTGCTAGAATAGAGTCCAGTGAGATCTCCCAGTCAGTAAAGGTAAAAGTGCTTTCTGCCAGGCGGTGGTGGTACACGCCTTTAATCCCAGCCCTCTAGAGGTAGAGGCAGGTGGATCTCTGTGAGTTTGAGGCCAGGGTTCCAGAACAGGCTCCAAAGCTAAGGAGAAACCCTGTCTAGAAAAACAAGCAAAAAAAAAAAAAAAAAAAAAAAAAGAGTTTCCTCTTCAGGATCCATATGGTAGAATAGAGAAGCAGCTCCCAGAATCTGTCCTGTTATCTGAACACACACATCCACACACCCCTCATGACACATTCACACTCCATCCCTGCATAAACATAATAAATAGCTATTCGAAACACTTGAATGGTTTCCTTTTTTATTGTTTGGACCTTGTCTGACACTCATAGAAAAATTATTTAAACTTAAGTCTTTTTCTTGTAGCCTTTTCCATATCAGACCTTACACATTTACAATGATAAAGCTACATAAAAAGAGATGGAAGTGCCTTTCTTTATTCCAGAACCACAGAGCCCAACTACAGAGCCCCAAAAGGCCAAGTGCTTGTGGAAATGTCTGTAGTGTGCTGTTGAAAAGCCGCATGTGTGGTACCCAGATCCGTGAGAATCCCGTTAATATTCTGAGCCAGATGAGAGAGAGAATTCACCAGACTTCCTGAAGCCATCTACTTCATCTTTAGGGTCTGAGTTTTGATTTGATAACTCGCGTGCTGCCCTTGATTAGATTTTCATTAGCTTTTTTTTTCTTATGGCGCCATGGTGACTAAATGATATCTATAATTGGAAATTTAGTAGGAAAAACGGTATAGTTTGAAAATAGTGGATTGATTTTCTGAAAGTCAAATTGACAGTCTTAAGAAAAAATAAAAAGGTACTGGGTACAGCAGCAGTGCCTAAGCTCTGCTGCTGGAGCTCCCTTAGCTTATCATTTTATGTATTGATCAAAATCCACACGACTGTGGGACACGGAAGGAGGCTGATGCTGGGAAAGACGACTTTCTCCTCCTCATGGGTTTGTATAATACAGAGAAAATGGATTTCATTTAAGGAATCAGTAAGTATTTCATATTTCCTCTCGTGGGGAAGCACAGATTGCCACAATGTGCTGAGATGGCTTAGAATATAGACACTGCTCATATAGTTTTGCATCTTCTACGTTTCCTTTTGTAATCTGCTATTTAAAATATGAAAGACTATCGATTAAATTTGCCTACATGGATACAATTACATTAATGTATGGTGATTAATTATAAATTAGTGTGTGCATTCACAAAGTATTTTAAGATGGTATAATGATGTCTGAATTGATACAGCCTCTCATTAACATTACCAAAAGCCAGATATGAGGTGGCAGAAACAGGTTTTTTTTTGCAATGGCATTCCAGCAAGCCAAGCAGGTTGTATATGAGTGCCATACTCAACTTTGACCACAAGATGTCGCTCAATCCGTTATGAGTTAGATCTTTTGTTACCAGCAGAATGACGTTTCCATTTATTTTATATGCTCTCCAATTATATATTAACATTCATGGTGGGTGGGTTGGAGGAGAAGAGACCCGGACTCTTTTCAGCCTGTGTGAGGAAAATTAGGAATAATTTCTTTATCTTTTTACAAACCCAGGCTGAGAATTCAGATGTCATAGAATTGTTGTCTCCCCAGTTTTTGGGTTGCTGCGTCTGCACGTCCACACTGACCCTGCCAGTCACACAGTCTTTTACATATAGTCATCAGTACCATCTGCCCGGACCAAGTAATTTCCTGCCGACCTCCAGCAGCAACATACGCAACAACCTGTTTCTGTAATATACAAAAATGTCAAAAGATTGCAAACAAGTCATCAGATGTCTGCATTTCAGGGTCAATTAAATAGTCATAGCATGGTAGTCCATACAGAAAGCTTCCAAAAGAAACTGTGTGCAACGACAATCTCTGGGCCAGGGTGACGTTGTTTATTGCTCTAGTCCCTGTCTGTGGTTAGGAAAAGAAATCCAAGGGGTAAAGATTGGAAATGCTGCAGTCTCTTGCTTTCCTATCAAATTCGCCCTAAATTTAAATTTAGACCTTGCAGTTTTTGACATGAGATGGGGATAAGGCTTTTCTTCACTTTCCTTATGACCAATGTCTAATCCAACCTATGGCTGATTGTAAGGCAGGGCAGCCTCTTATTAAAAATATCTCCTGAGAAGTGGCAGGGCCACAATCAGACAGGAAGCAGGTGTGTTACCTCCCCAGGGGAACGTCTTATAGGAAGGTAACTTTGCCCTTTCCTCAAATTAATTTGGCAACAACAGAGCTGATTTGGCCCTTAGGCAGGATGGTTTCTGGAATGTCAAGAAATAGTCTTTGGCATATCAAATCCTTAGCAGTCACTTTCATTTTAGCACGAGTTGCTTCTGTCTCAGTGGGCTTGAGCAGAGGGCTTTGGGAGATGGAGCCTGACGACAGGTGGAGCCCACCAGGAGAAGCTGAACAGTGATGAGTAGGGAGAAGATCAGCGGTAGGAATGGGGAGCGGGGGGAAGCCACCTACAAGTGGCAGCTTGGAGCGTGTTCTAGGAGAAAGCCCACAGAATGGACTGTTTTGCCTGTGAACGCTCCTTCATGCTCTAGCAAGTTGGTGTGAGCATTTAGCTAACACAATTTAAAAAAACGAGTGGGAAGACTTACCTTTTGTTTCCATATCCTGGCTCCATCCACTGTGGGCAAATAGATTACCTTTTCTTTCCGAATTCTCATTCCCTCGTTCATTCTTGCCAAATTTATCTGTTTCACTGCTATTCATTTTTATGCTTAGTAGAAGCCAGGTACTGTGGGTTTGGGGATGAAAAACATTTCAAAAACTTGTCAGATAGCCATGGAACTATTATGCAGAAAAATTCATCTTTTTCTCTAAAGTATCTTAAGCCATATAGTGGAAACGTTAAACTTTTCTATATTTAGTCTAAACAATATTAAAAAACATTGGTGTTTTGACTAGTGTTTCTCACACTTTCAGAAATTACCAAGGATTAGGGTAAAGCAGCATCGAGTTCAGTGTCCAAGCTGGGCCTGGACACCTTTCTAAGAAGCTCTTGGGTGATGCAACCCCCACGGACCACACTTTGAGAGGCGGGGGTTTTAGCCAGACATTCTTCGGCATGGTTTCAACGTGGAATGAGAGATTTCTGACAGTGACACACATCTCTTGTAGTTCAGAGAGGGAGAAGGAAAGGTGCTTAGATAAGCCAGTGCGGGAGTAGGGCAGGAACTCTTTTGATGAGGCATTGTTCCCTGTCACCTGCCCGAGAGTCTCCAGGAGCACACATGATGTCCTGGGCACCAGGATGCAGGTTTTCTCCGTAAGAGAGGAATCAATCATCGCCTGCATCACTGTTTTGAAACATCACAACTGAAATGGCTTTTATGTTGCTAAAAGAAGAGGAGGAAGAAGAAGAAAAAAAGGCGCAGCTTTTGAAGGGGAAAAATAGTTTTCCGATAACCCCCATTAACTACAGGGGTCATTGTGGCAAAATGAATGGGATTAGAAATCCGCTAAAAGCCGCAGTATATGGTACGCGGTGACTGACAAGCCTTTTGCTGAGTAGTTACAAATGGGACTAATGGTTTAAACTTGTTAGTCATTGTCAGAGCCTCTGATCCTCGAGTCAGCCATGGAAGCTATGGCAGAAATCGATAAGGCGCCACTTTCCGCAGTGAACTGCTCGACCATATAGATTGCCTGAAGGGAAATGCTGAGTTCCCTCCCAGGCTGTCAGATGAAAGCAGGCAGCTAAATCTCCAGGAAGATTGACCACACTGCTCCGGGCAATTAGGCCTTTCACCGCTTTGAACGCCGATTATGAAGGCGTGGGGAGAGAGCCAGGCCGGAAGCCATCTTGGAGCCTCCCGAGCTGGTGGGGCGTTTCTTCCCTCCAGGGTTAAGACGTGCGTGTTGGGGGCTGCCTCTGGCCTGGCCCTTTCTCTTTTCCAGTATTTCCCTTCAGCAGCTGCAAAGGGAGGCTGGGCAGTCAGGTAGTCCTTGACTGCTGCTGGACTGTAACCGCAGCTGAACCGGATCAGTCCTCCTAGAGCAGCTCTGGCTTCCCATTGGGCACTTTTCAGAACAATCAGGTCCCATTGTTCTGGGCCTTTTTGGGCAGAGCCCTGTGAGGGTGCCAAAATCATCAGGGAAAAAGAAAGTGCTTGTTCATGCAACAATGAGAGACAAGCTGCAGATTGGTAGCAGACTGTGAGGGGCCAAGTGCGGGCCCTGCAGGACTGGACTCCTAGAGGAGCCGGTGTCTGATGCCCAGGAGGATAGGATGCTCAGGTTGCTGCAGCCCGGATTGGAGCAGAGGAGCCTTGGGAGGTGCGGAAGCTTTGCTTTTCCCCTTCCTGGCAAGGTGGACTGGCTCCTCCTTACCTGAAGAGGTCCTGGCCTCCTGCTTTACCCTCTTTGCTTTTCTGCTCAAACTCCTACCGGGAATGCCTTTCAGTTGTCCCTGATGCTGACTGTCACCCCTTGGTACCTAAAATCAGCCTTATGATTGACCGCTCTAATTTTTCTCCCTTTCCCTTGCCAGCCCTGGCTCCTATTCTGCTGACTTTAAGTTGCATCACGAACCTAGCTTTCTAGGTATTGTTTGGTTGTCAAAGGGTAGGAGACTGTGGAGGCATCGCTAATTGCTGCTCCGTGGGAAGGCTGTCAGTCCCAGCTTCTGACCACTCAGCCCTGGTCAGCGCAGCTCCTGAGGGAGAGTGTTTCAACTCTATTTTATGAAGTTTGCTTGGCAGCCTGTGACAGGAGGAAGGGTTTGCATCTTAAAGACCTGGATGCCGGAAGAAAGTGCTGAAGTTCCTTAGGAAGCAAAGGATGGCTGTAGGAGACGGTAGCGGTGGTCTCTTTAATGGAAGAGATGATGGACGGGGATTGCTACCATTTTGTATTTCAGGGAAAGAGGAGGTCTGGTCTCCAGGGACGTTCTAATGGGTCATTTCTTGGTTCATCTTCGACTCACTAAACAAAGATGGGATATCATCCATTATTAAGGAAGCTTCATGCCACTCATTCATGTCAGTGGATGGATTGGCCACCTATGAAAACAGCGGGAGCTGTAAACTACAGAACGGCAAAACGAGCACTAATTCATGGAGCTCAGGGGTGAAGATGTATCACCTGAGGCTGTTTGCGGTATCAAAAGCCCTCACTAGGTGGGGGATGTCATTTTTCTGTGTTTGTGTTTAGGCAAAAGCATAAGGGAACCCTTTGCCACTTCTCTCCATTCTGCTGTGAACCGAAAACCGCTTTAAAAAGTAAACTCTAACTGGGTGCTGTGGTACACACAGGGAATTCTGCTATGGAATGATCCTCTGTCCGCTGTGAAAATGCATTGCTCTCATTGTTAATAAAAAGCTGATTCGCAGATAGCTAGGCAGAGTTTTTCCCCCCGACAGAGAGAATACTGGGAAGAAAAGGGGTGGAGTCTGAGAAGTCCCGAGTCAGACGGGAGAAGCAACGTGGGAAGTTCACAGATGAGGTAACTGAGCCTCGGGGCAGCACATAAATTAATAAAAATGGGTTAATTTAAATGTTAAGAGCCAGCTAAACACACGCCTAAGCTAGTGACTGAGATTTATAATTAATATTAAGTCTCTTTTTGGTTATGTTGGAGAGGGACTGCCTAGGCATGGAGAAACTCAGCCTACATAATTTCAACATCTGGGAGGTAGAAGCAAGAAGATGAGGATTTCAAGGCCAACCTTGGCTACAGAGTGAGTTCAGAGTCAGCCTGTGCTACACGAAATCCTGTTTTACCCCATTCCGGAAAGGGAAAAAAATAGGAAAACTCTATTTTAAAAGGGGAGAAAAACTCTTCCTCACAATAATAACATCAGGAATCAACCCCCAAACCAAATAAGCAAAAGGGGGGATGTAAACAGCCCCTAGACAATAAATTGGGTTCGCAAGAGAAGTGGGATAAAGCAACTGATTTGATTGGAGTATTCTTTCATGAGCTAAGCAAACCTGACCTCCAACCTCTTTTATGGTGTTAAATGAGTATTCTTTCTGCAAACTGAGTGCAGCTTTTAGGCTGTTGGGGAATTGCTTTGGACATACTTGGCCGCCAGGTAATTGTTCGGTTCTAGAACTTACAGAATTGTGAGAAGAACTTTATCTCAGGAAGAGAGTTGCCTTAATAATTACCCTCTTAGCTAGATGCTTCACTGACATTTCTACTGAGGATGGCAGTGTAGAACGCTGGGTTCTACATGCTACTTGGCATGCTCTGGGTCTCTGTATCTTAGCCTGTCTTTACTTCCTGCAGAATGAGGGGATCTTTTCACTACTTAGCTTCAGGCATCTGTGGCCAAGCAGAACAAATGCCCTTCCAAGAGACTGTAACCTAATTCCTGGATCTGTGACTATTGTTGCTTCATGACAAAAGGGACATTGTACCTGTCAGGACGGGACAGCACAGAGGTTCATCTGGTTTATCCAGGTGAGCTCAGAGCCATGTGAGATGGCTCTAAGTGTTTTTCTTGGTTTTGGCTTGGGAAAGTCGAGAATATTGCTAGATAATCTTAGAAGAAAGGGAATCCTAGAAATATAAGGGGCTGTGGTGATTGATCTCATTGTAATGAATGCCAAGACTCATGTCACAATGTCCTTGCAAACTGTCTTTGTGACTCTGTAGAATATTGTTAGCTATGGGGCCCTCAACTTCATAGTACACTCCACTCCCTTCAGGAATTCCACAGTCCTAGGCTGGAGAGAAAGCTCAGTGGTTACGAGCACTTGCTGCTCTTCCAGAGGACTTGCTGCTCTTCCAGAGGACCTGGGTTTGGTTTGCAGCACCTGTAACGGATGGCTCAGGACTGCCTGTACCTCTTGTTTCAGGGAATCTGACACTCATCTTTGGCCTTCACAGAAACTCCACATATATCATGCACATATAGACAAACAGGCACACACACACATACATATAAAATTAAAAATAAATCCCAAAAGAAGAATTGCACACTCCTAATTCTCAAGTGTGTGTACTTACGTGAAATCATGTTTTTGCATGCTGCCCACTGACTTCTTTTTCAGTCAAAGCTTTAAGGCTCAGATTTCAAACGCATCCGCATTCAAATGGAATGGGGACAGGGGCTTGATTTCTGGGTCCAACCTCAGGACTGTGGAGAGATGGACCAAAATATTTTGGGGGAAAATATTAGTGTAGACTAAGATAGCTTCGCGAGATGCAGTGAGTGGAGGTGCTTACTGCCAAGAATGGTCCCTCGAGTTCAATCCGTGGCATTCATGTGGTGGACAGAGAGAACCAGTGGAAGGAGAGAACCAGTGGATGGAGAGAATCAGTGGACAGAGAGAAGAAGTAGAAGGAGGGGACCACTCCTGTAACTTGTCCTCCGACTTACACACACTCACTGTGGCATACTCCCTAAACAAATTTTAAAATGCAATGAAAAAATAGCTTCCTGAAGTATTTTACTAGCGTTTTTCCTGCTTTGTCCACTGAACAGTATATAACTCATAGATGGTTCTAAATATATATACATTTGTTGACTCAATTAAAATAGTTTAATAATAACATACATAAGAACTAAGTAAATTAGAAATGATAAACAGCTTGGCTAATGAAATTTGGCCCATCCATTTGTAAAAAAAAAAAAAAAAGAGGCATACTTTAAATGCAGTGGGAGTTCTTCCACTCATGTTTAGTGTGCAAGTTGGATCATCTTCCCATCTTAAGGGATTTTGTGCTTCCCACTAGGACTGCAGGTAAAGGGCAGAGGAAACCTGTGAGCTCCCCGAGAAACCAAGAGGCCATTGCCTGTTACTGAGGAGAATTTAGGACTTCTCTGCATGAAGGCAGATCTAATGAGTCCATGTAAGGAGCAGTAACTTCCCTGTAACCCAGGATATGCAGGGTACATTGGGCCTTGAACAATTAATCAGTGTTATGGCATAACAGCTCAAATATGGAAATTCTAAAGGTCCTACATGTTGACAAATGGCCAGTTTATGCTAAGATCCATCAAGTGTGCTGGGGCATGTGGAACTATCACTGCACAATCATGACATGGTCATTATCAGGCCGCAAATCGTCCAAGGAAATGACACGCCTCAGGAGGCAAGATTTGCCCGCAGAGCCTGCCTCTTTCTAAACTCAGTGTGTGGCTGGCTTGCTGTAAACGAAGCAATCCAGAATGTAGATGAGCCCCTGTGTGGCAGCTGCATGGCGGAAAGCAATTATAACACAGAGGCAACTCTGCAAGCAAGAACCAGGCCCCTGAAATATGACTGCGCCTGCCTCACCACCAACGGAGATGCCAAACTGAAATACACACATACTCGTAATGGAGAGAGAGGCCTGAATATATAATAGCAAGGAGTGGAACTCGGGTTGCTCTCAGCCGCTTCTACGGAAACTGTGAGCTTGGCAGAGGCTGTCCTGGAAAACCCGTTAGCTCCTTTGAACTTGGAGATAGGACTCTTCCAGGGACACAGGAGTCCACTGTTCCCTTTAATAATGTGCAGGAGAGAGGAGAGCAAGGACACCACATGTTTTCTTTTTGTTGGCTACACTAAACATTGCCATCACTCTCCTCTTCTTAGAGATGTACTTTGTTGGAAAAGCATGGGTAATGGGCCAAAAGAACCGGCCCAAAGAATGCCAAAATTGACAGATGGCAGACTCTGACCAATCAGCTTTTACAATGCATAGCTTGAAATTTGAATATAATATGTGCAAAGTTTGGGCATGGATGGTCCCTTCTGTGCATCTTCTATTCTGCAGGGGCAGGGAAGGCCATTCTGCAGAGTGAGAAGGTGTCATGTAGAGACAGACTTATGGGGTAAGAGATTGCAGTCAGAAAGATGGAGTTTGGTTTCCGATTTGGTCCCCTAGTTTCAACCTCTCATGAGGTCCTGTTCTTGGATTCTGTGAATCAGCCACACATGGATCTACAAATGCCGTGTTTTTGATTCTACCAAGTCACAGAATTTGTTTGGGCAGCTTAGGCTTCTCATCTTACTCAAAACAAGCACCGTTCAAAGATAGACATAGTTATATCAGCTTTTCATGAGGGGAGAGCCTGAGAGAGGTCTGATGATATCTCCAAAGTCACAGGGTTGGTAAATGGGGGAAGTGGCAATTTCTATTGAAGTTGCATTTGCATTGAAATTGATTTTACATTTTCTGTGAAATCATTAAACCACCTACTATATAGTAAATGATTTATGCTATAATTTGAGAACAGAATCTATGTTGAATTACTGAATCAACTTGGGAGTATGACTAGAAACCCAATCATCTTTATTTAAACAGCTAACACTACTTATGTTTACTCGTGAGTCGACGCTTGCACATGCCCTGAAGAAAATGATCTTATATATAACTTTCTCTCAGGTAACGAAGAATAAGGGTTTAAGAAGTAGTGCCTAGAGTTGCATCATCCTGAAATGTTTGTAACTTAAAATTAGCTCTTCATTATCATAGGCAATATAAGGAATCCCACTTGGAGGGCAAACCTGGTACTTAAGACAAAGAGAATCAGAGTATTCTGCTCATAGGTAAGTGATTCTGTATTTTGGGGAGGGGAATTAGAAGTGATTTTTTTTCCTGTCCCCCAACCACTAAGCAACACGTGGCAATGCCTGCAGTTCTATCAAGTAGCCACCACTGGAGAGGAGAAGATGCTCCTGGCTTTTTGTGGGTGGGGACAAGAGGTACACGCTGCCGTGTACATGACAACAGCATGACAGAGGACTGTCTGGCTTCACATGCTAGGAGTGCTGAGCTTAGTAGTCATTCACATGGCCTCTGGGGCTAGCACTGTTTACAAATCTTATTTTAACTATAATATTGACTTGATACTTTTGTATGGGCCACTGTTTATATATATACTGTTTGACTATGGAGTAATGCACACCTGTGGATTGTCATCCATTAAAATAACAACATTTTTTTTTTCCATCAAATTCCCTGGACAGCCACTTAGACCCTGGAGAAGTGAATGTGAGTTATTACACAGGAGGTTCCAACACTGAGACTGGAATGGGAGGAAGAATGAACCCAGGAGAAACCTGTGGCAGGCAAAACTACTATTTCCTTTATGCACTAAAAAAAAAAAATGACTTAGCACTAATAAAAAGAGAGAAATACTACCCTAGTGCTCAAGAACTGGATAGCACATATTCCAATTTCTAGGTGTGAAACTCAAGATTTACTAATGTTGAAAGAATGGTTAAAGTAAACATTTTCAGGAGAGGAAATACTGCCCTTGAATTTTGTAATGGAATGATGTCTCTCTCCTGGTGTGCTTTCCCTTTCCAAAGCATGTGGCAATTTACTTGTTCCCATTTAGTTGAACTTTGAGGCTGTGCAGTTGCATAGACATCACTGTCTAGTTCTGATCTATAGAATCAGAGTCTGATCCTGTAGCTTAGACCCTCATACCATTAGAGCATCATTTTCCTCCAGGTGAATGAAGACAGACATATATTACCTATGTTGTGCCATACGTAGTTTCTAGCATCTGGGGCTGTACATTATCGATACAATGGGCATGTGTTAATACTACTGTATGCCTAACTTTCAGTCCTCCTTGGCCTTGGGTTAGGGGATGAATTCACTGTTATGCCGAGAAGCAGAATTCTGGTTTCCATCAAAAAAAAAGCTGGTTTCTGGCTGCCCATTCCTGTCCCAGAGCAAGGTACATGTGACATCAATGGAATGTTCTCCACTTGGATTTTGTGAGGTTGGGATCTTGGGAGCCAGAGATTCTATGGTATAGTTACAGTATAGGAGCTTTGTAGACCTTTTGGTTACTACTTGGAGAAGAGCTTCCTGAAAGAATTGCATGACCCGTATAGATTATGTGAAGCTAGCAAGATGGTACTGTTTGTTACTGCAACTTAGCCCTGTCTATCCTGACTAGTCCATTGATAGAAAGATATTTATATCAAAGTTCTTTAAAAAAAATAACTCCCTGGGAAGGAAGGGTGGGGATGAATGGGACAAAAATTTAACTGCCTCACAGGGCTGCGTGCAGCTCTACTGCCAGCTGCTGACTATAATTTTAGGGGTTAATTGAAGGCACACAGGAAATAATAAGTTCTGGCTATTTTTCTTCAATCACACTAGAAAGAAGGGGAAATAGATTGGGAAGCCCCACTGACCTATGGGAACATATTCACAGAGAAAACTAGCTCCTCTCATTTTCATTTCCTAGAATGGCTTTCTTAGCTCTCACGGAGAAGTATCCCACTGTCTTTCTCACCCATACTGATGTCTCATGGATCTAGATGATAAAGGCTTTAAAAAAGTATCCATGCCTCATCTTGCCTCGATCAGCCGAAATGGCATGCTTTGTCTGCCAAGGGCAGCTAAAATTCTACAGTCTATAGGGTGACCATTAGCCCTCTCTTGCCCATCCACACCTTCCTCTCCCTTGAGGCAGAATCTTGAGGTGTTTCGTTGGTCATTCAGATGTAAGCATTTTTGCCTGTTGTCCCCTCTTTTTCTGTCTTCAAAGCACTGTGCTGGAAACTCCGTGGTTTGTGACCTGAAACCAGCATCTCACAGACACTATTCTTTTGTGCCAAAGAGCTGACTCTAATCTAACGTCCAATCTTCCAATAATTATCACATTTTCTTTCCCTGCTGAGCACTCTGAAGCATTTTTGCTAAGTAGCCGCGGAGGCACAGTGGAAATAGTCCTGGTCTCTGGTGGTCAGATTTGCAAATTTATCCCAAACCATCATAAAACCCGTGCAAGTGCTTCACATATGCAAAAAGCCTTTTGCTATGCCAGACAGGTAAGTGGGTTATTCTGGGTGCCCTTTTCAGCCATTAGTCTTACTGCAATGGGATTGTGGGGCACTGAACTAGAACCCCCAACAGCTCCGATTGCTGCCTGCTGCCTCAATGAATTTTATATTAGCAGGCAAATGAAACAGCCAACCAAGTGAAAGGAATTCATAATGCTGAGGCTTCTTCAGACTGGAATGCGCTGTACATTTTGCAGAAAGGATGGTGGCTCTCAATGCGCGATGACTAATCTAGATAAATCGCCACTTTACGACACATCTGGTCTCAAGTCCTTTAAATTAGTGGAGTTCAGCTGTAGAACACTGGCTGAACTGGAGGATGCAAATTCATACGCTTTCTCCACATGCATAAATGCTAAGTGATGAGCTTGGTAATGACCAGGAGCCTCATTGCTGGGAGACTGATAAGCTAGTACGGGGTTTCTTTGCTGAACATTAATTAAGCCAGTGCTATAAAGCTTCAGAAGTACTAGTTTCTAAGCAAGATAGTTTGAATTAATGTTTATGAAAGCTCTTTATTAGTCAGAAGATGATCTTCAAAGGTAATACGGGAAAAGCTTTTTCCCCCTCTTAATTTAGAATCTCAGTAAATAGCACAAATCTTCCGTTTTATACTTCCAGCCATGGTTAGGAGCCTCGGAATTGTAACTTATCCAGTTTGCCTGCCATTATCTTCTTCTACATCTCCCTTAAACAAGGATGAAGCATTCGAAAATTTTTGTCTGTGTATGTGATGTTTCATCCCCAGAGAGTTATTTTTAGTAGATCTTAGAGTTTATAGTTGGCTAATAAGGTCTAATAATCCAGACATCGGGTCCTGCCAAATGGGAAACCAAGGCACCCCTTATATTAGTCAAGGCGACCAAGTGAGGCTTGTGAACCCTTAGACTATTCAGGGTCAGAGCAGAAGCAGCACAGGTGGTAGTAATGCCACTGTAAGAACTTTCTGACTTGATCTTAGGGTCTTATTGTGTTCAATCCTCAGTGCAGTCTCTTAGGAACAGCAGCAAGGGCAGATTCATAAACATAGGGCTGTGACAGGGAGTGATGCTAAGTCATGCCAAGAACCACTTGATCCATCTCTGCATTCAGGAGAAATGTGAGATACTTTTTAGAAAAAGGGAAAGAAGTAAACGTGGGAGCTTGGATAGGAGAGTAAAGGATGGATTGAGAAGTCCCCGAACTTGAGTTTGTACATATCAGAGCAATTACACTTTTAGACCTAGCATAGGTTTGTAGAATTAAGCAGAATCTCAAAGGCCAAAGTGTTATATAGTATTCTGTGTGGCTAAAGTGACCACTAACCAATAGTTCTGAATTGCAAGAAGAAAAAAAAAATCCAGTTTTTAAGGAAGATTGTTTTAAGAGCAAGACTCCATATGGCGTGGTCTGCCTCCAGGTGAAGAGAGTTTCTCATCTCTTGACACTTCCGACTCCCAAACTAATCAAGGGTAGTAGGAAGGAGAGTGGTGAACCAGACCAGGACTGGAGTAAACTGCATCTGTGGCTCATGCCAATTTTGAATTTCCAGGATCTCGCACACACAGATCAAAGAACACCTACAAGTCCCAGGCTTCATTTGTTGGTTAGATTCAGTAGGTATTTCTGAATTTCCCATTGTCTTCTTTCTGTTGCTGATTTCTCTTGGCTTAAAATGAGCACATTTAGATAAGAGACCCTCAGCAGAGGTCACTCAGATGATTCTCTAATCATAGTAAGATTTAGTTTTGATTTTAATTTTAGTATATCCTGTATGAAAGCTAAAATGTATGAGGATACTAAATTAGGAAACCTTATGTTTCACTCTTGCTTATGCAATAGAACTCTACTTGGCTGAGAAAATGTACTTCCAGTAAACTTAGTCATATAGATTTATTTCAGAATTATAAAGCAACACACACACACACACACACACACAGACACACACACATTTGATTCACTGCTAAGGCTAAAATCTGGGGCCTTGCTCCTACGAGCCTATATGCTGAGCTGTATCTTTAGCTCTGCCTAGGTATTTATAATTATATACACTGTTTTACAGTAAATATAGATATTAGTAGAGATTTATTGAGCATCCACTATCAAACCTAGTACTTTATAGCTATATTGTTTGAACTTTACTATATTCAATGAAGACATCTTTGTTATCCTTATTTTACCAACATGGAAATTAAGTCTCCAGAAAGAACAAGCACCCTTGTGAAGATCTGGAAGTGTGGAAGTGGAGCACCAGCCATACTGAAGCTCACAGGTGGAATCAATTTCTGCCAACTCACCCTGTCTATAGCTGAACTGAATTGGTACACTCTCCCCTAGATCTTCCTTCACCTTTGTGAACGTGTTTGTGTGTGTGTGTGTGTGTGTGTGTGTGTGTGTATGTGTTTGTGTGTGCTAGCGCATATGCACGTGCGTTTTACTCAGTGAGAAACTCTACTCACCCTTTTCTAGCCTTCAAGGTTAAGGTCAGAGTGAAAAAGAGCTTTCAAGTGTTTATACCATCCTTGAGGGATTCCAGCCTTCCCTGACTTCAGAAAATGCTGAAGTTTCTGACCTCTTACTAATATTACTTTCAGACTCAGAGGATAACAGTTTTAAAGAGTGTGTTTAACCTGCATGCAGAGTTGATTGAGTCAAATTGCTGTGACAGACTTGTCCCTACTCAACCCAACCTGCATCTGTCAGTCAGGGGTCATACTTGCTCGGTCCATTCCTTCTGCGCTTTTCTGACCAAACCAACTGGCACGAGCACATTGGGGAGTGACCTTGATTTGTGTACTGAAGTCAGCACATCTGCTGTCTTCTGTTGTTAGAGTCAACGTGAAATGAGAGCATAGGATGGGCAGAAGTAAACATTTCAATCGAGGAGGCAGCCTCGGGGTAGCAGAGTGAGAATACAGGGTTTGAATGGCTTTCAGGACCTTTTGTAAAATATGCTGGAGCTATTTTGTAAAATATATTTTGTAAAATATATTTTGTAAAATATATTTTTGTAAAATACATTTTGTAAAATATATTTTTGTAAAATATATTTTGTAAAATATTTTGTAAAATATACTGGCAAGCTATTTATCCTCCCTGGCCTTATGACTTGTTCTGCTAGAATGGATACTATCAGTGCTTACTTTTTGTGGTGTGTGATGTGTTTAGAACAGGGTAAACGTTGCAGTGCTGTTTGCTCTGATAGTTGCCCTTGTGAATCCACAGAGGATTGGTTCAGGCTGTGCACAGGTTTGAAAAATCCATGGATGTTCAACTTTCTCATACAAAAATAGCACAGTATCTGAATATAGTCTCCACTTATCCTTCTTTATCTTTTAAATTGCCTCTAGGTCACTTATATCACTTAATGCAACATAAATGCTAGGCAAATAATAGTGTGTAAACTGAATTTTTAAGGGACTTATGGCAAGAAAAATAGACTGTACATCTTCAATATAGATGGGAACCTTGCAGAACTAACTATACAATAACCAAAGGACATGTAATGTAATAATACCCAAATAAGGAATATTAGAGAGAATTCTAGTCCACGAAATGATGGGAACCACACAGGGTATGCTGACATGGCTTCATTTATGTGGATTCAACACTACAATATTCACGGGATGGAAATTACACATATTTTGCTTTTTGCAACTTTTTAGAACCTGTTCCCCACATGCTTTAATCTGCAGTGGATTGATTCTAGAGTTATGGAACCCAAAGATGAGGAAGCCTGGACTGTCTGTTCTTTGGAACTTTCTGGAATTTGTTCCCCAGACCCTAGAACATATTGACCAGTGGCCAATGGTTTTTACAGACTTTGAACCTGCAAATATGAAGGCTGACTATTTTGTTCTTATTGTTAGTTGTTAGAGGAGAAGGACAAATTCTGTCTCCGTCTTTCTAAAGGGTTTCAATTCTGTCTAGTTTCTTCGGGACTGAAAACATGTGCTTCAAGCCCTTGAGGGACTCTTAGCTTTTCCTGCCCCATCTCTGCTCCTCGACTCTACCGTGTGTCTCTTTAAATGACCCCTCCCCAGTCAGAGAGAAGAAAGGGAAGCAGATAGAAGAGGAAGACAGCAAAAATCAGGAAGAAACACGGGCGAATAGTTTCCATTAGCCTCTCTTTTTATATCAATCTAGAGAGAATAGGGGAGATGGCAAACGAGAAAAAAAAATAATGGTTTGGTTTAAGTAGGGCTTTTTACGTGCACCAGCCCTTCAGAGCAGCTGGGGTCTGGGCAGCGTGTGTGTGTGCCCTGTACTCAGGGGCACTGAGAGCAGGTAGACAGGTGGTGGGATGAAAGTGGCCTTCTCATCCCACAACTGAGCTTTTCTGATGCGCAGGTAGACGGGTGGTGGGATGAAAGTGGCCTTCTCATCCCACAATTGAGCTTTTCTGATGCTCCTTTTAACAACAACAAGTGCTTTGCCCCACGTGCATTGCGGTCCATTTTTTCCCTGGAATGGCTCACCTTTTCTGGCTCCCAAGACAGGAGAAACCTTTTGAGCACAGCTGCTTGTTTGGGTTGCTACAGGGGCCCAGAAAGACATTTATTCATTCCTTTCTGAAGACCGCTCTTGCCATCCCGCTGAGGTTACTTCTTGCCAAAGTGGCTGCTGTCTGGCAACCACATGGGCCGGGATGGTCAAGTTTCAAATGTCACCATGCAAATTGCAGTTTCAAACCCAAATCAAGGCTTGAAATGCCAGACCTTAAATGTCCCTCCAATACATGTTTTCCCAGCTATAAACTTGCCACAGAAATAAACAACAATCATGCAGAAACCACCCTCCCTTTCCTTCCCATTCTCTAGCCAGTACCAAAACTATTTCGTGGAGTGTTTGTGATAAAAAGATGTCTCAGTGTGGCCCACTTAGTACTTTGAAGCACAGAAATGAAAGGCGGTGGGGCACATATGCCACAGAACCACAGAATGACAGAGTCTTTGCTGTCCTAGATTTCTGAGTCACGGTGACAGACACAAAGGGATTGATTTTAAAGCTGCTGATAACTCACCAGGAACACACCAGAGCGTGGCCCTGCTTTAGAAAAGAGACTTAAAGAATCTTCCCTTATGACTCACAAAGGGGCTTGGGATTTAGACCTTGTTTTTGTGTTTTAAGAAAATGGAACCAAATGACGTGGTCCATACAGAAGGCCAAGAGCTACACCTCACCCAGGAGCCTGTAGATGCTCCGTGAGCAGACGGGGTATGGTTTTGCTGTCCATGGTTTGGGGCATGGCATCAGTTACTACAAAGGAGATTGTACCACCAAGCAATAAGCCAAAGACAGTATCACCATTTAGGCTGCTATCTTTCAGTTTCTTCACCCTGAACAACAAAAGAGTGAAGCTAACTAAAGCAGCAGGCCAAGTTCATTGTTTCCTGAGGGCCCCAGAGGCGTTTCCACAGCATCATTTGGCCACAGGGCCCAGTTGTTTGTTCTCTTGCTTCCGCGGTTACTCATCCATCTCAGGATCCAGAAGGAATCAGGAAAAAAGACAGTGAACTCTCCAAGAACGAGGCCAGCTTTTAATGATTCTTAGAGAAGAGTGACTGTCTCACAGGCTGCTGACGCTTTGACTATTTGTCCTTTGGAGAAAGTAAGTTTGAACTTACCAGGTGAAAGAGGGGAACAAAAGACTCACTGTGACTCAGATTGTTCCGCTGAAGCAATCAAATCAACAAACAGAAAATAAATCTGTACTGCATGTCCTCACTGAGTCACTGCGTTAGCAGATTCTCTAGGATGAACCCCACTGGGATGATTTCTTCCCACCAAAACCCATTTCCTGTAGTCGCTTAGATTGTACTAGGTTGAGGTCAGCAGACTGCAGCAAACTCATTAGTGGCAACAGCTTGAATTTCTGTGCAACATAGAGTTAATGGCTTTCAAAAGTAAAAAATATGAGTCTCTCCGTAAAACTCAAATTTCCAAAAAACATTGAATATTTTTTTTTTGATATAACTATGCCTCAAATTTTGCAGGGGTTATACTTATGCTAAAATATTCACATTTTAAAAGGAAATGCTGAGAATATTGATTGTTCTCTTCAATCAGTTTTAACTGGAATCCAGTCTAGTATTTTATCTGGCAATCCTTGTGCCATATCACTCCAAAACCATAAAACCCCGTGACTCCTGAAGGAAATAGTTTTAAGAAATTGACTAGGTTTCTATGGGCTCTGTTTTCTTTTGCTTGTATAATCTAGCTCCTGAATCCTGGGACTGTCCTAGGTGGGGTCCAAGTCCTGCTCTTCTGGTGACAACAACTGATGGCCATGCCTCCGGGGAAGTCGGAGAGGGTTGTGGTGCTGCTGCTGGCTCTACAGAAGTCTCTTGCTCTCCCAGGCTCTGTGGAGACTTACAGACATGTACTCGGCCTTGTGTCAGTGTGAACTGTGCTGTGCTGTCAGCAGTGAGAAGAACTTGAAATGCTTCACCGATTCCCTCCTCCTACATTTGTCTTAGGAATTTTCTTTTGTACATATTCAATGTATTTCTCCTCCCCCACCTCAATGGCTGCTCAACCATCGTAATTTAAAACCTCGCCTTTCAATGCATGCAGACAAACAGGTAAGAAAGATGTAAGTATGGAAGTAAGGAGTACAATTGAGTCACAAAAGTGTCATTTGATAATGACTTCTGTTGGCTTCAGGGAGAGTCCCTTGTAGACCCCTGAACAAATGGGTTTGTTTTAGAATTATAATGTGGAGCTGGGCAGTGGTGGTGCACACCTTTAATCCCAGTACCTGGGAGGCAGAGGCAGGCTGATCTCTGAATTCAAGGACAGCCCAGTTTACAGAGTGAGTTCCAGGACAGCCAGGGTTGCACAAAGAAACCCTGTCTCAGGAAAGAAGTAGAATACAACTTGGGACAGAATACATTGTGTGTATATCGTGAAATGAGTGAGCAGCTGGAAGCTGGGGCTTTTGGTTCTCCAGTATTCCATTCCTTCATTGATTCATTGGTTCAAAAAGAGTTTCGTGCGTACTTACTGTGAACAAAGTATGTCCTGGGATTTAATGGTGAACAGGGTGCAGCTTCTGCCTGCAGGCGCCTGTGAGGAGACGGATGAAAGCCTGGTGGAGACAAAGCAGCTGAATGAAGGAAATACAAGCTAGGATAAATACCACAGAGAAGATCATGTTGGCTTATTTTGGTGTGCCTGAGAAAGGGCTGGTAACAGATTGGGTGGCAGAGGAGAAGTAGACCTTTTGGAAGGAACTGATGGCAAAGTGGAGTCCTTGAAGGGCATGAGGAGCCTCCATAGATGAAGAATTGTAGGAAGAGTGCTCCGGTACTGGTAAGATCGTCCAGTGGATAACAGCACTGGGCGTGGGTCTGGTAAGATGAGTTCAATACCCGGGACCCACATGGAAAGAACTGACTCCTGAAAGTTTCCCCTGACTTCCACATGTGTATCCCCCATATGCACAATAGACTTAAAAAATTCAAAAGAGTGGTTTTGATATACTTGATTATTTGAATGTCTCAAGGTGAAAATGCACCTCCGTAGTCTGGAGTTACTGTAAAATGAAGTAGAGGGTAGGATATAGAAAACTGAGGGTGGTAAAATGAATCAGGGGATAGATCTTCCAAGGCTGGAAATAGGTAAGAATTTGTACTTTGACTGGAGAACAATGGAAAACCAACAAAGGGATCATGGGAACTTTGTATTCATATTTCCATGGCAGAGACCTACTATGGTTGCAGATTAAATAAAGAAAGAGAAGGGAGGCTAGACCTAAGTCAGGAGACCAATTTTGAAAAATGTCATTCATTCATCCAAAATGAGAATGATTGGGAAAAAATGTTAGATGTAGAAAAAGTATGTGTGTGTGTATACCTACCTTTTGAAGATATAGAATAGATTGGGCTGCAGTGGTAGCATTAGTTTGGTGACCTGGGCTAGTGGGAGATGCCACTATCCTGGGAAACAGGGATGGAAGAAGAACTGAGTTGGACTAGACTGAGAAGCCATCATCTTCTTTTAGAATTTCCATGTGGCAAGTGGAATGGCCTTCTCCCTCAATTCAGTTAAACCCAACAGTAAAAACCAGAGTCATGAAAATCATGGCGGGGCATTTCACATTGACGACAGCTCCATTCTTCTTCTTTTTTTTTTCTCATAGCAGCTCAAGAGAAGGAGAGGAGTATCTTCCCCCTCTAAAGTGAGGAGCAGACCTCCCCTCTCTGTCTGTGTCTAGACAGGATAGTTACCATGTTTGCATCATCACTAGTACCCAAGGTTCAACAAGATTGGTTTAAGCCAAAGCTTCATAGCTTGAGATCAGCCATGCAAGTTCTATCAGGAGTGTTAGTATGTTCCAACAGTTTAGTTTGCCAATAGAAAGAAGATGCTTATTCAGGATGGCAGCTAAAATTCTATGGGAATTTGTGAAAGGGTTGTTTGGAGACTAGAGCAGGGAATGGAGGATTAGATTATTCCTTGTAGAATACAATGGAAACATGTACGGAAGCAAGGGACTTCAGTGAAACTTACATTAGTTTTCTCAGTAGCAACATATAGACTGATTTAAACAACAGAAACTTTTTTCTCACAGTTCTGAACAATGGGAAATCTAAGACCAAAGTGCAGGCTGATTTAGTTTTAGGTGAGGTGAAGCTCTCCTCCTAATTTACAGACAGCTGCCTTCTCCAGGTGTTTTCATGTGTCTATGCCTTGGCTCCTTGCTCCCTCAATGTGATACTCTCTGTTTCTGTTACTAAGAGGGTATTAGGATCCCATGGTCTTAGGATCTTTATGACCTCATCTCGCCTTATACTCTCCTAAAATTCCTATCGCCAAATGCAATTGTTCACACCGAGGATTAAGGCTTTAATCTGTGAGCGGGGCTGGAGGATTGGCAATCTCTACAGCAGAGTGAGACCCTGAATCGTGAAGGAGTTCTTCAGGTGGAGAATGAGGAAGCAGGGGAAGGAGAGCAGCTGCATATGGGGAGTGCACACAGGGAAAGCTGGGGCCGAGATGGTGGTTGAAGTGTGGCTTGTTATGTGTATAGAGGTGATAGTCATGACACTAAACCTGAATCTGCTAGGATGTGAAAGAACATGACTGCTTCTCTGGTGTGGTATAAGGAGAGCACCATAGTGCAAAGCATTGAAAAGCAGTCAGAGATTCCACACAGGTGGTCTGAACACACATGTGGAAATCACAGGTGAGTGAGATTTTTTTCACAATATTGGCAATTATTCATCCATTTTATTATCATCAACTTGCACAGGTTTCATGCTTCAAGTAAAGAAGTCTAAATCCATCCTGAGCATAGGAGAAGGCTGTTCCTTGAGAGGAACTCTGGGTTTCCTCAGCTGTATTTACATCTACCCTCTGAGAATTTCTGGATTGATTTCATAGCCACACAGGGCTATCTGTGGTTTGAATCAATGTGTGTGAGAGAACTGGCATCCAACTCTATAACCTTTATTTGTGCCTGAGACTTTAGGCAATGAGGGGAAAATAAGTTGAAGAAAGACTTTGAGGAATTCAGTTAGTTAATTTTAGTGGACTTGGATTAAGGCTGAGGGAAATATTTTATGCCAATAAATGAAAGAATTTAGACAACTCTAAGTACACATATCTTGGTTTTAGAAAATTGGGATAAATATAGAGATTTCTACCAGAGCAGGTCCAAGGCAGTGGCCTCCATAGCAGCGGTCCTGAGGCAGAGTCTTCTTCCAGAGCAGGCCTGAGGCAGAGACCTCTGCAGCAGCAGGTACAAGGGAGCAACCACCGAGGGAGCAGGCCCAAACTAGAACCCTCTGTGGGACTGATCATGAGTTATGAACCTTCAATGGAGCAGGGCGAAGCCAGAGGCCTTTGTGGGACCAGGACCAAGCCAGGAACCTCTACAGGAGCGGGCCCAAGCCAGGGACATCTGTGGGAACAGGCCTGAGCCAGCAACCTCTTCCAGAGCAGGCCCAAGGCAGTGACCTCATCAGGAGTAGCCCCAAGCAAGCAATCTCTTCGGGAGCAGGCCTGAATGACCCCCAGAATTGCAGAGTGATTCCTGGGAGTGCTGAGCATCCTCTTGGAACACTGAGTGACCTCTGGGGTGACTGTAACCATGGCTCTTACTACACCATGAGGAACAAGCATCAGAGCCTTGGATCCACTGGCACCTGGAAGATTGATCACCAGAGACAGCCCCAACTACTCTACTCAGAGGAAAGATGGGTAGACAAGGTAAGAAAACACTCAACAACACAAAGAGCAACATGACACCAATAAAAACTAGTGGCCTTACAACATCAAGACTTGAATAATAAAAATATAAATGAAGAATAAAATTACCTAAAAATACCTTCAGGAGAATGTTTGAGGCCCTTAAAGAGGAAATGAAAAATTCCCCTCAAACAAATGGAGGAAAAGACAAATTAAAAATTGAAAGAAATAAACTACTACCTTAAGGAAAACCAAGAAAAAGCAAATAGATGAAAGAAACTATTCAGGACTTGAAAACCAAAATAGAGACAATAAAGAAAACACAAACTGAGGGAATTATAGAAATGGGAAATATGGGAAAATGATCAGGAATCACAAATGCAAGTGTAAACAGTAGAATACAAGAGATGGAAGAGAGAATCTCAAACACTGAAGATAAAATAGAGGAAATAGACTCATCAGTTAAAGAAAACATTAAATCTAGCAAAAGCTTACCACAAAAATATCCAGGAAATATGAAACACCATGAAAAAAACCAAACCTAAGAATGGTAAGAATGGAAGAAAAAGAAGTTCACCTCAAAAGCATAGAAAATATATTCAACAAAATCATAGAAGAAAACCTTCTGAACCTAAAGAAAGATAGGCATATAAAGATACCAGAAGCTTACAGAACACCAAATGGACGAGATAAAAAAAAAAGTCCCCTTACCACATAATAAAGCATTATCAAGTGAGGTTCTGCCTCCTAAAGGGTCCACGGCCTTCTTAAGCAGCACTATCTGGGCACCAAGTGTTCAAACAAGTGAGTCTACATGGTGCCTTTCACAATCAAACCGCAGTTTTCACTCTGGCCTCCATAGGCTCGTCATCATCTGTTGCATAATGTATTCATGTCCATTGCTTTCAACATTCCTTATAGTGTTTAAAAGTCTGAAGTCTAAAGTCATTTCTGAGACCTAAGGCAATTACTTAACTGTGAGCTCTTACAAAATATAAAGCAAGTTACATATCTCCAACATATAACAACACAGAGTAAAGCATTTCAAAAAGGAACCATGAACCAAAGCAAGACTGAAATCCAGCAGAGCCAACATCAAATACTGCATGTCTGACATCTGGGACTTGCGATGGAATCATTTCAGATACAAAGGCTTAGACAGTCCTTCTATATCTGTAGATTGCACGAGCTCTCTCTTGGGCTATCTCTACTCTGTTTATATAGTTTTTTCTTTCCTTTTTCTTTCTTTTCTTTTCTTTTTCTAGACAGGGCTTTTCTGTGTAGCTTTGTTGCCTGTCTTGGAACTCGCTCTTGTAGACCAGGCTGGTATGCAGTTTTTAAAAATTAAAATCTTATGGTTCTGTCCTTTTGGGCACTCCCAGATCTCCTGGATCCACCTTCATAGCTTCATGCAGTAGGCTCTCAGGGCCTTTTTGGTGGGACTCCAAGCCATCTAAGCCCTCTAACTCATTGCTTAGCATCAGCAGCTTTTACAGTAATGGTGGAAGACTCTAGACTCCTTCAAGCTTGCATCTTCCATGCCTCCATACCAAATGCCAAGTGGACAGCATTGTCAAGTTCTATCAACCAGTTCAAGATGTAGCCTGGTGCTCTTGGAACTCAGTTGCATCAGCTTCTGTGTGCTAACCCTGGGGAAACATTTCCCAAGTTGCTTTCTAAAAGCAAGAAACTAGTTTGGTATTCTGAGCCTAGACTCTGTTCTTTAAAACAAATTTGCATGTTCACAAGTTAGAGCCTTTGATGGGTGGGGTCCAGCTCTCAGAGCACCTTTCTTTCTTTCTTTCTTTCTTTCTTTCTTTCTTTCTTTCTTTCTTTCTTTAAGATTTCTGCCTCCTCCCTGCCACCGCCTCCCATTTCCCTCCCCCTCCTCCAATCAAGCCCCCCTCCCTCCCTCATAGTCCCGAAGAGCAATCAAGGTTCCCTGCCCTGTGGGAAGTCCAAGGACCACCCACCTCCATCCAGGTCTAGTAAGGTGAGCATCCAAACTGCCTAGACTCCCACAAAGCCAGTACATGCACTAGGATCAAAAACCCATTGCCACTGTTCTTGAGTTCTCAGTAGTCCTCCTTGTCCACTATGTTGAGCGAGTCCAGTTTTATCCCATGCCTTTTCCAGATCCAGGCCAGCTGGCCTTGGTGAGTTCCCGATAGAACATCCCCATTGTCTCAGTGTGTGGGTGCACCTCTTGCGGTCCTGAGTTCCTTGCTCGTGCTCTCTCTCCATCTGCTCCTGATTTGGACCTTGAGATTTCTGTCCGGTGCTCCAATGTGGGTCTCTGTCTCTGTCTCCTTTCATTGCCTGATGAAGGTTAATATTCAGGAGAATGCCTATATATTTGTCTTTGGATTCACCTTCTTATTTAGCTTCTCTAGGATCGCGAATTATAGGCTCAATGTCCTTTATTTATGGCTAGAAACCAAATATGAGTGAGTACATCCTATGTTCCTCTTTTTGGGTCTGGCTTACCTCACTCAGGATAGTGTTTTCTATTTCCGTCCATTTGTATGCGAAATTCAAGAAGTCATTGTTTTTTAGTGCTGAGTAGTACTCTAATATGTATATATTCCATACTTTCTTCATCCATTCTTCCATTGAAGGGCATCTAGGTAGTTTCCAGGTTCTGGCTATTACAAACAATGCTGCTATGAACATAGATGAGCATATACTTTTGTTGTATGATAGGTCATCTCTTGGGTATATTCCCAAGAGTGGTATTGCTGGGTCCAGGGGTAGGTTGATCCCGAATTTCCTGAGAAACTGCCACACTGCTTTCCAAAGTGGTTGCACAAGTTTGCATTCCCACCAGCAATGGATGAGTGTACCCCTTTCTCCATAACCTCTCCAGCAAAGGCTATCATTGGTGTTTTTTATTTTATCCATTCTGACAGGTGTAAGATGGTATCTTAAAGTTGTCTTGATTTGCATTTCCCTGATTGCTAAGGAAGTTGAGCATGACCTTAAATGTCTTTTGGCCATTTGAACTTCTTCTGTTGAGAATTCTCTGTTCAGCTCAGTGCCCCATTTTATAATTGTGCTGGCAAAACTGGATGTAATCTGTAGAAGAATGAAAATAGATCCCTATCTATTACCATGCACAAAACTCAAGTCCAAATGGATTAAAGACCTCAATATCAGTCCGAACACACTGAACCTGATAGAAGAAAAACTGGGAAGTACTCTACAACACGTGGGCACAGGAGACCACTTCCTACGTATAACCCCAGCAGCACAGACACTAAGGGTATCATTGAATAAATGGGACCTCCTGAGACAAGCAAAGGACACTGTCACTAAGACAAAAAGGCAACCCACTGACTGGGAGAAGATCTTCACCCACCCCGCAACTGACAAAGGTCTGATCTCCAAAATATATAAAGAACTCAAGAAACTAGACCATAAAATGCTAATCAACCCAATTATAAAATCAGATCACCTTTTTTATTGTCTCAGTAACAACAGAGAATTTTTGCTCAATAGACTGAACTCCACAAATGCTTTGAGATCTACATCCCTCTCTTTACAACTTCAAGCTTACTCACACAACTTTCCTCACTAAACTTAATGTTTTTCATTTGTTTTTGCTATACAGGTTGTGCTTTCTCATGGTATATCAGAATGAGAGCACAGTCTCAATGTTTTCCTGACTTGAGATTTCCTAAGGAGAAAAGGATCATGAGCACCCCACTCCACCCCTAGCTATTGACAGTTGATAACTTCTATGAGAGAATCTATCTATCTATCTATCTATCTATCTATCTATCTATCTATGGGCTGTGGCAGCTGGTAGGTTGATCATGCTCCAGAGTGTGGGCTCCACAAATTGGACTAGGTAGACATTAAAAAATAGAGGATATGGAATTTGAAGGGAATAGGGCTAGATCTTGGAGGAGTTAAGGAAAGGAGTAGGAATGAGTATGATCAAACACATTGTAGCCATATAAAATTCTCAAAAAATTAATAAAAGTACTATATGTTTTTGAAAGATTGTTCCTCAAAAAATATAATAAAACAAAACAAATTAAGCCATTACTTTTTGACTTCAGTATCACCCAACTTTTTGAGACAGGCTGAATACAGCCAGACACTTAGAGTATAGCTCGAATAACCTCCACCCCACTTCCAAATAGAGTCCTTGCTGTTCTCTAAAATCTTATGAGCATCCACAATTTTCTTTGCTTTATGTTCTTTTAAATCCCTACCTGAAGTGCTCATGACAGTCTGCTTACAGAATCTGAGGGTTTTTCTAGCCCACAGTTGCAAACTTTTCCATATTCTTCCCACAAACAGGCATGAGGACTATGTGGTCAGATTTATTACAGTAGTGACTCTGCTTCACAGGACATATTTCCTCTCACAGTTACTGTCTCATTACTGTGATATAATACTTGGACAATATCAACTCAAGAGAGGAAGGATTCGTCAGGCATGGTGGCGCATTTAATCCCAGCACTACAGAGGCAGAGGAAGGCAGATGTAAATCCAAGGGCAGCCTGGTCTATAAAGCAAGTGCCAGGCCAATCAGGGGCCCTGTCTTAAAGTGAGGGAAGGAGAGGAGGAGGGAGGAGGAAACGGGAAAAAGAGTTTTTGGCTTACAACTTTAGAGTGATATAGTCTATTATGGTGGGGAGACCATGGCAGCCGGAGGGAAGACAAGATGGCAAGGTGGCAGTGGCAGGAGCAGAAGGCTGGATGGTCATGTTATATCCATACTCAGGAAGCAGATACCAAACAGAAAGTGGGACCAGGCTATAAATCCTCAGTCCTGTCCCTTTCTCCAGTAAGATCCTACTTCCTACAGATTTACAATTTCCCCAAGTGTACCATCATCTAGGGATCAAACCCCTGGAGGACTTTTCACATTCAAATTATAATGAAGGTCAAGGGCAATCCATCTTATAAAAAATGAAGTTGGATAAGGAACACCATAGAGAAGAAAAGAATAGTGTACTGAAAAGTCAAAGCTCCCAACTTTAAGTCTACCCTCTTTACTAACTACGTAATGATGGACCAGCCATGAACTCTCTTTGACATTCCGTGTCATCGCTCACAAAAATGCGACCTCATTATCTTAAGATCATAATAAAGATCACATGAAAGCATGCTTAGTGTTGATGTGCTTCAGTAGCCTAGTGCTTTTCTAGCCCGTGTCCAGTTCTGAATCTGATCCTTAGTGCCATAAATAGAAAAGAAACCAAAAAACAATATTCTTCTCTTGAAAATAGAAGGGCTGTAGTAGGAAGGTTGTTAATTCATTCCTGGCTGCTCAGCCCCGAAATAATCACACAGAAACTATATTATTTAAATCACTGCTTGGCCATTCACCTAAGCATATTGCTAGCTAGCTCTTATATCTTTAGTTAACCCATTTCTTTTAATCTGTGTATTGCCAGGTAGCTGTGACTTTCAAGCAAGTTTCTGGTGTATCTGTCTCTGGCGGAGGATACATGGCTTCTCTCAACTCTTCTTTCTTTCTCCCAGCATTCAGATTAGTTTTTTTCCCCACCTAGCTCTACTCTGCCCTATCATAGGCCAAGGCAGCTTCTTTATTCATTAGCTAATAAAAGCAACACATGTGCAGAAGGACTTCCCCCACCAAAAGACACTCTGTGAGGGATGACAGGAAATGGAAAAGGAAGGAAGAAGAATCAATTTGTCACTTAATGCAACCAGATTTCAGCCCAATATAGTAGAAAGAAAAACATATGTAGAAATATGCCAGATTCACATTTCTCTAAGGGGAGCAATGTTTTTACCCTTAGTTTGATGCCAATGCGGTTAATGATTTTTCTAAACAGTTATGCAGCTATAGGCACTTAAGCATTCAAGAGGGTAATATGTGAAAGTGACTCTTAATCAAGATTAAAGCAGTAACTAATTTTTGATTGTGCAATCATTTGGGTTACTTGGCGGGAAAAGCCTGGCCATTTTGTGACCTCAGTTTCTGAATCTGTAACCAGGGAGTGGAATGCTGACCTGCCTCCCGAATGTGCTATGTGCATTAATTACCAGCATGTGATTGAAAAGCGTCCTCACGGCGAGCCCTGAAATGCCAAGTGTTCTCGCCGATAATAAAGCAGATACTTTCTTGATGGAGTTGTCATGAGGATTAATGATTTAATTGCATCGGAGTGCTCTGATATTCTTAGATGAAAAGCACCATATAACTTTGAAGAGGAATATTATTAAGTAGCTCCCGGTTTGTTTCCCCGAAGAGCAGCTTCAAGGCAGGCAATACCAATCTGCACGTGCCCAGCCAGGCAACTTCCATCTCCCCTCAATATGGCAGGAACCTGGGATTTCAGAGGAAGCCTTTTACAGGGTGATGAGGAATTTCTCACATTTCTTCTGTAGTTGGCTCATGGGGTCACTTGGAGATGCAGTTTTCACAGCAGTCAGCAAATAAGATAACTGGGAATTAACCATGCAAACACTTTTCTGTTGGTGAGAATAGTCTAGTTCTGGTATTTAGACAAATCTGACTCTCCAGGTGGCTGCCATCTCCTAATATTCTAGTCTCACTGGTTTCTATTCAATTTCTTTTAATTTTTAATTTTTATTATTTTTTTTTAGACAGTGTTTCTCTGTGTGGCCCTGGTTTTCCTGGATCTCACTCTGTAGACCAGGATGGCCTCGAGCTCACAAAGGTCTGCCTGCCTCTGCCTCCCGCGTGCTGCGGTTAAAGTCGTGCACCATCACCACCCAGCAATTTCTTCTACTTTTTGAACTCTGTTTTGCTTTTGATTTTGGCATTGTCATTCTTAGCTTTTCAAAAAAACTGGGCACAAAACTCTCTTTTCCTTCCAAACGCCAGTTTATTTCCTTTTCTTCAGAGGTCACTCTCTTATCACTCCCCCTTCCTCTTTCTGCCACACCAACTTTTCTGTTTGCCATTAGAATTTATTAGTAAATCTGTTTATCTTGTAATCTGCTAGCTTAATTGCATATTGTTTGCTCCATGCTACTAAAGTGTAAATGTGTAGTGATGTAGACTTTAGCTGTTTCATCCTCTGCTTTTTAGCTGTGGCTGACGATAGCAGATACTTGGAGAGCACATTTGTTTGTGATTGATTTGTGTGTGTGTGTGTGTGTGTGTGTGTGTGTCCACCAAAAGTGCTTAGTGATGCATCAGTAAATTAGGTTAACTTTGAAGCATCTGTAATAGAGGCTGTGCTGGCTAGTTTTATGTCCACTTGACATAAGCTAGTAGAGTCCCAGGAGAGGAGGGAGCTTCAAAAGAGAAAATGCCCCCATTAGATCCAGCTGTAGGCAAGCATGTAGGGCATTTTTTTTTTTAAATTAGTGATTTATGGGGCTGGCTCAGGCCATCATGGGTGGTTCTACCCCTGGGCTGGTGGTCCTGGTTCTATAAGAAAGCAGACTGAGCAATCACCAGGGAGCAAGCCATTAGGCAGCACCCCTCTGTGGCCCCTACATCTGTTCCTGCCACCAGGTTCCTGCCCTGCTTGAGTTCCTGACCTGACTTCCTATGATAGATTACAATTTGGAAGTATAAGCCAAACAAACCCTTTCATCTTCACCTTGCTTTTGGTCACGATGCTATATCACAGCAATAGAAAGCCTAGCTAAGATACATTGTAACCAGGAGTGGGGTATTGCTGTGGCAGACCTGATCATGTTGTTTTGGGGAAGATTGTGGAAGTACTTTGGAACTTTGGGCTAGAAAAGCCCTTGAGTATTCCAAGCTTGGTGAACTGTTCTGTAGGAGCTTGGAAGATAAGTTTGCTTAGGGTGATATAAATGATGAAGTCCTGGCGTATGAAGTTTTGGAGGGAAGTTTAAAGACTCTATCTGGGCCATTTGTTTTGAATTAAGACTTTGTGGTTCTGGTTAGCTGTGAAAAACAAGGTACCAGAACTGCTAAAGTAAAACCATGCTTTGCTGGGGTATTTGATGCTTGTCAGCTGGAGCTGAGACATTAGTGGTGATTAAGAAGAAATCTGGGAAGTGTTTCTTGAGCACCATCACTCTAAGCTGTGTTCCAGACATGGCCAAGGCTGTACCTTGGTACCAGCAACTTAACTTGGTGCCATAAAAGTCACCCAAGGGGTACTGTTTTGAAGGCATGAAAGGGCAATGGAGAGCAGCTGAGGCTTGGCACTGTGAGGAAGCAGGAGAGAGGCCATGGGTAAAGGTGCAGTTCCAGTGTTAGTTGAAGGCTCCTGGACTAAAGTGTTCATGCAGAGAAGTTGAGGCTTGGCACCATGAAGATAGCCCATGATCTTAGTGAAATTGCTGCCTATTTGTAGGAGAAGACCCCAGCATTTTGAAGGTTCTAGCGTAATGTAATAATCACCAAGAACAACAGTAGCCTTGGAGTGGTGCCTGCCTGAGCTTAAAAGACAAGCTGTGTGTGTGCAGAGGGCAGAGCCAGAGAAGTGACCCCAGCACTTTGGAGGAGCCCAGGAGATCATGAGTGAATCCCAGACATTGGATGTTGAGTTATTTATACTATCGGGGTTTGGTGTTGCTTTGTTCAGATTGTGCTGTGCCCTGATTCTTCTCTCTTGAAGTGAGGAGGTATTTCGTCTAATTTTGCAGGAGCCCACAGACAGAGTTGGTCTATAAACTAGCCACACCGCACTTTGTGAGTTAAGTTGGTTGGAAAATAGCTCTGCTTATTCAATCCATGTTTTCCATAGTTGATTTTGAACCTCGACAACACAGCTGAAAGTGTTTACTACCTGGCCCTTAGGGAAAAGCTTACAACCTTCTTTCCGAGGGCACCATTTCCTCAGCTCCAAGAGAGAGAAGTGACAGGAACTTTTAAACATATCGGCTCCCTTTTGGAACTTTTAAGAATATGAAAAAGTAAGCCAGTTAGCTGGAAAACTCAAGAAAATATACCCAGGCTAAATCTGGAGCATTTTAACTGTTAAACGAGCTTTGACTAAATGGCATCCGGTAACGGTGATAAACTTTGCTGAAAAGGGACACTTTTATCAGCACATACCCTCCAGTCTTCAGCTTTAGTTGGGAGAACCTGGGGGAGACAGAGGAGAGAGAAAACCCGGGCTGGGCTGCTTATTGTCCATGGGATTTATTAATTGTAACAGTAACAGCAGTTATGTATCTGCAATGTAAGCACGGGGTGGGCAGGTTGGGCTGGGGGCCTACCAGGGGGATGATGTCTTATTCTTGTAACAACTTGGGAAGCAAGAGCTATTATCTCAGTTTTACAGATAAACGCACAGTGCTCCAGAGAACTGCAGCAACTTCCTCAGGGTCCCCTTGGTGCTAAGAAGTGGCCTAGAATTAGAATTCATGTCTGTTTCTGCCTTCCCAGGAGGGCAGCAGTTAGAGATAAGGGCTGTGCATTAAATACAGGCAAAGCGGAGCTTCGGCTCAGAGGCAAAGTGATTTCGCACCGGTTTTCCTGTAGAATGACCCCACGCCAGGCGCTTGTGGCTGGGTGCTGCGGCCCTGAGCCCCCTGAGCGGCTGTGACTCACAGTGGGGAGTGGGAACCCAGACTCCAGGCATCTCCCTTGGTGTGAGGTGTACAGGGATAGAAAGAACCAGAACGGTGAAGTGTTTTCTCTGGAACCTCTGTTAATTCGAAATGCCTGCAGAAGTTGGCTACCAGCAAGTTTTTAAGGTCAATCAAATTCTTTGCAATGACAGCTTTTGAGAAGAGTCTCCTTTTAAACATTCCCTGACTTTGGTCAGGGAGCCCGGGACCCGCTAGATTTCGGCTCTGTCAGAAGCAACAGCCAATCAGAGAGTCCTCGTCGTGCGCACTGCCACTTGCTCAATATTTCTTGTGTTCCTTGCTTTCACTCTGGCAGTTTCTGAGTCTCAAGGGACCAGGAATTTTTCTTTATCTTTTTATTTCCTCTCCAAGTTACACATACACACACACACACACACACACACACATTTATAAATCACACACACGTATTTATTTATGGGGAAACTGCTGAGTAGGGGCTACCTAGGGGAGGTTAAGGAGCATAGATTTAAAAAAAAAGAAAAAGAAACAGGGCTGAATAATTTTTGTGCTAGTTTTTTTACTCTTTATGAACTCTCAAAAATACTGGCAATTTGTTCAGTCTTTCCCCCTTTGCTAATATTTAAAAGTATTCAATTAAGATTTTCTAATGTGTCCAATGAGTTAAACTGTCCTATAGTGTTAGAAAAATATTACACGTATAAATAAAATACGCTAAAGCATTAAAAAGCTATTACACACACTGAACATAAAGCTGCAGAATAATGATGGATCCCACCATGCAGGAAACATATTCAAAAATATTATCTTCCTGGTAATGAAATGCCATCCGTTTCATTTTAAGCTAAATATGTTAGACATATCAGTGGAGTCTGTGCTGACACAGCAGTGAGTTGAAATTGAAAATCTGAAATTATATATATGATTGGACACAGTGTTAAAGTAATTTATAGGAAAAACCACGAATGTGCTGGGTCTGCACCTTCTGGTGAACTCATTTTATAGAATCAGATAGAGGAAAACTCCACCATTTCTAATGTGCAGTTAGAATGGCAGCCCGCCAGGGCCCCAATATATTCAGTTTGAAGAGAGGACAGACAGAGACGGGCTTGGGGAGGGAGAGGCTGGAGAGGGGAGGGCAGCGAGGGAAAGAGGTGGCAGCGTGGGCCATGGAGACAGGGAAACGCGGGGCCAGAGAGGCTTGCTTCAAATTACTGCAATTCTGCATAAGCCATCACGAAAATGGCATTGGCTTTCATTGCCCTGACCTAATGGGAGATAGCACAGGCGCTGCATTAGTATCAGGACAAATGCGAGATAATAGGAAACCTGGGAGGGGGCTGGCTTCAGCCAGACTGTGGCCGGGTGCTCGATGACTCCACTCACTGTGGTGACAGACAAGCTCTGGTGGAGGTCATTTGACCCCAGGAGTTCAGGTAGACCATAGAGTGCTGAGGGGAACAGATGAGACATGACCAGCTCCGGACGCCAGTCTGTCTGCCAGCTTGTCTGTTTCTCTGTCCTCCTTTATCCTCCTCCGCACTGTGTACGTTCACCTACACAGTGCAGTGGGAAGCGGGGTGGGCCAAAGATGAGCCGAGAAGTAGGGCTGAGCTTTTGTGTGACGAATTGGTACCCTGATGTGCTTTTCGTCTTTCATTTATAGCCATAATCCTGCTTGAAACGTGGATTATTTGCATTCATATTGAGCTGGTCCTCTCTGGAATCCCGGTGAGCCACTGCTCTGATTTCCATTTGGTGACTGCGTGGGCAGAGACATAGATGGTCTTGTGTCTTTTTAAATGTCCTTTGTAACCTTCAGTTTCTCAAGAGAAAAAGGAGGTGGACTATGAAACAAAGAAGAAAGGACACTTTGATTCTATCATGGATGCGTAGCCCAGGATTCCTGGTAACCTCAAATAGGATGGAGATAACCACAAAACCTTCTCTATGTCTGTCTGTCTGTCTCTTTAAACTACCTGGGTTTTTTTAATGAGTAGACCAAAACTACAATGGATGTGGAGTTTTTCTTTCTAATTATTCAGGGTGTTTTCTACACGGATGCCAGTTACTACATGGCTCACAGCATACGACACAGGAACTTCATGTGCTTCCCAGTTTGGGGGTGAGGGAACTGAGACTTACAGAGGTCAGGTGACCTTCCTCAAAGTTACAAAGACAAAAAAGTCCCCCTGCTACAAACTCTATACTCTTCAAAGTCATTGTGTGGCAAGGATTTTCTGCTCCATTTAACAGCAATCACTGTGGATGGATGGAGGGGTTAAATAGCTTGCCCTGGGTCTCAGCCATCTCTGAACCCTCCAAGTAGTTTAGCTTCCTCCTGTATTTGGTGATTTTCCTCCGAGCACTCACTAAAGTGGTAATTTTATTTATATGTGTGCAGATTCCTGCCTCTGTGCTGGGTACTAAGATCAGGAGTGTAGTAACTGCATCCCTTTTGCTCACTACTGTATCTCTAGGTACAGGACAGGTCCAGCGAGTCCGGTTTTAATCCCATGATTTTTCAGACCCAGTCCAGTTGGCCTTGGTGAGTTCCCCATAGAACATCCCCATTGCCTCTCGCGGTCCTGAGTTCCTTGCTCGTGCTCTCTCTCCATTTGCTCCTAATTTGGACCTTGAGATTTCTGTCCGGTGCTCCAATGTGGGTCTCTGTCTCTGTCCCCTTTCATTGCCTGATGAAGGTTAATATGCAGGAGGATGCCTATATGTTTTTCTTTGGGTTCACCTTCTTATTTAGCTTCTCTAGGATCACGAATTATAGGCTCAATGCCCTTTATTTATGGCTAGAAACAAAATATGAGTGAGTACACCCCATGTTCCTCTTTTTGGGTCTGGCTTACCTCACTCAGGATAGTGTTTTCTATTTCCACCCATTTGTATGCGAAATTCAAGAAGTCATTGTTTTTTAGTGCTGAGTAGTACTCTAATATGTATATATTCCATACTTTCTTCATCCATTCTTCCATTGAAGGGCATCTAGGTAGTTTCCAGGTTCTGGCTATTACAAACAATGTTGCTATGAACATAATTGAGCATATACTTTTGTTGTATGATAGGGCATCTCTTGGGTATATTCCCAAGAGTGGTATTGCTGGGTCCAGGGGTAGGTTGATCCTGAATTTCCTGAGAAACTGTCACACTGCTTTACAGAGTGGTTGCACAAGTTTGCATTCCCACCAGCAATGGATGAGTGTACCCCTTTCTCCACATCCTCTCCAGCAAAGGCTATCTTTGGTGTTTTTTATTTTATCCATTCTGACAGGTGTAAGATGGTATCTTAAAGTTGTCTTGATTTGCATTTTCCTAATTGCTAAGGAAGTTGAGCATGATCTTAAGTGTCTTTTGGCCATTTGAACTTCTTCTGTTGAGAATTCTCTGTTCAGCTCAGTGCCCCATTTTATAATTGGGTTGATTAGCCTTTTACAGTCTAGTTTCTTGAGTTCTTTATATATTTTGGAGATCAGACCTTTGTCAGTTGCGAGGTTGGTGAAGATCTTCTCCCAGTCAGTGGGTTGCCTTTTTGTCTTAGCGACAGTGTCCTTTGCTTTACAGAAGCTTCTCAGTCTCAGGAGGTCCCATTTATTCAATGATGCCCTTAGTGTCTGTGCTGCTGGGGTTATATGTAGGAAGTGGTTTCCTGTGCCCATGTGTTGTAGAGTATTTCCCACTTTCTCTTCTATCAGGTTCAGTGTGTTCGGACTGATATTGAGGTCTTTAATCCATTTGGACTTGAGTTTTGTGCATGGTGATAGATAGGGATCTATTTTCATTCTTCTACAGATTGACATCCAGTTTTGCCAGCACAATTTGTTGACGATGCTTTCTTTTTTCCATTGTATACCTTTAGCTCCTTTATCGAAAATCAGGTGTTCATAGGTTTGTGGGTTAAAGTCAGGGTCTTCTATTCGATTCCATTGGTCAACTTCTCTGTTTTTATGCCAATACCAAGCTGTTTTCAATACTGTAGCTCTGTAATAGAGTTTGAAGTCAAGGATGGTAATGCTTCCATACCATCCTTTATTGTATAAGATTGTTTTGGCTATCCTGGGGTTTGTCAATCTTGTTGATTTTCTCCAAGAACCAACTTTTTGTTTCATTGATTCTTTGGACTGTTTTCTGTGTTTGTATTTTGTTGATTTCCGCCCTCAGTTTGATTATTTCCAGTCTTCTTCTCCTCCTTGGAGCGTCTGCTTCTTTTTTTTTCTAGAGCTCTCAGGTGTGCTGTTAAGTCCCCAATGTATGCTTTCAAAGGGCACTTAGTGCTATGAACTTTCCTCTTAGCACTGCTTTCATTGTGTCCCATAGGTTTGAGTATGTTGTCTCTTTATTTTCATTAAATTCAAGGAAGACTTTAATTTCTTTCTTAATTTCTTCCTTGACCCAGGTGTGGTTCAGTAGTTGACTGTTCAGTTTCCATGAGTTTGTCGGCTTTTTGGGGGTAGCATTGTTGTTGCCTTCTAACTTTAATCCATGGTGATCTGATAAGACGCAGGTGGACACTGATATTTTTTTTGTATCTGTGGAGGTTTCCTTTGTTTCCGAGTATGTGGTCAATTTTCGAGAAGGTTCCATGAGCTGCAGAGAAGAAGGTATATTCTTTCCTATTTTGGTGGAGTGTTCTATAGATGTCTGTTAAGTCCATTTGCTTCATTACATCCAACAATTCTCTTAATTCTCTATTAGGTTTCTGTCTGATTGACCTGTATATTGGTGAGAGAGGTATGTTGAAGTCTCCTACTACTAGTGTATGTGGTTTGATGTCTGCCTTGAGTTTTAGTAATATTTCTTTTACATAAGTGGGTGCTTTTATGTTAGAGGCATAGATATTCAGGATTGAGACTTCATCCTGATGAATTGTTCCTGTTATGAGTATAAAGTGTCCATCTCGATCTCTTCTGATTGATTTTAGTTTGAAGTCAGTTTTGTTAGAAATTAGTATGGCTACACCTGCTTTTTGCTTAGGACCATTTGCTTGAAAAACCTTTTCCCAACCCTTTACTCTGAGTAGATGCCTGTCTTTGTGGTTGAGATGCGTTTCTTGCAAACAGCAGAATGTTGGATCTTGTTTTCGTATCCAATCTCTTAGCCTGTGCCTTTTTATAGGTGAATTGAGACCATTAATATTAAGTGATATTAATGACCAGTGGTTGTTTGCTCCGGTTATTCTTATTGTTTTTGGTAGTAGAGTTTGATTGTCTCCCTTCTTTGAGTTGTGCTGGTGAAGGGTTGCTAGATGCCTGAGTTATTGTAGGCAGTGTTGGCAATGTTGGATTCCTTGGGTTGTAATTTTCCTTCTATTACTTTCTGTAGGGCTAGATTTGTGGTTACGTATTGTTTAAATTTGTTCTTATCCTAGAATGTCTTGTTTTCTCCATTGATAGTGAATGATAGCTTGGCTGAGTATAGTAGTTTGGGTTTGCGTCCATGGTCTCTTAGCTTCTGGAGTACCTCTATCCAGGACCTTCTGACTTTCATGGTTTCCATAGAGAAGTCACATGTAAGTCTGATCGGTTTACCTTTATAAATTACTTGCCCCTTTTCCTTTGCAGCTCTTAATATTCTTTCTTTAATCTGTATATTTTGTGTTTTGATTATTATGTGGCGAGGGGATGTTGGTTTTTTTTTTTTTTGATCCAGTCTGTTTGGTGTTCTGTATGCTTCTTGAATATTCAAAGGAATATCTTTCTTTATGTTGGGAAAATTTTCTCCCATAATTTTGTTAAAAATATTTTCTGGGCCTCTGAGCTGTGACTCTTCTCCTTCTTCTATCCCTATTATTCTTAGGTTTGGTCTTTTTATTTTATTCCATATTTCCTGAATGTTTTGTGATGAGAATTTGTTGGCTTTGCTGTTTTCTTTGATCAGTGCATTTATTTTCTCTATAGTGTCTTCAGAATCTGAGATTCTTTCTTCTATCTCTTGTATTCTATTGATTATGCTTGTTTCTGTAGTCTCTGCTCGTTGACCTAGATTTTCCATATCCAGCTGGTCCTCAGTTTGTGTTTTCTTCCTTGCTTCCATTTCAGTTTTCAATTCTTGAACTGTTTCCATTACCTGTTTGATCGTTTTTTCTTGGTTTCCCAGGGTATCATTTATGTATTTACTCATTTCTTCAAACTTTTTGTTATACTTCTCATCCATTTCTATAAGGGCATTTTTTTACATGATGTTTAAGGAACTATATTGCTTTCATAATGTCATTTTTTTTCCTCTTCTTCTGTGTTAGGGTGTTCAAGTCCTTCTGTTGTAAGATCATTGGGTTCTGGTGTTTTCATATTGTTATTCAGATTTGTAGTGGGAGCTGTGGGGCTGTGTCCCCATTAGCCCAAGGCGAACATGCCCCCCAAGGGGAGGGACTTATCCCTACACAGATTGTTGGGTGAGTTCTTGCCTTGGCACCTGCCCATCTCCTCCTATCGATGCTATCTAATGGGTCTTTTAAAACAGAATCAGGTTTCCCTGCTGGCCAGCCCCCCCCCCCCCTTACAAAATGCCCTCGCTCCGTTTCCTGGTTCCCGCAGTGGGCCAAGATCCCTCTCACCACTCAGAAAGGTCTTCAGGACCAGGATCAGGCTCCCCATTTGCCAGGGACCTCTCTAACAAAAGGCCTACCACTCTGCAGGCCAGCCACCAAAACAGAGAAGCTCCGGCTGCCCTCTGCCCCGAGCTCCCGACCCAGTGCCCAAACAGGTTAAACTGGGTGATCCTGCAGCCCTGTGGAAGGGAGGGGGAGTGAAGGAGGTGCCTGGGTGCAAGCTGGGATGGGTCAGGGAGAGAGAGGTAGCAGCAGAGGAAGAGCAGTCCCAGAAGAGGGTACCAGCCCTCACAGACTAACCGGGGGGTCAGGGAATGCCCCTGCTCTGTTTTCTGTGTCCTGCCGTGGGCCAAGAACACTCTCCCCACTCAGGAGGGTCTTCAGAAACAGGACCAGGCTCCCCGTTCGCCCGTGGACCTCGCCAATAAAAGGCCTACCACTCTGCAGGCCAGGCCCCCCAAAAACCTACTTGATTTAATTGAAGTGGGGCAATCTTCTCTCAGTGTGGGCTTCACTGTTTCATGCTTGGACTATCCCGCATCTGCCGCATCTGCGCGCAGGGTCTCCGCTGCTTGGGGGCTGCACACCAGGTCTTTCCTAAATATTTATTGTTATACACACTGATTAGTATAGTCCTCACCCCTTGTCAAGGGAAACTTCTCCTTGCATTAGAGGGATAACGTTATAGAAATCCAAAACCAATCAAATTCAGAGGTGCAGAGTCCAGTCCTAACTGATACATCAATACAACAATGCAAGTGTAGCTCTTACGGGTCAGGGATCATTGAGAAAGAAGGGGCGGAAAGACTGTAAGAACTAGAAGAACAGGGAGTTTGCTCTAAGATTGTATCTCCTAGGACATGTCAGAGCTATGACCATACAATCTCACCGACTTGACTGTCTAAGTGTGAGCTGAACAAGGACCACAACAGACATGCTAATGCTAGAAGCCCTGTGTGTCTCAATCCTGTATAAAGAACTACAGGCATCTAAGGAATGCCAGAGGGAGAAATAGTCTTTCCCAGAGAATAGCATGCCAATTGGTTATCTAATACCAAATGTTCAGCCCTGAAAACTGTGCATATGAATAAACATTATACAGTCTGAGTAGGTTATATTTATGTATTTAGGAATGCTCATACATACACATATGCATGTAACAACAATTAATGAGAAAAAGTCATGAGAACAAAGAACTATATGGGAGAGTTTTCAGGGCAGAATGGGAAGGAGAAAATGATGAATTATAATATCAAAAATAAAAATAATTAAAAACATGTACATCTCTGTGTATGATAAATAGACCCTTTCTTTTTTAAGATAAAGTTTCCCTATGTATCTGAGGCTATACTGGAACTCACAGAAATTTTCCACCCACCCGAGCCTCCGAAGGATGGGATTTCAGACATGGGCTACAATGCCTACTAACCTGCATTTAAGTCACAGTAAGTTAGGTTATTTTCCCATTTGTAGCTGCATATGGGCACACACAAATAATGGAATGTGCCAACCTCTTTCCAAACTCATCCTATCAAAGCCCTCTCTCCTTCCCCCTCTAGTCAGTGCCCCCTGATCCCTGAGAGGTCATTTTCCACAAACAGATCTTAGCTATCGGTCCCACTGGAGGATATATGTTATCCGAGTTCTGCAGTACCTGCAATACTGTCTATCCTTATTTGGTTCCCAGCACTCATCTTCACGATCCTTCTCTAGGAGTACCTCCTTTACAAAGAAAGCTTTTCTACATCTCTCCTCATGTTTTCAGGAAGACATGTGAAGGCTGCCCTCTGTGCCCTGGATTCAGTCCATTTTAGAAGCTGGCCAGGCCATTCTAATGTGTATCATCAATCAAGAGCTAAGGCATTGGATGGAAGAATACTAGCAAAGAACAAAGGGACAGGACCTCCTAGGCAGGGTCAGATTCTATTATCAAAATAAGAGAAAGGAGGAGACTAAGGTAATCCCAGGACAACATCCTGACAAGGGGGAGGAACATTTCTTCTCCGAGTGTGCTATGATTGTGATGCTTCTGAAAAGATCCTGGGAAGTAAATGAACAGAGAAGGAAAGAAAACAGTATTTCTGACAGGAAGGGGAAGAAGGAACAAGGCAAATTCGTTGTCAGTGAGGCCCAAGGCACAACTGGAAGAAAGAGTATCAGCTCAGGACCCTACGACCATGTTCTCAGAACAAAGATTTATTTGCCTAGGAGGATGGAGGGCAGAAAATAAGAGACAAAGACAGGAGATAGAGGACAAGGGAGAAGGGGAAGGGAACAAGGAAAGGGGGCAGGGATACTGGACAAAGGACTGCTTTTGGAGAGAGAGAAGACAGATGTGGAACATAGGAAAAATGACAGTTTATAAAGGTACAAGGGAAACCTCATTAGGATAAGGTGTTTAGTTTTAATTGGCCATGTTAATTAGGTGAACCAAAGAAGGCTTTTGATTGCTGGACTTCAATATTTGATAGCTGGACCTTGGCAGTCAGTCTGAGGAGGAGGAAGTGACCGAATAAGGGAATAGAGCTTGGTGTCTAGCATTGGGAATGCAATCTAAAGGTCTTTAGCAAGTCAGACCGAACGGGAGATGGGGGCAAGGCCTGCTAGAGCCATGCTCACCACGGTCCAGCTGGGCAGAGTCTCCTCAATAACAAGAAAGCAAACGGGTTAATGTTTGAATAGCTATTTGCTTTACTACAAAAGCCTGAATCAAGTAAAACAGTGAATTTGGAATTTTAAAGTGTGTGATTCCTTACTGCAAAGGTAAGCAGCACACACCACAGTCGAGATTCTTTAACATCATTGCCATGTGACATTCAGATGGATGGGGTACTTGTTCCCATGAGCGAGCTGCTTGTTGCATCATCAGGTGGTGCTCATTCTCAGTTCTCCCATAGGTGGGACCTTGACTAAGTTCTGACTCATAGTTAAGTGCAGGAGACCTGTTTACTTCCAGTCTGAGCCTCTGCAGTTGTGGCATGTGACTTTTAAGCTCCCTCTTCCTTGCATCATGTTGGGATAGTGAAGCATCATCCCTTTGTCTACATCTTAAGTGACCACGTGAAGCAAAGCCAGCCTTTCCCCCACAGCCCATGTGGATAAAGCCTGAGTGAGAAATAGATATTTGTTCAGCCATTAAGTTTTAGGTTAGTACAGAACACTTAGCTTCCTCTGAAGAACCCAGTTCTTATTTGGTATAAGAGGAAATAGAAATCATGGGGAAAAGGACAATATGCTTTGATGAAATGATATTGAATTTTACAGCTTCTCTAAATAAGTTCTTGGCAAGAATCAAATAATTTTAGAGCAGGAACACAGTTGTTAAGAGGAATTATGATAAAGGAGATTGAACACTCAGCTGTTTCTCTTTAACAACCATTTCCATCTCCCTACAAAGAGGAAGGAGATATTAAAGTCTATCATGGAGTAATTCGCATGTCTGCTACCAACTCAAGTATCTGTAGGACCCTTGAGCCAATCACTAAGTATATTCATTTAGCGCCTACTGTGTGCGGATCAATGAAGTAGGTATTATGGGAAGATATAAGAACATCATGAGGCATAATATCCCTAATCTCAAGTGTTTTTCGGTTCAGAAGGCAAAACTGCCTTGGCATCACAAAAGAGGATATAACTGAGGAGTTGTTAAAAGATATTAATTTTAAAGTCATATTTTTAAATGCTTAGTGGACATAAAAGGTAAAACCGAAATGGTAAATATATAAGGAAAACTGAAGTAAAAACAACCAACATTGGGAACTTTCAAGAAGCTTTACAAGACTTGTGTTATAAACTCACAGTTTATAAACTTTACATAAGTATGTACTTATAGTGATCACATGATTTGTTGACAGATTTTCAAAATGGGGATATAAAATAAAATGTTGTGCACAGTAGGGGAGCATCCTATAAGTTAGTTCTATCTTTTACACTAGATCCTTGTAGACAGGGTATTATAAAATCTTCTCCATGACATTGTAAAGCACACCATTAACATTGTTTTAATTTTATCCTCCAAAATGAGGATATGAGGAAATGAGGAAAAATTAATTTAATACTTCTAAATAAATTCTTCTTATCCTCTAGATGACTGAAAAGGAAGTGCCCCTCGATTGTTTACCACACTTGTTTTGCCAGATTGGTTTAAGACAAGGAGTAGGTGATTAAAGTGCATGTCCTCCCTGCTGGTGGTGCATTATTACAATATATTGCATTTAGATAGGAGCTTAGTGTTGAAGATTCTGCTATTATGTTTAGGGGATTTGAAGTGTACTGATTGTCAAAGGGTATTCTAGACAGTTTAAAGAGAAGGACATGAGCAACTTGGCTGGCAAGCAATCTCCAGGCTGTTTCATTTTTCCTTCTGCAGGGCAGCTAAAGAACATCCACATTCTGCCAGTCAGAAAATCCAAGTCATGCATGAGCAGGGACCCTTCCTGAGCACTGCTTAATAAAATCAGAAAAAGGCTTTCCAGACACCCAAATTCTTTTGGAGAGGAAGGCTTAGCTATCCCTAGCGAAGACCATCATTTCAACAGAATTTATTCAAGGACTACGTCTTAAATTAATTGGGTCTTAAGTTAGAGGGTAATAGACACATCTAACTTCTCTTGAATCACAGAACAAGGGGATGAAATGCCATGAACTCCAGTGGCTCACAATGAGCATGGTCTAAGGAACTTAAGGTCTTCTTGCTGCCTGAGCCAGAGTTCAGCACTTCATGAACTTTCTTCTAGTTCACTCCATTGCAGAACCAGTTACTTATTCTTTCTGGAAAAAGGTTAGCCATATATGAGAATACTATCATTCAACTAAAGGAAGTCAACAGAGGGGTTTTAATAGAAGACTATTTCAGACAAACAAAATGGCGGGAGACCTTGAAGTTAGGCTGCCGTAAATCATGCGCTTCCGAGAGTGAAAAGAAAAGAAAACCCAGGGTTGCTTGAAGGCCTTATGGATAACTACCAAATATAACATGCTAACTATTAATGTTGCAGAAATAAGGTGGGGAACTGGGAGGAGGAGAAATAATGTATTTGAAGAAATAGTGGCAGAAAATTTCCTAACTTTGAGGGAGTAAATAGAATTCCAGACTCAAGAATTTCAAATGGCATCAAATAAGAGGAACCTACAAGGACACACACTTAGCATTGTCACCATCAAATAGTTAATGGAGAGTTGGAGAGGGAAAATTAATTCCCACACATGAAGAGACTTAAAATTCTCAGTAGATTTTGCAGTAGAAGCTTTGCATACAACCAAGGATTGTCATGATATCTTCAACAACATGAAAGGGAAAAGTTGTTGAACAAGAATACTACACCCAGGAACTTTCTGTTTTAAAAAATGAAGTGTGATAAAGACTTTCTCAGGAAAAAAAAAAGAAGCTGAGAGATACATCACTAGACTCGCTCTACAAGATAATCTAAAGGGAGTTTCAAAGTCATGGAAAGAGTACAAATCATTAACATGCAAACATATGAGAGTATAAAATTTACCGGCAAAATTGAGTACATTGTCAAATCCAAAATGTTCCAGTATTGGCAACCAATAATATCTCCAGTATAAAAATGAAAAGGCAGGACTGGAAAGAAAACTTAGTAAAGTGCTTGCTAAGCAAGCATGATGAGTAGAGTTCAGTCCCAAGAACACATGGTGAACAGCTGTGCCTAATGGTGGACATTTGTAATTTCAGCACTGGGAAGGCAGAGCTAAGTAGATGCTGGGCCCATTGGCCAGCCAGCCTAGCCAAGCAGGCAAGCCCAGGTCTTATTATGTATATGTACCTGTATTATAATCCAGCATTTCCATTCAGGCATTTGTCCAAAAGTAGTGTATGCTTGTGTACACCAAATGATATTCAAAACATTTGTAGAAGTATTATTCGTATCTGCCCCCCAAGTGGAGATGATCTAAATGGCCATCCACAGTGAGGTGCATTTATTTTTAAGTGTGGCATTTACACAGTGACAAATAGATGGGTCTGTGATTTACAGTGTTGTGACTTACATTTTTCAAATTTATGATAGGAGGAAAGCAATTCATGTTCAGTAGGAAGTGCCTTGGATTGGGTTGTTTCTTGGATAATGACAGGGTGTGATGTTTGCTCATGATGGCCAATTGATCAATCATAATTCATAGTCATTCTCATAATTAATATCAAACAAGTGGTGCAGCAGAATCTGTGTTCTTAAATGGTGACAACCAATAGCTTAGGTAAATTAAAGCATTTCAACTTAGGTTACATTTTACTTATGGTGAGCTTACTTGTTTGCAACCCAAGCATAAGAAATTCAGGATATTTGTATTACATGGAAATGAACAAAATCCTAGCATAGATAACAGCCCAATGAACCACAGGAAGATAATTTTGACAAAATAAGTCATTTTTAATGCATACCTTATTTCATGTATATAAACTTAAAAAACAGGCAAAACTAATTTATGATCATGACCACAGAGATTTATTATTAATTATGAAACCTCCACCGATAGCTTGGGCTTGTCCCACTAGCTCTTATAACCTAAATTTACCTATTTTCTATTTACCTATGTGTTGCCTTGTGACTCACGGTTTTTAACCTCTCCTCCTGCATGTTTGTTCTTCCTGCGTCCACTGGTGACTCTACCCTTCTTCCCAGCATCCTCTATGCCTTGAATCCCTGCCTAAGTATTGGCTGGTCAACTCTTTATTAAACCAATCACAGTGACACATCTTCACAAGTGTAAAGGAATATTCCACAACAGAAAATGGAGGTTACTTTTGTGGAGAGTGTTGGGTAACTCCCTGGAGAGGTCTGAGAATTTCAGAGGTACTGTTACTGTATTTTCTTTTATTAATTAAACCATTCATTTGTTTCACATCCTGGCTGCAGTTTTGCCCCCCCTCTTCTCTTCCCATCCCCTTCCCTCCCACCTCCCTCTCCAATTCACTCTTCCTCCATTCATTGGTGTCAAGATTGCATGGCATATCAAGTTGAGGTAGGACTAAGATTGGCTGTTTGTATTAAGGCTGGGCAAGGCAACCCAATATGAGGAATAGGTTTCTGGAAGTTAGTCAAAGCATTAGGAACAGGCCCTACTTCCACCATTAGGAGTCACCTCAGTAGATCAAGCTACACAACTGTCACACGTATGTAGGTCGGTCCCATGCAGGCTCCTATGGGCCCACGTTAGTTGTTTCTGTGGGTTCTCTTGTTATGGCCTTGACCCCCATGGCTAGAAAAATCCTCCATTTCTCTCTTCAGTAGGATTTCCTGGGGTTGGCCCAGTCCTGGGCTATGAATCTCTGCATCTGTTTCCATCAGTCACTGAATAAAGGCTCTCTGATGACAATTTGATTACAGGCGATAGGTGGTTCAAGTTACCCATCCACTATTGCTAGGAGTCTTAGCTGAAGTTATCATTGTAGATTAGTGGAAGGTTCCCTTTCACCAGGTTTCTACCTGCCCCCCTATCAAAACATCTCTTTAATCACCCTCCCCCCCCAACCCAATCACTCACGTTTCCATTCCTGCTGTTCCCCTGTCTACCCAGGAGAACTCTTCTATGTCCTCTTCCCAGGGAAATCCACATCCTATGTCCCTTTAGGCCCTCCCTGTTACCTAGCCTCTGTGGGGTTGCAGATTATAGCATGTTTATCCTTTACAGCTAGTATCTACTTATGAGAAGTACAACATGGTAATATTTGTCTTTCTGGATCTGGGATACATCCCTCAGGATGACTTTTTGCCATTCTATCCATTTGCCTTTAAATTTTCTGATGTCATTACATTATTTTTAGCAGCTGAGTAACACTCCATTGGGCAAATGTACATTCCCTTTATCTATTCTTTGGTTGAGGGGCATCTAGGTTGTTTCCAAGTTCTGGCTGTTATGAATAACACTACTATAAACATAGTTGAGCAAGTGTCCTTGTAGAATGATTGAGCATCCTTTGAATATATGCCCAAGAATGGCATAGCTGGGTCTTGCGGGAGACTGATTCCCAGTTTTCTGAGAAACCTCTGTATTGATTTCCGAAGTGGCTGTACAAGTTTGTGCTCCCACCAGAAGTGGAGGAGTGTTCTGCCTGTGCCACATCCTTTCCAGCATAAGCTGTCTCTAGTGATGTTACTGTCTTATATATTGACCAAGGAGGTGATTGCATAAGTGGGACTATCTTCCTGTATTTGTTAAACAGTATGCTTATGATATGTGGATTTACAAATTTATAGCTTTACATTTGGAAAAAAATACATCAAGAATGAAGGATTATAAAAGGCATTTCAGGGCCCAGGCAGATGGATTAGTAGTTAAAAGTGCATATGGTGTAAGTATGAGGACCTGTGTTCAATTCTCCAATGCTTACATTAAGAAAGCTGACCATGTGTATGTGTGTAATCTCAGTACTTTGGGAGGCAGAGAGAAGAGAATCACTTGGATTTGCTGTCATCCAGCCAAGCTCTGGACTTAGTGAGAGACCCTACCTGAAGGGAATAAGGGGAGAGTGATAGAACAGGATGCACAATTGCTTCACCTGGTCCCTAACACACACACACACACATGCACGCACGCACGCACGCACGCACGCACACACACACACAGAGACAGAGACAGAGACAGAGACAGAAAGAGAGATCTTTTCTTTCCTCCGTCCCTCTTCTCCCTCTCTTTCTCTGTCCCTCCCTCTTTTCCCTCCCTCTCTCTCTCCCTCCCTCCCTTCCTTTCCCAGTAGCTAATAATTGCCATTAGTTCCTTGGCTAAGGGTAAGACTCCATGCTCAACTCCCCTCTCTGTGCTGGGATTTGGTCTTGCTTGTGTTTCACAGGTCTTGTGTATACTGTCATGATTGAGTTTATATGTACAGCTGCATGTCCAGAAGACACTCTCCCTGTAGTCATCCATCACTTCTGTTTTTGTCTTCCCCATCTTCTGAAATGATCCCTGAGACTTGGAGGGAAGGGATGATGATGATGAAGACATGTGCACGTGCGGGTGGATGTCCACACATGTGTTTCCATGTTCCCTTTAGGGGTGAACATTCTAAAGTCTCTTATTATTGGCCAGGTGGGGGTCTCTACGTTAGTCATCACCTGCTTCAAATAGTTTCTCTTATGAGAGCTGAGAAATGCACTCCTCTATTGATTAATTTTAATTGTGTGCTATGTTTTAGTGGGACCATCACCACTTAAGTTCTTTATAAGTATGAAAATGACTATATGTATGGAAATGAGAGGACATGGAAATAAGAAGACATATCAACATTTTTTTTCTAAAACATATGCAAATGTGAATCTGTTTATTTTTAAATGGAACATGTATAAAGTCACAAGGACACGATGCATAAAGAGACAAATACCAAAATGATGACAGTATATTGGAAGGCTTTGTCGTTTAAATTTTCAGACATTTTCTCTACCTTTTAGAAATTTACAACTTTTCTATCACAAGCAACAATATATTTTAAGTGTTGATTTCCTCTATTTTTATCGTAAATAATTTAAAACATTAAAGATAATATTTAAAATAAGATTCCATGATCTCATTGGTCTAACACCATTATTATACTTTTTATAATACTGTCCTCACATTCCCCAACTGCACAGATAAGGATAGAAATGATGTGATCATATCTCTAAGTTTGTGAGCAATGTATTAATAAAATAGAAAGTCCAAGGAGTAAAGGGCTTATAATAAAAGTGTATGTACACCATAGGGTGTTGCATAAATCGCTGCATTCGTCTTTATCGTGGGATCTATCAGCCCCATTTCTAATGGCCACACCGTGTTGCCAGAGTCGTTCTTGGCCATGCTGAGTTATAAATGTCTGCTGATGGTGCTGCAGTGAAAAGTCTAGCCTCCCATCATCTTGGACTGCGACTGTGGTGCCATTTCTGTAATGTGGAACCTCTTGTCTGCAGCACCTGTCTACTTCTGCGTCTAGATCTGTTTATGCAAATGAATATAGACACTTGCTCTTGATGAATTGAAAACACCTTTTTTTAAGGTGTTACTTTTCACTCAAGAACCAAAAGAAGCATTAAACCAGAAATCACCAGCTTTTCTTATACTGAATGCCTATTAGCCACAATCCCCCTAAGGTTTGCAAGCACCATGTAACATCCAGCAAATTCATACTTCCACTGGATGCGTCAACACTTTAAGGAAAGAAGGTCTAAAACCCGCGAGGTGCTAAGAGGCTTTCAGGGTCTCACCGCCTCTGAGCTGTCCACTCTATCCTTATATCCTCTACTGTAGATCACAGCTTTGTCTTGCAACTTTCTTGACTCTTTTCTGTTTTCAGAAAACTCTAGGCTGGCATCCTTCGTGTCGTTGAAATAGTTCTTCATACTTCTAAACATATGACCTCCATGTCAATCCTGGTAAAAGAGCCACCTGAAAATGCTTCCGTGGTAACATCAGCATTGTACATTGTTCATGGTTTTGTTTGTTCCTCTTCCTACTACAGGAAGTACGGACTTTACTCTGGCATTTGGTGAAGACTTCCAAACCAGGCAATGAAAAATGAAGCTGTAGTGTAGGACCGGCCCACATCCAAAAAGAAACCACAGTGTATTTAATGGTGAAGGAGAAGCCCATTAACCTCCAAACATGCCATATTTGGGGAACCTAAAACTTCCTATACCAAAACCAAAGACATAATGGGAAAGTTCTGATAATGTTCCCAGAACACAGAAAACAATGCAAATGCTTTTGGAGGATTTTCTCCACAATCCAGGTCGAAGCCTCCCCATCTTCTCCCTCCTCCTGCCAATTCACTTAAAGTAATACTTTAATACTTTGAAGCATTTAAGAGCAGGGCATCATTAGATTAGTGGGAAAAAAAATCAGCTTGCTAAACCCCGCGGGAAAACAATAATTGGAAGTTATAGAATCTTTTACATGGTAACACACACACACACACACACACACACACACACACACGTGTATGCCCCCCACCCCTGTGCATGAGCATGTGCGTGCCTGCTTGTGCGCGTGCACACACACACACAGTGCCTGTGATAGGGGAGAGGAACAACACAGGCCTGTTCAGGACATAGAAGACAAAAACAAGGAAAATGAAGCCAAGCTGAATTAGTTAATCTTGATGTAGCTGTGACAAAATGTCTGACCAAAGCAACTAAGGGATGGACGGGTTTGTTGTGTGACAGGCTTTTCGTGGGGAGGGCAACACACACACATCCTCTCACTCATGGACTCACCAAGGGAGTTCATGACAAAGAAAAGTAGCAACTGTGCCAACGTCCCACTTGGTGACCTAGTGAGTTTTTACTGGGATTACTAACAGGAGTCTTGGGGAGGGGTCATTTACAGGCAACAAAGATGCATCACCAAAGCCCACCTCAGCGTGGGTGCCCACTCTCCACACACCTGGCAAACAGCTCAACAGTCTGAGGACCTCTTCTTTCTAAAGGTGAACTGAACAGTGTCTTTTTTTCCCCCACCAGCTGTTTACTCCCTTTTTATGGTGCTGGGGAAGGCCCCTCAACAACCTTCCAAGACTCTGTTCTTCCAGATGTGGTATCTTTTGTTTACCTCTGAGATTTATGTCCCCCCTCCCTACAAGGAAATCCTTTGATTCAGAGGAAACTGCTATACAAAAAGGGTTGATTTTGGCTCTCAATGTGAGTGTCCAGTCCATCATAGCAGGGAAATCAGGATGGCAGGTGTGTGAGGCAGCTGTAAGAAGCAGAGACCCCAGCTCAGGGAACAGTGCTGTCCTCATTCATGGAGTTTTCCATCTGAATGACCCCCATCTAACTCCCTCACAGACGTGCCCAGTGCTTTCTTTCTAGAATGATTCTAGATCCTGTGAAATTGAAAAACGATGTTAACCATCGTGCAAGGCAAACCAAAAGAGAAAAAAAAAAAGAGAAAATTAAAACTTCATGGAAAAGTAAATATCCATTTAGATACAGATGAAGAAAAATCCTATCTAGAAAATACCTACAAGAAAATGCTAAATCTTCAGTGTAATGAGATGGAGAGAATGGAAAGAACTAAGAACTAAATTATTCTTGCTAAATATTCTTAAACAAGCTTGAGAAAATGTTAGATAGATTGGTGGAGAATCTGAATATATTTTTATTTATTTGAGAATTTCATACATATATCAAAATATTTTTATCATCTCTGCCCCTCACCCATCCTCCCAGTGTCTCCTAAACTTCCCCTAGTGTGCGCCTTCTCTCAGTAGATTTTAAAAACAAACTGCTGGTTTAATTAAAGCTTCATTGCTAAAGCATCAGTATTCTGGTAGAGAAGATTTAAAATTCTTTTTCATTGCTCTTTTATTGAGCACGTGACTGCAAGATGTCTCTTAGAGCATCACTTGAACCACACATATAGATTCCACTAACCTGGTGTGCAAAGCAAAGCTCATTTCAGGCAATTTATTGCCCATTCATTAAGGGGTTGTTTTCTAGTAACACTTCTGACACCAACTATTTCACTTGATAATAATGAAGGAAGACCAAGAAATAAAAATTTTATTATTCAGTAGAAGGCACAGAAGGAAAAAACATGGAAACAACCACAAGAGAATTCAAATATACCTAGAATAACACCATGAAAAGGTATGAGTTTTAGCTGTTTGAATTAGACGAAAGTTGAGAAAAATCAAAATGTAGTAAATCAAGAGGGCAAAAAGAGTGCTGCAGGAGAAAAGCCTTTGTGGCTGTCCGTCTGACAGAGGCTTAATATCCAGAGCTTACAATGACCCCAGAAATCTCACTGTGACAGAATTTACAAATGGGCCAATGATGTGAATAGATACTTCTCAAAAGAAATATATATATATGTGTGTGTGTGTGTGTGTGTGTGTGTGTGCCCATTAATATTAGCCATCAGGGAAATGAAAATTAAAACTGTGATATTTGACGCCATTTGGAATGGCTGTTGTAAACAACAACAACAAGAATCAAATGCTGGTGAGGTTGTGGGAAGAAAAGAAGTGACACAGTCACTATGGAAAACAGCATGGAGTTTTCTTAAAAATAGAACTACTTAAATACAGCTGTTATAAAAGGAATATAAAGGAAATAAAACATTCATTCAAAGAAGAGATCTACACATTTATATCTATTTTGAAATTTTGGTGAATACTTAAGATACAGAATCAAACTCGGCAGAATAGCACACAAGTTTGGTCACAGCACTGGGAGGCAGAGACAGGTAGATTTTCCAATTGGAGGCCATCTTGGTCTACAGAGTGAGTTCCAGAAAAGTCAGGGCTACCCAGAGAAACCCTGTCTCAGAAACAAGCAACAGCAAAAAGCCAAAGTGTATAGAATCAATCTACATGCTATTACCAATAAATTTAAAAAGTGGTGCGTGTATGTATGTCTCTCTGTGTGTGCATGTGCATCTTTATATAACTAGAAAGAACGAGTCCTATAATATATAACAAAATGAATGGAGCTAGGGGACACCATGATAAGTGAATAAAAACATATGTACCAAACAAAGTGTTGTATATTGTTCCTTATATGTATAAACTTAAAAAGCCTTCTTGAAAACAGACTAATACCTACAAGGGACTGGAGGTGGCAGAAGAAAGAGGAATGAATATAATCAATGCACATTGTATTCATAATTTGAAATATAGTACATCCCACTATATAAAATTAATATATGAAAATGAAACAAAGGGACTGAGGTTTGAGGATAGAGGGGTGGGGAGGTAATATATTCATGCAATGTTGACTACAAGAAAACGGCTAAAGCTTTGTGTATCTCATTACTGCATGATGATCAGTGCGTAATGAAATAATTCACCTGGAAGCCATAACAATTTAGTTCATGTAAATACCTCAAGACACAACCTCAGTATATAACATATCCATGGACAGAATCTCATAAAAGTTCTGTCTCCGTAGTTGATAGATTAAGCCCACAGAAATTAGTAAGGAAGGATATAGCAAAGTAATTACAAGATCAGTCACACAGACACCCAGAGAATTTCGTTCTCAGAGCGCGTAACAAAGCCAAGCATTAACCAGAAGTTAGGAAGTGGCAGTGGGGCTCAGTTGGTAAAGTGACTGCTCAGAGTGCACGGAGCTCAGAACTTGATCCCCAGCAGCACATCAACTGGGCATAGAGGCATAAAAATCTAATCCCAGCACTTGGGAGGTAAGGAAGAGCAGACTGATAAACATCAATGTTCTGTAAGAAAAAAAAAAAGCTTAGGTACAAAATATCAAAAATCTCCAGCTTTTTATTTCTCAGCCTCAACTCAGAAGGTAGAAGCTGATGGATAATGTTTAAAAATTCTAAAATAATATAACATTTTTTTTCCAGCCAATTGACACTCACATATCATCTTCTTGAATCTGCTGGAAAAGGTAATTTACAAAGCAAGGACTAACTCATGAGATGAGGGCAAAGGCTACTGACCATGGGTGGCCATCACAGGGGAATCTTATGTGATTAGCTGTGCACTATACAGTCCAGGAAAATGGAGATTAGAGAATAGTAAGGGTAGGAGGATTGTTGGGAAGGTCAAGTCTATTCAACACCTGAACATGTTTAGATGCAGAAGAGTTGGATTTTGAATACATCTCAATCTCTTATACAAGGTAGAAAATAAAAAAGACAGAGTACACTGAAAAAATATATAGCCAGCCGAGGAAAAGTACTCATAGTTTACTGCATGGTTCAGATATGTGTAGTGTTTCTATAGCTATAGTATAAAAGCAGGGCGTTTAAGGAAAATGTGTGTGTAACTTTCAGGGCATTGTAGATTGAAGGCAGAATATAACGGCACAGTGGGATCCAGGACCCAAAGGTGCTCACACAGTTGAAATATAGTATAAGATTGAAACTGAAAGAGCAATGAATAGTGAAGCAAGTTTATTATTCGAAAATACAGAAACAAGCCCTGAAAAATGAGTTAAACTAGGAATGTATTGTCTTAGTGGAGGAGAAAATGGGAGAAAAGCCTGCTGGGTTTCACCACAAACAGAGCAATTGGAGTCTTTACGATGTGTCATCTATAATTTAGATAGAAACAGATTCTGTCTGGAAACAAAAGCTAGTGTAATTTGCCTTATCAACAACTTTGAAGAGAAAGAAAGGATTGAACTAATGAATGCAAAGCATTTAATTCAATTCAGTATTTACCCATGATAACATCTCTTAGCAAGCTTTTTTATCCTGGTAAGTGATAATTTTAAAAAAGCAATAATTAATATAGTCAATAGAAGCATGACAAAGTAATTTGTTTTCTAAGTCTCCTCAACAGAGTTTAAGAGATCCTTGCTACCAGGATAAGATAAAATTTGGGAACAGTAAAGAAAGAAAGACCCATTATTTACAGATAATAATATACTCAACATGGAAAGATTTATAGGAATCTAACACTGCTTTGATCTGGTCAGGGAATTCAGCAAGACTGCTGAATACAATGCCTATCTATAGACATGGACAGTGTTTCTATATGGAGGGGATAAACGTTAAGATGTTTAAAATCTCAAGAAGATTGCATCCCTTTGAGATACCTAAGAATAATTATGCAAAAAAAGTTAAAGACACTTAGGACAAGCTTCATAACCTCATTGAAGAACATACAAGAATGCTTAAATGAGTGGGCAGTTGTATCATTTTACTGAATGGAAGAACTGACATCACCAAGTGTCTTAGATAGGGTTTCTACTGCTGTGATAAACACCAGGGTCAAAAGCATCTTGAGGAGGAAGGGGTTCATTTTGCAATTTGCAATCATTCAGAGAAGTCAAGGTAGAAACCTGGAGGTAGGAGCTGATATAGAGACTATGAAACCTGTCACTATGGAGGCAGGCTTTGAGGTTTCATATATGCTCAAGCCACACACAGTGAGACAGACCACTTTCTGTTGCCTGAAAGTCAACATGTAGGACACTTGACTATTCTCCAGCATTGTATCTGCTTGCATGCCACCATATTGCACCACGATGGTAATGGACTAAACAGCTGAGAATGTAAATCACCCAATTAAATGTTTTCCTTTCTAAGAGTTGCCATGGTCATGGTGTCTCTTCACAGCAATAGAAACCCTAAGTCAGAAGTTAGTACCAGGGACTGGGGTATTGATGTGAAAGGCCTAACTATGCTTTTATTTGGAGGAATTTGAACTTTTCAAGTCTATTGGTGGAAACATCAGAGAGGCAGGTTACAGCAGTGGGAAAAATTCCTGCCATAGTTAGGAATGATGACAAAGCATTGCTATGGGGAATAAACTGCACCCTAAAATGTAGGTGGAGTTTTCTTGTCCTGATACAGTTTTCAAATAAACACACTGAGGCTTATATTAATTATAAATGCTCAGCCAATAGATCAGGCTAATTACTAACTAGCTCTTACATTTTAAGTTAACACATATTCCTTATTCATGCTCTGCCACATGGTGGTGCCCTTATTACCACAGTATGTACATCTCCTGCACCCTCTGCCTCTGCCTGGCAACTCCAGACTCCACCCTTTTCCTTCCCAGCATTCTCCTGGTCTGACTCTACTGCCTAACCTTTTTCTTTTCAGCTATTGGCCAGTCAATTTCTTTATTCAACCAAAGAGAGTGACAAACCTTCACAGCATACAAAAGGATTATTCCACAGCACTAACAAAAGGCCACAGCATGAACTAGGTCTGTTGTGTTTGTGGTGACCTTGCAATGGTTCAGTCACTGCTATCACAGATGTCCTTACTTATATGGAATCTTCCTGTGTTTAACCCCTCTCAGTGACACTGATTCTTTCCCAGTCTCCCCCATAAGTATTTCAGGAATCAGGGATTTCACTTATTCTTTGCTTCCCCAGGGAGGCCATGACTAGTGGGATCTTGAACATTGATTCTTTCCCTTAGTGTCATTGATCTGACTGTGCTCAGTTCAGCCAATCCTTTGGACCAGGCTAAGTCATGGCTTTGGGATTTATAGATCACATTTTTATGCTTGTCTTTCCCAAACAGTTGAGGCTAAATGACTTCAAAGTGGTCTAGTCCTAAGGACAGATAGATAAGTTTTGTAATTAACTCCTAAGAGCCTCAGGTCTCTCATGTCTTATAATTTCTGGTGAAAAGAAATAACGTTAAATGTCATTTTAGTTCTATGAGAATTAATTTCCAGCTATACCAAAAAATTTCTCATGATGTTCTGAAATTTTAGTGGTCATGTCTTCCAGTTTTATTGTGGTCTCTATATGTTCTACAACTTGGGTTTGAAATGTTCTCCAAAGTCCAGGGGTGCTGAAAGCCCATGGTTTTACTGAGTGACAGTGAAGCCAACAAAGTCTAGTTCGAGTAAGCTAGACCATTGAGGGCACCCAAAGGAGATATTGTCACCCTTGTCCCTTTCTCTTTCCTCTTCCTTTTTAGACACCAAGGCTGGGGCACTTTTGCTCTACCTTGTGATCTGCTGCCTGGCCACAGTCTACAGCAACTGGGCCAACAGACACCCTTGATCCTAACTAAACCTTTCTTCTTTACAAGATGGTTGTCTCTAGTGTTTATTTCATCAATAGAAAGCTTATTAATACAACAAGGCAAAGACAGATGGACTTTGTCTCTCAGGCAACTTAAAGCTTTGGGGGTTTGTTCTTAATTTTGCTTCAATACGAAGAATTCTTACTTTTATTGGGATAGAAGTTGTATTATTATGAAACCTTAGACTCTTGCTATTGTTAAGAGCTTCTCATTATTGAGAAATCAATAATGGCCAATAACTTTCTTCATTTCTCTTAAGATGGTAAGACTTTTTTATCTTCACTGGAGGAAATAAAAATCAATTCTCTTTCTAGACACATTCTCATGTGCTTATATACTGGCAGATGGAGCCTGCCCTGGTTTACAGCCTGCTGGCCTTCAAAGTATTTTTTCCAGATAAAACCCGAATGTCAAAATGGTGCAAATTATTAAACTCCCATAGGGATATTTGATGCTCCTATAGGATATTGGAGAGATCTCAAGAAGAGGTCCACAGCTTTCATTCTAAAGTTCCTGTGGCTTAATTTTCCAGGAGTGAAAAGGAGAAGAGGTCATCTTGTAGGGCTGCTCGGTTCCACCTCATGCAATGATTCCCATTTATCCTTAGAAAATAAATACTTTCCCTCTAGAAACTAAGAATAAATCAGAATGACATATTGATTTCTGTGGAGCCCACTACAGATACATTCATTCAAATGCCACTCCAGGTTCACGTTTGCCAGAAACTATTAGCAGAATTATTGGAAGGGATATTTCTAATAGTGCTTCCAGTTCAAGTGTCGGAAGAGACTTAAATTAATGCCAGAAAGGGCCCTTATAACATGCGGATAAAAAATAGAATTATTTTACCTTGGGCCAGAGGACGCCAGAGAGGTAATCATCCACACAAACACATCTTAGTTTGCAGTTCTGGCTCCTGAGAAGCTTTATAGGACATCCCAGACCCCCACATCATTGCCTTCTGCAGTTAAACTGAAGCACACTGGGGTCTGGACTGTGACATGGAATACAGCTGCAGCCCTTAGGCAGAGGTTCTCAGCAAGGGACTTCGATCCACTTGTGTGATCTCTTCTGTGCAAGTTGCTTTCTTCTCTATGCAACTGGGATGAATGATTTTTAAATACCTTTCTACCTCTCAAAGTCTTTGATCTATTGCATTTCTCAGCTGTGTGCTCACAAACTTGGAAATAAATCCCTGTGAAAGGGGCAGTTGGTAAACTTCTGAACCTTACAGAACAGACCCATGGAACATAATAGAGGCGGTAGTGCAGCATTTGTTAGGCTTCTTTTATTGTGTTTCCAGTGTTTCCAGCTTCATCATGCAGTTGGCCTTGGTGAATACAGTCTCTTCATTATGGTGGGATACTAAGAGACTTGACTCCATAGGGGCCAGTGAGCCCATCTAACAAAGTCCTCTGCAGTGTGCACATCCCATAGAAACTAAGCCAAATGTACATAATACTCAGGAAATTGAACTCTGAACAGTGAGAAGAAAAGAGTTTCAGGAGGGCTGACATTTCTGTATGTGAAGCCATCTGTGAGGAGCCATAAGGAAGGAAAGATGGGCATGAAGTGGGAGATGGTAAGGGCAAAAGTGAACACAAAAAGATGAGGTGGGATCTTTTAGTCTCTCACTGTCCCCAAATCTCTCACTGCAACCACACAGATGTCTTGCAGGAGAAGCTGCCACTTTTCGTTTCAGAGCCAAAGGATGCATGGCTCATGACTCACAGTCTGGTTTACCTTCATCTTTTGAACATGGCAAGGAGGCTTGGGTGGCTATGAAAATGTGTTTATGTTCCATGTATGCCCATGTCCTTATTCAAGGAAGAGAAGGGCATTCTAGAAAACATAAATTCCAGTTTAGTCAACTTTACAGAGTATAAATATGTGAACTAAGTTAACGAACTCTTGCTATTCCTCTTCAGAAAAAGGGTCTAAAAATCCTATTTAAAGTCACCTCCATCACTGTAAGTCAGCAGTTCTCTATCTTACTAATGTTGCAACCCTTTAATATAGGGTTGCAGCCCTATATTAAAGGTTGTGGTGATCCCTGATCATAAAATTATTTTCATTGCTACTTCATAACTGCGAATTTTCTATTTGTTATGAATCATATCGTAAATGTCTGATACACAGGATTTTGATATGTGGCCCCTGTGAAAGAGTTTACTGACTCCCTAAGGAGTCGTGACCCACAGACTGATAACCACTGCCATAATCGAATCTATTTAGAATTGCCTTATTTATTCATTTGTATTATTTATATGTTTATTTATTTGTCTTTCCAGATTATAACAAAAGTTTCCGAAACATAAGAAGGAGATTTCCTTGGTCACCACTGTTGTAACCAAAACCCAGAGCTATGCCTAGATCGTACTACGTACTCAATGACTACTTGGTGACAGCGATTGAGTCATAAATAGCGTGTATAAAAGTATTTGAATCAATTTGTAAATAGGAAACCCTAAACCTGAATACAACATTTGGATTATGGTTATGCGCCAAGTTCTAAGTGAGCATTTGCACAGTGAATCAGTTAGGGCTGTATAGAGCACAACCTAAATTTTAGTGGCTTCTCAAAAGCTTTTCCTTATGATATACTTAATCTTATTTTATGTGAATGAGCCTGTCTTGCATCCATATGTGTATGTGGCATGTGTGTGCAGTGCCCGAGGAGGCCAGAAGAAGGAATCAGATACTCTGGAACTGTAGTTATGGACAGCTCATAGTCACCATGAGAGTACTAGAAACTGAACTTGTGTCCTGTGCAAAAGCAGCAAGTTCTCCTAACCACTGAGCCATCTCTCCAGCACCATGTAGATAATCTTAGTGAATGAGCACTGCTGATGGAAGGTGGCCTTCTCAAAAGGCCTCATGACCACATTTTTTAATTCCACGGGAACAGGACATTACTGTTTTCTGTTCCCAGCCAATCAAATTTGGGGAGAGGGCATACTGGTTCTTTGAAAACCTTGCTTGGAAGAAAGACTTGTAATTTCTACCCACATTTGATTAGTGAGAGCTTGCCTACCATCTGTAATGAGCAATGAGTCAAACCCTCAGGAAAAAAATTGAAATTGTTATTGGCAGTCTCTCTTCATTATGTGGTTATTTGTTTCTGCAAGTTGATTGACTGATGTTGCCTCAAACCAGAAACCAAGCTTAATGAGTCTATATCTTGATTCTTTGTGTATAATTATATGCATGCATGTGTGGTATATGAATATATGCCTCTCTGTGTGAGTGACCATGGGTATATGCGTGTAAGAAGGTCAGAGATCAATGTCAGGCATCTTTCTCAATTTCTGTCCACCTTATTTTTTTTGAGTCGGGATCTCTCACTGAACTTGTAGCCTACCAATTTGGCTAGTAAGCTGCAAATATTTCCCTGTTTATGTCTTCCAAGTGCTAGTACTACAAGTGTACAGTACTTCAGGTGGTCTTTTATGATATGGGATTCCCCTATGTATGCTGTAAATATCATTGGTTAATAAAGGAACTGCTTTGGGCCTATAGCAGAGCTATAGGGTAACAGAGCTATGTGGGGAAAACTAAATGGAATGCTGGGAGAAAGGAGGCAGAGTCAGAGAGAGAAGCCGTGTAGCCCTGCCGGAGATAGATGCTGGAACTTTTCCCTGTAAGCCACAGCCTCATGGAGATACACAGATTAATAGAAATGCGTTAAATTAAGATGTGAGAGCTAGCTAGCAATATGCTTAAGTAATTGGCCAAGCAGTAATTTAAATAATAGTTACTGTGTGATTATTTCGGGGCTGAGCAGCTAGGAACCAACAAGCAGCCTCCCCCAACAAGTTGGCGTGCCAACATGGCCAACTAAAATCCACTTAAAACCTGAGAGGGCTTGCAAAGGAATTCTAGACACTAAAAGACAAAGTTTAGCCACATTTCTTTTCTGAATGGGCTTTGCTTACTGGCGGCATGCTGCAGCTCCTTTAAGAGAGGTTTTCCTGATCCAGTGGTAGCAAAAAGAAAGCTGCAGTTTTGAAATGCCAGCTTCCTGAGCTGTGCTGCTAACACAAACTCTGGCTTTTTCCAAAGGTTGAACATTTAAATGGGGTTTGTGAACAGAGTGCTACAACTTGCTTAATGGCAACATAGACTGGCTCTGTGCCTAAAAATGGGGCTGTGAGCATAGCTCTCAGAGGTAGTAAACAGCTCTGCCATGTCAGACTGGACAGAGCAAGTAGATAGTACTGTATATACCCTAATAACACTTCAGTTTAGATTTTTTTTTAAAGAAGTACTTAGCATTTTAAGAATCAGTGCTGGTCAGAATATAATTATAAATGTATAATAAAGACAGTTCATATAAAAAGACTTCTAAATGGGTCACAGTGTTAGATAAATGTGCTTAGGCTTGGGAGAGAGAAGAAAAAGAGTACAGAGAGTTCTAAAAAGAAGTAAATGTTTTTTTTAAAAAATAAAACAAAGTCTTTAAAGAAACAGAGCAAACTTGTAGAAAAAGTAATAGAGAAAGAAAAATAAGCCACATAAAAATGGAATATACACAGAGAGTCTGAATTATGTATATTATTAGGTTTTCTTTGAAATTTTTGACTGTGAAGGAGCTAAGTATATTTCATTGTGTGGGCTGCTAAGCTAAACCAATATACATATTTTAAAGGTATCTTGAATTCAAAATATGAGTCTAAGGATATGTTGTTTTGGAAAAGAGGTTCTTCTTTGTTTCCATAGATGATGAAAACCTGTGAATTGCTTCCAGACTAATATGGTTTGCTGGACCGAGACCCCTTGAATGGTTGCCTTAAACATCTCCCAAAATTACATTGACCAGCTGCTGACTGAGGTGAACCTAGCATGTAGAATACACCATGAAAGACCTGATTAACAGCACCCCCAATCAGCAGGAAGTAGTCTAGAGAACTATGCCCAAATTCCCAAATATTGTTTATAAATGTTCGTTTACATTTAAAGGGGGATATGCTACAGAGATTTCCATTGGTATGGATCTTGGTTTATTGATACAAATCTAAAGTCAGTTTTGTTATACTATGTATATATATATATATATATATGTATATATACACATATATATATATATATATTTCTGCTCTTGATTAGGTTATTGTGTTTGTGAAACTCATTTTAAAATGTAATATAAATTAAGAAATATAAGTTAGTAGATAATCATCTATAATAATCAAGCTTGTGGTTATGTTAGTTAGATTTTCTAGATGTACAGAGATGTATTTCAGTTAGATAGGTATTCTTCAAACCTTTCAAAGACTACAGAATATGGCATTTAAAATGTTTTTAATAACTTAGAACTTTTTATGACAATGAGACATGTCTTCTCCTAGCAGCACCAATGATTTCAAGAGGAAGATGGGCATCGAAGAGGCTCCTTATGGAGTTTCCTAGCCATTTGGGCAAGAAGCTGCTCTTACCTGAACTGCTTGATGGTATGCTGTGTGAATTGAACATGCAGAACCCACAGAGAAATGACTGATGAACTTGCCTAAAAGTGAGATGATCCTGTTTCATGAAAGAGTCTGCCAGACATTCTGCAGGACACAAAAGAAAACGACTGACAAGCTGCAAATATAGGAAGAAATGTCTTTGAAATTTCCTGCTTCATGAAAAATTTTGCTGGATACTATGGGCCTATGAGCTGAAGATTGGATGCCCCCAACAATACAAAAAAAAAAAAAAACTTTGGGTGACTATCTAGGCGGTGAGATGCCTCTGTCAATTCTAAAGTTTTAAAAGTTGCTTACAATGCACCTCCTGTTAACTTAGGTAATATCATATCCTTCTGGAGTCTTTAATGGAGCTAAAGAATAGATAAAAAGTAGATATAAATATTGTAACTGTAGTTCATACTTGATACCTGTTTTGTTATATGTAATTTTACCCTATTGAAGATAAAGCTTCCCTTTCATTTAAACAGAAAAGGGGATTCCCCTCTTTATGCTCTATATCATTGGTTAATAGAGGAACTGCTTTGGGCCTATAGCAGAGCTATAGGGAAGCAGATATAGGTGGGGTAAATTCAACTAAATGCTGGGAGAAAGGAGGCACAGTCAGGGAGAAGCCATGGAGCCACTGCCAGAAGCAGATGTGCTGAAACTTTGTTGGTAGGCCACGACCTCATGGTGATGCACAGATTAATGGAGATGGGTTAAATTAAGATGTAAGAGTTAGCCAATAAGAAGCTATAACTAGTGGGCTAAGTATTAATTTAAATAATGTAGTTTCTGTGTGATTGTTTTGGGGCTGAGCAGCTGGGAACCAACAAATGGCCTCCCCCAAAATTTTAAAATATATACACGGGGGATCCAAACTCAGATCCTCATAATTAAGCAACAAACACCTTACCAATTAAGCCATCTCCCCAACCCTTTGTTTTCAATCTATACTTTGATAAAGATATTGAAATTATAATAGAATTAATAGAATTAGGATTGCTTCTCATAAAATATTAGTACTACAGATTTTCTTTAGAATCAGTATCAGGTTTCTGACCTTAGGCATGAATTCATTTAAGAATAAAAGTGTGGCCAGAATATTTTCATTCTCAACTGAGTGACAGCTATGGTTAATGTAAAGTGTGTGTGTGTGAACATTAATTGAAGAAGACATCATGAAGTTGAGAGTGAAGGGGATATGGGAGGGATTATAAGGTGGAAGGTTGTGGTGGAAATTATTTTAAAACAGTACTCATGAATGAAGTTCTCTAAAAAGTAACAAAGAGTAAACTAGTAATTGCCATCTTAACAGGGTCTATACTCTCTAGGAGATGGGTCTTTGGGTCTGACTCTAGATCATTGTCATGATTGCTCGTTGAAGAAGGTGACAGCACCTGCCCACTATGGTGACACCATCCGTGAGCCAAGGGATCCTGGACTGTGTGAGATTGGAGGAAATTACCTGAGTTCTAGAACATGTTCATTCATTGCTCCTTTCCCCTAACTGTCGGTGTGAAGCAGATGTGACTAACTGTTTTAAGCTCCTGTTGCCATGATGGGCTATAACCTAAAACTGTGAGCTAAAATTTCCAAGGTTGCTGTCACTAGTGTATTTATCCCAGCATGAGAAAAGAAAACGAGAACAGTGAATTTGACACTTTGTTTAGAAAATGGCAGTGGAATAAGAAAGGCTGTGCCGTTAGAAGAAAATTCTGGAATGTACAAACAAGTCATGAAAATCACCCAGGAGAGTCCATACATGTGACATTGTTGAAATTATTCTAGAGCCTTTTATATTTGTGGTTCATTATAGAACCAATAATAATGTTAATTTAGCAGAGGAGATGATTTTTACAGTGCAGCTGTGTGACATAGAGAAAGGCATGTAATTTATGGGACAACTGGGTCTTGGTTGTGATTCTAGCTATGCATCTTAGTTCCTATTTAAGTGGCTCAGCCTCTTTTCATTAATTAGCTCATCTGTAAGTGGCTAAAGGAGAGTGATGGACCAATTCAACCAATGGTTTCGTCTTCCTTGGCACACAATAAATGCTCCAAAGATGGCAATTTTTAATTGCTCTTTCTTTTAGACAAATTTTTGTAAGGAACATATCATCTCTATAAAGGTTCCTTTTTTTTCTGGAATATTTTCTGTTGCTTGGAGACTATGTTCAAATGTGGCTCATGCATCATATTTGAGTCTTATATCCAGGACTCAAGCTGAGTCTCCATCAGATCACTTTGTATCTGAGAATTCTGTGCATATTTATTTCACATGTCACTAAAAAGCTCTGTCATAAAGATGAGAAAGATGCTGTCCTAGTGTTGTCTCCGTATGTCAGAATCTAAGTACCCACTGAAAGTGTCTTTAATAAGGACGCAGACAACAATCTGGAAGTTAACGTGTAAAAACCAGGTTATTAGCAATAAAATTCAGCTACTTTTATTTCAGCTTCATTTCCTTAAAATACCTTATATATTATGAACTAACAGGGTTCCTTACTACAAAGAATCTATTTTCATGAATAGATTCATGAAAGAGGTTGGTAAAAGCAGAGCCAGAGATGTGATAACAGGATCTCAGGACTTATCAATGTCATCATCCTTCCAGAATCTCATTTTTGCATGCTTAACCATGATGACCCTTTATTTTAAAGCTAGTGCTTCACCAGTGAGTTAAAATACACAAATAATTTATGAGTTCCCAGTACATTATTTTTTTCCTCAAGGCATTGGCTATGCATGGTATTGCTGCACTTGATAGCTGGTTAACCCAGGAAGATACCCTTCTGTATCATGATTTAGATGGAGGCAACTTCCATCTCTAATGGTGTAAGCACTTTTGTCTGTTACTAGCAGAATGGATACATATGAGGACTGTTAATTTAGCTCTAATGTGGGCTGCATGGAAAAAGCTATAGGGGTTCTATTTACTTGGTAGTAAACAACTTTGGAATCAATGTGCTTTTCTTTACTGAAGACTTGCTTAGTGCATTGGAAAAAATAATTCTATTAGTTTGCCTCATTTAGTAGTCACCAAGCAGCCTGACACATGAGCCAGTGGCTCCCATTAAGGCCAGTGTGACTCTCTGCAGCAAACTGAACCCAGCCATCTGAATTCAACCCCAATGGCATCATTCAGCAGGCCAGACAGAGCCATGATTTAGGATATTCCCAACATTTTATGGCGATTTGTTTCATTTGCCGCAGGCCCATAACGATGCAGATTGCCATAAAGTGGGATAATCAGGCAGTAGAAGTGTCATAAAGCTGCAGGGGAAACAAATTTCCGTCTTGGAACTTTGCATGCCGATGAACAAGGCTGGGGGGAGTAAATGTGGACCTGGCTTTTCCAGTGTTCTCTGGTTGCCAAAGTCTGTGCCAAGCAGAAATGACTCCATTTTGTCAATTTGAGCTCATTTCAAGCTAAGGAGCAGTAGTGAAAGAGGACCTGAAAATATGAGGAAGCTTTGGGCCAAAATCTTTTTCAGATGCGTGGCCTCTGCTACCAGAAGCAGTGGCCCAGAGTGGGAAGGCCAAAGTACGCCATTAAGATAGATAGAGGACAAATGGAAGGACGGTTAAGGGTTGGCATGCTTTAGCCCTCTGAAATGTCACAGTACTTCTCTTGATACATTTTTGGGATGAGGCCCCAGTCTCTCTTGCCATGAAAAGCTTGTGCCACAGTGAGAAACAAGGAGCTGGAAATAGCAAGGTTAGGGCACGGCTCTTTGGGCCCCCGCTGAGAACTGGAGTGAGGTTGAGATGAAAGCGTCCATGCTCACATATTCATTGATTGCCCTTCAAATGAATGGAAAGTTCTCTGCAGTGGCTGAAAAGGAACTCTCTTTGTCTTCCTGCCTCCTCATTTCTATTTTTTCCTCCCAGCTCACGGATCATTTGCTGGTGGCAGGAATCATGAGTCATCCCTGGAAGACCCACAAGGCCTGGAGTTTTCAGGTTTTCCTCTGTTGCTGATAATGGGTTGCTTTCTGTACCTTTTATATTTGTATTGCTCATTCTTTTCCCTAGTTTGCAATATTATTACATTAGTGCCATTGGCTTGACAGACCCTTAAGGTTACATTTCATACCTTGGCTTCTGTGAAGTGACCTCTTGACAGATATCTCAATTCTTTGCCAAGCTTTTGGTTGTAGGCCCTAAAATTATTTTCTCCTTTAAAAATGTAAAATATAACCCAGGAAGAGCATCTCTGAAAACCCTCTGATTTGATTTCATAAACCAAATTTTCCATGAGTTCCAGATGAGCAGTATTGTTTCCCAGTCATGACGCTGCTGTATCTCAAGTCATGAAACGTCGAAGCTGGTGGGCGTGGTTCACTCTCCTGAGTGAAATAGATTCTTTCTTCTATTTTTAATTGTGAAGATGTGAACAGCATGCTACAAGATGTTGAGTGAATTGGATCCCTTTTTATCAAAAGACAAGTTCCTTTGGGTTGTATATTCTACAGGTGTTGTCTTACAGAATACACAGAGACTAGGTTCTTCATAACTGTGCACTGAAGTGTAACGTCAAAATTTCTCATTGGTAAAAATCTGAGGAAATGAAAAATTATATCTAGAATAATGAACCCACTAGAAATTCTTACCATGTTGGTGAAGTGTCTGAGTGCAATGTCCCATGGAACTCTTATGTAGGACCTATCCTTAATTGTTTTAGTTAATTAATTTTAATGTTAATATTAATTGATAGCCTTTAGAGTGTGTGTGTGTGTGTGTGTTCATGCGCACACGCGTGTGTCTGGAAGTGAGCATGCTGTGCATACTGCTGCGGTCAGAGGACAGCTTTGTAGAGTCAGTTCTCTCCTTCCATCTCTCCATGGCTTTCGGGGACCGAACTCAGGTCTTAGGCTTATGTGGCAAGTGCTTAACCTGCTGAGCCATCTTTCCAGCTCTGAATAGGTACTGCTTGAGCAGAGTGTCAGTGGTCTCTGCAAAAGAGCCACTGTGTGCCTTTGGTGAGCTCCTTCAGTGTGTTTCTCAACTCTGATATTCTTCTCCTCTCAAACTTTCTACTGTCTTTGGACCCCTAACTATTATTTCTCTATAAGTTATTCCATGAATGGAACTTCCCTTATCCGTTTCCACCCATAGACACTCACTCAAAACCCTTATAATACCAGCTGATTGAAGAAATCCAGGTGTTTTAAGTTGAAAAGGAAATGATATATATTATATGTTCTTAAAGAATTTTTGTTTGGGAAGCAGTTTTTTTTCTGTTTTTAAGTATGACATTTTAAAATTTTATTTTAAATTTATTTTGTTTTTAATAACATTTTAAACAGTATACTTTGATCACATTTTCAACTTCCCACCAAACTCCTTCCAGATTCTTTCTAACTCCTTAACTATCCAACTTCCTCTTATCCCTCTCTCATAAAAACACCAAACCTTAAAAAACCCAAAACAAAAACCAGCAAAAACTAAAATTCAAAACAATAAAATAAAAAATCAATAAGACAAAACAACAACAATAAGAAAACCAAACCAAAATAACCAAATACCAAAATATCATGATGACATCATACAGACAAATAACAAGGATATTGATTTAATGAATAAAAATAAAAATATTATAGGGAGTATTTCCATTATGTATGGGGGGATGATGGATAATTAGTTAAATGTAGTAATTTATAACTCATTTGCCTCTTAGTAGAGAAATGATTTTTAGCTTTCAAGTATTAGGAAGTATGTTTAACTGTGTGTGATCTAAGAGGCTGGTGAGGTAGATAAAAGATGCTATCCTAATATATAGAAGGGAAATTTATATTTGGATAGTAGACCATAAATTCAAGGATTAAGTCTCATGTAGAGTTCTGAGTGACAATAAAATGAGAAAGAAATGGAAATGGTATTTTTATTGCCATACTATATGTTCTTCTGTTAATATTCAAGATTTAATCGTAGAACCGCCAAAGAGCCTGGTTGTGACGGTGATGGGGACTACAGCGATGGGAAGAATATACTCAGGGCTCACTTAGCCCAAACCATTGGGTGGCTTTTTATTTCCTTCAGTCACTAAGATGATCTCAATGCAAAACTAACAATGGGATTGTTACTCTGGATCCAATTCTGAACAAATGGGAAGATCAGTGTGAGTACTCACAAGTCCATAGCCCAATATACACTAGAAATTGTGTGTGACTGGACATATTAGAAATGTGAAAACATCTTTCCAGAAGCATGAATGGGACAAAGAATTCTAAATTCAGAATAAGGGGATTTTAGAAATTACAGATAAATTATTAGTAAGTTGATGCATTTTTAAAATTATTTTTATTTTTTGAAATTAAAATATAAATACGTTGATTGTCTTCCTTCCTTTTCCTCCCTCCAACCCTTCCCATTGCCTTCTTTCAAATTCATGGTCTCTATTTTTTAAATTGTTGTGTGTGTGTATAGTATGTGGTGCTAAATACATAAATACAACATTATTTATCTGTATATTACCTGTAAGTATAATAATCAAGGCTAATTGAGATTGAATAACCAATTTTAAGTTTTTTCCCCCAAAGAACATTCCCAACATTCTTTAGGTACCCATAGCTCTTTGTCTAGGATTGGGACCCCATGGCAATTCCTCTATGTTAGCAAGACTGTTGGGTTGTTATTGTCTTGTTTATTTAGGTAGCCATGGTAAAAATACTTCATGGGTGTAGCTTTTCTGACATTTCTAGGAGGTGAAATCTCACACAAACTTCTTGTTCCATTGGATCTTATAATGTTTCTGTTTCTTCCTCAGCTAGGATCCTGAGTCTTACACACATGACTTGCATTGTAGATCTCTTGAGATGGAATTCTTGCCATTGTGGAGAAATTGATCACAAATACTGTATGTATATACTTTGTTGCAGGATGTAGGAAGTTGAACACATTACATGCTCCAATTCACCTTTGAGAGAGAAGTAAAATCAGTAATCTTTTAGATGTCAAATGTATATTTCAGGTAAATAGATTTCTAGGATAACTTGGTACTAAGCACTACCATATGGTCACGTGATTCCTAAATATAACCCCAGCAAGCACAGACACTGAGAGAAACAATTAATAAATGGGACCTACCTTCTGAAACTGAAAAGCTTCTGTAAAGCAAAGGACACAGTCAACAAGACAAAACAACAGCCTACAGAATGGGAAAAGATATTTACTAACACCACATCAGACAGAGGTCTGATCTTCAAAATATACAAAGAACTCAAGAAATTGGATACCAAAAAAAAAAAAATCACATAATCCAATAAAAAAAATGGATTTCAGATCTAAACAGAGAACTCTCAACAGAGGAACCTAAAATGACTGAAAGACACGTAAGGAAATGTTCAATATCTTTAGTTACCAGAGAAATGCAAATCAAAATAACTCTGAGATTCCATCTTATACCTGTAAGGATGGCCAAGATCAAAAGCACTGATGACAACTTATGCTGGGGAAGTTGTGGGAAAATGGGAACACTTCTGCATTGCTGATGGGAATGCAAGCTGGTACAACCCCTTTGGATGTCAGTGTGACGATTTCTCAGAAAATTGAGAAACAACCTTCCTCAAGACCCAGTAATACCACTTTTGGGTGTATATCCAAAGGATACTCAATCATGCCACAAGGACGTGTTCAACTATGTTCATAGCAGCTTTGTTTAACTTTAGACTTTTTAAACAGTGTTTAGACTGTAGGGACTTTTAAAGTTGGACTCATTGGATTTTACATTATGATAGAGCAATGGAACTGGGTGCTAGGGAGTAGAATGTGATAGTTTAAACGAGTTGTCTTCCATAAGTCTCATTTGGATATTTGGTGCCCATTAGTGGTACTCTTTAGGGAAACTTAGAAGCTGTGTCCTTGCTGGAGAAATTCCATCACCTGGGAATGGACTTTGAAGTCTCCAAAGCCACATGACTTATCTGGTTAGCTCTTTCTGCTTCCTGTTTGTGATTTGAGATGTGAGTTTTTGAAACCAAAACAGGAGCCAGATTGTTCTGCATTGTTGTTAAGTCCTCATACTGTTTTTGTTTCCTAATCCTAGGGTGGTAGGTTCTTTTGCTGAAATAGCAATTGGAGGGCCTGGGAATATCACAAAGTCACGCCATTCAACAGTCCTCACCCTAGAAATTTATCAGGGAGGAGCACATGCAAAGGCTACCTCTGAGCAAGGATAGAGGAGAAAGAGCGCAGACTGTGAAGGTGCAGGCTTTATGAAGGGCTAGAGTGTATGCTACATGCATCTTGACTCCTTGGCAGTGGTGGTACTCAAAAACTAACGTGGACTTGATCTTCTTACAGCTGAAAAAGGTGGCCTTTGCCTCTTCCTCCAAGAGGAATGCTGCTTCTATGTCAATCAGTCAGGTATAGTAAAAAATAAAATCCAACAGCTTCAAATAGACCTCCAAAAACATAGGAACAACTTGCCTCCAGGCAACAGAATATTCAACTTGTGGCAACAGTGGAAATGTGTAGTGTTTGGCAGCTGATGGCATCATGGATGATGGTGCAGAGTCGCTGAAGGCAGGCTGGGCCACATCTGTTTCTAGAATGTGGGTGGTCCCCAGTATACCAACATTCTTCTCTCTTCTTTATTATAAAAGGTGAGGAAACATTTAGGCATGACTGGTGGGGCATGAATGGGGTTGCCACGCTCTTTAGACTACTTCCTGTTGTCTGGGGGTATGGACACCTTGGGGGTCACTGTTGATATGTCTTCTCCTTCGAGACATATTTGGCAGTCATGCGTATCCAGTTCTATGGCTACTGTGACAGTCCTGTGACAGTCCTGTGACAGTAACTGATTAATTGTTTGATTAAAGAGGGGGTGAGGAAGGGCACTAGCCACTTCCATATGGGGTTCCCAAAGGCCCAGGGGCTGGAGGTATCAAGTTGTTCCCTACCTTTTTGGAGGTCTGTTTGCAGTTGTTAGATTTTGTTTTTTACTATATCCTATTGATTGACATAGAAGCAGCCTTCCTCTTAGAGGAGGAGGCAAGGCCACCTTTTTTCAGCTGTAAGATGTAGCCCTCATTGATTCTGGAGTACCACCACTGCCAAGGAGTCAACTTGCCCTTGAAGGATGAGATTGTTTGAGCCACCTGTTGGAGGTCCTGGATGAACTGGGAAGAAAACTGGTGATGCAAGGTCAGAGAGGCGGTCAGTCCTTCTGTCCTGGTGGCAACACCCAGAGTTATTCCAGTGACAGTCAGAAGGGGCAGGATCTGAACTGTTTTTCTATTATGCTGGGCAGCTATTGAGTCCACACCTGGAGTCAGCAGGGGCTCTCCGCCAAGTAGCACTCTCATCTTGGGGAAGAGAAACACTAGTGCGAAAACTCCTGACCAACTGGCAGGTAGGCGATGGACGATGAGGATGGCAGACTTGAGCACCTTAAAGGATGGAGGTGTAGACAGTAGGCCACTAGGGCTCAGGTGGGGATTAGGGCTAGGGTTTCGTTGTCGTCTAGGACATTTCATTCCCCTACAATATGTGTCCCAGATGCCTTAATGAAGTTTGTCATGCCAAAGAGGGTGCTATGAAAAAGGGAGGGGCTTGGGGCAGTTGGTGAATGGTGAGGTAAGGTTATTTGACAGGTTATAGAAGAAGCTCTAAGCAGCAGTTGGGAGCTAGTCCCAGGAAGGATACATAGCCAGGAAACCCAGAAGTGGCCAGATTTGGTGACATTAAGGGGCTGTTTAGTCTGAGGTCAGAGTCTGAAGCAGGAGACAAAATGGCAGGTTTGTATTAAGAGAGGTTACAACCTTGAAAGAATATTAAAGAGGTTACAACCTTGGAAGAATGTTGAATCACCTCCTCTATTTCTCCTATCTCCAGGGCTTGAGTATTCAAGATATATTGTCTCTGGATTTTACAAGAGGCAGTGACAACCCTTACGAAAGGCAAATCTGCGAGGATGGGCTGCAGGTGGGCCTTAAAGAAGTGAGACAGGGATTGAATATTAGGATGAAAGAGCTAGTATAGCTAGGACAGAATTTGTGGAGTGTCAGGGGGTGAAAGTGGGATGTCAGCTGTAATGCATGGATATCCTGAAGTGGGTGACATGGGTCCGTGCCTCCAAGGCCACAGCTCTAGCTGCCCAGTCAGCTTGATTATTATTTCCCTTAGAGATTCTGGAATGGTTGGTCTGGTAGGGCCAGTTGTGGACAATTCCTATAGTCATGGCAATCTGGGAGGCTTTTTAGCACAGCCATGATTAGGTCTGAGTTTGGCTATTGATTCTTCTTTTGCTTTAAGTAGTTCATATTCTTTCCAGATGGCAGCAAAGGACAGGAAGATCTAAAAGGCATATTTGGAGTCTGTGTAGATATTTAGGAACTGTGGTTGTGGAATATTATTTTGAGATGTGTTATATGTGTTTATGCTTTGGGACATGTGTTTAATGATACAAAGATGTGTTACATTCTTTTATGTTGCATTTTTTTAACTCTGTGAAGCTGTGCTGCTTTGCCTGTGTAAAACACCTGATTGATCTAATAAAGAGCCGAATGGCCAATAGCAAGACAGAAGAAATGACAGGTGGGGATGGTAGACAAAGATAATAAATAGGAGGAGAAATCTAGGAAAAAAGTTGGAGAAGCAAGAAAAGAAGGAGGATATTGGGGCAAGTCACCCAGCTACACAGCAAGCCACGGAGAAAGAAGTAAAGAAAGGTGTGTAGAAATAAAAAAAAAGATTGAAGTCCACAAGGAAAAGATAGACAGATAATTTAAGAAAAGCTGGTGAGATATAAGCCTAACTAAGGCCAGACTTTTATAAGTAAGAATAAGCCTCCATGTGAGTATTTATTTGGGAGCTGGGTGGCAGGGAAAAGAGTCAAAAGAGTAAAAAACAACCAACAACATTATTTTTGAGGTGCAATTCTACTTGCTCAGAGAGGCTGAATAGCAAGAAGCTATCCTTCTCTCCTAGCTCGTGTCTCCCCCAAAACAGGGCGTCCTCCTGCTCAACCCCCACTTAAGAACCCTAGCCACACATGGTTCCTCCCTACCACTTCCTGTCAACTACTTGCTGATTCAGTCTCCTGACTCCAGGTTAATTTTATTTAATCAAACAAATATAACACGTCTCTGCCTCATTAAGCAAATGTTCCATAGCATAAACAAATGTAACCCATCTTAAAATAATATTCCACAATAGATTGTCCTTGTTGAAAGGCATTTGTAAGAGCTGTCAGTTCAGTCTGTTGATGAATGGTGTAGGCAGGGAGGGCCTGTGCCTCCACCTCAGTATCTGACACTGTGGCATAGCCCACTTTTCAGGCCCCCTTGTGTAAAATGGAGCTACTGCTGTGTGCCAGCTGCACATTGCCTTAGGTGGCCTAGGGAAACGTGCTCTCCTGTATGTGTGAGGGATGGGTAGTGGTTCCTCTAAGTTTTCACTGGAAGAAAGAAATGGGGAGTGGTCTGTGTTTAGAACAGGAAGAAGATTTGACATAATGAAGGGTGGGCATGATTGAAAAGTAGGTGTGGCATCTTCTAGTGCCATGTGGAGAGAAGGAACCTGGGAAAGAGCTAGAGCTTATAAGCCTTAATATGTTAAAGGATTGGACAGGTTGTAGGAGGAGAATATAGTGGTAGGTGAGCTAAAAGTTAGTTATTTTTGGATTCATGAATGAAGAGCTCGGCAGCTGCCAAAGCACACATGCAGGGTACCCATCCATTTTAAGGTCTAATTTTTTTTGACAGGTATACCATGGGTATAAAGGGAGATCCCAGTTGGTGGCCTAGGACCCTGAGGGCATATCCCTCTTTTCCTATCACGTAGAGGGAGAAGGGATGATGTAGGTCTGGACGGTGTAGGGCCAGGGCCTGAAGAAGGGCCCCTTGGAACTTCTGAAAGTGTGTGGTAATGGGTGTGAGAAGGAATTTGTGTGAGGAGTCAAGGGCTGCCTCATATAGGGGGTAGGCAAGAAGCAAAACAGAAGGGATTTTGGAGTATGAGGCCAGCTATTCCTAGGAATGATGAAATCTCCTCTTTGGTAGAGGGGATCACAGGGGACTGGATTAGGTGTTTTGAAGTGTTAGTCTGATTACCCTTTATTAATAAAAAAAAAAACAGGAGTCAAATATTGGGGTAAGAACCTGAAAGAGCAGAGGACAGAGAGAGTTGCTTCCTATGTCTTTTGTTCTTCCTTCCAAAAGGGCTGAGATCCTCTCTTAGCCCCACCTCACTACTTCCTGTCTCCTCTCTGTCTACAGTCCTCCAAACCTCTATGGTCAGCTAGTGGCTATTTCTGCCCTCTGACTCCAAGCAAGCTTTATTTGTCAGCACACAAACAAAGTATTATACAGCAGTGTTTTCTATCCAAGGTAATGGCTTTGTGGGCTGAGATAGTGGTTAGTCCCATTAAGAAGGTGACCTGAGGAGTAGATAGATGGACCTTAGACAGTGATAATCTATAGCCCCATCTGGACAAGAAATTTAGAAGAACAGAGGTATTGGTTTGGCTAATTTGTTGAACATGACTGCATAAGAGAAGGGTGTCTACATATTACATAAGTTTAGGTTTGGGGAGAGAATAGATCAGAGTCCAGGATCTGTTTTTTTCTCTTTATTTGAGAGAATTCACTTCATGAAAAGGGTACATGCACCTTGATCAGGCTGTCCACCCCGGCAACCACCAGCAGAAGGAGAACCTGGGCCATGTTGGGCCAGGTAGAGGTAGAGGGGGAACAATGACAGAGTGGAAGCCAGTAGCAGGAGGACCGAAGGCTGAGAATGGGGTGAAAGTAGGTGCCAGGGAACTTAGAGCAGCCTGTCTCTGAGGAGAGAGAAGAAGCAGCCCTAGGAGTTGGAGGAAGAAAAGGAGCTGCGGGTTGAGACCACTGGGGGTGAGGCACTCATTAGCAGGATCAAGAGGAGTGAAGGACTCATCTTGTTCAAACTTCATGGTTTGAAGGAACTGAGTGAGGGAGCAGGAAGTACAGAAGGAAGGGAGTGTTGGAGAGAAGTTAAGAGAACGCTTGGGCACAGGGAACCTCTCTCCATTTCCTCAATGACTGGCAGTAGTTGTGAAGGTCCCAGATAATATTGGGATCTAGGTTGCTGCTGGGTGGATATTTTAGTTGATTCTCTAAGGGGTATTGAGGCCATATTGGATTGCAAAGACAGATAAGTTTAGAGACCTTTAAGTCTGACACTAGGTAGAGGGGTTAGTGGTTCTCCAAGATGCATCCAAAAAGGAAACCAAAAGGTATGGGTAATGCAGCTCCCATTGGTGAAAAAGAGGGGAAAGTCCTAGGCCTGAAGTCCAAGGGGAACCCCGGACCCAAGATGACCAAACTGGAAAACCCAGCTATTCAGTGGATTATCACCGCCTGAACAGGGATCAAGAGCTAAAAGTCCAAGAAGACTCGGCACCTTGTACCAGGGCTTTTGAAACCAAAAGGTGAAGATTAAACTTGGAACTGAAGCCTCACCCAAGGGAAAGTATCAGAGGTGTGACTGTGAGGAGGGTCAAACATAGCCTTAAAGATCATGGCTAGGGGTACCTCTGCCTCTAAAGACACTAGAGGTATGCTGGACACTCCATGGTCACTCCTTTGGATCCAGGGAAGAGTTTACACTTGACTAAAGAGAAAACTTACCAACTGCTGCTGTTGGATGCGCTGACTAGCCATCAGTGAGGTTGAAGGTGAGTCTGTTGCAGTTGCCCTGGAGGTAAAGGAAGGATAGGGTCCTATTGCAACTTAGACCCCTGAGTGGAAGTGCGCAGGCAACAGGATGTCCTAGATATTCAGTGCCAATGTTATGCTAGGTTTTTTTATTTGTTTCTTTATTTATGTCTTTTGGGCATTGGGAAGGCCAAGGAATGCCACAAAGACACACCATGCAATAGACGTCACCCAAGAGATTTGTTGGTGAGGTGGTGGGGGAGTATACAAAGGCTGCCTCAGAGCGAGGACAGAGGAGATAGAGAGCTGACTGTGAAGGCAGAGGTGTTATAAAAGTGTATAGAGCATGTGCAGAGGGAAACTGTGTGACTTGTGACAACAGTGGAAATGTGTTGCATACGGCAACGGATGCAGAATGGCTAAAGGAGGGCTTGGGGGCACCTGATTCTATAATGTGGGTTGTCCTCAGTTTACCAACATCGTGTGTCCTGCACATCATGCATTTCAACCTATGCTAAACGTGTGACCCCTTGATGTATGTCCACCTCATTGCTAAACTCCTGAACCCGTGATATATGACTGCCCTTTTGCCTTACAAAAATGTGTCTTCTCAGATACCTTAATGAAACCCTTCTACTTGGTGTGTTCTTGCACTTATATCTTCTCTAGAGTCAGCCCCAACTCTTCAATCCAGACACTAACAGCCAACTATCTCGACAGCTGTTTTCTGCCAGCCCTAACTCTCCCCATAAAAGAGATCTCAAAAGCCAATGAGGGGCTGCTCTCTGAAATCTTGACTTTGGGACAGGTAGCCATGGCCTAAAGTAAATACAGCTTACTTTAATTGCAGTCATGGAATTGTTTTCCCTCACCCCTAGGTCTAACAAGCTTTCAACTGCTGTTCCCTTTGCCTGTTGGCTGGGCTACCTGCTACCTCTGCTTCTTCATGATGGGCTCTAACCCTCTGGAACTGTAAATTTAAAAGAAACTCATCCTTCTATAAATCACCTCAGTCATGGTGTTTTATCACAGCAATAGACAAGTGACTGTAACTAAGGCACTACCATACCTGAGTTTAGTTTGCAGTTTGCAATCCTGAAAATAAAACGAAACACAGTTTAGTCTATAAGGAAGTTTCTGTTTCTCTCTCTCTCGTCTAAATTCTCTTTTAGTTTAGAGAAAACTCTGTCTTTCAGCTATTAATTATTTTCATTAAATTGGTGGTATCTGTAAAAAGAATCATACATGCCTGAATTCACTTTCCCCTTTTTATTTCCAAGTCTGTAGTCTCCATTCATGGAAGTTTTTGAAAACCAAGCAGTGGAATAATCTCTCAAGATTTTGAAGGGGCAAGAGTCTTGTCTTTTCTATATGGCTTGTCCTGAGGAAAGATGAAACTGTCACTCTTGAATTTTGTTTTTTGTTATGGGTCCTTTTCCATAGCTATGAGACAAAATTCCAGCTGCAACTTGCCTTCATTTTGAAATACTATTACAGATACACAGGGATTAGACAGCCCTATTTAGTTCATCTGTTTTCATGTTAATTACATAATTGCTGTTTTCTGTGTTTAGCATATGCCTTCACATCACACTTACGATTTAATCATTTGTTCTCTGTGTTGGGAATATGCTATATCTATGGATTTCATTATTTATGCTATAAAAAACTTTGTGAAAAGATGAATCCATTACTCCTGCTGATATTTAAAACAGATTTATGGCTTTCAAATATAGCCCCAGATGTTAAAATTTTAATTCCATTTAAATGTATTATTTAAACACTATTTCAATATTAAATCTTGCCTTTTGACTCTTGTATTATCTCATTTTCCATTATATTTTATTAGTGTTTTGATAGTGCTTGGTGCATATATATAAAATATTTTCTTAATCCCTCTCTATAATAATTAGCCATTAGTTCCCACTTAACCATAGTTTAGCTTACTAAACATTCCGTTACTGTTGGTCAACTGTAGTCTCAAAATATTACGTAGAAAATTCTAGAAATAAGCAACCAAGGGGTCTTAAATACCTTATATCTTGTTAAAATGATTTTTTTCATATTTATCATAACCACTTTGTAAATTTACATTATTGTGACTATTACAGGAAACATGAGAGATACCAGATGCCTGTAGTTTCAGGCAGGCCTGATATGGGGATTATGGAATGATATCTGGGCAGAAGGAGGGACTTTTGGTCGGGAAAGTTGGAAAAGCTTCAAAGTTCCTTTCATTGGAGAAAAACTGCAGGCTGAAGAGAACTCATGTCTGTATTCAGATAGTTTAGCCTCTGTTCTCATCCTTAGGATACAGCAGCAATGTCTCAACCTAGTGTCTCAGAAGTAACAGGCAGATATTCAACCCCAAATTTCCACAAAATGAGCATTCAGCTGAGAATAGATTTAGAAATGAGCCGCAGATCTCTGACAGGGACATGACCCCGTGAGTGGAAAGCCGAGGACTGATCCAACTGAAGCTTGTGATTAAGAAAATAATAGAAGCTGCTGCCTTCTTAGCTAGTAGTGTGTGTGTATGTGTGTGTGTGTGTGTGTGTGTGTGTTTGTATGTACGTATGTGTGTACATGTACATGGCCTGAGTATATTGTTCCAGAATCAGAATTTATGTATTGAGCAGCAATAAATTCATAAGGTTTCAGTCGTTTAGTGGTTTCAATGGCAGCAATGTGTCATAAAATCTGCCTACCTTGGTAGCTTGGCCAAGGCAAATGCAGGTTCTTATTCCATTCTTAATTGCTAATAGTAATTCTAATATGACATAGCTTCCAGTAATCCTCTCACCGTGTGTGTGTGTGTGTGTGTGTGTGTGTGTGTGTGTGTGTGTGTGAGAGAGAGAGAGAGAGAGAGGAATGCAGGTTAAAGAATAAAGCATGGGATAAATCCGGACTAGCTGAACATAGCAGACAATGAGGAATACTGAGAATTCAAGAACAATTGCAGTGGGTTTTTGACCCTACTGCACGTACTGGCTTTGTGGGAGCCTAGGCAGTTTGAATGCACACCTTACGAGACCTGGATAGAGGTGGGCAGTCCTTGGGCTTCCCACAGGTCAGGGAACCCTGATTGCTCTTCGAGCAGATGAGGGAGGGGGACTTGATCGGGGGAGGGGGAGGGAAATGGGAAGCGGTTGTGGGGACGAGGCAGAAATCCTTAATAAATAAATAAATTAAAAAAATAAAGAATGCAGCATAGTTTCAGGATGGAGTCTGAAGAGTCTGTGTAGACGAACATAAAGCTGCAGCTGCAGACCAGGGCCAAGAGGAAGCTGCTGAAGTCAAATCTTTAGAGCTAAGCTGTTTCAATTCATTGGCAAGATGCAAGATGAAAGGGCAAGCAGCATCAGGAACAGGAAATGGAGGTCAGGTCCAGATCCAGATGAGTGGACAGGTGGATGGGCATGTAATCAAGTAGGCTGTAACAGCAGTGGGGGACTGAGCTGAGCCGGGGAGTCCTTGGTCCTTGATGGAGACACCAGGTATCAGGTGATAGGTTTTTGTAGGCCATACCCTCTCAGTGTTAGGTTCCATCACATTATGGGGTCCAAGTGAGGGACTTATACCCTTTATTTGATTTGCTGTGTCCAATAAGTTCTTGGGCCTGGTTTCCCTGATTTTATTCTAATATGGCCATGAACACCTACAGTTTGGATTCTCTCAAGTAAACTTGCAGGGTTGGCTTCCTTTTTATCCCCAGGACCAAGTCACTCATCATTCTGTGTTAGATGGTCGAGGCCTGCCAGACAGGAAATTCCTGGGTCCACCCAAGGGTTGAAATCACGTGTCTTCCTCAAGTTGTTCTTATAATGGAGGGCAAGGTGCAGCCTGTAAAACCCCAATTTTATGCAATGGGGAATAAGAGCAGAACCGACCTGATTTCGGCAGGTACATGCTCTTTCTGTGTGTGTGTGTGTGTGTGTGTGTGTGTGTGTATACATAGCATCACATGCTCTGTGTGGCTGGCTGTGTGTGTGTGTACACGGCATCACATGTGGTGTGTGTATGTGTGTGTGTACACAGCATCACATGCTCTGTGTGGCTGGCTGTGTGTGTGTGTGTACACGGCGTCACATGTTGTGTGTATATGTGTGTATGTGTACACAGCATCACATGCTCTGTGTGGCTGGCTGTGTGTGTGTACATGGTGTCACATGTGGTGTGTATATGTGTGTATGTGTACACAGCATCACATGCTCTGTGTGTGTGTATACACTGTCTACATTGTGTCACATGCTGTGTGTATACATAGTATTACATGCTGTGTGTATATGTGTTCATGGTGTTACATGCTGCGTCTGTACATTGTGTCACATGCAGTGTGTCTGTGTATGCACAGCACATGTAGGCCTATGATCTACATGCTTTCTGTACTTTTCTAGTCAGCTATAGAACTGTGGGTTTAGCAATGAGAGGATGGGTAGGATTTTTTTTTTTTCAAGACAAGGCTTCTCTGTATCTTTGGAGTCTGTCCTGGAACTAGCTCTTGTAGACCAGGCTGGCCTTGAACTCACAGAAATCTGCCAGCTTCTGCCTCCCAAGTTCTGGGATTAAAGGCGTGCACCATCACCGCCCAGCTGGGTAGGATTTTTTAAAATAGAGTACAGCGAAGACAATGGAAAGAAACATGATTTTAATATTACTCATATTATGATAGATTTTGTGATTTTTTATATTCAGGGAGAATTTTCTTACTTTTTGTTTGTTCCCATCATTTTACATTTTTCTACCATCTTCTAAAAAAAAAAAGAAACCAAAAGTATTTTGATTAGAGTTACAAAGTGTGACTCAGCGAGTGGGCAGCAGGCATGTAGTACCGGTTAGCCATGCATCTGTAGCTGTGTTTTCCTGTGTGCATGCAGTACAGGTTAGCCATGCGTCTGTAGCTGTGTTTTTCTCTGTGCATGTAGATTTATAACTTATGTAGAGATGGACAGACAATTGTAGCACCATCAGCTACGGTGATAGAATGGAGCTTTTGAAGGCTCTCTGAAATTTCAGAAAACAAGACTGAGGATTTCTGGTGCGGGAAATGACAGTGCAGCCTAGATTCCTTAGCAAGGACAGGTGTATCTCAGCTGTCAATTATGGATGTGATTTGATGCTAAGAAGTCATGCATCCTATAAATGACTTCTCCTTATCATGAGATCTTAGCAGACACATCTCTTCGTGATGGTGCCGGATGTCACACTGGCTCTGGGGAAAGGTGTGAAGCAAATGATGTTTGCTGTGGCAAATCCAGGTGTCTATCAAGTCCTCTGCCTCAAGTCCTCTTGCCAAATCTGTTCCTAACAACTGAATTTTCTCCTTATAGTATCTTAATGCATAAAACCTGGACAGTGTGTCAAACTTTTAGCTTTCCTGAGATATTTGCATTTTACTGATGTTCTGATTTTTCTTCCAGAGATGTGAAGAAATGTCTATTAAACCCAGACAAATGGGCACTGAGACACACAAAAACGTTCTTTCTAGGAGTTTATTGGAGTCAGGCATATGGCTGACTGTTGGGCAACTGCCTCACCAAAATGTCCCACTTCCCCGGATGGGCAACTTTGCGAAAGCTGTGCCTCCTAAAGGTTCTAACCTCTAAGTAGCCTTCTATCTCTTTGTCTAGCATTCCTAGGACCATGCACAGCTGGGGCAGGACAACACACCTTGGTGTGGGAATCATAGTAGAATTTCATGGTACCCTGTATCCTCATGAGGAAATATAAATAGCTTCATTGTCTCTGATACAGATCTGGCTATCAGTCAGGTAACTATGCTTATTTCCTTGCTTTGACTCCATGTCAAGATCTGCCAAAGGTTACCACGCCCTGGTTTAGCAATTAGAAATTGAAATATTCAGCTAAAGAACTGAAATGCCCAAATTGCAATAATTTAAATTATTGCTACTGAGAATTTTTTTAAAAGAAGAATACCATAAGTCCTTACAAACATGCTACATCAAAAGCAAACCAATGGGACCATAAATAATTTGATAGGTAGAATTTCTATTTGTTATTTTTTACTTCAAGCATTTCAATAATATTTTTACTTCCCAATATGGTGCAAGAAGTATATGTGAGTTTCAAAGTTTAAATATGTAGTATTTGTGATAGACACTTCCATGTTTTGACTGTAATTAATTCCTTGTGTTCAGCTTTCTCTAGATCTTGACCCTGAGAGGGAAGAGCTGAAGAAAAAAATCTACCTTTCACACATGTGTGTTATTTCAACTTGAATTCATCTTTCTGTCTTACATAGGATGAGAGACCTCATTCTAGGTGCAATGATATTTCTGACTTGATAGTTACTTACGTTTGTTTGTTTCCCAAATGTTTTGTTGGGGGATGTTGGACCTTTAAGAGACGAAGCCTCGCAGTCACCTGTTGTGACTTGAAGGACTAGCTGATGCTCAGAGTGAGTGAATTCTTTTGTTCCCTTTTTATTATTGTCATAAGAACCCCTTGACTAAAGGCAATTAAAGAAGAGCTTCTTTTGGCTCAGCGTTTCCTGAGGGATACTGTTGAAATAGGAGTGGCGGGGCTGTGTCCCCGGCACCCGGCCGCCCCCACGGCTAGCTTTACCCGAAATAATTACACGGAAACTGTATTCTTTTAAACAACTCTTGGCCCATTTCTATCTAGCCTCTTCTAGGCTAGCTCTCGCACCTGGACTAGCCCATTTCTAATAATCTGCTGTAGCCCACGAGCTGGCTTACCAGGAATGATCTTAACCTGCGTCTGCCTGGAGTGGGAGAATCATGGCGACTCCCTGACTCAGCTTCTTTCTCCCAGCCTTCTGTTCTGTTTATTCCTCCCACCTATGTTTTAACCTATGAGGGCCAAGCAGTTTCTTTATTGCTGAACCAATGAAATCAACAGATTGATATATGACACTCCCACATCAGGATACAAGTATATGATGGCAGAGCAGAGGCGTGGCAACAAATGGTAGACATGGCAACAGAAACAGGAAGCTCAGAGCTCACATCTTTTACCATAAGCATGAAACGAAGAGAGGGAAGCAGAAGAAAGGAGGACTTTTACTCTAAGGACGTAAAGATTTGCACCCCCCCCCCGCACCAGTATTATACTTCCTCCAGCACTGGGCTGTAAAGAAGCTTAGTTTTTTGAGCACTGTGTAAGACTTTAGAACCCTGGGCTGGAAATGTGTTAGCAGAGTGTAGCAGGTTGTCTTAGGTCCTAATCGAAGCTTGGAAGGCCACAGCTCTGGGAGCAGTGAGGACTTGTCCAGACCAAGAGGTTTCACAGAAGAACAATATTAGAACTGAGCTAGAGGCCATTGCTGTGATAGTCTGGCAACTAATACGCCTGTGTTCTGCTCTGGTCCTAAGAACCTGACGGAAGCTAAGTTAAAAAGTAATGAACTAATTTCTTTGGTGAAGGAAATTTCAAGACAGCATAATACTGAATCTGTGGCATGGCTCGTAGTAATGATTTTTATATAGGTCTACAATGAAAAGAGAGCAGGTGGAACGGAAAGAAATATAAAATGTACAATTTAAAGTACAAAAGAGCACCCCTACCTTTACCCATGTAGCTGAGGCTCATTCTGAAGGAGGTAAGATTAGTGCCATCAAGGGGAGGCCTCTTGTTCTGCACTGTTCCCTATAAACCGAAGGGCACATCTCCGAGGAAGACCCTGTCCAGCTCCCATCTTGTCAAAGGAAAAGTTTGGAGGAGCTTTCTTCTCTGAGAAAGTAGCTGAGACAAAAGAGGGTGCTAGTGTGGTTGTCGGGGCTTGGAGACCATTCAAGCAGACTTCCACATGGTGCTGGCTTTCGAAGCAGGAAAAACGCTCCACAGTTTCAGAGAGCTGCTGAAGCTAGGTGGTGTGCAGCGAGGAAGTCCAGCATGGAGGCTGTCTCTGAAAGACCAGTGTATGAGTCTATGAGTGTGAAGCCTGGATTGTGTGGGAGATGGCTAGATGTTGAAGCCAAGAGAATATAGCAAGTGAAATGCAACCAGCTGCAGCCCAGGGAGAGAGATAGAGAGAGAGAGGAAGAAAGAGGAGGAGGAGAGGGAAAGGGAGAAGGAAGAAAAGAGAGGGGGAATTGAATGAAGCCAATCTGAAAAAAAAAAGCCATATAAAACAAAGACACTGGGCATGCAATTACAGGATTTGGTGTTTTTCCTGTGGGGCTCCAGTCTTGCTTTGGTCACTTGTTTTTGTCATTATTGTCCCATTTCTCCATTTTGGAATTAAATTAAATTCTATACTGTTGTATGTTGGAAGTATGCAATTTGCTTTTTTTGTTTTTAGAGATTACAATTAAGAGATTGTCTTGAATCTCAGAAGAGACCTTGGACTCTTAAATGATCTTCAGATTGTGAGAGACTTCAGGAATCATTACAGTGGAATTAAATACATTTTTCTTTATGATATGTCAATGACATTTGGGGGTTCTGGGGAGAGGGAATCTGGTGGTTTGAATGAGAGCTGTCCCCCATAATCCCTGGCATTTGAAGCACTTGGTCTCCATTTGGTAGTGCTATTTGGGGATGTTTAGGTAATTCAGGCTTTGAGGTTAAAAAGCCTAGCCTAATTCTAGTTTGTTCTCTGTTTCTGGCTTGAGGTTCAAGATGTGCACTCTCATCATCCAGTTCATGTTACCACATCTGCTATTTGCTGCCATACTTTGCTACAATGATGAATTCATATTCTCTGAAACCATAAGCCAAAAACATCTTACTTCCATAAGTTGCCTTGGTTATGGAGTTTTATGGCAGCAACTGAAATGTAATTAATATAGTGAGCCCGATGCCATTCTTCCTTTCTACACATGTTTTCTCCGTGTCTCCTCTGTTATGTTGGGATACAGCCAGGCATGTCTGTATCATTGGTAAATAGATGGAGTCATCCAACAGTGGACTGCCAGCCTCCAAAACTGTGAGTTAAACAAACATCTTTTCTTTGTGAAATTCTTTGCTAATTTGTTATAGCAATAGAAAATGAATACACAGAGAATAGTTTTAAACAATTATATAAATAGCTTAAATATATGTAAAATAAAAATAAGCTTTTTGATCCAAATTCCACACCGAATTTTACCTTAAATTATATATATATTAAATTTTATAACTTATATATACTATATAACATATATAATACATATTATTATATATCACACATATATAATTAATTTAGTGTGAAACTTGGAACAAAAAGTTTGCCTTCCCTGAGTATGGTATTTTAGACATATATTAATATAAAATAGCAGAATATATAAATTAAAAATTGTGATTGCATGTGAGTAAACCCAAGTTCAGTATCTGAGGTCAAACAGAAATGAAAGAGGAAAGAAAAGTGACACTTTAGTGTTTAGATGGACTTTGGGCCAAGAATAACTTCTGTTTCTTTGATGCTATGTCTTAGTAAAGGTGCTGCCAGCTTGAGCTAAACTCATTTGCACAGCAGTGCATGTGCCTTACGGCCTATGGTGACACATGACCGACATAGGAATGCATCATCCTGTATCTCTTCTCAGCTGTCCACCTTAACTTTCTCTTGCTTTTTCTTAACTACAGAATTATACCTCTCAAAAAGGCATAATTTAGTTGTTGCACCATGCTCATTTGTTTAGAGAATCTCTATAAAGATTCTGGTTTGCATATAAAACTTACTGTTTAAATATTAATTTTCTTCTATACTAATATTTCAATCTAACATTGACCAAGGCCATGATAAAGTCAAACTGTATCTTAGTTCCTCTATCCCTTGTCTTTTATTACGACTGAACATGTTTTACATCATAAGAATGGATTTTCTTGTTTGATCTATATTTGATTCTGAAAAAGATGTGTTTCTTTTGTGTGAGGTTTGGTTTCTAGAAATCTTGACTTGGTCTAAATTCAAGTTCTAGTGGAAGTCTCTCATGAAAGCTTTTCATCCAAAATCTCTATAGACAGGAAATTTATTACTTATCTTCTTTGGTTAAAGTTTACTTATTGTGGGGCATTTCTAGATTCACCATCTAGGTTTGTGAACAGTATGTAAATTAACACCCAAATCTATCATTCTTCCTATAGTTCAACTAACAGTGGTGTATTCTTTATATTATAGTGAGCAGATGAATGTGGCATCTTACAAATTCTAGTTTTTGTGCAGTAAAGTGTCAGTCCTGGGAAAGAGAAAATGTCTGTATATCAAAATTCTATCTCCCATAGCTAGAGATTTATAGCCACTGAGGTTTGGTAGATCCAATGCCTATTTCTCAAAAGAAGAATATAGATTTTACTTGTCTAGATTCTGGACTCATCTTTGAAGGCACAAACACAGTCAGTTCCTGACCAGTGGGTGACTACCATGGGTTTTCATTATTGTTAGATCTGTGAAAACAAGGATAGTTAACACAGGCTCCACAGGGTTGAAGCTTAGGTTTTCCTAGAGCAACTGTCTCCATGTTTTCCTGAAACATAAATACCTTTGCTCCTTCATCTCCAGTAATCACTGAAGAGTCATTTCGAATGTGAATCTATTCCTCTTCTCTGAGGGGATTTTAATCTCATTTGAACTTCTACATACTTTATGACTCTCTACATATGGTCTTGTATTATTGGCAAATAACTTTTATATTTGAACAACTGAACTTTTTAAGGGTAGAAGTCAAATTTCACGATTCTTTGTATTAGTTTCTTGGAGAGTATTTAGCTCCTGACATGATTAAAATTTTTTTCATTGAATTTTTCCTGCCCATCTTACTGAACTACTTTGCTGTGTGCCAAGCACTATGCCATGTGTTCTGTAATTCAAATCAATTCTCTCTCCTTGGACCAGCAAAAATCAACATGAATATTTCCTAAATTATACAAAAAAGCAATATTCATACAAAGAATGTGGTGGGTTACATATTGGTTAGAGCAGATCTATGTGGATTTTAATATTTGTGACCCAAACTCTTCTTAACATTTTTTGGTTATCAAGTTTGCTTTGTTTTTGCCATTAAGACATTCTCTGCTGTTGTATTTAGGTGTCTCTTCAATTTCAGACCACCCCCCCCCCCCGCCAAGTTGCCTCAAGGTGCTAAATCACTTAGATTTTGTTTCTGTGTATCACTGTTGTGTGATTCGAAGAGGCTGTGGATATCCGCTACATTTCCTGTTTCTCTCTGTGCAAGAAAGCTCATTGTGAGAATGAGTGTGCATTTTATAACAATTTTTAGTTGTGAGATAAAAGCCTACACTTTAAAAATGAATAAAACATGTTACCTATTTTTGAGAGTATTTCTGCCCAATAAATATTTCTGCAATGAAATAAATTTCTAAATCTGCAGCATCCTAAACTGTAGCCACTAGCCACTGTTCCTAAATGGACAGTTGATTAATTCAATCGAGGACCTAGACTTTTAATTCAATTTAAGATAATTTAAATGTCCTATGGCATGACTAGCTAGTGGATATTATGCTTGATGGTGTAGATATTATCATCTATAGAACTTCCTCATATATGTTTTATAAATGGGTCAAATAGCCTTGGATAAATGCTTTGGGGAAAATGTGTGATATTCTACAGTGTGTTATCCGTTCCTCCTCTATTGGTGATTCACAGTGTGCAAAAAACACATTTAAGGCACTAAAAGGCCCTATCATCAAGCAAGCACATCACACTTGCTTATACTGAGTTTACTCAGAAATTTCTGATCATATTTGACCATGGACTCAGCACCCCAGTGTCTGTGGACAACTTGTGACCATATTCTCAGCTTTGAAAGTCTGCTTCAATAATTCTTCCTATTAAAAGATTATGTTATAGCTCCAGTAAGACTTATTTCCTCCTGCATTTCAGGGGAAGCATCAAGATGACTTAAGTAGGGATAAAGGGAGCCTTCTCTAAGCTTTATAAAATGTGATTTGCGCCAGAGAGATAGTTCATGACATTTTCTTCATGAGCTCGATGCTACATCATCTGTAAAGAAATTATCCATACTGAAGGTAGAGCATGTTTTCTGAGTGTAGGTATGACTGGGATACCAGAGCCATGACCTCTCCTCACTATGGCATGGGAAATTGATCATGCTCCCTTTCGAAGGCTGGTTAGTAGCAGTCAGCTAGACAATCTCTGGAGTCCCCATTGCCCCCAGCTTATCCCCTAGAAATAACGTGGGAAAGAATATGATAACATTCAGTTGTCTTTTCCCTTTTCTCTTAATAGACAAGGTGGTGAGGCTCTGGATGAAATTGGTCTGAAGGCTAAGGGCAGATCTGTTATTGGAGCATTTGCTTGAAATTATGAAATTCACAGAGGCTTGTGGCAGAGGCGGCTGGTTTTGCCGCAAAAGGCGCTCGCTTGTCTGTGTCTTGCGTTCTGTTAAATATTTCTTATTTCCTCAGAATACACCACAAGGACCATTTGACTGTCCCCTCTGGCTTCTGCATCTTGCTTCCAGCATGAACAGACAGGTAATAACCGTTCAGCTGGGCCATTACCTCTTCTAAAGACTATTATCAAAATGGTCATTATCCATAATGGAGATGATTACAGGCAGCCTGAGAGATTTTCTAGATACATCTCTACAGTAATAGGTGGCCTTTTTTAGCCTTATATATCTGTAGGGATAATAGTAGGGCACAGAATACATGACAAATGGTGATTTCGGGCAAAACTCTGTCAGCTTTTAATGCACTAATTGGATTGTGGATTTAAATGACATTTATGCAAAAATTTCCTTAAATTTTAACTCGTGAAAAAATATACTGCACAGCAGTAGCATTCCAAGAACAGAAGTAAAAAGATAAAGAATGCAGTGTCCATGTTTAACTGTGCAGGCACATATGCAAGAACACTGGCATTAATGAATCCATGGAGAGCAAACTCTTTTATAATGAAGTGAAGGGTCTGTAGTGAAGCCAATCAATAAGTATTTATAGTCCGTGGGCTACATGCCAGACACTGGAGATGCGGTGGTTAGAAAGAGCAAAGGGAGGGTTAGATGCTTAGAATCTAATGGCTTGGTATTTTTTAAAAGTCAAATTAAAAACTTTTTAGATCCAAGACAATAATGCCTTCTCATATAGCTTCTACTTATTTCCAGATATTTGAAGTCACAGTTGCTATCCTGGCTGAAAATACAAATTCTGCTTTATGATACACAACTACTTGCTTCTCAAAAGAAGTGTTGGGGCACATAGGCCCCAACACTCGCCGAAATGGGAAGACAGACCTATTCCATAGTTCCAGGGAGATTCCTAAATAAACTAACCTTGATTTTTTGCTTCTGTAAATTCTGCTTCTTGAAAGCTAGAATGTGACAATTAGGATGTATTTTTGTACATAAAAGACAAAAGGCTGTAATGCTTACGGGGGGCATAATTTGGTCACGTTCCCCTTACAGTCACCAGCCAGCAATAATTTCTTTTCATTTTACGGGTATCTGTGTGGTGGTCTCTGGCAGGCCTATGTCATCATGATAGAATAATAAAACAACTTTCCACATAGTCCCTCAAATTCCAATATTGACACACGGTCTGTTTCTCTTTCCTTTCCTTGTTTTTGCTGGGCCTCCTGAAAGTACATTTAAGGCACTGTAATACCTAATCCAAGGATTTCAGTACGTATCAACTCTCCAACATCAATTACCCTTATCACACTCTAGAAAATTAACAAGGTAATTCAATAAACTGTAATAGTTATTTGAATTACATCTCTAAGTGTTTTACAAGTGTCTACTAGTATAAAGATCTGGTCATTTGCTCATTAACTTGGACTGTTAACGCCTTTTTGGGTTTTGAATTCTTTCTGATCTTGAAAATTTTAAACTGGTATCAAGTTTATGAAGAATCTGGTCAGATATCAGCGAGGAAGAGAGTTTATCTTCAACTTGTGTGAATTAATTAACTTGTCTAATCCTCTTCTCACTTGTTCTGTATTTAGAGGGAAGTTAATAAATTGGAAGTCGGATTCAGAGTATATTGAGAATCATTTTGAGTGTAAAAATGCTTTATGGGGGATGCAATCTTAATTTTAGTCTTTTTTTATGTAGCTAGCTACTCAGCTTCTTCCATACTTAGTAATGTGTGTGATAGCACTGCGTCACTCCTAAAACCCTCCCACACGTGTTTCCTGGCCTTCTATGAAGATAGGTCCTCCTCTTTTCATCGTCTCTCCCTCCTTCCCTTTCTCCGTGCACCCCACTCTAGAGCAAGCAAACTGAAAACTCTGATTTGCTTCTATTTATCTTAAGATGCCTTTGCCTTAGTTTTGGAGAGCGTCGTTACTGGAATTTGGACTTCTAGTTTGGCAGTCATTCTTTTTTGTAACTTCAACCTTTCTAGTCCATTGCTTTGTGGCAGCAGTGTTTCTGTTGGGAAATCAACTGTCTGTTCATTTAACGAAGAGTGTCTTTTCATCTCCAACTATTCCGAGGATGTTTCTGCTGTTATTCTTTATTTTACATCACTTTTCTAGTGTGCACGTGTAGGCTGAAATTTCTTGTATTAGAAAGTATTATGAGATTTGCGGATGTTCCACTTGGGACTGCTGAACCTTACCCACACTGCTTCAACTCATCCAGTTCTAATAGCTAACTAGGCTTTCTACCATTTTTGTATGATTGACATTTTATAAAATAAAAACTAATGAAAATCATACCCCCAATAGGGGGTAGCAATAATTTTTTTTCAATGGTCTCTTAGACTACAGGTTGCAGCTAACCCCCAGGAACTGAAACTCAAGATGAAGCTTCAACTTCATCTCACTCCCTGCAACTGTTGCTTCCTCTTCACATCCTCTCTCTTATTCTTCTGTCATAGACCCTGGCTTAGTTAGGGTTTCTATTGCCATGACCACGGCAACCCTTATAAAGGAAAACATTTAATTTGGCGTGACTTACAGTTTCAGAGGTTAAATCCGCTATTGTCATAGTGAGAAGCATGACAGCCTGCAGACACACATGGTGCTGGAGAAGGAGCCGAGAGTTCAACACCTTGATCCACAGGCAACAGAAAGTGAACTGTCTCATTAGTCATGGTTTGAGCATATATGACCTCAAAGCCTGCTCCCACAGTGGCACACTTCCTCCAACAAGGCTATACCAACTCCAACAAGGCTACAACTCCTAATAGTGCCACTCCCTATAGGCCAAGTATTCAAACACATGAGTCTATAGAGGCCATACCTATTCAAACCACTACAGACCTCCTATACACATAGTAAAATTACCTGCTATGGCTCCTATGTTCATATTTCCTCCCTGTATAAAACCAGCCAAGCCATTTGTTATCCTAGGCCTAACGAAGTGTCCTGGGAAAAAATTCATTGTCTGAGTGGAAAAAAGGCCCAGTCCATATCACATCAAACTGTGCCAGTCAGGCAAGGTCACGGTTAAGGATTTGTCCTCTGGAGATCCAGTGCTTTAGTTATGGATGTTGAGAGACTGGAGGATACATTGAATAGACAACCAAAGAAGTATGGGTGGAATCATTTGCTGTCTTTGGTGGCTAGGCTTGTGCCTTGTTCTACTCTGCAGAAGATGTGTTTTCAAGAATGTTGAAAATTCCCATAGGCATTTTCTGGAAGTCATCTTAAACATTACTGAAATGCAGTAATTTGGACATCTTTTTACTATACTGTAGGATCTTGTAACCATAAAAGTATTCTTTTGGAGAAACAGACAGAGGCTGGTCTTTCCCATGTACAAATCATTGCTCTAGGCATTTTCTTTACTTTTTAACATTGTTTTAAACCATGCCTTCCTGTTTTCCTATCTCAGAATCCCTGGATACGTGTTTTGAAGCTTCTTTAGTGCATTAAAGAATTCATTTCCTACCATTTCCCTTTTATCTGCCAATGCGGACAGCAGCTCTCTGTATTTTTGATTTGTTGTTAGCTATCAAAGTTACTGTCAAAGAAGCACATCATAGGAATCAATTGTCTTCATTAAGAAGAGAATGATTGCATATAAATGTGCTATCTCAAAGCAAATGTTCAGCATTAGTGATACAAACACAAAGTAGGCACTTAAAATCCAACAACCACTGGGATATTCTTGAAGGTGAAAGTTTTAATTTATGCAGAATATGGACTTCATATCTTCATTCCCCATTTCCCCTCTAGTTTTCATTTTTGTCTTTCTATAATATACACACATACAACACGCCCATACGCATGAAAGAATGACATCTAAAGGAATGTTCAGCACATGAAAGATTGACTTCTAAAGGGAATGTCCACCAGATAGTCTAATAAACTAGAAATAAAAACATTACCAATAGCATCAAGTGTTTCCCGCAAATAATTTTCTATTCCTTACTCTTAATACTGAACAGTCCTCCTGCATATATAGCTAACTTTGCTTGAGGAAGTTCTTGCAATTTTGGTTTTTCAGGATAGGGTTTCTCTGTGTAGCCCTAGCTAGTCTGGAACTCATTTTGTAGATCTGGCTGGCCTTGAACTCATAGAGATCTACCTGTCTCTACCTGTGGAGTGCTAGGAATAAAAGCATGTGCCACCACTGCCTGGCTGAGTTGCTTACAATTTTGAGACTGGAATTTTGATAAACTTAGTATAAATTAATTGCATCCTGAGAACAATGGGATGCAAATAAGTGGTTTTATAGCTGTGAAGAAGGTCATCTTAATTCAGTTTTCTCCATGCACAGTTGATACAGCTAACAATGTCTAGGCTTAAGAAGAATGGGAAGAATGAGACAAAAAAAGAATGGGAGAAGGAGGAGAGAACAAGGGACACTCCTAAGATGCTAGGCAGTCACCAGACAGACAGACATGAGAAGCTGTAAAAGTAAGATATACAGAAGTAAGAAAGTTAGTCAGCCCCAAAGCAAAAGGTAGACTAAGAGAAGCAAGCTAATTTAAGGTAAAAGAGCTATCCAGAAACATGGCTAAGCTAGGCTGGGCATTCAAGACTAATAATAAATCTCTGTGTCATGATTTGCGAGCTGGTTGGTGGTCCAAAAGAAAAACCCTGGCACAGTGATCCTAGTGGAATCTTCTAGTCCTATCATCAGACTGATAGGTATACATGAAATCCTAATATCCTGATTCTATTTATTGTGAAGATTTGACAATGTGATTCTGTTTTGCTTCTGACAATGTTCAGAAGATTTTGGCGTGTTGCCTTGCTTGCGTGAGCTTTGAAAATATTTAAGTACTTATTTCAGTATCCAGCTCCAGAGAATTGCTAGGTCCCCCACAGAGGCATTTCTTCCTTGGAAACGAAGGCCTGTAGACCATCAGAGCTTAAATCAGAGGAACAGAAAATGAAACCTTGGCTAGCAGCTTATGGGGAACACAATGAGAGAAGTCTCCTCTGTTTTCTGTGTCCTGACATTTTGGCTGTGATAGAAATTGCACTCTGTCTTGAACACGGCCATTTGGAAGACAGTGCATAGTTTCTTTTTTTTTTTTCATTTATTTATCTTTTTATTTTTTTTTATTGAGAAAAAAAATTTCTGCCTCCTCCCAGCCTCCCACTCCTCCCCCCCTCCCCCACTCCTCTCCCCGTCCCCCCACTCCTCTCTCCCTCCCCCCACTCGCTTATTCATCATGTCCACCATAACTGAGTCTTGTGGGATAATTGATCACACTGTGAACCCTGAGACTGAATTAATAAAATAAAATCAACCTTGAGTCAGGAGGCAGAGCCAGCAACTAATTGACAGAAAGTAGTCATAGAGAGTGAGAGGGAGTCCGAAAACGGATAGAGAGATGCACAGGAAGTAGTAAGGAAGGACTATGAGTGTGGAGATCTTTTTTTGGTTTGAAGTGGCTGGAGGGATGTTTCTTGCTGGGTTGCAGGCAAAAGAGGACGGTCAGCTGGTTGCTTCTCAGTCTCTCTGAGCTAGCAGGTTTTCACCCCAGCATCTGACCCCCAAGTCTTCATTGGTAAATCGAACAATAGAGATTTAGTTTAAAACTATATTTGGCAGCAACCACAGGAGGCAGATATGGCTGGAGGCAGTAGTTCTGCCAGGTCACTACCTGAGTGTGTGGGGGGTGAAAGGCAGAGACTGCAGAAGTGGAGTTAATAGCTGAAATATAGTAGACTTGGGTGCATCCACAGTGCTGGCAATAAAACAACAGAGTCTCCCAAAGTTGTTCCATTTTCTATCATGCCAGATGCTTTGGAGTGATGAACATGATGAAAACTGGAGAGAGAATTCCATGAAAATGATCCATTACATTCTTTATTTCCTGTAAAATCAGCTTCTTGAGCAAATGCTGTGAGGAATGTCACAATAGGGGCTTCAGAGGTCAGACATCTAAAGTGGGATTAATGGGGCTAAGTTTCTTTCATTTGTTCCAGTAGAGTTTGACCTTACAATGTGGTCTATGTTCTTTCCTCTACCTGAAAATGTTGACTTCTCTACTCTACAGGTTTGGTAATGATGCCTTTAGAATGAGTCTCACAGATCTTCCACAGAGAGTATGGCTGATTGAGAACCCGTCCTATCCCCTTTTCTATTGTTATAATAACAAAATAGTCAAGAGCAGGTAATTTATAACAAAGCTGGTTTATTTAGCCATGGTTCTAGAAACTTGGAAGTCTCAGAGAAAGCACTGGGATTTAGTGAGGGAGGGCCTTCCTCCTCTATTGATACAGCCCAATTTTATCAGTTCACTGAGATGGACCAAGCATTCTAGCTTTGCCTTACTTTTCTCTGACTGCCAATTCTGCAGTGGGTCCCCACCTTCTTACATTATCTAATTCCTCCCCAAAACCTTATCTCCAAAGACCACCAATATAATTGAAAGTTATGCAACATATGAAATTTCAGAAATGCATTCACCTCACAACAGTGCCTCAATTGCTGTATTTGAAACTATGCTTAGTGTACTTGCTAGAACACCCTGTTTCTGGGAGACATGGTACTTTGCTGTCTGGTTATTTCAACTCCAGAGATCCGTGATAGTATTGTATGGTGGTCTAGAACTCTCCTCACCAGGCTCCCCCGCAACTTTCCTACTGCATCTGGGGTCAGATTTCTATTGTACTCCAATGATCAGCTCAACCCTCTCTGTTAGCCCTGTCTACTTTTCCTTCTAACACCTTTTCTCCAATAAAACCTCTTCCTTAGTCCTATCTTTTTTCCCCTTCTGGTGATACCTTTCTGTTTTATTAATTTCCCCATCACTTTTAGGGAAGATAAAAGTTAATACATTTGAACAGCTGACGGAACAGAAATGAAGCCTGCAGTCTCGTGGGCTGCCTTACTCTACATTCAGTACTCAAGTCCCCTCTTGTTCCCAGAGAGTCAGTGCTATACACAATGCTTAACATTTGCTTATTCATCTGATTGTGTAAAAATTGTTTATTCAAGAAGATTCGTCTCCTACTAGGGGCAGGGACATGGCCATCTCCTGCACTTAACTGTGTTTTGTGATTAACATATGTGCAAACTATATAGTTGAATTGAGTGAATCTTAGAGATTATCAGATGAGGGACTGGGAACTGGAAGAGCTAAGTAACTGACAATTTTGGAATGTGGGATATGTTTGAGACAGTTAAGGACACACAGATACTGATGAATAGCTGAAGGTTATACAAGGTCCTAGATTCTTGGGAAAAGACAAAGCATATGTTGGCTATGATGTGTCCCCTACCCTCTGGAGCAGTTCCACTCCTGTTTTGCTATTTAGATGTGTTAACCTTTGTCAAGATGTTTGTTCTAGACTGAGATCCAAGGGAACAAAGAAAAGGCATCAGTAGTCTCCAAAACAAGCAAGCATGGTTATAACTTAAGATGGTTCAGTTTGGGCCAACCCCTTTGCTCTCTCATGGTGTGGGAGGAAGACACAGGGGCACCATTCGCTCAACTAAGAGGGGTGTGGCAAGGCTGGGTTTCAGAAGCAGCCTATGTTCTGCCCTATTCAACAGCTACTTTGGCAGTAGAGTGTTTTACCTTTAGAAACTTCCAGTTCAGTTTTAACCAAAGGACCACTTTGTCTTGTTCTTTTTTTTTCTTCTCACTTTTAAACAATGAGACTCAGCACAACAAAAGAACTCATGTTCTGATTTCAGAAATCATAGGCTATAGGGGTGAGGATGGTGGCTAGTGGTGACTCATGGTTAGCTATGTTGTAAGTTACACAAAAATTGATTGCAATGAAACAAATCAAAAACAAACAAAAAAAACCCCACCACTCAGTGCTCAGAAATTGTTCCAATTTGGAAGGAAGTTAACCTACTATTTGAGATTACAATCACCCCCTCCCCACACACACACTCTCTCCCCCACAGCTGTATGTCCATGCCTTGAAGAAGCAGGGGTACACCCATTCTGTCTTTGGGGTTGCTGTAGCTGCAGTCATTTTCTTAGGGCAGCTTCTCAAAAACAACTAGCCTAGTAGCCAGTCATTTGGCTCCAAATTACAACTTGAGTGTGTGTCTGTGTGCGATGCACACCTGGGTACAGATGTGTGGAGAGATGGTTACTCTTCTGTCTTTCCACATTTCTGCTTAACCGCAACCTGTAGAATTTAATCAAAGCATAGGGAAGACTCAGGTATGCAAACCCAGATCAAAACACTCAAATGAGAGATGACGAAAAGCACAGAGAAGCTTGCTGGTAATTTAGTAACCGAGGAGGAGAAGCTGGTCTTTTGCAAGGGCTCCCAAATCCGAGCATGTCAGGTCTAGAAGAACGGCACCTTTGCCTGCCTTCACTGTCAGTGTGGAGAAAGAAAGGAAAGAAAGCTGCAGGGGATAGTGGAGTAAAATTCCCCTGTCTTTTAAGACACAATGGCTTGTGTAATTCTGTCACATGCATCTGTTGCTCTGTCTCTTACTAGCTGCTGAAGTGCTCACCAGAACATCCAGGGGAGCCCTTCTCCCTCCCACCCCCCTGACACCTGCCAGGAAAATGCTGCATTATTCATCAGGAGCTAATGGCAGGTGATGAGATCTTTTCACGCTGCATCCCTCTCAGTGGGTGTTTATCACCCTGTTCACCAGCAGCCCTGCTATTACTGAGGGGCCAGAAGAACACTACACACTCGCTTGAAAGTAATGGGAAACGTGCCCAGCTTCCTGGACTCCCAAGTGCAGATGAAGGTTATCGCTGGGGCAGATGTGACGGCCTGGGTGGGAGGAGGGTGGTCACTTTGAACAGCTTAATTTTGGAAATCCATACAAATCATGTCAGAGCCATGGTAATCCATCTTCTTTAGCTCCTAGCCTTTCAGCAGTCATTGCGCTGTAATAATTTCCCCAATTCACCTGTGATCTCTATAAATAACCAGACTGGGGGAGGGACGCAGAGGAGGGAGCCATGGGTTTGGCTGAGTGTCTGGTGAGCATTCTGGCAAGGAATTTATCTCTGTCTAGTAAGCAAGATGTTATCTTCTCAAAGGTGGGTGGGCAAGTGACCTCAGACAGGAAGCTAGCAGGGGGACAGTCCTGAGCCCCCAGCTCAGGGCTCTGGTGTCATTTAAATCTGGCTTGACAAGTCAGTCCCTGCTGCTATTGATTTATATGAAAGTCTATGACGAAAACATTATGTAACTATACCATGTCAGCATGTGGGCAGCACTGAGAGACAGTCTCATTTGCAAGTACTGAGTCCCCAAGGGGCACCCAGATCAAGGATTTCTTTGTCATTGCGTGTTTGTCACTGATAAATGCTCCCAGTTTAATTCTAGCCTCTGACTTACTCATCTATTTCATAGTTGGTTTTTTTTCTTTTTTGGTGTGTGTGTGGGGGGGAGTTTAGGGATAAAAACATATTTGCTGCATACTTTCAGGGATGTCAGGGATAGGGGAAGAATCCAGGTAGAAAAGCTATTGTTGTCAAGCCAAACTGCAGGGAGGCAGGTGGGGTTTGGTTTTCTTCATTTTCTTTATTCACTGTGGCAGGTTTCACCCTTTGACTGCTGTTTCTGCATCTGTGGTAGGCTGGCTTCTTGCATATGACAGGCAGTGCAGTGTGCAAAGGCCACTGGGTGTGTATTTCTTAAGATAATAAAAACAGGTTTTCATCCTAGACCAGATACTTTAGTAGAAGTTGAAATTTAACCTTCTATTGAACTTCTATTAAAACTTATTTTTATTTACATGTGTGTGTGTGTGTGTGTGTGTGTGTATGTGTGTGTGTGTGTGTGTGCACGCGCTTGCTTTTATGTATGCAGGTGCCTGCGTATGATGATGGCACGTGTGTGGAGTTTAGATGGCAGTTTGCCTGATTGGGTCTCTCCTTCTACTATCTGGGTCCAGGGACCAAAACTCAAGTTGTCAGGCTTGGCAGCATGCAATCTAAGCTATCTTGTTGGCTAGAATTGAGCATTGACTTTTGCTTTTATTATTGGTAAAATAGATATACTATCCAGGGTAGGATTACTTTGATAACAAAATAGTAGCTATTTAGAGAGGACGCTACAATTGCTACATTGCTCCTTTTGCTCAAACTTATTTTTATCTCTTTAGGTAACCTAAGCAGATCTATTCTTTCTTCATGAGACAGGAAAGGCCAAGCATGCTAATAAATATTCTAATAAATGTTTCGGTAGATGGTTAAATAGCTGATGTAGACCATGGCACTCCATTGTTGCAGTCTTAGGGAGACCTGTAGTGGGACTATGCTGAAAAAGTCAATGCCCTCAAATGAGATGTTGCACAGATCTATTCATCTGCCACTTTAGAAAGGATGACAACGGAGAATAGATGAGCAGAGGAATAAGGGTGGCAGGAGGTGAGTAGCTATAAAAAGGACAACGCAAAAGAGGCTCATGATAGTGGGAGATCTAGATCCAAATTGTGATGGTGGATCCAGGAATCAATACTCATGCTAAAAACAACACGGATTAGACCTACACACACATTCACACATATGCAAAACTGAACCAGCCAGCATGCTGTTGATAGTTTGCTTGAGAAACGGTGTTGTAGTTTAGCCCTGTTTCGCCACTGGGCTTGGTGAGGTACATACACGACACACATTTGCATACAGATTTGGACAAGGACAATTTCTCAGGCAACTATACTGTGAACAGCTACAAGTGGGCAGCTGGACAATGCTATCAATTCTAACTTTGTAGCTAATTTGAAGTATTACTTTAATTTCCACTCCAATGCCTTCACTGTAGATATGAAAGAGCAACAATACCAATGCATTTTAATTTGAACTCTGTCAGTCTTCTTTTCCTTTGAGCAAAGGTTGTTTAAATTATACTTCTTCATTAAATATCTCATCACAACTTGCTGCAGTATTTGGCTATTGTAGATGATAGCTCTAGTTTTCAAATAAAAAAGAAAGATGATAAAATATTTTCAAAAGGTAAGATAAAAGGAATGTGAATATAATTCTTTAAAAAACAAGAAAAAATGTAAAACTTTTACTAGATGCAGGCAACCTATTTTTATCAAACACTCCAATTTTTATCATCTCCACTATCTAGAACACAGTCTAAGCCTAGAAGAAAAGAGAAAGGCTCTCAAAAATCTTAATATCTGCTATTAGAGTAATTGACGTTATGTCCAAGAACTATTTCTCCAAAAGATCAAATTTGAGAACAGTATAGAAAATGGTTATAGAATGTTGGCTATACATCTTGGCTCTCAGCAATAGCATCCAGATGCTTAGCATTCTGAAGTTTGCCTCTAATTTTTTGTTGATTTTGGATAAGTGCTCACTCTAGGCTTTAGTACTCTCAGAGGCACATTGGGCCTTATAGAATCTATTGCTCATAGACTGTCTAGCAATTACATGAAAGAGTCCTTGTAAAGCTATGAAGTCACCAGCAGTGACAAATAATCAGAAATGCTAATAATACAGCATAAATGAGGCTTACCCCCAGGAAATTGCTGAGTTTGGCGAAGGTATCTGAAAATTGTGTCCTTCAGAGAATTAACCAGCATACCAAATTCACACTTGAAAGGAACGTCAGTAATATTTCAAAATGCCCACCAGGGACTGACACAGTAGCTGCTCTCTCTATTCCATTCAAATGAATATTCAGCCCCAGAGAACCTTCTTACCGTGTGCCATCAATTATACAGAGGGCTCTAGCAGTTTGAGGACCACCTGCACTTGTACATGCTTGAGCAAACGAGTGCTTTCGCATCAAACCAAAGTAGGATTGTTACATCATCGCGTCGCATACTATTTCCGAGGCCATGGTATCTTTTCATCTTCGTTTGATCTAGATAGCTACTCTCTTTCTGCCATTCTGCTCGAGCAGTCCAAGCCCCCAGTCTAGATCTGTCCAATTAATATTTTAGAATTATGAAGTATGACACTTAGGCTATTAAAAATTCCATTATTTTGCAAAACTACTGTGACCACAAAAGAACTCCTATTTTCTTATGTGTGGAGAAGACAGTACTATGTGATAGCTGACAATGGAAGGAGAAATGTGTGGCAGGATCAACCCTGATGGAGGAGGCGGGTGCGTATGTGAGATGGAGGGACGAGCCAGGGAGAGCAGGTTGCACAAAAATCTGGTGTGGGTCGGTTTTCTTTCCCAGCACTTTCATTAACAATCTTGGTGAGATCACAGGATCTCTGTGAGCCTTTGGCTTGTTAGCTTTACAATGTTGAGAATGTAGGCTCACAGGCGCACAAATTGGCTTTGAATTCTGGCTTTTCTACTTAGCTGATTGTGTGGACGAGGTATTTAAAGGTTTTATGCTTCAGATGTAAAATGAAGATATTAATAGCTGAATTGCATAAGACTTTGAGGGGATTAAATGAAGTATCATAGTTAAATATACCTAAATCATCACCCATGTAATGAATTGGAACCACTGTTGAGGGTCTGATTGAGATAGAGAAAGGCAAGACTTACAGACAGTGGCTTCTTCGCCTCTGGTACTGTTTCTGCTCTCATCGTCCATGATAGTAATGGAACAGCAATGCTCTCTCCAGAGCTGTGTCCACTCTTTCAGCTCCTGGGTCCTAAGGATGAGTATTTTATCAAGAAAGTGACTTTCCAGTTGTCATCAAGGCCTTTTAGAGACGGGTCTCACCCTATAGGACCCCCACAGATCCAGTTTAATTATATAAGTCCTTACAAGCAGAGACCTTGTTCTGGTCAGAAGTGTAAGATGCAACGGAAGGGGTGGCCAAAGGCTTTTAACATGTGAAGATCAAAGCAGCTGCTGCTAGCTCTGAGCTACAGGGATCATCCAAGAAACTCCAGGAAGTTGGGACAGCTCAGGCTGAAGGTCCCCAATTCTAAAACCTCACAAATGAGGCATCTGCTAGCAACGAGAAGAGCTGGGAAGCAGATTCTCTGAGCTTCCTTTGAAGAGCCCGGTTGCTGGGCCTGCAGCTTGATTTACCTTCTCTGTGAAACCAAGATCAGACAAAAAAAAAAAAAAAAAAAAAAAAAGAGCCAAACCAAGCCCAGCTTCTGGCCACTTCCAGATGGGATGTTGAGTATGTGTTGTTTTCCGTCACCAGCTGCCATAACTTCTTACAGCTGCAAGAGAATGTCAACATTTCCTTCCGGATGTGCAGGTTACTGATAGCAAGGATGTTTCACGGGATGGTGTCGCCAGCGCAGAGAAGTGTGTGTAGAGACTGAGATACTGTAGCTGGAAGGAAGCTAGAGGTAGGAGGTAGGCAAAATTAACAGCCGAAAACTTTGGATTTTGCTTCCTGCTTTTCCCCCTTATTTTAAAATTTAGAAACAAATGAAAGGACTCGCACAAGGTCAGACATCTGACTGTGGCTTCTGAACTAAAACGGGACCATCGAATTTCCATAGTTTTTCTTCTCACTCTTAGTACTGACCACCTCTAGTGGACCCCAGTCATATACTGGCCTGTAGACCAGCATGTCAACCAGTTGTGGCACCAGAGTGGATAACTAACATAAGGTTCTAACAGAGGGGAACTTGACTTTGGCTCATGGTGTGTTGGCACTGTTGTTATGGGCCACAAATATGGTACATGGTAGTAGACATGTATGACAGATGAAAATTTCTTTTGTTTCTTTCTTTGTTTCTTTCTTTGTTTCTTTCTTTGTTTCTTTCTTTCTTTCTTCTTTTCAAGACAGGATTTCTCTGTCTGACAGACAATCCTGGCTGTTCTGGAACTCGCTCTGTAGATGAGGTCTTGAACTCAATGAAATCTGCTTCTCTCTGCCTCCCAAGTGCTGAAATTAAAGGTGTGTGCTGCCAAAGTTTTGTGGCAACTAGGAAACCGATAAAGGAAACAAAAGACGCTCTATTGATGGCCTTCACTGTCCATGAAATCAGAGTCATTCAGAGTCAATCATTTCCCTGAAGCCCTAGTGACCAAGGAAGGTTTTATGACATAAACCTTCAATGGACATTTCAGATTCAAACTATAAAAAGTAACAAGACTGAAGCCCAAATAAGGATGAAGGGTGTTTTACTATTCAGCAGGGACTGACTTTTTCCTTTGCAAGTCGAGCTTCTTGAAAAACCATTCATTCATACATTTATTTGCAGTACTGGGGGATCAAACCTATGGTTCCTTGCATGCTAGACAAACACGCTGCATTTCGGGTGTGAATCCACATAAGACTTCACAAGTCAAGGCTAAGGCATATGGAATCCTAGTGTGACTCTACTTTTCTAGTGTCCTGCCTTTGTATTAGCTAATATGGGCAGGAGGAAGTAAGGGAAACATTAAAGGACTGGGTGAGGTAACTGCCGAGAAAACGCCCTGTACCGGTACTGTTCAGTGTATTCCCGGAGGTGATTTGTGTGTACTTAGAAGCATGCCATCTAGAGTTTGACCAGTGTTTGTAAACAGTCTGCCAGCCTGCAATGCAAGGAGTTAGTTCCACTGGTCAGTCACGTTTTGGTATATTGTCCATGAAATCATTGAGCAGGCATGTTGCTGTTTCATAGAACCTTCATCCAAGTTCATGCAGGCAAGATGCAATTGCCTTTAGAGGCATCTGTGCCATGTATGGCAGCAAAGGAGAACAGAGGCTTTGAAGGGCTGAAAATACGGCTTTCTTTTTGGATGCCATTAAAATAGAAACCCTGTCTCGAAAAACCAAAAAAAAAAAAAAAAAATCCTAGTAGATGCTAACATTATGCAGTAGGTAAAGTATTTTTGTTCTATTGCTCTAGTATTGATGATAAAATCCTAGTAGATGCTAAAATCATGTAGTAGGTAGGGTATTTTTCTTCTCTTGCTCTAGTATGGTGATAAGAGCTAGAGCTGAAAAGAGTTCAAGTATCTCTCATTTAAAGAGAACCATGTAAACCATGTGGGCTAGTCACTTGTCCAGAACTTAAAATGACCCATCCCTTCATACAACCATGGCTCCATATCATGTTGATAAGGATACCACTGTATGTCAATTCACTTGAACTGTATAGCTAGGCCTTGTGGCACGAGCATGTTGTCATAGAACCTTGTTACACTTTGTTGCATGCTTGAATGCAATGTTCATAAAAAGCAAATACTTGGTAACTGTACACGCTGGGGGATTATATCAGTCTTTTCCTCAATTTGATCAGTCCATGTATTATATACATTTTCTGTGCCAGGAAGGAGAAGGCAACAACTGATTAAGACAGTTCTTTGGCTTCAGGATCTTAAATTCTGAAAATCAGCATGTTAGATTATGGACACTTTAGCTTGATACACAGAAAGGGCTAGAACGGAGTATGAAGAGGTCATAAATGAATGTATCATTAGGCTATAAATGATCCCATGGTGAAGTCCTTGAAAAAATATGATCCTTTATTCTTTATATTTATGATATATAAAGATATATGTTTATAATCACACTCTAAAACATTAGTTATTGTAGAGCAAAAATTTGGAAAGATGACTGTACATGTATTACATTAGCTAATTGTTGGAATAAGATGCATTATAATTTTCAAGTTTTAAAGTTTTTTAAAATTATATGTATGTGTGTTTTGGTTTGTGTGTGTGTGAGTGCCGGTGCCTGAGAAGGCTAGAAAAGGGCATCAGTTGTCTGATGTGGTCACTGAGAACCATACTTTCTTTTTCTGCAAGAGCAGAAAGCATTCTTCATCCCTGAGCCATCTCGCTAGCCCCATACTGAAGTCTATTTGAATATGAAGTTCATTTTTGTTTTATATATATATATATATATATATATGTATATATATATATCTTATAGACATTTTCTGACATAATTTTATAATGGATTTTTAGTAACAAAGTTACATGCTATAAAAATTTCCATTCACGGCATCACATCTCTACTTGAAAAAGTTTTGGTTTGGAACATTTAAATTTCAGATATTCAGGTTGGGATGCTCAAATGTCAATCATACACTGAGAGGCAAACTAAAAGCTCTCACTTCTGTGACTGGAGCAATAATAGCACACATTCACAAGGACCCTTTGAGCATGTCTCTTATTGACACTATGATTCTACCATGTTCTGAAATATTTATTGGATGAGATTGGAATCATCAGTAATTGTGACTTGGTGGCGGTTTGTGGAAATCCACTTTTGCAGCCCTGAGAACCATGTGGTTCTCTTCAGATAGTTATCACAAATAATTAAGGTCAAGGGTCTCATCGGTTATTATTTTGCCACAGTGCATTAAAATAATATTGTCTGAAAGCTGCTGAGACTGATGCAGCACTTTGAAGTCTTCAGGTGCATTAGGCGAGTGGACGCCTATGGGGGTGGCTGTGCAGAGTGAGTGATAGTGCACAGAATTAGGTGATGGAATTACACAGAATGATTTTAGCTTTCATAGTCTAGAATTATTGCACTATATATAGACATCTGTGGGAACCAGGAGACTAAGGTAAACTTGTCATGTGCGAGAGAGGCATTTTATGTGCAAGGTGTCTGTAGCATTGTCTCCAGTCCCGCCACTTTGGCTTCCTCCTTCTCTCCCCTCTTTAGTAATGTGTAGCTTCCTCCCCAGCACCTTCTTTTTTATTGTTATTATTAAGCTATGCATTTTTTTCTGCTCCCCTTCCTTCTTCCCCTCTCCCCTTCTTCCCTCTCCTATGGTCTCCACGCTCCCAATTTACTTAGAAGATCTTGTTTATTTTGTTTTTGTTTTTTTCTCCTTCTTACATAGATCCATGTATGTCTCTCCTGGCACCTTCAAGATTACTCTAAATTTCAAAGACAATTGTGGAAGAAACTTTTTTTTTTTTTTTTGGTCACTGGTCTCCTATATTCTTTAGATTTATAATCATTATTTACAGAGAGCAGATGAGATCATGCACAAACCTGGAGGAAAAGAATAAACGACTGGTGAATTTCAGTTCTGATTTTTTTTTTTTGAAACATTTCTGTCTTCTTTTGAGAAGGTGTGAGATGGATAATTTCCCGCAACGCTTCCTGGCTCTCTCCCGTTGAAAAGACATCCATTTCTGACACTTAACAAAGTGTCTTTTCATGGCGAGAGATGTGCTTTCCTATTCTTGGATCCTCCTTGGAACTCTGGGCTGCAATGCTGCTTTGGTGTTGCTGAACAAATCCCAAGACCCTGGTTCAGTGGGCTAAAAGTGGCCACTTGGGCATCCAACCAAGTGACTGCTACTTCTGCCATTTATCATGGTGACACTCTGCGGAACACAGGCAGAGGTTCTTCATGGTGGGCTTAGATGCACAGAATCCTGGTGAACATCTACTCTGACCTGGCTCTGACAGCAAAATAATTTTCAAGATGTTTTTATCACCCTAGGCACCTCTAAAACAGCTTGCATTGTCACTTCTATGGCCCCAAATCAGAATTAGACTAATATCAGGGGAAGGGAGATGGCAACGGCACATTAGCCTGTCAAGCAGGAAAATCTAAACTTATAGGGAAGACAGCACAGAAACCAAAGGGAAAGACATGTAGTTGGAAACATGCACTGCTGGGTTAGTATGGACAGAGCTGGAAGACAATGGAGGAGGGAGAAGCACGGTATGATGCTGCTTTTCACAGCTGTTTACAGTTCACAGCATATCCTTTTCCTCCTGTCATTGGAGCTAGCCAGAGTGCAGGGGACTGCTGCCTCCCCATTAAGCACACGACCTCAGGTGAACTTGCCGCGGGTCCAAATGCTCTAGGAGGCCATTTTCGCCATCATTGCACGCTCAGCACCCGTGCGTGGCCTGGTACGTGGCTGGCAGTTAAATAGATGTTGAGTGATGCACACAGTGGCTGAGCCGAGCTTAAATCTAGGCCACTTTCATCTTGTGATGAAGTGTTGATTGGCTTCCGGGAAAGGAAGAGGTAATTTAGAATCACAGCATTGCTGTAGATGTCACTGTTAACACTTTGTTCCAAAGCAGTAGGAGGTCCAGGCTTCTTCCCCAGGCTAGGATGCTGAGAAACAGAGCTGGGAGTGTGAGTGAGGTAAGGTCAGGCCTGGAGATGAGATTCAGTGGAAAAATGAGGCTTGTGCATTGAGATAACTGGGGAGAAGAACAAAACAAAACAAAAAGGCCTACATCTATAGCTCTGAAGTTCAAGCAGAGTGAGTCAGGAGATAATAATAATGAGGTCACGTCGTCTAACGTGAGGGTCATGCGACCTAGGGAGGGTTTCTCATTGAAGTCACCTTGACTTGAAATCTGTTTGCTTTAGAGCATCAGTTCTTATTTATTCTACAACAATCTCGGTGGGAACTTGTTTTCACCTTACACGGAAACCATCCAAGTAAAATACAGTTCATCACTTCATTTGCGTCTTATCCAGTATGTAGTGGAGAAGCCAGTGTGTAGGACACACATCAGTCATGTTCTGCCAGTGAGAGGGGAGCTTGCAGTAGGGCTGGTTGGCCAGATGCAGACGAGGAGGTTGGACCCTGTGAGCACAGCCTGTGCTGTGGTTACACAGGGGGAGGAGTGTGGAGCATGGGGCATGGCCAAGTGCACTATCTCAGGACATTAGCAAGTAGTTAAGGGCCAGGCTGATACCGGAGTAAGGTCTCCTGAGAGAGTTTGAACTGAATATTAAAAAAAAAAAAAAAAAAAAGCCACTGGCAAAAATCTCTGTAGGGGAGCTGCTTTGAATAAACACATTTTCTCAAAGAGCACTCAAAATTCCTTAGAATTATTTATGTTGTGGAGGGTTCCTTGATGCTCTTCGTGTCTTGCACATACCATGTTGCAAAGAAACACTCCTAATGAGAAGCATTAGGATACACAAGTCATTCTGAATGAAAGGGAGCAATGCAGGTAATTAACATGGCTAGTGTAGGTGCATCAGGGGATTCGCTTTGCCCCTCAGGGCAGGGCTTCTAATCCGTTTTTAACATTTCTGGCTTTATAAATCCTGAAAGGATACATGTTTCAGAAAGCCATAGAGTACATTTTTCTACAGTATGGAAGAAGACCGCTTTCCGATCCATGCAAATACCCTTTATTGATTGAAAAATTCAGTTGGACAAAGTAAAAGGAGATATTTAAGATGTGCACGGTGCGTGAAATTACCTCGCATTACTAGTAAATGCATGCCTTGTGGCAATTATGTCACTTACGCTCACACTAATTAAGTGTTGATGTGTGAGCAGTAAGTTGCAATGATGTCGTTAACTAATGTACATAAATATTCCCTTTAAACTGTAATTGCACTTTGCCACAATGTAAGAGAAGGCAAGCTCAAATTAGGAATTATATAGGGCTGATCTTGAGAAAGTGTTAACGAACTCTACAAAAGGAGAGCTTGGTTCCTGAGTGTTGTGTTTCAATTCAAATGGGAGGGAGGGAGAGAGAAGAGAGAGCCTTAGAAATCTAATTTACAGATCTGTCTAGAACATGTTAATGTTCTCTTTCTCAAATCACTGATGTTGTCAGTGCCCATGGTATTAACTACACAGACTGGGTTTTCTGAATTGAAGGAGCTGATGACAACATGCATTATCTCCTGCAGAGAGACATTGTATTCTGTTTCTGTCCCAAGGGTGAGCTGCTCTTTGGGACATTAGTGGTGGTGAGCCCTTTTGCTGAAGACAAGATTTATGAGGCTCAACATTAATGTGATTTTATTTTGAACTCTTAAATGCCAAACCCGGTTTGTTTCCCAGAAAATAAAGACTGGGGAGAGAGGGACCCGAGGTCCAGAATGTTGTCTGAGCAGAGCTGAGCTCAAACAGTGTGGCGAGGAGTCCCTGGGTTGGAGTCCAAGAGCCAGAGCTGGCAAGCTGGGTGTCTTAGGGTTTCTATTGCTAAGATGAAACACCGTGACCAAAGAGCAAGTTGGGGAGGAAAGAGTTTAATAGGCTTATACTTCAGTATTGTTCATTACCGAAGGAAGTCAGCACAGGAACTCAACACAGGGCAGGATCCTAGAAGTAGGAGTTGATACAGCGGCCATGGAGGGGAGCTACTTAATGGCTTGCTTCCCTTGACTGCCATCCTATAGAACAAGGGATCAAGAGCCTAGGGATGGCACCACCCACCATGGACTGGACCCTCCTCCACTGATCACTGAGAAAACGCCTCACAGCTGGATCTCATGGAGGCATTTCCTCAACTGAGGCACCTTTCTCCGATGACTCTAGCTTTCGCCAAATTGACACATAAACCCAGCCAGTACACTGGGCATCCAAGTTCTCTGGGGACACGTTCTTCTCGTTTTGTGACTAACGATGCCATCTCTCCAAAAATAGGAAGACAATTTGCTGAAAATATTTCTTCCTTTACCAAGAACAAAAGGAAAAGCAGTCCCCTACAGGGCTCAAAATGAAGATTGTTGATTCATGTTTAAAAAGAAAGCCAAAGTAGGAAATAGATGATATAAAGAAAAAAAAAAAAGGATGAGCGAGGCTCCATCAAAGGAGGGGAGAAAGCAGTCTGTTCAGAAGGAAGCGCGGAGGGACAAATAACAGCAAGGCTATTTGATAAAGCCTTGAAGCCCTTACCATTTTATATTTACCTAAAGTCATATACAATATATAGAAATAAGGAAGTTATACCAATAGGACCAATAGGGCTCCTGACAAGAATCATGGGCTGAAAACAAACACACAAAGTACTGGGCACAAGAAACCTCCTTTTGAATGTTGTCAGGTATGTTCAAGTGACTCCAAAACAATATTGATGATGACCGCTACCTTTACTTGCCTCTCAGAGGCTGAAGTTAAGCCCATATTGCTTAACCATACACTTAGGCTGGGATCCCTATCGTCCATTGATTTCCTCATTGGGTCCAGGTGTGGATTTCTGTGCTGGTCTCCATTTGCTGTAAAGAGAGACTTCTTTGATGAGAGATGGTAGCTACACTTATCTGTGCATGTAAGAATAATATCTAGTGTAACGGCGTAAACAAATGCAGACAGATTGTAAATATATATATATATATATATATATATATATATATATATATATAGCTTTAATGTAGAAATAGACTTACAGAATCACCGTTCCTGCAGAGACCAGGAAAGCAGAAGCGATGGCTGGGAGCACGCTCGCCAAATTTATAGGCAGACATTAGCCCGAGGCGAACACGCCCCCCAAGGGGCGGGACCTATCCCTACAATCTAGAATATAGTTAGGAACTGTTCTGGTTTAGCAAGTGGTAGTAACAGAGTCTCTTCGAAGGTCCCTGACATCACTAGCCAAAAACTGATTATGTTTCTAGTACCAGGTATGATTGCCCTTTTACTGAGTGGACTTAAGTCCAATTAGACAGCTCTCGGTTACAGCCGTGTGAGTGCCACCGAGTGCATCTTTGCAGATGTCTTGGCATGTTGTTCATTGTTGTTGTGGTTCATAGGGATCATGGCTGAATAGGGATGTTAGTTGCTTCCTTCTCTTGGCTGATTGCATAGATTTTCTGGTACCATGGAAGCTAATCACAGGAAGCAGGGTATCAGATTAGATCCAACTCAATAACCAGATTCCTGGGTCCTAAGTATCTTAAGTGTGTGGTTAACCTAGACTGGCATCTTACTATACTTACTTACAATGGCCCATGAGAGTGAGGATTCTCAAAGGACCCCATTCTTATTTGGGGCATCTTATAAACATAGAATTTGTTGAGTTAAATTTAAATGAGGGAATGATTAACTCTTTGGGAGTGAATCAAAGTTGTGGATTAATATCGTGGACTTGGTGATTGACTTACAGAAGGATTTCTAACATAGGGATCACTTGCTTCCAACATGAGTGAAAAATTGGTGCTATGTTCCCTCTGAAGTTTTGCCATTCACCTTCTTTTCCTCTTACCTATGGTATTCATCGGAGACTTCTCTCATGTAAGAAGCCTAAGGCAAGCCTTTCCGCGTTCTTATATAGAGATACCATCCACCACATAACAAAATTTGAATCCCTACTATATATGCCAGGCTTTGTTTTTCAGTGGCTGGAAATATGGCAGGAGAGTTACCTTTGCACAAAAGTACGGGTGGAAACAAACCCTGAAAGCTACCATAGCACATGGGGATAAGATGGGGAGAAAGCCCAGTTGCCCTTATGACTTCACAGTATCTCCCTTAAACTAAGTCCTAAAAGGTAGGCTGTGATCTGTGAGGACATGATCCAGGTAAGGAGATTTAAGGCAGAAGAAAAACTGCAACTGTTTAACAGGATCCCCAGGGCACCGCGAGTAATTCAGGGTGAACTGAGGAGCGATGAGTCTTTCTCCTCCTTCCACTCGTCACTCTTTTCCTGGCTTTTCTGATGCCTGCTGTGCACTGAAGTCAGGATGACAGATGGGGCCTTAGGGACTACAGTTCAAGTTGACAAAAGACTCAGCATTTTAAACACAATAACTCTGCTGCAGGTAGGCAGAAGGGAGAGTTGAATTGTTAAAAGATATTTAACCTTAAGACCAGTATGCAGGAAGGCTTCCTATTTCTCTCCATAGAAGTATAAACACCTATAACTTCTAGGTCCCAGCCAACTCATAAGAAGGAATTAAATGCTAACAGCCCCTCTTGAGATTCAAGGATAAAATGTCAGTGGCAGAGTGTATGAGAAATCATTTATATATAATAGTGGTTCTATTGGAGAGAGAGACAAGAGAAGATGCAAGCTGGGGATAGTTGGGTGATGGGATGAGGCCCACACAATAAACAGAGTTCATTGGCTTGGGTAGTAACCCAAACACCCATAATTTTCTCTAGGATTTAACTCTATTTTTCTGAATAATCACTTGACCTTCTTACCTACATAACTGTTGGATGTACCCCTAGTCTGACTTACTGTAGCTGCCAGCAGGACCGGGCCACAACTTCCCTTTTACATAGTCAGTGAAGGAAACTGCATGTCTTCCTATATTCATGGAAGTCTATACCTTCAATAAATGTGGGGGCATCTTAGATTATGGGCCTACTTCTGAAGCAGTTCTTGTGTTTGGATAGCGCAATGGGTTGCATGAATTAGAGGGGCCTTTGTTCTTCTTGGGAGCGTTGACCATGGCCAGGAGAATGCTCTGACCTTGCTTGCCTTAGATCTGTCTAAGCCTCCCACAGTCACAACATCTTAAGGTGCCACTTATTTGCCAGAAAAAAAAAAAGAAAAAACAGATGTAGTAATGGGGCGACCGGGCTGCGTTCCCAGCACCCAGGCCGCCTGCTCGGCTAGCTTATGCTCCGAAATAACAACACACAAACTGTATTCATTTAAACACTGCTTGGCCCATTCTCTTCTAGGCTAATTCTCACATATTAATTTAGCCCATTTCTAATCATCTGTGTGTAGCACCCCAAGGTGCGCTTACCGGGAAGATTCTAGCCTATGTCCATCCTGGGTCGGAGCTTCATAGCGTGCATCTGCCCAGGAACCAGGAGCATGGCGTCTCTCTCAGGCGTCTGCTCCCGAGAGGAGAGCTGTCGAGACTGAGCTCACTTCCTCTTCCTCCCAGCGTTCTGTTCTGTTTACTCCTCCCACCTATCCTCTAACCAATAAAATGGGCCAAGGCAGTTCCTTTATTAGCCAATGACCTTCCTCCATCAAACAGAAAGAAAGAAATAAAAGAAAAATTAAACAATTGAAGTCAAAATTCCACAAACAACCACAATATCTACTTCTTGTAAACCAGTGTGTTAATCCCAAATTCTGGACTAAAGACTTCAGGGCTATTGAAGGCCCCAGTTCTCTTCTTCCTGTGGACAAGAGCATAATAATTAGGTCCAAGCAATTCCTTGCATTGCTTCAAGGCTCAGTTCAGGTAAATGTCACAGTAGGGACAATATCATCCCATCTTGTATGCTGGGCCTGGAATTATAACTGAATAATAGATGAGAAGAAGGGGACCTGTTAAGGAAATTAGCAATTACCTTGAAGAATTTGAAATATTCTTAGAATTTTGAATTTTGTGAAAGAGGCTATGATTTTTTTTTCACTTTGCTTGTTTGTTTTAAATAAGGCTTATAGCTTGAAACAATTACCTGTATAATGTATCAGTCAGACAGAAACAAAAGAGGGTTTTGAATTATTTAATATAAGAGCCTGAAATAAAACATTTTCAACGGTGGTGGAGATGAGAGTTTATGTGAAATTTTTTAAGGAAGTGTCTACAGACTTAATAAGCCAGTAATGGGAAGGGTAGGAGGCACTGGCGAGAGAATGATAAATGATTGACTGGAAGGTAATAGAGCCATGGATGGAGCTTATGCTTGAGGTGAACACAGTAACTACATGAGAGACTTGCTTCCTGACCCCATACTGGGAAGGTAGTGATGCCTGCTTTAAAACAAAGCAACAAATAAACCAAACTCCTGTTGATTTGCTGTGATAAAACTCAAAAGAGCCAGGCTACTGAATGTGGAAAGAGAGGAGAATTGTCTCATTTCTGTTCCCCTGCTGATACCCAGCCACCAGTGAATAGCAGAAGGATGACGTTCTCGTTCTCTCCTTCTTAGATGGGAGAAAGTCTGAAGAATGTTCTCTTCTATGCTGCTCATTTAAGCGAGGTTCTAGTTATTAGCAGAGTTTAATGTCTGAAAGATAGAGAAACGCTGTTAAAAACATGGCTCCCATTGTTGAAAGGTTCTAACACGCCTAACTCTTTTGAGTCTGGAAGGAGGACTATGTGTATTTTTAATGTAAAGGTTAATGATTCTGGGGACACTTTCTTTTTTAATGATTCTGGGGACACTTTCTTTTTTATTAGTTTTGAATGCAGCATGGTAGATAGAATTGAAATATCAATATATAGTGATTTTGATTTAAAAGTTTCTTCTTTAGTTAAAGAATGTAAATTCAATTGATATTTCCCACATAGAGCAAGATGGGCTAAAAATTAAATGCATTTGTGATACCCAAATTTTGAGGATGGTGGGTGACTCCTCTATGATTAGCCTTGCTGTGTGATATAACTATACACTAATTTCGATGGTTCTTAAGAATATGGGCAGTTGGAGTGTTGTCTGAACAATGGTCTCTCCTTGTTTCACAACACAGGGTGGTAGAACTTCGCTGACAAGTCATTTGGAAAACCATGTTATATATAACTCACCAACGTTCTTGGCTTCATGCCACAGTATAAGAGGTAAATGCAGGGATATGAACTGGATGCTTAGAGTTGGTTTATTGCTTGCCCCATATGGTAAGTCCTAGTGTAGCGAGGGACATGACTGAAGAGATCTGTTCTTCTCCATTGTTCCCAGTTTGCTCTTATCACAGACTCCGCTTTCTGCTCCAGGGATCTTGGGCTTAAGAAGACTCAACAAACTTTCAGCCATGGGAGACCTCACTTTTTCTTTTTAGACATGGGATGACAATAAATTCTTTCCCTGCCTCACTGGTAATGTTATTGCTCCCCTTCAGCCCAAATTAAGGTGACCAGGGCCACATGTCTTTCCCTGGCCTGGCTCTGGCTTTTCTTTCTATTTCATCTCTTTCTCTTCCCATTGATTCCCACTCTCTTTCGCTTCTTTGCACTGAAGACACATGTTTTAATATATCGTAGCTCTGGGAGGGCATACTACAATGGCCCCCCTCATATTTGCTTGTTCTAACTCCTTTCGCCTAATGTTCCTGCAGTCCACTTGTTTTTCTATTAAGCCCAGGTTCATAGACACCACTCCCTCAGAACACTCTGGACCAAGCCCATGCTGGTAGGGGTAAGATGTCTAGATATCTGAGGCTTTCTCTTCCCTCTAGATGATGGGCAGTCAGTAATGACTCTGATCT